>NC_134359.1:115777763-117139807 GCF_048569485.1 Anomaloglossus baeobatrachus | reverse complement strand
AATACGCTATTCTTAGCCGTCCACAGGATGACACCGGGGTAGGTAGCAAAGTCTTTCCTGATCCCAGCTCTGTTCATCTTGGCTTCTTTTAAAAACACAGCAAGCAAGGGTTACTCCAAGCGGAGTCTCCCTTTTTTCCAAAAATTGGGCCACACAGACACCCACCCCATCAGTTGGCAGCACTTGGGCCCTAGTTGCAAACAGGATGTTTTGATTTGCATCAAGCACATTCAAAAATACGCTATTCTTAGCCGTCCCCAGGATGACACCGGGGTAGGTAGCAAAGTCTTTGCTGACCCATGACTTGTTCATCTTGGCTTCTTTTAAAAACAATGTAAGCAAGGGTTACTCCAAGCGGAGTCTCCCTTTTTTCCAAAAATTGGGCCACACAGACACCCACCCCATCAGTGGCAGCACTTGGGCCCTAGTTGCAAACAGGATGTTTTGATTTGCATCAAGCACATTCAAAAATACGCTATTCTTAGCCGTCCCCAGGATGACACTGGGGTAGGTAGCAAAGTCTTTGCTGACCCATGACTTGTTCATCTTGGCTTCTTTTAAAAACAATGTAAGCAAGGGTTACTCCAAGCGGAGTCTCCCTTTTTTCCAAAATTGGGCCACACAGACACCCACCCCATCAGTGGCAGCACTTGGGCCCTAGTTGCAAACAGGATGTTTTGATTTGCATCAAGCACATTCAAAAATACGCTATTCTTAGCCGTCCCCAGGATGACACCGGGGTAGGTAGCAAAGTCTTTGCTGACCCATGACTTGTTCATCTTGGCTTCTTTTAAAAACAATGTAAGCAAGGGTTACTCCAAGCGGAGTCTCCCTTTTTTCCAAAAATTGGGCCACACAGACACCCACCCCATCAGTGGCAGCACTTGGGCCCTAGTTGCAAACAGGATGTTTTGATTTGCATCAAGCACATTCAAAAATACGCTATTCTTAGCCGTCCACAGGATGACACCGGGGTAGGTAGCAAAGTCTTTCCTGATCCCAGCTCTGTTCATCTTGGCTTCTTTTAAAAACACAGCAAGCAAGGGTTACTCCAAGCGGAGTCTCCCTTTTTTCCAAAAATTGGGCCACACAGACACCCACCCCATCAGTGGCAGCACTTGGGCCCTAGTTGCAAACAGGATGTTTTGATTTGCATCAAGCACATTCAAAAATACGCTATTCTTAGCCGTCCCCAGGATGACACCGGGGTAGGTAGCAAAGTCTTTGCTGACCCATGACTTGTTCATCTTGGCTTCTTTTAAAAACAATGTAAGCAAGGGTTACTCCAAGCGGAGTCTCCCTTTTTTCCAAAAATTGGGCCACACAGACACCCACCCCATCAGTGGCAGCACTTGGGCCCTAGTTGCAAACAGGATGTTTTGATTTGCATCAAGCACATTCAAAAATACGCTATTCTTAGCCGTCCACAGGATGACACCGGGGTAGGTAGCAAAGTCTTTCCTGATCCCAGCTCTGTTCATCTTGGCTTCTTTAAAAACACAGCAAGCAAGGGTTACTCCAAGCGGAGTCTCCCTTTTTTCCAAAATTGGGCCACACAGACACCCACCCCATCAGTGGCAGCACTTGGGCCCTAGTTGCAAACAGGATGTTTTGATTTGCATCAAGCACATTCAAAAATACGCTATTCTTAGCCGTCCACAGGATGACACCGGGGTAGGTAGCAAAGTCTTTCCTGATCCCAGCTCTGTTCATCTTGGCTTCTTTTAAAAACACAGCAAGCAAGGGTTACTCCAAGCGGAGTCTCCCTTTTTTTCCAAAAATTGGGCCACACAGACACCCACCCCATCAGTGGCAGCACTTGGGCCCTAGTTGCAAACAGGATGTTTTGATTTGCATCAAGCACATTCAAAAATACGCTATTCTTAGCCGTCCACAGGATGACACCGGGGTAGGTAGCAAAGTCTTTCCTGATCCCAGCTCTGTTCATCTTGGCTTCTTTTAAAAACACAGCAAGCAAGGGTTACTCCAAGCGGAGTCTCCCTTTTTTCCAAAAATTGGGCCACACAGACACCCACCCCATCAGTGGCAGCACTTGGGCCCTAGTTGCAAACAGGATGTTTTGATTTGCATCAAGCACATTCAAAAATACGCTATTCTTAGCCGTCCCCAGGATGACACTGGGGTAGGTAGCAAAGTCTTTGCTGACCCATGACTTGTTCATCTTGGCTTCTTTTAAAAACAATGTAAGCAAGGGTTACTCCAAGCGGAGTCTCCCTTTTTTTCCAAAAATTGGGCCACACAGACACCCACCCCATCAGTGGCAGCACTTGGGCCCTAGTTGCAAACAGGATGTTTTGATTTGCATCAAGCACATTCAAAAATACGCTATTCTTAGCCGTCCCCAGGATGACACCGGGGTAGGTAGCAAAGTCTTTGCTGACCCATGACTTGTTCATCTTGGCTTCTTTTAAAAACAATGTAAGCAAGGGTTACTCCAAGCGGAGTCTCCCTTTTTTCCAAAAATTGGGCCACACAGACACCCACCCCATCAGTGGCAGCACTTGGGCCCTAGTTGCAAACAGGATGTTTTGATTTGCATCAAGCACATTCAAAAATACGCTATTCTTAGCCGTCCACAGGATGACACCGGGGTAGGTAGCAAAGTCTTTCCTGATCCCAGCTCTGTTCATCTTGGCTTCTTTTAAAAACACAGCAAGCAAGGGTTACTCCAAGCGGAGTCTCCCTTTTTTCCAAAAATTGGGCCACACAGACACCCACCCCATCAGTGGCAGCACTTGGGCCCTAGTTGCAAACAGGATGTTTTGATTTGCATCAAGCACATTCAAAAATACGCTATTCTTAGCCGTCCCCAGGATGACACCGGGGTAGGTAGCAAAGTCTTTGCTGACCCATGACTTGTTCATCTTGGCTTCTTTTAAAAACAATGTAAGCAAGGGTTACTCCAAGCGGAGTCTCCCTTTTTTCCAAAAATTGGGCCACACAGACACCCACCCCATCAGTGGCAGCACTTGGGCCCTAGTTGCAAACAGGATGTTTTGATTTGCATCAAGCACATTCAAAAATACGCTATTCTTAGCCGTCCACAGGATGACACCGGGGTAGGTAGCAAAGTCTTTCCTGATCCCAGCTCTGTTCATCTTGGCTTCTTTTAAAAACACAGCAAGCAAGGGTTACTCCAAGCGGAGTCTCCCTTTTTTCCAAAAATTGGGCCACACAGACACCCACCCCATCAGTGGCAGCACTTGGGCCCTAGTTGCAAACAGGATGTTTTGATTTGCATCAAGCACATTCAAAAATACGCTATTCTTAGCCGTCCCCAGGATGACACCGGGGTAGGTAGCAAAGTCTTTGCTGACCCATGACTTGTTCATCTTGGCTTCTTTTAAAAACAATGTAAGCAAGGGTTACTCCAAGCGGAGTCTCCCTTTTTTCCAAAAATTGGGCCACACAGACACCCACCCCATCAGTGGCAGCACTTGGGCCCTAGTTGCAAACAGGATGTTTTGATTTGCATCAAGCACATTCCAAATCCACAAGCATTTACTCTCCCCAGGATGACACAGGGGTAGTAAATTCCTTCTGGATCCATGACTTGTTCATTTTGATGAACGTCAGTCTGTCCACATTGTCACTGGACAGACGCGTGCGCTTATCTGTCAGCACACACCCAGCAGCACTGAATACACGTTCAGAGACAACGCTGGCAGCTGGACACGACAAAATCTCCAAGGCGTAAGTTGCGAGCTCTGGCCATTTTTGTAGGTTTGAAGCCCAAAAGGAGCAAGGCTCCAGTTGCACAGTCATGGCATCGATGTTCATTTGGAGATACTCCTGTATCATCCTCTCCAGCCGTTGACTATGTGTCAGACTTGTTGTCTCTGGTGGCCTTGCAAAAGAGGGTCTAAAAAAATTATGAAAAGATTCCATAAAATTGCTGTTACCGGCACCAGAAAAGGTCCTACTGGTACGGGTAGACTGTTGAAGATGACGAGACCGTCCCATGTTTGTCAAGTTACAACTGGGAGATTCACTCCCTGCACCTGCACGGTTGTTTGGTGGAAAAGCCGAGCTAAGATCTAGTAACAGCTTCTGCTGATACTCCTGCATACGTGCGTCCCTTTCTATGGCTGGAATTATGTCACAAAATTTGGACTTGTACCGGGGATCTAATAGTGTGGCAATCCAGTAGTCATCATCACTTCTAATTTTGACAATACGACTGTCATGTTGGAGGTAGTGCAACAAAAAGGCACTCATGTGTCTTGCGCAGCCATGCGGACCAAGTCCATGCTGTGTTTGTGGCATAGAGGTGCTACCCGTTCTTTCTTCCTCTGACATCTGACCCCAACCTCTTTCAACTGAAATTTGACCAAGGTCTCCCTCATCCGCTGAGTCTTCCATGTCCATGGACAGTTCGTCCTCCATTTCTTCATGTTCTCCTGCACCTTGCTCAACATTTCGCCTGCTACTATGCGCCCTTGTCGATCCCTGTCCCCCATGGTCCCATGCCTGCTGCGTTGGTGATGATGAACGTCTGGACCTTGGTGATGTTGTTGTCCCTTGCGCATATGAATCCTCCTGTAGTTCCTCCCCTTCATGTTGTCCCACCCCCTGACTCCGAATAGTGTTTAGCGTGTGCTCCAGCATGTAAATGACTGGAATCGTCATGCTGATAATGGCATTGTCAGCGCTAAACATATTCGTCGCCATGTCGAAACTGTGCAGAAGGGTGCATAGGTCCTTGATCTGAGACCACTCCATCAGGGTGATCTGCCCCACCTCTGCATCTCGTTGGCCCAGGCTATACGTCATGACGTATTGCACCAGGGCTCTGCGGTGCTGCCACAGTCGCTGTAACATGTGGAGAGTTGAATTCCAGCGTGTCGCCACATCGCATTTCAGGCGATGAACCGGCAGGCCGAAAGACTTCTGGAGCGATGCAAGTCGCTCTGCTGCGGCGCTTGAACGGCGGAAGTGAGCTGACAGTTTTCGTGCCCTGTTCAGAAGGCCATCTAGGCCGGGATAGTGTGTTAAAAATTGCTGCACGACAAGGTTCAACACGTGAGCCATACAAGGTACGTGTGTCACCTTGCCCAGGCGAAGTGCCGCACCCAGGTTTGCAGCATTGTCGCACACGGCCTTACCAGGCTGCAGTTTGAGTGGAGACAACCATTTATTAAACTCGGACCGCAAAGCTGACCACAACTCCTCAGCTGTGTGACTCTTATTACCAAGACATGTCAAGCTAAAGACCGCCTGATGCCGTTGCGCTCTGCTGCCAGCATAGTAATGAGGGGTGCGTGATTCCTTCTGCGCAGTGAGAACGCTGGTGGCCTGACCAGGCAGGCTTGGGGCGGAGGTGGAGGACCCAGATGAGGTGGAGGATGCAGAAGCAGTGGCGGAACTTGGACAGACAGAGGATTGACACACAAGTCGTGGGGACGGCAAGACTTGTGCAGCAGACCCTTCACCATCTATCACCATAGTTACCCAGTGCCCAGTCAGCGACATGTAACGTCCCTGTCCATGCTTACTGGTCCAAGTATCGGTGGTGAAATGCACCCGTTCACACACAGAGTTTCTCAAGGAAGCGGTGATGTTGTGTGCGACATGCTGGTGTAGCGCGGGCACACCTTTCTTAGAGAAGTAGTGGCGACTAGGCATCTGGTACTGGGGCACAGCGACAGACATAAGGTCTCTAAAATCCTGTGTGTCCACTAGGCGGAAAGGCAGCATTTCGGTAGCCAACAGCTTACAGAGGGATAGAGTCAACCTCTTAGCTTTGTCATGGGTCGGAGGAAGTGGCCTTTTATTTGACCACATCTGAGGGACAGAGATCTGGCTGCTGTGTGTAGACGGTGTTGAGTAGGGTGTCCCTGGAAAAATGCAGGTTTGTGAGGAAAGTGCAGGCGGAGACATGATGTTGCCTTCATCCAACGTTGGTGCTATCGATGTCTGAGAGAGCTGTACACACTCACTTGTTTCCCCTTCCAAACCAACTGACGACCTTACAAGCAAACTGCCTGTTGCGGTTACAGTGGTGGAAGTTTTGCGTGGAAAAACAGGTGTGGCAGCTGTCCCCACAGTCCTAGAAGATGAAGAGCGCGCGGATGCAGTGGAAGGGGCGGGCGGTGGATGGTTCGCTCCGCTAGGCCGCATTGCAGCACGGTGAGCTTCCCACCGGGACTTATGATATTTATTCATGTGACGATTCATGGAAGAAGTTGTCAAACTGCTGAGCTTTTGACCTCTACTAAGAGAATCATGACAAATGTTACATATCACATGAGTTGGGCGATCTTTTTCGATGTGAAAAAAAGGACCAGGCTAGGCAAGGCTTAGAGGCCATGCGACCTGTTGATCCACCCCGAATAATGCTCATAGGCAGAGTGGTGGCTGAGGATGCAGTTGTAGACGTGCTACCAGTGCTCCGACTCTGTCCAGGAAGGCGCAAGGTAACTTCGTCGTCGGTTGCATCCTCCTCCACCGCCTCTGTTGACCTCCTCGAGTGCCTGACTGGGGGTTGACAGTAGGTGGGATCTAGAACGTCATCATCAATTGTTGTGTTTGCACTCCCCTCCCCCTCAGACCGAGCCTCTTCTTGCCCTGACGGAATATTTAAGTTGTCATCCCAATCGGGTATCTGCGTCTCATCTTCATCAGTATGTTCCTCATTGTCTATAACCACAGGTGTTACAGTTTGTGACAAAGGGTCAACATTATGCTCAGAAACTTGGTCCTCACGGCCTGAATCTGAGTCACAAAGGTTCTGGGCATCACTGCAGACCATTTCCTGTTCTGTACTCACTGTAGCTTGGGAGCAGACCTCTGATTCCCAGGCTATAGTGTGACTGAACAGCTCTGCAGACTCAGCCATCTCAGTTCCACCATACTGTGCAGGGCTGATGGAGACTTCAAGAGCTGGGAGAAATCAAGTGTGATTGGGATGACAACTCAGAGGACTGGTGTTTTTTGGATGCGGTACTTGAAGTGGCTGAGAGGGCACTTGTTGGACCACTTGAGATCCATTCAAGCATTTTCCTTTTTTGCCCATCATCTACCTTTCTTCCTGTTGTTCGTGTCCGTAAAAAAGGGAGCACATCGGATTGTCCACGGTAAGTAGTAGACATCTTACTTTTGCTGGTAGATGGTCTATCTTCAGCAGATGATAATGGAGCTTTGCCACCTTCCCCACGGACAAAACCTTTTTTGCCTTTTCCACCACGCCTCTTCCCCTTTCCACCAGCATCTGTCATTTTGCCACTCATGTTGATTGCGACAAGATTGTGGACTGAAAATGTGGTAGTAAAAATTGAGAGGTGGTGAAGATTGCAGTGGTGGTCTAGCTTTATTAACAGCAGAATAATAAAGAATAAATATCCCTGACAATGCAACTTAGTTATAATTAGTTGGAGTGTGCAACGCAGGCAGACGTGCTGCAAATGTCTTTGCACTAGTGGGACTATAGCAAAGTCCAATAGCCACGTATAGGATGCCACTAGGTACACTGAGTGTTTGCTAGTATAATGGCTTGGTTAGAATGAGTTGTAGTGTGCAACGCAGGCAGACGCGCTCTGCAAATGTCTTTGCACTAGTGGGACTATAGCAAAGTCCAATAGCCACGTATAGGATGCCACTAGGTACACTGAGTGTTTGCTAGTATAATGGCTTGGTTAGAATGAGTTGTAGTGTGCAACGCAGGCAGACGCGCTCTGCAAATGTCTTTGCACTAGTGGGACTATAGCAAAGTCCAATAGCCACGTATAGGATGCCACTAGGTACACTGAGTGTTTGCTACTATAATGGCTTGGTTAGAATGAGTTGTAGTGTGCAACGCAGGCAGACGCGCTCTGCAAATGTCTTTGCACTAGTGGGACTATAGCAAAGTCCAATAGCCACGTATAGGATGCCACTAGGTACACTGAGTGTTTGCTAGTATAATGGCTTGGTTAGAATGAGTTGTAGTGTGCAACGCAGGCAGACGCGCTCTGCAAATGTCTTTGCACTAGTGGGACTATAGCAAAGTCCAATAGCCACGTATAGGATGCCACTAGGTACACTGAGTGTTTGCTAGTATAATGGCTTGGTTAGAATGAGTTGTAGTGTGCAACGCAGGCAGACGCGCTCTGCAAATGTCTTTGCACTAGTGGGACTATAGCAAAGTCCAATAGCCACGTATAGGATGCCACTAGGTACACTGAGTGTTTGCTAGTATAATGGCTTGGTTAGAATGAGTTGTAGTGTGCAACGCAGGCAGACGCGCTCTGCAAATGTCTTTGCACTAGTGGGACTATAGCAAAGTCCAATAGCCACGTATAGGATGCCACTAGGTACACTGAGTGTTTGCTAGTATAATGGCTTGGTTAGAATGAGTTGTAGTGTGCAACGCAGGCAGACGCGCTCTGCAAATGTCTTTGCACTAGTGGGACTATAGCAAAGTCCAATAGCCACGTATAGGATGCCACTAGGTACACTGAGTGTTTGCTAGTATAATGGCTTGGTTAGAATGAGTTGTAGTGTGCAACGCAGGCAGACGCGCTCTGCAAATGTCTTTGCACTAGTGGGACTATAGCAAAGTCCAATAGCCACGTATAGGATGCCACTAGGTACACTGAGTGTTTGCTAGTATAATGGCTTGGTTAGAATGAGTTGTAGTGTGCAACGCAGGCAGACGCGCTCTGCAAATGTCTTTGCACTAGTGGGACTATAGCAAAGTCCAATAGCCACGTATAGGATGCCACTAGGTACACTGAGTGTTTGCTAGTATAATGGCTTGGTTAGAATGAGTTGTAGTGTGCAACGCAGGCAGACGCGCTCTGCAAATGTCTTTGCACTAGTGGGACTATAGCAAAGTCCAATAGCCACGTATAGGATGCCACTAGGTACACTGAGTGTTTGCTAGTATAATGGCTTGGTTAGAATGAGTTGTAGTGTGCAACGCAGGCAGACGCGCTCTGCAAATGTCTTTGCACTAGTGGGACTATAGCAAAGTCCAATAGCCACGTATAGGATGCCACTAGGTACACTGAGTGTTTGCTAGTATAATGGCTTGGTTAGAATGAGTTGTAGTGTGCAACGCAGGCAGACGCGCTCTGCAAATGTCTTTGCACTAGTGGGACTATAGCAAAGTCCAATAGCCACGTATAGGATGCCACTAGGTACACTGAGTGTTTGCTAGTATAATGGCTTGGTTAGAATGAGTTGTAGTGTGCAACGCAGGCAGACGCGCTCTGCAAATGTCTTTGCACTAGTGGGACTATAGCAAAGTCCAATAGCCACGTATAGGATGCCACTAGGTACACTGAGTGTTTGCTAGTATAATGGCTTGGTTAGAATGAGTTGTAGTGTGCAACGCAGGCAGACGCGCTCTGCAAATGTCTTTGCACTAGTGGGACTATAGCAAAGTCCAATAGCCACGTATAGGATGCCACTAGGTACACTGAGTGTTTGCTAGTATAATGGCTTGGTTAGAATGAGTTGTAGTGTGCAACGCAGGCAGACGCGCTCTGCAAATGTCTTTGCACTAGTGGGACTATAGCAAAGTCCAATAGCCACGTATAGGATGCCACTAGGTACACTGAGTGTTTGCTAGTATAATGGCTTGGTTAGAATGAGTTGTAGTGTGCAACGCAGGCAGACGCGCTCTGCAAATGTCTTTGCACTAGTGGGACTATAGCAAAGTCCAATAGCCACGTATAGGATGCCACTAGGTACACTGAGTGTTTGCTAGTATAATGGCTTGGTTAGAATGAGTTGTAGTGTGCAACGCAGGCAGACGCGCTCTGCAAATGTCTTTGCACTAGTGGGACTATAGCAAAGTCCAATAGCCACGTATAGGATGCCACTAGGTACACTGAGTGTTTGCTAGTATAATGGCTTGGTTAGAATGAGTTGTAGTGTGCAACGCAGGCAGACGCGCTCTGCAAATGTCTTTGCACTAGTGGGACTATAGCAAAGTCCAATAGCCACGTATAGGATGCCACTAGGTACACTGAGTGTTTGCTAGTATAATGGCTTGGTTAGAATGAGTTGTAGTGTGCAACGCAGGCAGACGCGCTCTGCAAATGTCTTTGCACTAGTGGGACTATAGCAAAGTCCAATAGCCACGTATAGGATGCCACTAGGTACACTGAGTGTTTGCTAGTATAATGGCTTGGTTAGAATGAGTTGTAGTGTGCAACGCAGGCAGACGCGCTCTGCAAATGTCTTTGCACTAGTGGGACTATAGCAAAGTCCAATAGCCACGTATAGGATGCCACTAGGTACACTGAGTGTTTGCTAGTATAATGGCTTGGTTAGAATGAGTTGTAGTGTGCAACGCAGGCAGACGCGCTCTGCAAATGTCTTTGCACTAGTGGGACTATAGCAAAGTCCAATAGCCACGTATAGGATGCCACTAGGTACACTGAGTGTTTGCTAGTATAATGGCTTGGTTAGAATGAGTTGTAGTGTGCAACGCAGGCAGACGCGCTCTGCAAATGTCTTTGCACTAGTGGGACTATAGCAAAGTCCAATAGCCACGTATAGGATGCCACTAGGTACACTGAGTGTTTGCTAGTATAATGGCTTGGTTAGAATGAGTTGTAGTGTGCAACGCAGGCAGACGCGCTCTGCAAATGTCTTTGCACTAGTGGGACTATAGCAAAGTCCAATAGCCACGTATAGGATGCCACTAGGTACACTGAGTGTTTGCTAGTATAATGGCTTGGTTAGAATGAGTTGTAGTGTGCAACGCAGGCAGACGCGCTCTGCAAATGTCTTTGCACTAGTGGGACTATAGCAAAGTCCAATAGCCACGTATAGGATGCCACTAGGTACACTGAGTGTTTGCTAGTATAATGGCTTGGTTAGAATGAGTTGTAGTGTGCAACGCAGGCAGACGCGCTCTGCAAATGTCTTTGCACTAGTGGGACTATAGCAAAGTCCAATAGCCACGTATAGGATGCCACTAGGTACACTGAGTGTTTGCTAGTATAATGGCTTGGTTAGAATGAGTTGTAGTGTGCAACGCAGGCAGACGCGCTCTGCAAATGTCTTTGCACTAGTGGGACTATAGCAAAGTCCAATAGCCACGTATAGGATGCCACTAGGTACACTGAGTGTTTGCTAGTATAATGGCTTGGTTAGAATGAGTTGTAGTGTGCAACGCAGGCAGACGCGCTCTGCAAATGTCTTTGCACTAGTGGGACTATAGCAAAGTCCAATAGCCACGTATAGGATGCCACTAGGTACACTGAGTGTTTGCTAGTATAATGGCTTGGTTAGAATGAGTTGTAGTGTGCAACGCAGGCAGACGCGCTCTGCAAATGTCTTTGCACTAGTGGGACTATAGCAAAGTCCAATAGCCACGTATAGGATGCCACTAGGTACACTGAGTGTTTGCTAGTATAATGGCTTGGTTAGAATGAGTTGTAGTGTGCAACGCAGGCAGACGCGCTCTGCAAATGTCTTTGCACTAGTGGGACTATAGCAAAGTCCAATAGCCACGTATAGGATGCCACTAGGTACACTGAGTGTTTGCTAGTATAATGGCTTGGTTAGAATGAGTTGTAGTGTGCAACGCAGGCAGACGCGCTCTGCAAATGTCTTTGCACTAGTGGGACTATAGCAAAGTCCAATAGCCACGTATAGGATGCCACTAGGTACACTGAGTGTTTGCTAGTATAATGGCTTGGTTAGAATGAGTTGTAGTGTGCAACGCAGGCAGACGCGCTCTGCAAATGTCTTTGCACTAGTGGGACTATAGCAAAGTCCAATAGCCACGTATAGGATGCCACTAGGTACACTGAGTGTTTGCTAGTATAATGGCTTGGTTAGAATGAGTTGTAGTGTGCAACGCAGGCAGACGCGCTCTGCAAATGTCTTTGCACTAGTGGGACTATAGCAAAGTCCAATAGCCACGTATAGGATGCCACTAGGTACACTGAGTGTTTGCTAGTATAATGGCTTGGTTAGAATGAGTTGTAGTGTGCAACGCAGGCAGACGCGCTCTGCAAATGTCTTTGCACTAGTGGGACTATAGCAAAGTCCAATAGCCACGTATAGGATGCCACTAGGTACACTGAGTGTTTGCTAGTATAATGGCTTGGTTAGAATGAGTTGTAGTGTGCAACGCAGGCAGACGCGCTCTGCAAATGTCTTTGCACTAGTGGGACTATAGCAAAGTCCAATAGCCACGTATAGGATGCCACTAGGTACACTGAGTGTTTGCTAGTATAATGGCTTGGTTAGAATGAGTTGTAGTGTGCAACGCAGGCAGACGCGCTCTGCAAATGTCTTTGCACTAGTGGGACTATAGCAAAGTCCAATAGCCACGTATAGGATGCCACTAGGTACACTGAGTGTTTGCTAGTATAATGGCTTGGTTAGAATGAGTTGTAGTGTGCAACGCAGGCAGACGCGCTCTGCAAATGTCTTTGCACTAGTGGGACTATAGCAAAGTCCAATAGCCACGTATAGGATGCCACTAGGTACACTGAGTGTTTGCTAGTATAATGGCTTGGTTAGAATGAGTTGTAGTGTGCAACGCAGGCAGACGCGCTCTGCAAATGTCTTTGCACTAGTGGGACTATAGCAAAGTCCAATAGCCACGTATAGGATGCCACTAGGTACACTGAGTGTTTGCTAGTATAATGGCTTGGTTAGAATGAGTTGTAGTGTGCAACGCAGGCAGACGCGCTCTGCAAATGTCTTTGCACTAGTGGGACTATAGCAAAGTCCAATAGCCACGTATAGGATGCCACTAGGTACACTGAGTGTTTGCTAGTATAATGGCTTGGTTAGAATGAGTTGTAGTGTGCAACGCAGGCAGACGCGCTCTGCAAATGTCTTTGCACTAGTGGGACTATAGCAAAGTCCAATAGCCACGTATAGGATGCCACTAGGTACACTGAGTGTTTGCTAGTATAATGGCTTGGTTAGAATGAGTTGTAGTGTGCAACGCAGGCAGACGCGCTCTGCAAATGTCTTTGCACTAGTGGGACTATAGCAAAGTCCAATAGCCACGTATAGGATGCCACTAGGTACACTGAGTGTTTGCTAGTATAATGGCTTGGTTAGAATGAGTTGTAGTGTGCAACGCAGGCAGACGCGCTCTGCAAATGTCTTTGCACTAGTGGGACTATAGCAAAGTCCAATAGCCACGTATAGGATGCCACTAGGTACACTGAGTGTTTGCTAGTATAATGGCTTGGTTAGAATGAGTTGTAGTGTGCAACGCAGGCAGACGCGCTCTGCAAATGTCTTTGCACTAGTGGGACTATAGCAAAGTCCAATAGCCACGTATAGGATGCCACTAGGTACACTGAGTGTTTGCTAGTATAATGGCTTGGTTAGAATGAGTTGTAGTGTGCAACGCAGGCAGACGCGCTCTGCAAATGTCTTTGCACTAGTGGGACTATAGCAAAGTCCAATAGCCACGTATAGGATGCCACTAGGTACACTGAGTGTTTGCTAGTATAATGGCTTGGTTAGAATGAGTTGTAGTGTGCAACGCAGGCAGACGCGCTCTGCAAATGTCTTTGCACTAGTGGGACTATAGCAAAGTCCAATAGCCACGTATAGGATGCCACTAGGTACACTGAGTGTTTGCTAGTATAATGGCTTGGTTAGAATGAGTTGTAGTGTGCAACGCAGGCAGACGCGCTCTGCAAATGTCTTTGCACTAGTGGGACTATAGCAAAGTCCAATAGCCACGTATAGGATGCCACTAGGTACACTGAGTGTTTGCTAGTATAATGGCTTGGTTAGAATGAGTTGTAGTGTGCAACGCAGGCAGACGCGCTCTGCAAATGTCTTTGCACTAGTGGGACTATAGCAAAGTCCAATAGCCACGTATAGGATGCCACTAGGTACACTGAGTGTTTGCTAGTATAATGGCTTGGTTAGAATGAGTTGTAGTGTGCAACGCAGGCAGACGCGCTCTGCAAATGTCTTTGCACTAGTGGGACTATAGCAAAGTCCAATAGCCACGTATAGGATGCCACTAGGTACACTGAGTGTTTGCTAGTATAATGGCTTGGTTAGAATGAGTTGTAGTGTGCAACGCAGGCAGACGCGCTCTGCAAATGTCTTTGCACTAGTGGGACTATAGCAAAGTCCAATAGCCACGTATAGGATGCCACTAGGTACACTGAGTGTTTGCTAGTATAATGGCTTGGTTAGAATGAGTTGTAGTGTGCAACGCAGGCAGACGCGCTCTGCAAATGTCTTTGCACTAGTGGGACTATAGCAAAGTCCAATAGCCACGTATAGGATGCCACTAGGTACACTGAGTGTTTGCTAGTATAATGGCTTGGTTAGAATGAGTTGTAGTGTGCAACGCAGGCAGACGCGCTCTGCAAATGTCTTTGCACTAGTGGGACTATAGCAAAGTCCAATAGCCACGTATAGGATGCCACTAGGTACACTGAGTGTTTGCTAGTATAATGGCTTGGTTAGAATGAGTTGTAGTGTGCAACGCAGGCAGACGCGCTCTGCAAATGTCTTTGCACTAGTGGGACTATAGCAAAGTCCAATAGCCACGTATAGGATGCCACTAGGTACACTGAGTGTTTGCTAGTATAATGGCTTGGTTAGAATGAGTTGTAGTGTGCAACGCAGGCAGACGCGCTCTGCAAATGTCTTTGCACTAGTGGGACTATAGCAAAGTCCAATAGCCACGTATAGGATGCCACTAGGTACACTGAGTGTTTGCTAGTATAATGGCTTGGTTAGAATGAGTTGTAGTGTGCAACGCAGGCAGACGCGCTCTGCAAATGTCTTTGCACTAGTGGGACTATAGCAAAGTCCAATAGCCACGTATAGGATGCCACTAGGTACACTGAGTGTTTGCTAGTATAATGGCTTGGTTAGAATGAGTTGTAGTGTGCAACGCAGGCAGACGCGCTCTGCAAATGTCTTTGCACTAGTGGGACTATAGCAAAGTCCAATAGCCACGTATAGGATGCCACTAGGTACACTGAGTGTTTGCTAGTATAATGGCTTGGTTAGAATGAGTTGTAGTGTGCAACGCAGGCAGACGCGCTCTGCAAATGTCTTTGCACTAGTGGGACTATAGCAAAGTCCAATAGCCACGTATAGGATGCCACTAGGTACACTGAGTGTTTGCTAGTATAATGGCTTAGTTATCAGTTGGAGTGTGCAGAGGACAAGAGGGTACAGTGGCAGGATTGTGGTGCTCTGGGTAGAGGAATGGAAGACTGCCTTTCTATTCCCTCCTAATGGTGAAATGCAGGTAGGAAATCCCTGACCTGGGCTACACAGACGCTGTTGCTGTTTGCAGGACCTGTCACCTATGGCTCTCTGACCCTGCCGGTTGGAGCCCTTAAAAGGACTGCTATAAAGTGCTCTCCCTAAGCTGTCTAACGCTGTGTATGCAGCGCATACAGCTGTATCGGCTATAGGACTCAGGAAGACGGAGCTGCGACAGTGATGTCTGACACCAAAGACGCAGAAGGCAGATAATGGCGTCCGTGAAGAAAATGTCCGGTTTTATAATGCAGGGACATGTGACATGCAGATCCTATCACACATGCCGTTGCTTCTCTGGCTCAAAGTCCACTTAGCTGTGTGTGTGTCTGGGATTGGCTGACATGCTGGCCCGCCCCACAAGACGCGCGCGCTTAGGGAAGGAAGACAAGAAAAAAAAAAAAAAAAAATGGCGATCGCCATTATAGAAACAGCAGTGATCTGAAGGCGCTGTTCACGCACACTATACACTGAAATGTGATAATAGTTTGATTCACAGAGTGACTTACACTATTACAGCAGAAACCAAGCTATGATTTAGCTGTTTTTTGGCTGCTAGAACCGTTCTCGAACGTTTCTAGAACTACCGAGCTTTTGCAAAAAGCTCGAGTTCTAGTTCGATCTAGAACATGCCCCAAAATCACTCGAGCCGCGAACTGGAGAACCACGAACCACGAACCGCGCTCAACTCTACTAGAGATGAGCGAACCGGTCCCGGTTCGGCTCGAGGCGGTTCGCCGAACGGGGGGTCTGGCTCGAGTTCGGCTCGTCGAACGTTCGACGAACCGAACTCGAGCCCATAGGAAACAATGGCAGGCAATCACAAACACAGTAAAACACCTAGAAAACACCCTGAAAGGTGTCCAAAAGGTGACAAACAACTCACAACATAACACAAACACATGGGAAAGTGACAAGGACATATACTCATGTGAAAACAAAACAGCTGGACAAGGAAAAAGAGGGAGACACACAGATATATGAGTATATGCAAAGAAACATCGATTCCATTATTGTGCAACTTGAGCCCTGCTCATTTTAGGCTTCCAATCTGGATAAATTGCCTGAGCTCGCCACGTACGCCTTGAGGATCTTGTCGTGTCCTGCAGCCAGCGTTCTCTCGGAACCTGTCTTCAGTGCTGCTGGGGGTCTGCTGGCAGATAAGCACACGTGTCTGTCCACTGACAATGTGGACCTGGCTCTCAGAGGACTTTTCTTCCCCTGGGTCAGCCAGGGGAGGCGAAAGGCACGCGTATTTTTGAGAGTGCTTCATGCAAAGCATCTTTTTCTTTGTCAAAAGGGGGGCTCAACCGATGCCAGTCAAGTGGGGTGTGTGTGGCCCAGTTAGTGGCAACGAGGGAGACTGTGGTTGGAGTCCCCTCGCTGTGTCTCTAAAAGAACCAAGATGAACAAGTCATGGCTCTCAGAGGACTTTTCTTCCCCTGGGTCAGCCAGGGGACGGGAAAGGCACGCGTATTTTTGAGAGTGCTTCATGCAAAGCATCTTTTTCTTTTTCAAAAGGGGGCTCAACCGATGCCAGTCAAGTGGGGTGTGTGTGGCCCAGTTAGTGGCAACGAGGGAGACTGTGGTTGGAGTCCCCTCGCTGTGTCTCTAAAAGAACCAAGATGAACAAGTCATGGCTCTCAGAGGACTTTTCTTCCCCTGGGTCAGCCAGGGGACGGGAAAGGCACGCGTATTTTTGAGAGTGCTTCATGCAAAGCATCTTTTTCTTTGTCAAAAGGGGGGGGTCAACCGATGCCAGTCAAGTGGGGTGTGTGTGGCCCAGTTAGTGGCAACGAGGGAGACTGTGGTTGGAGTCCCCTCGCTGTGTCTCTAAAAGAACCAAGATGAACAAGTCATGGCTCTCAGAGGACTTTTCTTCCCCTGGGTCAGCCAGGGGACGGGAAAGGCACGCGTATTTTTGAGAGTGCTTCATGCAAAGCATCTTTTTCTTTGTCAAAAGGGGGGTCAACCGATGCCAGTCAAGTGGGGTGTGTGTGGCCCAGTTAGTGGCAACGAGGGAGACTGTGGTTGGAGTCCCCTCGCTGTGTCTCTAAAAGAACCAAGATGAACAAGTCATGGCTCTCAGAGGACTTTTCTTCCCCTGGGTCAGCCAGGGGACGGGAAAGGCACGCGTATTTTTGAGAGTGCTTCATGCAAAGCATCTTTTTCTTTTTCAAAAGGGGGCTCAACCGATGCCAGTCAAGTGGGGTGTGTGTGGCCCAGTTAGTGGCAACGAGGGAGACTGTGGTTGGAG
Organism: Anomaloglossus baeobatrachus; assembly: GCF_048569485.1. NCBI lineage: Eukaryota > Metazoa > Chordata > Amphibia > Anura > Aromobatidae > Anomaloglossus > Anomaloglossus baeobatrachus. The sequence continues at coordinate 117,122,319 of NC_134359.1, read as the reverse complement.
TCCCCTCGCTGTGTCTCTAAAAGAACCAAGATGAACAAGTCATGGCTCTCAGAGGACTTTTCTTCCCCTGGGTCAGCCAGGGGACGGGAAAGGCACGCGTATTTTTGAGAGTGCTTCATGAAAAGCATCTTTTTCTTTGTCAAAAGGGGGGGTCAACCGATGCCAGTCAAGTGGGGTGTGTGTGGCCCAGTTAGTGGCAACGAGGGAGACTGTGGTTGGAGTCCCCTCGCTGTGTCTCTAAAAGAACCAAGATGAACAAGTCATGGCTCTCAGAGGACTTTTCTTCCCCTGGGTCAGCCAGGGGACGGGAAAGGCACGCGTATTTTTGAGAGTGCTTCATGCAAAGCATCTTTTTCTTTGTCAAAAGGGGGGCTCAACCGATGCCAGTCAAGTGGGGTGTGTGTGGCCCAGTTAGTGGCAACGAGGGAGACTGTGGTTGGAGTCCCCTCGCTGTGTCTCTAAAAGAACCAAGATGAACAAGTCATGGCTCTCAGAGGACTTTTCTTCCCCTAGGTCAGCCAGGGGACGGGAAAGGCACGCGTATTTTTGAGAGTGCTTCATGCAAAGCATCTTTTTCTTTTTCAAAAGGGGGCTCAACCGATGCCAGTCAAGTGGGGTGTGTGTGGCCCAGTTAGTGGCAACGAGGGAGACTGTGGTTGGAGTCCCCTCGCTGTGTCTCTAAAAGAACCAAGATGAACAAGTCATGGCTCTCAGAGGACTTTTCTTCCCCTGGGTCAGCCAGGGGACGGGAAAGGCACGCGTATTTTTGAGAGTGCTTCATGCAAAGCATCTTTTTCTTTGTCAAAAGGGGGGGTCAACCGATGCCAGTCAAGTGGGGTGTGTGTGGCCCAGTTAGTGGCAACGAGGGAGACTGTGGTTGGAGTCCCCTCGCTGTGTCTCTAAAAGAACCAAGATGAACAAGTCATGGCTCTCAGAGGACTTTTCTTCCCCTGGGTCAGCCAGGGGACGGGAAAGGCACGCGTATTTTTGAGAGTGCTTCATGCAAAGCATCTTTTTCTTTGTCAAAAGGGGGGGTCAACCGATGCCAGTCAAGTGGGGTGTGTGTGGCCCAGTTAGTGGCAACGAGGGAGACTGTGGTTGGAGTCCCCTCGCTGTGTCTCTAAAAGAACCAAGATGAACAAGTCATGGCTCTCAGAGGACTTTTCTTCCCCTGGGTCAGCCAGGGGACGGGAAAGGCACGCGTATTTTTGAGAGTGCTTCATGCAAAGCATCTTTTTCTTTTTCAAAAGGGGGCTCAACCGATGCCAGTCAAGTGGGGTGTGTGTGGCCCAGTTAGTGGCAACGAGGGAGACTGTGGTTGGAGTCCCCTCGCTGTGTCTCTAAAAGAACCAAGATGAACAAGTCATGGCTCTCAGAGGACTTTTCTTCCCCTGGGTCAGCCAGGGGACGGGAAAGGCACGCGTATTTTTGAGAGTGCTTCATGAAAAGCATCTTTTTCTTTGTCAAAAGGGGGGGTCAACCGATGCCAGTCAAGTGGGGTGTGTGTGGCCCAGTTAGTGGCAACGAGGGAGACTGTGGTTGGAGTCCCCTCGCTGTGTCTCTAAAAGAACCAAGATGAACAAGTCATGGCTCTCAGAGGACTTTTCTTCCCCTGGGTCAGCCAGGGGACGGGAAAGGCACGCGTATTTTTGAGAGTGCTTCATGCAAAGCATCTTTTTCTTTTTCAAAAGGGGGCTCAACCGATGCCAGTCAAGTGGGGTGTGTGTGGCCCAGTTAGTGGCAACGAGGGAGACTGTGGTTGGAGTCCCCTCGCTGTGTTTTACATGCTTTTAGAAGGGCATGAAATGGCTTGGAGGTTGACTTTCATCATATGCAAACTGTTGGCTACCAAAATGCTGCCTTTCCAACAACTGTGGTTATAGGCAATGAGGAACATACTGATGAAGATGAGACGCAGATACCCGATTGGGATGACAACTTAAATATTCGGTCAGGGCAAGAAGAAACTCGGTCTGAGGGGTAGGGGAGTGCAAACACAACAATTGATGATTAAGTTCTAGATCACACCTACTGTCAACCCACAGTCAGACACTCGAGGAGGTCAACAGAGGCGGTGGAGGAGGATGCAACCGACGTCGAAGTAACCTGGCGCCTTCCTGGACACAGTCGGAGCACTGGTAGCACGTCTACAACTGCATCCTCAGCCACCACTCTGCCTCTGAGCATTATTCGGGGTGGATCAACAGGTCGCATGGCCTCTAAGCCTTGCCTAGCCAGGTCCTTTTTTGACATAGAAAAAGATCGCCCAAATTATGTGATCTGTAAAATTTGTCATGGTTCTCTTAGTAGAGGTCAAAACCTCAGCAGTTTGACAACTTCTTCCATGAATCGTCACATGAATAAATATCATATGGCCCGATGGGAAGCTCACCGTGCTGCAATGCGGCCTAGCGGAGCGAACCATCCACCGCCTGCCCCTTCCAGTGCATCCGCGCGCTCGTCATCTTCTAGGACTGTGGGGACAGCTGTCACACCTGTTTTTCCACCCACAACTTCCACCACTGTAACCGCAACAGGCAGTTTGCTTGGTAGGTCGTCAGTTGGTTTGGAAGGGGAAACAAGTGAGTGTGTACAGCTCTCTCAGACATCGATAGCACCAACTTTGGATGAAGGCAACATCATGTCTCCGCCTGCACTTTCCTCACAAAGCTGCATTTTTCCAGGGACACCCGACTCAACACCGTCTACACACAGCAGCCAGATCTCTGTCCCTCAGATGTGGTCAAATAAAAGGCCACTTCCTGCGACCCATGACAAAGCGAAGAGGTTGACTCTATCCCTCTGTAAGCTGTTGACTACAGAAATGCTGCCTTTCCGCCTAGTGGACACACAGGATTTTAGAGACCTTATGTCTGTCGCTGTGCCCCAGTACCAGATGCCTAGTCGCCACTACTTCTCTAAGAAAGGTGTGCCCGCGCTACACCAGCATGTCGCACACAACATCACCGCTTCCTTGAGAAACTCTGTGTGTGAACGGGTGCATTTCACCACCGATACTTGGACCAGTAAGCATGGACAGGGACGTTACATGTCGCTGACTGGCCACTGGGTAACTATGGTGATAGATGGTGAAGGGTCTGCTGCACAAGTCTTGCCGTCCCCACGACTTGTGTGTCAATCCTCTGTCTGTCCAAGTTCCGCCACTGCTTCTGCATCCTCCACCTCATCTGGGTCCTCCACCTCCGCCCCAAGCCTGCCTGGTCAGGCCACCAGCGTTCTCACTGCGCAGAAGGAATCACGCACCCCTCATTACTATGCTGGTAGCAGAGCGCAACGGCATCAGGCGGTCTTTAGCTTGACATGTCTTTGAAATAGGAGTCACACAGCGACTGAGTTGTGGGCAGCTCTGGAGACTGATTTTGATAAATGGTTGTCTCCACTCAACCTGCAGCCTGGTAAGGCCGTGTGCGACAATGCTGCAAACCTGGGTGCGGCCCTTCGCCTGGGCAAGGTGACACACGTGCCTTGTATGGCTCACGTGTTTAACCTTGTTGTCCAGCAATTTTTAACACACTATCCCGGCCTAGATGGCCTTCTGACCAGGGCACGGAAACTGTCTGCAGTGCTCACTTCCGCCGTTCAACCGCCGCACCTGAGCGACTTGCATCGCTCCAGAAGTCTTTCGGCCTGCCGGTTCATCGCCTGAAATGCGATGTGGCGACACGCTGGAATTCAACTCTCCACATGTTACAGCGACTGTGGCAGCACCGGCGAGCCCTGGTGCAATACGTCATGATGTATAGCCTGGGCCAACGAGATGCAGAAGTGGGGCAGATCACCCTGATGGAGTGATCTCAGATCAAGGACCTATGCACCCTTCTGCACAGTTTCGACATGGCGACGAATATGTTTAGCGCTGACAATGCCATTATCAGCATGACGATTACAGTCATTTACATGCTGGAGCACACGCTAAACACTATTCGTAGTCAGGGGGTGGGACAACAGGAAGGGGAGGAACTACAGGAGGATTCATATGCGCAAGACACAACAACATCACCAAGGTCCAGACGTTCATCATCACCAACGCGGCAGGCATGGGACCATGGGGGACAGGGATCAACAAGGGCGCATGGTAGCAGGTGAGATGTTGAGGAAGGTGCAGGAGGACATGAAGATATGGAGGACGAACTGTCCATGGACATGGAAGACTCAGCAGATGAGGGGGACCTTGGTCAAATTTCAGTTGAAAGAGGTTGGGGGGAGATGACAGAGGAAGAAAGAACGGTTAGCACCTCTATGCCACAAACACAGCGTGGACTTGGTGCGCATGGCTGCGCAAGACACATGAGTGCCTTCTTGTTGCACTACCTCCAACATGACCCTCGTATTGTCAAAATTAGAAGTGATGATGACTACTGGCTTGCCACACTATTAGATCCCCGGGACAAGTCCAAATTTTGTGACATAATTCCACCCATAGAAAGGGACGCACGTATGCAGGAGTATCAGCAGAAGCTGTTACTCGATCTTAGCTCGGCTTTTCCACCAAACAACCGTGCAGGTGAAGGGAGTGATTCTCCCAGTTGTAACTTGACAAACATGGGACGGCCTCGTCATCTTCAACAGTCTACCCGTACCAGTAGGACCGTATCTGGTGCTGGTAACAGCAATTTTATGGAATCTTTTCATAATTTTTTTAGACCCTCCTTTGCAAGGCCACCAGAGACAACAAGTCTGACACATAGTCAACGGATGGAGAGGATGATACAGGAGTATGAACATCGATGCAATGACTTTGCAAATGGAGCCTTGCTCCTTTTGTGCTTCAAATCTAGAAAAATGTCAAGAGCTCTCCAGTTACGCCTCGAAGATTTTGTCGTGTCCAGCTGCCAGCGTTGTCTCTGAACGTGTCTTCAGTGCTGCTGGGTGTGTGCTGACAGATAAGCGCACGCGTCTGTCCAGTGACAATGTGGACAGACTGACGTTCATCAAAATGAACAAGTCATGGATCCAGAAGGAATTTACTACCCCTGTGTCATCCTGGGGAGAGTAAATGCTTGTGGATTTGGAATGTGCTTGATGCAAATCAAAACATCCTGTTTGCAACTAGGGCACAAGTGCTGCCACTGATAAGGTGTCTGTGTGGGGCCCAATTTTTGGAAAAAAAGGGAGACTCCGCTTGGAGTAACCCTTGCTTGCTGTGTTTTTTAAAAATGATACAAGATGAACAGATCTGAAGGCAAGATGAAGCCAACATCATGTCTCCGCCTGCACTTTTCTCACAAACCTGCATTTTTCCAGGGACACCCTACTCAACACCGTCTACAGACAGCAGCCAGATCTCTGTCCCTCAGATGTGGTCAAATAAAAGGCCACTTACTGCGACCCATGACAAAGCTAAGTGGTTGACTCTATCCCTCTGTAAGCTGTTGGCTACCGAAATGCTGCCTTTACGCGTAGTGGACACACAGGATTTTACAGACCTTATGTCTGTCGCTGTGCCCCAGTACCAGATGCCCAATCACCACTGCTTCTCCAAGAAAAGCATGCCCGCGCTACACCGGCATGTCGCACACAACATCACCACTTCCTTGAGAAAATCTGTGTGCGACAGGGTGCATTTCAACACAGATACTTGGACCAGTAAGCATAGACAGGGTCATTACATGTCACTGACTGGGCACTGGCAAACTATGGTGAGAGATGGAGAAGGGTCTGCTGTACAAGTCTTGCCGTCCCCACGAGTTGTTTCAATCCTTGTTCTGTATGTAGAAGTTAATACACTGCTTCTGCCTCTTCAACCTCGTGTGGGTCCTCTACCTTTGCGCAAACCCTGTGTGGTCAGGCCACCCTTCCTTGCAACTGCGCACAAGGACTACCACACACCTCCTTACTATGCTGGCAGCAGAGCTCAATGCCATCAGGCGGTCAAAGTTTTACTTTGAAATGTATGGGAAATGTGAGTCACACCGCTATTACAGAGAATAGTAGTCAGGCAGGGTCAAAACATTAATTGAGGAACAGGAACAGAATGGGACGGCCAGGACTTAATCAGAAAACAAGCAGAGGTGAAATGCGTATCGGCCAACAAGGTACATAAACAGCAAGCAGGAAAAGTAGTCAGGTAACAAGCACACAAAATCATAAAACTGAACTGGGGGTAAAATTAACCAGAGGTTCATAGCTATGTCTGGCAGTGGTCTGCAGACAGGATGGGCATAAAAAAGGGTGTGGTGTCTTCCCATTGGTTGTAGCTGAATGATGGTATTTCATCTGTGAGATACCCACCAGCTACATTCAGCCAGAGATTCTGCATCTGTCAAGGTAATGCAGCCCAGTGGGTGAGCATAACCTGCGTCCACCTGCGCCGCTGGCATCGACTACTCTCCCATCATCAGCACTATTCATGAAAGGAACACGTTGTCACCTGGCGACCGGAGTACAAATTGACGGAGCGGACTCCGTTGGTGACTTAACAGCCGTGTGCGGCAATGATGCAAACCTGGCTGCGGGCCATCCTCAGGGCAATGTGACACACGTGCCTTTTATGGCTCACGTGTTGATCCGAATTCTCCAGCAATTTTTAAAACACCATCACGGCCTACATGGCCTTGTGCAGCGGGCACGCTCGCTATGTGCTCACTTCCATCGTGCGCACACAGCAGCTCAACAACTTTCATCACTCCGGAAGTCTTAGGGTCTGGCAGTTAAACGCCGGAAATGCGATGTTCCGACACGCAGGAATTGGAATCTGCACATGTTGCAGCGTGTGTGGCAGCACCGCAGAGCCCTGCTGAAATACGGTAAGACATATAGCCTGGGATAAGTTGATCCAGAGGTGGTGCAGATCACGCTGCTGGAGTGGTGTCAGATCAAGGACCTATGCACCCTGCTACACAGTTTTGAAATGTCGACGAAGATGTTTAGCACTGGCAATGTCATTCTCAGCGTGACAATTCTGGTCATCTACATGATGGAGCACACTGTAATTATTATTCGGAGTCAGGTGTTGGGACAAGAGGAAGGGGAGGAAGTACAGGAGGAGTCATATGCGGAAGGGATAACAAGATCTACGAGGTCCAGATGGTCAGCGGCACCTATGCGGCAGTCATGGTGAGGGAGAGGGATTAACAAGGGCGCATAGTATCAGCAAAAAGTGTTGATGAAAGTGCAGGAGCCCATGAAGAAATGGAGGACGAACTGGCGATGGGCATGGAAGACTCAGCAGATGAGTGAGAGCTTGCTCACATTTCGGTTGTGCGAGGTTGTGGGTAGAGGGCAGAGGAAGGATGCACGATTCTCACCTCTCTGCCACCAACACACCAAGGACTTGGTCCTCCTGGATGCACAAGACACATGAGCGCCTTCTTGCTGCACTACCTACATGACCCTCGGATTGTATGAATTTGAAGTAATCCTGAATACTGGGTTGCCACACTGTTAGATCCCCGGTACAAGACAAAATTTGGCGAACTAATTCCTGCCATAGAAATAGACGCACGTATACAGGAGTATCTGCAGAATGTGGTACGCAATCTTAGATCTACTTTTCCACTAAACACCAGTGCTGCACAGAGTGAATCTCAACACTTTGTCATGGATAGGAGGAAATGGTCTTTTACTTGTCCACATCGGAGGGACCGAGGGATGGCTGCTGTGCTGAGATGGCGTTGAGTACGGTGTCCCTGCACAGTTGCACTTTTGGTCATATCCCAAAATGAGTTGAAAAAGGACAGATGCTGTTGGAAAGGGGAACAGGTGTGTTGGAAAGGGGAAAAAAATTTTGGTCCGTGGATTTGGTGGTTAAACAACTGTAACATTTGCTGAAGAAACAACATCTGTTACAGTGGGACTGGCAGATTTGGATAAAGTGGTATATAATCTGTGACCGCTATATAACAAAAATTAATAAGAAAAGAAAGAGAAAGGTATATATCACCTTCAGCAGTCAGTGTCCACCGTGCTCCCAGTTGGAAAAGGAGAGGTTGGCAACTTGAAGGTTTGGTGGAGGATACAGAGCTGTGTGGCTATGAAACTAATAGTAGCCTGAACCGAGTTAGACGCCATTCGGATCTGGAGACTGTGAGCCCTGTTAGCGTCACAGGGTCCACATGCCCACCCAGCCCAGGAACTCCCTGTTAACAACACAGGGGCCATTGAGTACGCTGACCGTGTGCGTAGGGGCCACACCTGTGGACAGCAGGCGCATCAGCAGCAGCAGGCCTGTTAATGCCACTGGGCTGCACAAGCAGGACTGTTAGGACAGGAGCTGGTCTTAACCGTTCTGCGTTACCAACTGTGGTGGTGGCCTGCATCCACCACCCTATCCCTGCCTACCTCTGGCCTAAAGCCGCAATGGGTTCAACACATGGAGGTGTGCTCTTTCGGAGCATAATAGAAGACTGCGCACCTCCTTGTTGGCTCCAGCCCCTTTTATAACCTGGGTCCGCCCCAAACCAGGGTGAACCACAATGCACCTCCTGGAGACAAAAGCAGAGTGACACGTCATGAGTGGCATAACTAGCGTCCTATTTGGAAACGCAACTTCAATGATGACCTCATGGCTGCCATGACCCAAACACCTCACCAGTCATCGTCTGACCATCAATAATGCGGTGACAAGTCATAGGTGTGGGCCTCTGCAAGCCATTTGGGAGGACACTTGATGCCCTGTGGTCTATATGGGACCCCCACATCAGGGCCAGGGCCAAAGAGTTCATTACCGGACCTAGTCTCTGATGCAGGAAGTGCCTGAGCATGCTCAGTAGCATGAAATACAGTCTCTGAAAAAAGACTATCAGCTTTAGCATGGTGTCTAGGCACAAAACAGGACTTAGACCCGGCACAGAATGCAAGCACCTGTGCAAAGAGGCTTTTCACACTTAGTGTGGGAGCATGCGCTGTATCCCGAAATGAAGACTTAGCGTCAGGAATGGCACAGTCAGGCTGAGCATACTCACTAGGCGAAACACTGTAATTATGCTGCAGCTGGGGTACATCGGCACACGCATGCGCACTAGCTGCCTCTCCACACTTAGACGTGGAGGGGAAATTTGTCTTGGAGATGCTGTCTATGAACAGAAGGAAAAGCTAAAGGAAGCCTGACTTTCTATCCCTCCGAATTATGAAATGCAGCAATGAATTCCATGAGTTTGCTATAACATTAGCGTAGCTAAATGTGCATGAGGGTGTGATGTAGAGGTGCTAGAAATAGCTTGTCACCAGTGGGGCACTAATGGAATACAACAGCCAGTTCTATGATGCCACAAAATGGCAGTATTTTGTGCTATCATTATAGCTTATTAAAAACAGAGCACGAGGTTGTCATGCAGAGGTGCTGCACATAGATTTGCAGTAGTGTGAATAGACAAAAGTACAATAGCCACGTTTAGGATACAACTAGGTACAGTGAGTGTTTGCTAGTATAATGGCTGAGTTTAAAAAAGTTTGAGTGTGCAATGCAGGCAGATGTCCTGCAAATATCGTTCCAATACTGTGAATTGACAAAAGTACAATAGCCACGTTTAGGATACAACTAGGTACAGTGAGTGTTTGCTAGTATAATGGCTGAGTTTAAAAAAGTTTGAGTGTGCAATGCAGGCAGACGTGCTGCAAATAACGTTCCAATACTGTGAATAGACAAAAGTACAATAGCCACGTTTAGGATACAACTAGGTACACTGAGTGTTTGCTACTATAAATGGCTGAGTTTAAAAAAGTTTGAGTGTGCAATGCAGGCAGACGTGCTGCAAATAACGTTCCAATACTGTGAATTGACAAAAGTACAATAGCCACGTTTAGGATACAACTAGGTACAGTGAGTGTTTGCTAGTATAATGGCTGAGTTTAAAAAAGTTTGAGTGTGCAATGCAGGCAGACGTGCTGCAAATAACGTTCCAATACTGTGAATTGACAAAAGTACAATAGCCACGTTTAGGATACAACTAGGTACAGTGAGTGTTTGCTAGTATAATGGCTGAGTTTAAAAAAGTTTGAGTGTGCAATGCAGGCAGACGTGCTGCAAATAACGTTCCAATACTGTGAATTGACAAAAGTACAATAGCCACGTTTAGGATACAACTAGGTACAGTGAGTGTTTGCTAGTATAATGGCTGAGTTTAAAAAAGTTTGAGTGTGCAATGCAGGCAGACGTGCTGCAAATAACGTTCCAATACTGTGAATTGACAAAAGTACAATAGCCACGTTTAGGATACAACTAGGTACAGTGAGTGTTTGCTAGTATAATGGCTGAGTTTAAAAAAGTTTGAGTGTGCAATGCAGGCAGACGTGCTGCAAATAACGTTCCAATACTGTGAATTGACAAAAGTACAATAGCCACGTTTAGGATACAACTAGGTACAGTGAGTGTTTGCTAGTATAATGGCTGAGTTTAAAAAAGTTAGAGTGTGCAATGCAGGCAGACGTGCTGCAAATATCGTTCCAATACTGTGAATAGACAAAAGTAAAATAGCCACGTTTAGGATACAACTAGGTACACTGAGTGTTTGCTAGTATAATGGCTGAGTTTAAAAAAGTTAGAGTGTGCAATGCAGGCAGACGTGCTGCAAATAACGTTCCAATACTGTGAATAGACAAAAGTACAATAGCCACGTTTAGGATACAACTAGGTACACTGAGTGTTTGCTACTATAAATGGCTGAGTTTAAAAAAGTTTGAGTGTGCAATGCAGGCAGACGTGCTGCAAATAACGTTCCAATACTGTGAATTGACAAAAGTACAATAGCCACGTTTAGGATACAACTAGGTACACTGAGTGTTTGCTACTATAAATGGCTGAGTTTAAAAAAGTTTGAGTGTGCAATGCAGGCAGACGTGCTGCAAATAACGTTCCAATACTGTGAATTGACAAAAGTACAATAGCCACGTTTAGGATACAACTAGGTACACTGAGTGTTTGCTAGTATAATGGCTGAGTTTAAAAAAGTTAGAGTGTGCAATGCAGGCAGACGTGCTGCAAATATCGTTCCAATACTGTGAATAGACAAAAGTACAATAGCCACGTTTAGGATACAACTAGGTACACTGAGTGTTTGCTACTATAAATGGCTGAGTTTAAAAAAGTTAGAGTGTGCAATGCAGGCAGACGTGCTGCAAATATCGTTCCAATACTGTGAATAGACAAAAGTACAATAGCCACGTTTAGGATACAACTAGGTACACTGAGTGTTTGCTAGTATAATGGCTTAGTAACAATGAGTTGTAGTGTGCAATGCAGGCAGACGTGCTCTGCAAATGTCTTTGCACTAGTGGGACTATAGCAAAGTCCAATAGCCACGTTTAGGATGCCACTAGGTACACTGAGTGTTTGCTAGTAAAATTGCTTAGTTTAAAAAAGTTGGAGTGTGCAATGCAGGCAGATGTGCTCTGCTAATATCTTTGCACTAGTGGGACTATAGCAAAGTCCAATAGCCACGTATAGGATGCCACTAGGTACACTGAGTGTTTGCTAGTATAATGGCTTAGTTAAAATGAGTTTGAGTGTGCAATGCAGGCAGACGCGCTATGCAAATGTCTTTGCACTAGTGGGACTATAGCAAAGTCCAATAGCCACGTATAGGATGCCACTAGGTACACTGAGTGTTTGCTAGTATAATGGCTTGGTTTTAATGAGTTGGAGTGTGCAATGCAGGCAGACGCGCTCTGCAAATGTCTTTGCACTAGTGGGACTATAGCAAAGTCCAATAGCCACGTATAGGATGCCACTAGGTACACTGAGTGTTTGCTAGTATAATGGCTTGGTTAGAATGAGTTGTAGTGTGCAATGCAGGCAGATGTGCTCTGCTAATGTCTTTGCACTAGTGGGACTATAGCAAAGTCCAATAGCCACGTATAGGATGCCACTAGGTACACTGAGTGTTTGCTAGTATAATGGCTGAGTTTAAAAAAGTTAGAGTGTGCAATGCAGGCAGACGTGCTGCAAATATCGTTCCAATACTGTGAATAGACAAAAGTACAATAGCCACGTTTAGGATACAACTAGGTACACTGAGTGTTTGCTACTATAAATGGCTGAGTTTAAAAAAGTTTGAGTGTGCAATGCAGGCAGACGTGCTGCAAATAACGTTCCAATACTGTGAATTGACAAAAGTACAATAGCCACGTTTAGGATACAACTAGGTACACTGAGTGTTTGCTACTATAAATGGCTGAGTTTAAAAAAGTTAGAGTGTGCAATGCAGGCAGACGTGCTGCAAATATCGTTCCAATACTGTGAATAGACAAAAGTACAATAGCCACGTTTAGGATACAACTAGGTACACTGAGTGTTTGCTAGTATAATGGCTTAGTAACAATGAGTTGTAGTGTGCAATGCAGGCAGACGTGCTCTGCAAATGTCTTTGCACTAGTGGGACTATAGCAAAGTCCAATAGCCACGTTTAGGATGCCACTAGGTACACTGAGTGTTTGCTAGTAAAATTGCTTAGTTTAAAAAAGTTGGAGTGTGCAATGCAGGCAGATGTGCTCTGCTAATATCTTTGCACTAGTGGGACTATAGCAAAGTCCAATAGCCACGTATAGGATGCCACTAGGTACACTGAGTGTTTGCTAGTATAATGGCTTAGTTAAAATGAGTTTGAGTGTGCAATGCAGGCAGACGCGCTATGCAAATGTCTTTGCACTAGTGGGACTATAGCAAAGTCCAATAGCCACGTATAGGATGCCACTAGGTACACTGAGTGTTTGCTAGTATAATGGCTTGGTTTTAATGAGTTGGAGTGTGCAATGCAGGCAGACGCGCTCTGCAAATGTCTTTGCACTAGTGGGACTATAGCAAAGTCCAATAGCCACGTATAGGATGCCACTAGGTACACTGAGTGTTTGCTAGTATAATGGCTTGGTTAGAATGAGTTGTAGTGTGCAATGCAGGCAGATGTGCTCTGCTAATGTCTTTGCACTAGTGGGACTATAGCAAAGTCCAATAGCCACGTATAGGATGCCACTAGGTACACTGAGTGTTTGCTAGTATAATGGCTTAGTTAAAATGAGTTTGAGTGTGCAATGCAGGCAGACGCGCTATGCAAATGTCTTTGCACTAGTGGGACTATAGCAAAGTCCAATAGCCACGTATAGGATGCCACTAGGTACACTGAGTGTTTGCTAGTATAATGGCTTGGTTAGAATGAGTTGTAGTGTGCAATGCAGGCAGATGTGCTCTGCTAATGTCTTTGCACTAGTGGGACTATAGCAAAGTCCAATAGCCACGTATAGGATGCCACTAGGTACACTGAGTGTTTGCTAGTATAATGGCTTAGTTAAAATGAGTTTGAGTGTGCAATGCCGGCAGACGCGCTATGCAAATGTCTTTGCACTAGTGGGACTATAGCAAAGTCCAATAGCCACGTATAGGATGCCACTAGGTACACTGAGTGTTTGCTAGTATAATGGCTTGGTTTTAATGAGTTGGAGTGTGCAATGCAGGCAGACGCGCTCTGCAAATGTCTTTGCACTAGTGGGACTATAGCAAAGTCCAATAGCCACGTATAGGATGCCACTAGGTACACTGAGTGTTTGCTAGTATAATGGCTTGGTTAGAATGAGTTGTAGTGTGCAATGCAGGCAGACGCGCTCTGCAAATGTCTTTGCACTAGTGGGACTATAGCAAAGTCCAATAGCCACGTATAGGATGCCACTAGGTACACTGAGTGTTTGCTAGTATAATGGCTTGGTTAGAATGAGTTGTAGTGTGCAATGCAGGCAGACGCGCTCTGCAAATGTCTTTGCACTAGTGGGACTATAGCAAAGTCCAATAGCCACGTATAGGATGCCACTAGGTACACTGAGTGTTTGCTAGTATAATGGCTTAGTTATCAGTTGGAGTGTGCAGAGGACAAGAGGGTACAGTGGCAGGATTGTGGTGCTCTGGGTAGAGGAATGGAAGCCTGCCTTTCTATTCCCTCCTAATGGTGAAATGCAGGTAGGAAATCCCTGACCTGGGCTACACAGACGCTGTTGCTGTTTGCAGGACCTGTCACCTATGGCTCTCTGACCCTGCCGGTTGGAGCCCTTAAAAGGACTGCTATAAAGTGCTCTCCCTAAGCTGTCTAACGCTGTGTATGCAGCGCATACAGCTGTATCGGCTATAGGACTCAGGAAGACGGAGCTGCGACAGTGATGTCTGACACCAAAGACGCAGAAGGCAGATAATGGCGTCCGTGAAGAAAATGTCCGGTTTTATAATGCAGGGACATGTGACATGCAGATCCTATCACACATGCCGTTGCTTCTCTGGCTCAAAGTCCACTTAGCTGTGTGTGTGTCTGGGATTGGCTGACATGCTGGCCCACCCCACAAGACGCGCGCGCTTAGGGAAGGAAGACAAGAAAAAAAAAAAAAAAAAATGGCGATCGCCATTATAGAAACAGCAGTGATCTGAAGGCGCTGTTCACGCACACTATACACTGAAATGTGATAATAGTTTGATTCACAGAGTGACTTACACTATTACAGCAGAAACCAAGCTATGATTTAGCTGTTTTTTGGCTGCTAGAACCGTTCTCGAACGTTTCTAGAACTACCGAGCTTTTGCAAAAAGCTCGAGTTCTAGTTCGATCTAGAACATGCCCCAAAATCACTCGAGCCGCGAACTGGAGAACCACGAACCACGAACCGCGCTCAACTCTACTTCCGACCCTGGCTTCCAGTTGGTCGCAGAACTCAGCAAGCTCCCGACACCACCAGGCAGCGGAGCCTGGCTCTGGGTCTCTGCACTCAGACGCCATTTTCTCTAGCCACAAGCTGCTGGCTTCTTTTCCGTTCCGCCGTCTCTGGACGCTTCCGCTCTCTTCACAAGCGAGGTCAGAACTCTGCAGGGGATCTCTGGGTAGCCACACCTCTTCGTGGGCGGTAACTTCTCCCAGCGCGGGCTGCTGTTGTTTTTCGGCGCGCTTTTCATGGTGGCAATATGGCGGCGCTTCCAATTTTTCAAGCGGACCGCCCAGGCACATGGTCACCTGTCTGAACAGGTCTAGTCCTTATCCTGTTCGTGACGCCAGATGTGAAGCCCCACAGGTGTTGTGTCGGTGCATTACCTTCAGGGACTCCACTCGGCTGGATCCGGTCACAGGTAGGGAATCTTCTTCTTGTCGTGACGCCACTCTCAGTATTGCGGCCAGTAGGGACCGCCACTGCAGGTTGAGGGACGCCTGGGGCTGATGGTGAGTGCAGTTAGTTGGAATAGCCTCCTGAGAGTGAGGCAAGCCCCAGGGCCCTGTGTAGGTGCGTAGTACCACAAGGCGCAGAATAACTCCACACACGCAGGATGTCTTTCAGGGGTTTTACTCACTTCAGGTGGCAGGGTGAGTAACCCGGGCGTAGCTGGGATGAACCAGGCGGGAACCAGGTATCCTTCAGGCTGACTGATGATGGTGACTACCGACTCGCCTTCCTTAGCCCTTGGTGGTTTGGGGTAACCCCGACTTTTAGTCCCTATGGGGGTCACCCAGGGAAGTTGCTGAAGCCTCTCTCCCCTTCGTTTGCCGTTTGCTTGTTGCCTGGGCCAGATCACTCCAGCTGCTTGCCTCCTGTGAACTGTGGGCCCTAACTGTGGCTACGTGGCTGCGGCTTTTGTGGTGTTGTGGTGTGGGCTTTGAGGGCCCCACACCGGCAGGTTTAGCAAGGAAAGATGGATCTATCCCCGCTCCGGGATCTGCCGCCCGTTTGGGCCTGGTACTCCCTAGCAGTCTCCTTACTTCCCACTCCGTGCTCTCTCTCTAGCTGAAGATGGATTTCGGGTAGCACTCCTAGGTGACCGTTCTCCCCCGTCGGTAGGCACTGCGCGGACGCTGTCAGACTACAGCAGCCCAGGGGAAGGGGTCAGCTCTCCTCGGAGCTCCCTGGACTCTGCTCTGAACCGGCTCACATCTGGGACCTTCACTGCTGCTCCTGTCAGAGCTTCACTTTCCTGCTCCTCACTCCTCCACACTCTGCTGCAGACTGTTTACTCCTCCTTCTCTTTTCCCTTTTGTGCCTGCCTACGCCACCTAGCAACCAGATTCTCTTACCACACCCCTTGAGAGGAGATGGAGGCTTTTGGCCCCCTCCACTATTCCAGTGGAGGTGAAGGCTTTTCCCCCTCCTGGGATCCCCAGGGGTCCTCTCAAAGGTACATGTGTGAGACCTGATCACTATGCGCCTGTGTAGTCACACCTCGGTCAGCCTTCTGGATTACCTGTATTGTACTGTCCCCAGCATGGGTGCAGTACTCAGTGGTGCCTGACCAGGTCAGGGGCGCCACAGCGCAATCAGAGCAGAACTTGTCAGCACTTTTTATATCAAGGCATTTTCCCAAATGGGACATCTGGTCATTAATAGGTACACCCTGTGAAATGAGTTAGCTTCCCCCCATCTTCCTTATATTAGGGGACTATGAAATAGAAGATGCTAAAATTTTGTTGTCACACAAAATATATACAGTATGTCAAATATATATTTGTGTAGAAAAATGTACAAGTTCATGGTTGTATCATTCACATGTGATTGCTGTCTCAGCTTTTGTTACAATTTTTACAATATTGTTTTTGCAAAAGTGTGACTTTTTACAGTAAAAACAAACCAACAATAAAAACCTAAAAAGTCAGCACATGTGAATGAGGTTCAGTCCCAACATGTACATCTACATGTTCATAGACTTTAATTGCCTTACATATGCCAAATACTTTTTTAAACTGTAAACTGTAGCAAAATATATGTGTGGACTACGATTTTCACAATACAGGGGAATGCTGCTACAAGTATAGAACACAGTATATATTTTCTTACAATGGGAGCTGGTAACAGGTCCACATAAAGAAGCTGTCAGTCAGTGGCAGGGCATGCTTATAGCCGCCATTCATAACGCACAGAGTGATGACTGACAGCCCACCCCTATGACTATAAGCCCGAGGCTGCCGGGTGGAATACATTTTATTCCTTCCCAGCAGCGGGGCTCTCAGTGCGAAGGCCACATGGCTTCAGAACGTTATTAACCTGCATATTAACTTTATATCTGCAGGTTTATAGCTTTTTTTACATGAACGTGCCCATTAAGTTCTGTGCACACCAATGCATGAACTTTTGAACCAATGATGGCACATTTTGATAACTGAGTCATCATTCCTGTCCTTTGGTACCAATCAGCAGAAAAGTCATGGCTGCTTCTGTTACCGCAGCTAATCCCGGTTCACTAAAGGCTGCTTTACACGAGTCGATCTATTGTGCGATGCATCGTTGGGGTCACGGATTTTGTGACGCACTTCCGTCATTCGTAACGACATCTCCTCATGTGACAGCTCCTTGCGAGTCCAACCGATGCCTAATCGTTTGAAATTCGGCCATCGTGTACTCATCGTTTAATTCCATAAAATCGGTCAGTTTAGTCTTAATGAACGACACATTGCAAAGTGTGACACCGTGTAATCGGCCATCCTCGTAGTTGTTTGTGACGTCAGTAAACGTTCAGGGCGTATTTGTGGTTTTAAATAATCACGCCTAATCTAATCGGATTGGTTGTAGCAGATGCGTTTTGATTGGTTATTACTGTTATAAAATACGGAGCTGTAGTCATGATGTGTCAACATTCAGCCTTGGCGTCATGCACTGTGTTTTTTAGTGCATTAGTCCTAATTTTTCTTACGTTTGTTTGTTCGCTGCCAATCGCCCCATTTTGTGACTCCTGAATGGAAAGCATACTTGTTGATGACCTTGGAATCTCTTGATCTCTTGTGAAGTCAAGTAGATCAAAATACCACAGCCGTGGGACATAAAGATCGGCAGTCGCAGCCCCTGAACGTCGTGACTCCTCGACTTTATTGAGTTCCTTTTTATATACAGTGCGTATTCCTTGTATTTTTTTCTTGATAAGATTTACATCCACAGGCTCATTAGGAAAATGGTTTTTATAGATAGTAATCAGATCCGCATAAGTTGCTTGTTTGATGCGTTTGTTACTATATTCAGGCGATTTAATTTTCCAAAGACAGGTTAATGTGCGATATTTTTCAATGAAATCACGGAAAAATAATTCGTTTTGATGAGCCGTCATCTGTGCAGGAATATATGAGAACATTTTATTTGACACTGTTATAATAAACATGTAATCTATTTTCTTTTTAAAAGAACAAAAAATAAAAAAAAAAAACCAAAAACATTGTGAACGGCTAAATGACACAATAAATAAACCATACAAAACCAAATTTAACCCACCTTTGGAAGATAGATACTCTGAATTCGTCATAAACCAGACCACAAACAACAAACAAGATTGATGCTAAGGACACACGAGGCAACAAAGACAGACGCAGAAGAGAAACTATATATATGGGATGTAACCAATCAACCACATTAGCAGAACTGGATTGAGCAGGTCAGAAGAATTCAGGGCGTGCAACAATCCAGACAACGTCACGGAGGGGTGTATAGTTTGCCTAATTACGCCCATACAAAAGACAGATTGACCAAAGGAAAACATGTGTGAAGCCTTTTGGACGTCCGCCATGGCCAATCAATATATCGATGAGCGCTTTGTGGTCGTTTGACAACACTCAACGTGTGACAACTACCTATCAGCGATACAAGCAAAAAAAAAAAAAAAAAAAAGACTTTGCCAAATAAATCGCACGATGGATTGACTCGTGTAAAGCAGCCTTAAGGGGTGCTTCACACACAGCGAGATCGCTACTGAGATTGCTGCTGAGTCAGGGTTTTTGTGACGCAGCAGTGACCTCATTAGCGATCTCACTGTGTGTGACACTGAGCAGCGATCTGGCCCCTGCTGTGAGATCGCTGCTCGTTACACACAGCCCTGGTTCATTTTTTTATTGTTGCTCTCCCGCTGTGACGCACAGATCGCTGTCTGTGACAGCGAGAGAGCGACGAAATGAAGCGAGCAGAGAGCAGGAGCCGGCATCTGGCAGCTGCGGTAAGCTGTAACCAGGGTAAACATCGGGTAACCAAGGTGGTTACCCGATATTTACCTTCGTTACCAGCCTCCGCCGCTCTCACGCTGCCAGTGCTGCTGGCTCCTGCTCTCTGCACATGTAGCTGCAGTACACATCGGGTTAATTAACCCGATGTGTACTGTAGCTAGGAGAGCAGGGAGCCAGCGCTAAGCAGTGTGCGCGGCTCCCTGCTCTCTGCACATGTAGCGACGTTATGATCGCTGCTGCGTCGCTGTGTTTGACAGCTAAGCAGCGATCATAACAGCGATATACAAGGTCGCTGTTGCGTCACAGAAAATGGTGACATAACAGCGACGTCATTGTCGCTGTCGCTATGTGTGAACCCAGCTTTAGGATGGATTATCAAAGTACAGGTACATCTCAATAAATTAGATTATCATCAAAAAGTTAATTTATTTCAGTAATTTAATACAAAAAGGGAAACACATATATTATATAGAGTCATTACACAAAGAGGGATCTATTTGAAGTGTTTATTTCTGTTAATGTTGATGATTATGGCTTACAGCCAATGAAAACCCAAAGCCATTATCTCAGAGAATTAGAATATTATATAAGACGAACTGAAAAAATGATTTTAATCTCAGAAATGTTGGCACCTACGATAAAGTCTGTACAGTAAATCCCTCAATACGTGTCCGGGCTCCTTTTGCATGAATTACTGCATCAATACGGCGTGGCATGGAGGCGATCAGCCTGTGGCACTGCTGAGGTGTTATGGAAGCCCAGGTTGCTTTTACAGCAGCCTTCAGTTTGTCTGCAATGTTGTGTCTGGTGTCTCTCATCTTCCTCTTGACAATACCTTATAGATTCTCTATGGGGTTTAGGTCAGGCCAGTTTGCTGGCTAATCAAGCACAGTGATACTGTGGTTATTAAACCAGGAATTAGTACTTTTGGCAGTGTGGACAGGTGCCAAGTCCTGCTGGAAAATGAAATTTCCATCTCCAAAAAGCTTGTCGGCAGAGGGAAGTATGAAGTGCTCTAAAATGTCCTGGAAGACGGCTGCGCTGACTTTGGTCTTGATAAAACACAGTGGACCTACACCAGCAGATGACATGGCTCCCCAAACCATCACAGATTATGGACACTTCACACTAGACCTCAAGCAGCTTGGATTGTGGCCTCTCCACTCTTCCTCCAGACTCTGGGACCAAATGAAATGCAAAATTTACTTTAATCTGAAAACAACACCTTGGACCACTGACCAACAGTCCAGCTCTTTTTCTCCTTGACCCAGGTAAGACACTTCTGGCGTTGTCTATTGGTCATGAGTGGCTTGACACAAGGAATGTGACAGCTGTAGCCCATGTCCTGGATACGTCTGTGTGTGGTGGCTCTTGAAGCACTGACTCCAGCAGCAGTCCACTCCTTGTGAATCTCCCCTAAATTTTTGAATGGCCTTTTCTTAACAATCCTATCAAGGCTGCGGTTATCCCAGTTGTTTGTGCACCTTTTTCTACCACACTTTCTCCTTCCACTCAAGTCTTTCCATTAATATGCTTGGATACAGCACTCTGTGAACAGCTAGCTTCTTTAGCAATGACCTTTTGAGGCTTACCCTCCTTGTGGAGTGTGTCAATGACTGCCTTCTAGACATCTGTCAAATCAGCAGTCTTCCCCATGATTGTGTAGACTACTGAACCAGACTAAGGGACCATTTTGAGCGCTTAGGAAGTCTTTGTAGGTGTTTTGTGGTAATTATTCTAATTTTCCAAAATAATTACTTTTGGGTTTTCATTGGCTGTAAGCCATAATCATCAACATTAACATAAATAAACACTTGAAATAGATCATTCTGTGTGTAATGACTCTATGTAATATATGTGTTTCCCTTTTTTATATTGAATTACTGAAAAAAAATATCTTTTTGATGATATGCTAATTTATTCAGATGCACTTGTAAACCTCTAACAAAAAGAACCAACACCTTCTGTATAAATAAGCTCCACAGAATGTGGCATCACTAAAATGGGACTGATTTTAAGACATAACAGTGATAATTTCTTACTGACCTGATTGTTGAAGCTTGTAAATAGTGTTTGGATCCCATGTTCGGAAGAGCCGGGTAAGATATCTCTTTGGTGAATATCCAGGTCGGATCTGTCTTGCCCGCTGAACATCGTCTTCATTCAGAATATGCAGGTACGGCTGCCAAAGACGCTCAGTATGATCCTTAGAGAGAAACACAACACCACGCTAGTCAGGAAGCCTCAGTAATCGCTGATCACAGGCATGGCCCAGATATGTTCCCAGCTATGTGTCAGTCTAATACATCTATAAATAATACAGGACAATCAAACAACTAGTAATCAGAATACACAGCATGAATTTAGTTTTATCTTTCTCTGGGTCAAATATATGTCATCCAACGTGACGGTCACTAAATTGAATTCTGTGCTTTATATTTTTGCGATTTTAAATGTGGACCAAATAAGGACCCAAATTTTGTTGGAATGTTGGAGATTCTTTTTGTTTTATGGCAAACCTTATAGCGGCCTATAGTGGAAGTTGTACTACCATCGTGGTTGTTAGGGCGGCATGGTGGCTCAGTGGTTAGCACTGCAGTCTTGCAGCGCTGGGGTCCTGGATTCAAATCCCACCAAGGACAACATCTGCAAGGAGTTTGTATGTTCTCCCTGTGTTTGTGTGGGTTTCCTCCAGGTTCTCCTTTTTCCTCCCACACTCCAAAGACATACTGATAGGGACTTTAGATTGTGAGCCCCGATGGGGACAGTGTTCCTGATGAATGTAAAGCGCTGCGGAATATGTTAGCGCTATATAAAAAAAATAAATAAATAAAGATTACCCAGCTTTCCCAATCTCCTGTGTAATAATAATAATAATACGACTAAGGCTATGTGCGCACACTGCGTTTTTTTGACGCTGCGTTTTTGTGCGTTTTTGGCCGCTAAAAACGCACAAAAACGCACCTGCGTCGAAAAAACGCGGCAAAAAACGCACGCGTTTTGCCACGATTTGGTGCGTTTTTTTGCTGCGTTTTGCTGCGTTTTTGCTCACTGCGTCCTTATGCGTTTTTTATCAGTGAACAAAAAAAAAAAAGGTCTGATGTAATTTCCTTCTTCAATGTGTTCTTCATTCTCCACTAGTGTATGCAGAAGAGCAGACAGCTGCAGAACTACAAGGCTCAGCATACTCCATCCAATAGTGTATGCAGGAGAGCAGACAGCAGCTGCAGAACTACAAGGCTCAGCATCCTCCATCCAATAGTGTATGCAGGAGAGCAGACAGCAGCTGCAGAACTACAAGGCTCAGCATGCTCCATCCAGGACTGTATGCTTGAGGGAGAGTCAGGGGGAGCAGACCTACAAGGCTCAGCATCCTCCATCCAATAGTGTATGCAGGAGAGCAGACAGCAGCTGTCGAACTACAAGGCTCAGCATCCTCCTTCCTGGACTGTATGCAGGATTTCTTTGCCCCCCCAAACAAAAAAAATGCCGTGGGCTTCGCCATATTTTTGTATGCTAGCCGGGTACAGCAGGCAGGTACGGGCTGCCCCCAACCCCCAGCTGCCTATTTGTACCCGGCTGGGAACCAAAAATATAGGGAAGCCCTTTTTTTTTAAATTATTTCATGAATTTCATGAAATAAATTTTAAAAAAAAATGACGTGAGCTTCGCCCAATTTTTGAGTCCAGCCGGGTACAACTAGGCAGCTGGGGATTGGAATCCACAGTGCAGGGTGCCCATGCTTTCTGGGCACCCCCGCTGTGAATTGCAGTCCCGCAGCCACCCCAGAAAATGGCGCCTTCATAGAAGCGCCATCTTCTGGCGCTGTATCCAACTCTGCCAGCTGCCCTGATGCCGGGTGGCTCGCCGAGTAATAATGGGGTTAGGGCTAGCTGTATATTATCAGCTGGCCCTAAGCCCGAAATTCATGGTGTCACGCCAATATTAGAAATGGCCACCATGAATTTCTAGTAAAGATAAAAAAAAAACACAACACACAGAAAAATATTTTTATTACAAATAAAACGCAACACAATTAGTGACTCCATCTTTATTGAAATAAAGAACCCCCCCCTCCGCAGTAATCCTGTGTCAAGGGTCCCGCGCCGTCCAATCCGGATCCAATATCATCTGATCGGTTTGCTGGAAGGCAAAGCGATCAGATGATGTGTCAGGATCAAGTGCCTGAATCCCATCACACAGCAGCTGATTGTATAAAAGCCGTTTATACAATCAGCAGATGCATCGGTGCAAAAAAAAAAAAAATAATACTCACTTATGTGCTGATTACCGGCAGCTCCTGCAGCGATGGGGCGGGAGTCTGATCCCGTCCGATCGCTGCAGCAGCTGCCGGTAATCAGGGATGAAGTCTCCTGGCGCATCCGCTGATACCGGCCGGGCGCCCGCGTCACCGCGATACTTACGATCACCTGATGCGTCAGGTGACTGCATCAGGTGATCCATCGCCAGGTCCTGCATCCATCGGAGGTTTCCCGGCCGTCTGCACACAGCCGGAGCGGGGGGTGGCGATACCGTGAGAGGAGATGGGAGCGGGCATGGCACCGGGACCCTGCAGACAGGTGAGTATAACTTTTTTTTTTTTTTCTACTGTTAACTTTTGTTTTCGCAGCCGCTTCCACCTCCCGCCCAGACATGGCGCCGCACAGCAGCTGACATGCACAGGACGGGAGGTGGAAGCGACGGTGACGGTACCGGGAGGATTCACGCTTCTGTATATACTGACAGAAGGAATCCTCTTCCTGTACACGTCACTTTACTACCCACCTCCTGCGTTTATAGCTGCGTTTTTGGTCTTAGAAACGCACCAAAACGCAGCTATTTGCGTTTCTCATTGCGTCTTTCAACATCCCATTGAACTCAATGGATGAAAAGCGCAGTGAAAAACGCGGGAATAATTGACATGCTGCGTTTTTGTGGCACCACAAAAACGCAGCTGAAAAAAAACAGATGTGTGCGGACAGCAAAAATGAAAACTCATAGACTTTGCTGGGGAAGCAAAGTCCTGCAGTTTTGAGGCCAAAAACGCACCCGAAAAACGTGCAAAAACGCCGCGAAAAACGCACTGTGCGCACATAGCCTAACAGTAATTGGCAGGTTTGTCCGACATTTACCTAACATATACAGGGACCTCTGATTTAGGATGAGGCCACACGGGGATTAGTGCGAGTCCTCGCATGGCACTCGGCTCATGCTCGCAGCACAGCGGGAGACTAGTGTCATGCGACTGTTGTCCGATCCTGCGATCAGACCACAGCTGCGGAGAAGAGGGCGGGCGCTGCGGAGGAGAGGGAGGGGTTTATCTCCCTATCTCCCTACATCCTCCATTGTCAGCTAATGCGAGAATCGCACTGCACTTGCATTACACTGGTGTAACGCGAGAGCAATGTGATATTTCTCTCACTCCCATAGACTTAAATGGGTGCGATTGAAACAAGATTGCATTCCAATCGCTGCATGCTGCGATTGTTTTCTCAGTCCGATTAAGGCTGAGAAAAAAATTGCTAATGGGAGCGGGCACATACAGAAATATTGGTCAGAGTGGAATGCAATTTTCTTATCGCATTACACTCGCTCCGTATAACTCGCCATGTGTGCTGACCCTTAGCCTTTCACTATACACTGGACAGTACCAGTATTTTTTTTTTACAAACAGATGTACCTCTTATTTGTCTATTTTATAAATGGATCTCTAACCAGATTTCACTCACAATATATTCTGTATATATCATTAATCAGATCGAATGAGGCTGGTGTACTTATTGTGAAAATCCATGCAACAATCCATATCAGTTCTACACTAATTAATAATGTATGCACTTACACTAAAATCTGGTAATCCCCTTCAAATTCTTTAATGAAAGACAGGTATCGAGTTCAGAGCAAAGGTGATCCAGTTACTTCATGAAGAATTCAAGAATTTATTAACAGACATATGAATAGAGCTGGTGAGACTGGAGTTAAAAAGCCACACGTCTCTACAATGTGTAATGACCGGTTTCGTTTACTGACGCTCAGCTATCATTTACTTTAATGAGATCTGGGCTGCAGTAACTGAGTATGGCCACTATGCAGAATATAGAGCTGTGGTGTTAGCGCGCCTCAAAGTGTGGACAGCCCCTTTTTGCTTTGCGTTAATAAATGTTAATCATTATCTGTGTATAGTCTGTTATTTTTCCGTTTTGGCAATATTCTAGGAAGTCTTGTAAGGTGATGAATGTAGGACACTAAATTGTCTGTAAGTTATGTTACTTTACTCCTCAGTTCTAGCAGTGTTTGTATTTCTTGGTTGCTAAGCTGTTGCAATTACTATTGTTAAGTAAAGTGTGTTGAGGTGTGTATGACCGCAGATCATGCTGTAAGCCCTCCACAATACCTAACAGCAATACAACAATACTTTAATCCTGAAATTACTCATGCAATTTTTGTGATAGTTTCTGATTCAATTATTTCCCTTTTTTTGCCAAACACAGTATTGGATATATTAGATTTTCCTTTAGGTTTTCCCGTCCCTTTGGAACGACTCAAATACTGCATTAAAGATTGCTATAAAAATGGCATGTGTGGCTCCAGCCTAAGAAGTTATATGTAGACTTCACAGCTAAATTAAACAATAGTGATGAGCGAGTACTAAAAAGCTCGGGTGCTCGAAGCTCGGGCCGAGCCTCCCAAGATACTCGTGTACTCGGCCCGAGCAACGAGCCCAATGTTATCCTATGGGAGACCCGAGTATTTTTGTGAAATGACCACCGGCAGCATGTAGAAACCCTAAAAATGGCACAAAAGTCTCAGAAGAGTGCTCAAATGACATGGCAACAGCATGGGGAAGACCCCTTGAAGCATTTATCACTCAAAAGTCACAGCTGTGAACAATTTTGTCCGCGTTTTACGCCATTTTTACGGACTCACCAGAAAACCTTCCAAAATGACACCAAAATGATTTTTCATGGCGGAAATGTTAAGGGCACATACCCAATAGTGAGATAGAGCTAATGTATGTTACTTTTTGAGATCAATACATGAAAGATTTTACGTAAAACATTGTGTGGCACTCCGATGTCCCTGAGAAGAGACGTACATAAAGGCC
Source organism: Anomaloglossus baeobatrachus (assembly GCF_048569485.1). NCBI lineage: Eukaryota > Metazoa > Chordata > Amphibia > Anura > Aromobatidae > Anomaloglossus > Anomaloglossus baeobatrachus. Next base: position 117,096,327 of record NC_134359.1, on the reverse strand, counting down.
TCTGAGTCTAATGTGCCCATTTTGAGGAAGTGAGTCTTTGTAGTATTTTCCTTTGCCAGGGCAGTCCAAAATTGTGAGGTTCACCAATGCCCCTGCATACAGACGTGCATGATGGCCTGTAAACCTGAAGTGCCCATTGTAAGGAAGTGGGTCTATTGTAGTATAGCCCTTAGGCAGGGTAGCCAAAAATTGGGAGGCTCCACGTTGTCCCTGGATAGAGACGTGCATGAGGGCCTCAAAACATTAAGTGTCCATTGTCAGGAAGTGGGTGTATTATAGTATAGCCCTTTGGCAGGGCAGCCAAAAATTGGGAGGCTCCACGTTGTCCCTGGATAGAGACGTGCATGAGGGCCTCAAAACATTAAGTGTCCATTGTCAGGAAGTGGGTGTATTATAGTATAGCCCTTAGGCAGGGCAGCCAAAAATTGGGAGGCTCCACGTTGTCCCTGGATAGAGACGTGCATGAGGGCCTCAAAACATTAAGTGTCCATTGTCAGGAAGTGGGTGTATTATAGTATAGCCCTTTGGCAGGGCAGCCAAAAATTGGGAGGCTCCACGTTGTCCCTGGATAGAGACGTGCATGAGGGCCTCAAAACATTAAGTGTCCATTGTCAGGAAGTGGGTGTATTATAGTATAGCCCTTAGGCAGGGCAGCCAAAAATTGGGAGGCTCCACGTTGTCCCTGGATAGAGACGTGCATGAGGGCCTCAAAACATTAAGTGTCCATTGTCAGGAAGTGGGTGTATTATAGTATAGCCCTTTGGCAGGGCAGCCAAAAATTGGGAGGCTCCACGTTGTCCCTGCATAGAGACGTGCATGAGGGCCTCAAAACATTGTTCCCATTGCAAAGGAGCGGGTCTCCTGTCGTTGTAATGTCCATTCTGCAAAGAATGGGCGAAAAAATTTACCACTGGGGGTATACCTGAAACAAAGGCCTAACTCTTGTAACGGTCATCATGGTGGCGCATGAGGAGAAGGAGGAGCAGTCCAGCGATTATCCAAAGTCCAGAAGTGTGTACCCATGGGTGACTGGAGGTACATGGCAAATTCCCGTTACAAACTTTAAATTCCGCTCTCATTTGCTGGTGGTGTGGTGAAGTCTGGCCCAATCCAACCCTTGTTCATCTTGATCAGAGTCAGCCTATCAGCATTTTCAGTTGACAGGCGGGTGCGTTTATCTGTAATGATTCCACCTGCGGCACTAAAAACACGCTCTGACAAAACGCTAGCGGCAGGGCAGGCCAGGACTTCCAAGGCGTAGAGAGCCAATTCATGCCACGTGTCCACCTTGGATACCCAATAATTGTAAGGCACAGAGGAATGTCGGAGTACAGTTGTTCGATCTGCAAGGTACTCCTTGAGCATCTGGGCAAACTTAGGATTTCTTGTGGCACTACCCCGCACCTCAGGGGCTGTGGTACGTGAGGGGCTGAGAAAACTGTCCCACATCTTAAAGACTGTTCCCCTACCTCTGGCGGATTGGACTTGTGCCTCTCTCGGCTGTACGCCTTGGTTGTCCACTGATTCCTGACCTATGCCGCTAGCGTTTTGTGAGGGGAATGCTTTGCCTACTTCCGTGACTATGGCCTTCCGGAACTGCTGCATTTTGGTTGACCTCTCCGCCTCGGGAATAAGAGACATAAAGTTCTCCTTGTAGCGTGGGTCTAACAGTGTTACCAACCAGTAATGATTGTCGGCCAAGATGTTCTTAACGCGAGGGTCACGAGACAGGCAGCTTACCATAAAGTCAGCCATGTGCGCCAGACTCTTAACAGCCAGGACTTCAGTAGCCTGACCAACACGTTGACTGAACATGCTGTCCTCCTCCTCCTCCTCCTCCTCCTCCTCATCTACCCTGTCCTCTGGCCAGCCACGCTGAACCGAGGATATGACTGGTGTGCATGTCATATCCTCAATTTGGCCGGAGATTTGCTCCATGTCTTCATCCTCCTCCTCGTCATAGTCCTCCACTGCACGTTGTGATGAGACGAGGCTGGGCTGTGTGTTATCACCCACACCCACTACTGTTTCTTGCTGCAACTCATCGTGCTCCGCCTGCAATGCATCATGTTTGGTTTTGAGCAGAGACCGTTTTAGAAGGCAGAGTAGCGGTATGGTGATGTTAATAATGGCGTCATCACCACTCAACATCTTGGTGGAGTCCTCAAAGTTTTGGAGGATGGTACATAGGTCGGACATCCATCTCCACTCCTCAGGTGTTATGTGTGGAGTTTGACCCATTTCCCGACGGCTTAGGTGATGCAGGTACTCAACAACTGCCCTCTTCTGCTCACATATCCTGACCAACATGTGCAGAGTTGAATTCCAACGCGTGGGGACATCACACACCAGTCTGTGAGCCGGAAGATGCAAACTGCGCTGAAAGCCGGCAAGGCCGGCTGAAGCAGTAGGTGACTTTCGAAAATGTGCAGACAGGCGGCGAACTTTTACCAGCAGATCAGACAGCTCTGGGTATGACTTTAGAAACCGCTGAACCATGAGGTTGAGCACATGGGCCACGCATGGAACATGTGTCAGCTGGCCTCGCCTCAAAGCCGCCACCAGGTTCCGGCCATTGTCACACACGACCTTTCCTGGCTTTAGGTTCAGAGGTGTGAGCCAGTGATCTGCCTGCTGTTTCAGAGCTGTCCACAGCTCTTCTGCATTGTGGGGTTTGTCACCTATGCAGATTAGCTTCAGCACAGCCTGTTGCCGCTTCGCCGAGGCAGTGCTGCAGTGCTTCCAGCTTGGGACTGGTGTGGAGGGTACAGTGGATGAGGATGCGCAGGAGGAGGAGGAGGCTGAAGAGCATGACATTCCGGAGCTGTAGAGTGTGGGTGAAACACTGACTGAGGTAGGGCCTGCAAACCTTGGTGTGGGAAGGACGTGTTCCGTCCCTCGCTCAGACTGGGTCCCAGCTTCCACAATATTAACCCAGTGTGCCGTCAACGAGATGTAGCGGCCTTGCCCACAAGCACTTGTCCACGTGTCTGTGGTTAGGTGGACTTTGGGTGAAACAGCGTTGTTCAGGGCACGTGTGATGTTTTGTGACACGTGGTTATGCAACGCGGGGACGGCACACCGGGAGAAATAGTGGCGGCTGGGGACCGAGTAACGTGGGACAGCTGCCGCCATCAGGTCGCGGAATGCTTCTGTCTCCACCAGCCTAAAAGGCAACATTTCCAGCGCAAGCAGTCGCGAAATGTTAGCATTTAGAACTGTGGCATGTGGGGTGTTGGCAGTGTATTTGCGCCTGCGTTCAAAGGTTTGCTGAATGGATAACTGAACGCTGCGCTGGGACAAGGACGTGCTTGATGATGGTGTTATTTCTGCGTAGGCAACTGCAGGTGCAGGACCGGAGGAGGCTTGTTCGCAGGCAGCATGGACAGGGGATTGGCTCGCATGCACAACCAGCGAAGACGTAGCAGTGACATTAGCAAGCACTGCTCCTCGACTCTGTTGTACTTCCCACAAAGTCGGGTGCTTGGCTGACATGTGCCTGATCATGCTGGTGGTGGTCAGGCTGCTAGTTTTGGTACCCCTGCTGATGCTGGCACGGCAGGTGTTGCAAATGGCCTTTTTAGAATCATCTGGAGCCAACTTAAAAAACTGCCAGACTCGGGAAGACCTAACATTTGTACAGGCACCTTGTGTCGTGTTGTTGTTCCGGGGAACGGTTGCCTGACTTCTGCCTGGAGCCACCACCCTGCTTCTTACTGCCTGTTGGGATGCTACGCCTCCCTCCCCCTGTGCACTGCTGTCCTCGCTCTGCATATCCTCCTGCCAGGTTGGGTCAGTTACTGGATCATCCACCACGTCGTCTTCCTCTTCCGCACCCTGCTCCTCCTCCTGACTTCCTGACAATTGTGTCTCATCATCGTCCACCCCTTGTTGAGACACGTTGCCAACTTCGTGAGAACGTGGCTGCTCAAATATTTGGCCATCTGTACATACGATCTCCTCATGACCCACTTCAACATGAGCTGGCGAGAGGCCAGAATGTGCGAATGGAAACGTGAACAGCTCTTCCGAGTGTCCAAGTGTGGGATCATTAATGTCCGAGGACGTGTACTCAGCCTTGTGGTAGGAAGGAGGATCAGGTTCTGAAATGTGCGGTGCAGTATCACGGCTACTGACACTTGACCGTGTGGAAGACAGAGTGTTTGTGGTGGTGCCAATCTGACTGGAAGCATTATCCGCTATCCAACTAACAACCTGTTGACACTGGTCTTGGTTCAAGAGCGGTGTACTGCTGCGGTCCCCAAGAATTTGGGACAGGACGTGCGAGCGACTAGATGTGGCCCTTTGTTGTGGCAAAATTAGAGCTTGCCCACGACCTCGGCCTCTGCCTGCACCACCATCACGTCCACTTCCTTGTTCCTTGCCAACGCCCTTGCGCATTTTGCAATGCTGTGCTGACGTGTATTCACTACACTTGTGCGTTATATAATAGTTTGTGAAAAACGCACACAAGTGCACCTGTATGCTGCCACCGACAGGCACACACGTGCGGTTTTTAAATGCAAGCACGGACGCACTAAGAACCTAACAGGTTTTAGGAGCAAAAATTAATGACGAGAACTCTGACACTATCAGCCACTGCTGACTGACGTGTATTATACACTACACTTGTGCGTTATATAATAGTTTGGTAAAAACGCACACAAGTGCACCTGTACGCTGCCACCGACAGGCACACACGTGCGGTTTTTAAATGCAAGCACGGACGCACTAAGAACCTAACAGGTTTTAGGAGCAAAAATTAATGACGATAACTCTGACACTATCAGCCACTGCTGACTGACGTGTATTATACACTACACTTGTGCGTTATATAATAGTTTGGTAAAAACGCACACAAGTGCACCTGTACGCTGCCACCGACAGGCACACACGTGCGGTTTTTAAATGCAAGCACGGACGCACTAAGAACCTAACAGGTTTTAGGAGCAAAAATTAATGACGAGAACTCTGACACTATCAGCCACTGCTGACTGACGTGTATTATACACTACACTTGTGCGTTATATAATAGTTTGGTAAAAACGCACACAAGTGCACCTGTACGCTGCCACCGACAGGCACACACGTGCGGTTTTTAAATGCAAGCACGGACGCACTAAGAACCTAACAGGTTTTAGGAGCAAAAATTAATGACGAGAACTCTGACACTATCAGCCACTGCTGACTGACGTGTATTATACACTACACTTGTGCGTTATATAATAGTTTGGTAAAAACGCAAACAAGTGCACCTGTACGCTGCCACCGACAGGCACACACGTGCGGTTTTTAAATGCAAGCACGGACGCACTAAGAACCTAACAGGTTTTAGGAGCAAAAATTAATGACGAGAACTCTGACACTATGTGGACTGTTTTAGACTGTGCACACCAGCCCCAGATATGATGAAGGCTGGTATACGGTCACCACTAGGAATGGCTATATACCCTGCCTGCCTGCCTGCCTGCCTGTATACTGCTACAATAGTCCTGACAAGGACTCTTTTGGTCACTAGCCTGTATTCCGACCTGGCTATACCCTGCCTGTATACAGCAACAATAGTCCTGAGAAGGACTCTGCTACTGTACTCCGACCTGGCTATACCCTGCCTGCCTGTATACAACTAGAATAGTCCTGAGAAGGACTTTTGGTCACACTGTTTGCAGCCCTGCTACGGAAATAGCTATAAAGGGCCGCAAACCTTTCCCTGAAGCAGCGACACTCTCCCTGCACTGACTGTCTGGATAGCTGTGAGCAGAGCACAGCGCGCCCGCCGGTATAAAGGCTCGGTCACGCTGTGCAGGCCGGCCAATCACTGCAATTCCACAACTAACAGGGCTGTGGCATTGCAGTGGTCTGCCAGCCAATCCCTGCATGAGGGCTGGCTCTCAAAAGAGCGCCAACATGCAGAAATGAAGACCACGAGTACAGCACGAGTATCGCGAGATTACTCGGTCCCCGCCGAGTAGACCGAGTACAGTGATACTCGTGCGAGTACCGAGTAGTAACAAGCATGCTCGCTCATCACTATTAAACAAGCTATCCTGGTGTAGAAAAGTGAAATTTTACATTAATGTTTACATAAAAATGAACAAAACTCCCATAATGTGTATTACATATACATAATTAGTCCCATAAAATGCCAATAGTTATGCTTTGTATTGTAATAATTCAATAGGGATTCCTTCATTCTTCTCCTTACTACTAGTGGGTGGGAAATAACTCCAGATCACCATGCTATTGCAAAAATCTAGGGCCTGATTCACCAAGGCTTTCATGCCAGAATTTTTAGGTCAAAAGTTGCAAAATTTTTTGAACAACATGAAGCTGTGCTAAATTTTTGTGATTTTTGGCAGTCTCAGGCCATTTTGTCTTTATTGGAGCTGGGAAAAGTTACAAAAAGTTACATGAGTGTGGTAAACCCCACTCGTCAAATTCATGATGAAAGGTAGCATTTCTTACCCCAAAAATCTTATTCCAGTCTCTGAGTGAAGTATGATTTGTAGCAAGGCGCACGCCCCTTTTCAGACACACTGGATTCATTAAAGGGAAGCTGTTAGCAGGTTTTTGCTATGTAAGCTAAAGCCAGCATGCTGCAGGGGTTAGAACAGAGAATTCAGGGATGCCTGTCTTGTCACAGTCCGATTTGTTGTTTATTTGCTATGATTGTTTGCGCACCAGAACCCTTATGATTGCTTGGACTACAAAGTCACACGCACTGACAGTCCGGCAGGCACCCTCCTATGATTGACACCTTCTATCATCAAAATAGGAATGATGCTTCTAGGTCCAGGCCATCATAGGAGGAGGTTACAAAAATAGCCGAGCAAAGCTCTATTACGTTATCTGCGCAAATTCCGTAGAAATTAATTTGAGTAGCAGAAACAGCAAAGAAATGTGAGATAGATTATTTGAGATGCGGAAGCAGCTCTCTGTGCTACACTGTTTCGAAAACTCCCATTAATTTCTATGGGATTTGCTCAAACTGTGTAGTACAGCTGCACTCAGATATTTCCATAACTCATGCTTGGTGACCAGGACCTAAAAGTAGTCATTCCCATCCTGGCCGTCCTAAAAAGCAGAGATGGGTGTAACCCTCTAACTATATAGATATTTTTTTTTTTATCCTTATAGATAGTGATTGGTGAACCCAAACTGTAAAGTTTGTGGTCCGTACCAGACAGCCAAGATGAAGTACATAACAGGGGGCTGCAGCCGCTAGCTGACTATGACTACTTCAGCTGCACTGGGTATCAATATATGGGGGACCCTGCGCCATACATTATTTTTACACTCCACTCCAGACAGCTACTGTGAGGGCAACCAATCAGAATCACCGACACGTCTGCAAATCTGACTGTAATCAATCCCAGACACTGTCACAGAGGGTGAGCAGGGAAAGCAGTGAATATGCATGAGAGTTAATTAGCGGACCCGGAAGCAGTGTGACAGCCGCGCCGAGACTTGGTAAGTATAATGTACTGCTTTAATTCGAATTTTGATTCCTTTTGCAGCCCCCCAGCCATTAATAACACCATTGTAAAGCACTCAAGTTCGGGTGCCCATAGACTTATATAGGGTTCGGTGTCTGGGGTCAATTTCAGGTTCAAGTCCCGCTGGACTCGCCGAACCTGAACATGTGTGGGTTCGCCCATGTCTACTTATAGATATTGAGGGAGAAAATAGTGCTTGTAAGGCACTCGGGTTTTCCGGGAGTTAAAAAAACAAAACAAAACAAAACACCTGCTTTAATTTATTGGAAGAGTTTATATAACTGCATTGTACATATATATTTATTTCAGATACCAGTAATTGGCTTTGGGTGCAGGAACTCACTCTTCATCATCAGTTCTAGCAAAATCACATCTCTAACATATTTGCTTGGAAAATTCTAAATATGTCCGTGCTACGCGGATGTTCACTTTCCATAGCTGGTAATACACAATGACAATATCTTTCACTACAGTCCTCTCCACAAGTCACAAAGCCGCCTTTGTGTTAATAGTGGAGCCAGTTATTGAAAACAGTTGCGGCGGCTGCCAGACTGGAGGCAAGTACCAACAGGTCACAGCTATCCGCGGCTTACTCCAGGACACTTCCTACAGGCCCTGATTGGCAGATTTCTTTCTCATTGAGCAATGCAGTGAGTGGAAAATGCAGAACCAGATCGATCTGCCACAAATCATCACTTATATTAAAGCTGCATCAGAAAGTACATAATAATATACTATAGTTATGGGATTTTATTATTTTTTTATACTATGTATTAATAAAAGCTGTTTTACCTCCTTACAATTTGTAATTTTCTTGTAAATTGTTATTTTAATGTGTTTTACATTTCACAAAATATTGTATCTGAAATCCTGGCTGACATATAATAAAAGTAGATGAATAATTTGGCTCCAGAAAATGGAGCACGAACGCTAGCTAAGAACTGAAATAGAATTTGCAGCATTATTTTAGTTTTTCTTTAAATTGGAGCTGCTACTACATAACGGAATATAAACATCATTAACGAGGTTTTTAGGCAAAGTTACTGGATTGTCTATCTACAGGATAGGTCATCAAAAGCAGAATGGTGGGGGTCCAACAGCCAGCACCCCAACTGAACAGCTTCTGTTCTTCTGCATAGAACAATAGAGAAGGGGTTTATGCCACGCTATTCATCAGGAAGGAGGACAAAGAGATGGTCAATGTTCCTTTATTGTAGCTTGTGTCTACGCGTTTCAGGAGCTCTGCTCCCTTCATCAGGACATACAGCACAAAAAAAACATAGATATGGGTTTTTTTTGTGCTGTATGGAGATATGTTTTTTTTGTGCTGTATGTCCTGATGAAGGGAGCAGAGCTCCTGAAACGCGTAGACACAAGCTACAATAAAGGAACATTGACCATCTCTTTGTCCACCTTCCTGATGAATAGCGCGGCATAAACCCCTTCTCTATTGTTCTCTGCTATCAACCACGGGGGCTGCAGCAGATTTCATCTCTACAACATAAGCTTTCATAGTAGTTGTGACTGTCACAACTACTTGAGGTGAGTACGTTCCCTTTATTTTTCCCCGGATATATACCGGGTAAGACCCTATTGCGCTTTTTCTCTCCACAGTTTACTTTGCTCTGTTCTTCTGCATGGAAGATGTACTACATTCATTGGCAACACCTGTCAGCGACCGATACACCTACAATGGACAGTTCAAAGTGTTTATTTCTAGTGGTAGCAGCAGCAAAAAACAGAATGATCAGTGGGGGCACCGGGTAACGGATCTCCACCGATCTTCTTTTGATGACCTATCCTATAGGTAATCAACCCTTTAGGTAGATCTCATATCCATGTTTTGCACAAGAGTACTGAGCTGAACATGTATCCAATATCATTCTCAATTTGCGGCTGAGACCGTGTTCATGTGAGTGTGGCCTTAGTAAGTAAGTGTAGCCTTACTAGGGTTCAGACTAAAAGTCTTTGTTTTGGGTAGAAAATACATTATTTTACTGCACTATGATGTATATATCCATTGTGGAATGGGTAACATTATGTGAAGGGGGATCTGGAGCTGAGCCAGACTATACACATCTGTGTCATACAGCTAGCACAATAGCATTTAAGAGGCACAATCCTACAGGGATGTCGGTTTGAGCACTTATTCTCTCTTCACACAATGCCAATGAATTGCCATGTCAATCAGTGGCCTGCTAAAGGCCCCCGTCAATGCCAGCTTGGTGCAGGCACAGTATGGGCATTTTAATATACTTTCTTACATAGCACCATCATATTCCTCAGCACTTTAGATATCATCAGTACGGTCCCCATTGAGGAGCAGAATCTAAATTTCTTATCAGTATGTCTTTGAAGGGTGGAAGCAGTGGCATACTGCCACTGGCAGCAGACCATGCCAGGGGACCTCAATGAACTCAGTGACCTCACCTCAGGTGAGGTCATTGAAGTCACCTGAGGTCAAGTTACCTGCGGTCACACGTGGAGGGCCGTGGGAACCTCCAGCTATCGCCACGGTTAACCTGAGTGACGTCACTGCTGATCGCGAGGTCATCAGTCTCTGCCTGAAGCTCACAGCAGGCAGTCATATTCCATGATTGCACACTGTGAATTTAGATGTAGAAGATCTAGAATCACCGTGGGAACCTCGTGTGGATTACATTGAACCTGCATGGGTGTTTTGGGGGTTAATAAAGTGGTGAAAGAGGGTTTTTTTTTGGCTTTTATTTCAAATAAAGGATTTTTTTTGTGTTTGTGTTTATTTGCTATCACATATACAGTAGATTAGTAATGGGGGGTCTTATAGACACCTCCAATTACTAATCTAGGACTTAGTGGCAGCTGTGAGCTGCCATTAACCCATTACTCTGATTGCCACCGCACCAGGGCAATTGGGAAGAGCCAGGTAAAGTGCTGGGATTGTCGCATCTAATGGATGCAGCAATCCTGGATTGGCTGATATTTTTAGGATGGGGTGGCCCAATAAGCATGGGTCTCCCCAGCCTGAGAATACCCTACCCCAGCTGTCATGACTGGGTATGAAAATTGGGGGGACTGCACGCCGCTTTTTTACCACATGCGGTTCCTCTTCTTTTGATACGCAGTCAAGATAAGCACATGGCTGGGGGCTGCAGCCTGTAGCCATATCCTTTATCTGTGCTGGGTAGCATAATATGGGGGATCATATGTCATGTTTTTATTTATTTATTTTGACAGTATGCTATAGGCTTGCAGACAGGGTCTGTGATTGGAAGAGTCAGACACACTGTCACTCAGCGAGGGGGCACATCTGACTGCAACCAATCATAGATGCTGGTGGGCGAGGGAAGCAGTGAATATGTATGAGGCTAATGAGCGATACCGGAAATGAATGAGAGGCCGCTGGAGCAGTTACAGTGGCGTCGGTGACTCGGTAAGTATAGCGCACTCGCTTTATTATTTTTTTCTTTATTTTTACTTTATTTTTTTTATTACCCAAGTGCCGGGCCCAGCACTCGGGTTCCTTTGAAACCACGGGAGTTGGACTTTTCATTCCGGATCCACCCATCACTATTATTCACCCATTGAATAAAAAAACACAATGTCAAAAACGCATGCATTTTTTGGATCCATTTTTGAGGTCCAGGCTGCATTTCTATGACCCCAGGATGAAATTCTGTGGTCACCACAAAGATGCAACATGCCAAAATATGTGATTGTTTTGTTTTTGATATCACAGAATCCATTCTTACTATCTGCTGTGGTTTGACTACTGCATCATGTATAAATGTGTGTATGCATACAAGTTATAGACATTGCTTTCCTCAATAAATTTACCTTTTTTCTACCGTAAGATAAAATAGCTTCAGTCAAGTCTTGAAGAGTGCTGAGCTCAATCTGATAATTCTTCCTTTTGTAGCGTTGCCTTCTTTTTGCCCTCCTTTCCCGGGATGCACTCCATGCTGGCAACGCCAAATCCTCAGAATAAAGAACCAATGCCCCCTTCCTAGTGCTGTATGTCTTGTGAGTTGGCACTGCCCAGTAGTCATTGGAAGCATTTCTACCGCTGAGAAAACGTCTGATGTAAAAATCTTGACGGGACTTCCAGTTGAAATAATCCTACAGTAAGAAATGAGAAGCCATCATGAATGCTGAAACACAATTCAAGTAAAAACACATTGGGAATCATGGATTAAAAAAATACTGTCGCTCATAGCAGCAAGCCAGTCACATTTATAATTTTCATATGATAAGAGATAGGAAAATTAAGACAGAATTCATCAGAGGAAAAAATGTAAAAGTCCATTCTGCTACACTTTCATCTACAGATGAAAAAAGGTCTATCAACTTGTACCATGACATTCACAGCTAAAATGATACTATCATGGCCTCCTTGGATGAATTGAGTCTCACAGATATGTTTGATATATACATGTAATATATATCTAATATATAAAGCTGAGTTTATGCATGTGTGTGTGTATATGTCCGCTAAAGGAATTCGCACCGTCCCATTTACAATCACAAAATTTTGCACAGACACTCCATATGACTCACGGAACGTCATAGACTATGTTTTGAGGGAAACTTTTAACTCCGCGCTTTACAGTTATTCACAAAAAAAATCTGTTTACATTAAAGTCAATGGAGCTCGGAGCTACAGGTCATTAATAGGAGCTGTGATTGGTTGCTGTAGGCAACAAAGGACATTCTTGGTGTCAGTAGCTTATGTATGTGTGAGATAATATGATATTAGTGGAGACAGACACACACAAAGACAGACACACAAAAAGACAGACAGACACAGAGAGACACACGGAGACACAATCACACAAAGATAGACAGAAAGAGAGACACAGAGACACACACAAAGACACAGATACACACAGAGACACACACACACAGAAGAGACACACAGAGACAGAGACACACAGAGACAGACACACAGAGACACAGAAAATAGAGACACACAGTGACAGAGACACACAGACACATACAGAGACTGAAACAGAGACAGAGACACATAGAGACACAGACAGAGACACACAGAGACAGACACACAGAGACAGAGACATACACACAGAGGCACACACACAGAGATACACACACACACACACAGACACAGAGACTGATACAAAGGCAGACACAAAGCAACAGAGACTGATACAGAGAAAGAGATACACAGAGACAGACACACAGAGACACACATAGAGACACACAGAGACATACTCACACACAAAGACACACAGAGACACACAGAGACTGATACAAAGACAGAGACACACAGAGACACAGAGAGAGAGACGCACAGAAACAAACAAAGACAGACACAGAGAGGGACAGACAGAGACAGAGATACAGAGACAAACACACAAACAGACACAAAGAGACAGACACACAGAGACAGACACACAGAGACATGCAGAGACAGAGCACATAGAGACAGACACACAGAGATAGACACACAGAGACTGATATGGAGACAGAGACACACAGAGACAGAGATAGAGAGACAGACAGAGACACAGACACACAGAGCAGACAGAGACACACATAGACAGTCATAGAGACACACAGGAACAGAGAGAGAGAACGAGAGAGAGAGGCAGACAGACAGAGAGGGAGACAGACATAAAGAGAAGGAAACAGACAGACAGAGAGGGAAACAGACAGAGAAGGAGATAGACAGAGAGACCCTTAGTTACTAACCCGGGCAACGCCGGGTACTACAGCTAGTTCTTCTATATACGCCAAACATGTAGCTAAGACAGTTTTCGCCAAAATTGTGGTATAAAACTGAAATTAAGCAAAACATTTTTCTCCATCAACTTCTTCATTAAGATGGGCATATAAAAAAACCTCTTAATGAACCAGTACCATAGCATGAACAGAGCCACAGAAAACCACTTTTTACTCTTATTTGCGCCAAATGCAAATATCATGTTTGATTGGTGTTAAAGAAAAATACAAATACACAGTAAGGAAAGAAGAACTGGTGTGGATTTAAAGAGGATCAGTCAAAAGGGGCCAGTTTTGCTCTTATTTCATTCCCACTGCTTCCTTGAGCATTCTATTTTTGTGTGTGGCTTATTTAAATCCGCCATACTTTTTTTTAGAGGTGTGGGCCTCTATCTTCAGTGATAATTTTCATGGTGTTTGACAAGGGGGCGTGGTTCATAGGATTTTCTGGGGGAGTGTCTTTAGGCTGCTCTGCATTATGACCCTGAGCAACGTCCACTTGTTGCAGATTTTTAAATTGATTTTTTTAGCTGTAAAGTATAAAAACCACGGCAAGTGACACATTGGAAATGTGTGAGGCCATCCCATTGAAGCAGAAGTACAAAAGTTTAAAGACGCCTGTATGGAGAAATTAGTTGCATGTGTGATTTTGGCCATTCTTCCCCACAAACACAGTTCAAATCCTAAAGGTTCCTTAGGCTCCTTCTATGAACTCTGTGAACTCTGAGCTTTAGTTCCTTCCATAAGTTTTCTTTTGGTTTCAGGTCAGGTGATCGACTGGGCCACTCAATCAGTTTTAATTTCTTGCTCCGAAACCAATTGAGAGTTCCCTTGACTGTGTGTTTGGGATTATTGTTTTGCTTAAATGTGGACCTTTGTTTCATCTTCAACATCCTGGTAGATGACAGCAGATTTTTAACAAGAATGTCTTGGTGCATTTGCCTATTCATCTTTCCCTCAATTATATGAAGTTTGCCAGTTCCATATACTGAAAAACAGCCCCACACCATGATGTTCCTACCTCTAAACCTCACTGTTAGTATAGTGTTTTGGGGGTGATATGCAGTGCATTTTTGCCTTCAAACATAGTGTGTATTATAGCATCCAAAGACTTAATTTTGGTCTCATCTGACCAGAGTATATTCTCCCAATATTTCACAGGCTTGTCTATATGTTGTTGTGTACCAAATGTAATGAACACGGGATCATCAAAGAGTAATTTAACTAAAACGTGACTAATCTCTATAAAACTACAAATTTATTAGAAATGTTGAAAGACAACCAATAGTGACACCACAGAAATAGCTACTAAAGAAAACGATCAGGAGGGGTAGGGTTTAGACGTTGGATATGGTATACCTCTATGAGTAATTTACAGAAAGGCCCACTGATATAGTGCAGCCCAAAGGAAACCAAATGGCCCTGGAAATACCCTAAAGTGGAACCTGATTAGCAGTGGAGTGTATGATACCCTAATGTGCATTGGCACCCCCGCTCAACTTCATCTAGCCTTATGACAAAGCTATCCTGGCCCTATAAGCACAATAAATATTGTGCTATAAGTACCAAAGACAGCAACACAACAAGGTTAACAAATGATGATAATTACTGTGACCTATTCATGTGCACTTATCTCACAGCCTAGACCACCCTCAGACTATAAAAGGGGGCAGGAGCAAAATTATGGAAGTGCACGGTAAGGGCATGACAAGATAAACTGCAGGGTACAAAGACTCCTATACCTATAGTAAGGTGCAAGGCTATAGTCAATAAATTTGACATCGGTAAAAATAAGAAGGAAGCCAATTATTACTCTGGCATAACAATCTATATACCAATAAAGAGTAACCTCCTGAAAAGGTCTTAAGCTTTTAGCATTCTCTAAATTTATAATCAGATGACAAGTTAATTCATATTTCATCAAGAACAACCATATGTGACTGTATGTAATCGGGCCTGACCCTAAATTGTAGGCAATAAGCTGGATAGGCCTATTGCACAAAGCCTGGTATAAATTAATACATACCACAACAAAATCCAATCATATGCGGTTACATATAATCGGGTCCGACCCTGTATTGTAGGTAATAAACTTGATAGGTTATTGCACAGAACCCGATATAAGTTAATGCATATCACATCAACCGGGCCTGACCCTAGAGTATATGTAATAACCATGATAGGTTATTAAAAAAAGGCCCGGTATAAAAGTTAAGGCCGCTTTACATGCAACGACATCGCTAACGAGATATCGTTGGGGTCACGGAGTTCGTGACGCAAATCCTGCGTTGTTAGCGACGTAGTTGCATGTGACACCTATGAGCGACTGCTAACGATCCGAAAAACGGCAAAAATCATTGATTGTTGACACGTTGTTCCTTTCCCAAATATCGTTGCTCATTTTGGACACAGGTTGTTTGTCATTCCTGAGGCAGCACACATTGCTACGTGTGACACCCCAGGAACGAGGAACAACAGCGTACCTGCGTCCTCTGGCAATGAGGTGGAAGTGACGTGAATGCGGGTGCTCTCCGTTTCTATTGATGGCTCGCTGATTGACGTCGCTGTGATGCCGCAGGAACCCCCCCTTAAAAAAGAGGTTGTTCGCCGCCACAGCGATGTCGCTAGGAAGGTAAGTCCGTTTGACACGTCCTAGCGATATTGTTCGCCACGGGCAGCGATTTGCCCGTGACGCACAAAAGACGGGGGCGGGTGCGATCGCTAGCAACATCGCTAGCGATGTCACAACGTGTAAAGCGGCCTTTTGAGACACTTCCCTGTAGATGGTCCAAAGCAGAAGGACTACATCCAGCTGAAGTAGGCAGTGGAATTGCCACACGGGCCTGGTCCTAGTCGTACCCTCTGTGACAGCAATTGTTACACCCCTGAGTAGAACTGAACTCTGTCTCCTTACAAACATGTTTGCAGCAGCTCTAAGAGCGCTACTGTATTGCAACACTGGTTGCCTGTGAGATGCAAGTTGAAGTACTGAGAGGATACCTGTAGATGAGTTTAATGCTTTACTGTGTCAATATAATCATACACAGCTCTGTAGTGAGATCAGGAGAACAGACTGTCACTCGTTACATGTCTCTCACTGGTAACGCCCCTCCTTCATTTAAAATAAGTTCTAGAGGCAGATTCTCATGGAGATCTATGTCCGATCCATGGATCTTAACAGCTCATTTGCATATGAAAAAAGTGGTTTCTCTGGAGTAAAACATCGGATCGCAGATATCAAGAAATGATTCAGCTTCATATGATGTACATGCCCATAAGGCCCGTTTCACACGTCAGTGGAAAACACTGATGTTTTTCACTGGCGTGTAAAACACGCACATGTCCCTGCATGTGCCGTGAATCACGGCACACGTGGGTTGTCTAAGTGCATTCCGGGCTCCGTTCTCTGTGGCCCGTGATTGCACTTAGTAATCAACTCACCTGTGCCCGCTCCCGCTCTCCATGGTGCTGATCGCTCCCGCGGTGCAGCATCCGGCCGGCGCTGACCCCCGCAGCAGCTGCTTCCGGGTCGGCTGTGTCGCGCATCATGAATATGCGCGACAATAATGAGCCGGCTCAGAGACAGCAGGCTGCACGGGCTGCAGAGAACATATACCCTGGTTCAACAATTTAATCAGCCCGAAAAAGCCCTTCATGTCCGGCGGAATCCAGGATGGTCCAGCGTTGCATCCAGCTCTGCTGCATGGAGGTGACAGGAGCTGCAGCACACACAGCCGCTCCTGTCAGCTCCACGCAGCAAATGAAGAGTGCCGCGCAATCAGCTGAGCTGTCACTGAGGTTACCCGCTGTCAACACTGGATCCAGTGAACCAGGGTATATGTTTGTGTTTTTTATTTCTAATAAAGGATTTTTTCGGGTGTGTGTGTTTATTTACTGTAATTTACAGATTAATCATGAAAGGAATCTCGGGGAGATGCCTGACATGATTAATCTAGGATTTAGTGGCAGCTATGGGCTGCCATTAACTCCTTATTACCCCGATTTGCCAAAGCACCAGGGCAAATCGGGAAGAGCCGGGTACAGTCCCAGAACTGTCGCATCTAATGTATGCGGCAATTCTGGGCGGCTGCTGACTGATATTGTTAGGGTGGGGGGCTCCCCATAACGTGGAGCTCCCCATCCCGAGAATACCAGCCTTCAGCCGTATGGCTTTATCTGGCTGGTATTGAAATTGGGGGGGGGACTGCACGCCGTTTTTTTTAAATTATTTATTTATTTATTTTACTGCACAGTATAGACACGCCCACCGGCTGCTGTGATTGGGTGCAGTGAGACAGCTGTCACTCAGCGTGGGGGCGTGTCTCACTGCAACCAATCATAGGCGCCGGTGGGCGGGGAAAGCAGGGAATACGAGATTGTTTAATGAGCGGCCGGCTTTTTCAAAATAGTAAAAGCCGCCGCAGCAGTGTGAATGCCGTGCAGCGCCGCGCCGGTGATCGGGGAACGGTAAGTATGAGAGAGGGGGGGAAACTGACCGACAGACTGTGAGAGAGGGACAGACAGACAGAGAGACCGACAGAGAGACAGAGAGACCGACCAACGGACTCAGGGAGATTGACCGACATACACAGAAATAGAAAGAATGGCCGACATCACTAGAAATAAAAACACCAAACGGACACGGACTATAGGTAGATGCATACGTGTTTACTAACGTGTGTGCACATACCCATAGACTTTCATTGTGTACACGTGTGCGTGCTCCGTGCAGATAACGGACATGCATCCGTGCAAAACGCAAACACATACGGATCACGGACACGCACACACGGACATAATGAAATAACGCACGTGTGACCACAATCATAGATTAACATTGGTGCATGTTTGTCCGTGTCCCCGGTATATACGGAAACGGAACAAACACGCAAGTGTTTCACGGACGTGTGAATGGGGCCTTACAGACAGAGATCTAGGAAACGTTGCCACAAACCACCCAACTACATTCAAAACAAGGATTTTTTTTTTTACCATGAATCTTTTTAGAATAGTAAAGCAGTTTATATGTCAGTCACTTGAACTCCTTCTGTGTCATCAGGCTTTGTTCACATGTTGCGGCAGGAATGCAAAAACATGTTCCTATTGTGATTACAGAAAACCACCCACAACATAGTTGGAACCTATGAATGAAACTCACACAATAGTGCCAGGCAAAACCTGTTCAGCTAATGTGGTGCACCTGTGGCTTCTGGCGTCACTGGGTAGTGCACCCCCATAGGGTGTTGTACTTATCTCGGGTCCAGGGAAGGTCGATACTGGTTTACACATACACAAACATACAGTCAGTGGGTTGCCCTCCCCAATGGGGACTGGGTCAGGGTCGGATGACAGTAGGGGGTCACTACAACGGTGGGTTTACAGGACGCCAACGCACCAGGAGCTCCCCGATCCACTGGAACCGGGGACTCAGGGTCAGGGAGAAGCAACCACCAGGTGGAGTCAGGAGCACACAGTGGGAAGAGCAGGTTGACCTAATGAGAGTAGTGAACCAGCTGGTGGCAAGGGTCACGGGGAACGGCTAGAACAGTCACCGGACCCGTCCAACAGAGTCTGCAGCAATTTGCATATAGGATCAGGGGTTGAGGCTCCATAACGGAACCGTGCTATCAGCATACAGAACGGGACACTTTACTGACACCAGGACCCTCAAATGCTTCATACCACGGGGGTCCGATACTTAACGCATCAAAGGAGGAAAGGGCTCACAGGCTAACACACACCGTACTTGACCTTTCACGGATCCGGGATCGGCTGGAGCCCATTGTGGCGGAGATCGATACTCTGGGGCAGCACTTGAACTACATGTGAGTAAAAAGACCTGGAACTGCAGCCCCTGTCTCTGCCTCTCCTTTACCAGCACCGGCACCCAGCGCTGCAGCGCCAACGGGGATTACTACCACCCCCCGCCATCCTACCGAGGCCCGCTCCGCCTGTGGGGAGCGATACCATCTCGGCTGCACCCGACATCTGCCCCGGTGAGAGACCCTGCAGTGGCGGCCCTTTCCTAGCCGCGTACCACTGGTGGCATCACGACCTTAAAAGACTTTCCTAACCTCCAACTACCACCTCTATCCTTCCTACCACCCTCCACCCTCCTTTCTGTACACCTCAGGGCAACGGAACTGGGCCAGGCCACCCCGTGACGACACAGAGGATCTGCATCCCTAGCCCAGCAACGAGTAGGTTAAAACACCTGCCCTGTGGGGCACTAAACTAGCACTTACTGCCTTACAATCCAGGTGCTGGCCATGTCTTTGGAGGTGCAGGCAAATGTAGCAAATATAGACAAGCGGACCCGTGAAAATCCGGTTAAATGAGGTTCAGCCGAACTTTAGATAGAGTTCGGTTTGGGACCCGGACTTGACCTGAACCCCAATGGAAGTTACTAATTGGGCAGTTCGGGTCTCTGCTCAAATGCAGCCAGCAATAAACAGATCACTTCAGTTCAGTGGGAGGGTTGGAGAGGTTATTAATTTTTTTATGTTGCACACTACATCTAATCACGCTGTTGTTACCCCCAGGGTGAGCAAACACTGGGCCGAGCACCGAGCATACCCGAGCACATAGATGCTTGCTTGAGTGGACAGCATACGTAGAGCACCTGAACTCCGAACCCGAACTCTATATTTTTGGTAAAGTCTGTTTTCAGTACGAACACCGAACATCGAACATCAGGTTCGCTCATCTCTAGTAGCAAGCAAAATGAGTGTGTGATGCCTTTGGACTATCAGGTTGTCACAGGGTACTGCACAAACTGCCCTTCCGTGCAGTATTCCGCCTCCCTCTTGGTTCTGGGTCCCTACTTAAGTGGTGTTGCCTCCATCAGCGAATCAAAACCCTAGAGACACCCTCGATAAACCGATCCATTCACACCTGCTCCAAAATCGGGGCATTATCGCGGGCGGAGGGGACGCGCTCGCCACGCTCGGGTCCAGGGCTTCTGCTGCTGCTGCTCGGTGGCTTGAGCAGTGTGCCGGACCCAGGGACTCGAGCAGCGCTCCTCACCCGTGAGTGAAAAGGGATGATTTGTTTGGGGAGATAGTTCGTGACGCCACCCACGGGATGTGGTGATGATGGCACCACCGCTGCTGGTGACGGGGATCCCGGGAGAGATGGTAGGGAGCAGCTAGGGTGTTGTCCCCTCCGTGGGTAGGGGTTGGTGTTCCCGGGGCCCGGTGATGATGTGGGGAGGCTGGATGGCTGGGGTGCATTGTTGCAGGGGCAGCGCGGCACGGTGCCAGATGGCACTGTTGTACTCACTCAGACAGAAAGTCACAAAGTCTCTGGTGAACCAAACGGCTGGATGGACGGGTCCCGCAGCCGGCTGCAGTGTCTTTGCTCTCCCGGACAGGTGATGGTGGCTGTCTTTCCCTGCACCTGTGTAGAATGTGTCGACTCCGATGGTTTCCCAACGGTAGTCCGCTCCCCGGCGTATAGGTGCCGTAGGAGCCCTTTTGCCCGCAGGCGCTGCCCCTTGGATCTCTAGCCTGTGGCGGTGGCTGTATATCCTCACGGTGTGGACTGTTGCCTTCTGGCGGGACTTGGGTGTTAGGAAACCCCTGGGGTTCCGGTCATTCTCGGATTTGACCGTTGTCGGCGGCTCCAAGCCTAGTCGGGGTCCGATGGCCCTGCCTGTGTGCTTAACTTCACTCTGCTCCCCGGTTCGGTACCGGGGGCCACCGCCCAACCCTGGTCCTACAGTTCCACAGAGATCCGCTAACTCCTGCAGACGGCCACCACCGTCTGCCGACCTTGCTGTCAGTGCCTGGGCTCCAACCCAGACACTTGCAGTTTCTGACCTCTCACTTTCACCTCTCAAACTTAACTGACTCTTTTCCCGCCTCCAGGCCTGTGTACTCCTCGCCAACCGCCTGGCTCCGCCCCACCTGGTGTGGACATCAGCCCCTGGAGGGAGGCAACAAGGGTTTTTGGTTGACTGGTGTGACTGTCTAGGGGAGGGGGTGTGTATGTTGTTATGTCTGTGACTACCTGGCTAGTCCAGGGCGTCACAGCATTAGCGCAACAAGGGGGATAGGACTTTCCAACCAAAAACGAACCAGAAAATCCCAAGCGTGAGCCCTGAGAGCAAGCTCCCTAACTTAGCCATAGAGGGGAGCGGGGCCCGGCTAGTTTCAAGCTACCGGGCCATCAAGTTGAAGTCTAAACTAAGTGCCAGGAGGCAGGTCACGGACCACCAGGCAACACCACTTGGGGACGGGACCCGGACGAGCTCCCCTCAGCGACAGTGGAACCCAGAAACTTGGTTTATCCAGTTGTCGGTGTCTGATTATGGACTGAGTGAGTACGAGAGTGACCCCTTCATCCCCACGGCACTTCCCACCTTCCACCAAGTCCCAGGGCATCCCTTACCTGTGGAGGGTTCCAACACCTTGCTTCCCCATTCCATCATCCCCGGGTACTCCCAACAGCAGCGGTGGTGCTCCTAATTACCCCACACAACACGGATGGCGTCACGAACTATAACTCCCTTGTAAATACCCCCCTTTTCATTCGAGTGGCCGCACGACCTCCAGGTCCGGAGACCCTCGAGCCACATCGAACCCGGATCCGAGCAGCTCGGCTGCTTCCACAGGGACGGTACACCTCGAAAAACCTGGCGTCACGAACAGGATACGAGCAGGACCCACCTAACTGGGTGACGTGCGCCTTGAAAATCCAAACCGCGAGTCAAATATCCCGTTTCCTGCCATTTCCGCCAAACTCCGCCATCTTTTGGTGCCAAAATACCGTCTTCTCGACTAAAAGCGTGCAAGCCGAAGCCCCGCCCTTCGTCCTGAGAGTCAGCCCAGAACCGGAAGTTCCCAGAGGGCCACAGCGGACAAGTGAGTGGTGGGCGAAAACCGAGGGGGCGTGACGGCATGTAGCAGCGGAAAAGAAGTAGCGATGCCAGGACTCTGCGATAACGTTCCTTGACCCCGCAGAGGAAAGATGGCAGCTGCGCGAGACTGGTCACCGGAGCGTGCTGCTCCCGGGACCGCGACCTGGATCGAGCAAGAAACGGAGCAGCTCTGCAAGAGGATGTGGACGCAATTCCTCTTCATACTAGACCACTGGAGGGAAGAGATGAGGAGCCTGGCAGTGGCGATGCGAGCCCGTGAGATCGAAATCCCACGTGAAGAGCGGATAAGCGGATACCCAGTCCCAGTTGATTCCACTAATCCGGCCGATGCGGCTGTGGGATCCGGTCCACCCCCGCTTACGGCAACCACCTCACCACCACTATCCCTGTCCTCAGCGGATGCCGAGCTGCCTATTCCAACCCCGGCAGCGGAACCTTCAGCCCAAGTCTATGAAGAACCAGCTGCGGAGCTCCCAGCCCCGTCACCCGATCCGGTCATGATAGCATTCACCCAGACACCGGCCCGACCAGACCCGGTCGCATCACCAGGCCCGTACCCTGTTACGGAGCACTCGGACTCTGCACCCCTGGCTGCGGAGCAGTCAGTCCTCTCTTACGAAGTAGCAACGGCGGAGCATGAAGAGTCACCGGCTCCGCCGCCTCGCAGCATCCCAGCGGCTGTTGGGGCCGCAGAAATACAGCTAAAACCCATACCAGCTAGGGAGCCGAGGCTGGACGCTGACGTCCCCTACTGGGAATGAAACCAATGGAAGACGTATCCAACGACGACAATACAGAATCAATGACAAGAGATTGTTGCCCGTGCTCAGAGAGAGAAAGAACATCTGAGGAAGGCCACCTTCCGCGTCAGAGGGCCACGGCGTAAGGGCCATGTGAGGCGTTTTGACCCCAACAGAGGATAGGGGTTTCTGATGGAAGAGGGCCTTCAGGAGGAGGTGTTTGTCTCTTGGAGAGATATAGAGGCGCATCTCCCGAGAGAGCACTTGGGCCGCAATCTAGAACCGGGAGAGGTGGTGTCCTATACTCGGCATTGGGGAGAGCAGGGTTGGTATGCCCTGGATGTGAAGCGGCTTGCCATGGTTAATGAGCAGGTCCTGCCAGCCGCTGCCGTCGATTATAGGCACCCAAGTGAGTGGAACCCGGCCATTTAAAATTGCAAAAGTTAGAGTTAGGATCTGTGTTTTCTTTTATTGTTTTCAACAGTTTGTTATTTTTCTTATATTATAAAGAATAGTAATGTTTATTGAAAAAAAAGAAAAATACTGCATAATCATACTGGGTTTTAATCAACAGAGAATTTTACCTGATTGAGCAAAGTTAATAGAATGTTTACACAAGGTGCAAGGACTTCAGTTATAAGTATATAATAGTAGTAAAAATAAACCATGGCCACGAGACTGGTTGTGGCCAACACAGACTTGTGTTTTTGTACATAGTTGCACCCCCTGTGCCTACCAGAGTCGTCTTTGCAACACCCGGGACCTTAACTTGGTCACGGACCCACGGATAGGAATGCAGCGGGTCAGGTTGTTTGGGTGGCGGGTTGATGGGATCTGGGACGTTGGGACTGGACTGTTTCAAGAAGAGGCTGCAACAGAGTAGGTTGAGCCTCCGCTACTAACATAACCGGTAGCGTTCCATAGTTGAAATAATTAACTCTGTTTAGTAACGTTTAAAAAATGTGCCTCCCTAATGTGGGATGAAAAATTGTGTAGATAAAAATGTTTCCTTTTTCTTACAGTTATGCAAATAAATCTCTGGATGTCCTGTAGCTCGAGGACGAGCTACGTTTAACCAAGGGGGAATGTGACGTCCCTGGACTATCAGGTCGTCACAGGGTACTGCACAAACTGCCCTCTCGTGCAGTATTCCGACTCCCTCTTGGTTCTGGGTCCCTACTTAAGTGGTGTTGCCTCCATCAGCGAATCAAAACCCTAGAGACACCCTGCACCACACCCACCTAATACACCAGTCGTGGACGGCTTGAGAGGAATAGAGTCGCCCACCTGGGGGGTTGGGGAGGTGAGGAAGTGTAGTGGAGTTGAGTTGAGTAGAGGAGAGTAGAGAATAGCCCTCGAGCTGAGAGGAGCTCAGAGGAGGTAGGGAGTGGGACTCCCAAAGTAATGGCCTAGATTGCAGATGGTGGTCTGGGCCTAGAAGAAGTTGGACCCCTGGTTGCAGGGGATCATGGCAAGGTGCTCGGGCTCATCGAGGAGGACGGCCGGCAGCCTGGCCCTATCACCGGTCCGGGACCGAAGGCACAACGCGGTACACGGACCCTAGGTCGGGGAGTAGCTTCAGGCAACCTGACAATTCACCTGAGGAGAACAGAGCCTTCACGATCCGTTCCCACCCGTTCAAAAATCGGGGCATTAGTGCAACGAGGGGGATAGGACTTTCCAACCAAAAACGGACCAGAAATACCCAAGCGTGAGCCCTGAGAGCAAGCTCCCTCACTTAGCCATAGTGGGGAGCGGGGCCCGGCTAGTTCCAAGCTACCGGGCCATCAAGTTGAAGTCTAAACTAAGTGCTAGGAGGCAGGTCACGGACCACCAGGCAGCAGCACTTGGGGACGGGACCCGGACGAGCTCCCCTTAGCGGCAGCGGTACCCAGAGACTTGGTTTACCCGGTTGTCGGTGTCTGATTATGGACTGAGTACGAGAGTGGCTCCTTCATCCCCACGGCACTTCCCACCTTCCACCGAGTCCCGGGGCATCCCCTACCCATGGAGGGTTCCAACACCTTGCTGCCCCGTTCCATCATCTCCGGGTACTCCCAACAGCAGCGGTGGTGCTCCTAATTAGTACAACCACGGGTGGCGTCACGAACTATAACTTCCCTGTAAATACCCCCCTTTTCATTCGAGTGGCCGCACGACCTGCAGGTCCGGAGACCCTCGAACAGCAGCGAACCCGGATCCGAGCAGCTCGGCTGCTTCCACGGGGGCGGTACAAGTGCACTAAACAAAAGTTGAAGAACTTAGCCCCAGATTTCGAAAGAAAGCATTTCAGCACTTGCATAGCTCATCTTGTATTTTTTTTTACTTTGATTTGGAGGATAGAGTGGCACCAGTTCATTTTTTTCATTGGGCAGCAAAAAAAAAATAAAAAGTATAGCAAGGTTCTTGGTTGAGGTGCACACATAAGAGGACCTTGTCAACCGTTCTTGATACCTAGAATTAAAGGTTGACTGGGGTTTATCCACAACTGTAGATATTAATTTGTGAATCTGCCACAAAACTAATATTTTTAGGAAGATGTAGGCTTTAGCCCGCTACACACGCTTCAATATATCTCACAATCCGTCGTTGGGGTCAAGTTGTAAGTGACGCACATCCGGCATCGTTTGTGACGTATCTGCGTGTGACATCTACGTGCGATCAGGATTGAACGCAAAACCGTTGATCGCAAACACATCGTATCTTTGTCTAGAATTGAGCGTTTTGTTGCACGAACCTAGTGAATTGTAACGTGTGACATCCCTCATACGATTTTGGTGTCTGATGCTATGTGCGCAGGTGTGTGCTCTGCACCGCAGCTTAAAAAAGGTCCGCTTCAGAGCGCAGCTGAAAAGCTGCGTTCTGAAGCGCCTCACAATGTCTGTCATTCACTAATCTCTGTCAGTCGGTCACTATCTCTGTCCCTCACTCTCTGTCCATGTCAGTCTATCCCCCTCTCTCATACTCACCGATCCCCGATCTCCAGCGCTGCACGGCGTTCACACTGCTCCGGCAGCTTTTACTGTTTTGAAAAAGCCGGCCGCCCATTAAACAATCTCGTATTCCCTGCTATCCCCGCCCACCGGCGCCTATGATTGGTTACAGTGAGACACGCCCCCACGCTGAGTGACAGGTGTCACACTGCACCCAATCACAGCAGCCGGTGGGCGTGTCTATACTGTGCAGTGAAATAAATAATTAAATAATAAAAAAAACGGCGTGCGGTCCCCCCCAATTTTAAAACCAGCCAGATAAAGCCATACGGCTGAAGGCTGGTATTCTCAGGATGGGGAGCTCCACGTTATGGGGAGCCCCCCAGCCTAACAATATCAGCCAACAGCCGCCCAGAATTGCCGCATCCATTAGATGCGACAGTTCTGGGACTGTACCCGGTCTTTTCCCGATTTGCCCTGGTACGTTGGCAAATCGGGGTAATAAGGAGTTATTGGCAGCCCATAGCTGCCAATAAGTCCTAGATTAATCATGTCAGGCATCTATGAGACACCTTCCATGATTAATCTGTAAATTACAGTAAATAAACACACACACACAAAAAAATCATTTATTAGAAATAACAAACACAAACACATTCCCTGGTTAACCACTTTAATCAGCCCAAAAAAGCCCTCCATGTCCGGCGTAATCCAGGATGCTCCAGCTTCGCATCCAGCGCTGCTGCATGGAGGTGACCGGAGCTGTAGAATACACCGCCGCTCCTGTCACCTCCACGCAGCTAATGAAGACAGCCGCGCGATCGGCTGAGCTGTCACTGAGGTTACCCGCTGTCACTGGATGCAGCGGTGGCCGCGGGTAACCTCAGTGACAGCTCAGCTGATCGCGCTACTCACCTCAGTTGCTGCGTGGAGGTGAGAGGAGCGGAGGTGAGTAGCGCGATCAGCTGAGCTGTCACTGAGGTTACCCACGGCCACCGCTGGATCCAGTGACAGCGGGTAACCTCAGTGACAGCTCAGCCGATCGCGCGGCTGTCTTCATTAGCTGTGTGGAGGTGACAGGAGCGGCTGTGTCTGCTGCAGCTCCGGTCACCTCCATGCAGCAGCGCTGGAAGCGACGCTGGAGCATCCTGGATTCCGCCGGACATGGAAGGCTTTTTGGGGCTGATTAAAGTGGTTAACCAGGGTATGTTTGTGTTTTTTATTTCTAATAAAGGATTTTTTCGGGTGTGTGTGTTTATTTACTGTAATTTACAGATTAATCATGGAAGGTATCTCATAGACGCCTGACATGATTAATCTAGGACTTATTGGCAGCTATGGGCTGCCAATAACTCCTTATTACCCCGATTTGCCAACGCACCACCGGCTGCTGTGATTGGGTGCAGTGTGACACCTGTCACTCAATGTGGGGGCGTGTCTCACTGTAACCAATCATAGGCGCCGGTGGGCGGGGAAAGCAGGGAACACGAGATTGTTTAATGTGCTCCCGGCTTTTTCAAAATAGTAAAAGCTGCCGGAGCAGTGTGAACGCCGTGCAGCGCCGCGCCGGAGATCGGTGAGTATATGAGAGAGGGCTGCTCAATTCAGTTACTCAGGAGTTTAGCGGTCACCGGTGAGTCCTTCACAGGTGACCGCTAAACAGGATGCGACACAGACAGAGCCGCAGCATGACAATGAAGTCGGGGGAAGTTCACCCGAGTTCATTCTGATCGTGCGGCTCTTTCTGTGTCTGCTGTCATCTGCCATTCAGCTCTGCTACATGGCTGTCTGTGTCTGCTGTCAGCGGCCATGTAGCAGAGCTGAATGGCAGATGACATAGTAAAAACGCATCCCTACACATTACACACGCTTGTCAAGTCAATAAATAAAAAAAAAAAAAAGGGTGCCCAATGCATACGTCACAGAACACATGATCTAAAGGATCGCACATAAAATTGATCAATTTAACATAGACTACTAACGCTCGTGTGACAGCAAATGAACGACCTACGTGCAATCTCATAAGATCCCGTATGCAACCTGGGCGTGTCACATCGCAAATGCGATTGTACAACTAATTGCAACGTGTAAAGCAGGCTTAAGTTGCAGTATTGCTACAACTTCAGTGCTTTCATTATATACTCCCTGAGCTGAAGAAAAATCATTACACTGTATGACAAATGTTTATACAGTGATGATGATGACGAGGGATACCTCGTCCTAGCTCTATGTAACATATCCCTAGATGTCACCAAGTTTGACATGTAATCCTCACATTTCAGTGTGCCCAGAAAACAAAAAGACAATATTTTTTGTCAACACTTTTATACACAAATATAGTGAATGACTCAATCTTACAGGCTGGTAAAATGATTACATTACTGGACAGGATATAACATGAAAATATGCTAAACCTTTGGCTTCTACCTTTCCAAGGAATCAAAGGCACATACCGTACTAAAGTGACCATTAAACTACATATCAGGTGTTAGAGCACAGCTGCTGGATGACAGCTTCACACTATTCACACATCATGGCGACTATGTCAACTTCCTTTGCTATACAGCTTTGCCAAATCCAATTTTCCTCTGTCTGAGAGACTGTAAGGCTATGTGTCCACGGTAGAATGTTGCTGCGGATTTTTCTGCATGAAAATCCGCGACTTTCCCGGCAAATCCGCACCTTTTCAAAGGTGCGGATTTGCCGCGGATTTACCGCGGAATTGCCGCGGATTTTGGTGCTGATTTTTTTTTTTTTCCAATTCTATAGCCAAAATCCGGATCAAAATCTGCAACAATAATTGACATGTTGCAGATTTTTCTGGATCAAAATCCGCCGTGGAAAAATCCGCAGCATGGGCACAGCATTTCCAAAATGCCATAGAAATGGCTGGGAAGTGCCGCTGCTGCAGATTTTCGGAAAATCCGCGGCTTTTCCGCGAGAAATCCGCGGCAAAATCCGCGCATTTTCCGCAGCGTGGACACATAGCCTTAGGCGGGCTTTGCACACTACGACATCGCAGGCCGATGCTGCGATGCCGAGTGCGATAGTGCCCGCCCCCGTCGCAGCAGCGATATGTGGTGATAGCTGGCGTACCGAAAGTTATCGCTACGCCAACTTCACACACACACTCACCTGCCGTGCGACGTCCCTGTGGCCGGCGACCCGCCTCCTTGTTAAGGGGGCGGGTCGTGCGGCGTCACTGCGACGTCACACGGCAGGCGGCCAATCAGAGCGGAGGGGCGGAGATGAGCAGGATGTAAACATCCTGCCCACCTCCTTCCTTCCGCATATCCTACGGAAGCCGCAGTGAGGCCGGTAGGAGACGTTCCTCGCTCCTGCGACTTCACACACAGCGATGTGTGCGGCCGCAGGAGCGAGGAACAACATCGGACCATTGCGTCAGCGTAATTATGAATTACGCCGACGCTGTACCGATGATACGATTACGACGCTTTTGCGCTCGTTAATCGTATCATCCAGCCTTTACACACTGCGATGTCGCATGCGATGCCGGAAGTGCGTCATTTTCAATTTGACCCCACCGACATCGCACCTGCGATGTCGCAGTGTGCAAAGTGCCCCTAAGACACCTAAAGCTAGTAAATGCATGCCATACACCGAACACACAAACAAATACCAGTGTACTTAAGCACTTAGCTTATTTATATTGTGACAAATGTTCTACACCAGATAATTATTGATTTTTTTTTCACTTTTTTTTTGTATAATTTTAGTTTTACTATGGAAATTCCAGTAACAAAGCAGTTACTGTGTGATTTATAAGGGCTTGTTCAGATGAGAGATTAATCAATCCGTATGTAAAACTGATAACATACATACATACAGCACACTGACCAGTGCAAGTTGATGTGATAGTTCGCATAAAGGTTTTTACACTCAGATCTAGGGTCTGTGTGTAAAAAAAGCATAGTGTGCACTGCTTTGATCATGTTCTGGATCAGACTCCCCCATTACAAGTCAAAGGATGCCTGAAAAATGGTTCACATCTGAGTTACAATCCATGTCATGCATTTTTCATGAATCCATTATAATTTAAGGGAGCCTGTCAGGTGTAATATGAGGCCAGAACCACAAGCAGTTTTGGAAGCATATTTCTAATCCCTGCCTAACTGTCCCTGTATACACTAGTACACTAATTGGACAAATCGTCCCAGGAATATTATTATATAGTAATTAGTTCAATTATTCCAATTTTTTGATTTTTTTATTTTGTATAAATCAAAACTACATACCACCAACGTGCAGATATATCCATAAATAACTAGACCAGTGGTCGCATATATAAAATACACAGACAATATGTACGATAACCATATACAGTTGTCAAAAAAGTGAAGGTTCACAGAAAATGGGAATAGAGTCAGAGCCCAACTTATCCTTGGGACCATACAGACTGGTTCAGGCAGCGCCACACAGTATGGAAGTAAGGAAGATTTCAATCCTTATAAGTCCAAGGAAGTATATGGGGCAACTCTCCAGCAATTTCCTTTGTATTGGAGGTGAGCCTTCAAATTCATAGATTGGATAATCTCCACCTCAAACAGGTTATCTCCACCTCAACGCGTTTCCCCATACAGCACAAACGTATGGTTCATCAGGAGGCTACAAGATAAACATACTAAATCAGCAACCACAACTTACAATAAAACAGACATTTTTAAACATAGACACCACATGTGATATGGAGCATTTGATAGAGTATAATAAAGTACTTGCCCAACGAGATATAGTTGTCAGATATGCAGGTTCATGGCGCCATCAGCAGGGATCCATAGTAGACAGACAATGCTGAAGATATAACACTACCATAGTCCAGGGCGAGGCGTCATGAAGCTGCATATCGGGATGGATTTAAATAGCCAGGAGCAGCTGGGTATAATCAATCAATTATGCAAATATAAGCCACTCAACAGGTGCAGATTGCCTAGTGTGGTGCGGGCGTAGTGAATAGACATAGTCTAATATAGGGCCGTCCCACATCCCCATTAGCATGATAGGGAAACTTGTCCCAAGTTTCCTAGGTAACAAGCAAACCTATACGGAGGCTCAGCGGTGCCACAACAAGCCGGTCAGTGCGCATGCCCGGGATCTCCCGGGCAACGCACACAAACATCCGGCAGCCCTCGCACCGCACATATCGCGTACGCCCAGAGGGAGGCCCAGCGGCGCCACATGCAACCGGTTAGTGCGCATGCCCGGGATATCCCTGGCAACGCGCATAAACAACTACCGGCCGTGTGACGCCACAACGCCTCCCATCGCGCATGCACAGACAAGTGTCCGGCAGAGCGCATAAACAGAGGGACCCGGCGGCGCCTCAATACATAACGCACAGGTCCGGGACCCCTAGGCAACGCGCATATAAATCTTAATGATGCGATAACGCCACCCCAACACTAGTACCACATACGTGGGACCCCCCGTGTCAGAGCACCATCCATAAATAAAGATAAAAGTACCCTTCTAGACAAATTCATGCCATTAATCATACAAATTAATCGTGTCAGCCAATCGCTGTAATAATACTACAATCAGACCCTTCAATATATTTATTACTGGTAGTGGCAATTATTAACCACACATACAACACTTGGCACAAATATTAAATAGATAGAATACATAACACATAGTTCATAACACATCAGTGTACATAACTTGACCAATCGCCTATTTCCATTAGAAAATTTTTCAAAATGGGTTCATTGGCTCCGAGAGGGCTTAATGAACAACTTTCCTTTTCTTGCTTCCTCCCTACTTAGTGTTTATGGAATCCTAAATTGTTTGATAGTCCTTATGCCCTACTTTGGAAGAGTTTCTCAGTTTGAGAAAAAATCATATTGATGGTTACTATATATGTACATTGCTTGCTCTGAGATATGTGTAAAAAATCCAGACGCCCCCCCCCCCCCTCTTCTCCTTTTTGGTGATGTGTGTGGGGGGAGGATACACCTGGATATAGCTATAATTATGGCCTTAGCCGGGGTTTAGGGTTTAATTTTCTAATGGAAATAGGCGATTGGTCAAGTTATGTACACTGATGTGTTATGAACTATGTGTTATGTATTCTATCTATTTAATATTTGTGCCAAGTGTTGTAAGCGGGGACTCCAACTGTCATTGCACCTGTCTGTAAACTTGTTGTATTATGTGTGGTTAATAATTGCCACTACCAGTAATAAATATATTGAAGGGTCTGATTGTAGTATTATTACAGCGATTGGCTGACACGATTAATTTGTATGATTAATGGCATGAATTTGTCTAGAAGGGTACTTTTATCTTTATTTATGGATGGTGCTCTGACACGGGGGGTCCCACGTATGTGGTACTAGTGTTGGGGTGGCGTTATCGCATCATTAAGATTTATATGCGCGTTGCCTAGGGGTCCCGGACCTGTGCGTTATGTATTGAGGCGCCGCCGGGTCCCTCTGTTTATGCGCTCTGCCAGACACTTGTCTGTGCATGCGCGATGGGAGGCGTTGTGGCGTCACACGGCCGGTAGTTGTTTATGCGCGTTGCCAGGGATATCCCGGGCATGCGCACTAACCGGTTGCATGTGGCGCCGCTGGGCCTCCCTCTGGGCGTACGCGATATGTGCGGTGCGAGGGCTGCCGGATGTTTGTGTGCGTTGCCCGGGAGATCCCGGGCATGCGCACTGACCGGCTTGTTGTGGCACCGCTGAGCCTCCGTATAGGTTTGCTTGTTACCTAGGAAACTTGGGACAAGTTTCCCTATCATGCTAATGGGGATGTGGGACGGCCCTATATTAGACTATGTCTATTCACTACGCCCGCACCACACTAGGCAATCTGCACCTGTTGAGTGGCTTATATTTGCATAATTGATTGATTATACCCAGCTGCTCCTGGCTATTTAAATCCATCCCGATATGCAGCTTCATGACGCCTCGCCCTGGACTATGGTAGTGTTATATCTTCAGCATTGTCTGTCTACTATGGATCCCTGCTGATGGCGCCATGAACCTGCATATCTGACAACTATATCTCGTTGGGCAAGTACTTTATTATACTCTATCAAATGCTCCATATCACATGTGGTGTCTATGTTTAAAAATGTCTGTTTTATTGTAAGTTGTGGTTGCTGATTTAGTATGTTTATCTTGTAGCCTCCTGATGAACCATACGTTTGTGCTGTATGGGGAAACGCGTTGAGGTGGAGATAACCTGTTTGAGGTGGAGATTATCCAATCTATGAATTTGAAGGCTCACCTCCAATACAAAGGAAATTGCTGGAGAGTTGCCCCATATACTTCCTTGGACTTATAAGGATTGAAATCTTCCTTACTTCCATACTGTGTGGCGCTGCCTGAACCAGTCTGTATGGTCCCAAGGATAAGTTGGGCTCTGACTCTATTCCCATTTTCTGTGAACCTTCACTTTTTTGACAACTGTATATGGTTATCGTACATATTGTCTGTGTATTTTATATATGCGACCACTGGTCTAGTTATTTATGGATATATCTGCACGTTGGTGGTATGTAGTTTTGATTTATACAAAATAAAAAAATCAAAAAATTGGAATAATTGAACTAATTCCTGTATACACTAGCACAGATAAAGAGATCTTTAGAAAAAGTATTTCTAAAGATCCTTTATGATATGCTAATGAGTGCAGGGACTAGACACAAGGGCATTATTTCACCCGACTAGTCCGCCCTCTTAGCATGTTAGCACGCCCACAGGAGCGTATTAACATGCTATTCAATGCCCTTTGCCCAGCATCAACAGCAGTGATGCGGGTACCTGTGTACGTTGTCACCTCCTCAGCCGCCAGGTGTAATCTCAGTGCGCATGATCAGAAGTCCCGGTACTTCCAGTCACGTGCACTATGAAGTCAGGTGTACACGTCCCGGCTTCAGAGAGGTCTAGTGCGCATGACCGGAAGTGCCGGGGACTTCTGATCATGCACACTGACCCTAAACCCGGTGTCTGAGAGGGTGACAATGGACACAGGTATGTGTGTTACCGCTGATGACGTTCGGCAATGGGCATTGAATAGCATGTTAGCAGGCCCCTGTTAAACTACACCCACAGCCCAGTCACTCAGGACGAATGAGTCCTGCCTCGTTGATGCCCCGGGTCAACTTCCAATTCCGCAACTTGATATTGACATCACCGGACATCAGAGGCCACTGCAGCCCGGGTCACGTGATGGGGATGAGAGGACAGGAATAGCACCTCTCACACGCAGAACTGGTAAAAGAAGGTATTTGGAAAAAGCCTTCTTTCTCAGAATTAAATCGATGTGGCTACTATACATTGTAGTGGACCAACCCTTTAAGTTCTCATGATGAGTTTTTGGAGAGTTTTAGACATTGTATGTTGGCTGTGCAAAATAGCGATGCATCTAAAAGTTACAGCAAGGTGGATGGGATTTATAGAAATTTTATGTCCACTGTGATTTTTTTTTATGCAGCATAAACTGACCTTCAGTAAATTTCTGGATTTTTCCTATAGACTTGAATTAGTTTAAGAAAATCACAGCAGAAACGCGCAAAAGTGCATGTAATGTACACATGACTGTATGGGTAAAATTTCATCCAACAAAATACCTGGAAGTATTCAAAATAAAGCAGCTTAATTTAAAGCACGACATACCAAAAAGAAACACAAACCACATCGTCAAAAGCGCATGTAAAAAAAATTCTTGAATAAAATGCACTTAAAAATGTAATGAAAAAAAACCCCAAGTAACATAATTGATACAGAAATACTACACAAAATCTGCAATATCAAAAACACACCAAAAACTTGTGGGAACTTAGCAGTCAGACATAAAAAAACGGACATCTGAATGAGCCCTAAGGCTCTCTGTATTTTTCACGGATAGCACTAGTACCTTGTCTATTGGGCTGTTCATGATTTTTTGCGGATTGAGTAGTCAGTGCAAAATGTGGAGACAAGTTCTATATTGATACAAGTGTCAAATCAAACTCGGTAATGAAAGTCTATAGGCCTGATTTACCAAAGCTATCAAGCCAGAATTCTGACAAAAATACTTTAAAAAGTTGCAACATTTAAACACAACACTCAGTTGTGCCTAATTTTGTGACTTTTGGAGCTTTCACAATAGTTTCTCACAGTTCTGGCAAAATGGGCGGAGCTGGGTGGAATGGGGGTGCCACATCACAGCTAATCTAATTCATGACAAGCTGTGGTGTTCCCTACACCAGAAATCTCATTCCAGCACCTGATTTGAGTGAGATTTGTGGCGTAGTGCATGGAGGCGCGCACTACTCGTCAGATGCTCTAGATTCATAGAGGTGTACACCTCTTCATGTTTTACAAGCGTCTGACTGCAGCGTGAACAACACAGATCTTGATGAATCAGGTCCGATGGGTCAGTGAAAAAAAATCCATGTATTTATGTAAAAAACGACTTTTATATTGCTTAGGTGAATGCAGTATTAGGTTTCAGTCATAGGGGTGGAGCTTTTGCTGGGATCAGTCACTGTCACTCAAGTTCAGGCAGGATTCTTCTTTTAACTTAGGGTACTGTCACACTTTAGCGATGCTCCAGCGATCCCACCAGCGATCTGACCTGGTCAGGATCGCTGGTGCGTCGCTACATGGTCGCTGGTGAGCTGTCAATCAGGCAGATCTCCCCAGCGACTAGTGACCAGCCCCCTGCCCCCAGAGACGCATGGAAGCGATGCTGCACTTGGTAACTAAGGTAAATATCGGGGAACCAAGCGCTTGGTTACCCGATATTTACCTTGGTTACCAGTGCACACCACTTAGTGCTGGCTCCCTGCACTCGTAGCCAGAGTACACATCGGGTTAATAAGCAAACCGCTTTGCTTATTTACCCGATGTGTACTCCGGCTACGTGTGCAGGGAGCAGGGAGCCGGCACTGGCAGCCTGAGAGCGGCGGACACTAGTAACCAAGGTAAATATCGGGTAACCAAGCAAAGCACTTCACTTGGTTACCCGATATTTACCTTGGCTACAGCTTACCACAGGCTGCCAGATGCCGGCTCCCTGCTCCCTGCACATTCAGATCGTTACTCTTTCGCTGTAAAACACAGCGATGTGTGCTTCACAGCGGGAGAGCAATGTCAAAAAAATGAACCAGAGCAGTGTGTAACGAGCAACGATTTCACAGCAGGGGCCAGGTCGCTGCTCAGTGTCACACACAGCGAGATAGCTAATGAGGTCACTGGTGCGTCACAAAAACCGTGACTCAGCAGCGATCTCGCTAGCGATCTCGCTATGTGAGAAGTACCAGTAAAGTCACACCCCCAGCGGAGCTCAGAGAGAAGTGCTGGTGAAGGACCTGTGGTGTAATCAATTACAATACGGGGGGCATGACGAAGTTAAAAAAAATAATAACGTCTGAACTTGAGTGACACTGACTGATCCCAGTAAAAGTACCACCCCTATGACTGACACCTAAGGTATTTACTGCATGCACCAAAGCATACAAAGTCTTTTTTAAGATAACTACATGGATCTTTTTTTAAAAGCCATGCTGGTGATGCACATTGCATCATTTAAAACACATTGGGGAGGTTTAATATAAAAAATCCCCCACATGCCAGGATCCCTTTAACAACCTAGAGGACCTAGCACACCTATTCTTAAGATCCATATATTCCTTGTTAGACTACTTGCCTCCAGTCAGATTTTTTTGGCAATTCCAGTGACTATGCTATCCAAGCAATTTGTATCTTTAATGGGGAAATCGTCAAAAAAAAATCCAGTTGCCAAGAGATTAGCAGGAATAACTCATGGTATTAAAGATTTACATCACATAACAGTATGCACACAGTTCTAATATACTATAATATAGCAATATTCTGCCCTGGGTAAAACACTTTATTGATAGATTTGAGAAATGCGAAGCATAAAGCACAATAAAGTTCATGGCTGGGGCTGGAGAAATTCCTGTTTGTCATAGCAACGACAAAATTACTGCTGGCGACTGGTGCCGAGCTCCGACAGATAACACTCTGTCTGTTCACAGACTCCACTTGCATATTTGCAGCAATTTTTTCCCCACTATCAATGAAGGTTTCTTTTTTTCATTTTACAGGTATAATGTTATTATATTATAGTAAAATATTTGTCACAAAGCGTTATATTTGTGTCATTTACTGACTATAATACATTTTGAAATAATACATGTGCATTTTGGGTATAATTGGGTCAGGACTAGTGTTATGACAATAATGGATGGGGGTTGTTTGTTGAGGAAGTATTTTATGCATTTTTTTTGCTTAAAAAAACATGGTTTGTCTGGTTTTTCTTACTAATATCTATCAATCTACCAATCTATTTATCTATATATTTATTTATCTATCAATCTACTTATCTATCTATCTATCTACTTATCTATCTATCTATCTACTTATCTATCTATCTATCTACTTATCTATCTATTTATCTACTTATCTATCTATCTATCTATCTATCTATCTACTTATCTATCTATCTATCTATCTATCTATCTATCTATCCCTCTATCTATCTATCTACTTATCTATCTATCTATCTATCTATCTACTTATCTATCTATCTATCTATCTATCCCTCTATCTATCTATCTACTTATCTATCTATCTATCTATCTATCTATCTACTTATCTATCTATCTATCTATCTACTTATCTATCTATCTATCTATCTACTTATCTATCTATCTATCTATCCCTCTATCTATCTATCTACTTATCTATCTACTTATCTATCTATCTATCTATCTACTTATCTATCTATCTATCTATCTACTTATCTATCTATCTATCTATCTACTTATCTATCTATCTATCTATCCCTCTATCTATCTATCTACTTATCTATCTACTTATCTATCTACTTATCTATCTATCTATCTATCTATCTACTTATCTATCTATCTATCTATCTATCCCTCTATCTATCTATCTACTTATCTATCTACTTATCTATCTATCTATCTATCTATCTACTTATCTATCTATCTATCTATCTACTTATCTATCTATCTATCTATCTATCTATCTATCCCTCTATCTATCTATCTACTTATCTATCTACTTATCTATCTATCTATCTACTTATCTATCTATCTATCTACTTATCTATCTATCTATCTATCTATCTATCTATCTATCTGTCCCTCTATCTATCTACTTATCTATCTATCTATCTATCTACTTATCTATCTATCTATCTATCTATCTATCTATCCCTCTATCTATCTATCTACTTATCTATCTATCTACTTATCTATCTATCTATCTACTTATCTATCTATCTACTTATCTATCTATCTATCTACTTATCTATCTATCTATCTACTTATCTATCTATCTACTTATCAAATCAAATGAAATCAAATAGGCTTTATTGGCAGGACCAAAAAACTATTAGCATTGCCAAAGCAAAAAAAAAAGTGTGAAAGGGGAGTGGGTTAGGGTTGTGGGGATGGGGTGTTGGGGCCACAATTTAGGGAGTGATGGCCCATTTGGAGGTCTTTAGTACCCCTCATCTTATGACAAGTGGAGACATATTGGGCGGCGATCTCCACCATTGATTCCTCCTCCGCCAGTAGGATGCGGAGTTTCCTCTCCTCGTCCATGGATGGAAAGTCCGGGGTATGGGTGGTAAGTTTCTGGAAGTGGGAGGCCCTCACTGCTGAGTATTTGTCACAGAACAGTAGGAAATGCGCCTCGTCCTCCAGAGCCCCCTGCTGGCAGTGCTGGCACAGTCTGTTCTCCCGCGGCTTGTATGTCTGTCGGTGCTGCCCTGTTTCCACCTCTAGGCTGTGGGCACTCAGTCTGTACAGGCTAAGTGTCTGCCTGTCTTTGGGGTGGCGTAACCTTTGCAGATATGGGGCCAGACTGTAGTCCCTCCGCAGTGACCGGTAGATGGTGAGTTTCTGGGAGTTCTCTAATTCACTCTTCCAGACCTCTATGTATTGCATCTT
The DNA here is from genome assembly GCF_048569485.1 of Anomaloglossus baeobatrachus. Classification (NCBI taxonomy): domain Eukaryota; kingdom Metazoa; phylum Chordata; class Amphibia; order Anura; family Aromobatidae; genus Anomaloglossus; species Anomaloglossus baeobatrachus. The sequence goes on along the minus strand of NC_134359.1, from coordinate 117,057,602 downwards.
GCAGCTCTCTGAGATCTCTTTTATTTGGCCTTTTGTCAGGGTGTGTTGCTGACTTTGGCTGTACTGGCTGCCGGGGTTCCTGGCTTGCTCTGGGCTCTGGCTCAGCAGGGCTTTATGATGATAGGAGCTGGGGTTGCTGTTCTGTATGTGTGCCTGGTGTGATAGTGCCCGCTTGTGTATACTGAGCCATAAAGGGAATCGGCCCAGCTCTGCCCGACAGGCTATGTTTGAGGTGCTGCGATGGACTTGGAGGAGATATTTGCAGAACTCCAGATGGAAGACTTCAGTTGGACTGGAATCTCACTTTGTTTGGTCTGGATAGGTCACTGGGCCCCATACCTCGCTGCCATACAGCAGTATAGGGGTGATGACGCTATTGAATATCTTGAGCCAGACTCTCACCGGTGGTTTGAGGTGGTACAGTTGTCTTCTGATAGCATAAAAGTTTCTGCATGCTTTCCCTTTCAGGGTCTCTGCTGCTTGCTTAAGGCTCCCAGTTTGGCTTAGCTCCAGACCGAGGTAGGTATAGCTGCTGGTCTTCTCCAGCGTGGTGCCATTTAGTGTGAGGGAGGGAGTAGAGGTTTCGTTATACTTCCTCTTCTGAAACACCATGACTTTGGTCTTCTTTTGGTTGATGGGCAAAGCCCATGTGGTGCTGAATGTTTCTAGCACAGCCAGACTATCTTTGAGGCCTTTCTCGGATGGGGAAAGCAGCAGGAGGTCATCTGCGTACAGAAGGATCTTCACCTCTCGGTCATGCAAGCTGAGACCTGGGGCGGGGGAGGATTCCAAGGGTGAGGCCAGTCCATTTATGTAGATATTGAATGGAGTTGAGCTCAGGCTGCAGCCCTGTCTTACCCCGTGGCACTGCCGGAAGAAGGCCGTCCTCTTTCCATTAACCTTCACGCTGCATTGGTTCTCAGAGTATGAGCTTTTGATCACGTCATAGGTTTTGCCACCTATTCCACTCTCCAGGAGTTTAAGGAACAGGCCTGGGTGCCACACTGAGTCAAAGGCCTTCTTGAAGTCTATCTATCTATCTATCTATCTATCGATCTACTTATCTATCTATCTATCTATCTACTTATCTATCTATCTACTTATCTATCTATCTATCTACTTATCTATCTATCTATCTAATCTACTTATCTATCTATCTACTTATCTATCTATCTATCTACTTATCTACTTATCTATCTATCTACTTATCTATCTATCTATCCATTATCTATCTATCTACTTATCTATCTATCCATTATCTATCTATCTATTATCTATCTATTATCTATCTATCTATCTATCTACTTATCTATCTATCTACTTATCTATCTATCTACTTATCTATCTATCTACTTATCTATCTATCTATCTACTTATCTACTTATCTATCTATCTACTTATCTATCTATCTATCTATCCATTATCTATCTATCTACTTATCTATCTATCCATTATCTATCTATTATCTATCTATCTACTTATCTATCTATCTACTTATCTATCTATCTATCTATCTACTTATCTACTTATCTATCTATCTATCCATTATCTATCTATCTACTTATCTATCTATCTATCTATCCATTATCTATCTATCTATCTACTTATCTATCTACTTATCTATCCGTTATCTATCTATCTATCTGCCTCTCTATCTGTCTCTCTGTCTATCTCTCTATCTAGTGCCTTTCAAAAGTATTCCCCCTTGACTTTTTATTTATTTTGTTACATTTCAAGATGTGTTTAAATATGTTGTAATAATCCAATCTGAGCACTAAATAATCTAAGTAGGGGAAGTGAAGTGAGAAAAATATAGGCAAAATTAAATAAAATAAAAATAAATAAAACATTGCCATGTGCAAATATATTCACCCCTTTGCTATGAAGCCCCTAAATTTTTTTGGAGCAAGCAATTAACTTCATAAGTTACATGCTTAGTGAAAAGAAGTCCCCCTGCGTACAATCTAAGTGTCACATGGTCAGTATACACACACCTTTTCTGAAAGGCCACAAAGGCTGCAACAACATAATGCAAGAAGGCACCACTAACAAAACACCATGAAGACCAAGGAGATCTCTAAACAAGCCAGAGACAAAAGTTGTTGAGAAGTGCAAGTCAGGATTGGGTTTTTAAAAAATATCCCAATCTGTGATGGTTCCATAAAGCACCATCAAATCCATTATCATCAAATGGAAAGAATATGGTACCACAAAAAACCTGCAAGAGAGGGCCACCCACCAAAACTCTCAGCCTGGGCAAGGAGAGCATTAATCAGAGAGGCTGCACAGAGACCAAAGGTAACCATGAAGGAGCTGCATAGTTCCCAAGCAGAGATGGAGTATCTTTCCATATGACCACATAAGCAGTACACTCCTTAGAGCTGGCCTTTATGGAAGAGTGGCCAGAAAAAAAACCTTTACTTACAAACAAAAATTGGAAGGCTCATTTTGCTTTTGCCATAAGACATGTGGGAGACTCCCCATATTTCTGTAGGAAGGTTCTGTGGTCAGATGAAACCAAAATTGAACTTTTCGTCCACCAAGGTAGATGCTATGTCTGGCGCCAAACCAACACAGCTTATCACCCCAAGAACACCATCCAGTGAAACATGGTGGTGGCAGCATCATGCTGTGAGGATGTTTTTCGGCAGCAGGTTCAAGAATAATTGGCCAAGTCAAGGGGAAGGTGGATGGAGCGAAATACAAGGATATTCTTGTGCAAAACCTGTTTTGTCAGAGATTTGAGACTGGGACAGAGATTCACCTTCCAGCAAGACAATCACTCAAAGTATACTGCTAAAGCAACACTCGATTGGTTTAAAGGAAAATGTGTAAATGTATTGGAGTGGCCTAGTCAAAGCCCAGACCTTAATCCAATTGAGAACCTGCTGTCAGACATGAAGATTGCTGTTCACCAGAAGAAACCATCTAACTGTCAAAAGGAGGTTTTCATCGCTGACTCTCATGGCGGTGTCAGGATCTGTGGAGACTACAGATTCTGGTGCACTGCTTGCTAACTTCTCTGAGGTGTGTGATCAGCACAGGCAGACTTGGGCATTGACTGACAGACCTTTGGTTCTCAGGCAGGCTAGCAACAGTTAATTTCTGCTGGGCTGCTAGTTAGTCTCCTTTGATCCCATATTGTGAAGAAGCCAGTCACATTCGATCCCCTCTTATATATGGCTGGACTCTTCCTTTAATGCCAGCTATAGATTCTCTCTACTGGTCTGGTGAGGTGTGGTGATCCTGACTTACTGGTGGTTGTAGTACTTAATTGCTGTGAGCGGTTGTGGTGTTAACCCTTGTTGTTTTTTTGTTGCTGCTTTACTTCTCTTGCTTTTCTCCTTAGTTTTGTTTTTTCCCTGTCTGTCTTAATCTGTGTTGCCATTACACTCCTGCCCCTTTCTTCCCTGGGGGGAGGGAGAAACAGATTTAGCTTTTCACAGGTGTATAGTAAGGCACTGGACTTCGGCATCTCCACCATCAGGGGTAATTCGGAGGTTAAGGATAACCTAGTGACCCCTAGTGTGAGGGACACTAACCTGAAATAGCTGGAGCCGTTTTGCCTTGAAGAATGGGCAAAAATCCCAGTGGCAAGATATGGAAAGCTCTTAGAAGCGCATCCAAAGTGACTTGCAGCTGTAATTGCTGCAAAAGGAGGCTCTACAAAGTACTGACTTGGGGGGGGGATAGTTATGCACTTATGCATACTAAAGTTTTCCATTATTTTGTCTTATATGTTGTTTTATTCACAATAAAAAGATATGTTCTTTACATGAACTAATGCAAACCCTCTAAAATAAATAAAAAAAAACAATTCCAGGTTGTCAGATAGCAAAACACAATAATGCAAGGGGGTGAATACTTTCATAGGTTACAGTATGGACTCTCCCTTTCTCTCTCTCTTTTAAATATATATATATATATATATATATATATATATATATATATATATATATACTACATTAGTTTTACTATATACACTGTGTGCAGAATTATTAGGCAAGTTGAATTCTAGAGGATTTTTATTATTATTATTGATAAACAACTATGTTCTCAATCAACTAAAAAAGACTCATAAATATCAAAGCTTAATATTTTTGGCAGTTGGAGTGTTTGTTTTTTTTTAGATTTGGCTATCTTAGGAGGCTGTTTGTGCAGGTAATTATTACTGTGCACAATTATTGGGCAACTTAATAAAAACCAAATATATTCCCATCTCACTTGTTTATTTTCACCAGGTAAACCAATATAACTGCACAAAATTTAGAAATAAACATTTCTGACATGCAAAAACAAAACCCCAAAAAAGTTAGTGACCAATATAGCCACCTTTCTTTATGATGACACTCAACAGCCTACCATCCATAGATTCTGTCAGTTGCATGATCTGTTTACGATCAACATTGCGTGCAGCAGCCACCACAGCCTCCCAGACACTGTTCCGAGAGGTGTACTGTTTTCCCTCCCTGTAGATCTCACATTTTATGAGGGACTACAGGTTCTCTATGGGCTTCAGATCATTTTAACAAGGGGGCCATGTCATTTTTTCATCTTTTAGACCTTTACTGGCCAGCCACGCTGTGGAATAGTTGGATGCATGTGATGGAGCATTGTCCTGCATGAAAATCATGTTTTTCTTGAACGATACCGACTTATTCCTGTACCACTGCTTGAATACGTTGTCTTCCAGAAACTGGCAGTAGGTCTGGGAGTTGAGCTTCACTCCATCCTCAACCCGAAAAGGTCCCACAAGTTCATCTTTGATGATACCAGCCCATACCAGTACCCCACCTCCACCTTGCTGGCGTCTGAGTCAGAGAGGAGCTCTTTGCCCTTTACTGATCCAGCCTCTGGTTCACCCATCTGGCCCATCAAGAGTCACTCTCATTTCATCAGTACATAAAACCTTTGAAAAATCAGTCTTAAGATATTTCTTGGCCCAGTCTTGACGCTTTATCCTATGTTTCTTGTTCAAAGGTGGTAGTTTTTCAGCCTTCCTTACCTTGGCCATGTCCCTGAGTATGGCATACCTTGTGGTTTTTGATACTCCAGTAACGTTGCACCTCTGAAATATGGCCAAACTGGTGGCAAATGGCATCTTGGCAGCTTCACACTTGTTTTTCTCAATTCATGTGCAGTTATTTTGAGCCTTTTTTGCCCAACATGCTTCTTGCGACCCTGTTGGCTATTTGCCATGAAACGCTTGATTGTTCGGTGATCACGCTTCAAAAGTTTAGCAATTTCAAGACTGCTGCAGCCCTCTGCAAGACATCTCACAATTTTGGACTTTTCAGAGCCCGTCAAATCTCTCTTCTGACCCATTTTGCCAAAGAAAAGGAAGTTGCCTAATAATTAAGCACACCTTATATAGGTTGTTGATGTCATTACACCACACCCCTCCTCATTACAGATATGCACATCACCTGATTTACTTAATTGGTAGTTGGCTCTCAAGCCTATACAGCCTGGAGTAGGACAACATGTATGAAAATTATCATGTGATCAAAACACTCATCTGCCTAATAATTCTGAACACAGTGTACAGTATTTATTTTTAAATAGCTGTACTATTCGGCTTTGCCCGGGTTAATAACTGTTAACAAAATAGAATGTATTAACAAAAATTTATTCTGCACACAAAAACCACAAAGCAAATAGATAGAAATGTAATTATTAAGAGGCAAAAACTAAGCTAATGGAAGCATTTCACAACATATATTTCAACACCACAGATATTCCACACAGATTTAACTAAATTGGCCAAGTAATGTGCTCCGTCTGTCTCTTTCCAGGTCTGTCTCTTTCCAGGTCTGTCTCTTTCCAGGTCTGTCTCTTTCCAGGTCTGTCTCTGTCTATCTCTTTTTTTTGTCTGTCTCTATCTCTGTGTTTCTTTCCCCATCTGTCAATTTCTAGGTCTGTCTCTTTTCCCGTCTGTCTCCCCGTCTCTTTGTCTGTGTCGTTTCCTGTCTGTCTCTTTCCCTGTCTGCCTGTCTCTGTCTATCTCTTTCCTTGTCTGTCTCTAATTCTCTGTCTCTTTTCCCATCTGTCTCAATCCCATTCTCATCAAGGTCTGTGTCTTTCCCCCATCTATCTTTGTCTGTCTCTCTGGCTGTCTCCTCCTTCCCTGTCTGCCTGTCTCTGTCCCTGTCTGCATGTCTGTCTGTCTCTTTCCCCATCTGTCTCTATCCCCATCTGTCTCTTTCCCCATCTGTCTCTTTCCAGGTCTGTGTCTTTCAAGGTCTGTCTCTTTCCAGGTCTGTCTCTGTTTGTCTCTTTCACTGTCTGTCTCTGTCTGTCTCTTTCACCATCTGTCTCTTTCTGTCTCTTTCCCTGTCTGTCTCTATCTCTTTGTCTCTTTCCCTGTCTGTCTCTCTGTCTGTCTCTCTGTCTGTCTCTCTGTCTGTCTCTATCCGTCTCCCCACCGACATCTTATTACCTCACATATAAGCTTCTTATACTATGAATGTCTTTTGTTCCTATAGCAACCAATCACAGCTCCTACTAATAACCTGTAGTTCCAGGCTCCATTTACTTTAATGGAGGCATGTTTTTTGGAGAGTAACTGTAAAGCACGGGGTTAAATTTTCCTGTCAAAACATAGTCTATGACGTTCCCTGGGTCACATGAGGTGTCTGTGCAAAATTTCGTGATTGTAAATGCGACGGTGCGGATACACTTTTCGTTTCACTTTTTCCCAATTATGTAGATAGGGGAAAAATTGGTAAATTGGAATGTGCGGGGTTAAAATTTCGCCTCACAACATAGCCTATGACGCTCTCGGGGTCCAGACGTAAGAGTGTGCAACATTTTTTGGCTTTAGCTGCAACCGTGCAGATGCCAATCCCAGACTTACACACATACATACACATACATACATACATACATACATACACACATTCAGCTTTATATATTAGATTCCAGAGATCATTCAAGCACCATTACAGCATTTTTTTTTCATTGCACCACTGGAGTGGTACTTTTAATTTAAGTCTCCTGACCCCTCTATATATACTGTTGCTTTTACTAGGGTGCTTATACTGGGGTGAAGTTACGTTCCCTGATAAAGCCCCCTTCAGACTGTGTGGGACATCTGGAAGAATGACTGAATGAAGTAAAAAAGAAGAAAGCTAACATTAATCTTGTGTCATACCAATAGTGAAGCATCCTGAGACATGCAAGTGTGTTGTTGCTTTCATTCACTCACAATTTTGACTAACAGCACTGCTAGGAGTAAAGAATGATATCTAAACATCCTCCAAGATCCCAAGAGCAATTTGGTAAGGCTGCTTTCACACTACGTTTTTTTAACATGCGTCATGAACGTTTTTTTGCTGTAAAAGCGGGTCCTTTGCATTGAAATGAAAACGCATGCCAATCTATGTAAAGCGCTGTGGAATTAATAGCGCTATATAAATGAATAAAATTATTATTATTATTATTATTATTTGCACTGGATCCGCTTTTGCGTTAAAAAAACGTTCATGACGGATGTTAAAAAAACGTAGTGTGAAAGCAGCTTAATGAACAATGCTTTTTCCAGCAAGATGGAGACCATATCACAAGGCAAAAGTGATAATTAAGTGGCTCGTTGAACAAAACATTGAAATGTTGGTACATGGACAGGAAATTCCCCAGATCTCAATCCTATTGAGAACCTGATGTCAATCCTCAAAAAGTGGGCGGACAAACAAAAACACAGAAACTGTGATAAACTCCAAGCACTGATTAGACAAGAATGTTTGTGATGTGATCAGTCAGGATTTGGCCCAGAAACTGATATCCAGCTGCTAGGGAAAACTGTAGAGGACTTGAAAAATAAGGCTCAACACATATTGAGTATTTGCATAAACTTAATGTATTTGTCAATTAAAGTTTAAAAGCTGTCAGAATTAAGGGTGCTTTACACGCTGCGACATCGCTAACGAGATATCGTCGGAGTCACGGTGGTTGTGACGCACATCCGGCCTCGTTAGTGAGATCGCAGCGTGTGACACCTCTGAGTGACCGTAAACGATCGCAAAAGAGGGAAAAATCGGTGGTCATGTAGAGGTCGTTCTAAAACAAAATATCGTTTTCTGCTCAGAAGCGATGTGGTTCATCGCTTCTGCCGCATCACACATCGCTGTGTGTGACACCGCAGGAGCGACAACCATCAACTTACCTCCGTCCACCAGAAAAGGAGAAGGAAGGAGGTGGGTGGCATGTTCCGGCTGCTCATCTCCTCCCCTCCTTTTCTATTGGGCGGCGGTTCAGTGACGCTGCTGTGACGTTTCTGTGACGCTGAACGAACCGCCTCCTTAGAAAGGAGGCGGTTCGCAGGCCACAGCGATGTCGCAGAACAGGTATGTGCGTGTGACGCTGCCGTAGCGATAATGTTCGCTACGGCAGCGATCACCACATATCAGCCGTACGACGGGGGCGGGTGCTATCGCGCTCGTAAAAAAGCACGCTTTAGTCCTGTCCTACAGGCTTTTTGAAAAGACTGAGCTTTATTTTATTGATACATTAAAAATACTATGCACATTGCAAAAAAAACCCCTAAATTGAGACCATAAAACAAGAAAATACACATATTATTGTTATGCAAATATTAAGGTATAATATAACACAATTAGTGATGGGCGAGCATGCTCGCCACTCAATTGAGCATCGTGGTGCTCAGGCACGATATTATTCTATCAAGTATGGCGGGTGCTTGAGCGCCATGATTAAGTCCCCTCCCTGTATGTTTTGGGGCTGTTTTTTAGCCACTAAACATGTGAGGATTGCCTGCCAATCACGGTAATGCTGTAGCCATTTTGACTACTGGCATTACTATGATTGACCGGCCACAACGCGTCATCATCGCGTCTATATAAGCCCCAGTGACACGACACTTGGCACACTCTACCCGGTGACACGACACTTGGCACACTCTACCCCACAAACAGTGTAGGGATAGCTGCTGGAGGAGGGATAGGTTTGGATTAGAGGCATATAGGCAAAGATTATTGACTTACAGTCCTTGTGTCATGATCCAGGCTGGCTTTTCCCTGCTGCTGGTTTCACCCAAATCTGGCCTGGTCATGTCAGGGGTTAACTTCCCTTGCCCCGTTTTGGATCCCAGGACGCTAAATATTGCCTCTCTACCTATGGCTCAGTGCCAGTGATATTTCTGCCTTGCAGCTTGTATACTGGCTCTGGTGAGTGTTCCTGATCTGTCTTGCTTCCTTGCTACTGTGTCCTGACTTGTACCCTCCCCCGTTTGTCTGCCTGTCCCGGTCCCTTATCTCCCGCTCCTGTCTGTTGTTTGTGTTTCCCTCTGCATACCTGATCTCCTGGCTTCCAACTCGGTTCTGTTTTCTGACTTGATATTGATCCTCCCTTTGCAGTGACTCAACTTTCCGGGCTAGACCCTGACTGTTTGACTACTCTATTGCCCCCTGGTGGCTTTCCTGTTAACTGCCTGCTGAAGTTACTCTCTGCTGTACTTCAGCTGCCTTTCCATTACTGTGTTTCTTTGTCTCTCCTTCACTACTCTGCTGCTACCTAGTGGGGATTACGCTGTACTACATCTTACTAGTCTTTGTCCAGCGTGACACCTTGCTGCTGCACCCTAAAACCATAAGTCCTTTTGAGGCTATATTTATTCAATTCCCTATTAATACTGTTGTTAGCTGCATTCACTGCATTCACTGTAGGGATAGCTGTTGGAGGAAGGATAGGTTTGGCTTAGAGGCATAAAGGCAGGGATTATAGCCCTACAGTCCTTGCTGCTGCAATCTAAAACCAAAATTCCCTTGTCAGGGCTACATCTATTTTATTTCCTATAAATACCACTGTTTACTGCATTCAGTGTAGCTGCTGGATGATGGATAGGTTTGGATTAGAGTCATATAGACAGGGATTATAGCCTTAAGGTACCGTCACACTAAGCGACGCTCCAGTGATCCCACCAGCAACCTGACCAGGCAGGGATCGCTGGATCATCGCTTCACGGGTTGCTGGTGAGCTGTCAAACAAGCAGATCTCACCAGCAACCAGTGACCAGCCCCCAGCCAGCAGTGACGCATGGAAGCGATGCTGCGCTTGGTAACTAAAATAAATATCGGGTAACCAACCCGATATTTACCTTTGTTACCAGCGCACACCGCTTAGCGGTGGCTCCCTGCACTCCTAGCCAGAGTACACATCGGGTTAATTACCCGATGTGTAGTCTGACTATGTGTGCAGGGAGCAGGGAGCTGGCACTGACAGCGTGAGAGCGGCGGACACTGGTAACGAAGGTAAATATCGGGTAACCAAGGAAAGGGCTTCTTGGTTACCCGATGTTTACATTGGTTACCAGCGTCCGCAAAAGCCGGCTCCCTGCTCACTGCACATTTAGTTGTTGCTCTGTCGCTGTCACACACAGCGATGTGTGCTTCACAGCAGGAGAGCAACAACTAAAAAATGGTCCAGGACATTCAGCAACAACCAGCAACCTCACAGCAGGGGCCAGGTTGTTGCTAGATGTCACACACAGCAACATTGCTAGCAACATCGCTGTTACGTCACAAAAGTCGTGCATCAGCAGCGATGTTGCTAGCAATGTTGCTTAGTGGGAAGTGGCCTTTACAGTCCTTGCTGCTGCAACCTAAAAGCAAAAGTCTTTTGACAAGGCAACATCTATTCTATTACCTGTTAATACCGCTGTTGGCTGCATTCACTGTAGCAATAGCTGCTGGAGGAGGGATAGCATTGGATTAGAGGCATATAGGCAGGGACTGCTGCAACGTAAAACTAACAATCCTTTGTCAGGGCTACATCTGTTCTATTCCCTATTAATACCACTGTTTTCTGAATTCAGTGTAGGGATATCTGCTGGAGGAGCGTTAGGTTTGTTTTAGAGGCATATAGGCAGGGAGGGATCACAGTCTTACAGTTATTGCTGCTGAACTCTAAAATATAAAATATCCCTTGTGAGGTCTACATCTATTCTATTTCCTATTACTACTGCTGTTAGCAGAATTCACTGTGGGGATAGCTGCTGGAGGAGGGATAGGTTTGGATTAGAGGCATACAGGCAGGGATTATAGCCTTACAGTCTTTGCTTCTGCATTTCCTCCCTTTATTCTCCTTTAGGGACTCATCACAGGCTCCCACAATGGGGTTCATAATAGTGGCAGCAAAGTCCCAGCTACCTGTCCAAATAGAAATGCCCCAGAAGACACAACTGTGTCTAAAGGAGAATTGTTGAAAAATATTTTACCTTATAGAAAGAATTAATTGTGATCCCGTGCTGCAATGTCTATATATTTTAATATTTCCTCCCTTGCCCAGGAGATGTGGTATGACTAGACTGTGTTCTGTGTACAGTCAGACACGGCAATTACACAGTACATAGCAGGGACACATATATAAGATTATCTCAGCACAGCAACACTTTTTTTTAAACACATCCAATTGCATAATGCATGTTATTATTTATAAGAGCTATTGATTAAAATGAACTTTGAAATTAACTCTTCGTGGGAAAACCCCTTTAAGAGTCTTGGCTTGATGGCATTCATTTGGACAATTGAATGATATGTTCCTAGTCACTTGTGATGTTCAATCATTATACACATCTATTGAGCATGGGATCACTGTGTCAAAGACCTTTCTATACATTACTTGTTTGTAGTCCAGTGGGCAATCCTATTCGATGATTGACAGCTATCTGTACGCACAATCACTGAGTAGGATTCATGCATAAAACACCAAGGATTTTAATGAAGAAAATACAATACTGAATTGTTTCCAACAAACCCATGTATCATTCGGCTACGCATCTAGTTAGCTAGCTAGTGTCCCCGCATACTGTGTAGTACCTTTGGTTTTTTTTCTATGAAAACTTATATTTATTTGTTTAATTATTTGAATCAATTAAGTATTGTTTGGCTAAATATACTCTTTTCAGTCTTTTCAGTGATTGTCTTATCACTCTCCTGGTGTTGCCTCTACATTGTGACAGGCTCTCGGCTTCATCCTGTCTATGAATGAAACACATCCCAAATCTAATGGCCAAACCAATGCCAAAATCAGAGTAACTTTTTGACAAACAAATTATCTTACAACTCAACTCTCTGCTATTCAAAGTGCACCACCAAGAAGTGTTGGAGAAACCTGTCCTGATTTTGGACACACATTCTGAGAGCTAATAGGACCTATTTTTCACCTCATTAATCACACTAATATATAGATAAGAAAGAACAAGCTACAATGTTTCTGTCCCCACAAGCACCCAAAATCAATCGGAACAAAGAGCCCTTGAGTCTGCTCACAAGGCACAGTCCTCCTCAAGCTTGTGATCTTTCCTACCATATGTCAGTGACAAATATGGATGGTACAGAAGACATCGGGGAGTTGTCTAAACACTCACTGGCAACCACTAATTTAAAGAAGACCAAGAGGAAACATCTATATTAAACATTTTTTTACTATCTCCCTTTTAATGCAAATATCTGGCCCCTGAAATTATAGAACAAGACCTTGAGGTTTCGCCCCTGAAATATTGTGGTAAAATGGATTTAGATTTGTGGATTCAGTCAACATGTCTTCAGCCTAACTAATAAAAACAAATATATGATGATACGTGTGAACATTGATATGGATAGTTATTTGAAACCATAAAAAGTCTACATGATAAACACATTTCACTATATTGTCTGCCCTAATATTAGGTCCTTTTACATAAAATGCTTAGTAAATAGTCCAGAGGGAACAGAGGCCTATAATTGACTTCCCACGATGGAGATTTCAAACATGGAATTTCTATGTGTCATTCAAGAATAAAGATTGTCCTCTTGGACAGATAGATATCTGCTTTTAGTTTGCATTTGTCACATCCAAGTCACAAAAAAGCAACAATGGTCCAAATTGGCCTTTCCAGGAGCATAGCTAGTGTGTGTGTGTATGTATGTGTGCGCGTGTGTGTGTATGTGTGTGTGTGCGTGTGTGTGTGTGTGTATGTGTGTGTGTGTGTGTGTGTATGTATGTGTGCGCGTGTGTGTGTATGTGTGTGCGTGTGTGTGTGTATGTGTGTGTGTGTGTGTGTGTGTGTATGTGTGTGCGTGTGTGTGTGTGTGCTGTGTGTGTGTGTGTGTGTGTGTGTGCGTGTGTGTGTGTGGTGTGTGTGTGTGGTGTGTGTGTGTGCGTGTGTGTGTGTGTGGTGTGTGTGTGTGTGTGTGTGTGTGTGTGGAAACAGGGGACAACAGGTGTAAAGTGCTGAGCGGAGGGGTGTTCTAGGTGTTGGGGAGTGGAGTAGGGGATGCCAACAAACTAACTGGGCTGCCATATTTACATACTGTGTGTGGGTGGTACGTTTTATCTTTTGCCCTGTGTGATGGAAAACCTAATTACTGCTCTGCCTTTTCAGCTATCTAAAATCTCTAGTGAAAGGCTTATTTACGTAAAAACATTGAAATCTAAAGGGTCTGGTCCTATAAACAACATATATTACCTATCCAAAAGATAAGTGATAGATATATAATTTGCTGAACCATCTATCACAAGAACATGCGTTGCAAAGTCTCCTGTATGGAGCTCCTGTATATAGAGGCCTGGTAGTTGTAGTATGTTCTCGATTGCTCTAGTTACACAGGTAACTTTTAGGCCTCTGTTTTTTGTTGATCTGTGGCATCTCAGCAACTGGACCTCCAGGTATCAAATGTTTATTATTTATTAAGTGGGCTTGTGATGTGTTGTCTATGGAATAAACCTCTTCGGTTCTAATATTAATGATTGCTCACTGATTGTTTCTTATTATATCCAGATATAATTGGTCTTACCCAGACACAGACAAGTTACTGGAGATTTTAAGGGCCACTTAGACCACTCCAGAAGCCAGGTACTAAGACATTCCACATCCTTTATTAGAAAACCTAATTCTAGGAGCAAGCGCAAATATTCATGTCTGCTGGCTTATGGAATTTGTGTTTTCCTGGTTTACTAATTCATTATAGTTTAGAAATCAATCAGCTAATGACCTTGTATATACAAATACTTTATACAAATTTTGATGAAACTACAACACCTAAGCATAAAAGTTTCCAAATAACATTTCATTGTGGGCTCCTCCAAAAGTTTTAAGCAGATTAATACATATGGAAATACCACTATTGCTGTATAGGCTTTTGCCCCCTCCCCACACCAAAATACCTAACTAAATAAAAGATACCCAGACACCATGGGAAAAGACATACTATCCTCTTTTTTCACCATTGAAAGAGCGCACAGGGTCCCTGCGCGTGCCCCACAGCCGGGAGCACCCCCACGTCCTATTCTGATTAAACTACTGCACTATAAAGATAGGGACACTATCCTGCGCAGAGCCAGAGATATCAAAGAACATGCAATTGATGGGAGGAAGATATCAATATTTCCTGATTTCTCCATGGAAGTGCAACGTAAAAGAGGGCAATTTATTGAGATCAAAAAATGATTGCGCAACCTACAAGTGCCATATTCCATGATGTACCCTGCTAAGCTGCGGATTGCTGCGAGCGGAGAGACTCATTTTTTTGATACGGCTGGGGCGGCATTGTCTTGGCTGGATATCAATGAGAGATCCCTGAGGAGGAAGAATACCTGAGATTTTCCTTTCTGCCCCCAGGCGTTGTTTTTGTTTGGGACGCTATGCTGGTGAGCTCATTACAGTTAAATTCATCTAGGATCCAGGTTGGGAGACGGCCGGTTCATTGTGGACACACGCTGCACTAGCGAGTTGTGGACCCCCCTCCCTGCATGGACTTGGGGCGTGTTTTTAGCCCTGATTCTCTCTATTTGGGAGAAATGTGTAAGATACACTTGATTTTGAGGGCAAGGGCACTGCGCACTGGTGTGCGGAGCCCTATCTCTCTCCTTGTTTTTCTTGTTTATTGTTGTATGATGCAATCTGTTTGGGAAGTGTGGTGTGCCTCAGTCGTGTCGCTCAACCTAATGTTTTTGAGAATCGGTGGAGAACGCCTCTCTCCTCCAGGTATGAAGTATCCGTCCGGATCATATCTTAGTCTACGCTTATGGCGACATCTTTAAATATTGTAGCGTGGAATGTTAGAGGGCTCGGAGATGCGAACAAAAGATGTGCTATATGCTTTACTCACCTACAGAAACTTTTCCCGGCTATTTTATGTCTCTCCGAGACCCACATGGTCAGGGATAATGTTCATTGGCTGAGGAAGGGATGGATCGTGCATGAATATCATTCCACATACTCGACCCATGCACGGGGTGTGAGTGTGTTGGTGCACAAATCCATCCCGTTCTCATGTACCAGATCAGTGATTGACCCGGGGGGCAGATTTGTATGTTTGCTTTGCACGCTGTATGGTATACAATTTCTTCTGGTTGCGATATATATCCCTCCACCATATTCAGTTGAACCGGTGTCACAAACCACCGGGGGGGGTCACTCAGAAATCCCCCGCGCTGGCTACCAGTACGTCACAATCGGGGGGTAACAAGTGGGGGTCACCCCTCCTTTATACCTCCCGACCGACAGACAGAGCACGTGACGCGCTCTCTAGCGCCCCTCTTATAGTCAGGCCAATTATGGAATTGCCCGACCATAAGCAAGGAGGCCGCTATACTACTTATGCCGATTATTGAAGGGTCCCCGGTGAGAGTAAGGTATATATTCCCCCGACCTCCGCGGGCGGAATATATAAAATCTCCCCGAATCTCACTGGCCTCCCCACAATAATCCTTGGCACAATTCGCTGCCACCAACCGATTTACGGTAACTATTAGCCGAACACACAGACGTGGGATTCAAGATCGAGATAACAGAACAGCCCAAGATTAATTATATAATTTAATCAGCCTAAAGCACACTAGAACTACAATATATACAATAGGGAATCTACAGAATATACAGTTATGTCAGAGTACAGTTACAATCAAAGCATGGGTTACAAACAGGCATACACAGTTCCAGCAGTTACCTTGTTGCGTCTGGCCACAGGGGGGCGCTGTACCCAGGTTTCTAGGATCCTTCCCACAGATGTTTCCTACACGTGCCCCCAGCGAAAAGAACACTGGAAAATGGCCGAAGTAGGGTTATCAACCTGGGCAAATCCAGGTCCCCTCCTACCTTAGTGACCTCAGAGGGAGCACTGCTCCACCCCTGGCTTGAGTTATGGACAATCCACAACATGGAATATGGGCCATAACTTTGCCTGGGAGCGTCGTAGGCGGACGCCAATGCTCTCATTGTGACAGTTATGAATTTAGCTACAGAACGAGGGGACTCATGACCTGTCTGCCAGTTCCCCATTGGCTGATATCACGCCTGGGGCATTTCCCAATGTCCTGCTCCCATAAAAAGGGTGTGCCGGCATCGTCCGCATGCGGAGACACCATTTTTATGGTTGCCGTATTTATCGGAAATATGGCTTGCGAGATATGAACCATTTTTTACTGGAGTCGTTCTGTCTGGCTATTTCCATAGCCTTGCTAACTAGCTAGCAGCCCCCACTACAGGGTCACGGCAGGGAGTCATCCTGTGTCCATTGTCCCCAAGCCACCTAATTTCCATATCACAGGACATGGCCATGGAGGTGTAAGTGGAACACTGAGAACAAGAAGGGAGGGGGCACTGCCAGGGAGTGATGAGGGATTATGACTGGAGTCATAATTCATCTTCATATCCCGGGATTTGCCTCACACCTCCCCCCTTTTGAGGGCGCTAGGGGGCAGCACACTCCGGTGTTCCCCCGTGCGCCCGTCCGCGACCTCTCCTTGTCGGGACAGCCCGTCTGCGTTACCGTGGTCACGGCCCCTTTTGTGGCGAATGGTGAAGTTGTATTGCTGGAGCGCAAGGCTCCATCGCAACAATCGCCCATTCGTCCCAGAGACGGTGTGCAACCAGCTGAGGGGATTGTGGTCCGTCTCCACGATGAAGTGGCGCCCGTATAGATAGGGTTGCAGACGCTGCAGGGCCCACACTATGGCCAGGCACTCCTTCTCCATCGTGGAATAGGCAACTTCCCTTGGTAACAGCTTCCTGCTCAGGTACAAGACTGGGTGCTCTTGGTTCGCAGAGTCCACCTGGCTGAGCACCGCACCGAGGCCGAAGTCACTGGCGTCGGTCTGTACTACAAACGGCCGCGTGAAGTCGGCTGCCTGTAGCACGGGCGGGCTGGACAGGGCGTCCTTTAGGGCCCGGAAGGCTGTCTCGCAGTCCATTGTCCAATCGACTGCAGAGGGCAGCTTCTTCTTGGTGAGGTCCGTCAAGGGCTTTGCCAGGCTACTATAGCATGGAACAAACCTCCTATAGTACCCAGCGGTCCCCAAGAAGGACATCACCTGCTTCTTGGTCCTGGGGGTGGGCCAGGATGCGATGGCTTCCACTTTCTCAGGCTCGGGCTTCAGTGTTCTCCCACCTACCCGGTGACCGAGGTACTGGACCTCGCTCATGGCCAGCTGACACTTTCCCGGCTTGATGGTCAAACCTGCCCGGTGGATCCGCCTGAGCACCTGTGCTAGATGCTCTAGGTGGTCCTCCCAGGTGGGACTGAAGACGGCAATGTCATCCAGGTACGCGGCCGCGTACCCTTCAAGTCCCTTGAGCAGGGTGTTGACCATCCGCTGGAAAGTGGCAGGGGCATTCCTCATCCCGAATGGCATCACCGTGGACTCGTACAGTCCAAATGGGGTAATAAAGGCAGAGCGTTCCCTGGCCTTGCGAGTCAGGGGGATCTGCCAATATCCCCGGCTCAGATCCATGATGGTCAGGTACTGAGCCCCGGCCAACTGATCGAGCAGGTCATCGATGCGTGGCATTGGGTACGCATTGGCGACCGTGACCGCATTGAGCCCCCTGTAGTCCACGCAGAACCGAGTGGTTCGGTCCTTCTTAGGGACGAGGACTACAGGCGAGGCCCAAGCGCTGTTGGATGCCTGGATCACCCCCAGCTTCAGCATCTCGTCAATCTCCTGGCGCATGTGTTGCTGCACCTCCAGGGAGACCCGATATGCTGAACGCCGGATCGGGGGATGATCCCCAGTGTCCACGTGATGGACAGCCAAGTCAGTCCTTCCGGGCTGGTTGGTAAACAACCCCCGGAAGGGGAGGAGGGTGGCCCACAGCTGGGACCGTTGGTCTTCCAAGAGCTGGTGGCCAACCTCCACATCCTCAATGGATCCGCCTGCCCTAACCTGGGCTAGCATATCCAAGAGGGTTTCCGCTTCTCCCTCCTCGGGCAGGTTGCACACGGGGAGCGCACATGCCTCCCGCTCATGATGTGCCTTCATCATGTTTCCGCCTTCCACGGGCAGGGTCCAGGGTGACCAGGTACGTTACAGGGTTGAGCTGCTGGTACACGAGGTATGGGCCTTCCCAGGCTGCCTGAAGCTTGTCCTGTGGTACGGGGACCAGTACCCACACCTTTTGACCCACTTGGTAGGTCCTCTCACAAGCGTTCTGGTCGTACCAACGCTTCTGATCGGCCTGGGCTTGAGCCATATTGTCGTGTACCAGTTGCGTCAAGGCCTGCATTTTGTCCCGGAAGCGCATGACATACTCGATAACCGACACTCCAGGGGTGGCCAAATCCCCTTCCCAAGCCTCTTTCACCAGAGCCAGGGGGCCCCGCACACGTCGCCCGTACAGGAGCTCAAACGGTGAGAATCCTGTTGAGGCCTGTGGAACCTCCCGGTAAGCAAATAACAGGTGTGGGAGATACCGCTCCCAGTCACGCCCATGGGAGTCGACCAACATCTTAAGCATCTGCTTTAAGGTGCCATTGAACCGCTCGCACAGGCCATTAGTCTGTGGATGGTACGGGCTGGCCACCAGATGTCGCACCTGGACTTGCTTACAGAGGGCCTCCATCAGCTGGGACATGAATTGGGTCCCCCGGTCAGTGAGCATTTCCTGGGGAAAACCCACTCGGGAGAAAATCTCCAGCAATGCGGTGGCCACCTTGTCAGCCCGAATGGACGACAAGGCCACTGCTTCTGGGTACCGGGTGGCATAGTCCACTACCGTCAGTATGAAGCGTTTCCCGGAGCTGCTGGGGATGGCCAGCGGGCCGACCAGATCCACAGCCACCCTCCTGAAAGGCTCATCGATGATTGGCAGAGATACCAGTGGGGCTTTGGGGCGTGGCCCCGCCTTCCCCACTCTCTGACAGGTTTCACACGAACGGCAGTAGGCAGCCACATCGGCCCCCATTTTTGGCCAGTAGAAATGCTGGTTTAACCTGGCCTTGGTCTTAGCGATCCCTAGGTGTCCGGCCATCGGAATCTCATGTGCGATCCGCAACAACTCCGTCCGGAACGGATAGGGTACCACCAACTGTCGGTCCCTGGGCCACGCCTCCGGTGAACCCTGCTGGACCGTGGCCCGGTACAGCCGTCCTTGGTCCCAGACCACTCGCTCCGGGTCCGAGTCCGAGGGAGGCTGTGCCGCCTGCTCCTTAAGAGCTTTCAGGCTGTCGTCAGCTTCTAACGCTGCCTGAAACCCCTGACTAGATGTGGCCAGAATCGACGAGACTGTCACATCTTCAGTCAGTACCCCGGGACCTGTGTCCTGGCCTCCACCTGACTCGGCTGCCACTTGGTCAGAAGGGGAAGAGCTATCGGACCTCCGGGAGGCCCCTTGGCTTCCAGCACTCCCACTGCGGGTGACAGCGGCCACAGCCGCTGCGACCGTGGGTCGTGCCTGCTCCTCCTCCGTTCCTGACCAAGTCGCCGGTTCAGGCAGACCTACCTGGCTTCCTGACACCCCGGTTGTGGGGGAACCATGCACCGAGATCTTACCTGGGAGCACTTCCGCTCCTGGACCGGCCCCAATCTCACCTGCCTGTTCCCCTCCTGCAGCAACAGAACCCCGCTGTGAAATCTCTGGGGACCCCACATTTGCTGTGGTAGCCCCCACCCCACACACTGGTCCTCCCCCTGCAGCACCCTGCTCTCTGCTTATCCCTGCAGAGGGCAACAGATCCCAGCTCACAGGCTGGTTACTTGTAGAGGCATTGTCACACCTTTCTCTGACCCCCTCCCCTGTCACAGCTGCAGCTGAGTGTGTGTCTATGGTGTCTATGCAAGCAGAAATATCAGAGTTCACTCCCTCCTCCCTTACATCATTCATAGATAACACATTAACATTGTCCGGAGGCATGTCAGTACTGGCTGAAGGTTCAGCCCTTGGTTGGGGCCCAAACTGGGAGGTTATCTGCCCCAAATCTGTCCCAAGTAGCACGTTTGCAGGGATCCGATCAGTTACCCCCACCTCCCTCACCCCTCGCCCTGCGCCCCAGTCCACATAAATGTCAGCAACAGGCAGCGCCGGGTCAGTGCCTCCAATCCCGGAGACAGCGAGGGTTTTTCCAGGGATCAAGTCTTGGGGGGACACCATCTCAGGCCGCACCAGAGTCACCTCCGAGGCGCTGTCTCGCAGTCCTATGGTCACAGACCGGCCGACGGTGACAGGTTGGAAGCTGTCCAGGGACCTACCACCACCCCCACCCACACAATACACCTTGGGCGGCCCTTGGGACGGGGACGGAGCCGGGGCCTTGGGACGCTGAGGGCACATGGCCTTGAAGTGTCCAGGTAGGTTGCACTGGTGGCACCGTCTTGGTTCCGCCACGGGCCTGGAGAGGGGAGTTGAGGGGGACACCCCCTGCAGTCTAGGGGCAGGTGGGGCAGTCGCAGAATTCATCTTACCCCCTCTCCAGGTGCTGCTGGTGGCCGCTCTCCTGGCCTCAGGGGCCCGGTTGTTGGTGTAGTCATCGGCAAGGGCAGCTGTAGCCGTGGACCCCTTTGGCTTCTGGTCTCGGATGAACTGGCGGAGATCCTCAGGGCAGTTCCACAAGAGTTGCTCCGTGATGAACAAGTCCAGGATCTCCGGTCCGGTGGAAAGCTGCAGGCCTTGGGTCCAGTGGTCGGCAGCTCGGGCAAGTGCCCGCCGGTGGTCAGCCCAGGAGTCCTTTGGTCCCTTCTGTAGGCTCCGGAACTTCTTGCGGTAGGACTCTGGAGTGAGGTTGTACTGTTGGATCAGGGCCCGCTTGATGGTGTCGTAGCCCTGATCTGCCTCAGCAGGCAAGTCCCCAAGGATATCCAGGGCCTTACCCCTTAAACGGGGGGTCAGGTATTTGGCCCACTGGTCCTTGTCCAGATGGTGCTGCAAGCAAGTCCGTTCAAAAGCAGTCAAGAAAGAGTCCAAGTCTCCATCCTTCTCCAGCACTGGGAAGTCCTCAACACGGACCTTTGGAAGTTTGGTGTCTCGAAGGTCACATGTGGCTGATGAGGGCCGGAGCTGAGCTAGCTGCAGCTGGTAGTCACGGTCTGCCTGTCGCTCTCGCTCTTCACGCGCTGCCTGCCGCTCTCGCTCCGCAGCCTCACGCTCTGCGTGCCGCTCCGCAGCCTCAGCGTCACGCGCTGCCTGCCGCTCTGCCCTGCGCTCTGCCAGGAGTTCCTTGTAGCCCTTCTGGTCTCCAGCCTGGAGAAGGGCCATAGCCATTTGAAGAAGGCTATCCGAGCCTCCCAGGCTCGGTGGAATGGCACGTGGTGATCTGCGGCACGCTGCGGAGCCTGGTGATTCACTGTCCCTTTCAGAGCGGAGGGCTGGCATCTGGCTCGTTGAGGAACCTTGGGTGAGCTCCTCCTCATCTTGTCCAGCAGTGCCAGGTTGCGCAATGTCCTCGGCAGAACGGTTTTCTGGCGTCGAGCTCCTGGAGGACTCGTGGGCAACCTCCTCATTGCTGTCCACAGCACCGTCCTCCCTCTCTTCGGCTCCTGCCTTAGCATTGGCCAGTTGCATAGCTCTGCTCCTGGTGCCATCAGCCATTCTTGCAGACTTTTGGTCACTGACACAGAACTGACACCTGATGCCTCCACACACCTTACAGTATCTGCACTCTGACACTCTAGTGTTGAGCTAGTCTGAAGACCCCAGCAGCCACAGCTGCTGCAGGCAGTCTTTAGTGTCTGGGAGTATGGGTCTCACACTCACACACACTATTATCTCGATCCCACCGCTATGCCACCAATATGTCACAAACCACCGGGGGGGGTCACTCAGAAATCCCCCGCGCTGGCTACCAGTACGTCACAATCGGGGGGTAACAAGTGGGGGTCACCCCTCCTTTATACCTCCCGACCGACAGACAGAGCACGTGACGCGCTCTCTAGCGCCCCTCTTATAGTCAGGCCAATTATGGAATTGCCCGACCATAAGCAAGGAGGCCGCTATACTACTTATGCCGATTATTGAAGGGTCCCCGGTGAGAGTAAGGTATATATTCCCCCGACCTCCGCGGGCGGAATATATAAAATCTCCCCGAATCTCACTGGCCTCCCCACAATAATCCTTGGCACAATTCGCTGCCACCAACCGATTTACGGTAACTATTAGCCGAACACACAGACGTGGGATTCAAGATCGAGATAACAGAACAGCCCAAGATTAATTATATAATTTAATCAGCCTAAAGCACACTAGAACTACAATATATACAATAGGGAATCTACAGAATATACAGTTATGTCAGAGTACAGTTACAATCAAAGCATGGGTTACAAACAGGCATACACAGTTCCAGCAGTTACCTTGTTGCGTCTGGCCACAGGGGGGCGCTGTACCCAGGTTTCTAGGATCCTTCCCACAGATGTTTCCTACACGTGCCCCCAGCGAAAAGAACACTGGAAAATGGCCGAAGTAGGGTTATCAACCTGGGCAAATCCAGGTCCCCTCCTACCTTAGTGACCTCAGAGGGAGCACTGCACCACCCCTGGCTTGAGTTATGGACAATCCACAACATGGAATATGGGCCATAACTTTGCCTGGGAGCGTCGTAGGCGGACGCCAATGCTCTCATTGTGACAGTTATGAATTTAGCTACAGAACGAGGGGACTCATGACCTGTCTGCCAGTTCCCCATTGGCTGATATCACGCCTGGGGCATTTCCCAATGTCCTGCTCCCATAAAAAGGGTGTGCCGGCATCGTCCGCATGCGGAGACACCATTTTTATGGTTGCCATATTTATCGGAAATATGGCTTGCGAGATATGAACCATTTTTTACTGGAGTCGTTCTGTCTGGCTATTTCCATAGCCTTGCTAACTAGCTAGCAGCCCCCACTACAGGGTCACGGCAGGGAGTCATCCTGTGTCCATTGTCCCCAAGCCACCTAATTTCCATATCACAGGACATGGCCATGGAGGTGTAAGTGGAACACTGAGAACAAGAAGGGAGGGGGCACTGCCAGGGAGTGATGAGGGATTATGACTGGAGTCATAATTCATCTTCATATCCCGGGATTTGCCTCACAACCGGTAAAAAGGATATTGTCTATTTTAGATTCCCTTCCATCTGTGCCGACGCTTTTGATAGGGATGTAAGTAATTATTAAAATCCCCTATCTAGATAAATTACACTCGGGAAACATATCGGAGAACGCCGCCCCGACTTCATTTGCTAGAATACTAACAGAGCTGGGTTTTGTAGATCTTTGGCATGCCCAATGTGACGCCCTAGCAGCAGTCGGACTGCTCGGCAGACACTTTGATGAAAAACAAAAAGGTTTTTTACGGGGGAGAATATTTGTGACGCCACCTGCAGTGTGCGGTAATAAGGAATACCGCCGCTGCTGTATGGGAGTGCCGGGGCTGATGGTGTTGGGGCAGCCTGGTGGTGATTCCCTCCGCAGGTAGGGGCCCCGGGACTCAGGGTAGGGAATAGGTAGGAACAGCCTATATTGATATAGGGCCGGCAGGGCGCTGGGGAGCCAGGGTACTCACTCAGGTGTGATGACGCATTCAGTGGACACAGACTCTGAGGTAAACAAAGTCTCTTGGTACTGCTGCACTCGGTGACTGCACGTGCGGTGGTCCCTTTCAGTGATTCTGTGGCGGACTGGAGCCTTCCTCCATACACTGTATACTGTGTGTGTCCCTGGCCCCGTTGGCTTGAAACCTTCGGGTCCCGTCCCTCTTTTTAATTGGGACCTGCTCTTAGCAGCTGGCACGTGGGATTTTCTGTGACTGCTCTGTGTGGGAAGTCCTATCCCTCCGCTGTGCTGACGCCGCTAATCTCTGAGCCGTCAAGTACAGGCCACTGTCTGCGACCCAGCCAGGCTCTCCTCAGGGAGCCCTTAATCCCCAGGTCCTCTCTCTTTTTCAGTTACTACCAACTGTCTAACTGACTCCTCCCACCAGCCTGTCTGACTCATAGGTGGGCGGTTCCTTTCCCAGCTGGAACCACGCCCCTGGTGTGCCTGACAAGTGTAGTGTTTGGGTGACTAGGATTTGTGCTGTTAGTACAGAATCACTGTTGCGGACCCCGGAACCAAGGAGGGTGGGCCCTGCACCAAGGATAGAGAATAGTGCAGTTCCCTGTGACACCCTGGACTAGTCCAGGGGCGTCACATTCCCCCTTGGTTAAACGTAGCTCGTCCCCGAGCTACAGTGCACCCAGAGTGTTTATTTTTATCTGCAAAAAGTGAACATTTTAATAAGAAAAACATATCTATCCATCCCACGCAGGGGAGGCACTTGAACCCAACGTTTCGCTTTCCCAATCCTTCATCCCACCCCCAAAGTTCCAAAAGGAGGCAAGCCACCGCTCCTGTTGGTGGCCAGACCTGGGCCATATGTCTCCCAGGTCTCTCCTCCACCTGTGTCTTCTCCTGTAGGTGGGGATGCAGTCCGTGGCTATGAATGGGAAATAACCATTTACAATAGCACCAGTTCGTGCTGGCTACCACCAGTCCTGTAGCCAAAGGTCCATTTTCAATAAAACTTATCATTGGTCGTCAATCAGGTCATGAATCCAGGTAATTAAAATAAAATCAACATTCTTCTTATCAACACTCTATATCAACATGTCTTACATGACTATCTTTAGCATGGAAAATAGTAGAATTAAAAGCATGGAAAATACTAAACATTTTTAAATTTACTCTATATTTAGACTATTTACATTAGGGTAGAGTAGCCGGGTTCCGCTACCATTCCTCATCTCTGAACCTATGTGGGGGCTGACCAAAGTTCACACGGGTGGACCTTCTCAGCTCCTGGCTTCCCTCTAACCCTTGTACTGTGGTGTTTGCTACTACCTGTTCCCCACTATTGGTGCTAGGTGTTGTAGGTGGTAATCTACGTGTTCGTGGTGCTGGTATGGGTACTTCTCTAGGTGCAATGATTTCAGGCCTCCTTGGTTCTGGTTCTTCCGCGGGTTGCGGGAATGTGAGTACAGGCACAATCACTGCTCCATTGTACATAGGCCAATCTTCCGGGAAGTCACCTAGGATGGTGTGGATCACTCTCTTCTTTTTCTCAGTCACTTGAGGTTGGGGCTGTTCTTCCTTCTGGATGTTCAGGGGTTCAGGGCACTTTTTCAAGTGGTCACGGGAAATTACAGCTGTGGTTCTTCCTTGGTCCTTGCTGACAAGACAGGTCTTCTGGTTGTTGAAATTGGAAGGCTGGACCACATATGGCTCTCTTTCCCACTGGTCGTCCAGTTTATGCATCTTTCTTTTTCTTTTTAAGACCACTTCTCCTGGTGAAAATGGAGGGGCTTGGGCTTGCTTGTTAAAGCTTCTTTCTTGCTTTTCCCTACTTTGGTCCAGATTCTCCTCGACATACTCTTGAATTTGCCTGTATTGAGCTCTACGCTTGGTATCCCAATCTGCATTTGGGGAATAAACTTCAGGCATCTCAACTTCCATCTCCAGATCCACTGGCAGTCTCCCAGGTCTAGCCCTCATGAGATAAGCGGGTGTGCATTTAGTGGAACTCACAGGAATACTATTGTACATGTCCACAAGATCTGGCAATTTTTCAGGCCACTCGTTCCGCTCCTCAAGGGGTAGAGTTTTCAGCAGGTTGATGACTACATAGTTCATCTTCTCACACATCCCATTTGTTTGTGCGTGGTAGGGGGCAGTGCGTATCTTCTTACACCCATACAATTTACAAAATTCCTGGAAGATTTCTGCTTCAAAAGCGGGACCTTGATCTGTTAGGACGTGATCTGGGTAACCGTGGGGTCTGCAGAAATGTGCCTGGAAAGCCTTCGCCGCAGTGCTGGCAGTTAGATCTTTGACAGGTACCACCACCAGGAATCTTGAATAGTGATCTACTATGGTGAGTGCATAGGTGTACCCATTCCTGCTTGGTGTGAGCTTGACGTGGTCTAAGGCAACGAGTTCTAGAGGCTGGGTAGTGACTATTGGTTGCAATGGCGCTCGCTGACTGGTGCTATCTTTTCTCCTTAATGTACATGGACCACAGTTCCTGCACCAAGCTTCTATGGTATCTCTCATCCCAGTCCAATAAAAGCGACTTCTCAGCAACATTTCCAACTTCTTCCAACCAAAGTGCCCAGCTCTATCATGATAGGCCTCCAACACCACTGGTGCATATGCTGTGGGTATTACTATCTGGCATATTCTCTCATGCGTTTTTGGATTAATGAGACTTCTGCACAACTTGCCTCCATGGAAACACAGACGACTTCTTTCTTTCCACAATTTCTTAGCTTCTTCTGGAGCATCTGGTTCAAGGTGTGAATCAGCCTCGGATATCAATGCCTTTATCAATCTGATTGCAGGGTCATTATCTTGGGCTTCTTGCCAACCATGGTGGGGCAATGGGTTGAAGGTCGCCTCTTGCTGATCACTATAATATCGGGGTTTCACTCTATCAGTAGGGCGATGGAAAGCAGGTATCTCAATCTCCTCCAGGTCATCTTCATGCCTCCCATCATCACACAACTGGGGCATCCTGGACAACGCATCAGCGTTAGCGTTCTTGCGACCAGCCCTGTACTTTATAGTGAAATCGTAATTTGCCAGTCGTGCTACCCACCGCTGCTCCAAAGCTCCAAGCTTCGCCGTGTCCAGGTGTGTCAACGGGTTATTGTCTGTATATACGGTGAATTTTGCAGAAGCCAGGTAATGCTTAAACTTCTCTGTCACTGCCCAAACAAGTGCTAAGAACTCCAGCTTGAAAGAACTATAGTTCTCAGGATTTCTTTCTGTTGGACGGAGTTTCCTGCTGGCGTATGCAATCACCTTTTCCTTGCCATCCTGTACCTGGGATAGAACAGCTCCCAGCCCCACGTTGCTGGCATCAGTGTACAGCACAAATGGGAGGTTATAGTCAGGATATGCCAGAATCTCATCTCCTGTCAAAGCTGACTTCATCCACTTGAAGGACTTCTCCTGCTCCTCACCCCATGTGAATGGAGAGCCAGAAGTCTTGCCGTGCTTTCTTTGTCCGACTAGGAGATCTTGTAAGGGGGATGCCATCTTGGTATAGCCTTTCACGAACCTCCGGTAGTACCCCATCAATCCCAGGAATTGGCGCACCTCTTTGATGTTCTGAGGCCTGGGCCAGTTCTGGATAGCTGTGATTTTCTCAGGGTCCGGAGCCACACCTTCGGCACTTACCACATGCCCCAGGTATTGGACTTTGGGCTTCAGCAGGTGACATTTGGAGGGTTTTAGTTTCATCCCGTACCTGGAAAGGGCTTCAAATACTTCTGCCAGATGTCCCAGATGCTCCTCATAGGTCTTGGAATATACAATTACGTCGTCCAGGTACAGCAGGACAGTCTCGAAGTTGCAATGGCCTAAACAGCTCTCCATGAGTCGTTGAAACGTACCAGGTGCATTGCACAGCCCGAATGGCATGCTGTTAAATTCACATAATCCCATCGGGGTGGCAAAGGCGGTCTTCTCGCGATCCTCCTCAGCAACGGACACTTGCCAATAACCACTAGTGAGGTCAAGGGTAGAGAAGTAATTTGCAGATCTTAATGCAGTCAAGGACTCTTCAATTCTGGGCAGTGGATAGGCATCCTTATGTGTGATGTTGTTAATTCTCCTATAGTCCACGCACATCCTCATAGTGCCGTCTTTCTTCTTCACTAGGACTAGCGGGGCTGCCCAGGGGCTGCAACTATCACGGATGACCCCAGCCTCCTTCATACTTCTCAGCATGTCTTTGGCACACTGGTAGTGAGCAGGTGGTATGGGCCTATACCTTTCCTTTATAGGTGGATGAATGCCTGTGGGTATATGATGCTGAACCCCTTTCACCCTCCCAAAGTCTAATGGGTGTTTACTAAACACTTGCTCATACTCCTGAACCACCCTGTAGACCCCTTGTTTTTGATGTAGTGGAGTGGAGTCAGTACCTACATGTAACTCTTGACACCACTGTTCTTGCTGAATCTGGGAACTGTCTGTGGCTGACTGATCTGGTGTGGCTGAGGACTTTACTGTCTGGATGAAATTCTCACTCACAGTGTACAATTTGGCTATGGTAGCATACCTGGGCAGTCTAACCTCTTCCTCCCCGCAATTCAACACTCGCACGGGCACTCTCCCCTTACGGACATCGACTACCCCTCTGGCTGTCAGTACTGTAGACCAGTGCTCTGAAGGTAGGGCCTCTACCACTGCCTGGTAATTCTGTCCACGGGAGCCTACAGCTGCCCTGCACCATATCATCATCTCACTCCGTGGGGGCACTACCACAGGAGCTGCATCCATTACCCGTACACCGCCAATTTCCCCACCAGACAAATTTACCTGTTGCCTCTGCTGGAGGTCTCGAATCTCTCTTTGCAGGACCCTCTGGCGTCCCGTTCCTGCAGTTTCAGAGAGCTGTTGGAGAAGAAACAATACTTCCCCCATACAATTCTCAATAACATTAGTCCCCAAAATCATCTTAGGGTTCCGGTCACTAGGGTCATTCTGCACTACTATGAGTCCTTGGCGTGCTAACTCCACCCTGCCCACCTTGATGGTTACCTCCTTGAACCCGAGTTGTGTTACTGGTAAACCATTTACAGCATAAATGGTGAGGTCATTGTCCGGTGGGGCGAGTTCCTCAGTTGACCAGAATTTGGTATACAGTACTTGGGGTATAGTTGTTACCTGGGAGCCGGTATCAAGAAGTGCTGAAGTCGGAATCCCATCCAAGGTGATGGAAACGATGGTCCTTCCTCCAACATACCGCTCCCGCCAGTCTGCTGGGCCTTGTTGATTTAGTCCTGGGGAGTGGCCCTTGGCCCCAGGGGTGGCCCGTTTAAAGGACAATAACGGGCGTAGTGACCAGTCTTGTTGCACCTATAACAAACAAGGTTTTCATACCGGTCACGGTTCCTTCCTCTGTATGTCGAGGTCCTCCCTCTCATCCAAGGGACGTCATCTGGGCAGTTAGCAAGCTGGATCTTCTCCGCCGGCTTGGTCTTGGGCTTGAGCTGCATTGCCTCTAGGATCCTTGCAACATCACTGCTCAGCTGCTGCACCTGTAAAGACAAATCACTGGTATCGCCTGCAGGCGCTGCTGGGGTCTTTGGCTCTGGCAGTGCTCTAACAGGAGGTGGCACATGTAGAGGAGAAGTGCCGGCTTGCCAGGACGTAGCAGGAGAATCAGTTGGCTCTGGGGTTTGCAAAGCCTTGATGGCTCGGTCTTTTAAAACAGCAAAGTCCATTGCAGGATATTCCAGAGTCCACAGCCGTAGCTGCTTGCGGTCCTCCACTGACCCCAGGCCTTGCAGAAACTGTTCAACAAGCACCTTGTTTCCTTCAGCTTCACTGATGGGAATGGTTAGTTTGAGAGTCCGTAGCGCTGATTGCAGCCTCAGAGCATAGTCTCTAATGCTTTCTTGTGGGCGCTGCTTGCAGTTGTAAAACTTTATCCGGAGTTCTGCCTCAGTGCGGTTTTCAAAGGAAAGTCGCAGACGTTCAAAAATGGCAGTTACTGAGGCCCGGTCCTGATCTGTCCAGGTCTCCGCCTCCAGCTCTGCGGCGCCTGATAACTGGCCGAGTAGTACAGACGCTTGCTGCCGGTCATTCATCCCAAACATATCCAGGAGTGTGCGGATTTTTCTTTTGAATCCTTGCAGAGTGTCAGGGGAACCATCATATTGTGGTAGCCAGGTAGCGCCTGGCACATACGGTAAAGTCATTGGCATTATCTGCGCGGTCGCTCGTGCGTCCATGTCACCTTGATCTTGAGGGGGAACTGCCGCTGCGCTCGCTTCACCCGGCGCCGACATCTTTCTATGCCCCCTTGGTTTTCAGCAGCAAGATGGCGGCAACTGAATTTTTTTTTTTTTTATTCACTTTGGGCTCAACAGTTTTGGAGAAGGCGCACGTCACCCAGGTTAGTGGGTCCAGTCCAATCCTGTTCGTGACGCCAAAAATCAATGTGTGACGCCCTAGCAGCAGTCGGACTGCTCGGCAGACACTTTGATGAAAAACAAAAAGGTTTTTTACGGGGGAGAATATTTGTGACGCCACCTGCAGTGTGCGGTAATAAGGAATACCGCCGCTGCTGTATGGGAGTGCCGGGGCTGATGGTGTTGGGGCAGCCTGGTGGTGATTCCCTCCGCAGGTAGGGGCCCCGGGACTCAGGGTAGGGAATAGGTAGGAACAGCCTATATTGATATAGGGCCGGCAGGGCGCTGGGGAGCCAGGGTACTCACTCAGGTGTGATGACGCATTCAGTGGACACAGACTCTGAGGTAAACAAAGTCTCTTGGTACTGCTGCACTCGGTGACTGCACGTGCGGTGGTCCCTTTCAGTGATTCTGTGGCGGACTGGAGCCTTCCTCCATACACTGTATACTGTGTGTGTCCCTGGCCCCGTTGGCTTGAAACCTTCGGGTCCCGTCCCTCTTTTTAATTGGGACCTGCTCTTAGCAGCTGGCACGTGGGATTTTCTGTGACTGCTCTGTGTGGGAAGTCCTATCCCTCCGCTGTGCTGACGCCGCTAATCTCTGAGCCGTCAAGTACAGGCCACTGTCTGCGACCCAGCCAGGCTCTCCTCAGGGAGCCCTTAATCCCCAGGTCCTCTCTCTTTTTCAGTTACTACCAACTGTCTAACTGACTCCTCCCACCAGCCTGTCTGACTCATAGGTGGGCGGTTCCTTTCCCAGCTGGAACCACGCCCCTGGTGTGCCTGACAAGTGTAGTGTTTGTGTGACTAGGATTTGTGCTGTTAGTACAGAATCACTGTTGCGGACCCCGGAACCAAGGAGGGTGGGCCCTGCACCAAGGATAGAGAATAGTGCAGTTCCCTGTGACACCCTGGACTAGTCCAGGGGCGTCACACCAACACCCCACAACCAAACAATTCTCATGTTACTCTAGCTCCAACCACACCATGTCACGGATAGACCTGGCTATTGGAAACGCACTTATGGCCTCATATACACAAAAGGTGGCCTACCTACCTAGAAGCGTATCTGATCACTCACCATTACATGTTACGCTTGCATGAGGAAACCCCCTCACTCTGCCCAGGCCTATCTGGAAACTTAATCCCTTCTGGATCCAGCTTATTGGGGGATCTTTATATGATAACATTCTGGAATACTTTCATCTTAATGAGTGCTCTGCACCGCCACACATAGTTCGGGACTCTATGAAAGCTGTGGTAAGGGGCATATATATTAGAGAAATATGCATACGCAAAAATCAAACCAAATGTTACACCCAGACTCTGATTCAGAAGGTATCTGATGCGGAGGCTGCGGTGGTGCTCAACCCAACAGTAGAAACTAAAAACACTCTAGAGAAGGCACAGATGTCACTCAAAGAAAATCTCATGTCGGTGGCAGAAAATAAACGCTATTTCCTTAAACAAAATTATTTTATGGCGGGGGAGGGCGTGGGGCACCTACTGGCCACAGTCATTAGAGCACAGGAAGGATCTTCCTATATAAATAGGTTAAAGACGGAATCAGGTGACTTTGTAACAGCAAGCGAGGATATAATAAGAGAAATAAAGAGGTATTATATGCGGCTATACACATCAGACTGTGACCTCACGGAGACTGAGATTGAGCAGTATTTGGATGCTCTCTCTCTTCCTACACTGAGTGATGTAAACAGGGAATTGCTGGACCGGGACAACTCATTGGAAGAACTGGAGGAAGCGCTTGGCCAGACACAAAATGAAAAAGCTCCGGGAACAGATGGCCTGCCTGGAGAGTTTTATAAAACATATGCACCCTTACTGCTACCCAAACTACTTAAGGTATTTGAAGAATCTGAAAGGCAGAGGGTCCTCCCGCCCTCTATGAGGGAAGCTTTAATAGTTTTAATATTAAAACCCGGAAAAGATCCAGAGATACCGGATTCGTATCGCCCAATTTCTCTCCTACAAACAGACATTAAATTGCTGGCCAAGGTGCTCGCCAATAGGATGTCCCGAGTCATCTCATCTATAGTGCAGAGTGATCAGACAGGATTCATTCCATGCAGAGCCACATCTATGAATCTCAGGAAATTATATTTGGGAATTCAACATAGTTCTGAGGTACCGGGGCAAAGTGCAATTTTGTCTTTAGACGCCGCTAAGGCGTTCGATAGCCTTGAATGGGAATATATGTGGGCTGTACTTCGGAAAATGGACTTTGGACATAGATTCATAAATTGGGTAAAACTGCTATATGACTCACCGGTGGCCAAGGTTAGGGTTAATGGCAGGGTCTCCGAGTCTTTTCCTCTTGAAAGAGGTACTAGACAGGGGTGCCCGCTTTCACCCTTGCTATTCGAGACTGCAGTGGAGCCGTTGGCAGTGGCAATACGGAAATCCAGGGAGGTAGAGGGATTTCGGTGTGGAGCCGTGGAACAAAAGATATCATTATACGCAGACGATCTACTCTTATATTTAGACAGGGTACGTTCCTCGATTTTGCCGGCAATGAATATCATTCGGGAATTTGGACAGAGGTCTGGTCTACGAATCAACTGGTCCAAGTCGGCTTTAATGCCGTTGGACCCCCTTCCGGGGGACTTTTCGGGCTTACAGATTCCAGTTCCTGTGGTCCGGGAGTTTAAATATCTGGGAGTAATTGTCAGCCCAATCCCGAAGGATTTCCAGGCCCTAAATCTGGAACCCCTGTTACAGCGATTCAGAGCAAAAGTGCATACCTGGTGCCGTTTGCCGCTATCACATATCGGCAGATCCAATTTAATTAAAATGGTAATGATGCCACAATTACTACATCTTATACATAATTCTCCAGTGTGGATATGTAGGGAATTTTTTGTAAAAATTAATACAATATTCCGGGAACTTATTTGGAAGAAAAAGCAAGCTAGGATTCGACTGGAAGTGCTACAGCGGGGAAAGGAGCAGGGAGGACTGGCGGTACCAAACCCATATATATACTATATAGCCTCCCAGATGCAACATCTGAGGGGTTGGGGCAAAGAAGGAGGGTATGATACCAGTGGTGATATAGTGAGAGAGGGATCAGTATGGAAGTACCCAGGTTGCCGGTTGGATGTGGGACAAAGACAGATAAATGGGGCACGATATCCCACACTGGCTATGATATTCCGGGTGTGGGACAGGGGTAAGTCTCTTTTGGGGATAAGCGGACTTACAGAGCTCTGGCCACTGTGGCAGAACCCCGACTTGCCAGAAATTAAAAAATTAGTAGGGTTCAGAGGATGGGAGGATAAAGGGATCCATTTAGTGTCACAAGTACTACAAAATAATACTCTTAAAAGCTTTGAACAACTGAGAACGGAGTTTCACCTTCCGCATGTCTTCTTTTATCAGTATTTGCAGCTGAGACACGCACTGGAAAGACAGGGGAGGACAAACCCGGTAACAGTGACACATAATCAAACATTACATAGGCTGCTTACATCTGAGTCCTCTAAAGCCTGCTTTACACCAGGCAATCTATCGTGCGATAGATCGTCGGGGTCACGGTTTTTGTGACGCACATCCGGCATCGCTGGCGATGCCGGCCTGTGTGACACCTCCTAGCGACGCAGTATCGCTCACAAATCGTGAGTCGGGTACTGCTCGTTAGGTTCCATAATATCGGTTACTTTAGTTGACCATCGTTTCCGTGGTAGCACACGTCGCTCCGTGTGACACCATGGGAACGATGATCAGCTCACCTGCCTCCCGCGGCCGCCGCCGTCTCTATGTGGAAGGAAGGAGGTGGGCGGGATGTTTACATCCTGCTCATCTCCGCCCCTCCGCTTCTATTGGCCGGCGGCCGTGTGACGTCGCTGTGACGCCGAACGTCCCTCCCACTCCAGGAAGTGGACGTTTGCCGCCCACAGCGAGGTCGCACGAGAGGTAAGTATGTGTGACGGGGGTTACTACCTTTGTGCGACACGGGCAGCGATTTGCCCGTGACGCAAAAAGGACGGGGGCGGGTACGATCGATTGTGAAATCGCACAATCGGTCGTACCGTGTAAAGCAGGCTTAAGGGTCTTATTTCGGAACTATATAAAAAATTACTACCTGCCCATCTGGAAACACATCCATTGATTGTTAAAAGCAAATGGGAACGAGACGTCGGTCCCCTGACGGAAGGCCAGTGGTCTGATATATTGGAACAAGTTCCTAAACTGGCGGTATCGGAGTGCCAAAAGCTGTCTCAAATATATCTCATCCACAGGGTATATAAAACTCCCAGTCTACTATTTAAGATGGGACTCAGACCAAACACACAGTGTGTTAGGTGTGGACAGGATGATGCCCATTTGATGCATGTTATGTGGGAGTGTGGACACATTGGTGATTTCTGGAACCAAACTTATAGATCAAATATATCATATCACAATACAACCGTCGCCCCGCCTGTGCCTGTTGAGTCTGTGGGAAGGAGAAGTGGATCCGGATTCTCCAACAGCTCTGGGAATAGCCCGTATCTTGTACTAAGCAAGAAAGCTACTTGCATATCACTGGTTAGACCCTCTACCACCAACATTACCAGAGCTCAAAAACAAATTAAATAACGTCATAAGATTGGAAAGGGGAGTTTATTTAAAAAGAAAAACATTGAAAATGTTTTACAGCATTTGGCGGCCATGGATGGAGTTGCTGGGCCTCCCCTCTAGTGCACTGGTTCGGGATGCAATGCTGGACCGGTTACTGTTGTGCCTGCAGTGATGGCATGTGTGAGGAAGGGAATTAAAACTAGTTTTTTCTGTGACGGAGTGGACTTTGAATGAAGAGGTGAGAGAGGACTGGAACGGTTTCATGAATGACTGCACGGAGAGGGAGGGGCGGGAGAGTATAGCAATATGATGTGGAGCGACACGGCTGATGGAGGAGGTGTTCCTGTTAGTCTGAGGCATTATTGCATAATTTAAGTTTTGTTTATTTGTAGAGCCACGAGGTTTGTAGGCTCAAACTATATAATATAATTCTGATTTGAAAACTCTATTATTATATTTACATACATGCAGAGAAAGAACCTGATTTATAAATCACATGTGTTTATCTGTTTATTGTTATCAGTTATATGAAAAGTGAAATACTCTCTGTATTGATCCCTAATGATTTAATAAAAAAAGATCTGATTTAAAAAAAAAAAATAAAAGATACCCATTGTGCCAATCATGAAAAGTCTATCTTACATGCCATATGCAAATCAACTTGTAAGTGCACTGGCGGCATGTCAGCGCACTTGGAAGGAAACTTCTGCATTGATTTGCCTCCCGGGTACCTTCAGATCGATTTACATAGGACTTCATTTATATTATAGAATAAGTCCTTTTATAACACTACTTCCAGATCTAAAAACATGAATATATAACTTTGACTTTGTATATGTCACGGGTGTGTCATGGGTGACAGACAGTCATGTGGTTTCCAGCAATAGAAGATCACAGCGTTTGGTTGCGCAAACTGCTCCCTGATCTTCTATCATTCCTGCTTGAAGTATTTGGTATCCTATCTATCTCCACTGCTTTCTTTTCATCCCTTTCCCTTTAGAATCCTGCAGATTTCCTCACCCTTTCAGATGCTTTTCATCAGCACTTCCTTGGTGTCTATATATGCCCTCATTTCCCAATATTCAGTGCTGTTGATAAGTCATTTTGCCTTAAAGGGAACCAATCATCAGGATTTTCGTATATAACCAAAACCTGAAAGATGGCGCCGCAGATAAGCACTATTCGCAGGCGCCAATTCCGGCGCCATCTTACTGAATAGAAAAATTAGCATAGAGCCGGGGAGAGAGAGGGAGGAACAACAGGTAGGGGGGTGGGAATCCATGTGCATGACCCACCCTACTATTATCTGTTGTGGTGAAACTGTCACTCAAAAAGCTGACGAATTTTTAAACTTCACTTTCTTGGCTTTGAAAGCCTAAACATCGGAGCTGACCACTAATGGTATGTAGAAATCAGCCTGATAGTGCCAGTATAGCACTGGGTTTAGGTTATATACGAAAATCCTGATGATCGGTTCCCTTTAACAAGTCTTCAGTGCAAGCAGTCAGCTCTCATTCTTCTGATGTAACGTGGCTGTTTTTTGCAGTTCCTCTTCTGAGGCATCTGAAGATAAGTTGATGTTTCCTTCCCTTGTTTGTTATCCCTGTGTCTCCTTTGGAGCTTAGTGGAGTTTACTAAGCGCTCATACCATCCGCTCCCTACCTAGGGCACAGATCAGGGTCAGCCTAGAGCCAAGTATCCAGCGCATAGGTGCGGAACCTATCTAGGGCGGTGAGAGAAACCAGGGCCCAGCGGTATGTATGGATCCAGCACCGATTCCAGTTAAGATAAAAGAATTCCTTTATTGGTACATATTAAAAAACATATGGAGACCGCAGATGGAAAATTCGAGTCATAGGTAGCCTTTATGCGTTTTGGCCTTCATAATAAAAACAAAAAGAGTCCTTAATCATAAGTAACGGACTCTTTTTGTTTTTATTATGAAGTCCGAAATGCGTAAAGTCTACCTATGACCCGAATTTTCCATCTGCGGTCTCCATATGTTTTTTAATATGTACCAATAAAGGAATTTTTTTACCTTAACTGGAATCGGTGCTGGATCCAAACCTTCCATTTTCTCTGTCCTCTACATGCTGGTCAGGACTAACCAGCGGAATCCGTACACCCCTGGGAACTTGTAGTAATGGGTGACAGGTGAGCTGATTTTTTCTTTTTCTCCCCAGCAGTAGGTATGGTCATAGCTCACCATCTTCCCCTTCGTAGAAATAGGGTCTCCCTTCCCTTCTTTTTTGCCATATGCTGGGTACTTCCCTGTACCTAGCGTGACAGTATATGGCTGCAAATACAGGCATAAGGCAGATAATTGGAAAAAGGGTTGTTTTTAAAGATTTTTTTTTTGTAAAAGTTTGCATGATGCTGAAACATGGTCACTTGAGAAATAAAAAGTTATGAACATATTCATGGACGCAAACCTAAATTGCATTGGTATATAAGAATGTGGCTTATGCACTTCCTATTAGAAAGGAGAGATTAAATCAAAACTAGTGCAAGTGAATATTAGGGCCGGTGCCAAAAGCAGCCACTCAGTTTTCAGCTCTAACTTTTGGAACCACTATGAAAAATAAATCTTCAACCTAATTTAGAGCTCATTCGAACACTTCTAGAATTGCTGTCTCTTCTGGGATTAGTCAGCTGTTATGTTTACATAACGATCGAGATTTTCGGAGTCACCCCACTCTTTAATTGGAAACTCATCCTTGTGTAAGTAGGTAGGCTTGTGGTCGCGTTCCCCCCTGAAGACACCAATCACGTTGTAATGTGAATTATGTCTTGCGTCATTTTGGAAGTCATGTGTTATATGAATTGTGATGTAATTTATAACGTTTAGTGATGTTTTATGTGTAATGCTGATAGTAGAGTTAGAAGTAATTAATAGTTGGGACTAGTACATAGTGGGAGTGGCTAGAATGCAGGGTAAGTGATGGTTTCCTGTGGAAAATGAGATTAGGGCCCAGCAAGTGACAGATCCAGACCTATGTTCTGAATGGTCGTCAAGGCCACATGCAGTGGGTGACTTGTGGTGAAAAAAAAGAAGGAGAGCAGGACAAAGATAGCGTGATTCTGAGGGACCAACTGAGACACAAGGAAAGTGGTAGAGACCCAGAGTGAAGGACAGTTTCAGGTCAAAAGACTGACCATAAGACAGAGTGACCTATTCGGAAGGGTTTGTGGAAGGAATATCTAGCAGAAAGTTCCCAAGTTGCTTTTGACTTCCAAAGGTAACAGGCCAATATGGACTAGAACGTGAGACAAAGGAGTGCCCCCTGCCAAAGTTCCCTCGGCATCAGAAAGGCTTGAAGCTTGAGTCTAGCCATATTGATGAACTCTCTCCTCTATGAGGGGAATCAGATGCAGTACTGTGGGAAGATAAAATTACTTTCACAATCTGTTTTGTGGTGCTAGGCTGGGTAGTGGTGAAATAATTAGACCAGTGGGGATGGAACAACTGAGCTGGAAGTAAAGAAAAAGTATGTCTGAAGTTTCTCTGTGACAATGAAACATTTGAGAAGTCGTGTGGCCACTATCTTGTGTACATAGTTGTCAGTAAAGGACTGTTAAGTAAAACTGCTATTTTTTTAAACAACTAGTGGTACAGCTCCCATGACATTAATCCACACACCAAGCCAGGACTACATCTTTTGTCGCGGGCGGGGAGGAGGCCGTCGCTGCTGCGCTCTTGCTAACGCTCGGGTCCGGCGCTGCTGCGGCTGCTGCTGCTGCTCGGTGGCTCAAGCGGTGGGCCGGATCCGGGGACTCGAGCGGCGCTCCTCGCCCGTGAGTGAAAGGGGTGGTTGGTTTGGGGGATTTAGTCCGTGACGCCACCCACGGGTCGTGGTGAAGATAGGCACCACCGCTGCTGGTGACGGGGATCCTGGGAGCGATGGTAGGGAGCAGCTGGGATGTTGTTTTCCCCCTCCGTGGGTAAGGGTCGGTGGTCCCGGGGCCCGGTGATGTTGTGACGGGGAGGCAGGGTCGGTGAGGTGCAGGGTTGCAGGGACAGCGCGGCGTGGTGCCTGATGGCACGGGTGTACTCACTCAGCAAGAAAGGTACAAAGTCCTCGGTAAACCAAACGGCTGGATGGATGGGTCCCGCAGCCTGCTGCAGTGCTTCTCCCCGGACAGGTGATGGCGGCTGTCTTTCCCTGCACCTTAATGTTCTCTTGCTGACTACTATGGATTCCCAACGGTAGTCCGCTCCTCGGTGTATGGGTACTGGAGGAGCCCGTTTGCCCGCAGACGCTGGCCCTTGGGTCTCTAGCCTTAGGCGGTAGCTGTATACCCTCACGGTGTGGGCTGTTGCCTTCAATCGGGACTTTTGCTGTTGTGAAACCCCTGGGGTTCCAGTCACATTCGGATCTGACTATTGTCGGTGGCTCCAAGCCTGGTCGGGGTCCGATGGCCCTGCCTGTGTGTGCTGGCTTCACTTCGCTCCCCGGTCGGTACCGGCGGGCCGTCGCCCGTCCCCGGTCCTATGGTTCTGCGTTGCTCCACCACTCCTGCGGACGGCCACCACCGTCTGCCAATCTTGCTGTCAGTGCCTGGGCCACAAACCCAGACACCCAAGTGTTTACTCCTCACTCCTCAAACTCCAACACTAAACTGTCACTTTTCCCGCCTCCAGGCCTGTGAACTCCTCGGTGGGTGGGGCCAACCGCTTAGCTCCGCCCCACCTGGTGTAGACATCAGACACTGGAGGGAGGCAACAAGGGTTTTTGTTTGGCTGGTGTCCCTGTCTAGTGGGGGTGGGGGTGTTTGGATGTTATCTGTGATGACCTGGCTAGGTCAGGGCGCCACACTTTCATGAGAACAGAACCTCGCCCACGACTACCAGCCTACCACTACCATGCTACGCTACACTTGGACACACCTCCAGTTGATAACTATTGTGGAGCAGAGAGGCCCTGGCTTTCTGCCACACAATTACTCTACAGCTGTGGGCCTATCAGTGACCTGCAGCTGTAGTGCACTCCAGAATAGCATTAAGCTACAGGTGAGGCTTATGATCTGACGCCAGTGTGCTCTGCAGTTGTGGGCCTCTGATAAGATCGCAGCTGTAGAGTAAAGGAGACACAGCCACAGGACACAGCCACTCAATAAGGGATTGGGTACAGGTGAGAGATTGTAGCTTTGTTTAATAGTTGTGGAACACTGTTGAGTTGGACTGCAGGGGCACAGAGGGGGCCACATGTATGGGCAATAGCAGGGGTGGGATTCAGCCGGTTCTGTCCGGTTCGGGCGAACTGGTTGTTAATATAGCAGCCGGTTTGCAGAACCGGCAAGAATCGGCTTCCGCGACCCGGTTCCCTGTATACATTTGTATTGGCGTCTTTAAGACGCCTATACAAATAAATCCCCGTGCCTCCGTGCACGCCGCACTTCCGGGTTCAGTAGAGCCAGTTTGCTCTCTGACCCGGCGTCCGGCAGCGTGATGACGCTACACAGGTCACGGCAGCGTGGTGAGATTATCACAGGGACTCTGCAGGGGAGAGGGAGGCCGCCGGAACGCTGCAGGGGAGAGGGAGGCCGCAGGAACGCTGCAGGGGAGAGGGAGGCCGCAGGAACGCTGCAGGGGAGAGGGAGGCCGCAGGGTCGCTGCAGGGGAGAGGGAGGCCGCAGGGACGCTTCAGGGGAGAGGGAGGCCGCAGGGACGCTGCAGGGGAGAGGGAGGCCGCAGGGACGCTGCAGGGGAGAGGGAGGCCGCAGGGACGCTGCAGGGGAGAGGGAGGCCGCAGGGACGCTGCAGGGGAGAGGGAGGCCGCAGGGACGCTGCAGGGGAGAGGGAGGCCGCAGGGACTCTGCAGGGGAGAGGGAGGACGCAGGGACTCTGCAGGGGAGAGGGAGGACGCAGGGACTCTGCAGGGGAGAGGAAGGCCGCAGGGAATCTGCAGGGGAGAATAAGGCCGCAGGGACTCTGCAGGGGAGAGGGAGGCCGCAGGGACTCTGCAGGGGAGAGGGAGGCCGCAGGGACTCTGCAGGGGAAAATAAGGCCGCAGGGACTCTGCAGGGGAGAGGGAGGCCGCAGGGACTCTGCAGGGGAGAGGGAGGCCACAGGGACTCTGCAGGGGAGTGGGAGGCTGCAGGGGATGGGATCTCTATGGGATAGGTTGTCCGTTCAAATTTGAGCAGGTTCCTTTAGTAATAATTTTCAAACATTGCTGAAAAACTTTCATTCAATATGTCAAGTAAATAAGTGACTGACAGTGACTAAAACAACTGGTGCTTGATAGGAAAGTGAAGGTATAGGAAGAGTAAGAAGGGGAAAGTTTTTATTATTAATTACTTGTATTTTGTGGTTGAGGAAAGTGCGTAAAAATGGGTGTGGCTAACAAAATGGGTGTGGTTTCAAATGGGCGGGGTTTAACAGAGAACCTGTTGTTAAAAATTTGAATCCCACCCGTAGACAATAGTATTATGTGGGGCAGGAATTGGAGTACATTAATAATGGGGAACATAATTGGGGGATATTATTAGTTTATGGGAGCCAAAATTGGATGACATTAATACATGGGGGACAGAATTGGATGACATTATTACTATATGGGGCCAGAAGTTGAGGACATTCTTAATTTATGGGGCCAGAATTGGAAGATAGTATCTATATATATAATTGCCTTATTCTGTCTGTCTGTCTGTCTGTCTTGCTCCAAAATTGTGTCCTTACAGTGACATTGTGTCCTTACAGTGACAACCGTCGGATTGGCCGCTGGGCTCGGCCTGGCCCCGCCCCTCCACACGGATTGGCCGCTCGGCCTGGCCCCGCCCCCGCATGGATTGACTGTTTGGCCAGGCCCACCCCCCGCACGCGATGCCCGCTAGGCCATGCCCCCGCACGCGATGCCTGCTAGGCCACGCCCCTCGCACGCGCTGCCCACTAGGCCACGTCCCCCCGCACGCGCTGCCCGCTAGGCCACGTCCCCGCACGCAATGCCCACTAGGCCATGCCCCCTCACACTATGTCCGCTAGGCCATGCCCCCTCTCACTATGCCCGCTAGGCCACGGCCCCTCACACTATGGCCGCTAGGCCACGCCCCCTCACACTATGCCCACTAGGCCACGCCCCCTCCCACTATGCCCGCTCGGCCATGCCCCCTCACACAATGCTCGCTCGGCCACGCCCCCCGCACACGTTGGGCACCTGTACACCTCCCCCCCCAGGACAACTCCTCCCATTATACTCCTCTTTCTCCAGGACTACTCCTCTCATTATACTCCTCCTATTATAATCCTCTTATTATACTCCTCTCTGAGGGGTTCGCAGCATGGGGGATGGAGCACGATGGGGAGTGGAGCATGGGGGATGGAGCACGATGGGGGGTGCAGCATGGGGGGGTGGACCACGATGGGGGGTGCCCAGAATGCGGGGATGAAACACGATGGGGGGTGCGCAGCATGGGGGATGGAGCACGATGGGGGGTGCAGCATGGGGGATGGAGCACGATGGGGGGTGCCCAGAATGGGGGGATGAAACACAATGGGGGGTGCGCAGCATGGGGGATGGAGCACGATGGGGGGTGCGCAGCTTGGGGATGGAGCACGATGGGGAGTGCAGCATGGGGGATGGAGCACGATGGGGGGTGCCCAGAATGAGGGGATTAAACACGATGGGGGGTGCGCAGCATGGGGGATGGAGCACGATGGGGGTGCGCAGCATGGGGGGTGGACCACGATGGGGGGTGCCCAGAATGGGGGGATGAAACACGATAAGGGGTGCGCAGCATGGGGGATGGAGCACGATGGGGGGTGCGCAGCATGGGGGATGGAGCACGATGGGGAGTGCAGCATGGGGGATGGAGCACGATGGGGGGTGCAGCATGGGGTATGGAGCACGATGGGGGGTGCCCAGAATGAGGGGATTAAACACACACACGCACCCCACACACAAACACACACACAAACCGCGCAACACACACACACAACGCTACAGACACACAGCGCTTCACACACAACGCAACACACAACGCAACACACCAACAACACCGCTCTCACACACCCCCACCCAGACAACACCCAGAACATTTACAGCGCCCTACACAAACACTTGGCAACTACACACAACAACATCTATATATATATATATAACAAAAATCATACATTAACTACACAATACGTAAATTCTAGAATACCCGATGCGTTAGAATCGGGCCACCTTCTAGTTACTATATAATTACAAAAATTGGAAGATATGATTAACTTATGGGAACCAGAATTAGACAAAATTATTATGATATGGGGGTCACATTGGGGACATTATTACAATATGAGGCCACATAGGGAGACATTATTAATTTATAGAGCCACAAATTTAAGTATTACTACTCTATCGGAAACTGAAAGAGGGACGTTATATCTAGAGGCATACGTGATGGACAATAGGATGCCAGGGTGGGAGAAATTCTACTATATAAGGGCAAAAAAGGGACATTTGAATTACTACTATATTGGGGATACAGGGTAACATCACTACTGTATTCTATTTTATTTTTGTGGCTACTGTCACTGTGGGACAAAAGGGAGGTACTGTTACTGTAGAATTAAAGGGAACCTGTCACCAGTTTTTTCCCTATTAAACCAAAAATATCACCTTCTGCAGCTCCCTGGCTGCATTCTAGGAAGGTGCACCTTGTTGCTGGCCCCCATTGCAGACCCCTAAAAGAACTTTATAAAATCATACCGTTTCCTATGCAAATGAGTTTTGGTTGGCCAGATGGGCGGGCTCTAATTCGGCTCCTGTCACCCCTCCTGCCACTGTTCGCCGTCTCCCAGTCATGATTTAGATGGATGATGCCACCCCACGCTGCTGGAGTCTCGCGTAGGCGCATTTCGCTGTGCCCCTATCGCGTGGCTAAGCATAAAGTTTCCCTCACGCGAACGCAGGTGATGTAGTTGCACAGGATTAGTGTTAGTACTATGATTTTTATTAATCACTATGGTGGTACTATTGAGTCACTATGTGGTGATAATATGTGGTCTGATCATTATGTGGTAGTATTTATCACTTATATGTGACATTATTGACATATTAGTATTGATATAGATGCTTTCGTTCAGTAATAAGATGGAGGTTATATAAAGACACTATGTGGTGTAATATATGGTCATGGAGTGGCGGCATTTGTCTTGTATTTGGCATTAGTGATATATTGGTCCCGATATAATTAATTTTTGTTCATTACCAGTATGGCGATAATATTGCTCTTCAGTAACAAAATGACTGCATTATTTAGATTTATTACTTAGAAAAACTATCTTATTGCCGTGTTTTTCTGTCAGATTTATAAACTGTATTTGTATTTATTTATTTTTTTGTATGGGCTAAAACAGATTTAACAGACCCCACTGGGGAATATGCATCTAAGCACCATGCTGGTGAGAGGGGGGGGGGCAACCATGGTGAAATGGTGACTTGTGGCCTATAAGGCTGTGGTTATGTCTATGGTGAGAGGTGCACAATAATTTATAGAGAGACACATAGAAAGCTATCCAGCTGTCTGGGGAATTGTTTTATCAATACAAATAAGGGGGCATTACACGCTGCGATATCGCTAATGATTTATCGTCGGGGTCACGTCGTTAGTGACGCACATCCGGCGTCTTTAGCGACATCGCAGCCTGTGACACGTACGAGCGTTCCTAAACGATCGCAAAACAGGTAAAAATCGTTGGTTTTGGAGAGGTCGTCCTAAAACCAAATATCGTTGCCTGTTTATTAGCAATGTTG
The DNA here is from genome assembly GCF_048569485.1 of Anomaloglossus baeobatrachus. NCBI lineage: Eukaryota > Metazoa > Chordata > Amphibia > Anura > Aromobatidae > Anomaloglossus > Anomaloglossus baeobatrachus. The sequence continues at coordinate 117,013,133 of NC_134359.1, read as the reverse complement.
TTCCTCGTTCCTGCGGCACCACACATTGTTATGTGTGACACCGCAGGAGAGACGAACATCTCATTACCTCCGTCCACCGGCAATGCGGAAGGAAGAAGGTGGGTGGCATGTTACGGCCGCTCATCTCCGCCCCTCCCCTGCTATTGGACGGCTGCTGTGTGACGTCGCTGTGACGCCGCACGACCTGCCCCTTAGAAAGGAGGCGGATCGCCGGCCAGAGCGACGTCGCCGACCAGGTATGTGCGTGTGACGCTGCCGTAGCGATAATGTTCACTACGGCAGCGATCACAGAATATCACACGTACGACGGGGGCAGGTGCTATTGCGCTCGACATCACTAGCCGATGCTAGCGATGTCGCAGCGTGTAAAGCCCGCTATAGTAGACAATTTATTTATATGGTGGTTTAAGGAATTTTACGTATTGGTTGTCAAAAACACTGTACCCCCCACCTAGAACAATAAATAAATAAATATCTCATGTTCATTATCTAAAATATCATCTCACCTCTGGCTCATAATAAACCACTAGCTTCTCTTGAGAGGTTTTGACCATCTGCGCATTCCCACGGCTCAGGAGTGACAGAGTTGACATCTTTCATGGCGTGACGTCCTGTAATGGCAGACCTCCCAATACCATGCCAGCCTTCAGGTCAGGGAGCCGTCTCCTTCCAATAAATCCTGAGAGATGGATAGTGGTGATCAGACTTATCCAGAACTGGGTCCGTATATTAGAAGAGATCTGTGACAGGATTTCCAGTCCCGCCCATTGCTCACACTGTTTGTGTTGTCTGCCCTGCGCCGGTTGCCATAGACTGCACTGTCCCAAGTTGTTCTCTGAAACTCTTCACTGCTCCTCATTGTTAAAACAGATTGTTTCTGGAGTAACCTTGGTAGCAAGTGCAGGAGATGGGATCCCTCAGGGATGTGTTGAAATACCAGCAGTAAAGTTGGTGCAATTACTTCATACATTGCTGATACCAACAGGACAAACATTTCCCTCAAAGCTTCAAAAATATTAAAGCTAAATACTCACAATTGGTGCATTTTTTATGGTGCTGATTTTCACCTTTTAGCTAACTTAGGTTATTTGCATCTTTTTATTGTGTTTTCTTCAGCTGTGGTATTTGTCTTTTTTTGGTATGTCATGTTTTAAATAAAGCTGTGTTTGCTTTATTTTTGATACTTCCTTTTGTTTCGCTTTATTGATGCAGTCATATGGGGATAACATGTAAAGTACCTTGTCCCCCCATATCATTGTAGATTGTAAGCTCTCACAACTAGGGTTGTCTTTTTTTTTTTTTCTACTCTAATTATTGTACTTTTTATAACTGTTACTTGTTTGTATATGATCCTCCTGAATTGTGAAGCGCTGCGGAATATGTTGGCGCTATAGAAATAAATAATAATTATTTATAATAATAATAATTATTATTATTATTATTATTATTATATTATAACATGAGGTTTAGAGTATTTTACTGCACTAAAAACTCATGCATTTTTTATCTGCAGATTTTCCTAATCTCATTTAAGTCCTTTGAGAAAATCCACACATAAAATGCATCTTTACCACAAGAGAAATCGACGTTGCGGATTTCAAACACATACCACAGGTCAGTTTACGCTGCATTAAAAAAACACAAGAACTGTAAGATATTGCGTTTTTTGTGCAGCAAAAATATGGAACCTCAAGAACTCACTGTGAGAACTTAACTAACACATACCTCCACTTTTACAAAAAATAAATTATAGTGCAGAACTCTGAAATATAATTATGTTTATAAATTGTTTTATTAACGATTTTTGCAAATAACCCACCATCAGTTTAGTGCATAAATTGCATATTATAGTATAGACCCTGGCACAGACTTCTGGTGGCCCATGCTGCAAGATATCAGCAAAAAATACCTTGCCCCATTTGAGTTTAAAACAAACAAGTTAAATCCGAAAAAAAATCGGACTGCAGTTGCACCAATATTATGTAATGAGGCAGCGCTGATTTGCAAGTTTTCTCTCAGCAGCAATCAAGCTGAGGGAAAAAAAAAATCACAGCATGCTGCTTATGGCCATGTAAAATGGCTGAGACTTGCCATTGACTTGCATTGGCAAGTCCCGGCCATTTTATGCACAAATCTAAAAAAAAATAAAAAAATAGTATAGATAGATGATAAAATATATAGAATAGAAAGACAGAATAGATAGATACCAAGCAGATATATACTGTAATTTGACAGCTGCCTTAGATATATACTTTTGCACCCTGTAGTGCCTTTCATGTGTCACTAAAGGGTGCTTAAGCTAGGTTAGCTTAATAAATAAAAAACAGAGTAAGGTCCCCCCCTATTTTTGATAACCAGCAAAGGTAAAGCAGACAGCTGCGGGCGGCTAATATCAGGCTGGGAAAGTCCATGGTTATTGGGCTCTTCCCAATCTAAAAATAGCAGCCCACAGCTGCCCCAGAAGTGGCACATCACATTAGATGCTCCAATTCTGGCGTTTTGCCTCAGCTCTTCCCGATTGTCCTGCTGCGTTGGAAATCAAGTAATGGTTATTTGGATTGATGTTAGTTGTGTAATGTCAGCTTACATCAGGCCCTGGTGTTTGCAAGGGAGAAGTGTCTATCAGACACACCCATTACTAACCCAGCAATTGAAAAGCAATAAAAACACACACACATAAAAATATTTTATTTGAAAAATTAAAACCAGTCCTGCAGTATAATTGTAGTGTTGTGAAAGTGGAGGAACGCTTGAAGTTGCCCACTTTACAAGGTTTTCACGGCTGAGAAGAAAAATCGGCACTTTTTCTATGTGCCAGCCAGTAAAGAAAGTGCCAAGGAAAAGGTCACAGGCTAACAAGCAACACCATTGGGAACGGGATCCCAGAATGCTCCCTCCCTGTTACAGCGGTGCTAAGAATTCTGGTTTACAAGTTGTCGGTGTCAGCGTTATTGGACTGAGTGAGTATGCAGTGACCCTTTCCTCCCAACGGCGCTCCCCTCTCACCACCACCAAGCCCCGGGGCACTCTCTCCCTACCCACGGAGGAGTTAAACACCTAGCTGCCATACCATCGCCACTGGGCGCTCTCCACAGCAGCGGTGGTATCCCACTTTACCACACATCGTGGGTGGCGTCACGAACTCTATCAACAAAATCCCTTGTAAGTACTGCCCTTTCATTTCGAGTGTCCGCGCGGCCCCTCCCAGGTCCGGAGATCCCTCGAGCTACCGCGGATCCGGATCTGAGCAGCAGCCGGCTGATGGCGCTGGGGCTGTCCACAGGAGTTTTGGAAAGCTGAGTGGATACCACTGAGAGAACTGCAGTAGTATCAAGACCATTTGTTATCCAGCTTCTCTACAAAACCTTTATTCTCTCGCTTAATCATGGGTGGCAAATGAAAAATTAGGACCCAAGCTTTTGTCATGACGTCAAAAGTCAATAGCCCTTTTAAAACAAAAAAAAAATTCTTGTGTTGAAGACGCAATAAGCAAACCGTAAAACAAAAGATTATCACCTTCACAAAAATCTCAAAGTTTCCTCCCAACGGCGCTCCCCTCTCACCACCACCAAGCCCCGGGGCACTCTCTCCCTACCCACGGAGGAGTTAAACACCTAGCTGCCATACCATCGCCACTGGGCGCTCTCCACAGCAGCGGTGGTATCCCACTTTACCACACACCGTGGGTTGCGTCACAAACTCTATCAACAAAATCTCTTGTAAATACCCCCCTTTCATTTCGAATGTCCGCGCGGCCCCTCCCAGGTCCGGAGATCCCTCGAGCCACCGCGGATCCGGATCCGAGCAGCAGCCCGGCTGCTAGAGCTGGGGTGGTACACCTCGAAACTTGTGGCGTCACGAACAGGATACGAACAGGACCCACTTACCTGGGTGACGTGCGCCTTGAGGCCGAAAACTGCGAGTCAAAATTAATCGTCCCGCTGATTCCACCATTTTCCGCCATCTTTTTGCGCCAAAACGCGGTCTTCCCTGAGAAAGCGTGCAAAGTCTAAGCCCCGCCCTTCATCTTGCGTGTGAGGCCAGAACCGGAAGTTCCCAGAGGGCCACAGCGCGCAAAAGAGTGTTGAATGAAAACTGAGGGGGCGTGCCGGAATGTAACAGCGAAAGTGGAGCAGGGAAGCCAGGACTCTGCCATAATGTTCCTGGACAATGCAGAGGCAAGATGGCGGAGCGAAGCTGGTCACCGGAACGTGCTGTTTCCGGGACCGCGACTTGGATAGAGGAAGAGACGGAACAACTGTGCAGGAGAATGCGGACGCAGTTCCTTTTCATACTGAACCACTGGAGGGAAGAGATGAGGAGCCTGGTGATGGCGGTGCGAGCCCGTAAGATGGAAGTCCCACGAGAAGAGAGGGTAAGCGGTTACCCAGTCCCTGTCGATTACCCTAATCCGGCCACTTTGGCTGAGAGATCCGGACCGCCCCCGCTTGCAGCAAGCATTCCACCGTTACCAACCCCGTCCTCGGCGGACGCCGAGCTGCCCAAACCAATCCCGGCAGCGGAACTCGCAGTACTAGTGTATGAGTCTCCAGCTACAGAAACCTCGGTCTCGACCATCATCCCAGTCATGACAGCGGTCGTCCGGACCGCGGCCAGACCAGACCCGGATGCATCACCGGGCCCGTCCTCTGAGCGGAGCATCCAGACCCTGCAACCCCGGCTGCGGAACAGTCGGTATTTTTGCCTACAGCTGCAGAAGCAGAGACTGAAAACCTACCGGTTCCACCACTGCGCGGCATCCCCACGGCTGTTGGGGCCGCAAGAGTCCATATCAAGCTAGAGCCAGTTAGGGAGCTGAGGCCGGACGCTGACGCCCCCTGCCGGGAATGACACCAGCGACAATTGTTACTGGCAGTGACAACTTCAGACCAACGGCAGTGGGAGATTGTTGCCCGTACAAAGAGGGAGAAGGAGAATCTAAGGAAAGCCATGTTTCGTGTCCGAGGGCTACAGAGAAGGGGCCTTGTACGACGCTTTGACCCTAAGAAGGGGTGGGGTTTCCTCTGGGAAGCAAGTTTCCCCGATGAAGTCTTCATACCTCAAAGGGATATCGAGCAGCATCTCCCAAGGGATCACCCGGGCCAAAATCTGGAGCCAGGGGAGGTGGTCACTTACAACCGGCACTGGAGCGAGCGGTGCTGATACGCCCTCGATGTGAAAAGGCTCGCTATGGTAAATGAGCAAGTTGTTAAAGCTGCCACTACCAGCCTCCCAGTGAGTGGTACTAGTAGATTGAAAAATGTTATAATATCAGTAGTTTGCGAGGCCATAGAACTGTTAGGTATCGGTGTTTTCGGTTATTATTTTCCACAGTTTGTTGTTTTTCATGTAGAAATGTTAGCAAATATATGCTTGAGTAACCAATTACAAATGAACGAAGAAGTTACCTGACTAACAACTAGATTCCTTTACAGAGTGTACACCCGGTACATGGACTCCGTTACGTTTAATATATAAATAAGTAAATATGGACCGTGGTCATAGGACTGGCTTGACCAACACGAACTTGTGTATTGTATATAGTTGCACATCCTGTGCCAACCAGAGTCGTCTAAGACCACCGCTGGAACCTTAACCTCACGGACCCGCGGATAGGTTTCCAGGGGGTCAGGTTGTTTGGGTAGCAGATTATTGGGATCCGGGACATTGGGACTGGACTGTCGCAGGAAGGGGCTGCAACGGAGTAGGTTGAGCCTCTATTACCACAAAAACCGGTAGCGTCCCACCGTTGGGCGATGAACTCTTTATAATTCAGTAACGTTTAAGAAAAGTGCCTCCCCTGTGTGGGATGAAAGTTCTAGATAAAGAAATGTTAACCCTTTCTTACTTCTTTTATACAGTTTTGAAAAACAAACAAAAAAAAAAAAAACTAGGATCTGGGGGGAGGGAGGGTAGTGGAGCAAAAAAGGGGATAGATAGTGCAGATAGAGACAGTGAGATGGTAGGGGTCAATGAAGGATTGGGGGGGATGGGACATACAAGGAACGTAGGGAGGCTAGGAGTAATAAAGGTGTTAATAGGATTAAATGTCTACTGGCAAATGCAAGAAGTCTTGCAAACAAAATGAATGAATTGGAGACTCTTATGTCAACCATGGATTATGATGTGGTGGGCATTACGGAAACCTGGCTGGATGAAAGCCATGACTGGGTGACAAACATACAGGGTTATAGTACATTTAGGAGGGACAGGAAAGACAAAAAAGGTGGTGGGGTGTGTATATTTATCAAATCTAACCTAAAACCTGTGTTGAATGATGACATTGGGGGGAACTGCAACAATGTAGAGTCAGTATGGGTAAATGTACATGGGGAGGGGAATAATGGAATAATGGAAAAATGCTAATTGGAGTTTGCTATAAGCCTCCTAACATACCTGAACAAATAGAGGGTGAAATGCTGGAACAAATTGAAAAGGCAGCGAATAATAATAATCGGGTTCTTATTATGGGGGATTTCAACTATCCAGACATACAGTGGGACATAGAATCTTCTGGTTGTGCTAAAAGCTGTAAATTCTTATCTACCATTCAAGACCATTTCCTCTCTCAGATGGTAGATGAACCGACTAGGGGAGATAATTTGCTAGATTTGGTCCTGTCAAATAGACCGGATACAATTTCAGATCTACAGGTCCGGAAGCACTTGGGCACCAGCGATCATAATATGGTAAGCTTCAATGTAATATTCAATAGAACATTTCAAAGGGGAAATGCTAAAACCTGGAATTTTAGGAAAGCTGATTTCAACAAATTAAGGGAAGAGCTTAAATGTGTAGATTGGGACAAAGTCATGGTAACTGGGGATACTGAACATAAATGGGGAAAGTTTAAGGATATACTGCTAGAGTCCTGTAAAAAACTTATACCCTCTGGTAATAAAATGTCCCGGAATAAAAAGAAACCACTATGGATAAATAAGACTGTACAAAGTATAATAAAACAAAAACAAAGGGCGTTTAAAATCTTGAAGGCTGAGAATACAGAAATAGCATTTCAGAAGTATAAAGATATCAATAGGCAATGCAAAAAAGAAATTAAACAAGCAAAACTAGCTACTGAAACAAAAATTGCCAATGACATTAAAATAAATCCCAAAATCTTTTATAAATACATTAATGCCAAAAGGAAAACAAAGGATAGTATTGGCCCCTTAAAATATAATAACAAGTTAGTTATAGAGGACAAACAAAAGACTGAGATATTAAATAGGCATTTCTCATCTGTGTTCACCAAGGAACTGACTGTACCAGGCATCATTCAACAAGTGAAAAATCAAAGTTCACAACCCGATATAATTAATTTAACACAAGAAGAAGTATGCCTACGTCTGACTAAATTAAACATTGACAAATCCCCAGGGCCAGATGGCATTCATCCACGAATATTGAGTGAATTGAGCTCCGTAATTGACAGACCGCTGTATCTCATCTTTTTAGACTAGCTTGCAACAGGGTTGGTGCCTCAGGATTGGAGGATTGCTGATGTGGTACCGATATTTAAGAAAGGTAAGAGGGTAGATCCAGGCAACTACCGTCCAGTAAGCCTGACATCAGTAGTATGCAAAGTTTTTGAGGGCATTTTAAGGGATGACATGCAAAAATATGTTGCAGAAAATAATATAATAACTGACAGACAGCATGGATTCATGAAAGATAATCGTGTCTAACCAACCTGTTGGGGTTCTATGAGGGGGTAAGTGCAAACCTGGATATTGGTAATGCAGCTGATATGATTTATTTGGACTTTGCAAAGGCATTTGATACTGTATCACATAATAGCCTTATACTAAAGCTCCAGAAGCAAGGACTAGGGGAAACTATATGCAACTGGGTAAGGAATTGGCTAAAAGATAGGAAACAAAGAGTAGTCATAAATGGAACATTCTCTAAATGGGCCATAGTCAGCAGTGGGGTACCGCAGGGATCTGTGCTAGGACCAATTCTTTTTAATCTCTTTATTAATGACCTTGTGGATGGGATTGGTAGTAAAGTGTCAGTCTTTGCTGATGACATCAAACTATGTAGGATATTAAAAACTGACCTTGATAGTACAATATTACAAAACGATCTGGATCAGAAGTCAGAATGGGCAGATACTTGGCAAATGAGATTTAATGTTGATAAATGTAAAGTAATGCACCTAGGACGGAGTAATCCTATAACTGCGTATACATTAAATGGAAGTAAACTCGGGACTACAGAACAGGAGAAGGACTTTGGTATTCTCATTACAAATAAGCTGAGCAGCAGCACTCAATGTCAAGCAGCAGCTGCTAAAGCAAACAAGATTCTAGGGTGTATAAAAAGAGAGATTAGATCCCGTGATCCCAACGTATTGTTACCCCTCTATAAATCACTTGTAAGACCACATCTGGAATATGGGATTCAGTTTTGGGCTCCACATTTTAAAAAGGACATTCAGAAGTTAGAGTCAGTTCAAAGGCAGGCAACTAGACTACTACAAGGAATGGAAGGCCTCCCATATGATGACAGGTTGAAAAAGTTAGATATGTTTAGCTTAGAAAAAAGGCGTCTCAGAGGAGATCTCATTTATATGTATAAATACATGTGTGGTCAATATAAAGGACTGGCACATGACTTATTTCTTCCGAAGACAATACTAAGGACCAGGGGGCATTCACTGCGAGTGGAAGAAAAGCGATTCCGACAGCTAAATAGGAAAGGGTTCTTTACAGTTAGAGCAGTCAGACTGTGGAATGCCCTACCACAAGAGGTTGTAATGGCAGATACTATAACAGCTTTCAAAAAAGGGCTGGATGATTTCCTCAGTACACACAACATTGTTAGTTATAAATGACTTTGTGACCAAATGTAGAACTGGTGGAGGAAGGTTGAACTAGATGGACCTAGGTCTTTTTTCAACCTTAGTAACTATGTAACTATGTAAAAAAAATAAACCTCTGGTATCCTGTAGCTCGGGGATGAGCTACATTTAACCAAGGGGGAATGTGACGCCTAGCCTATCAGGTCGTCACAGGACATTGTGCAATCTGCCCTTCTGCATGGTGTCCATCTCCTCCTTGGTTACGGGTCCCTGGCCTTTGGTGTTGCTAAGAACGAGCCAATCAAAAACCCTAGAAACACTCTGCACCACCCCCACCAGACACTCCAATTTTGTAGCCTGAAGGGAATAGGGCCGCCCACTTGGGGGTTTGGTTAGGGAGGGTCAGGAGTGTTAGGAGTAGTCAGTCAGGTGGTGACTTTCGTGAGGAGAGGTCGCAAGTTGTTGGAGGAGGTTAGGAGCTGGGCTCCTCAGTTACTAGGTGGCAGATGTTGGTCTGGGCCTGGTAGGAGCTGGAACCCCAGTCGCAGGGGATCATGTCAAGGGGCACGGAACTGACGAGCAGGGCAGCCAGGCGGCCTTGAGCCATCTCCAGGCAGGGGCCAGGACACGGCGGGGTACGTTGACCCTAGGCCGGGAAGTAGCTTCAAGCGTCGTGGTAATTTACCCGACGAGGGCGAAAACTTCATGATTCGTTCTCCACTGGCTCCAAAATTGGGGTACTAGTGCAACAAGGGGATAGGATTTTCCCAATACACAGTCCAGAAAATCCCAAGCGTGAACCCTGAGAGCAAGCTCACTCTGTTAGCCATACGGGTGAGCGGGACCCGACTAGTTTCACACTACAGGGGCCAACCAGTAAAGAAAGTGCCAAGGAAAAAGTCATAGGCTAACAAGCAACACCATCGGGCACGGGATCCCAGCGTGCTCCCTCCCTGTTACAGTGGTGCTAAGAATTCTGGTTTACAAGTTGTCGGTGTCAGCGTTATTGGACTGAGTGAGTATGCCGTGACCCTTTCCTCCCAACGGCGCTCCCCTCTCACCACCACCAAGTCCCGGTGCACTCTCCCCATACCGACGGAGGAGTTAAACACCTAGCTGCCATACCATCGCCACTGGGCGCTCTCCACAGCAGCGGTGGTATCCCACTTTACCACACATCGTGGGTGGCGTCACGAACTCTATCAACAAAATCCCTTGTAAGTACTGCCCTTTCATTTCGAGTGTCCGCGCGGCCCCTCCCAGGTCCGGAGATCCCTCGAGCTACCGCGGATCCGGATCTGAGCAGCAGCCGGCTGATGGCGCTGGGGCTGTCCACAGGAGTTTTGGAAAGCTGAGTGGATACCACTGAGAGAACTGCAGTAGTATCAAGACCATTTGTTATCCAGCTTCTCTACAAAACCTTTATTCTCTCGCTTAATCATGGGTGGCAAATGAAAAATTAGGACCCAAGCTTTTGTCATGACGTCAAAAGTCAATAGCCCTTTTAAAACAAAAAAAAAATTCTTGTGTTGAAGACGCAATAAGCAAACCGTAAAACAAAAGATTATCACCTTCACAAAAATCTCAAAGTTTGCAACATAGAACAATAAAACACTGAAATCAGTTTTGATCACACTAGATATGAGAGGGCTGAAACTGGCACAATATTTGACCACCCTAAAGGCCTCGTTACACATAGCAATATCGTTAGCGAGATCACTGAAATGTCACAGATTTAGTGACGCAACAGTGACCTCGCTAGCGATCTCGCTACATGTGACACATAGCAGCGACCGCCCCCCGCTGCGCTATCGCTGATCATACCTGAACTTCCTGGTTCACTTTTTGATTATTATTTTCCCGCTGGGCAGCATGCATCGCTGTGTTTGATGCCATGACAATGACGAGAGACCTCATTGGCAAGCCTGGGTGGAAACACTACGCCTCTATCGAGGTCTGAGTTGTCAGAATAGCTGCTGTGTGACAGGGTCCCAACGACCGCCGAGGTCGTTATACGGATCACCGTATCGTTGCTGCGTCGTTAATTAGATCTGCCTGTTTGCCAGCTCACTAGCAACCAAGGAGCGACGTACCAGCGATCCTGACCAGGTCGTATCGTTGTCAGGATCACTGGAACGTCGCTACGTGTAACGGGACCCTTAGATTTGTGGCCAGTTTTTACGAAATCATCCATGCAGACAAAGTTTAAGAAATGCTTGACAAATGCTCATCAATTTAGAGGGCAAGAGTGAGCACATTCTCACCTATTGTGTTCAGATATAAATCAAATTGACGTTCTACATAGAAATGTATTATTAGCTCAGGGATGTTATCTACTGCAGCCATCGATGGGCAAACACTAGTCCAGGCTCCTGTCACTTTCATTAAGGCCTGCACTGGTTTATGATTCTATGGTTGTCTATCAAAAAGCAAAACGTTACAAAAAATAAATAAATAATTTGCAATAAAAAGGAAAATGTAATATCTTCTTGACATTAGGGCTAGGGCTATATGGTGACCTTGTTAACTTGGGGTTGCTGCAATATAAAAGTCAATGGGGGTCACATTGTGACACCTACACTACTGTGACAAGCAAGTAAAAAAAAAAATCAGCCTCGGTTGGATTTTTTGCGTCTTGCTTCACGCGGTCATGGAAGTGTAGGTGTTGCAATAGAATCTTATTCAGTTGTACAGTGCTGTGATATAACAGAGATACAGTGACCAAAGTCACCGTATAGCCCTAGCCTAAAGCTCACAGATAGACTTTCATCTGACTCACGCATTTCCAGTCTACCTAGACACTAATGTAGCACCTACCGGTATCCCTGTGGGGACACTGACTTACTCACCACCCTGGTCAGGTTCGTCCTCCCCCGCACTTCCCTGGCCATCCACGTGTGCTGCTGCATCTTTTCCCTCTCGTGGCCTGTGTACGCAGCCCAGGTCTCCAGGGAGTGTGCTTATGGCGCACACACCGGCCCTCCTCTTAAAGGGCCGGCACATCACTTCCTGGAAATGCCTCTTAGCCTATGGCTGAGAGGCACTATGTATTTAAGACAGCCTCCCATTAGGGGAGATGATTGCGCAACACCTTTAGTTAGTCAGTGTCCTGTTTGTCTAGGTAGTTGTCAGGTCCCGTTATCCCTGTGTCTGTCACCTGTACCTGAGTCTGCCTTCCCATACTTATCTGTCCCTGCCATGCTCACCATACCTGTCCATACCCACCTGCCTCAGACATTCTTCCTGTAGCTGTGTGCATCTGTGTCTATACCAGAGTCCGTCACCTGTCCTTGGGGTCAGCTGCCACAATAACGGTCACTGCCCTTGGAGTGGAACCTCGTGTCCGCCTCGTGGTAGGGACTTAGTTAATCCCCTCCCACTAATGGGTAAGCCCGGATCCCCCCTGTGGTCCACTAATCTCGCTTGTTGCCCTACACCGGCCGCAAGCATTACAACTAACATGTACTTGCATAAGAAGATTCATCAGCCATTTAGAATGGTAAAGGGTGGGCAAGCTGGGTAAGAACCATTAAGAGAGCTATAATGGTGTTGTAACTCAGCACCATAATCTTCTGCATCATGTGAATAAACTTAAGGGTTCGTTCACCAATCCCAGTTAAGCAATGGATTTTTGGATGGAAAGACCAGCTCTCTCCTAACACAACTACCTTTGCGGAGTGCATAAGCAGAGCATCTGTATGATATCTTACAATTTATACTGCCTATGTAACACTCTTCTTTTTTAGAAATATTAAAGGGGAGGAACCAATCCCACGAAATATTATGGATGTCTACATCGCCTCTAACACTGCTTTCTAGCCTGTGGTGTCCACATCGGCAGTTGTTATATTCCTCAGTGTAATATAGGATAATTGGGTTGGATAAGCGCTAAACCCAGGCATAAGCAATCCTGGAAGGTTTTATAGAAGTCAATCAGGCCAAAATTCTCTGAGAATTTAACTTCTGTAATTGTGAAAAAAAAATAAAGCAAAAGCACTACAAGTGTCAGCCCGTCAGAAGAAGCTCACAATAAGCGACAAGTTGACTAAGTCAGTGCCAAGTCCTTCTCTGAATTTACATTATGTAGAGAACTATGTATACATGTACAATACAATATGAACACATACTGTTACTCAACGTGAAGGCTTTGAAATTTGCTGGGGCATTATAAGTATAAAAAAAGGCTGAATAATTTGGAGCATTAACAGATTGATCTTTCCATTCAAAGACATTCCACCTTTATTTCAGTGCCTGCCCTATGAACCTGCTTTGAAGAAAATACAAAGACCCAGAATTTAGAGTTGGGCATTTAATTATAGACCTTTTTTTATGTCAAGGGGAGGGGGGGAGCCACGAACTATGAATACAATTACTTTCTCATTTGTACCAGCACCAGAAGGGTTAACAGAAAGACTTTGGTCTCTGCGGTCCTGCATGGTTTGTATTCTTTTGCTACTGGAGAGGTCTGTTCAAGGCATCTGCTTCCCTGGAAACAGCTTACATTGGATCAATCAAAGCCTTTTCTCCTAAAGAAAGGATCTTACTGTGAAGCCCTCCACCTCTCCTAATCATGCCATCTTAACCGGAACAAGAGGGTACAGCTGGCCATAGCCCCTTTAAAATGAAAAGATCACCCCAACAGTTGTCCCTATGTGTCCATACTTTATCATAACAGTCCTTGCCATGGTATAGGAGCGCGTGAATGTCCCGCTGGCTAATTTTTCTTAGCATCACTGGTATATACTCTAAATTAAAAGGGTCCATCCTAGTGACAATCGCCTTTCAACTCTGCAGGGGACGCTGAAAACTGGTGAAATACCGTAAGAGCCAAAAATATAAGGTCTGGGCTCATAATTAAAGCTATCATTATATTTATATCCTAGAAAGTTGGTTCTGATTTACTAAAAGAACGTGAAACTAGATGACTTGTTTTACCTTCACCGCCTTATTTAAAGGCAATCTGTCTTCGGGTTTTTGCTATGTAAGAGCAGCATGATGAAGAGGCTAAGAGCCTGGTTCCAGTTATGTTTGCTGGCCTGCCCGCTATCATTTTGATAAAATTAGTCTTTTCTTTGCTCCAGATTTAGCAATGCTCAGAATGCTGAGCCCTATATAACTCCACCCACAGCACTGATTGGCAGATTTCTGTGTACAATGTGCATTGGCAGAAAGCTGCTCATCAATGGTGAAGGTGGGGCAGAACCAAGAGGTACAAGATACCAAGTCCTGTAGTGATAATCTCCTGCTTATAAAACACTAATTATATTGAAACACAACACATCCCTAAAATCAGGCTTTCGACCCCTATATCATTCTGCTCACGGATTACATAGCAAAAACCTGCTGACATATTCCCTTTAACCACAAGTTTCTCACACTTCTGGCCGCAGATCTTCAGTGCATACTATCTGGTAGTTGAATTTTAGATACCATAAACATAAAGCCAGAAATAAAAAGTGAAGCCGGCTGGTAACTGGTCTTGTAGTCATCTAACATGGGCAAAACCATAAACACAGATACAGCACCAAAAGAACAAAATTGAATTGTCATCACAAAAGTAGCTGGGGTCAAAACAAGGAGCAATCAAGTCAACTACTGTGCTGGAAGAACACACTACTGAAATGTAGCTGTACTTCATAAGCATAGACTAGTGATGAGCAAGCACCACCATGCTTGGGTGCTCGGCACTCATAATGAGCAGTCGGATGCTTTTGACTTGCGTACCAAGTTTAATGGAAGTTGGGGAAACGTGAGCACTTTTCCTGAATATTTTCCGGAAAAATGCTCCAGTTACGCATTGACTTCCATCATACTCAGTACATGAGTTGAACCCATCTAAGCATCCAACTGTTCGTTACGAATACACATATTTGGCATCGCTACATTTAGGAATGTCCAATGTATTAAAATATAAAATAGTATAATCTGATAGGTAAACAGCATGACAGAAAAAAAAATTATAAACTTCAGAATTAATTTTTTTTGGCCACTGCAAAATTAAAATAAAATACAATAAGAGGCGATCAAACCATCACATCTATCCAAAAGAGGTATCAGTAAAAACATTAGCTTAGGGCGCAAAAAATAAGCTGTCATATAACCCCAAAGTCCAAAAATTGAATACGTTACGGGTCTCAGAATATAGCGCCAAGAGCAAATTTATATTTTTTTCACAAACTTTTTATTTTTTTTCACCATTTAAATAAAAGAAAAACTACCTATATTTGATATCTATGTACTCATACTGACCTGGAAAATCATACTGTAAGGTCAGTTTTAGCATAAAGTGAAAATGGCAAATAAACAAACAGTTCTGGAATCACACTTTCTTTGCAATTTCATTGCACTTGGAATTTTTTCCCGTTTTCTAGTACACTATATGGTAAATTTAATGGCTTCACTTAAAAGTACAACTTGTCCCGCAAAAACACAAGTCCTCATACAGTGATTTTGACGGAAAAATAAAAATGTTATGGCTCTTGGAAGAACGGGAGGAAAAAAACGAAGACGAAAAACAGGAAATCACAAAGTGGTGAAAGGCTTAAAAGAACATCTGAGAGCTAAAAAATTGTTTAAAAGAACTGAAGTCCTCAGTGGTTGATACCTTTTAATGGCCAACTGAAAAGATGGTAATAATAGCAAGGTTTCGAGACTACTCAGGTCTCTTCATCAGGCAGCTAATAAGATTTCTTTTGAAACTTTAGCCACATATTCCCAATCTTTACTAACTTATATTACTGTGCATGCTTAAACTATGTTGACACATCTGATACATTAGAGCCATTGTCTTCTTTATAATCCAGTAGCCAAATATAAAGTATATTATATTTCAACTTCACTCTGTATATAGCAAAAAAACAAGACCCATAAACATGTCTAGTGGATAATAAATAGTAAAGCAATAATAAATGCATAAAATGCATACATAATAAATTACTAATAATTATCATCCTCAGGAAATAAATAAGAACTAGTATAGAATTCATAGACACACAGTTAATGTGAACCTGTTACATTGTACATGCAGCCCAATCTGTGGACAGCATGGTATAGAGGAGAATCTCAGCAGAATGAGAAATGAACTGTTGGAAACGATGTATTTCATTCATTGAAATTGGTGTGTAGGCATATATGAGTCCAGTGGGTGGTCCTACACTATGATTGACAGCTAGCTCTGCATGTGCACTTTTGGAAAACTGTCAATCACTGAAAAGGAAACCACCTACTGGATTTATATATGCGTATATATACCAAGCATTTCCTTACATAAAGTGCAAATTGTATTGAAACTTTTTCCCTAAAAGTGCATATCAATCTGATTAGTTCCTCTTGTTCTGTAATACCCTGTTTTCCTGAAAGTAAGACCTACCACAAAAATAATCCCTAGTAGGCTTGAGTATGCTTAAAATATGAACCCTACTCCAAAAATAAGCCATAGTTGTGGTTACATAAAGAACTGTCTAAGCAGCTAAAAAAAGGTTTAAAAATACAGCAAGACTCTTCATCAAAGAAAGCAGACAGCCTCAAAAGAAAGCAGACAGCCCCAAAAGAAAGCAGACAGCCCCAAAAGAAAGCAGACAGCCCCAAAAGAAAGAAGACATTCCCCACCCTCCAAAAGATTACACTCACCAGACCCTAAACAATTACAGTTAGCAAGTGCCAATGGATGGGCTCTCACACAGAGATCTGCATCGCTGTCAGGTCCCTCGCCCTTCCAGTTGCATTAGGCTCCTTTCACATTGCGTTTTACCTTCCGCTCACAGGTCCCGTCGGAGCATCCGTCCGAACCGCCCCTCCCCCACTCTGCAAAGCGTGTGCCGGACGCATGCGCCCGACAGGGCCATTCACTGTTATGGAGCGCACT
Organism: Anomaloglossus baeobatrachus; assembly: GCF_048569485.1. Classification (NCBI taxonomy): domain Eukaryota; kingdom Metazoa; phylum Chordata; class Amphibia; order Anura; family Aromobatidae; genus Anomaloglossus; species Anomaloglossus baeobatrachus. The sequence goes on along the minus strand of NC_134359.1, from coordinate 116,996,463 downwards.
GCGTTAGCGTGTGCTCTGTTTTGTGCCATTTTTTGCATATATACGTTTCTGCAAATGGACACCCGAACGTAGTGGACTACGTTCGGGTGTCCGTCTGCAGAAACGTATATATGCAAAAAATATTTTGCGCATGCGTCCGGAACACGCTTTGCAGAGTGGGGGAGGGGCGGTTCGGACGGATGCTCCGACGGGACCTGTGAGCGGAAGGTAAAACGCAATGTGAAAGGAGCCTTACACTGCAGCTCTCACGAACAGATTGGGTACCAGTATCACTCCATGAAAGTGATAACTGCTTCCAGTCACCAAGGGGAGTTAAGCGCCATAGAACGAAGGTGGACCTGAAAGTGATGCAAATTTTCATTTGAGAGAACATTTACTTGCCAACTGTAATTGTTTGGGGTCTGGTAAGTGCGATTCTTTTAGGGGGTGCTAGCTTTCTTTAGGGGTAAACTTAGTACATACAGAATAATAAATATAAGCGGGTAATTTAAACCTTTGTAAATATGGCATGTACCCACCACTATAGAACTGGTGCTGCACCACAAGAATAGTTGATCAGATAAGAAAATATGTATCTGAACCAGTAATCGGATTACCATAAAATATTGATGTCCCAGGATGTGATTACATGATTATATTTGAATAAAAGTTGTTTTTTTTTGTTCAAGAATAAATGTGGATTGTTGTTCATGGGAAAATATAAGACATCCTCTGAAAATAAGCCTTAAGGCCACTTTACATGCTGCGACATCGCTAGCAATGTCGCTAGCGATCGCACCCGCTCCTGTTGTTTGTGCGTCACGGGCAAATCGCTGCCCGTGGCGAACAATATCGCTAGGATGTGTCAAACGGACTTACCTTCCTAGCGACGAACAACCTTTTTTTTAAGGAGGCTGTTCGTGCGGCGTCACAGCGACGTAAATCAGCTGGCCACCAATAGAAGCGGAGGGGCGGAGACCAGCCGCATTCACGTCACTCCCACCTCGTTGCCGGAGGACGCAGGAACGCTGTTTTTTTGTTGTTCTTGGGGTGTCACACGTAGCGAAGTGTGCTGCCTCAGGAACGACGAACAACCTGCGTCCTAAATGATCAACGATATTTGGGAAAGGAACGATGTGTCAACAATCAATGATTTTTGCCGTTTTTCGGATCGTTAGCAGCCACTCGTAGGTGTCACATGCAACAACGTCGCTAGCGACGCTGGATGTGTGTCACGAATTCCGTGACCCCAACGATATCTCGTTAGCGATGTTGTTGCGTGTATAGCGGCCTTTAGAGCATCTTTCGGAGCAAAAAATAACACCCCATCTTATTTTTGAGGAAACATGGTATCTTGCCTACAGATCAGATATCATTTTCAACATGAAAGGTTCACTTTAAATATTGATCTAAGACTATAGGAGGAATGAGGCTGTGATTTATACTAATCATTCCACATATACTGTAGTTTCATTTTGGCAGGACTTTCATGATTTTTGGACCATTCTATTAACATATAACTGAGGACTTTCATAAGAATGTAAACCTTGGTGGAGAGATCTCTGCAAGGCTCTATTGACCATAGGTGGAGTAGAAGGAGTGTTAGTAAAAGCATGTGAATGAAAACAATATTGTCTGCTGCACAATGAACAAAATGTTATGGAATTTGTGGACAAAGGAATCAAAATTCTTCTGTCTATAACACTACTTATCAGGTTCATATAAGGGGCAGACAGTTAATAACGTTAGGCAGGATCACATGGATAATTTTGAAGCATTCTGCATCTTGGACAATAGACTATATTATTGCAGAGATTTAGTTATTGATATATTTTCCACTGTTGGTAAATTAAGAAAAAATATAAATTATATAATAACAATATAATTTATTAAAATATGTGCTACTAAAAGAAGCAAGAAAACGGAATGTACTTACATTAAACAGTCCATCACATGCTGTGTCATGTCCATGTGATAAGGAAGTTCTGCATGTTAGTGTGAAAGAACACAGGAGGATGAGGGAAGCAAATATTAGTTTACGCATGGAAAGGATGGAAAGGATGGTTGACTGAGAAAGGGAATAAGTTAGGTTTATACAGCTGCAAATATGCAATCAGAAGCATCTGAAAAACAAGAAATTTCTTAAGATTGATGATTTCCTCCAACTATTTATTTTAGATCAATGAAGGTAGATAGATAGATAGATAGATAGATAGATAAAAAGAGATTGAAAAAATGTGAGTCTCACTTGCAAGACAGATGGTGAAAAAATGGATTTTGATCATCTTGGATTGATTAAAATTCAGTTTTTGGCACTATCTGAATTTTGAATGACGCCCTTATTTTTTGCCGATTGATACAAATGTGATAGGATGGATAGATAGATAGATAGATAGATAGATGGCTCATACAAAAAAAATTACCAGTACCTCCAAACAGAATAAAATAAGTGGGAATAGATGCAAGCTGTTATAACTGCATAATACACATACAAAAGAAAACAGCAGCACTCTGTAAGCACCAAGATTTATGTAACCATTAAAACTTGAACTGCATTACTGCTATATGAAATATAGTTATAAAAATGAAGGTACTTAGCACATAAATTGGCCAATTCATGAGAGCCCATTAGCCGCAGCAAGGCGTACTTCTTTGACGAGTTCCTAACCTAATATCGTGTCTTTCCTGGGCTAAAAAGCTACAAATTTATGGGTGTGTAGGATCCAGCATTAATCAAAAGATAGCCTTAAGGGGGCTTTACACGCTGCGACATCACTAATGCGGAGTCGTTGGGGTCACGGAATTTGTGACGCACATCCGGCCGCATTAGCGATGTTGCTGCGTGTGACACCGATGAGCGATTTTGCATCGTTGTAAAAACGTGCAAAATCGCTCATCGGTGACATGGGGGTCCATTCTCGATTATCGTTACTGCAGCAGTAACGACGTAGTTCGTCGCTCCTGCGGCAGCACACATCGCTATGTGTGACGCCGCAGGAACGAGGAAGCTCTCCTTACCTGCCTCCCGGCCGCTATGAGGAAGGAAGGAGGTGGGCGGGATGTTACGTCCCGCTCATCTCCGCCCCTCCGCTGCTATTGGGCAGCCGCTCAGTGATGTCGCTGTGACGCCGCACGGACCGCCCCCTTAAAAAGGAGGTGGTTCGCCGGTCACAGCGACGTCGCCGGGCAGGTAAGTATGTGTGACGGGTCTGAGCGATGTTGTGTGGCACGGGCACCGATTTGCCCGTGTCGCGCAACAGATGGGGCGGGTACCCACACTAGCGATATCGGGACCGATATCGCAGTGTGTAAAGTAGCCTTTAGACTGATGAGAAGAGTGCTCAGTCAGAAAAGCAGATAGTCAAAGTCCTCCAATTAATACAAAAACAAAAAACTGAAGAGCGCCTTCAAACAAAATAAAGCAAGTGTGAACAGGTGCAAGCTGCTATGACTGCATAATAAACAAAAAAATACAGCAGCATGCTGTAAGCTAAGTACCTTCATTTTTATAAGCATATTTCATATAACAGAAATGCAGGTCAAGTTTTATATGTTCAATGTTCACATATATCTTGGCACTTACAGAGTGCTGCTGTATTCTTTTGTTTTTGTACATAGATGATAGATAGATAGATAGATAGATAGATAGATGCCCTGTAATTACTAGTTCTGTTTACATGAGATATTGTTAAGTTGGTCAAAATCGTTATCTAGAAAGGAAGAAATAAATATATAACTTTTTTTTTTAAATATTTGAGAAAATAAAATGAAATCTAGAAGCTACATATAGTGTCTCATAGTGTCTGCAGGCAGTTGGAGCTATAAACCAAACAAATGTTATGGAACAAAAAAAGTATACATTCTATATATCCAGGCTGTCCCCACTGGAGGGTCATGAAGGCTCTCATTTGCTGTCAATCACTTTGGAAGTATTAGCATTTGCTGCTACTTTGGAATGTAAGCCTTGCAAAGAGCAAATAGTCTGCTAGTCTGGAGTTATTTAAATAACCAGAGAACACATACTGTTGTTGTGCTTGACCTTAAAGCAGTGGATTAGCGTCTCAATATTAGCTTACCATACCTAGTACTTAGGGCTGCCATATATTAATTAGAAAGCAGGAATTTACTAGCTGAAAGTGTGTTAAATACAATACCACTCTAGTAATAAACAGGGAATTGTAAGCAGTACATTCAAAGGTTCTACATAGATCAGCCCAGGCTTTTAATAGGTAGCAATGACACCCAATAACCAATAGTTGCTAATAACCTGCAACCTTTCTGTGTCAAAAACATTTTTTAATTAAATAATAATTGCTGCACTTATAATAAACAAAAGGTCATACCACACGGTAATCACATCACATAGAACGAATATGGAAAATAAAAACCACATTTTTTTTTCAACAAGATTATGTGCCCATATATATATATATATATATATATATATATATGTTTCCAGCATTGCTGCCAAGGTTAAAGGGGGTCCACGTCTCAGTGCTTAGACCACACACTGCATCAAATTGGTCTGCATGGCTGTTTTAACAGAAGGAAGCCTCTTCTATAGATGATGCACAAGAAAAGCCCTCAAATAGTTTTCTGAAGTCAAGCAGACTAAGGACATGGATTACTGGAACCATGTCCTTTGGTCTGATGAGACCAAGATAAACTTATTTAGTTCAGATGGTGTCAAGCATGTATGGAGGCAACCAGGTGAGGAGTACAAAGACAAGTGTGCCTTACCTACAGTCAAGCATGAAGGTGTGGGTGTCATGGTTTGGGGCTTCATGAGTGAGGCAACCATGAATGCCAACATGTACTGTGACATTCTAAAGCACTGCATCATCCCCTCCTTTTGTATTACAACACAACAGAGACCCCAAACATACCTGCAAGATGACCAATGCCTTACTAAAGAAACTGAGGGTAAAGGTGCTGGACTGGCCAAGCATGTCTCCAGACCTAAACCCTATTGAGCATCGGTGGGGCCTCCTCAAACAAAAGGGGGAGGAGCGCAAGGTCTCTAACATCCACCAGCTCTGTGATGTCGTCATGGAGGATGGAAGAGGATCTAGCCTCTCCTGTGAAGCTCTAGTGAACTCCATGCCCAAGAGAGTTAAGGCAGTGCTTGAAAATAATGGTGGCCAAACAAAATATTGACACTTTAGGCACAATTTGACCATTTTCACTAATGGGGTGTACTCACTTTTTGTTGCCAGACATTAATGACTGTGTGCTAAGTTATTTAGAGGGCACCAAATTTACACTGTTATACAAGCTGCACACTGACTACTGTACATAGCTATATCCTCAGCGTTCTCTCATGAAAATAAATAAAATATTTACAAAATGTGAGGTGTGTATTCACTTTGTGATATACTGTATATACGGTACATACACACACCCACACACATACACAAAAAACACACACGCACACATTTTATATATATATATATATATATATATATATATATATATATATATATATATATTGCACACACTCACACAGTACTGTACAAAAGTTTTAGGCAGGCATGGAAAACATGCTGCAAAAATTAAAGTGCTTGAAAAATAAAGGTGTTGATAGTATAGTTTCATCTACTAACAAAGTGCAAAGTGAGTGAATAGAGGAGTAGTCTAAATCCAATCAAGTGACCGTCTTTTGCCTACAAAACATCATCAGTTCTAGCTACACAAAGTCAGGGATTTTGTAGGATTATAGTCATCTGTGTGAGGAGCGAATTGTACCAAGCAGAGGATATTAATCATCATTTTACTTTATATGTCACTAAAAACAGAATCATTACCAGTTCACCAGTTTTTTGCCCTATAAGCTGTGGCCACCACCACTGGGCTCTTATATACAGCATTCTAAGCATTCTAACATGCTGTATATAAGAGCCCAGGCTGCTGGGTATAACATAAAAAACACTTTATAATACTCACCTAGAAGGTCGCTCTGGTGCACAACGGTCAGATGGGTGGCGCCATTGTCTGGGACCAGCGCCTCCCCTTTTGGCCATCTTGGTCTTCCTTATTCTGAAGCCACGGTGCATGACGCGTCTACGTCATACACAGCTCAGGGCAGAAGAAAGTGCACCTGCGCATGACCTCAATGCCGGCGCGTGTGTATGACATTTTTATGTTATACCCAGTGGCCTGGGCTCTTATATACAACATGTTAGAATGCTGTATATAAGACCCCACTGGTGGTGGCCGCAGCTTATAGGGCAAAAAACTGGTGACAGGTTCCCTTTAACTGAAAGAATTATAAGAGTTATGTAGGAGGCTTAAAGGGAACCAAACATCAGGATTTTTGGTATATAAGGTAAAGCCAGTGCAGTACTGGCACTATCAGGCATATTATCTACATACCATTAGTGGGCAGCTCGGATGTTTAGGCTTTCAAATCCAAGTTTGTGAAGTTTAATAATTCATCAGCTTTTTGACTGACAGTTGCACCTCAGCAGATAATAGCAGGGCGGGTTATGCACATGGATTAACGCTCCCCCCCCCCGCCTCCTGCTTCTCCCTCTCTCTGGCTCTATACTAATTTTACTTTTCAGTAAGCTGGCGTCGGAGTTGGCGCCTGCACATAGCGCTTGTCTCCGGTGCCAGCTTTCTGAAGCCTGCCTTACCCACTGCTGTTCTAATCTTCCGACTGAGATTGCGGCGCATGCGCCCTTGCATCTTCTGCTCTCTTGTGACTGCGGGTGCGCGCGCGGTCACAATAGAAGAGGAGAACAGCTGATCGGAGGAAACCATGCAGCCCCAAGACACCGTGCCAGCGCCAGGTTCAAGAAGACAGAAGACCATGATCGTGGAGCGGTGAGCGGGAGGAATAAAGATGGATTCTCTAAGTGTGTCTGTGTATTTATTTCTAATAAAGTATTTTTTCTGTGTGGTGTCTTTTTTTAACCCTTTATTACAGATTCTTAATGGCCGGGTCAAACTTGGCCTGACATTAAAAATCTCTGGCTTTATATCAGCTGGTAAAACAAAGCTAGTATTAACCCCTTATTACCCAGCGTGCCACCCGTCACCAGGAAGAGTTGGATACAGTGCCAGAAGATGGCGCTTCTATGAAAGCGCCATTTTCTTGGGCAGTTGCGGACTGCAATTCGCAGTGGGGGGCCCTGAAAGTTTGGGCCACCCTGCGCTGCGGATTCCAGCACCCAGCTGTCTAGTTGTACCTGGCTGGATACAAAAATTGGGCGAAGCCAACGTCGGTTTTTTTTTAATTATTTCATAAAATTCATGAAATAATTAAAAAAAGGGCTTCCCTATATTTTTGGTTCCTAGACAGGTACAAATAGGCATCTGGGGGTTGGGGGCAGCCGTACCTGCCTGCTGTACCTGGCTAGCATAAAAAAATATGGCGAAGCCCACGTCAGTTTTTCTTTAGTTTTTGGGCAAAAAAATTAAAAAAGGGCTTCCTGGATTTTCCATTGCCAGTGAAGATAACACCAAGCAGTGGGGGTAAGCAGCCAGTAGCTGCTTGGGTTACCCTTAGCTAGCAATAGAAAATGCAGCAGGAGCCCGCATATTTATTTATAATGAATTTAAAAAAAAATAAAAAATGGGCTTCGCCATATTTTTGGATGCTTATTATTTCATTTTTTTGTATAAATTTTTTGGTAAAAAAAATGACCTAGGGTCCCCCCCATTTTTAATATACAGCACAGGAACAGCAGCAGCTGCAGGCTGCAACCCTCAGATATCTGCTGTACTTTGGCGGGTTATAAAAAATAGAGGGGATCCCACGCATTTATACTAAGAAAAAAAATGGCATGGGATCCCCCCATTTTTCTATAACCAGCCAAGTAACAGCAGACATCTGGGGGCTGATATTATTATGGTGGGAAGGGCCATGGTTATTTGGCCCTTTCCAGCCTAACAATAGCAGCCCGCAGCCGTCCCAGAAGTGGTGCATCCTATAGATGTGCCAATTCTGGTGCTGAAACCGGCTCTCCCCGTTGCCCTGGTGAGGTGGCAAATTGGGTAATATATGGAGTTGATGCCAGCTGTGAATTGCCAGCTGGCATCAAGTCCTGGTATTAGTAATGGGTGGGCGTCTAGTAGACACCTCATTACAAATAACATTATTTTAAAGTAATACTTTTTTATTAGAACAAAATACCCCCTGACGCCACCCCTCGTTGACCAAGTTGTTAAAAAAATTATTGAAATGCAAAAGGTCTGCCATAATCCATTTAGACGTACCCCGACATTCTCCAAAGTTGAACCTGAAAAGACATAAAAATAGAAATTAGTTAAATAAACACAAAAGACGCCATCTTTCCAATTTAATTCCCTTTGACATCCATAATCCAGGTCCACCGCAATCCAAATCTGGGGTTCACCCCATACTCCTTGGCACATTCAATGGAGAACTAAAAGTCCCCCATTGATTGTGAGAGCAGCCTCTCACTTGCACCTGTGACGTTATTGCCCCTGCAGGTGCACACACACTGCTGTGAGTGCTTCCCTGTGGTGACCTGGCACTCATAAGGTGAGCCCAGGTCACCGCAGGGGCGTGCACACAGCAATGTGTGTGTGTGCACGCCTGCTGAGGCAATTACGTCACAGGTGCTAGTGATTTCATTCACCTGACCCCGTGACGACAGTGCCGCGTGATATCACTACCTGTGACCGGGTCTCGCAGCACTGATGTCACAGGGTCAGACAAGTCCATTGTGAACTCACCTCATCTGACCCCCGATATCGCTGGCAGGCTGCTGTCGGATTTTTCCTCTTCGCCCTGTGGCGTCCCGGTGTCCTGCCAGGCTGCTGTGCTGGCCCAGTGTTCTGGGGCGGCCCGGTGTCCTGGGGCAGCACGATATCATCTGCTGCAGCTAATAGGTAAGATCAGCTGTTCTCCAGTCCTGTTGTGACCGCGCGTGTTCCCACGGTCACAACTAGATCTGAAGAAGCGAGGGCGTATGCGCCGCCCCCTCTCAGGCACAAGAGTATAATAACTAGGTAATGCGGGCTTCAGAAAGATGGCACTGGAGATTAGCGCTATGCGCAGGCGCCAAGTCTGACGCCATATTACTGAATAGAAAAACTAGCATAGAGCCAGGTGGTGGGAGGGGGGGGGCGGTAATCCATGTGCATAACCCGCCCTGTTATTATCTGCTGAGGTGCAACTGTCAGTTAAAAAGCTGATGAATTATTAAACTTCACAAACTTGGATTTGAAAGCCTAAACACCCGAGCTGACCACTAATGGTATGTACAGCCTGTGCCTGATAGTGCCAGTACTGCACTGGTTGCACCTTTTATACCAAAATCCTGATGTTTGGTTAAAACAGCCAAGCCGTGCTATAAAAGGTGAGGTTGGGGAAGACCGTTTCATGTCACAGGACATACACCATGGCAAGACTGAGCCGAGGAACAAGGAACAAAGTAGTTATACTGCATCAGCAAAGTCTCACCCAGATTTCAAAGCAGACTAGAGATTCAAGATGTGCTGTTCAAGCTCTTTTAATAATCTGTATGTTTATACAGCGGCAACATATTTCACAGCGCTTTACATACATCAGCAACACTGTCCCCGTTGGGGCTCACAATCTAAATTTCCTATCAGTATGTCTTTGGAGTGTGGGAGGAACTTGTAGAACCCAGAGGAAATCCACCCAAACACGGGGAGAACATACAAACTCCTTGCAGATATTGTCCTTGTTGGGATTTTAATCCAGGCCCTTAAGGGTGCTTTACACGCTGCGACATCGCAAGCGATAGCACCCGCCCCGTCGTTCGTGCGACATTTGGTGATTGCTGCCGTAGTGAATATTATCGCTACGGCAGCATCACACGCACATACCTTTTCAGCAACGTTGCTGTGACCGCCGAACAATCCCTCCTTTAAGGGGGAGGTGCGTTCGGCGTCATAGCGATGTCACTACGGCGTCACTAAGCGGCCGCACAATAGCAGAGGGGCGGAGATGAGCGGCCGGAACATGTCGCCCACCTCCTTCCTTCCTCATTGCCGGTGGACGCAGGTAAGGAGATGTTCGTCGCTCCTGCGGTGTCACACATAGTGATGTGTGGTGTCGCAGGAACGACGAACAACCTCGCTACTGACCAGACAACGATTTTTGGTACATAAACGACGTGTCACAGACCAACGATTTTTAACTCTTTTGCGATCGTTTAAGGTCGCTCATAGGTGTTACACGCTGCAATGTCGCTAACGGCGCCGGATGTGCATCACAAACACCGTGACCCCGACGATATATCGTTAGCGATGTCGCAGAGTGTAAAGCACCCTTTAGTGCTGCAAGACTGGAGTGCAAACTGAGTCACTGTGCTGCCCCTAAAAGAAGCACCAAGAACTGATAGCAGCCAAGGCATGTAAGTGTGTGTATTTCTGTGCTTGGTGCTCATACTCAATGGTGAAAAAAAAAAATCGAGATATTTTGAAACCATTGTTTCCATTTTTTCCTCATTGGCATATCATTAATTCCACGACTTTTCCTTCTTGGTGTTCCAATTTCAATGCTAAAGAGTGTATAAATAAGATAGAACACAGCAGAAATACACAAAAAACAAGACTTTCAGAATAATGCATAGAATAAATTTATCCCAAATTTATCCCAAAACTATTTTAGAAAAAAACTGTATCAGAAATTCATCTTAAAACAAATCAGAAAGTTTATCTCAAACATAAATCAAAGCAATTTTTTGCTGAGAAAAAGCTGCATAATTTGAAATATTTTGACATTTCATCTGAAAAACACCACAAAGCCATCAAAGCTGTTTATGACTTTTTACGCCTGGAAGTAGATACAATTTTAAGAATTATGCAGGTAACAATTGCTACTGACATATGTTTGCAGTATTACCTATTGTCATTTTTTGTCTTTTTCTCAGCTATCAATTGCTTTGATATAGGTTTGAGATGAAGTTCCTTAAAATTTTTTTGATAAATTCTTAGAAGAGTTTTCTAAATATATTTTTAAGATGAATGTCATGGGTATGTCAGTCATATGGTTTCTGGCAATAGAAGGTCACAGCGTTTGGCTGCGCAAAATACTCCCTGACTTTCTATTGTTGCTGTTGTTAGTATTTATTGTACTACGTAGCTTTCCTGCTGAATTTTCATCTATTCCCTTTTAGGACCCAGTGGAGGGCTCCTTCTGTCCAGCTGCTGATTATCAGTATTCCCGTTGTGCTTAAATACTCCCATCTTCCCAGGACTGGTGCTGGTGATATTATTCAGCTCATTCAGCTCTGGTTGCAAGCAGATGGCTTGTACTTCTCTGTGGTATCATTGCTGAAACTTTGCTAAACTTTTACCTGAGTCATCTGTGGATAAGTAATTCATGCATGTTCCCCCTGTGTGTCCTCCTTGTGTCTTCTTTAGTGTTTAGTGGGATTGACAAAGAGCTCATTTCACCGGTTCCCTATTTAGAGTCCAGCACTAGGGATACCTAGGGTCAGGTATCTGGCTCGGTGCACAGGTGCACAGGTACTGAACCTATTTAGGGTGATGAGGCACCCCTCAGCTGTAGGTTTGGTCAGGGATCACCATCTTCCTCTTCCCTAGACACAGAGTTTCCCTTCCCTTTCGCCGTTCGCTTGGTACTTCCCCCTACCAAGCGTGACAATGAATTTCTTCAATTTGCTGTCTTTTATAATACACTTTTCATTCTTAAAATGGTGGTTTATTTAGGATTTATATAGATGAATTTCAGGTCTTAATTGATGTAGTTACGCTGTGGAACAACCTTTACTTTATCAAAAAAACTAAACACAGCAGTTAATGTTTTTAATACCTTGACAACCCATACTAAAATAGTTGGGTGCTGGCTCCCACCCCTATGATGGACATTTTTTTCAATGTGATTTTTTTAGGTACTGTCTCTGTACACACGAGATTGGCACAGGCCAGGATTGTACTACAAAGTCAGACTTGTGCCATAACAAATGGGATTTGTGCTAGCTGTGATTCCGGCAATTTAACTGCCAACTGATTCTAGACATAAGCGGGCTACTTCTGTCACTCCATTGACAATACCATGAAACACAATGGTAGGGTACCAATGGGTTGTTATGACAGCCAGGCCCTAACAATAGAAAAAAAAGAAAAGATAAAAGACAAAAACTAAGGGGCACTTTGCACACTACGACATTGCAGCTGCGATGTCGGTGGGGTCAAATTGAAAGTGACGCACATCCGGCGTCGCAGGCGATATCGTAGTGTGTAAAGCCTTTTTGATATGATTAACGAGCGCAAAATCGTCGTAATAGTATCATCGGTGTAGCGTCGGTCATTTCCATAATTTGGAATTGACCGATGTTACGATGTTGTTCCTCGTTCCAGCAGCATCACACATTGCTGTGTGTGAAGCCGCAGGAGCGAGGAACATCTCCTACCTGCGGCTCACGCCGGCTATGCGGAAGGAAGGAGGTGGGCGGGATTTTTACGTCCCGCTCATCTCCGCCCCTCCGCTTCTATTGGCCGCCTGCCGCGTGACGTCGCTATGACGCCGCACGACCCGCCCCCTTAATAAGGAGGCGGTTCGCCGGCCAGAGCAACGTCGCAGGGCAGGTGAGTGCATGTGAAGCTGGTGTAGCAATAATGTTTGCTACGCCAGCTATCACCATGATTTCGCAGCTGCGACGGGGGCGGGGACTATTGCGCTCGGCATCGCAAGCATCGGTTTGCGATGTCGTAGTGTGCAAAGTGACCCAAAGTCTCTCAAGATGAATATCATAGAAACAAAATACTCCAAATTGCAGAATTGCCGATTTTTTTGCATTCACCATTGTTGATCAACACTGAAGCGAGTGATTGTCTGCAGCTAGCATATATCCATCCAGACAGTACAGGATGAACAGAGACAAAGTGATGCTTCAGCATCACTCTGAACAGCAAATATGCTGTGTTCCTATGAAGGCTGGCACTCTGCCGGTATTCACAGGAAGTGAGTCATGAAAGTGCCAGGGATCATCAGCTGAGCCCACACTGTCATGGCAACCCATTGGCATCCTATGATTGTGTCATGTGGCCACCGATGGCAATCCCCGCTGGAGCACATTAGATTGCGCTGTTCGAGTTCTCTGATCCACCCATGCCTGTTAGCTGCAGAGCCCACATCAAAGGGAGAAAAGAGACCTAGGACATATATATACATCCTAGGTATTTAAGGGGTTAAGGCATTCTGGATATTTAAAAAAAATGTATAGATGCCGGCCTTTAAACGGCCATAAAGTCTTAAAGTCTACTACCTCTTACCTCTGAGGCCGCTTTAACATTGAACATCACTCCCCTCAAATGTTGGGCCCCAAAGAAGCCAGTATTTTCTGTTGTTTATACTGCATTAACATATTTCAAATCAGTACTCAATGATTGTCCCCATTTATTTTGGTCCTCCTGGGGCTCACAATCTTTAAAAACACTAGGGCCAATTTAATAAAAAGCCAATTAACCTATCGGTATGTTTTAGGAGTGTGGGAAGAATTTGGAGTACCCAAAGGAAACCTATGCAAACACAGGGAGAACATGCAAACTCCATGCAGATGTTGACCTTGGTCATGCCTGCTATCCTGATAATTACACCAGTGATTAGATCATTTGTATAATGCTCTGCTAAATCAGAAAAAGACGCATTAGTTTTCACATAAAAGCATCTGCAAGATTTAAGGCGCTAAGCGACGGATACTATTTATTTAGAAATTGTTCAAGAAGGCCCCTTAGAAAGCAGTTACAGAATCATTACCTTTAATTAAAATTCTAAAAACATTTATATATTATTACATATACATATACACACGTATATTTTATCCTCTTATTTCAGAACATCTTTGTCCCTGCTATAAAAAAAATTAATTTGCACTATACTCACCATCCCCTGGTCCAACACTAATTCTCTGCCCGTGTTCCTGGTGTTTGGTATTGGCTTCTTAGCTGCAGCACTGACGTTAGTTTGACAGCAGTCAGAGCTCATGGTTCTGAGGGGGTCACGGATTTGCTGCCGCACGTTGAAGTGATGTTAGCAATGTAGACAATATCGCCACTGGGAGCAGCTGCAGAGATTCAGCATTGGACCCAGGACCAGTGAGTAAAGCCCAGTTTGTTTGTTTTTTTAAAATAACCAACTGTGCATACGGAGCATGATTTCACTACCTCATTGCATAGACTTACACACTCCTTCCTTATTCTTTTTATATGGCACATTAACATACATGCAAAATTATGGCAAAAAGAAAGCAGAGGGGTAAACTCTTTTACAGTGTCAGAAAACCTTTATGGGCGGTGCAATAGCTACTATTAAAAGCGCTATGAAATGCAAATCATAAATGTCCACTCTTGCTCCTTAGCAGAGATGAGCGAACCTTTCAAATTTCGGTTCGCTGAGCCTAACCGAACAAACGATACGATCGCTGAATCAAACTCTGAACCTTTTCGAACCCCATTGAATTCAATGGGACACCGAACATAAGGCGTAAACACCTATACGGGGTCAAAAAGCTTCCAAAACATCACCACTGTTTTGGCATAGCCATTAGCTTCCTAAGCTATTGACATAAGAAATATAGAGGTGGATGAGAGACAGGTGAAGGGCTGGTATTCCCATACACCTCCCTGTAGAGATAAGACACAACTTGGAGACCCACTTTGGAGTCTTGATATTTAAAAACATTAAAGGCAGACAGCAGGACAGCAGAATCAATTCCCACCATGGAAGTATGGTCCATGTACACACAGGATGTGGGCTGCCATTTCCATTTTAAAAAGTGAGCACACAGCGACTGTGCCTTCTGCAGCAGTGTATCCAAGCCATAATAGTGCCCAAGAAATTTCTGTACAACCAGATTAATCCATGCAGTACACATGTTGTAATGTCGCCCAGGCGTAGTGCCGCCACCAGGTTTGCACCATTATTGCATATGGCCTTCCCTGGTCCATGTTTAGTGGAGGCAGCCATTTAGCATATTAATTTAAGCACTACCTCATTGTGTTGACTTATTCACAGGATGTGGCCTGGCATTTTCATTTTAAAAAAAATCAAGAGATGCATGAGTGACAGGCGAAGGCCTCTTGCTCCCAGAACCCTGGCAATACAGACAAAAAACAATTTGGAGACCCTACTTGGAGTCTCCACATTTCCAACAATTAAGGTCAGGCAACAGGAAAAGTGGCAATAATTGGCCCAGACTACAATTAGTCCAACATAACAACCTGGATGCTTGGGACTGGCCCTGTAACAAGGGGTGAACCAACATTTCTACCTTCACCAGAGACATTAAGATGACAGATCTTGCTCCCAGAACCCTGGCACTAAACCATCGCCTAGTCTGCACAGTCTGGAACTGGGGTAGCAAAATCATTGGACATCCACGACTTGTTCATCTTTATGAAAGTTAGGTGGTCTACGCTTTTAGGGGACAGCCGGATGCACTTATCCATCAATACACTGCCAGCAGCGCTGAAGACACGTTCTGAGCGAACGCAGGTAGTGGGGCAGGCCAAAACCTCCAAGGTGTGCCTGGTGAGCTCAGGCCACTCTTGAATTTTTGGACACCAAAATGTAAAAGTGCAAAAGGGTGCAAGCCCCCCTTATGGCATCAATGTTGAACTCTAGATACTCCTGCACCATCCTTTCCAGTCATTCACTATGTGTCAGACTTTTGCTCTATTCTGCTGGTGCCTGCGCACCCAGGCCGTAATAGTGCCCTAGAAATTGCTGTACATCAGGTTGATCCATGCAGTACATATGTGATGTCATGCAGAAGTATTGCCGTCACCAGTTTTGCACCATCATCGCACACGGCCTTTCCTGGCTCCAGGTTGAGTGGACACCTGGATAGTGGTCCTCAACTTTGCAGCTGTATGACTGTGTTTTCCAATGCATAGAAAATTAAGCACTGCCTAATTGTGTTGACCTACACACAGGATGTGGCCTAGCATTTTCATTTAAAAAATCAGGAGATGAATGAGTGACAGGCGAAGAACTCTTGCTCAAAGAACTCTACCACTACACACAAGACACAACTTGGAAGCCCAGATTGGTGTCTTCATATTTAAAAACCTTTCAGGCAGACAGCGGGACAGCAAGGCAGTGACATCAATCCCCCTCGTCCCCATTTCCAAATAGTCTGTTTGCACACCAGCGAAGTACGGTCTATACAACAGGCAGGATGTGACCTCGGTGTCTCACATAGGTCAAAAACACCAAGCCTGGTCACTTCAGCAGAGGTGTATATAGGCTTTCCGGCACCCAGTGCAAGATTTTAATTTGGCGCCCCCCCCCTCATGTGACCAATTATTTATATGTGATTTGCACACTTAAGGTGGCTTTGCACGCTACGAGATCGCTAAAGCGATCTCGTTAGGGTCACGGAGTTTGTGACACACATCCGGCCGCTTTAGCGATGTCGTTGCGTGTGACACCTATTGTCGCAAAAACGTTCAAAATCGCTCATCGGTGACATGGGGGTCCCTTTCCAATTATCGTTGCTGCTGCAGTAACAATGTTGTTTGTCATTCCTGCGGCAGAACACATCGCTATGTGTGACGCCGCTGGAACGACAAACATCTCCTTACCTGCATCCACCGGAAAAGGAGGAAGGAAGGAGGTGGGAGGCATGTTCCGGCCGCTCATCTCCTCTCCTCCTTTTCTATTGGGCGGCGGTTCAGTGACGCTGCTGTGACGTCGCTGAACGAACCGGACCCTTAGAAAGGAGGCTGTTCGCCGGTCATAACGACGTCACTGCACAGGTATGTGCATGTGACGCTGCTGTAGCGATAATGTTCGCTACGGCAGCGATCACCACATATCGTTACAACGACGGGAGCGGGTGCTATCGCGCTCGACATCGCTAGAAATTGTAGGAAACGTAGGAAGAAAAGGTAATTGTCTCAATCAAGTATGAAAATCACATATGAGTGGAGAGGCCATGTGGTGTCTGCTGGAACACACGTACTTACCTTCCAAAGGGGGAGGGACGTTCGGCGTCACAGCGACGTCACATAGCGGCCAATAGAAGCGGAGGGGCGGAGATGAGCGGGACGTAAACATCCCGCCCACCTCCTTCCTTCCACATTGCCGGCGGGATGCAGGTAAGCTGTGTTCACCGTTCCCGGGGTGTCACACGGAGCGACGTGTGCTGCCTCAGGAACATTAAACAATCGGACGTTCGATTTTTAGAAAATGAGCGATGTGTCAACGATGAACGAGAAGGTATTTCTGCTCGTTCATAGCTGTCACACGCTACCATATCACTAACGATGTCGGATGTGCGTCACTTACGACGTGACCCCGCCGACATCTCGTTAGATATATATCGTAACGTGTAAAGCCCGCTTTAGTAAAAGGGTTGTCCAATCTCACAATTTATGTATTGTTAATTGTGTACAGGATCAGAACTAGTAACAGCACCAAAACCCCCAGAGGTATAGAAATACATAAATAGAACCCTCATCAATACAGAAACACAGCATCACAACCACCAGCAGCACAGAAATTCATCATCAGAACCACCAGCAGTACAGAAATACATCCTTTTTTCCCCATCAGTTCAAAAACACAGCATCAAAACCCTCATCAGTATAGAAATACATAATCAGAACCACAAGCAGTACATGGTACATCAATTGTAATGTCAGCTTAAGCGGGCTTTACATGCTACGACATCGCTCAAGTGATCTCGTTGGGGTCACGGAATTTGTGACGCACATCCGGTCGCTTTAGCGATGCCGTTGCGTGTGACACCTATGAGCGATTTTGCATCGTCGCAAAAACGTGCAAAATCGCTCAATGGTGACATGGGGGTCCATTCTCAAATCGTTCCTGCAGCAGCACGCATCGCTCCGTGGGACACCGCAGGAACGAGGAACCTCACCTTACCTGCGTCCTGGCCACAATGCGGAAGGAATGAGGTGGGCGGGATGTTACATCCCGCTCATCTCCGCCCCTCCGCTTCTATTGGGCTGCGGTTCAGTGACGCTGCTGTGACGTCACTGTGACGCTGAACGAACCGCCCCCTTAGAAAGGAGGCGGTTCGCCGGTCACAGCGACGTCGCAGGGAAGGTAAGTCCGTGTGACGGGTCCGGGCGATGTTGTGCGACACGGGCAGAGATTTGCCCGTGTTGCACAACCGATGGAGGCGGGTACGCACGCTGGCGATATCGGTACCGATATCGCAGTGTGTAAAGCGGCCTTTAGACATATACACATTTGAATTGCAGGAATCTACAACTTCCAGTACATCCTTAAAGGGAATCTGTCACCAGGATTTTATCACCTAATCTGAGAGCAGCATAACGTAGGGGCAGAGATCCTGATTCCAGTGATATGTCACTTACTGTGCTGCTTAGTGTAGTTTTGATAAAATCACTGTTTAATCAGCAGTAGATTATCATTACAGGACTGCTTGGCATGCTGCCAGGTAATCCAGCATATTCATCAGCTATGTATGACTGCTAGATCTGCAGCAGAGAAAACATTGATTTTATCAAAATAACAGCAAAGACCTCAGTAAGTGACACATCACTGGAATCAAGGTCTCTGTCTCTACATTATGCTGCTCTCAGATAGGGGAGCAAAAGCTTGTGACAGATTCCTTTTAACAATGGTAAGGAGATACTTGGTAGTTATCAATCATCATTTGACTGCGGACTATACAGGAACTACAGTAAGGCCTCAGTTCCACTTGCGTTTTGCACGGACGAGTGCAATCTGATAAAACATCGAATTGCACTTGCACCAGTGTAAAACTATGGGGCAGTGTCCATCTGTGATTGGTTTTTCATAATATATTGGCATGAGAAAAGAATTGCAGCATGCTGCGTTTGGCAGCAAATCTCAGCTCACACACCCATACAGGTCTACGGGAGAGTGTGAAACATCGCACTGCACTTGGATGTCATCAGAGTGCAGTACGATGTACACAGAGACAGGCCGATGAGAAGGGGGAGAATTACCCCACCCCTTCCTCTTGTCTGTACCTGTGATCCAATCATAAGATCGGATCACAGTTGCATGACACTCAGCTCAGGCTCGCAGCAGAGCCTGAGCCAAGGGTCATTAGCATATCGCATCTGATGCTCTCGCATGGGAAGCAATGCACAAGTGGGACTGAGGCCTAATGATGAGAATTAGTCAGTATCACAAATAAAGGCTAGAGCCTCATTACCGTATGGCATGGTGGGGGGATAGACAGTTCTGGGGGTATACAGCACTGGGATGGGGGGATAGACAGTTCTGGAGGTATACAGCACTGGGGTAGGGGGATAGACAGTTCTGGGGGTATACAGCACTGGGGCGGGGGGATAGACAGTTCTGGGGGTATACAGCACAGGGATGGGGGGATACACAGTTCTGAGGGTATACAGCACTGGGGTGGAGGATAGACAATTCTGGGGGTATACAGCACTGGGGTCAGGGGATAGACAGTTCTGAGGGTATACAGCACTAGGGTCAAGGGAATAGACAGTTCTGGGGGGGATACAGCACTGGGGTCAGGTGATAGATAGTTCTGGGGGTATGCAACACTGTGGTCAGGGGATAGACTCCTCTGGGGGTATACATCACTGGGGTGGGGGGGTAGACAGAACTGGGGTATACAGCACTGGGGTGGGGTGAATAGAGAGTTCTGGGGGTATACAGCACTGGGGTGTGGTGAATAGACAGTTCTGGGGGTATATAGCACTGGGGTGGGGGGATAGACAGTTCTGGGGGTATATAGCACTGGGGTGGGGTGAATAGACAGTTCTGCAGGATATACAGCTCTAGGGTGGGGGGATAGACAGTTCTGCAGGGTATACAGCTCTGGGGTGGGGGGATAGACAATTCTGCAGGGTATACAGCTCTGGGGTGGGGGGATAGACACTTCTGCATGGTATACAGCTCTGGGGTGGGGGGATAGACACTTCTGCAGGGTATACAGCTCTGGGGTGGGGGGATAGACATTTCTGCAGGGTATACAGCTCTGGGGTGGGGGGAACAGACAGTTCTGCAGGGTATACAGCACTGGGGGGACAGGAAATACAGCTCGTCGGGATGTTAATGCTTCATCTGTGGGTTGAGCCTAGAATGTATGGGCTCCTTCCAGGTTAGTGAGCATGACCAGCTTCATGACAAATTAAGTCATACCTGGAAGGAGCCCATATATTCTAGCATCTACCTTCATCTGTGGGAGTGCTGTGCACGCTGCGTGTTAGCTCCGCCCACAGATGAAGTTAGACCCTACATGCAGCGGTGAAAGCTGCGTGCAGGGGGGGAATGTAAGAACCAGCAGCCAGGGAAGTGCGGCTGCCGACATGAGCGCTCCGGTCCCTGGAATTCGGCCCAGGGGCCGCAGCATACATCACCGCCCTTCCTAACGGGTGCCCGGCCCTGGCCGCCTGGGAGACTCAGTGGTGCATTAGTCGGCCCGACAGCACCCCCCCTGACACTGCGCCCAGGGCAGATGCCCCGCCAGCCCCCCCCTAGATACGCCTCTGACTTCTGTAACAGCTGAGGTTCTCTCACTCATACCTACTGTAGCGGGTAAAGAAGTGGAAGTTATGCGGTCGTAGACATGTGTGAGAATAGTTTCCATGGTGACGCAGGAGGAGGAAGAAGCAGCAGTTGCGGTTGATTTTGTGGCCGGTGGTTGGGTAGGCCCGGTAGTAAGCATTTTAGCACAGTAATGTTCCCACAGTAAAGCATGTTGATTGCACATGTGCCAGTTCATACATGTAGTACTCAAATTATTTTAATTTTTGCCTCTTCTGACTCGTTGTTTATGTGACGCCCTGGACTAGCCAGGTAGTCACAGACATAACACTATACACACCCCTTCCCCTAGACAGTTACACCAGTCAAACAAAAACCCTTGTTGCCTCCCTCCAGGGTCTGACGTCCACACCAGGTGGGGCGGAGCCAGGCAGTTGGCCCCACCCACCGAGGAGTTCACAGGCCTGGAGGCGGGAAAAGCAGACATTAGTTTTGGAGGTGAAAGTGAGAGGCCAGAAACTGTCGGTGTCTGGGTAGGGGCCCAGACACAAACAGCAAGGTTGGCAGATGGTGGTGGCCATCTGCAGGAGTTAGTGAATCTCTGCAGATCCGTAGGACCGGGGTGGGGCGTTGGCCCGCTGGTACCGAACTGGGGAGCGGAGTGAAACTAAGCACACAGGCAGGGCCATCGGACCCCGACCAGGCTTGGAGCCGCCGACAACAGTCAAATCCGAGTGTGACAGGAATCCCAGGGGTTTCCTAACAACCAAGACCCGACAGAAGGCAACAGTCCACACCGAGAGGATATACAGCCACCGCTATAGGCTAGAGATCCAAGGGCCAGTGCCTGCGGGCAAAACGGGCTCCTACGGCACCTATACGCCGGGGAGCGGACTACCGGTGGGCAACCACAGGAGTCAGAACATTCTAACAGGTGCAGGGAAAGACAGCCACCATCAGCCGTCCGGGGAGAGCACAACACTACAGCCGGCTGCGGGACCCGTCCATCCAGCCGTTTGGTTTACCAGAGACTCTGTCATTGATTGTCTGAGTGAGTACACCAGTGCCATCCGCACCGCGCCGCGCTGTCCCTGCAACCCTGCACCCCCAGCCATCCAGCCTCCTCGTATCACCACCGGGCCCCGGGATCACCAAACCCTACCCACGGAGGGGACAACATTCTAGCTGCTCCCTACCATCCTTCCCGGGATCCCCGTAACCAGCAGCTGTGGTGCTAATAATCACCACGAACCGTGGGTGGCGTCACGAACTATCTCCCAAAACAAACCACCCCCTTTTCACTCGTGGACGAGGAGCGCTGCTCTAGTCCCCGAGTCCGGCCCACGCTCAAGCCACCGAGCAGCAGCAGAAGCCCCGGACCCGAGCATGGCGAGCGCATCCCCTCCGCCCACGACATTTACAACACTGGCGGATAAAGAAATTTGGATCATCCTTTGTGCTCTCAAAAAATGCCCAGGCTAGGCAATCCTTCCTGCGAACTGCATACCCGCGACCGCTGCTGGCCACAGCCAGAGTTGTGGCTGAGGATGCAGTGCTTCTCATGGTTGCATCACTACGTGTTTGTGTGGTAGTTGCCAACATAACTTCCTCGGCTTCCTCCTCCTCCTTATCTGCTGAGCTACACAGCGGTGTGCTTTTGGGTTCACACCAAGTGGGATCTACAACTACAGGCTCTATGTTGTCCCACTCCTCTTCCTGACCTGACCTCACATAACAGTGCACGTGCGGTCTATGTAAATGGACCTTTAGGCAAGGCTCTGTCTTGCTATGTACCAGTCTGTCACTCATTTAGTCATACAAACTCCAAATAAGAAAAAAATGCAATTCCGCAAGGTATAAAAATACATATGTATTAATATAAAACCGTTGATATTTTACTAAGTATGCATTGTTTTAATTTTACATATTAATAAATATGTAGTTTTTATATCTTATGGGCTTGTATTTTTTCATCTTGGGTGTTTGTTAAACACTAATGAATATAAGTCATAACGTCTGGATTATGCTTATGGGTGGATAACTCATTTAGTCATGTTGATTGTATATATTTTCTAGCTGTTATGTATTGTTATACTAATGTAATGTAAATTCTTTTACATGTATAAAACCATGGAATTATGGGCAGTGTCGAAATAATTATTAATAATAACACTAATAAAATGACTTTTCATCTAATGAAAGTGTTCTTAATAACAACATTTTATTTGGGAATTGCCATGTGTGTAATTTCAGAGCACGTTGAGCAGATCTACTTTGAAGTTTCTCTTACAAATTTATAACTAATTTATGCATGCTTTCAAGTTTTAAACAATATTTGAACATTTTCCCACAAAGCAGGATGAAGCCACTGCACATCGGAACTGAAGAATAAATGACATCCTGATCTCAATTAGCAGCTGACAATAAAGCATATTTTAAGTGTGTATATGCAGTGACTAATTTGATCTCACTTCACCAGCTGTGCCAAAGTGGAAATATTGTTAAAACAGATGAATTGCAAGAACTTAAAGGGGTTATCTGGCTTATTTTACTTTTTTTTATTATTTCACTATTGGGCTACATTGGGGCAGGTAAGTAGATAGTGACCACTTACCTGCCCTGCTGTCAGCCCCTCTCCCTAAGCTCAGAGGGGTCATGTGACCGCTCCTACTGTGATTTTGCTACTTCCGATCATTTTATGTCAACAGGGGCAGGACATTGTTGACATGCAAATCAGCCACTGCATGTTGCCGCCCTGCTGGGCAGGTACAGTGCGGCGGAGTCCACGCCCCCCTCTCTGTGAACCGCTATCTGTGCCCTGTATGCAAGGTCAGACTGGGGTGTCTGGGGCCCACCAGGGGAAATAACTCTAGGGGACCACCCTACAGCTACATGCAAATATCTATTAGCTGCTATGCCCGTTATAGTTTAGCGCTGACTGTAAAGCACAGGCGGCTCCTGCACAACTCCTGTGCACACACACAATAACTCTGTATAATTACAGTAGTTTGCAGTAATGGGATCTTTGGTGACAAGTTATCACCGATCCACAGGTTCGGTAGGTGATAACTTATTGATCAGTGGAACCAGACCAGTGGAAACCTCACCGATCGGGAGAATGGGGAACTTTTATACCTGACAGGGCACTTATATGCCCATTATACAATGCAGCAACGGCCGGTGGGATGTGTGACCGCAGCTCCATTTATCCAAATGGGGCGGTCAGATAAAAATAGGCACAGCGCTCACAGCCACTGAGGGAATGAATGGATCAGGGGTCGAGTCGGACATGAGCTCCAGTGTAATGGGGGATAGAAGTTGCACATTTTGCCGATCAGTTCGGGTCCCAGCAATCAGAGCCCACTGATGAATGAGTTATCACATGCTTAGGCCACGTTCACACTGTCAGTATTTGGTCAGTATCTTACATCAGTATTTGTAGCCAAAATCATTAGTGGGTGAAAAATGCAGAAGCGGTGCCCATCTTTCTATTATACTTTTCCTCTCATTTTACTGATTTTACAATTCCTGGTTATGGCTTCAAATACTGAGGTAAAAAACCCACCAAATACTGTGTGCACGTGGCCTTAGTAAAGGAGATTACTTGTTTTCACTGGAGAACCTCTGTAAGTGCATATTTGCTGCAGTGCAATAGTCACAGGACAGCGAGGAGTTAAACATTCAAATATATAACTATTGGAAATAAAGAATTTTCCCCATATTGATAGAGAGAAAAAGTGACCTCCAGACACAACACAATCCACTATTCAAGACCAATAATACCACATACAAGGGAGAAATACCGCCACACCGTGACCAGACAACATATTACCACCACATAGTGACCAAATACAACCACATACAAGGGATAAATACCGCCACACCATGACCAGACAACATATCACCACATAGTGATCGAATACAATCACATACAAGAGAGAAATACCGCCACACCATGACCAGATAACATATTACCAATACATAGTGCTCAAACACAACCACATACAAGAGAGTAATACCGCCACACCATAATTAGACCACATAGTAAACAAATATTACCACATACAAGGGAGAAATATCACAACACTATGACCAGACTACCAAATAATACTACATACAAGAGACAAATACCACCAAACAATGACAAGACCACATATTACTACTACACAGTGATGACTACTACAAGAAATGATCATGAATAAAAACCACAATACTAATAACATTAATATTACCATCACTGCCATTATACACAGGAGCTCTGTAAATAGTGTCAGTGTACAGGTAATACAGTGATCACAGATGACTTTATAAACAGGAGATCTGTATATAGGTAATACAGTGATCACCAGTGACACTATACACAGGAGCTCTGTATATAGTATACAGTGTGTGTACATGTAACACACTGACTTACCAGTGACGCCTCTAGCTGAGATTATTCATCTTCACTTTTCCTCTTTTTTCAGCACTGACCGTCATCAGTTCTTCCAGCCAGAACATGCCTCTGCAGAAAATAGCACAAGTCACCTATAGCCGATCACTCCCAGGGCACATTCCACACTGTATCCCCAATTTCTACACTACATCAGAATTTTATTCCCCCAGTATCCTCAAAATGAACCTATATTTCAACAGTAATAATGCCCCCTAATTTGCCCCTACAGTAATTATGCCCCACGTGCCACCATAAACCAATAATGTATGTCCCTCATCATGGCCCCTTTTATTTAATAATATCTGGGGGAACAAGTGGAATCAGAAGGGTTGTTAATTGCTTTCTGCACAAATTATCCCCCCACACACTGCTCCTCTCCAAAATAGGGCCACAATGTGCCCCTTTCCATAATGTACCCCCAAAACTTGCCCTTTCTATATTATCTCTCTGCATAAATTTCCCCCGCTCCTCAGTATACTATGCTGCCTTTTACAATTCCCTTCCTAATTGCCTCATAATGACCCTCATTTCTGCATAAAGCCCCCACTGCCCCATAATGTCACTTGTAAAGTAATACCGCTCCTCCCCCACCAAGGCCCCCTCATCTCAAATTACCGTATATACTCGAGTATAAATCAAGGCCCCTAATATAACCACAAAAAACTGAAAACTTATTGGCTCAAGTATAAGCCTAGGGTGGGAAATGCAGCAGCTACTGGTAAATTTAAAAATTAAAAATAGACCCTAATAAAATGTAATGTGCCCCCATCCCTGTGCCGTGTAGCAACAGGATCCCCCCATCCCTCTGTCGTGTAGCAACGGGTCCCCTAATCGGTGGGCTGTTGTCTTCTATGATGGACTTTGGGTGGGACAGGATCTCTAGTCCAGGCCTCAATCGTTTAATTAACTAGTTCCACTTGTTTCTGGTTCCTGGCTTCAGGGTCCGAGTACCCCCCTTTGTGCTACAGTTTCCGGGTCGGTTCCCCGTGTCGGTACCGGCAGGCTACAACCCTGGCCCGGTCCACCTCGGTTCAAATGAGCTGTCTTCCCGTCTCCTGTTGACGGAGACCACCGTCTGCCTCCTAGCCAAGGCACCAGGGCTTCTACCCTGGCACCGCTCAACTTAGACTTGACTGCTGGCGCTACCCCTAGCTCCAGCCCACACTCCTCTCCAAACTGAACTCTAAAAAAAACTGTCTTACTTTCCCGCCCCCGGGCTGTCTAGACCACTGGGTGGGCGTGTCCAAACCGCTTTGTCACGCCCACTGGTGTGTCTATCTTTCCCTAAGGGGGGTGACTAGGGTTTACTGGTTGGCTGTGTGTTTCCTAATGAGGGAAGGTGTTATGCAGGGGCCTATTTGTGACTACCTGGTTTTGCCATAGCAACGGGCTCCCCATCCTTGTGCCGTGTATCAACGGGCCCCCCCATCCTTGTGCAGTGTAGCAACGGGTCCCCCATCCTTGTGCAGTGTATGAATGGGCCCCCCCAGCCTTGTGCAGTGTATGAATGGGCCCCCCCAGCCTTGTGCAGTGTATGAATGGGCCCCCCAGCCTTGTGCAGTGTATGAATGGGCCCCCCAGCCTTGTGCAGTGTATGAATGGGCCCCCCAGCCTTGTGCAGTGTATGAATGGGCCCCCCAGCCTTGTGCTGTCTATGAATGGGCGCCCCAGCCTTGTGCTGTGTATGAATGGGCCCCCCTTCCTGTCCCCTATTATGCCATTGTTCACACACACGTTATTCTCACCTTTCCTCCGTTCCTGCGGGGTCCTTACCTTATCAGTCCGCAGGCTCATAGACCCCTCGTTGATCCCGTCCTCTGCACGGAGCCGCCGCCGCAGGATGCCATCATGGCTTTACTGCAGTTAAATGCTTTGCGGTGCCGTAAAGCATTTAACTGCAGTAAAGCCATGACGTCACCTGCAGCGACGGCTTCGTGCAGAGGACGGGATCACCAAGGGGTCTGTGTCCTGCGGTCAGAAAGAAGCAGCTGGAGGCACCGCGGGAACGAGGAGGAGAGGTGAGAATATATACTTTTTTTTTTCATCGGCTCCTAGTGAGCGCTTACCTGCAGCCCTGCGCGTCCTCGTCTCTGCTGCTCCAGTGTGATGACGGCTGCTGTGTCGGTGCGGGGCTGAGGAACTCCTCCGCCTCAGTCCTGTCACCGGCCGCACTGTTCAGATGTACGTACATTTGAATAGCGGCCCGGTCTCCAGGACAGGTCTGGGACTTCCGCAGTGCAGGACCTACGGTGATATCACATAACTGTGATGTCACCACAGGTCCTTCTGCAGCCGAGCAAACTGTAGCGATAGTACAGAACTTGTGCTATCGCTGCAGTTTGTGATTGATGATTGTGTGATCATCAATCACACTGATTGATGACAGTGTGATTGTGATCTGGGGGCCCTCAGAGCTTGGGAGGGGGCCCTGCCTAGTCTGCCACACATAACGCCGGCCCCGAAAAACCGGCGGCCCCACGGCACTATACACTGCCCTGCACTATATAAAGCACAGGGGCCCACTGAGGGCCCGGGGCCTACCGGGGGATTCCCCGCTACCCCGCCGGGCTAGACCGATCCTGTATATATATATATATATATATATATATATATATATATATATATATATATATATATATATATATAAAAGTAATAAGTTGAGAATGCAGGCTGCTGGCTGTGCGTATATATAATAAAGAGGATGCTGGCTGTGTATATATAATAGACTGTCTGCTGGCTCCATATATGTAATATGGAGGCTAGGGGCTGTATATAGTGTATACACAGCACCATACTGTACACACACATCCACACTATATATGACTCGCCCATCCCAGGGCTATGGGACACCCGGTGTAGGGCCGGACTAGTCCGGGAGTAGTCAGTGATGGCGGGCCCGACTCCGTGACCCTGGCGGGGTCAACTAATATGGCAGTTATGGTGGTGTTAATTATAATAAAGTTTTTGGAAATATTCGTGACACCATCTGTGGATTGCGGCTATGGGGCCGCCGCTGTTGGATGGGACCTCCGGGGCTGATGGATTAGCAGCTGGGATGGTTCTGCTCCCCACAGGTGGAGCAGTGACCCGGGGCAACCATTGGTGCTTGTAAGAGTCTATGGTGCTTTTGTGAATGGTGCAGTGCAGGCGAAATAATGGAGGCAACACCAGGGGGTGCAGTTTCAAGGTTTTACTCACTGGTTCGTGTCTGTCGCGAACTGGTGGCCCACTGGTGTGCTGGAATCCCCTGTCAGGGACCTCCGCCGATCCCGGGTAGTTCTGGAAGTAAATGCCTGTGCACCCTTTTTGTTGTGTCTCTTTCCTCGGCTGTCTTCAAGCCTTGACCTCTCTGGATAAACCTGTCTCGGCCTCCACCATAGGTTCTGGACAAGAAGGCTTGCCTGGATGGAACTGTGCCCTATCTATGATCTATGGTGGGATGTGGCCCTGGGCGCTTGCAACCACCCTGGGCCTTCGGTGTTTACTTTGGAAATGGCTTTCTTTCCTTGGTTTCTAGGGACCGTCCCTGATGCAGCCTGATCCCTCCACCCGATGTCCCAGTGGAACAGGCCATGAGCTTGAAAGCCTTTCAGTGGCCCTGGAATCCTTTATTTCTTGGTCTGTGGTGTCACCTGGGCCTATCTGGGCCCCAGGGTCTCCACCAGGAAGCTTCTCTTTCTCTGTCACTTTTTCGGAGGTATCTACCTCCCCCTCCTTCTCTCTCCAACTACTCCAGACTAACTGAACTTGACCTTCCTGCATCTGCTCTACCCTCTGTTCACTCCTCCTACTTTCCCAGTTGCTAGGCCCCACCCTATGGGAGAAGAGATGGGTCTTACGCCCCCCCATCATACAGCATGAGGGTGGCTGCCATTATCTCCGGTCCCAATATATGCCTAACAATGGGTGTAGTGTGAATTTTGCCTGTGGACCGGCGTTTACTCCTTTCCTTACCCAGGATGGGACATCACACCTCTGGCTGATGTGCAATGTCTCTGTGGCGACGGAAGCCTCAGGGGCGCCACATATACATATAGTATATACAGATGTAATACGGACTGTAATGTGCACCTGTATATACAGTATGGTGCTGTGTATGGGCCAGAAGACAGACACACACAGATTAAACTCAACAGCCGCAGGCAGCTCTGACGCTGAAGACAAAAGGTTCAGATGGAGTCCTGGTGCTCGGTGGTGATCAGAGGATCCTCTCCTCGCGGCAACATGCTTCGTCTTCCGGGACGGTCCTGTCTGTACTGCACATAGCAGCCTCTTTAGCGCATGCACATTACAAACTTCACAATAATGAACAGAGGGACAGAGGGTGGGCTGGCAGTGTCAGAAGTCACTGATGATGTCACACATGACTGTCCCCCTCTTCAGTGCCCATACCTAAGTAGCTGTGGCTATCGCTGGGGCACCGGGGCTTAATAAAGCTAAGCACCATATTTTTTGGCCTATAAGGGTGCTTTCACACATCCGGCATTTCACCGGATTGCCGGATCCGTCACACTCCAGTACAGTGCAATAAAGTATAATAGCATCGCAGCAAGCTCCAGTCACATGCTGTCATGTGACCGGAGCATGTGACCGGAGGTTGCCGTGATGCCATTGTACTTTATTGCACTGTACTGGAGTGTGATGGATCCGGCAAACTGGCAAAATGACGGATGTGTGAAAGCAGCCTAAGATGCTCTTTACCATAAGACGCACCGCAGGTTTACACAGCAGAAATAGAAAAAAAAATACATTTTTCCTATTAAAACTTCCCTGGCGGTGTAAAGGGGATCGGTCATTATTACTAATTTTAATTTACTAGGGTAGAATAGGGAGGTAATAAATCTATTATTAGTGTCTTTCTGCAGTGTATATATTATAGACACACGGCTTTGCTACATGCCCATAGACATACAGAGCTCTGCAAAATGGCCACAGACACACACGGCTCAGCTACAGGCCTATAAACACACATGGCTCCGCACGGGCCCATAGACACACACGGCTCCACTATATGTGTGGCGCCCCTGAGGCTTCCGTCGCCACAGAGACATTGCACCTCAGCCAGAGGTGTGATGTCCCATCCTGGGTAAGGACAAGGGTGCATGCCGGTCCACAGGCAAATTCATACTACACCTATTGTTAGGCATATATTGGGACCGGAGATAGTGGCAGCTACCCCCATGCTGTAGGCTGGGGGGCCGTAAGACCCATCTCTTCTCCCATAGGGTGGGGCCTAGCAACTGGGAAAGTGGCAGGAGCCAACAGAAAGTGAGAGTAGAGACAGGAAGTTCAAGTTCAGAGTAGTTGGAGAATTGGAGAGAGGAGTTGAAGAGAGGGAGGTAGTTACCTCAGCAGAGTGGAGCGAAAGTAACTGAAAGAGAAGTTTCCTGGTGGAGATCCTGGGGCCCGGCTAGGCTCAGGTGACACCACAGACAGTGAAGAAAGGATTCCAGGGCCACGGAAGGCTTTTAAGCTCGTGGCCTGTTCCACTAGAACATCGAGTGGAGGGATCAGGCTGCAATCGGGGACGGTCCCCAGACAGAGGGAAGAAAGACATTTCCAGAAAGTGACACCAAGGCCTACGGTGGTTGCAAGCGCCCCGGGGCCACAACCCGCCGTAGATTCCCTGGGAAGAGGGCAAGATTCCATCCAGGCAAGCCTTCTTGACCAGACCCTATGGTGGAGGCCGAGACAAGTTTATCTATAAAGGTCAAGGCTTTGAAGTCAGTCGAGGGAGGAGACACAAACAAGGGTGCACCGGCATTTACCTTAACAACTACCCGGGATCGGCGGAGGTCCCTGACAGTGAATTTCAGCAATCCAAAGGCACCAGTTTGCTGCAGCCCTGGATCAGTGCGTAAAAACCTTGAAACTGAACCCCCTGGTGTTGCCTCCTTTCTTTCGCCCTGCACCGCATCCATTTCCAAAGCACTATAGACTTTCATA
The DNA here is from genome assembly GCF_048569485.1 of Anomaloglossus baeobatrachus. Classification (NCBI taxonomy): domain Eukaryota; kingdom Metazoa; phylum Chordata; class Amphibia; order Anura; family Aromobatidae; genus Anomaloglossus; species Anomaloglossus baeobatrachus. The sequence goes on along the minus strand of NC_134359.1, from coordinate 116,965,657 downwards.
AGCACCAACGGTTGCCCCGGGGTACCGCTTCACCTGTGGGGAGCAGAACCATCTCAGCTGCTAATCCATCAGCCCCGGAGGTCCCATCCAGCAGCGGCGGCTCCATAGCCGCAATCCACAGGTGGCGTCACGAATATTTCCACAAATTATAATTATTATCACCACCACCACAATTGCCATATTAGTTGACCCCGCCAGGGTCACGGAGTCAGGCCCCGCCACCACTGACTACCCCCGGACTAGTCCGGCCCGGCACCGGGTGTCCCATAGCACTGGGGTGGGCGAGTCACATGCCCATAGACACACGCGGCTCCGCTACAGGCCCATAGACACACACGGCTACACTACAGGCCCATACACACAAACGGCTCAGCTACAGGCCCATAGACACACACAGCTCTGCAACATGCACATTTAGACATAGCTCTAATACATGCACCAATTAACAAACACAACTCTGTTAAATGCTGCACATTTAGACACACACACACTATACATTACCCCAAGTTCCTGATCGTTGCAGAGCAGGAGAGGAGACACTGGGAGCTGCACGGAGGCTGCAGCAGTAGAACATCTACAGGACCTTCCAATTCACCCGTCATGTGATCAGGCACATGACCTGAAAGCTCCTGCAAATACTCACTTCACGTCACCTGCTGGGCTTCAACAGTCTCCTTTCATCTCCTGTGCAGTTTCTTCTCCTGCTCTGGAACAATCACGTAGATCAGTGCAGAGCAGCAGGGGGGAAGGCAGCTTTCTGTCAGCACCCGGGCCCCCCTTCCGTGCTTCTGCTCACCAAGCCCCCTGATGGCGACCCTGGCATGAATTCATTATAACACACGTGGCCGAGCACAGTGAACTGCAGGCGGCCGTGTCTCCTGTGCTATAATGCGGACAGCTGACACTGTCTGCGCATGTAAATGTGTCAGTGCTGTCCCCGAGGCATCATAGTACAGGTGACAGGGCCACGTGGCCATGTTTGTGTTATAATGACATTATGCTGCAGGCAGCCATCCTATAGCACCCGGGAGAGCAGCCCAGGGGGCAATTGCCCTCCTGGGCCAGTCCACCCCTGTATATATATGTCCCCCAGCCTGTCCACATCAGGGCATGGGGAAGAGGGGAGGCAAAACGCCATAATTGGCGCACCTAACGTGATGTGCCACTTCTGGGGTGGCTGTGGGCTGGTATTTTTAGGCTGGGAAGGGCCTAATAACCCTGAACTTTCACATCCTGATAATACCACCCCACTGCTGTTGTCTTTATCTTTGCTGGTTCTCAACAATAGAGGGGAACTCACGTAGTTTTATTTATTTATTAGATTTAACCAGGTAAAATACCCTTTAGTGCCACATACAGTTAGGTCCAGAAATATTTGGACAGTGACACAAGTTTTGTTATTTTAGCTGTTTACAAAAACATGTTCAGAAATACAATTATATATATAATATGGGCTGAAAGTGCACACTCCCAGCTGCAATATGAGAGTTTTCACATCCAAATCGGAGAAAGGGTTTAGGAATCATAGCTCTGTAATGCATAGCCTCCTCTTTTTCAAGGGACCAAAAGTAATTGGACAAGGGACTCAAAGGGCTGCAATTAACTCTGAAGGCGTCTCCCTCGTTAACCTGTAATCAATGAAGTAGTTAAAAGGTCTGGGGTTGATAACAGGTGTGTGGTTTTGCATTTGGAAGCTGTTGCTGTGACCAGACAACATGCGGTCTAAGGAACTCTCAATTGAGGTGAAGCAGAACATCCTGAGGCTGAAAAAAAAGAAAAAATCCATCAGAGAGATAGCAGACATGCTTGGGGTAGCAAAATCAACAGTCAAAAAGGCCTGGGCGTCCACGGATGACAACAGTGGTGGATGATCGCTGCATACTTTCTTTGGTGAAGAAGAACCCGTTCACAACATCAACTGAAGTCCAGAACACTCTCAGTGAAGTAGGTGTATCTGTCTCTAAGTCAACAGTAAAGAGAAGACTCCATGAAAGTAAATACAAAGGGTTCACATCTAGATGCAAACCATTCATCAATTCCAAAAATAGACAGGCCAGAGTTAAATTTGCTGAAAAACACCTTATGAAGCCAGCTCAGTTCTGGAAAAGTATTCTATGGACAGATGAGACCAAGATCAACCTGTACCAGAATGATGGGAAGAAAAAAGTTTGGAGAAGAAAGGGAACGGCACATGATCCAAGGCACACCACATCCTCTGTAAAACATGGTGGAGGCAACGTGATGGCATGGGCATGCATGGCTTTCAATGGCACTGGGTCACTTGTGTTTATTGATGACATAACAGCAGACAAGAGTAGCCGGATGAATTCTGAAGTGTACCGGGATATACTTTCAGCCCAGATTCAGCCAAATGCCGCAAAGTTGATCGGACGGCGCTTCATAGTACAGATGGACAATGACCCCAAGCATACAGCCAAAGCTACCCAGGAGTTCATGAGTGCGAAAAAGTGGAACATTCTGCAATGGCCAAGTCAATCACCAGATCTTAACCCAATTGAGCATGCATTTCACTTGCTCAAATCCAGACTGAAGACGGAAAGACCCACAAACAAGCAAGACCTGAAGACTGCGGCTGTAAAGGCCTGGCAAAGCATTAAGAAGGAGGAAACCCAGCGTTTGGTGATGTCCATGGGTTCCAGACTTAAGGCAGTGATTGCCTCCAAAGGATTCGCAACAAAATATTGAAAATAAAAATTTTTTTTTGGGTTTGGTTTATTTGTCCAATTAGTTTTGACCTCCTAAAATGTGGAGTGTTTGTAAAGAAATGTGTACAATTCCTACAATTTCTATCAGATATTTTTGTTCAAACCTTCAAATTAAACGTTACAATCTGCACTTGAATTCTGTTGTAGAGGTTTCATTTCAAATCCAATGTGGTGGCATGCAGAGCCCAACTCGCGAAAATTGTGTCACTGTCCAAATATTTCTGGACCTAACTGTAAAAGGCACTATAGGGTACAAGTGTATAATATGTAGGGGGGACATTATATAGCTGCAGGATATCTATCTATCTTATCTTTCTATTTTATCTTTTCTATCATTTTTTGTTTAGATTTGATTGCTTTATTATTTCTGCTTTATTATTTCTTAATTTGATTATTCATTGTTTCTCTTCCTTTTTCTTGGTTGTGAATTCTACTTTGTGCCTTACATGGTGGCCTAGAAGTATTTAATTTATTCAACTAGCAAGAATGTACATAGAGTATTAAAATGCATTGTATACACACGTTATACGGATAAAACAATCGCACACTCGCATAGCACTCGTATGACATATGGAATAACACACATGACACTCGTCCCACTTTTCAAGATATTGGAGCCATTATTTATACTCTAGTGTAAGTGAAACCTGAGGAAAACATCCAGAGATGGAAGCAGCTGCTCCATGTTTAGTGGTTGAGCCCCGATTATGACATCACCCATGTGTAGCCACGCCCCCCGTGATGTCACAGCTGGATTTCAATTGTGATGTAGCGGAATCTTTGTGTATATAATGAGTGATGTTACAGATTGAGGCTTTGTCTGGAGAGACTCATTGTGCTAACTACACGATTAGTGATTTTCCTCCATACTAAAATGCTTTTTAAGCTATTTCTATTACTGATTTTGCTATTAGCGCCTGTGGAAGGTGCTCCCATCGGAAACCGCAACCAGCGGTCTATACCGGAGAACAAGATCCAGGGAGGTAAGTGCATTACCAGATATACACTGACTATGGGGTAAAGAGGAACCGCCATTTTAATTTTTATTTCATATATCAGTAATACGCATGGAAATAAGCGACTTTGTAATATTTCTTATTAGAGATAATCTGCTTCTTTCTCATTCTCTCTGATTTTTCACTCTTAATTCACTTTTAAAATCTTTCTTCAGTGAATACAAATTTCCCATTCCTGAGATAGGAGGTGACAGTTGGTGCTTTTCATATTCTATGGAGGGAGGACGAGCGAGTGGCCGACAGACATTCTGCTGCAAGTTCTCCTGACCGTAAGGTACAGATATCCATAGAAGGTTATGAGAACCAACTGTCATCTCCTATCTCAGTAATGGGAAATTTGTAGTCACCGAAGACAGATTTCACCTCAGAATAGATCATTTTGAGAATGAAAGATCAGAGAAGTAATAAGCAGATTTCTATGTGAAGATATTACACAGTTTATCTGGTGAAGGGTTACACTCACATAGCACTCGTATGACATATGGAATAACATACACATGACCCTCGTCCCACTTATTTATACACTGGTGGCAGTAAAACCTGAGGAAAACATCCAGAGATGGAAGCAGCTGCTCCATTAGTGAGTAAGCCCCAATTGTGCCATCCCCCATGTGTAGCCACGCCCACAGTGATGTCACAGTTGGATTCCAATTGTGATGTCACAGAATTTGTGCCTATAATGACTGATGTTACAGATTGAGGCTTTGTCTGGAGAGACTCATTGTGCTAACTACACAATTAGTGATTTTCCTCCATACTAAAATGCTTTTTAAGCTACTTTTATTTCTGATTTTGCTATTAGCGCCTGTGAGAGGTGCTCCCATCGGAAACCGTAACCAGCGGTCTATACCGGAGAACAAGATCCAGGGACGTAAGTGCATTACCAGATATACACTGACTATGGGGTAAAGAGTAACCGCCATTTTAATTTTTATTTCATAAATCAATGATACACATGGAAACAAGCGACTTGCAAGACAAGCAAAGCTTTTTACAAATTTGTAACTTGGTTTAAGAGCAATGCTTTGCAAGAAGAGCAAATACTCACTGTGCACACTTCCAGTTCTGTCCTTTCACCGCGCTCTGACCCGCTCTGGAGGTAACTTTCTGTACATATTTACTGTATACCATTGTACAGTACAGTATATACTATATAACATGTCCATCAATTTGCATTTGTGGATACAGTACTGTACTTTCTTTCTGCTAACCAGTTCAGCACATTGCTTATACTGTACCTCCCGCTCACCAACAATTTTATTGTAAGCTAAAGTGCAGTTTAATTTGTTTTATATGTTTTTTACTGCACTGTACAGTATTTTGTATTAGTGACTGTAATAATTTTATATGAATACAGTACATTATTTTGTATTACTGTAATAAGTTTGTATAAATACAGTAAATATTTTTGGGCTGTGTAACAAATTGTCGGTGTTTCAATTATTTCCTATGGGAAAATTCGCTTTGATACAAGAGTAACTTGGTTTAAGAGCTCACTCCCAGAACCAATTATGCTCGTAATCCAAGGTTCCACTGTATTTCTTATCAGAGAAAATCCGCTTCTTTCTCCATCTCTCTGATTTTTCACTCTTAATTCACCTGTAAAATCTGTCTTCTGTGAATACCAATTTCCCATTCCTGAGATAGGAGATGACAGTTGGTGCTTTTCATATTCTATGGAGGGAGGAGGAGCGAGTGGCAGACAGACATTCTGCTGCAAGTTCTCCTGACCGTAAGGTACAGATCTCCATAGAACGTTATCTCAGTAATGGGAGATTTGTAGTCACTGAAGACAGATTTCACCTCAGAATTCAGCATTTTGAGAATAAAAGATCAGAGAAGAAATACAAGTAAAATATATCTTTGTACCGTGTTAGCCATTCCTGCATCACACAGCGGCCTTCACAGACCATCTCCCAATGGCGTATTCAGAGGGTATCCTGTGTCCTCCATCGCTATGGGACATTGTAGCCAATCACTAATGCCTCTAATCCGTGCCTCCGTTACACCAGCTACCTGGCAGGTCTATGGTAAGGCTTGGGAGGAGTGGTGTTCATTAATCCAGGGTAGGCCCGTTCATAACTGCGACTGCGCAAGAAGCGAAGTGACGACGGAATTTTTGCTTCGGCTCAAAGAACAAGGGGCGTCGGGCACATCGGCAAAACGGCATTTATCGGGGATAGCCTTCTTTTTTCAATTAGCAGGGTGGGTGGACGTGACGAAGTTCTTTGTCATTAAGCAAGCCATTAAAGGCTGGAAAAGGCTTCAACCGAGTCAGGAATGTCGTCGCCCTATGCCAGAGAAGAAATAAGCAGATTTCTATGTGAAGATATTACACAGTTTATCTGGTGAAGCGTTATCTGATCACTTACATCCTTTCTTTTTCTCTTTCAGGGGATAACATCGTCCTTCCCAATAATTCTCAGGATCTGATGGTTATTATTGCTATTGTGGCCATTGTCTTCGTCCTTGTGATAACGGCTGCTGCCATCTCTACCCTCATCTATAAGTAAGTATAGTAAGGAATGATTTATGGGCCACACTGGAGTCTGGAGAAGAAATGTCTCATCTTCAGGTCACTCCAGTATTGGGGACATTTACTGTATGTGTAGAGTAGAAAACCATGTGCAGGACCCAGGTCCAGAGGCCATGTCAGTGCCCGTGGCCCCCGGAACTGAGCGCTGGGGACTTCCTGCTCCCTGTTGGCATGCTTCCTCCCCAATACCAGGACATGTGCCGCACTTCCACAGAGGACATTGTGGCTCTTCACAATCAGAAGAGGCATCTGGACCAGGCCCCGCTCCAGTGCAGACTTCTAGGGTCTCTCCAGTCTGGAGCCCGGGAACCTGATGGGGCAGATTAGACTTTTATGTAGATAATGAAAAATAAATGTTGATTGAAGTGACAGAATGGTGATAATTCTCCTGATAGGAACATGTCATGTAAAACGTGTTATTACCCTGTGCAGAAATCACTTTCATTATAATTTACAATATGACTTCAATTTTACCATTTTACAGACTTTGGAAAAACAACAAATCCAGAAGAGATGAGGAAGGTCTATGGCACGCCGACAAAGATAGTGAATACTATGACGCCGATTTTTACAGCCTGTGGCATTCCTACAAAAAGCGAGAGTGCCGCGGCAGACCAAAAGGTAAATACATCTTTACATATCTGACATTGTGTCACGGCCGGGGAAGGGCTTCACAGGTGTGGGGGGCTCAGGAGCCGAGCTCCCTCCACATGCGGCAGGTACTGGCCATACTCTATAGCTGGCATTTGGGGGACACCTGAGCTGAGCTCCCTCCACACATGGCAGGTACCGGCTATAATCTATAGCTGGCATTTGGGGGGCTCAGTAGCCAAGCTCCCTCCACACGCGGCAGGTATGGGGTACAATCTACAGCTCAGGAGCAGAGCTCCCTCCACACGCAGCAGGCACCGGCTATACTCTATAGCTGGCATTTGGGGGGCTCTGGAGCCGAGCTCCCTCCACACACGGCAGGTACCGGCTATACTCTATAGCTGGGATTTGGGGGGCTCAGGAGCTGAGCTCCCTCCACACACGGCAGGTACTGGCTATACTCTACAGCTGGCATTCATCTTTTGCAGCCGCAGCTAGAGTCCAGTTCCCAACACAGCTACTAACCATTTAAAAGCTTGGTCTTCTTGTAAGGTTCAGCCAAACATTGAGCTCCATAGGGGAACAGGGTTATCATTAGATCTTGCAGTGTCATGGTATTACAGGATATAGTATAGGCAATTAAACCATCGCAGGTTCAAGTCCCCCGAGAGGACGAAGAAATATTGTAAGAAATAAAGACAAGAAAGATTTTAACACATAAAAAATAAATACAAATTGAAAAGTTCAATTCATCCCCACTTCTCCTCTGTTAAAAATACAGAAAGGAAAAAAATAAAAATATACGTATTTGGTATCGCCACATTTGTAATAGTCCGATCTACTAAAATCTAGAATTAATTACCTAATCAGTAAATATTGTAAAAAAGAAAAAAAATTAAATAGAGAGAATTGCATTTTTAGTTCTCTCAGTTCACAAAAAAAATGTAGTAACCTTCAATTAAAGCACAAAACTGGTATCAATGTAACCGGATGGACGTAGACAAAAGTGTAAGAACTAACAATTCCCTATTCCTGAAAGGGTTAATCTCTATATACATAAAGGCAGTTATTGCCGGCTTTAATATTACATGGAAGCAGTCCGGGGCGTCCATTACTGACACTGGGGACATTCTGGTTTGTTTCTTTCAATATATCAAAATGTATTTACCGTATTTTTCACATTATAAGATGCACTTTTCCTCCCAAAATTTTGGGAGGAAAATGAGGGGTGCGCCTTAAAATATGAATATAGCTTACCGGGATGTGGAGAATGGACTCCAGGTGCTGTCTGTGCGGATAGCCGACTGCGTCGCTGTACGGGCGGCTGTCTGTGTGGGTGGCCAGGTGCCTCTCTGTGCGGGTGGCCGGCTGCTTTTCTGTGCGGGCAGGTGGACAGCTGGGTGCTTCTCTGTGCGGGCAGGTGGACAGCTGGGTGCTTCTTTGTGCGGGCAGGTGGACAGCTGGGTGCTTCTCTGTGCAGGCAGGTGGACAGCTGGGTGTTTCTCTGTGCGGGCAGGTGGACAGCTGGGTGCTTCTCTGTACGGGCAGGTGGACAGCTGGGTGCTTCTCTGTGCGGGCGGGCAGCCGGCTGGCTGCCTCTCTGTATGGGAAGCTCCACACAGCCACCACAACTTCCACTGCCAGCACAGACCCACCACTGCGAGCGCAGACACCACCAGCACCACTCTTGCCTCCTGTGACTCTACTCCACCACCGTTGCCACCCCCTCTCCGGTAAGACAACACTGGAGTATAAAAACGGACCTTATTTTTTTTAACCATTTTTTATCTCTAAATTTGGGGTGTGTCTTATAAAACGAAAAATATGGTAATAGAAAAACAACATTTTAGGAAAACAAATAATTTCCAAATCCAAATACCGGCAGTGAATGAACCTGAGACATAAAGGAAATTGTCTACAAGAAACACAGAAGCTTTATTTTATTAATTTTTATTTCAATATTCTGTGTTACAGGAGAACATGAGAAGAAAATAAAGCTTATTGCTGATCATTCTCCTAATGGACCCAAGACGGAAAATGGAGATGTCCTTGAAGAAACCAAGATCTCTGTGTCTGGCCCCCCTGAAGTAATAATCGGCATGCCAGATGAGGATGTGGTCACCGCCTCTGGCCCCCCTGATGTAATAATCGGCATGCCAGATGAGGACGTGATCACCGTCTCTGGCCCCCCTGATGTAATAATCGGCATGCCAGATGAGGACGTGGTCACCGCCTCTGGCCCCCCTGATGAAATAATCGGCATGCCAGATGAGGACGTGGTCACTGCCTCTGGCCCCCCTGATGTAATCAGCATGCCAGATGAGGACGTGGTCACCGCCTCTGACAGTGAGTTTATTTTATCTTCACTTTGAGCAATTTCTTTCAGCATTTTTTAAAGCGCTGGTGTGGCGCATTTAATGTAAGTCCCTGCCCCATTCTTATACTCTCCCTCTGGCGGCTTCATCATTTTTTGTCGCCGCTCAGAAATTATGCAAGTCTCTCATTGACTTACATTGAGTTGTGACCTCCAGTGCGCTCCATGAAATACTGGAGCTACCGATGGGAGAGCCACCGGAAAAAGATGAAGATGGCGGCAGGTGGGTATAAGACACAGGGTGGGGGACTTACATTTAAAGCCCCACCCCAGCGGAGAGAACAAAAAGGGGTGCCTGAATCAGTTTCTTAATATTTTCTGGGTCTCCGCCAATGAAGTAGATTCGTTGTCCAATAAGTTAACAGCTAATCTTATAAACAATGGACCTAATTGGCGCCTATTACCTCTCTGTTTTTTCGTGTTTTTTCCATTTTTTTGCCTAATTTTCATTTTGTTTTTCACCTTTTGTAAAGTCTACTTTATATGTGTTTGCCTAGTTTTTATGTTCACCATTGGGAGCCGGGTTTGTGGTTTCTAGATATTTTTTCTGATTCATCAATTATCTATTATGTTCTCCAGTCCCCCGGAGATATTTTCTGTTTGCCTGACATTGTGGCGCAAAATTTGCATCATTTTGTAAAGCGTTCAAAAAGTGGCAAACCAAGTCACAGGCCAAAAAAAAAGGCTTTTTGTTTGTTTTTCAAAAAATGTATGAACCACTTGCGCCATTTTCAAGAAGGTGGAACGAAAAACCCTTGACAAATACCAGGAAAACAAAATAAAAAATATGACACAAATAATGTATCGGGTCTAATGTGTTTTACAGAACATGAAGAGGACATAGTAAATATTCCATCTCCTCCTCCGCTTCCAAGTTACAAGACACTTTTTGGACAAGGAACGGACATGATTGGATCAGAAGGCTCGATGTCTGACGACAAAAAGGACCGTGACCTCCAACCACGGTAAGTTCTCACCACTTATCTGTATGCATATTTGTATACAGTGTGTCCACCCATATCCTGTCCACCGCCATTAACTTGAGAATGGTGGCAGCTATAGACATAGAAGTGGTGTCTAGGTATAGTAAAGTATCCATGCGCTACACAATGAAACCACCTATAGTGCCACCTGGTGGAAAACAACGGAGTTAGCATTTTTATTTCGAAAACGGAACTAGATAAAGAAAAAAAGTGAATTACAAAGTAGTAGGGCATCATCAATTCAATACAAATCGACACCTTGCATACAGAAATGCTATGATTAGAACGTGTAAAACCTTCAAGGCTGCGGACGTGAAGCGATACCTCATGGAGACCTTCCTACAAGTCAGTGGGTATGGTGGCTGCATGGAGTGGCCTCCACGCTTACCTGACCTGACTCCATTAGACTTCTTTCTGTGAGGTCACATCAAACAGCAGGTGTATGCAACCCCTCCACCAACATTGCAGGACCTACGACGACGTATCACAGATGCTTGTGCAAACGTTTCACCTACCATATTGCACAACATGCAGCAAGATACAGTATGCTGTCCAGAGTCCAGATTTGCATTGCAGCTGACGGTGGCCACTTTGAGCATCAAAGTTAAATGAGCGCTATATGCGTGACCATCAGTCAATGTTTTGGAGGGGGTCATTGGTTTCATATCATAGCATTTCTGTATGCAAGGTGTCGATTCGTATTGAATTGATGATGCCCTGCAACTTTGTAATTCACTTTTTTTCTCTATCTCATTCCATTTTCGAAATAAAAATGCTAACTCCGTTGTTTTCCACCAGGTGGCGCTATAGGTGGTTTCATTGTGTAGCGCATTGCTATTTTAATATACCTAGACACCACTTCTATGCCTATAGCTGCCACTGTTCTCAAGTTGATGGCGGTGGACAGGATATGGGTGGACACATTATATATATATGTATATATATATATATATATATATATATATATATATATATGTTTTATGAATTATGTAGATGCAATAGATAAATAGTTAATGGGCTACATTAGAAATTGGGTGCTTTGGAGCTAAACATTTGAACATAATGAATTTATTATCTAGAGTAGGTCTTCTCAAACTCTTCTACTACTTCCCCTTTAGACATACCCAAGAAATGCCCGAGCATCACCAGGAATATCTAGACGGTGATTGGGCCTCGCCACCTGTAATGGACGGCTGTGATGTGGTCACCTCCGCTGACGGTAAGTTAATTTTATCTTCATTTTAAGCAATTTCTAATATTTTCTTGGTCTCCCACCCCCGACTGGCAACATGAAGTCATTTACTTACACTGAGGACATTCTGGTTTGTGTCTTTGCATATTCCAAAATGTAGTTAATGGAGAATCACCATTTTAAGAGAAAAGAAGTCTCTGAATCCAAATCCCATCAGTGAATTAACCCGAGACATAAAGGAAATTTTCTACAAGAAACACATAGAAGCTTTTTATTTTATTAATGCTGATTTCAATATTCTGTGTTACAGGAGAACATGAGGACAATATGCTTACAATTGTTGATGATGCTCCTCATGGACCCGAGACTGAAAATAGAGAGATCGTCGAGGAGATCAAGATCTCTGTGTCTGGCCCCCTTGATGTAGTAATCAGTATGCCAGATGAGGACGTGGTCACCTCCTCTGACGGTAAGTTTATTTTCTTCACTTTGAGCAATTTCTAATAATTTCTGGGTGTCCAACCCCACACCGGGAATGAAGTAGAATCAATGTCTATTAATATGTATAAACATTGTGTTTTACAGAAGAAGAGGAAATTGAAGATTCTCTACCTTTTCTAACAAGGATCCACACTTGCCAGTGTGTAAACATGCCCGCCAGGGTACAACTTTTTTTCTACTTCAAATCAGAGAACGGAGACCTCCTGCCCTGGTAAGTTCTTATGACTTTGTATCCTGCCTATATGTTTTATGATATATGTCAGGGGTCTGAAACATGCGGCCTGTGGGCCGCATGCGGCCACTCAGGCTGCTTCATGCAGCCCCCAGGCCCGTGCCCCTGTTTACTATCGCGGCCAGTACATGGGCCGCAGCCACTGTCTGCACTTTGTTAGATGAATGTTTTGCCGGTGTGCGCTCTCAGAGTCAATGACTCTGCGCTCTCGCGCCGGCAAAACAATCATCTGACATAAATCACTGTCAGTGGCTGCGGCCCCTGCACCTGTCGTGATAGTTAACAGGGGCACGGGCCTGGGGGCCGCACGAAGCAGAGCTGAGGCAGCCAAGGGCGCGGGACAGGTGAGAAGAATGATGTTTTGTGTGTGTGTGTGTGTGTGTGTGTGTGTGTGTGTGAAGGATGGCACATTAACCCCTTAGCGACCTATGACTTACGGGGTACGTCATGGTTCCCTGGTACTTAAGGACCCATGACGTACCCAGTATGTCATGGCGAGTATGCATCAACAAGAGAAAAGAATGTGCGAAAAAAGTGGGATCACCACAATGAATAAATATACAAAAATATCTTTATTATAGAAATAGGCACAAATACCAACAACCGATTAAAATCAATTAAAAAAGCAAAACAGCTTATGGGAAACACACATACTGAGAGTGCCAATGGTCTGACACCCAAAGAATACCTCACACCCTCAGAGAGCCCCAACCCCACAAACATATAATAATGCAATGATTCAAGACACAGTGTCCATAAACTGGGACCACCAAAAGAGCAGATGGAAAATGCAAAATCAATCAGACAGATCAGAGTCCCAGTAGATGCCGTGGTGGGTTGGCAATGCAGCAATATCGCCACCAATAAGCATGATTTAAAGCAAAAATAGCCCATACAATACCACCTACGGATGGACACACAACGGGGTGCAGGCAAGGGGTGGAGGGGTGAGGTATGAGCCCCACGCGTATCGCTACAAACAAGGTGTAGCTTCCTCAGGGGAAATGTGCAATGATGGAAGCAATGTGCCTTTTTATTTAGTACAACATAATTAGAACATAATTACTAAATTGCCTACCAGCGTGTAGAGAAAGAGGCAAGGGAAGGTTGCTATGGAAATGGAAGACGCCCGATGGAAGCTGCCATTTTGCCACGTGATCACAGTCATGTGGATGGGAACGAGCCACAGGAAGTATAGTATGCGCATGCGTTAGCAACACCAAATAGCAGGCGGCGTAGATAATCATGCTAACAGCGCAAAACATCGTAGCCGGCGCATGCGCAATAAGCAGATGCTGAGATAGATGGTCCCCACACATATTCCACCAACTAATGTGAAGAATACCACTAGTTGCGCAAATATCGTAACCGGCGCATGCGCAATAAGCTGAAACGCTGAAACGCCGAAAACAAGCAGAATGCCAAGATAAGTTGTTACTGCGCATATTCAACCACCCACGAGCTATATTCAACCGGCTACGCCGGTTACGATATTTGCGCAACTAGTGGTATTCTTCACATTAGTTGGTGGAATGGCAAAATGGCAGCTTCCATCGGGCGTCTTCCATTTCCATAGCAACCTTCCCTTGCCTCTTTCTCTACACGCTGGTAGGCAATTTAGTAATTATGTTCTAATTATGTTGTACTAAATAAAAAGGCACATTGCTTCCATCATTGCACATTTCCCCTGAGGAAGCTACACCTTGTTTGTAGCGATACGCGTGGGGCTCATACCTCACCCCTCCACCCCTTGCCTGCACCCCGTTGTGTGTCCATCCGTAGGTGGTATTGTATGGGCTATTTTTGCTTTAAATCATGCTTATTGGTGGCGATATTGCTGCATTGCCAACCCACCACGGCATCTACTGGGACTCTGATCTGTCTGATTGATTTTGCATTTTCCATCTGCTCTTTTGGTGGTCCCAGTTTATGGACACTGTGTCTTGAATCATTGCATTATTATATGTTTGTGGGGTTGGGGCTCTCTGAGGGTGTGAGGTATTCTTTGGGTGTCAGACCATTGGCACTCTCAGTATGTGTGTTTCCCATAAGCTGTTTTGCTTTTTTAATTGATTTTAATCGGTTGTTGGTATTTGTGCCTATTTCTATAATAAAGATATTTTTGTATATTTATTCATTGTGGTGATCCCACTTTTTTCGCACATTCTTTTCTCTTGTTGATGCATACTAGTTCCTTAATGTGCTAAGTGGCTTTGATCCCTTCATATTGTTCATTAATCTGTTTTGGTGCCCTCCCCTCCCACTGTTGTACACAGTATGTCATGGCGAGATCGCGGCCCCGGAGCCCCGGTGGCTGCGATCGCTTTGCATTGCAAATAACTTAGATTCGGGGAGGAGGGGACCTCAGGAGGGGTGGTTTCTCCTCCTCGGACCTACGGAGGCTGTGATTGGCTGAGCGGCATTCGTCAGCCAATCACAGCCGCTGTAATGTTTCAGCCATTAAAAATGGCTGAAATATTGAAATCCAGCCATATCAGTGCAGCTGTAGCACCGATCATTGCCTGGAGCTGGGTGACCTCAGTTTCACCTGCCCCCAGCTCTGATTGGAGAGAACGGCCTTGTCACCGATCTCTCCAATCACTGTGGATCTGGGGCCGGAGACCACCCGCTCAGCTTCACTCCGGCGTCTGTGGAAGGTGAAGGGAGCGATCGGTAAGTTATAGCGCCCCTGCCCCCTTTCAGCCGCCGCCAATGCCCCCCCCTACCTGTCGCGGGCGGAGGAGGGGACGCTGCGCTCTCCCACTGCTCGGGTCCGGCTGCTGCTGCTGCTAGGTGGTGGCTCGAGCGGTGGGCCGGATCCCAGGGACTCGAGCGGCGTTCCTCACCCGTGAGTGAAAAGGGGGTTTGATTGTGGGGATTTGATATTGTCCGTGACGCCACCCACGGTTGTGGTGAGGTTGGTGACACCACCGCTGCTCTGGACGGGGATGCCGGGAGCGATGGCAGGGAGCAGCCTGGATGTTAGTTCTCCCCTCCGTGGGTAGGGGGTTGGTTGTCCCGGGGCCCGGTGATCGGGTAGGGATGGATGGCAGGCCGGTTACGGGGCCTGGCGAGGTGCAGGGTCGCGGGGGCAGCGCTGTGCCGCACGGCACGGTGGTACTCACTCAGCCAATGATGCACACAGAGTCTCCGGTAAAACAAGCGGCTGGATGGACAGGTCACACAGACGGCTGCAGTGTTGCTCCTCCCGGCAGGTTGATGGTGACTGCCTTTCCCTGCACCTGTGTAGTGTGTACGGTTCCAATGGGTTCCCACCGGTAACCCGCTCTCCAGCTTGGATATGTGCTGAGGGAGCCCCTTTTGCCCGCAGGCTCTGGCCCAGGGAACTTTAGCCTTGGCGGTGACTGTGTTTCCCTCTCACGGTTGGACTGTTGCCTTCTATCGGGACTTGGCTGCTGGGAAACTCAGGAGGTTCCCTTCGCTAACGGATTTGACAAATTGCATGGCGACTCCTAGCCTTGTCGGGGTCCGTAAGCCCCTGCCAGATGGTGCTGGCTTCTCTTTGCGTACCGGTCCGGTACCACCGGGCCACCGCCCGTCCACGGTCCTTACGGCTAGCTCCAATAGGCCTCTCCTGCAGACGGTCACCACCGTCTGCCAACCTTGCTGTTCCGTCCGGGCCACACACCCGGACCAACTTCAGACTCCTCAACTGCCACTTCACTTCCACCACTCTTCTCCACTGCAAACTATCTGCTCTCTTTTCTCGCCTCCAGGACTGTGCACTCCTCGGTGGGCGGGACCAACCGCCTGGCCCACCCCCTGGTGTGAGCATCAGCCCCTGGAGGGAGGCAACAAGGGTTTTTGTTTGACTTTGGTGTGCCTGACCGGGAGTGTGGGGTGTGTTGGTGTAGTGCTTGTGACGTCCTGGCTTGCCCAGGGCGCCACATTCCCCCTTAGTAAAATGCAGACCGTCCGCGGGCTGCCCGTCCATCACCGGTTTTATTTTCACAACTGAAAAAGATAAACGGTAAAACATATAAACACATTTTTTCAATCTTCCCACATCGGGAGGCACATACTTAAACGTTGCTAACGGTAACGGCTTCCGCTCTCTCCCACCCAAGCAACCTGGCCCTGATGCTGCCCCTAAGCAAACGGGCAGGCACCCCTTGACCCCAGTCCAGCACAAGTTACCCGAGCGGGTTCTGTCCTTTTCAGGGGACCCACGTCCATGGGGAACCCCTGAAACCCCCGGAGGATCGCCACCGGTTGCGGTAGTGGCAGGCCTGGGCCATCACTTCCCTCCAGGCCCATCCTCCAAATCAGCCTCTCCGGAGGCGGTAACGGTTTAGCCAACATTTTTTTTTTTTACATGCCACTAAGTTTGTGGTTGCCCTGCCAGTTCTCGGGCTTGTCCGTAGCAGTTTCTATGCATTGATTGCAAACAGTCCCCACGGGGACAACAGTTGCCGGCAACGACCGGTGCAAATCAATGTTGAAAATCAGGTAACTTCTTCGGTAATCATTCACTTATCATTTTCAAAATTTCACAACGATACTTTGGTGGTCCCAACGGGGACAACTGCAGCGGAGCTCCGCTGCCATCACTCAGACTCTTCGGTGTCGGCTGGGGGAGGGGACGTGGTGGACACCTGGGCCTCTTGGCTGCCCCTCAACTTTGCATCCAACGCGAACCACCCCCTCTCCCTGCAGTGCCGGGTGTACTGCACCAGGTCTCCTGGCATCAGGTTGCGGCCTGGGTGCTCCTCCGGCAGGTGGGCGTTGACATCCCGCCGGGCTACAAAGACTTCGGCCTCCAGGCCCGGCTCATAAATAAAGCCATAGCCCCGGCGGACATCAAACCGCCTCACCTGCCCTTCATACAGGGGGCCCCAGACACAGAAGGTCGCTTGCCGGAGGCTTTCTTTTTCCCAGATCGTGCGGGCCACCAACTCTGCCTTCTTCCTCTCCCTTTGCGCGATCTCCGGGCCCAGCGGTGTCGGCTCCCTGTCCCAATACGGGGCTGCTGCGAGCTCCGGCGCATGGGTCGGGTCCCGCGAGACCTTCTGGACACTGCCCACCACTGGTGATCTGGGTGGAAGGTCCCGCGGTGACTTGGCCTGGGGTGCTGCCCTGCAGCGGCAACCTGGCGCAACCTCAGCCGAGGTGTGGGGGATGGGCACAGGGGTCCTCTTCCGCCGGGCCTCCTGCACGGAGCGGCCCGTCGGCTCCGGCTCGGGGAAAGTCTCCGCAGACATCTCCGGTTCAGGCTTCGGCACCTTCCACGGTAGCTGTTCTGGACAATCATGGGCTCCGGCTGCAGGCCGATCCGCCTGGGCGGACGTGCGGGGTACCGCTACCAGTTGTGGTGATAGCGGGCCTAGTGGCGGGGGGCGCGGCAGCCAATACGGGTAGTGGGGGAGGTAGCTGGGCGAGCGGGTATGGACCGGGTCCCTCGGCCGCGATGACCAACCCACTAGGGGCACAGGGGCGTGGATCACTCACCCTCCCTTCCGAAACTCCCTCTTCCTTGCGTCTCCGCACGGTCGCCACAACCTCCGCCATGTCGGCCTCCCACTCCTCCAGGAGGAGCTGCATTTTGACCTGCAGCCGTTGTTGGAGCTGAGCGGTCCGGACCTCCACCAACGCCGCGGTTCCAGGTGCGGGGGCTACGGTGCTGCGGGACGGCATAAACATGGCTCTGGCGGCCTCTTCCAGGAACCAGCAACAAGATGGCCGCAGGGTCCTGGCGTCTCTGCTTTTATAGCCGCGGGCTACATGCGGCCAGACGCCATCAGTCCCCCTTAGTTTCCTTCCGGTACCTCCTCTACGGGGGCGGGGTTTCAGCCTTCGCGCTTCTACTGCTCGAGGAGACGCTCGAGCGGGAATCTTTCGCGCCCAAGATGGCAGCTTCACAAATTTTTCGGCCAGACACCTCCGGCGGTCACAAGGCGCACCTCTACCTGACGGCAGAGCGGTAAGATCCTGTTCGTGACGCCAAGTTGTCGCGGGTGGAGGAGGGGACGCTGCGCTCTCCCACTGCTCGGGTCCAGCTGCTGCTGCTCGGTGGTGGCTCGAGCGGTGGGCCGGATCCCAGGGACTCGAGCGGTGTTCCTCGCCCGTGAGTGAAAAGGGGGTTTGATTGTGGGGATTTGATATTGTCCGTGATGCCACCCACGGTTGTGGTGAGGTTGGTGACACCACCGCTGCTCTGGACGGGGATCCCGGGAGCGATGGCAGGGAGCAGCCTGGATGTTAGTTCTCCCCTCCGTGGGTAGGGGGTTGGTTGTCCCGGAGCCCAGTGATGGGGTAGTGATGGATGGCAAGCGGGTTACGGGGCCTGGCAAGGTGCAGGGTTGCGGGGGCAGCGCTGTGCCGCACGGTGGTACTCACTCAGCCAATGATGTACACAGAGTCTCCGGTAAAACAAGAGGCTGGATGGATGGGTCCCACAGATGGCTGCGTTGTTGCTCCTCACGGCAGGTTGATGGTGACTGCCTTTCCCTGCACCTGTGTAGTGTGTACGGTTCCAATGGGTTCCCACCGGTAACCCGCTCTCCAGCTTGGATATGTGCTGAGGGAGCCCCTTTTGCCCGCAGGCTCTGGCCCTGGGAACTTTAGCCTTGGCGGTGACTGTGTTTCCCTCTCAAGGTTGGACTGTTGCCTTCTATCGGGACTTGGCTGCTGGGAAACCCAGGAGGTTCCCTTCGCTAACGGATTTGACAAATTGCACGGGGACTCCTAGCCTTGTCGGGGTCCGTAAGCCCCTGCCGGATGGTGCTGGCTTCTCTTTGCGTACCGGTCCGGTACCGCCGGGCCACCGCCCGTCCACGGTCCTTACGGCTAGCTCCAATAGGCCTCTCTTGCAGACAGTCACCACCATCTGCCAACCTTGCTGTTCCGTCCGGGCCACACACCCAGACCAACTTCAGACTCCTCAACTGCCACTTCCCTTCCACCACTCTTCTCCACTGCAAACTATCTGCTCTCTTTTCCCGCCTCCAGGACTGTGCACTCCTCGGTGGGCGGGACCAACCGCCTGGCCCACCCCCTGGTGTGAGCATCAGCCCCTGGAGGGAGGCAACAAGGGTTTTTGTTTGACTTTGGTGTGCCTGACTGGGAGTGTGGGGTGTGTTGGTGTAGTGCTTGTGACGTCCTGGCTTGCCCAGGGCGCCACATACCCATTACTACAGCATGGGGACATTACTATAGAATAGGGACAAGGTGGGCACATGAGTATAGAATAGGGACAAGGTGGGCACATGACTACAGGATGGGGACAAGGTGGGCACATTACTATAGAATAGGGACAAGGTGGGCACATGTCTATAGAATAGGGCAAGGTGGGCACATTACTAAAGGATGGGGACATTACAAGGATAGGTATAATACTATTGGATGGGAACATTACTATATAATGGGGACAAGGCTGCGGACATTACTACAGGATGGGGACATTACAGTGATAAGCATAATACTATTGGATGGGGACATAACTATAGAAATGGGACAAGGCTGGGGACATTACTAAAGGATGGGGACATTACAAGGATGGGCATAATACTATTGGATGGGGACATTACTATAGAATGGGGACAAGGCTGGTGACATTACTATAGGATGGGGACTAGGATGAGCACAGTACTACAGGATAGGGACATTACTACAAGGGGACAAGGATGAGAAACATTACTATAGGATAGGGATAAGGCTGGGGACATTACTATAGGATGGGGACAAGGATGGACACATTACTACTATAAGATGGGCACATTATGATAAGATGGGGACATTACTATAGGATGGGACAGTACTATAGGATGGGGACAAGGTTGGCACATTACTATATGATAGGGACATTACTGTAGGATGGGCACATTACTATAGAATGGGACAACTATATGATGGGGACAGTACTACAGGATAGGGAGAAGGCTACAAGGGGACAAAGATGGGGAACATTACTATAAGATGGGGATAAGGCTGGACACATTACTACGGGATGTGCACATTACGATAAGATGGGGACAAGGCTGGGGACATTACTATAGGATGGAGACAAGGATGAGCACATTACTGTAGGATGGGGACTAGGATGGGGCACAATACTACAATGGGGCAAGCATGGGCACATTACAACAAGATGGGGAATATTACTAAAAGATGTTGGCCAAAATTTCTATATAGTGATAATAGTAACACTATTAGTTACAAGAAAAAGATAAAATGTAAAAAAAAAAAAAGCATGACATTTTTTTTACCATCAAATTTTTTTTTATATTTTTTATATTTAAACAAAGAATGTGCACATTTATTATAATAAACAAGTGAAAAATGTTCAAAATCAGTGATCCAAAGGTGTGTAAAAAAAAAAAATATATGGTACCAATAAAAATGTCACTTTCTCCTGCAAAGAATGCGGCCCCCAAAATTATTTTTTTCCTCTGTGCGGCCCATACACCCAGCCGAGTTTCAGACCCCTGATATATGTTATGTTTTAACATAAATTGAAATTGACCACTTTTTCTACTCATTCCTCATTAGACACACCGAACTAATACTTGGGCGTCACCAGATAAATCATGGATGGTGCCTGGGCTTCACCAGACAGACCATGGGTGGTGCCTGGTCCTCACCCAACAGACCATGGGTGGTGCCTGGGCCTCACCAGACAGACCATGGGTGGTGCCTGAGCCTCACCAGACAAACCATGGGTGGTGCCTGCCCCTCACCTGACAGACCATGGGTGGTGCCTGGGCCTCACCAGACAGATAGACAGACCATGGGTGGTGCCTGGGCCTCACCAGACAAACCACGGGTGGTGCCTGGGCCTCACCAGATGAACTATGGGTGGTGCCTGGGCCTCACCAGACAGACCATGGGTGGTGCCTGGGCCTCACCAGACAGACCATAGGTGGTGCCCGGGTCTCCCAAGACAGACCACGGGTGGTCCCTGGGCCTCACCATGCAGAGTTAAAGCCCATACTAATATCAAAAATATTTCTCAGTGTTGTCTTATAAACCCAATATAATAATATAATGTTAGAATAACTGCTAAATGACCAACGATGTTTCCAAATTAAATATTGCTGCAGTCATAGAACAGACTGTGCAGCACACGATCACTTCTAGGGAAACTGTGCACCCAGCTGCCTCCAAGGGAAGCCTTACAAGTGAGAGGCGCTGATCTAGTGGATAACATAATCTTCCTGGCTGTCCTGCTCGTTATTGTATACATCCATGTATTTATATTATCCCTAACTATTTTCCTTATTTTTGATCATGTATTACAGGTGAGGCAAAGCGAGGTCTTTAAAAGGCAGATTCCGGGCTCGGTCTCTGCCTCCACCCACTGGATGTGACATTTACCGGACTTTCCGCAGTCAGATGTAGTCACAATACAAGTGACTTTCCTGCTGCACCTAGAGACAGATTCCGGGCTCGGTTTCTGCGCTCACCCATGAATAGGACTTTTATTGGATTTTCCGCAGTCAGATGTAGTCACAATACAAGTGACTTTCCTGCTGCATCTAGAGGCAGATTCCGGGCTCGGTTTCTGTGCTCACCCATGAATATGACTTCTACTGGACTTTCCGCAGTCAGATGTAGTCACAATACAAGTGACTTTCCTGCTGCATCTAGAGGCAGATTCCGGGCTCGGTTTCTGCGCTCACCCATGAATATGACTTATTGGACTTTCCGCAGTCAGATGTAGTCACAATACAAGTGACTTTCCTGCTGCATCTAGAGGCAGTTTCCAGACTCGGTTTCTGCGCTCACCCATGAATAGGACTTTTATTGGATTTTCCGCAGTCAGATGTAGTCACAATACAAGTGACTTTCCTGCTGCATCTAGAGGCAGATTCCGGGCTCGGTTTCTGTGCTCACCCATGAATATGACTTCTACTGGACTTTCCGCAGTCAGATGTAGTCACAATACAAGTGACTTTCCTGCTGCATCTAGAGGCAGATTCCGGGCTCGGTTTCTGCGCTCACCCATGAATATGACTTATTGGACTTTCCGCAGTCAGATGTAGTCACAATACAAGTGACTTTCCTGCTGCATCTAGAGGCAGTTTCCAGACTCGGTTTCTGCGCTCACACATGGATATAATACTGGACTTTCCGCAGTCAGACACGTTCACAGAAAAGTGACTTTCCTGCTGCATGAAGATGCAGTTTCCGGGCTCGGTCTCTGCTCTCACCATTGAACATGTAAAGCCCAAGGGAAGGGCTCTCCTTTAGCCATGGTTCCCTAAAGGTTTCCTCCACTGGGGGTTTTTCCTTTCCTGAGTGCTGAAGGATGACTCTTCATGAGTCAAGGCCCCCTATCATCATCATCATCATCATCATCAGGGCCACATAAAATTTCCTGACTTCTAAAGGAAAATTCTATATTACACAATTTGAATGAAGTAAATAAAGAAGTCAGCGTATATCATGTGTATCTGAGTATTTTTATAGATGTTGTTGAAGCATTTTTGTACCGGATCACCAAGGAGGACATATTGTGGGACGAGGCAGTCTTAGGGCTACTTTGCACACACAGATAAATCTTTGGCAGATCTGTGGTTGCAGTGAAATTGTGGACTTACTATTCCATTTGTACACAGCCACAAACCTGGCACTGATTGTCCACAATTTCACTGCAACCACAGATCTGCCGCAGATTTATCTCTGTGTGCAAAGTACCCCTTAGTCACGAGCTCCTGTAGAGAAGAACACACACCAGTTTGGGAGCATAAACTATTCTGATAATTCCCCTATGAGTAGGTTTCCTATACCATTTACAGATAAATGTAATACTGCATGCAACGTTCCATTGGAATTTTCACCGCCCCCCCCCCTTCTCAGAAATGTGATAACTTTTATGTATCATGCCTTTCGCAAAATACTGCCCATACCACAGTTTTCTCAGAACATTGCATATGAGATAAGAAAATATTAGACCAGATATGAAATCTTCAATATTCGACTATAAGACTAGTTAATACAAAAAATGTAGAATGGAGAAAAATATTAACCCTTCTATTGAGTGTCCGTCTTTCATAAATGGTGTAACATCTACCACTGGGTTAGTTGGTATCCACATACACATAGGGGCTTCTGTCTCATTGGTCTATATTAATCATTACGGGCCTTACTTTCTATGTGCTTCACCCATCCACCCTCAATGTGGACACCTACAACCCACTAGTAATGGTCGCCCATCATCTAGGGTCTATAATAAACCAGAAATTATTCCGTACTGGATCTCTTGACACATATGCTGTTCAATAACTTGGGTAATATATGCAGTATATAACAAAAATGAGTACACCCCTCACATTTTTGTAAATACTTTATTATATCTTTTCATGGGACAACACTGAAGATCTGACAGTTTGATACAATATAAAGTAATCAGCGCACAGCTTGTATAACAGTGTAAATTTGGTGCTCTCTCAATAAAGAGTATCTTTGATAATCCACTGCTGGGAACAAAAGTAAGTACACCCCTAAGTGAAAATGGGCAAATTGTGCTCAAAGTGTCAATATTTTGTGTAGCTACCATTATTTTCAGGCACTGCCTTAACTCTTTTGGCACAAACCAAAGAGAAAAAACTCCTAAAAACAATTTTTTATTCTAATCAATATTAAAATTATAGATATAAAATCACTGCTCATTTAAAATAACTACAGTGATATATTATAGTGAGTGTAATAGGGTGATAGACTCGATTGGTGGGGACAGTGTAAATAGTTTCCTGTTCTCAGGGTAGGGGCAACCTTAATAGTTGCGCTAGTTTATTCAGATACAGCAATACGTGGTTCAGGGGATGACCTATCTCTCCCTCCCTTTCTCCTACCTACCAACGGAGGTGTACCATGAATTATTGGGTACCCCCCGCTCCACGTCGTCTCTCCCTAGTATCTCCCTTCAAGCTAGTTGCTCAGATCCGGGAGACCCACCACCAAAGAGAATATGTGCAAATAGTTACAGTACTTAGAGATAATTTAGATATTTTTTATAAAAAACTTTTTCTAGATATTAGATGGATCTCAGATCAAAAAAGAGTTCTTATATATACATGGATATAAAGTCCCAGCAGGGAATGGCTTATCTGCCGAGACCATCCAGTATTTAGTCCCAAACTAAGTTTATATATACATATGGATATAGAGTCCCAGCAGGGAATGACTTATCTGCCGAGACCATCCAGTATTCTATCCCGACGCGTTTCCCCCCTATATTTTTTCTAGGGGTTCATCAGGGGACTGATCCGGATTAGATCTCTTATATCTTAATGACTGATGGTCGCACCGACAGTGTGGCATCAACCGCCCATCGTAGGGGCATTCACTCCGTAGTGAGACACTGCTCTCAATATTCTGCAGGTCCCATCACATCAACTTATATCTAAGAGAGTATCAGTCACAGACACAGCGTGGCATCCCTCGCCCATAATAGGGCACTCAGTCTATAGGGAAAAGACGCCGCTTCTACTGTCCCGCAGGTCCATTGGTATCAGCCAGCATGTCACACATGTGTGAAATGCTGGCTGATACCAATGGACCTGCGGGACAGTAGAAGCGGCGTAGGGGGGAAACGCGTCGGGATAGAATACTGGATGGTCTCGGCAGATAAGTCATTCCCTGCTGGGACTCTATATCCATATGTATATATAAACTTAGTACTGAGCAACTAGCTTGAAGGGAGATACTAGGGAGAGACGACGTGGAGCGGGGGGTACCCAATAATTCATGGTACACCTCCGTTGGTAGGTAGGAGAAAGGGAGGGAGAGATAGGTCATCCCCTGAACCACGTATTGCTGTATCTGAATAAACTAGCGCAACTATTAAGGTTGCCCCTACCCTGAGAACAGGAAACTATTTACACTGTCCCCACCAATCGAGTCTATCACCCTATTACACTCACTATAATATATCACTGTAGTTATTTTAAATGAGCAGTGATTTTATATCTATAATTTTAATATTGATTAGAATAAAAAATTGTTTTTAGGAGTTTTTTCTCTTTGGTTTGTGCTACAATTACTCCTATCAATATATGGTAGTTTTGGTTATATATAACTTAACTCTTTTGGGCATGGAGTTCAGTTGAGCTTCACAGGAGCCACTGGATCTTCTTCTATCCTCCATGACACCCCTGTACATTATGTTTGTACGTAACATGGACATCCTATTGGATTTAGAAGGCAACAGTGAAATGCTTAAAGATTGGACATGAAAGTCTGCAACTTCTGATATTGGATCTGTTGACATGTTCTTGTGCTGAGTTTGGTTCTGGATCTATGAAAATATTCATAATTTGTAAAAATTACATGACCATGTTAATAAAGTATTGTGTCGTCTGAAAAGTTAAGGGTTACTACATTTGTATTTATGTTAGGAGCATTGAAGGGTTTGTTCGGGTGTGTAATAAAAATCTACAGTCATTTTATGTGACTGCAAAGTTGTGAATCCTCACAGTACGCACAGTGTATGCTGTCAGAATTCTCCAATTCTCCGGTGCTGCCTCGGGGAGCGAGCTGTCACATTATCATTAAATGTGCTCATCCACACTCAATATTGGTGAATTGAGAAAGACCGTGAACGTCTAGTCGAAAAGTGGCAGAAAGTATGCCTATCGCATACTTGCGATCACATGGCTGGTAGGAATCGCTAACGGCATCGGAGAATCCTGACAGTAAGCACTGCTACAAGAAAATCTATTTACATATCTGTCAATCGACAAAAACTAAACTAACCAGCACCTCCTGAAAAACTGAGTCACATGTGAAAGCTGCCATGACTGCAATACATACAAGTAAACAAACAAGATCAGCAGCAAAGTACACCCCAACATGTATGCAACAAGTGCAGCAGCAACACGGTAAGTGCAACTAAATATGTGCAAGCATTGACTTCACCTTTCACATATGCCTTAGGGTTAGCCAATTAATTTTCCCAAGGGGCCACAGAAGAGTCCATAACTGTTATGGAGAACAAACCAATAGGCTGAAATTAATTTTGCTCAATATTATTATTAATATATTAATTATAATATTTCATATTAATAGTATCACACGATATAGAGCAGAATTAGTAATTAAGTATGCGGACACCCCCTCTTTACCATATGAGGCCATACACAGTCCCCTTTTGTACAGTATGAGTCTACAAATAGCCCCCTATATACAGTATGAGCCCCCACAGTCCCCAAATATACAGTATGAGCCCCCACATAGCTGTCAATATACAGTATAAATCCCAGCATAGCCGCTCTATATAGAGTATGAGCTCCACACATAGCCTTCTATTTACATGAGCCCCACATAGCCTTTTCTCTATACAGTATGAGTAGCCACATACCTTCCCTATATACAGCATGAGCCCCCTCATAGCACCTAAAGACAGTGTGAGATTCCACATAGCCTCCTATATACAGTATGAACCCCCATATAGCCTCCTATATACAGTATGAGCCCCCATATAGCCTCCTATATACAGTATGAGCCCTTACATAGCCCCTATATACAGTACGAAACCCCCAGATAGTCTCCTAATATAGCATGAGCACCCACATAGCCTCCTATATACAGTATGAACCCCCACATAGCCTCCTATATACAGTGTGTGCCCCCACATAGCCTCCTATCTACAACATGGGCCCCCACATAGCCCTCCTATATACAATATGAGCCCCCATATAGCCTCCTATATACATTATTAGCCCCCATATAGCCTCCTATATACAGTATGAGCCCTCACATGGCCCCTATATACAGTATGAGACCCCACATAGCCTCCTATCATAGTCACACATGGTGATTAGTGAAAGAAGAAGCTGATGTCTCTGTCCTCCGCCAATATATTCACTGCTATCTGCATCCTGTGTATTTAAATATCGGTGACATCGGAACGCATGCAGCGGAGAGCATGGTGCTGACATGTGCCACTTTTTTCAGCCCCTCAACTGTTTTGGTCTGCGTGCCAAACTGGAACAGCCATAGGGCCGGATGTGGCCTACTTTGCACAGGTATGCCTTAGTGCACTCAGTCCACTGCACCACTTGTTTTTTGCACTCGTTTAAATTTGAGTTATTTTATCAGGAAATGCTGGTCATTTTTTTTTCTAATATATGTGAGGGCAGAGAGTGCCTTCGTATTTGGCTGCGTATCTCCTCTCATCTGTCTAAAGCCTCATTCAGACAACCATTTTTGAGGTTTTTCTGTACCTGAAAAATATACTGATTTTCATCGGGTTATAGGATCAGATCAGTTTTGGATGTAACTAGTCCAGTCATGGCGAACCTTTTACAGGCCGAGTGCCCAAACTGTAGCCCTAAACCCAATTTTTTTTCCCGAAGTGCCAACCAATCCTATTATGTAAATAATTGATTTTAATCTTACCTTTGCCGTCTTCTCTTCTCTTCAGCAGGAGGCATCACGCTCATGCTTACCACACATTGAAGCTGAGCCCCTGCCCTTTCCAGACACAGCAGTTGATCTTTCTGGAAAAAATTGCAGCATATTAGACAGAGATTTTAGCCTGGAATGCAATCAGATGTCACCCTGTAATCCACATCTACATTTCAATGTCTGAACATCTTGAAATCCCATAAAGACGTACGAGTTGCTCCCCTCCCCTTTCATTGTGTAGTTCTGTCCCCCTTCCTGGCCACTTCCTGGTAAACATGTCCCCCATCCTGATATATATTTCCTACATTCTGGTATATTTGTCCCCATCATGGCCCCATCCTGGTAAATGTACCTCATCCTGGTAAATGTACCCCATTCTGGCATATTCCCCCATGCTGGTAAATGTACCCCATCCTGACATATTGCCCATCCTTGTAAATGTTCCCCCATCCCGGCATGTACCCCATTCCTGGTAAATGTCCTCTATCCTGGTAAATGTTCCCAATCCTGGTTAATTTACCCACATCCAGGTAAATGTACCCCCATCCAGGTAAATGTCCCCCTTCCTAGCATGTACCCCCATCCTGGTAAATGTACCCTATCGTGGCATGTTTCCTCCATCCTGGCATGCATGTTTCCTCCATCCTGGCATGTATGTTTCCTCCATCCTGGCATGCATGTTTTCCCCATCCTGCCATGCATGTTTCCACCATCCTGGCATGCATGTTTCCGCCATCCTGGCATGCATGTTTCCTCCATCCTGGCATGCATGTTTCCTCCATCCTGGCATGCATGTTTCCTCCATCCTGGCATGTATGTTTCTCCATCCTGGCATGCATGTTTCCTCCATCCTGGCATGTATGTTTCCTCCATCCTGGCATGTATGTTTCCCCCATCCTGGCATGTATGTTTCCCCCATCCTGGCATGTATGTTTCCTCCATCCTGGCATGTATGTTTCCTCCATCCTGGCATGTATGTTTCCTCCATCCTGGCATGTATGTTTCCTCCATCCTGGCATGTATGTTTCCCCCATCCTGGCATGTATGTTTCCCCCATCCTGGCATGCATATTTTCCCCATCCTGGCATGTATGTTTCCTCCATCCTGGCATGTATGTTTCCTCCATCCTGGCATGCATATTTTCCCCATCCTGCCATGCATGTTTCCTCCATCCTGGCATGCATGTTTCCTCCATCCTGCCATGCATGTTTTCTCCATCCTGGCGTGCATTGTCCCCCCCCCCCATGCTGGCAAGCAAGTTTCCCCCCCATCCTGGCATGCATGTCATCCCCCCCCCCATGCTGGCATGTGCATTCCCCCACCCCATGCTGGCATGTGTGTTCCCCCACCCCATGCTGGCATGTGCGTTCCCCCACCCCCACCCCATGCTGGCATGTGCGCTCTCCCACCCCCACCCCATGCTGGCATGTGCGTTCCCCCACCCCCACCCCATGCTGGCATGTGCGTTCTCCCACCCCCACCCCATGCTGGCATGTGCGTTCTCCCACCCCCACCCCATGCTGGCATGTGCGTTCTCCCACCCCCACCCCATGCTGGCATGTGCGTTCCCTGGCTGGCGCTGGCACTGGCCCCCCATCCCCACCTTGGCACAGCACGAGTTATAAAAAAAAAAAAAAGCAACACATAACTCACCTTCCTGCACACACTCCCCCGCTGCGCGCCGCTGGGTCCTCAGTTCCCACATGGCCAGAAGACGTCATTACGCCTGCACCGCTCACTGACGCTCCTCCGTCTCCTAGGCAACACACCTGCAGCCTGGGAGAGGAAGAGTGTCAGAGCGAGGAGAAATGTCTCCTCCGCTCCAACACAGCTTTGATCTGCCAGCGCGATCACACCAACAGATCAAACTGGCAGGATCAGGCGACAGCACGCGTGCCAGCAGAATGGGCTCTGTGTGCCCCTGGTGGCACACGTGCCATAGGTTCGCCATCACTGAACTAGTCCATGTACTCAAAGAGTTTTTTTGGTCACCTCTTTCTAATTGGCACCAAAGTTGATCTAGATCAAAATATAAAGGCAATAAAGGCCCTCCATGTGTTTCCTCTACGCATGCGCATCGAAGCACATTTCTTCCTTATGCGCCTGCGCAGTGGTGTATCTAGGCTTTCCAGCACCCGGGGCAAGAATTCAATTTGGCGCCGCCCCCTCTTGTGACCAATTATTTATATGTGATTTGCACACTTAGTCATCTGATGATGAGCTGCTATTAATAATTCTCTCGATGTATAAAGAGAAATATAGGAAGAAAAGCTAATTGTCTCAATCAAGTATGAAAGTCACATACGAGTGGAGAGGCCATGTGGTGTCTCCTGGAACCAGCGAGCAGAGCTGAATCCTGACAGGGAGTATATTACACGAAGTTATGATTGGGCTACAGTGCTTAATTTTATAAGTAAAGGGCTTCTCCAGGTTTGAGATAAAAATCTGCAATCACTCTACGTGTCAATCTGACTGCAGACTTCTGAATTCTCACACAGCACACTGTCAGGATTCTCTGATGCCGGCGGTGAGAGTGGGAGGTCACGAAACTGCAAGTATGTGATTTACATACATGTGGTCATATGGTGATTAAACATGTGTGGGCTCGCTCAATGAAAATGAATTTAGTGAGGCTGGACACGTCAAATCAGAATGTGACCAGAAATATAAAAATCTCATACTTGCGGTCACATGACCGTCCACTCTCGTCACTGGCACCGGAGAATCACAAACGTGTGCTGAGCATGCATTGTAAGAATTCAGAAGCCTGCAGTCACCTAGAGAGACTGGAAACTTTCATCTCAAACCTGGACAAGACTTTACTTAGAAATTTAAGCAGTGTAGCCCAATTCTAATGCGGGCGTCACACGGTACGATCTTTCGTGCGATCGCACGAGCGATCGTACCCTCCCCCGTCGTTTGTGCGTCACAGGCAAATCGCTGCCCGTGTCACACAAAGTCGTTAAACCGCCGTCTTACTTGCCTGCTGAGGGACCTAGCTGTGGGCGGCGAACATCCTCTTCCTGAAGGGGGAGGGACGTTTGGCGTCACAGCGACGTCACAGAGCCGCCGGCCAATAGAAGCGGAGGGGCGGAGATGAGCGGGACGTAAACATTCTGCCCACCTCCTTCCTTCCGCATAGCCGGCGGGTGCCGCACAACGCAGGTAAACTGTGTTCATCGTTCCCGAGGTGTCACACGGAGCGGTGTGTGCTGCCCCCGGTACGATGAACAACTGGCGCCATGAAAAATAAACGATTTTTTAAAAATAAGCGAAGTGTACATGACTCACGATTTGTGACCGATTCAGTGTCGTTCGGAGGTGTCACACGAAATGACGTCGCAAACGATGCCGGTTGTGCGTCACGAAAAACGTGACCCAGACGATGCATCGCACGATAGCTAGTCTCGTGTGACGCCCGCATAAGTAAAAGGGTTGTCCAATCTCACAATTTATGTATTGTTACTTGTGTACAGGATCAGAACTAGTAACAGCACCAGAACCACCAGAGGTACAGAAATACATAAATAGAACCCCCATCAATACAGAAATACAGCATCACAACCACCAGCAGCACAGAAATTCATCATCAAAACCACCAGCAGTACAGAAATACATCCATATAGCCCAATCAGTTCAAAAACACAGCATCAAAACCCTCATCAGTACAGAAATACATAATCAGAACCACAAGCAGTACATGGTATATCAATTGTAATGTCAGCTCAAACATATACACATTTTAATTGCAGGAATCTACAACTTCCAGTACATCCTTAAAGGGAATCTGTCACCAGGATATTAACACCTAATCTGAGAGCAGCATAACGTAGGGGCAGAGATCCTGATTCCAGCGGTGTGTCACTTACTGTGCTGCTTAGTGTAGTTTTGATAAAATCACTGTTTAATCAGCAGTATATTATCATTACAGGACTGCTTGGCATGCTGCCAGGTAGTCCAGCATACTCATCAGCTCTGTATAACTGCTAGATCTGCAGCAGAGAAAACATTAATTTTATCAAAATAGCACACAGCTCAGTAAGTGACACATCGCTGGAATCAGAGTCTCTGTCTCTATATTATGCTGCCCTCATATAGGGGAGCAATAACCTGGTGACAGATTCCTTTTAACAATGGTAAGGAGATACTTGGGAGTTATCAATCATCATCAGACTGCGGACCATACAGGAACTACAGTAAGGCCTCAGTTCCACTTGCGTTTTGCACGGACGAGTGCAATCCAATAAAACATCGAATTGCACTTGCACCAGTGTAAAACTATGGGGAACTGTCCATCTGCAATTGATTTTTGATGATATATTGGCATGAGAAAAGAATTGTAGCATGCTGCGCTTGGCAGCGAATCTCAGCTCACACACCCATAAAGGTCTATGGGAGTGTGCCGCCCAGTGCCCCCTTACCTTCAGGTCGTCTCAGAGTCTTCAGGGACGGCGCATCCTGGGTCCTTCTGGTCACAGGTAGGTTGACTTCTATAGGATTCGTGACGCCACTCTCGGTATTGCGGTCAGGGCGACCGCCACTGCAGATTACGGGATGCCTGGGGCTGATGTTGAATGCAGTTAGATGTAGTGGCCTCCCGAGAGTGAGGCTGGCCCCAGGGCCCGGTGTAAGTGTGTGGAACCACAGGTCGCAGAATGACTCACATGCACAGCAGGAATGTCTTTCAGGATTTTTACTCACTTTCAGGTGGCAGGGGTAAGTAACCCGGGCGAAGCTGTGATAAACAGGTGGAACCAGGAATTCCTTCAGGCTCACTTGTGAGGGTGGCTACTGACTCGCCTTCCTAGCCCTTGTGTTTTTGTGGTGACCTAGACTTGTAGTACTACGGGGTCACCCAGGGAAGTTGTTTCTGCCTGTTCTCCCCTTTTTTGGCCCATCTGCTTGTAGCCTGGACCAGGTCACTCCAGCTGCTTGCCTCTTGTGAACTATGGGCCCTCTCGTTGCTACGTGGCTCCGGACTCTGTGGTGTTGTGGTGGAGAGTATGAAGTACCCCCACCTGCAGGTTGAGCAGGCCAACTGAATGGGCCCCTGCTCTGGGGACCTGTAACCCCGTGCAGGCCTGGTCCTGGCCTGGCAGTCCCCGTACTCACCCACCCCTTTGCACACCAGCCTTGGGTGGATTTTGGGCGGCACTACCAGGTGACCGTTCTCCTCTGTCAGTAACCACTGCACCTGCGGTGTCTGACTAGTGACAGCCTCCAGGTTTCCTCCTTGCGACTGCTCTCCCTAAGCTTCACTAATTCACTGGCTCACTACTTCCTCCCCTCTGTGCCTGCCTACGCAACTTAGCAACCAGGCTCTCTACCACACCCCTTGAGTGGAGATGGAGGCCACGCCCCCCTCCTGGATTCCCTAGGGGTCCCTTCAAAGGTCAATGTGGGAGACCTGTTACTATGCGCCTGTGTAACCACACCCCGGTCAGCCTTCTGGATTACCTGTATTGCACTGACCCAGCATGACCAGGTCAGGGGCGCCACAGGAGCGTGTAAAACATCGTACTGCACTTGGATGTCATCAGAGTGCATTACGATGTAAGCAGAGACAGGCCGTGGAAAAGGGGGAGAATTACTCCCTCCCTTACTCTTGTCCGTACCTGTGATCCAATCACAAGATCGGATCACAGTCGCATGAAACTCGGCTCAGGCTCGCAGCAGAGCCTGAGCAGAGGGTCATAAGCATTTTGCATCTGATGCTCTCGCATGGGAAGCAATGCGCAAGTGAAACTGAGGCCTAATGAGAATTAGTCAGTATCATAAATAAAGGCTGGAGCCTCATTAGCGTATGGCATGGTGGGGGGATAGACAGTTCTGGGGGTATACAGCACTGGGGTGGGGAGATTGACAATTCTGGGGGTATACAGCACTGGGGTCAGGGGAATAGACAGTTCTGGGGGTATACAGCACTGGGGTTAGGGGATAGACAGGTCTGGGGGTATACAACACTGGGGTCGGGGGATAGACAATTCTGGGGGTATAGACAGTACTGGGGGGTATACAGCACTGGGGTCAGGGGATAGACAGTTCTGGGGGTATACAGCACTGAGGTGGGGAATAGACAGTTCTGCAGGGTTTACAACACTGGGGTGGGGGATAGACAGTACTGGGATATACAGCACTGGGGTGAGGTGAATAGAGAGTTCTGGGGGTATACAGCTCTGGGGTGGGGGGGGGCAGACAGTTCTGCAGGGTATAAAGCACTGGGGTGGTGGGGCAGACAGTTCTGCAGGGTATTCAGCTCTGGGGTGGGGGATAGACAGTTTTGCATGGTATACAGCTCTGGGGTGGAGGAATAGACAGTTCTGTAGAGTATACAGCTCAGGGGTGGGGGGATAGACAGTTCTGCAAAGTATACAGCTCAAGGGTGGGGGGATAGACAGTTCTGCAGGGTATACAGCTCTGGGGTGGGGGGATGGACAGTTCTGCAGGGTATACAGCACTTGGGTGGGGGACAGAGAGTTCTGCAGGTTATTCAGCTCTGGGGTGGGGGGATAGACAATTCTGCAGGGTATACAGCTCTGGGGTGGGGGGATAGACAGTTCTGCTGGGTATACAGTTTTGGGGTGGGGGGATAGACAGTTCTGCAGGGTATACAGCTCAGGGGTGGGGGGACAGACTTCTGCAGGGTATACAGCTCTGGAGTGGGGGGGAATGGACAGTTCTGCAAGGTATACAGCTCAGGGGTGGGGGGATAGACAATTCTGCAAGGTATACAGCTCAGGGGTGGGGGGGATAGACAATTCTGCAGGGTATACAGCACTGTAGGGACAGTACATACAGTTCGTCGGGATGTTAATGCTTTGGCTCCTCTCTTCATCTGTGGGTTGAGCCTAGAATGTATGGGCTCCTTCCAGGTTAGTGGGCGTGACCAGCTTCATGACAAATTCAATCATACCTGGAAGGAGACCATATATTCTAGCATCCAGGGTCGGACTGGGGTGTCTGGGGCCCACCAGGGGAAATAACTCTAGGGGACCACCCTACAGCTACATGCAAATATCTATTAGCTGCTATGCCCGTTATAGTTTAGCGCTGACTGTAAAGCACAGGCGGCTCCTGCACATCTCCTGTGCACACACACAATAACTGTATAATTACAGTAGTTTGCAGTAATGGGATCTTTGGTGACAAGTTATCACCGATCCACAGGTTCGGTAGGTGATAACTTATTGATCAGTGGAACCAGACCAGTGGAAACCTCACCGATCGGGAGAATGGGGAACTTTTATACCTGACAGGGCACTTATATGCCCATTATACAATGCAGCGGCGGCCGGTGGGATGTGTGACTGCAGCTCCATTTATCCAAATGGGGCGGTCAGACAAAAACAAGCACAGCGCTCACAGCCACTGAGGGAATGAATGTCTGGCGCCCTGGGCAAGCCAGGACGTCACAAGCACTACACCAACACACCCCACACTCCCGGTCAGGCACACCAAAGTCAGACAAAAACCCTTGTTGCCTCCTTCCAGGGGCTGATGCTCACACCAGGGGGTGGGCCAGGCGGTTGGTCCCGCCCACCGAGGAGTGCACAGTCCTGGAGGCGGGAAAAGGAAGGAGTTGAGTTTTAGAGTTTGAAGTGGAAGGAGTGAAGTGGTAGAGGAGCAGACAGAAAGTGGTCCGGGTGTGTGGCCCGGAAGGAACAGCATAGTTGGCAGACGGTGGTGACCATCTGCAGGAGAGGCCGATTGGAGTGAGCCGTAAGGACCGTGGACGGGCGGTGGCCTGGCGGTACCGGACCGGTACGCAAAGAGAAGCCAGCACCATCCGGCAGGGGCTTACGGACCCCGACAAGGCTAGGAGTCGCCGTGCAATTTTTAAAATCCGTTAGCGAAGGGAACCTCCTGGGTTTCCCAGCAGCCAAGTCCCGACAGAAGGCAACAGTCCAACCGTTAGAGAGAAACACAGTCACCGCCAAGGCTATAGTTCCCAGGGCCAGAGCCTGCGGGCAAAGGGGGCTCCTTCAGCAACCTTCAACCTGGAGAGCGGGTTACCGGTGGGAACCCATTGGAACCGTCTACACTACAAAAGGTGCAGGGAAAGGCAGTCACCATCAACCTGCTGGGAGGAGAAACACCGCAGCCGTCTGTGGGACCCGTCCATCCAGCTGTTTGTTTTACCGGAGACTCTGTGTTTATCATTGGCTGAGTGAGTACCACCGTGCCGTGCGGCACAGCGCTGCCCCCGCGACCCTGCACCTCACCAGGCCCCGTAACCCACCTGCCATCCATCCCTACCCCATCACCGGGCCCCGGGACAACCAACCCCCTACCCACGGAGGGGAGAACTAACATCCAGGCTGCTCCCTGCCATCGCTCCCGGGATCCCCGTCCAGAGCAGCGGTGGTGTCACCAACCTCACCACAACCGTGGGTGGCGTCACGGACAATATCAAATCCCCACAATCAAACACCCCTTTTCACTCACGGGCGAGGAGCGCCGCTCGAGTCCCCGGGATCCGGCCCGCCGCTCGAGCCACCACCGAGCAGCAGCAGCAGCAGCCGGACCTGAGCAGTGGGAGAGCGCAGCGTTCCCTCCTCCGCCCGCGACAAATGGATCAAGGGTCGAGTCGGACATGAGCTCCAGTGTAATGGGGGATAGAAGTTGCACATTTAGCCGATCAGTTTGGGTCCCAGCAATCAGAGCCCACTGATGAATAAGTTATCACATGCTTAGGCCACGTTCACATTCTCATTATTTGGTCAGTATCTTACATCAGTATTTGTAGCCAAAATCAGGAGTGGGTGAAAAATGCAGAAGCGGTGCCCATCTTTCTATTATACTTTTCCTCTCATTTTACTGATTTTACAATTCCTGGTTTTGGCTTCAAATACTGAGGTAAAAAACTCACCAAATACTGTGTGCACGAGGCCTTAGTAAAGGAGATTATTTGTTTTCACTGGAGAACCTCTGTAAGTGCATATTTGTTGCAGTGCAATAGTCACAGGACAGCGAGGGGTTAAACATTCAAATATATAACTATTGGAAATAAAGAATTTTCCCCATATTGATAGAGAGAAAAAGTGACCTCCAGACACAACACAATCCACTATACAAGACCAATAATACCACATACAAGGGAGAAATACCGCCACACCGTGACCAGACAACATATTACCACCACATAGTGACCAAATACAACCACATACAAGGGATAAATACCGCCACACCATGACCAGACAACATATTATCACCACATAGTGATCGAATACAATCACATACAAGAGAGAAATACCGCCACACCATGACCAGATAACATATTACCAATACATAGTGCTCAAACACAACCACATGCAAGAGAGTAATACCGCCACACCATAATTAGACCACATAGTAAACAAATATTACCACATACAAGGGAGAAATATCACAACACTATGACCAGACTACCAAATAATACTACATACAAGAGACAAATACCACCAAACAATGACAAGAGCACATATTACTACTACACAGTGATGACTACTACAAGAAATGATCATGAATAAAAACCACAATACTAATAACATTAATATTACCATCACTGCCATTATACACAGGAGCTCTGTAAATAGTGTCAGTGTACAGGTAATACAGTGATCACAGATGACTTTATAAACAGGAGATCTGTATATAGGTAATACAGTGATCACCAGTGACATTATACACAGGAGCTCTGTATATAGTATATGTGGCGCCCCTGACCTGGTCAGGCACCACTGAGTACTGCACCCATGCTGGGGACAGTACAATACAGGTAATCCAGAAGGCTGACTGGGGTGTGGAACACAGGCGCATAGTGATCAGGTCTCACACATGTACCTATGAGAGGACCCCTGGGGATCCCAGGAGGGGGCAAGCCTTCACCTTCACTGGAATAGTGGAGGGGGTAGAGCCTCCATCTCCTCTCAAGGGGTGTGGTGGAGAGTCTGGTTGCTAGGTGGCGTAGGCAAGAACAGGAGAGGAGGAGCAGTGAGCCAGTTCAGTGTAGAGTCCAGGGAGCTCAAGTGAGGAGCAGATCCCTGGAGCTGTGCAATCTGACAGCGTCCGCGCAGTGGCTACAGACGGGGGAGAACGGTCAACTAGGAGTGCTGCCTGAAAGCCAGCTTCAGCTAGGGAGTGCAACGGAGTGGGAAGTAAGGAGACTGCTAGAGAGCACCAGGCCCAACCGGGCGGCAGATCCCGAAGCGGGGATAGATTCAACTTTCTTCTGCTAAACCTGCCGGTGTGGGGCTCTTAAAGCCCACACCACAACACTACAAAAGCCGCAGCCACGTAACCACAAGTTAGGGCCCATAGGTCATAGGAGGCAAGAGGCTGGAGTGGCCTGGTCCGGGGAACAAGCACACGGCAAACAACAAGGGGAGAGAGGCTGCAGCATCTTCCCTGGGTGACCCCCATAGGGACTCAAAGTCGGGGTCACCCCAAACCACCGAGGGCTAAGGAAGGCGAGTCAGTAGTCACCCTCATAAAGTCAGCCTGAAGGATACCTGGTTCCTACCTGGTTCATCTCAGCTACGCCCGGGTTAGTCACCCTGCCATCAAATGTGAGTAAAAACCCTGAAAGACATCCTGCCTGTGTGGTCATTCTGCGACTTGTGGTACTACAAACCTACACAGGGCCCTGGGGCTTGCCTCACTCTCAGGAGGCTACTACATCTAACTGCACACACCATCAGCCCCAGGCGACCCTCAACCTGCAGTGGCGGTCCCTACTGGCCGCAATACTGAGAGTGGCGTCACGATCAAAACAGAAGATTTCCTACCAGTGACGGAGATCCAGCAACGTGGAGTCCCTGAAGGTAACGCACCGACACCGACACAACACCTGCGGGGCTTCACATCTGGCGTCACGAACAGGATAAGGACTAGACCTGTTCAGACAGGTGACCATGTGCCTGGGCGGTCCGCTTGAAAAATTGGAAGCGCCGCCATATTGCCACCATGAAAAGCGCGCTGAAAAACAACAGCAGCCCGCGCTGGAAGAAGTTACCGCCCACGAAGAGGTGTGGCTACCCAGAGATCCCCTGCAGAGTTCTGACCTTGCTGATGAAGAAAGCGGAAGCGTCCAGAAACGGCGAGAGAGAAGGGAAGCCACAAACCTGCTGCTGCGGAGAGCAGAAATGGAATCCAGACACGGATACCCCGAACCAGGCTCTGCTGCCTGGTGGTGCCGGGAGCTTGCCCTCTTCTGTGATCAGCTGGAGGCCAGGATTATGCGACGGCTCTATGAGGAACGCAAGGAGCTTCTAGAGAAGGCTGCAGCGGTCCGGACCTATGAGGAGAGAGCCGCGCGGAGCCTGCCGGATCGAGCGGCGACGACGATTCAGACCCCGATGGGTGAGTCCGGTGTTGCCCCGGCTAGAACAAGAGCCCCGACCCTGGCTGCTGCGACCGCGGTCCCAGAGGAGGCGCCCGGTGCGGCGACGCTGAGTGAGGCCGCAGCCACGCTAGGTGCGGCCCGCCAAGCCCAGGCCGCTGCAGCGATGCCCCGCCTGTCCCGCAGGGCTCCGACCACCACGGCAGTGCTCATCCGTGCTGCAGGTGTGACGCTGACCCAGGCTGCCACCCTGCTGAACCCGGTCCGCCAAGACCCCAACGCAGCAGTGACGCTCGTCCGCGCCGCAAGTGATATGCTGAACCAGGCCGCAGCCCCGCCGGGTGCGGCCCGCCAAGCTCCGATCGCTGCAGCGACGTCCAGCCCAGCCTGCACAGAGCCCCCTGCAACAGCGACACTGATCCAGGCCGCCGCCATGCCGGGCGCGGCCCGCCAAGACCAGGCCGCCGCCATGCCAGGCGCGGCCCGCCAAGACCAGGCCGCCGCCATGCCAGGCGCGGCCCGCCAAGACCAGGCCGCCGCCATGCCAGGCGCGGCCCGCCAAGACCAGGCCGCCGCCATACAGGGCGCGGCCCGCCAAGAGATTGCATCACTATTTTCCCCGGCCTGCAAGGCCAGAGCAGACACCGCTCCCCAGTCCAGAGAGGTCCCTGCTAGGAAGACCCTGATAGGAGAGGACCCCGAATACTGGAAGCTGAAGGCTGACCTAGAGGCCCAGTTCCCACAAGAGATGGTGGATCGGTATCTGCTCCCTCCGTATACCCCCAAGGAGATTCAGGCAACCCCTGCAGCTGCGCCGGAGAGTCCACCACCTGGGCCAGCTGAAGAACACTCATCCCCAGCGCTGCCACAACCAGAGTGCAGCGAAGAACTAAGGGGGAGGGGAGGCCAGGAAGCAGAAGGGCTGACTCCGACGCCAACGGCAGCAGACCCCTACCCAGAGCCGGAGATGCTGCCCTATTCCCGCTGGGAGGAGGAAGACTTGACACCGTCAGCAGATGAAGATCAACCCAAAGACCTCACCTGGAAGCCCACAGGCATGAATCCAGCCCGCAAGACACGGCGCAGCAGAACACAGGTTGCTCCAGCACCACAATCCCCAGAGCAGAGAGAAGTCACGGTCAGAGACCTGGAGGAGAAAAGGTGCCTAAGAAGGTCCAAAGCCCAGGCCAGAGGACCCCTGTGTCATGGCGTAGTGGAAGATTTCAATCTGAGAAGTGGTTATGGATTCATTGTAGCCCCTGGCATCAAGGAGGGGATATTTGTTAACAGGAGAGATGTAAGCGCTCATCTGCCTAGAGGACACCCTGGCAGAAATCTAAAGATGGGAGACTCAGTTCAGTTCACCATGCATCAGGGCGAAAGGGGATTGTATGCCCTGGACGTAGCGCTATGTCCCAGCAAACCTTACAGCCATCCCATGCTACAAGAAAGACAAGAAAGACAAGAAAGACAAGAAAGACAAGAAAGAAAAGACAGAGATAAAGAACCAGATGTAGAAACAGACGAAGACCAAGAAAGGAAAGACAAAGATCCTACAGATGAAACAACCACGGACGACGACGGAGAGCAAGAAAGTCACAGGTGCCGGTGCCCTACATGCCCACGCCCTGGTGAAACGGAGGAGTAGAGTAGAGAGAAGTAAAGAAATACAGCAAGTTACCAGTTGAAGTTTTGACAAGTTTTGTTTGCAACGTTTAAGAAATGCGCCCACAAAAACTATTGTGAGAAAACCATAAACCTTAAGGCTATGAACTTGCTATAGCCACAAACTCTCGCAGTGTAAATAGTTACACCAGTGGCACCACCACCAGGGCCAGCCTGTTTAGGGGCTTGGCTCGTCTGCAACCAGGGGGGCCCGTCCGTAGAAAAGGGCCTTGGCTCACCTGCGACCAGAGAGCACGCCTGTTTATGGGGCCTTGGCTCACCACCACAAAGAGGGTACCTGGTCAGCACCAACTGTGGAGGCCGCCTCTGCATCCTGCCAGAAGAGGCTGAGGGCGCGGATCCACCAGGCCAGGTATACCCTGAAACCACCAGCCCATGTAAGCCGCCTCTACATCCTGCCAGAAGTGGCTGAAGTCGCGGCCAACGGGAGAGGAAGATTGGAGGAAAGGTCTGGGGAAACGGATGGCCCAGACCTGGTCACCAACAGGACCGGTGACCTGCCTCCTGAGAGGGTTTTGGGTGGGTTAACGGACTTGTGGGTGGAGGGTGGTGATGTATGGTACCTGGTGCTTTTAAAAATGTTTTACATGTTTTAATGTTTTATGCATTTTAAAATGTTGTCTTGCAGCCCGAGGACGTGCTGGTGATAACTAAGGGGGAATGTGGCGCCCCTGACCTGGTCAGGCACCACTGAGTACTGCACCCATGCTGGGGACAGTACAATACAGGTAATCCAGAAGGCTGACTGGGGTGTGGAACACAGGCGCATAGTGATCAGGTCTCACACATGTACCTATGAGAGGACCCCTGGGGATCCCAGGAGGGGGCAAGCCTTCACCTTCACTGGAATAGTGGAGGGGGTAGAGCCTCCATCTCCTCTCAAGGGGTGTGGTGGAGAGTCTGGTTGCTAGGTGGCGTAGGCAAGAACAG
This sequence comes from Anomaloglossus baeobatrachus, assembly GCF_048569485.1. Classification (NCBI taxonomy): domain Eukaryota; kingdom Metazoa; phylum Chordata; class Amphibia; order Anura; family Aromobatidae; genus Anomaloglossus; species Anomaloglossus baeobatrachus. The sequence goes on along the minus strand of NC_134359.1, from coordinate 116,924,201 downwards.
GAGAGGAGGAGCAGTGAGCCAGTTCAGTGTAGAGTCCAGGGAGCTCAAGTGAGGAGCAGATCCCTGGAGCTGTGCAATCTGACAGCGTCCGCGCAGTGGCTACAGACGGGGGAGAACGGTCAACTAGGAGTGCTGCCTGAAAGCCAGCTTCAGCTAGGGAGTGCAACGGAGTGGGAAGTAAGGAGACTGCTAGAGAGCACCAGGCCCAACCGGGCGGCAGATCCCGAAGCGGGGATAGATTCAACTTTCTTCTGCTAAACCTGCCGGTGTGGGGCTCTTAAAGCCCACACCACAACACTACAAAAGCCGCAGCCACGTAACCACAAGTTAGGGCCCATAGGTCATAGGAGGCAAGAGGCTGGAGTGGCCTGGTCCGGGGAACAAGCACACGGCAAACAACAAGGGGAGAGAGGCTGCAGCATCTTCCCTGGGTGACCCCCATAGGGACTCAAAGTCGGGGTCACCCCAAACCACCGAGGGCTAAGGAAGGCGAGTCAGTAGTCACCCTCATAAAGTCAGCCTGAAGGATACCTGGTTCCTACCTGGTTCATCTCAGCTACGCCCGGGTTACTCACCCTGCCATCAAATGTGAGTAAAAACCCTGAAAGACATCCTGCCTGTGTGGTCATTCTGCGACTTGTGGTACTACAAACCTACACAGGGCCCTGGGGCTTGCCTCACTCTCAGGAGGCTACTACATCTAACTGCACACACCATCAGCCCCAGGCGACCCTCAACCTGCAGTGGCGGTCCCTACTGGCCGCAATACTGAGAGTGGCGTCACGATCAAAACAGAAGATTTCCTACCAGTGACGGAGATCCAGCAACGTGGAGTCCCTGAAGGTAACGCACCGACACCGACACAACACCTGCGGGGCTTCACATATACAGTGTGTGTCTACATGTAACACACTGACTTACCAGTGACGCCTCTAGCTGAGGTTATTCATCTTCACTTTTCCTCTTTATTCAGCACTGACCGTCATCACTTCTTCCAGCCAGAACATGCCTCTGCAGAAAATAGCACAAGTCACCTATAGCCGATCACTCCCAGGGCACATTCCACACTGTTCCCCCAATTTCTACACTACATCAGAATTTTGTTCCCTTCCTAATTGCCTCATAATGACCCTCATTTCCCCATAAAGCCCCCACTGCCCCATAATGTCACTTGTAAAGTAATACAGCTCCTCCCCCACCAAGGCCCCCTCATCTCAAATTACCGTATATACTCGAGTATAAATCGAGGCCCCTAATATAACCACAAAAAAAGTGAAAACTTATTGGCTCAAGTATAAGCCTAGGGTGGGAAATGCAGCAGCTACTGGTAAATTTCAAAATTAAAAATACACCCTAATAAAATGTAATGTGCCCCCATCTCTGTGCCGTGTAGCAACGGGCCCCCCCCATCCCTGTGCCGTGTAGCAACGGGCCCCACCCATCCCTGTGCCGTGTAGCAACGGGTCACCCAAACCTTGTGCCGTGTAGCAATGGCCCCCCCCATCCCTGTGCCTGTGCCGTGTAGCAACGGGCCACCCAAACCTTGTGCCATGTAGCAACGGGCCCCCCCTTCCCTGTGCTGTGTAGCAACGGGCCCCCCATCCTTGTGCCATGTAGCAATCGGACCCCATCCTTGTGCCGTGTAGCAACGGGCCCCCCCATCCTTGTGCAGTGTAGCAACGGGTCCCCCATCCTTGTGCACTGTATGAATGGACCCCCCATCCTTGTGCACTGTATGAATGGGCTCACTCATCCTTGTGCAGTGTATGAATGGGCCCCCCCATACTTGTGCAGTGTATGAATGGGCCCCCCCAGCCTTGTGCAGTGTATGAATGGGCTCCCCATCCTTGTGCAGTGTATGAATGGACCCCCCATCCTTGTGCACTGTATGAATGGGCTCCCTCATCCTTGTGCAGTGTATGAATGGGCCCCCCCAGCCTTGTGCAGTGTATGAATGGGCCCCCCCAGCCTTGTGCAGTGTATGAATGGGCTCCCCATCCTTGTGCAGTGTATGAATGGGCCCCTCATCCTTGCGCAGTGTATGAATGGGCCCCCCAGCCTTGTGTAGTGTATGAATGTGCCCCCCAGCCTTGTGCAGTGTATGAATGAGCCCCCCAGCCTTGTGCAGTGTATGAATGGCCCCCCCGCAGCCTTGTGCAATGTATGAATGGGCCCCCCAGCCTTGTGCAGTGTATGAATGGGACCCCAGCCTTGTGCAGTGTATGAATGGGCCCCCCAGCCTTGTGCAGTGTATGAATGGGCCCCCCAGCCTTGTGCAGTGTATGAATGGGCCCCCCAGCCTTGTGCAGTGTATGAATGGGCCTCCCAGCCTTGTGCAGTGTATGAATGGGCCCCCCAGCCTTGTGCAGTGTATGAATGGGCCCCCCAGCCTTGTGCAGTGTATGAATGGGCCTCCCAGCCTTGTGCAGTGTATGAATGGGCCTCCCTTCCTGTCCCCTATTATGCCGTTGTTCACACACACGTTATTCTCACCTGTCCTCCGTTCCTGCGGGGTCCTTTCCTTATCAGTCTGCAGGCTCATAGACCCCTCGGTGATCCCGTCCTCTGCACGGAGCCGCCAATGCAGGATGCCATCATGGCTTTACTGCAGTTAAATGCTTTGTGGCCCCTAATACACTGCCCTGCACTATATAAGGCACAGGGGCCCACTGAGGGCCTGGGGCCTATCTGGGGATTCTCCGCTACCCCGCCAGGCCAGACCGACCCTGCCTGTATGTGCTGGACAAACAGGGTTGCCCTCTGTTTAGGACACCATGAGCGCTGTTTGCCCGACAGTGTCCCCAGCTCATTATGTTGTATGGTGCCCGGGCAACTGTGACCCCCCTCCTCCGTGCACTGTCTCTGTGATGAATGCATCCATCCGTGCTCCTGGCTTCTGAATACAGTCAGGAGCAGATAGCAGGGACGTCACCTGACACCAGGTCATCAGCACTGAGCTCTGCATCGCTCGGCTGTAAGGATGCTGCAACGATCACAGCATGGAGGAGAAGAGACAACATGGGTGAGAGAGAGCGAGGGGGGGCAGAGAAAAGAGTGCACGGGTGACAGAGCCGGGGGGATGAGGGCAGAGAACAAAGTGCACGGCTGATAGAGTCGGGGGGGATGATGAGGGCAGAGAACAAAGTGCACGGCTGACAGAGCGGGGGGGCAGAGAATACAATGCACGGCTGACAGAGCCGGGGGAATGGGGGCAGAAAACAAAGTGCACAGCTGACAGAGGGGGGGGGGCAGGGAAGAGAATGCACTGCTGACAGTGCAGGGGGGGCAGAGAAGAGAGTTCATGGGTGACACAGAGCGGGGGGGCAGAGACTGTCAGCAGTGCATTCTCTTCCCTGCCCCCCCCCCCTCTGTCAGCTGTGCACTTTGTTTTCTGCCCCCATCCCCCCGGCTGTCAGCCGTGCATTGTATTCTCTGCCCCCCCCGCTCTGTCAGCCTCGGCCGGTACAGACATGAGGACATCGCAGTCCTGCAGGGATCGTTATCAGTGAGTGTACTGATTCACTGCACCTCGCGCTGATGATGATGTGTGGGGGGCAGTGAATACAGCCGCACATGATCAGTCCAGGCTGTAGTAGCCAGGGGTGATCACGGCCGGCTGTTAATTATGCGGGCACCCCCCGCTCATCATCCCGCCCACCTGTCAGCGCCGGCTTCAGCGCTGAGAGATGGGCGGGAAGATGGGCGTGCATATGAAATGAGCGGGCCCACGTGGTCACGGCAGGCGCTGCTGCAGCCTGCTCATGCCCCTGATGACCCGCTCCACCGCAGCACCCTCATTCCCCGCAGTCATGCCCTACATTCAGACAATAAGACGCACCCCCCACTTTCCCCCAACATTTGGGGGGAAAAAAGTGCGTCTTATAGTCCGAAAAATACGGTAGATATAAATGTAATTATTAAAAGCCAAAAACTAAGCTAATAGAAGCATTTCACAACATATATTTCAACACCACAGATATTCCACATAGAGTTAACTAAATTGGCCAAGTAATGTGAAGTAATCTTCTACTCCTTATTCGAGAGCCTTTTGATAAACGACTGTTGGCCTAATGCATATTGATCTGTATGTATTGCAACAACTATTGTTTGTTTAATATGATGTGATTTTATGTGTGCATGCGTATTGTTCAGATGTTAACAAAGTTAAAAAAAAAAAAAGCTCCTCATTCACAGACAGGATGTTCCTCCTTCTTTTCCCAGTGTGTTCTTTCTAGTGTGGAGCTGAAAGCTGAAGGTCACAGCAGATTTCTCTCTCCCTCTCCCAGAAAGCAGACTGATCCTATTCTCATGTTGTAAGCTGGATGTTCTTAATTCTCAATAAATGAATATTCTCTGTTGCTCGCTGTGGACATCACGCTGATTAACCCGCTGCTAACAGGTTATGGGCCCAGAGTCACAGCAGTCCCAGACCTCCAGAGCACAGAGCTAGAAAGACAACAGCGAACTGAGAAGACGTAAAGATGGCCACCAGCGGCAACTCAGCAAAGTTTACAGTGCCAAGCCTGAATAACCAGAACTACCAATCCTGGAAATTCAAGGTGAAAATGCTGCTGATAAGAGAAGGTACGTGGAAATACACTCAGGAGCCTAAGCCTGACCCAGTACCACAGGACTGGCTAGAGATGGATCAGAAAGCATAGAGCACCATATCACTCAGCATAGAGGATGATCAGATTGTGCATCTGTGTAAGTGTGAATCTGCAAAGGAAATGTGGGAGCAGCTGCAGAAAGTACATGAAAGGATAAATCTAAGTAATAAACTCTATCTAATGAGAAAGCTGTATCAGTCTAAGCTGCACAATGACCAGGACATGCAGGACTACATTAGAAACACTAAAGAGACCGTAGAGCGCTTGCGGGGCATTGGGGAAGATATGAAGGACTTCCATGTAGCAGCACTACTACTTAGTGCTCTCCCAGAAAGCTATGACACGCTTGTAACTGCACTAGATGCACGCCCAGATGATGAGCATACAATGGAGTATGTCAGAGGAAAGCTTGTAGATGAATATAAGAGAAAGGCAGAAAGTGTGAGCAACAAGATATGCAACAAGGAAACTGCTTTACAAACACAGGGTGTGCCCACCAGCGGAAACCACCCTAAAGAAACACGTGAATGTTTTGTATGCAAGAAGCCAGGTCATTTAAAAGCTGAATGCAGAGTCTGGAAAGCTAAAATGAATCAGCTGCAGAAGCAAAACAGTCAACAAAGAGTTAAGAGCGCTGTATCTGAAAATAATGATCCTGTAAATACCGAGGCTGCATTCACATCAGTCAATGCATTTAAATCAAAGCATGCGTGGTGTATAGATTCTGGTACAACCAGTCACATGACCAATGACAGAGACTTCTTTACTAAGCTTATCCAAAGCAAGCCAGAGAAAGTGATAATGGCGAATGGTCAGTGTATGAACTCAGAAGGCATAGGAGATGGTTATATTGATTGTAACATTCTGCAACACAAAGCAGAAGGATCCATGTAAAGGATGTGCTATATGTGCTGTGAGACTGTGACCGGGGTTATCTATGACGGCCGGTATGTCTCGCCCCGGTTGTGCTCACTCCATGATAGAAAGTAAATCCACTCTAGGGTTAATGCTGTTTCCCTACGGGCTGAACGAAGGGTTAAATAGAATCAGGAACGAGGGCAGGTGTGCCGGGTGTGAGGGAGTGAACAGAACTCCCTGAGTTTTCTGCTGGAGAGGCACATGTATTGTGTTATGGACTTTTGTTTGGACATTAAAACCGTGTGCTGTGAACCTTAATGCCTGGATCCCGTGTCTTCTGCTGCGCAGCCGACCGTGCTACCTCACATATGGTGGAGAATGCGGGCATGACAGCCGGTGAGGTGTAGCATCCATCCCTGGTGACCCAGCTGCGCATGTCCTGGATTCGAGCGGCTATACTACAGCCCAAACCCGGCGACGCCATGGAGGACATACTAAAGCATTTGGCTCAGGCTAATGCACAGCAGCAACAGACCAATGCACACCTGCTCCAATCCTTGCAAGTGCAGGAAAAAAAACTCCAAGAACAGATGGATCAGGCCAATGCACGTCAGCAGCAATCCTTGCAAGTGCAGGACAAAAGGCACCAAGAACAGATGGAGCAGGCCAATGCACGTCAGCAGCAAGCCTTGCAATTGCAGGAAAAAAGGCACCAAGAACAGATGGTTCTCCTGGCCAAGTCGATCCGTGCCGGACCGGCAGCAACAACCCCGGGACCGGGTGACGACGGCAGCGTCCGGAAAGCGGTGAGACAAGCGTTGCAAAAGATGACCCCGGGTGATGTTGTGGAAGCGTTCCTGGCGGTGTTTGAGCGGGTGGCCGAGCGGGAAAAGCTGCCGACCCCGCAGTGGGCTGAGGTATTGTCGCCCTATCTGACGGGGGAACCCCAAAAAGCGTACCTGGACCTCTGTGCCGAGGACGCCATTGACTATGTGACCCTGAAAGCCGAAATACTGGCTCGGTTGGGGGTGAATACCTATGTACGGGCTCAGCGGGTAAATCAGTGGTTCTATGAGGAAGCCAAACCCGTACGCTCCCAGGCCTATGACTTGTTGCATCTTGTAAAAAAGTGGTTGCAGCCTGACACTCTGAGCCCGGCGCAAATGGTGGAAAGGGTAGTAGTGGATCGTTTTGTGCGCACTTTACCCGTCACCGTTCAACGGTGGGTCGGACAGGGTGACCCGAGTACCCTGGACCAATTAGTGTCCCTGGTAGAGCGGCATGTGGCTACGCAGGACTTGATACGGGACACTGAAACTTTGCGTACCGCTCGTCGGTCCGGCCCCTCCAAGCCTAGGGCCAAGGACCCACCACTGACAACGGTACAGGAGTCCCCTACCGTCCCGTCTGAGGCCGCGGCCGCCATTCCTGAGGTCCGGAAGGTTCTGTACCCTAAACGACAACCCTTCAAGGGGGTTTCCGTCCCCATTAGATGTTGGCGGTGCCAGCGGGTGGGACATATGGAAGCCCAGTGTCCACTCACCACGGAGCCCATGGATTGTGGGGTTACCCGGCGGGGTTCAATGTATGCTCAGGTGGTGTGTACCGCTGACCTGGTCTCCCCAGAGACGGAGCCCCACTTGTGCCAAATACAGGTGAATGGATGTCCGGTTACAGGATTGTTGGATTCCGGAAGCTTAGTGACCCTTGTGCGATCCACCTTGAGAGCTAAAGTAAAGGCCACAGGACGCACCGTGGGGGTGGTTTGCATACATGGGGACCGCCGCGACTATCCCACGGGGATTGTCACCATCACAGCACCTTGCGGTCAGGTGCAACATGAGGTGGGACTTCTTAACACTCTTCCTTATGACGTGATCCTAGGAAGGGATCTGCCCTATTTTTGGACTTTATGGAGGGGACCCCCTAAGTCCCCTCAGATATTGGTCGGTCCGGGACCTGAGCCCTACTATCCTGAATCCGGGACACCTGCCATAGGGGTCACCATGATAGGGACAGAGTGTGAACCCGATAGGTCGCCCCTAGAGGTATTGGCAGGAGAGGCTGAGACGGTCGAGCCCATCCCGGAGTTGGAGGCGTCCCCGGATACGTTTGGGACAGCCCAACTCCAGGACCCTACGTTAATACATGCCCGGAGTCGGGTGACAGTAGTTGACGGGGTGGCACAGCTGCCCGGTGCCCAGGTAAGGTACCCCCATTTCGCTCTTAAGCAGGATTTACTCTACCGGGTAGATGAAATACGGGGCGTAGGGGTAGAACAGTTGGTGGTGCCCCAGCCGCATCGCCGGCGGGTCCTCGACTTGGCTCATAAACACCTGATGAGTGGCCACCTAGGGGTCAAGAAAACGCAGGACCGAATATTGCAAAGGTTCTATTGGCCCGGGGTCTTTGGGGAGGTAAAACGGTTCTGCGAAACCTGCCCGGAGTGTCAGCTTACTGCACCCCTGACCCATTTTCACAGTCCGTTGGTACCATTACCCATTATAGAAGTCCCTTTTGAACGGATAGGGATGGATCTGGTGGGGCCCCTCGTAAAGTCCGCTCGAGGGCACCAACACATCCTAGTGATCGTTGACTATGCCACCCGGTATCCCGAGGCGATACCTCTCAGACATACTGCAGCAAAGCTTATAGCTCGGGAGTTGTTTGCTGTGTTCTGCCGGGTGGGATTGCCCAAGGAGATCCTTACGGATCAGGGGACCCCATTCATGTCTAAAGTGACCAAAGAGCTATGCCGGCTACTCCAGATCAAGCAGTTGCGTACGTCTGTGTATCATCCTCAAACGGACGGTTTAGTCGAGCGTTTCAATAAAACCCTGAAAACCATGCTAAGAAGGGTGATTTCAAAAGACGGGAAAGACTGGGATATGATGCTTCCCTATTTGATGTTTGCCATACGAGAGGTGCCACAGGCATCCACGGGGTTTTCGCCTTTTGAATTGTTATACGGGCGACATCCCCGGGGATTGTTGGACCTGGCAAAGGAAACATGGGAACAAGAGCCCACCCCCCATAAAAGTGTGATTGAACACATTTTGGGTATGCAGAACCGCATAAGCGCGGTCATGCCAATTGTGAAGGAGCATTTACAGGAGGCTCAGGCCGCGCAAAGCGGCCGCTACAATAGACAAGCCACCGTGCGGACCTTTAAACCCGGGGATCGGGTGTTGGTATTGATCCCCACGGCGGAGAGCAAATTCCTGGCTCAGTGGCAAGGCCCCTACGAGATAAAGAAAAGAGTCGGGGTGGTTAACTATAAAGTATTGCAGCCCGGTAGGCGGAAATCTGAACAAATATACCATGTCAACCTATTAAAACCTTGGCAGGAACGGGAAAGCCTGATGGCTGTTTTTTCCCCACCTCCCTCCTCTTCGGGTCGTTCACATCCGGCTCCAGCGACCTCCGGAGAGGACGAACCGGAAGTAAGGATTGGAGAAGCCCTCACCAAGCAACAGAGGCGAGAGGCCAGACGGTTGGTTCAGCAGAACCCCGATGTCTTCTCCGAGCTGCCCAGTAGGACCAGTCTGATACGACATGATATTGTCACCGAGCCCCACCTGAAGGTACGCCTGAAGTCATACCGGGTACCGGAGGCTCGACGACAAGCCATATCGGAGGAAGTAAAGACAATGTTACGCCTGGGGGTCATCGAAAAATCCTGGAGTGAATGGGCTAGTCCGATTGTCCTAATACCAAAACCCGATGGCTCCTTAAGGTTCTGCAATGACTTTAGGAGATTGAACGAAATATCCAAGTTCGATCTCTACCCCATGCCCCGGGTGGATGAGCTGATTGATAGGCTGGGACAGGCGCGATATTTTACCACGCTCGACCTGACCAAAGGGTACTGGCAGGTGCCACTAACGGAGTCCGCCAAGGAGAAAACCGCTTTTGTTACGCCGGAGGGTCTCTTCCACTATGTTGTCTTGCCTTTTGGGTTACATGGCGCTCCGGCCACGTTCCAGAGGTTGATGGACTTAGTGCTGGAACCCCACCAGGCGTATGCATCAGCGTACCTGGATGACATCATTATTTACAGCTCCGATTGGCAGACCCACTTGGAACAGGTACAAGCGGTGGTGGACGCGCTTCGAACAGCCGGATTGACAGCCAATCCCAAGAAATGTGCATTGGGACTCACGGAAGCCCGCTACTTGGGCTACGTGATAGGCCAAGGAGTGATTAAGCCCCAAATTAACAAGGTTGAGGCGATCCAGAAGTGGCCTAGACCCCTGACCACGAAGCAGGTTAGGGCCTTCCTGGGTATCGTGGGGTACTACAGGAGGTTTGTAAAGGATTTTGCGGGACTATCAGCCCCCTTGACGGACCTTCTCAAAGGCAAGAAGTCCGTCATGGTGCGCTGGAGGCCGAGGACTCCTTCCGGGCCCTGAAGGAGGTCCTGTGCGGACAGCCCGTTCCGGTCAACCCTGATTTCCGGAAGGAGTTCATAGTACAGACTGACGCCTCGGAGATCGGCCTGGGGGCAGTGCTGTCTCAGGTGGTTCAGGGGGAGGAACACCCCGTCACCTTCTTGAGTAGGAAGCTCACCCCTCCCGAGCGGAATTATAGCGTAGTGGAGAAGGAGTGGCTGGCGATTAAGTGGGCCTTGGAGTCCCTACGCTATTACCTGCTGGGACGGCAGTTTCGCTTGGTGACGGATCACTCTCCACTGGTCTGGATGAGGTCCGCCAAGGAACGGAATGCCCGGGTTACCCGGTGGTTCCTTTCTCTGCAAAACTTCCGGTTTACGGTTGAACACCGGGCCGGTAGGTTGCAGGGCAACGCCGATGCCTTGTCCCGTGGCCCGTGTTTGATGGCGGGAGTTCAACCCTGCACGCTTGAACTGAGGGGGGGGGTATGTGAGACTGTGACCGGGGTTATCTATGACGGCCGGTATGTCTCGCCCCGGTTGTGCTCACTCCATGATAGAAAGTAAATCCACTCTAGGGTTAATGCTGTTTCCCTACGGGCTGAAGGAAGGGTTAAATAGAATCAGGAACGAGGGCAGGTGTGCCGGGTGTGAGGGAGTGAACAGAACTCCCTGAGTTTTCTGCTGGAGAGGCACATGTATTGTGTTATGGACTTTTGTTTGGACATTAAAACCGTGTGCTGTGAACCTTAATGCCTGGATCCCGTGTCTTCTGCTGCGCAGCCGACCGTGCTACCTCACAGTGCCTAGTCTTGAAAGTAATCTATTATCTGTGAAAAAGCTCACAAAACAAGGGAATGAAGTAACATTTAAGGACGATGGCTGCATCATCTCAAAGGAGGGTCACACACTAGCAAAAGGAAAAATCAGAGATGAACAGTATCAGTTGAAATGTAAAGAGTGTGTATACACAGCTAAGCAAGAACTGCACAAGAACTGTATTCATGTATGGCACAGGCGGCTTGTGCATAGAGACCCAGAAGCAATAAGAAAGTTATTTTAAGAACAATTAGCTGATGATATTACAATTGATCCATGTAACCAAACAATGAGGTATACCAGCTGTATCAAAGGGAAAATGTCCAGAAAGGCCTTTCCTAAGAAAAGTACTACAAGAACAGAACAACCACTAAATTTAATACACACGGATATCTGTGGTCCAATGCATACTCAGACCCCTGGAAAGAAGAGATATTTTCTTACATTTATTGATGACAATTCAAGATACAGTTGTCTATCTACTTCCCAGCAAAAATGAAGTTCCAGAGAAACTTGAAATATATCTAGCTGAAGTATATAACAAGTTTGGGAGAATGCCAAAAATTCTACGTGCAGATAATTGGACTGAATATACAAGTAATGAGACACAAAGCATTTTAAAGAAAAATGGAATCATATTTCAGACTACTGTACCATACAACCCTGAGCAAAATGGTGTAGCAGAAAGAAGGAACCGAACACTCTGTGAAAGCGGAAGGAGTATGTTATTTGATGCAAATCTGCCTACAGTATATTGGGGCGAATCTATTATGACGGCTTGCTATCTTCACAACAGACTACCAGGTAAAGCGACAGAGAAAACTCCATTTGAGCAATGGAATAGTACAAAGCCAAAACTACAACACATAAGGATTTTTGGAAGTAAAGCATTTGCACACATTCCCAAAGAAAAACAAACTAAGTGGGAATCTCACGCTAAGGAAGGCATCCTGGTAGGCTACAGTGAAACCCAGAAAGGTTATAGAATTCTACACCCAAAGACAAACAAGGTCACAATAAGTAAAGATGTAGTGATTGATGAAAACTTCGTGTCACCCAAGTTTTATGACATTATGCCAGTAGTCCAGATGAAGCAACAACAACAATCTCAGTCACAATTACAAGACAACGAAAAGGAGAATATAGAAGTCTGGCTAGATTCTTCATCCACTGAAGGAACAACAAAAAGCCTAAGTGAACCTGAAATCAGACGATCGTCAAGATCAAACAAAGGAATACCAGCTAAACGTCTATCCTACATTATCAAGACACTACCTGAGTCAGAGCCACAGTCATGGGATGAAATGCAAAAACTACCTGCCCATGAAAGAACAAAGTGGATCAATGCCGCTAATGAAGAAATGAACTCGCTTCATCAACTTCAAACTTGGAAACTCACTGAGTTACCACAGGGTAAAAAGGCAATCAAGTGCAAATGGGTATTTAAAACCAAATATGACTCTGAAGGTAAAGTCCACAGATTTAAAGCGAGGTTGGTCGCAAAGGATATTCTCTAAAGTATGGCGAAGACTATGATGCTACTTTTTCCCCAGTCGCCAAGCAGACAACATTTAGAGGCTTGATGGCCGTAGCTGCTGTACAAAAGATGTTTGTCAGACATTTGGATATCAAAATTGCATTTTTAAATGGCGACATTGAGGAGGACTTATACATGACTCAACCTGAAGGTTATATAAAGGAAGGTGAACAGAATCTTGTTTGCAAACTACAAAAATCTCTTTATGGTCTTAAGCAATCCACAAGAGCATGGAACACCAAAATGAACAAAGTCTTGTTAGAAGAAGGATTTAAAAGAGGTCAAGCGGATCCATGCTTATGCACGAGATATACAGATGGAAAGTGGATGTATATTCTCTTATATGTGGACGATGTAATTGTAGTTCATCAAGAAGAAGCCGAAATTGGGAAAATTACTGAAATTTTGAACCAGCATTTTGAAACAAAAGACCTTGGAAATGTGACATATTATCTAGGAATCCATATCCAGAGAGAGGAAGATGGAAGTTTTCTTCTAAATCAAAGTGCAAAACTTAATTCAATTCTGAATCAGTTTGGAATAACAGAAGCCAAAGGTGTATCAACGCCAATGGAATCATCGTACCTGAAGCTGGAAGAAGATGACCTGTTGCCTAACAATGAGAAATATCGACAGGCAGTGGGGGCACTTCTATACATATCGACTATGACTCGACCAGATATTACAACAGCAGTTGGAATATTGTGCAGATATGTGGAGAAACCGCGCCAAAAGGACTGGAATCCCGTTAAAAGAGTTCTCCGATATTTAAAAGAGACACAAGGTGTAAATTTAAAATTATCTGCAGCAGGAAATCTAAAACTCACCGGCTATGCTGACGCAGATTGGGCTGGTGATTCGCATGATCGTAAATCCACAAACGGATACATATTTAAACTTGGAGAAAGTTCAATCTCATGGTCTAGTAGAAAACAAGTATCTGTTGCTTTGTCATCTACAGAAGCTGAGTATGTGTCCACAGCCTATGCATGTCAGGAGATCATTTGGCTAAGACAACTGATGGATGATCTTGGTAAACCGTTAACTCAGCCAACGGTGATATATGAGGACATCCAAGGATGCATTCAAATTGCATGCAGTGAAAAGATCAGTGCTAGAACTAAGCACATCGACGTCAGATATCATCATCTACGTGATTTGATAGATCGTGGCATAATTCAGTTTGTTTATTGTGAGACTGATAAAATGATACTGACATTTTGACCAAGTCATTGCCACGACCTAGGTTCCAAGGATTGAGAACCACTATGGGACTAACAGAATAAGTAGTTGTTGAGTGGGGGTGTTGGCCTAATGCATATTGATCTGTATCTATTGCAACAACTATTGTTTGTTTAATATGATGTGATTTTATGTCTGCATGCATATTGTTCAGATGTTAAAAAAAAAGGTCCTCATTCACAGACAAGATGTTTTCCTTCTTCTCCCAGTGTGTTATTTCTAGTGTGGAGCTGAAAGCTGAAGGTCACAGCAGAAATTTCTCTCCCTCTCCCAGAAAGCAGACTGATCCTATTCTCATGTTGTAAGCTGGATGTTCTTAATTCTCAATAAATTAATATTCTCTGTTGCTCGCTGTGGACATCACGCTGATTAACCCGCTGCTAACAACGACATTCTTAGTTTTTCCTTCAGGTGCAAAGACGAACAGATTTTTGGCTGTTCCAACTCTTGAACAGGCCACATAAAGTTGACCATGAGAAAAGCATGGAGATTGTAAATCGATTCCAACTACTTTCAAAGACTGTCCCTGAGCCATGTTGATGTGTGACACCCCTGGACTATCAGGTCATCACAGGGTACTGCACAAGCTGCCCTTCCGTGCAGTATTCCACCTCCCTTGTGGTTCTGGGTCCCTACTTAAGTGGTGTTGCCTACAACAGCAAATCAAATCCTAGAGACACCCTGCACCACACCCACCTGATACACCAGTGGATGACTTGAGTGGAATAGAGTCGCCCACCTGGGGGGTCAGGGAGGGGAGGTGAGGAGTGTAGAGTAGAGTCTGTCTGTGAGTGGAGAGGAGTTGGAAGTAGCCCTCCAGCTGTGAGGAGCTCAGAGGAAGTCGGGAGTGGTGACTCCTGAAGTAATTGCCTAGGTTGCAGACGGTGGTCTGGGCCTAGAGGAGTCGGACCCCCGGTCTCAGGGGATTGTAGCGAGGTGCTCGGACCTGTCGAGGAGGATGGCCGGCAGCCTAGCCCTATCACCGGTCCGGGACCAAAGGCACGACGGGGTACACGGACCCTAGGTGTAGCCAGAGTAGCTTCAGGCAACCCGACAATTCACCTGAGGAGAACGGAGCCTATACGACCCATTCCCACCCGCTCCAGAATCGGGGCATTAGCACAATGAGGGGGATAGGACTTTCCAACCAAAACGGTACAGAAAATCCCAAGCGTGAGCCCTTAGAGCAAGCTCCCATACTTAGCCATAGTAGGGAGCGGGGCCTGGCTAGTTCCAAGCTACCAGGACATCAAGTTGAAGTCAAACTAAGTGCCAGCGGGCAGGTCACGGATCACCAGGCAGCACCACTTGGGGACGGGACCCAGACAAGCTCCCCTCAGCGGCAGCGGTACCTAGAGACTTGGTTTACCTGGTTGTCAGTGTCTGCCTTTGAACTGAGTGAGTACGAGAGCGACCCCTGCATCCCCATGGCACCCCCTTCACCGAGTCCCGGGGCATCCCCTACCCGTGGAGGGTTACAACACCTTGCTGTCCCCGCTCCATCATCCCCGGGTACTCCCAACGACAGTGGTGGTACTCCCAATTACCACACACCACGGGTGGCGTCACGAACTATAACTCCCCCCCTTTTTACTTGAGTGGCCGCATGACCCCCGGTTCCGGAGATCCTCGAGCAACAGCGAACCCGGATCTGAGCAGCTAGGCTGCTTCCACGGGGGCGGTACAGATGGACATAGCAAATGCCAGTCGAACTTTAGGGGTTCTGGTGGTGAAAGGAGAGGTGGAAGTTTTATCTTGCCATTTGCACAGCATAAACTTGGCAGTTCATCTTTCCATTTCAGGGTACTGCAGTACATGCAGGCCACATCCATTTTTCCTATCTGAACTTTAGGATGATCCTCATAACAAAAGGCAGCATGTTTCAAATCTCCAACCATTTCTTGTGCCTTGGTGGAAGAAATATCAATTCTCTTAGTGGCAAGTTGGCCTTCTCTCTGCTGAGATGACTCATTGGCCCTTGAGGAAACAACTTTTCTTCTCTTATCTGCAAGCCTCGCTTCCCTCTCCTCAGAAAGTTCATTTGTTCTTGAGGAAGCAGCTCTTGTTCTCTTGTCTGCAAGCCTCGCTTCCCTCTCCTCAGAAAGTTCATTGGCTCTTGAGGAAGCAGCTCTTGTTTTCATGTCTGCTAGCCTCGCTTCCCTCTCCTCAGAAAGTTCATTGACCCTTGAGGAAGCAGCTCTTGTTCTCTTGTCTGCAAGCCTCGCTTCCCTCTCCTCAGAAAGTTCGTTGGCCCTTGAGGAAGTAGCTCTTGTTTTCATGTCTTCTAGCCTCAGTTCCCTCTCCTCAGAAAGTTCATTGACCCTTGAGGAAGCAGCTCTTGTTCTCTTGTCTGCAAGCCTCGCTTCCTTCTCCTCAGAAAGTTCATTGGCTCTTGAGGAAGCAGCTGCTGTTCTCATGTGTGTCAGCCTTGTTTCTCGATCTTCACATTTTTCATTGGCCCGTAATGCAACTTTTCTTTTTGCATCAGCTGACATTCGTGCCAAGGAATTCCTTCTCTTATGAGGCATTATTGTGGTAAAAATAGTATGTAACTGACAGTTTCTATATCCTCTCACATAGAGGTAATGTGACTGACATCAGCCTTTCCACCAACACACCCTAACTGACATCCTATTACCTCACACAAGCTTTGTTATACTGAGAATGTTCTTTGTTGCCTATATTAACCAATCAGAGCTCAGATTAATTAACTGTAGCAAAATAGAAGCTGAGCTGTGATTGGTTGCTATTGGCAGCCTAATAAATCTCCAGGCAACAGAAAGCCCTCCCCCCTGACAGTATATACAGTTAGGTCCAGAAATATTTGGACAGTGACATAATTTTCGCGAGTTGGGCTCTGCATGCCACCACATTGGATTTGAAATGAAACCTCTACAACAGAATTCAAGTGCAGATTGTAACGTTTAATTTGAAGGTTTGAACAAAAATATCTGATAGAAATTGTAGGAATTGTACACATTTCTTTACAAACACTCCACATTTTAGGAGGTCAAAAGTAATTGGGCAAATAAACCAAACACAAAGAAAATATTTTTATTTTCAATATTTTGTTGCGAATCCTTTGGAGGCAATCACTGCCTTAAGTCTGGAACCCATGGACATCACCAAACGCTGGGTTTCCTCCTTCTTAATGCTTTGCCAGGCCTTTACAGCCGCAGCCTTCAGGTCTTGCTTGTTTGTGGGTCTTTCAGTCTTAAGTCTGGATTTGAGCAAGTGAAATGCATGCTCAATTGGGTTAAGATCTGGTGATTGACTTGGCCATTGCAGAATGTTCCACTTTTTCGCACTCATGAACTCCTGGGTAGCTTTGGCTGTATGCTTGGGGTCATTGTCCATCTGTACTATGAAGCGCCGTCCGATCAACTTTGCGGCATTTGGCTGAATCTGGGCTGAAAGTATATCCCGGTACACTTCAGAATTCATCCGGCTACTCTTGTCTGCTGTTATGTCATCAATAAACACAAGTGACCCAGTGCCATTGAAAGCCATGCATGCCCATGCCATCACGTTGCCTCCACCATGTTTTACAGAGGATGTGGTGTGCCTTAGATCATGTGCCGTTCCCTTTCTTCTCCAAACTTTTTTCTTCCCATCATTCTGGTACAGTTGATCTTTGTCTCATCTGTCCATAGAATACTTTTCCAGAACTGAGCTGGCTTCATGAGGTGTTTTTCAGCAAATTTAACTCTGGCCTGTCTATTTTTGGAATTGATGAATGGTTTGCATCTAGATGTGAACCCTTTGTATTTACTTTCATGGAGTCTTCTCTTTACTGTTGACTTAGAGAAAGATACACCTACTTCACTGAGAGTGTTCTGGACTTCAGTTGATGTTGTGAACGGGTTCTTCTTCACCAAAGAAAGTATGCGGCGATCATCCACCACTGTTGTCATCCGTGGACGCCCAGGCCTTTTTGAGTTCCCAAGCTCACCAGTCAATTCCTTTTTTCTCAGAATGTACCCGACTGTTGATTTTGCTACTCCAAGCATGTCTGCTATCTCTGTGATGGATTTTTTCTTTTTTTTCAGCCTCAGTATGTTCTGCTTCACCTCAATTGAGAGTTCCTTAGACCGCATGTTGTCTGGTCACAGCAACAGCTTCCAAATGCAAAACCACACACCTGTAATCAACCCCAGACCTTTTAACTAGTTCATTGATTACAGGTTAATGAGGGAGATGCCTTCAGAGTTAATTGCAGCCCTTAAGCGGGCTTTACACGCTACGACATCGCTAATGCGGAGTCGTTGGGGTCACGGAATTCGTGAAGCACATCCGGCCGCATTAGCGATGCCGTTGCGTGTGACATCGATTAGCGATTTTGCATCGTTGCAAAACAGTGAAAAATCGCTAATCGGCGACACGGGGGTCCATTCCCAATTATCGTTACTTCAGCAGTAACGAGGTTGTTCCTCGTTCCTGCGGCATCACACATCGCTGCGTGTGACGCCGCAGGAGCGAGGAACGTCTCCCTACCTGCCTCCCGGCCGCTATGCGGAAGGAAGGAGGTGGGCGGGATGTTACGTCCCGCTCATCTCCGCCCCTCCGCTGCGATTGGGCGGCGGTTCAGTGACGTCGCTGTGACGCCGCACGGACCGCCCCCTTAGAAAGGAGGCGGTTCGCCGGTCACAGCGACGTCGCCGGACAGGTAAGTATGTGTGACGGCTCTGGGCGATGTTGTGCGGCACGGGCAGCGATATGCCCGTGTCGCGCAACAGATGGGGGCGGGTACGCACACTAGCGATATCGGGACCGATATCGCAGTGTGTAAAGTAGCCTTTAGAGTCCCTTGTCCAATTACTTTTGGTCCCTTGAAAAAGAGGAGGCTATGCATTACAGAGCTATGATTCCTAAACCCTTTCTCCGATTTGGATGTGAAAACTCTCATATTGCAGCTGGGAGTGTGCACTTTCAGCCCATATTATATATATAATTGTATTTCTGAACATGTTTTTGTAAACAGCTAAAATAACAAAACTTGTGTCACTGTCCAAATATTTCTGGCCCTGACTGTATTAGCTCACACATACACATAATAGAGAGGTCATGTGACTGACAGCTGCCGTATTTCCTATATGGTACATTTGTTGTTCTTGTAGTTTGGCTGCTTATTAATCAGATTTTTATTTTTGAGGATAATACCAGACTTTGTGTTTTAGAGCGATTATGTGGCGAGGTTGGTGTATGTGTGGTGAGATGTGTGCTGAGGGTGGTATATATATTCAAGCATGTGGTAGTGTGTGGCACATTTTATGTGTGTGTTCATATCCCCGAGTGTGGTGAGTATCCCATGTCTGGGCCCCACCTTAGCACCTGTACGGTATATACTCGTTGGCGCCATCGCTCTCATTCTTTAAGTCCCCCTTGTTCACATCTGGCAGCTGTCAATTTGCCTCCAACACTTTTCGTTTCACTTTTTCCCCATTATGTAGATAGGGCCAAAATTGATTGGTAAATTGTAAAGCACGGGGTTAAAATTTCGCCTCATAACATAGCCTATGACGCTCTCGGGGTCCAGACGTGTGAGTGTGCAAAACTTTGAGGCTGTAGCTGCGACGGTGCAGATGCCAATCCCAGACATACATACTGTACATACATACATACACACACACATTCAGCTTTATATATTAGATATTATATAACTCTAGGTGTGTGTGTGCAGGGGTGGGATTCGCTAACAAAATGGGTGTGGTTACAGAATGGGTGTGGTTTCAAATGGGCAGGGTTTACAGAGAGCCTGTTGTTAAAAACTTGAATCCCACCCCTGTGTGTGTGTGTGTGTGTATCCTATAGACTCACATTAGATGCTATACATAATTTTCATTACCTAGTATTCATTTATCTATCAGGTGCTGGGGCAGAATACTTACATGGAATGTGTGTGCAGAGGGCGGGCAGGGGGCGGGGCTGGACAGTGAGGTCGGGTGGTGCCAGGTGTGACTGTGATGTTCGGCAGTCAAACATGTCAGTTTTTGTTGTGCTGAATGTAAACAAAGATCTGCAGAGAATAAAGTGAAAAATCAAGAGGAACAAAAGTTAGAAAACCAAAAAGTAATGTAGGGGTATTTTATATGACAATACAGCACAGATTAGCTTAAAATTTGTTTTGGAGTTTATGTCGGACAACTCCTTTAATTCATTTTATAGACCTTAAAGGGAACCTGTCACCAGATTTGGGGCCTGTAAGCTGCGGCCACCACCAGTGGGCTCTTGTATACGGCATTCTAACATGCTGTATATAAGAGCCCGGACCGCTGTGTAGAACGTAGCAATCACTTTATAATACTCACCTAACAGCTGGTACAGTGCAGTTGGGTCAAATGGGTGTCTCTGTTCTCTGGGTGTGGCGCCTCCTCTTTCGGCCATCTTTGTCCTCCTTCTGAAGCTGGGGTGCATGACGCGTCCTACATCATTCACACAGGCCAGAATTGCGGTCCTGTGCAAGCGCACTTTGATCTGCCGTGCTCAGGGCAGATCAAAGTATTGTGCGTCCGCGCAGGACCTCAATGCCAGCGCGTGTCCATGACGTAGGATGCGTCATGCACCCCGGCTTCAGAAGAAGGCGGACAAAGATGGCCGAAATAGGAGGCGCCGGTATCGGAGAACGGAGACACCCATCTGTCCAGTCTGCACTGTACCGACCGTCTAGGTGAGTATTATAAAGTAATGTTTACAATCTACACAGCGGCCTGGGCTCTTATACACAGCATGTTAGAATGCTGTATATAAGAGCCCACTGGTGGTGGCTGCAGCTTATAGACCCCGATTCTGGTGACAGGTTCCCTTTAAGGTCAATAAAATGAATTAAGTTGAAAAAAAATTGGCGAGAAAATCTCGCATTGCACTCGTCCGATTCATACGCTCGTATGAGCGTGACCTTAAAGAGGTTTTCTCACAAAGTTGATTTTAATCAATAGATCTTGGTATAATAATAATTTCCACAATTGGATGAGTTTAACATTTTTTTTCCTGTGCTGAGATAATCTTATAAATGTGCCTTTGCTATGTACTGACCGTACCACAGCTCCTAGGCTGGGGGAATGCAAAAGTGTATAAAGACATTACAGCATGTTATCACAACTGATTCTTTTTGTGAGGTAAAACATTTCCTTGTATGTTTTTAAAAAATGTCTAACATCAAAAAATGATTACCAAATTTTTTTTTATAAGACGCACTGGATTATAAGACGCACCCCAAATTTAGAGGAGGAAAATAGGAAAAAATAATTTTTAATGTTAAAATGATGGTCCATTTTATAATCTTGGTGTGCCTTATAAAAGCTCACCACGGGGGAGTTGTGGTGGTGGAGCAGCTCAGGAGGGTCACAGGAGGCATGGTCAGTGATGCTGTGAGCTCAGAGGAGGGGGTATCGTGGCTCAGGAGGGTCACATGAGGCAGGGTCGGTGATGCTTTGGGCTCGGAGGAGGGAGTGTCGCGGCTTAGGCAGGTCAGTGGACGGAGGGTCAGCAATACTGCTGGCTCAAGGATATCGCGGTGGCGGGCGCCATTGAACTGCCGGACTGCTGCGGGCTCCATTGAACTGCTGGCGGTTGACATGATGGATTTCAAGAAAATGGCCACGGAGGCGGCACGTCCGCAGCTGTTTTTTCTTCCTTTATACTACAAATTACAACCTGTTCTCACATTCCCTAATAGCTCAGTGTGTTATTAAGTTGATTCCCATGTCACAAGTTTGAATTGAGGGGCAGCCATAAAGAAGATTTCCCAAGAAAAGAGAAACAACATCATCCAGCTTATCGATAGCAGTTTCTTGGTCAAGAAAATTGGCAAACTGCATCATGTGAGAGCTAGGATAGTTGCAGGAATACAAAATGAATTTGTAATTTTGACAATGGATATTTGGAAAACAGGCCCCATAATTTGTTTTGCAATTTCTGCTGAACACAGCGATACCCCATATAAGGTTAAACACTAATGTTTTGGGCACATGGCTAAACTTGGAAAGCAAACCGGGGCCATTTCATTTTTGAAATGCAAATTTGGACACCGTGATGCATTTGCAGAGCCCGTGAGGTGCCAAAAATGCAGAAATACCCACAAGTGATCCCATATTGGAAACTTCACTGCTTAAGGAATTCATCTAGGGTTGTAGTGAGTAGTTTGAACTCACAGGTGTCTCACAGACATTTATAATATTGGGTCATGGAAATATAACATTTCAGTGGTAAAATAAGAGAAAAAATATTAGCTGCAAAGTTGTCAGTTACACAAGGGTTAAGAGGTACAACTGGAACCCACAATTTATTGTGTAATTTCTCCCGAACACTGTGATGTTTTATGTTATCAAAAACTACTGCTTATCAGGGCTGAGAAGGAAGGAGCGCTATTGGGGGGTTCATTTAGATTTGGGAGTGCAGAAGTCACTTTATTTGAGGGGGTGAAAGCCATGTTGCTTTTCCAGAGTCTGTTCTAATCAGTAATGTGGGAACCCCCTGTTTTTCCAGTAGAAGATGATGGACCTGAGCTGGTTTAGTCCAGGATACCTTAGGGTTTTCAGTGGTAATATTTTGGGATGCATAACATTTTTTGATTGCTTTTGGTATAAGGCTGGAATCACATTTTTGTGTTCTACGTTGAGCACTTACATCGGGGTTTCAATGTGATTGACATGAAACCCCTAAGGGAACCACTCACTATAATAAGGCAGAAGGAGACACTGTTTTGGTGTATAGCAGTGCAGGAGACCAGTCAGTTGTTCACTGGCAGAGCCTGTTAGACTATGCACATAGCAGGATCTAAAGCTGGTGTCACACTAAACGACAGCGACAACGACGTCGCTGTTACGTCACCATTTTCGGTGACGTAACAGCGACCTTGTAAGTCGCTGTTATGATCGCTGCTTAGCTGTCAAACACAGCAGAAGCAGCGATCATAACGTCGCTGTGCTACATGTGCAGAGAGCAGGGAGCCGCGCTTAGCGCTGGCTCCTTGCTCTCCTGCAGCACACATCGGGTTAATTAACCCGATGTGTGCTGCAGCTACATGTCACAGTGCAGAGAGCAGGGAGCCGCGCGCACTGCTTAGCGCTGGCTCCTTGCTCTCCTTGCTACAGTATACATCGGGTTAATTACCCGATGCATACTGCAGCCACATGTCACAGTGCAGGAGCCGGCGCTGGCAGCAAGAGCGGAGGCTGGTAACCAGCGTAAACATCGGGTAACCAGGGAAAGGTCTTCCCTTGGTTACCCGATGTTTACGCTGGTTACAGCTTACCGCAGCTGCCAGTGCCGGCTCCTGATCGCTTCATTTCGTCGCTCTCTCGCTGTCACACACAGCGATGTGTGTGTCACAGCGGGAGAGTGACGACCAAAAAATGAAGCTGGACATTCAGCAACGACCGGCGACCTCACAGCAGGGGCCAGGTCGTTGCTGGATGTCACACACAGCGACAGCGACGGGACGTCGCTGCAACGTCACAGAAAATGGTGACGTAGCAGCGACGTCGTTGTCGTTATGTGTGACACCAGCTTAACAGTCCACCATATCCTAGTGTCATCAGATCACTTTGAGGTACCATGGTAATGATTGCCACTCGAGTGGTAAAAGGGAGTCTCAAAGGGAGTCTTTTAACCCCTTTTAACCTCTTAGATACTACGGTTGCATTAAATAGCAGTAAGTGATTAATCAACCCCGATCGGTTCTAAAATCAGTCGAGACTAATGCCCGCTCGTGTTTGCTGTCGTATACAGCTGTCGTTGGTGAGAATTTTGCCTGTAGGTGTGGGGGGGCGTTAGTCCCTTATTCCTCAGAACCGGTAAAAAGTGGCACTGAGGAAGAAGGCCCCTGAACGACCGCCATTAAAAGACATATTGCCTCCCTGCAGTTTCCCACAGGCTTCAGTGGTTGAGCCTGCAGTATTCCCCGCACACCAGACATGTGTGGTTAACAGACGAGGATAGATCGGAGATCCACCCTCTTTTTATCCTCTTAGACCACGCTGTCAAACACTGACAGCGCGGTTTAAAGGGCTGCGGTGGGGATCGTGCTGTGATCACGGAGTACCAATGTGTTGTCATGGTAGCGTGGGGTCAGCTAATGACCCCATACGCTGCCATGACTTCCTGTTAGAGCCGACAGAGCACCGGCACTCACAGGAACAGTTCTTGGCTGATTTCTAACCTTTCTCAGAATCATCCTTAACCCACGAGGCAAGATCTTGCATGGAGGCACAAACCGAGTAAGATTGACAGTGATATTGTGTTTCTTACATTTTCTAATAATTGTGCCAACAGTTGTTGCCTTCTCACCAAGCTGCTTGCCTATTGTCCTGCATCTCATCCCAGCTTGTGCAGATCTACAATTTTGTCCCTGGTGTCCTTAGAGAGCTCTTTGGTCTCGGCCATGCTGGAGAGGTTGGAGTGTGAATGATTAATTGTGTGGACAGGTGTCTTTTATACAGGTAATGCGTTCAAACAGATGCAATTAATACAGATAATGAGTGCAGAGTAGGAGGCTTCTTAAAGAAAAAATAACAGGTCTGTGAGAGCCAGAAGTCTTGATAGGTGGTAGGTGATTAAATACTTATTTCATGCAATAAAATGCAAATTAATTATTTAAGAATCATTCAGTGTGATTTTCTGGATTCTGTCTGTTACAGTTGAAGTGTACCTATGATATTACAGACCTCTCCATTCCTTGTAGGTGGGAAAACTTGCAAAATAGTCAGTGTATCAAATATTTATTTTCCCTACTGTATATGAGCATTAGAGGGAATAAGGCACCAGGTTTTTGTCACCTTATCTGAGGGCAGGATAATGTAGTAACAGACACTGATTCCTGTTATGTGTCAATTACTGGGCTGTAATTTTGATAATTATAGTAGTGAACTCCATAGAACCCAACTCCCACCACTGATTGTCAACTATTGCAGTGTACACAGAAAGCTGAAATCAATGACATCACTGGAATAAGGGTCTTTGCCCCTACATCATGCTGCTCTCAAATGAGGCAGCAAATAACTTATGCTAGATTCCCTTTAAAATTAATCAAGTGTGCACAAATAACCCAATTGCATAAAAATCATTAATAGGTGCACTTGTAGTGACTTGCATTTACTTCCGTTGTTACCTTTCCATCCCATGCTGTCATAGTCCCACAAAATAGGACCCTGCTGAATTGTTCTGAGAGAAAAAAGTCTGAATTGGTGGATTACCTTTCTCCCCCTAACCCTTCCCATTAGCACTGCTCAGGAGACTTCTGGAGCTGAATATTGTTCTTAGCATCTTAAGCCCAGAAATGACTTGAACCGGCCTTTGCTTACAATCTAATGTGTAACTAAAACCTATGGGCAGCATACCTGGGGTTTGAACTCCCTATAAAGCCCTTTACTTTAGTTCTCAAACCAGCAGTCATCCAAGAGCAGAGGTTTTATTCCCTTCTTGACATCCACCGTTCATGTACAGTGCAAGTCAGAAGTGGGTGTATGGAGCAGACTCAAGGGGCGAGCTCACCCCACTCCGCAGTTAATGTCCCCTGCACATGTGCGCATATGTGGCACGTTCAGTTTTGTCCATCCATGTGTACATACAGTATGTGTCATCCGTGTGACATATACATTCATAGTTATTGCTCCCTTCCAAACCTAATACCAGCCTTAAAAATGGTACAGGATATTAGAGACGCCAATTCTGACGCTGCGCCTAAGCTATTCCCAATTGCTCTTGTGTGTTGTAAATCAGTTGGGGTTCATTTCAGCTGTGAATTTCCCAAAAAGACACCTAGCATCAAGCCCCGGAGTTAGTAATGGAGAAGCGTTTATCAGACACCCACATTACTAACCCAGTAAGTGGGAAAAAACCCCACAAAACAAAAAACACCCATGCAGGTCCAACATAGCCCAGAGATTCCAACATAGTCCACAAATGGAAACCTGAAAGACAAAAATAGAAGCAAAAACAAGGGACTGCCCCTCGTTCACCAATTTTTTAGAAAGCAAAGATGCTGTGTAGCTTCAACCTAGTCCAGCACTTCCCATGACGTTCCTCCACTGTCGATCAAAGACTATTGAGCCCCGTTCTAACATTCCTTAGGGTTTGAGCAGCAGCCATCCCGGCTCACACTGCACTCCACAAGACCTGCCACCCTTGATGAGTGCTGACTAGGGATGATCGAATACTTCGATTATTCGGCTTTGTGAATATTTTCCGAATACCTCGCCGCTATTCGACTATTCGAGGCGCAATGTAAGTCTATGGGAAGCCTGAATAGTTCCAAATAGTTGTTATTCGGGTTTCCCATAGACTTATATTGCGCATCGAATATTCGCGAATAGTCTAAAAGCGGCAAGGTATTCAGAAAATATTTGCGAAGCCGAATAATCGAAGTATTCGATCATCCCTAGTGCTGACGTCAAGGAACGTCACCGCTTATTGTGATAAGCAATGACTTTACAGACATCACCTCTCTTCACCGTTATAAGCAGTGACGTTACCGAAGTCACCGCTCATCAAGGTTGGCAGGTATCGTGGAGCGCAGTATGAATCAGGATGGCTGCTGCTCAAACCCTGAGAAATGTCAGAACAGGGCTCCATAGCCCTTGATTGACAGAGTCGAGGAATGCGCTGGACTACATCGGAGCTGCGTGGGAACTTTACTTTCTAAACTGGTCAACAAGGGACAGTCTTGTCTTTATTTTTCTTTCTTTTTATGTTTTGTTCAGGATTCCTTTTGTGGACTATATCAGACTGGCATGGGTTTTAAAAAAAAATAAACTTGTGAACCAGGGAAAGAGCGAGGGAGTGTTTTTTTTGTTGTTTTTTTACTAAACCATTTTTGTGCTTTTTTTTTCTCTTTACTTATTGAGTTATAGGAGTGTGATAGATACCTCTCCATTAGGGCTCATTCACATGACCATTCCGTGTGCCCTGGTCAGTTCCTGTTTTTTTGCAGACCCACAGACATGACCATCTTTTCAATGTCTTGTGTAGGATCAGATGGCACACAAAAGCACTTCCGTGTGCATCCAATCCTACAAAAAAACACATCTGATGCCGTATGTCCGTTCCGTTATTATGGAACAGGTCTGACTCAATACAAGTCAATGACCTCCGTCGGGTGCCCGTGCAGTCTGTGTCCCGTTCCCCCGCCAGCCCCGCAGCTGCTCGCACTGCAGTGTGCCCGCATATGCCCGCACTGCAATGCGAGTAGCTGCGAGGATGATGAGCATTGCCGTCAGGAGGTTAGTAAAGTTCATTACCTGCAGTGATGAAGTCCTGCCCTCCTGACGTCAGCACTCGTCACTGACAGTGGCATTCTCACGTCACCTCTCGTGGCCGGCCCAAGACTGTGACTAGCGGTGACGTCACGGGCCGCTCTCGAGAGGTGATCTGAGAACGCGGCGGGCATAGAAATCAGTGACCACCGCTGACGTCAGGAGTGCAGCGGCTTCCATCACAACAAGTAATGTACCTCGATAACCTCCTGAAGTCAGCACTGGTCATGCCCTGCAGTGACCTGGCCTTATCTCGTGATGTTAGCTCAGGTCACTGCACTGCTCTCCCAGTCAATGGGGAACATTCTGTTCTTCAGTGACTGGGACAGTGAGTATGGATCGTCGTGGGACCCCCTTAGTGGATTACGTCGGACCTGGATTTGTTTTCTCTTTTCAATAAATTGGTGAAAGAGGGAATGTGTTGGGGAGTTTTCTTTCAAATAAAAATTTGTCGTCTATTTTCTTTTTTAATTACTGACTGGGTTACTGATGTCGGGTATCTGATAGACGCCGTAACATCAGTAACCCCAGGGCTTGATGCCAGGTGTCATTACACATCTGGTATCAACCCCATATATATTACCCAGTTTGCCATCGCACCAGCGCATTGGGATGAGCTGGGGAAAAGTACCAGGATTGGCACATCTAATGGATGCGCCACTTCTGGGGTGGCTACGGCCTGCTATTCTTAGGCTGGGGAGGGTCCAAGAACCGCGGACCTCCCTAGTCTGAGAATACCAGACCACAGTTGTCTGCTCTACCTTGGCTGGGGATCCAATTTGGGGGGGGGACCCCACATTTTTTGTTTTAAATTATTTTTTTAATTTAAAATAACAGCATGGAGTGCCCTCTGTTTTGGATTACCAGCCAAGGTGAAGCGGTCAGCTGTGGTCTGCAGGCTGCAGCAGTCTGCTTTACCCGAGCTGGCTATAAAAAAAAAATAGGAGGACCCCACGTCATTTTTTTTAATTATTTATTTTTTTGGCTAAATACAAGGCTAAGCACCGTTTAGTGCCACATGAAAGGCACTAAAGGGTGCAAAATTACAAAATGCTGGGGAGTGGGACATTATATGTCTTTCTCATCTATTATCCATCCTTCTATTCATTCATTCATCTCTCTTATCTATCCCTCTATCTATATATAGCTACCCATCTATTTATCTATCTAGCTGCTTCTGTGTTTTGCGGTCCACAAAAAACCAAAAAAAAAACGGAAGGCACACGGCCCGTATACGGAACGGATGTCACACAGATGCATACGTGAAAAAAACGGACCGTGTTTTGCGGACCACAAAAACGGAGCAGTCATGTGAATGAGCCCTTACAATTATCAAGGCTTGATGCTAGCTGACAACATAGTTGACATCAACCCAAATACCATTACCCAGATTGTCACAGCACCAGGGTAATCGGGAAGAGTTGAGACTAAGTGCCAGAATTGTGACAGTTCTAGGGTGGCTGAGGACAATTTGGAGGACTATGTGGGACCCGCTAATTTTGTATAGAGGGCTATGTGGTTACCCATTATTCTGTATGGAGGGCTATGTGGGTACCCATTATTCTGTATAGAGGGCTATGTGGGGCCCATTATTCTGTATGGAGAGCTAGATGAGGCACATTATTCTGGATGGTGGAGTATGCGGATCCCATTCTGGATGGAGGACTGTGAGGCACATTAATCTGCATGGACAACAATGTGGGGGCCATGATTAATTTGCCTGACTTTTCCCAAGTTGTACATTTTGTCCCCCTGCGTTTGACATCCCTACGCTAACAGACTAAACTACAATGAAGTTTAAAAAAAAAAAAAAAATGTTTTAAAAAATAAACAAAAAGTTCAAATCATCCCTATTAAGAGTAAAAAAAATTATATATTAGTATCGCTGCATTCAGAAAAGTAAACATTATCTATCTAAAAATGATAACCTCTCCCTGAAAGAGAAAAAAAAAATTAAGCAACCATACAGCGCCATCGACTGAAAAATGAAGACATTACCAGTCTCGGGAAATAGTGTCAACCCCCTACCATTTTTTTCTAACTTTATAAAGAATTCTTTATAGAAACTGGACGTGTTTGGTAGTGATGAGAATGATGATGATAATATCATATATACCATCTAATCAATCAATAATATCATATATACCATCATAATGGTAGTGATGAGAATCAGGCAGATCATTTTTACCATATGGTATACGCTGCAACAACAATTCCCTAAAAACAGTCAGAATTGCCGTGGGGGGGAAGGGGGGGGGGGGGAGGTGGGGGTTTGTTCACAATTTCACCACACTGACATTTTTGCCCGTTTCTCTAGCACATGAAGTGGGAAAATGAATGGTGTCATTCAAATGGACTTCAACAAAAAAAAAAAAGCCCTCATACGTCTGTGACCGAAACAAAAATGGTTGAGAAGATGGGGAGGAAAAACAAATGCAAATACAGAACTTTGCTGCACAGTGAATGGGTTAAAGATCTTCTCCGACATATCTGATAATTCAGAATATCATTTTGACTCTGACTGAAATTTTCTGCCTCCAGTTTAAGACTTCAATGCGATAACGCAGCTACCTTTGTATTAATCTCCTTGGAAAGATTAGGTGCGCTATTCTTTTAATAGGTGGGTTTTGGGGCCGTAGGAATGGCCTGCACCTCCCAGTATTTGTAGAATCTCCGCCATGTTCGGTCATATACTTTTAAATCTAAGTTGGACAACTGTGCACTCGGCTGATAGCCATTTCTAACAAACCCTACAAAACTCGATTTGATGGGTGAGTGGGCTTGTATTATTAAAGCACCACTCCAGCTTTTTGCCTTTAAATTTTACTACTTGTCTTATTCTTGCCCATCAGAAAAAAAAATAGGCAAACTTATTGACTCAAGTAGAAGCCTAGGGTGGGAAATGCAGCAGCAACGGGTACATTTAAAAAATAACAATAGATACTAATAAAATGTAACGTACCCCATCCTTGCATGCCCCTTGTAGCAATGTACCCCATCCTTGCATGCCCCTTGTAGCAATGTACCCCATCCTTGCATGCCCCTTGTAGCAATGTGCACCATCCTTGCATGCCCCTTGAAGCAATGTGCCCCATCCTTGCATGCCCCTTGAAGCAATGTGCCCCATCCTTGCATGCCCCTTGTAGCAATGTGCCCCATCCTTGCATGCCCCTTGTAGCAATGTGCACCATCCTTGCATGCCCCTTGTAGCAATGTGCCCCATCCTTGCATGCCCCCCCTTGTAGCAATGTACCCCATCCTTGCATGCCCCTTGTAGCAATGTGCCCCATCCTTGCATGCCCCTTGTAGCAATGTGCCCCATCCTTGCATGCCTCTTCTAGCAATAAGCCCTCTAGTAATGTGCCCCATGCTTTAGTAATGTCCTCATTTAGGTCCCCTTCTTGTCCTCTACACGTATTATGCCATTCACATACAGAAAGAAAAAAAAAAAAAAATATTCTCACCTGTCCTCAGTTCCTGTGCCCTCTCTTAGACCAGGGTCACATTTGCGGGCGAGTCTCCCATCACGGTGCACTCTGACAGGTGCGGGTCGGCTGCATGTGTTTCTAAGCAGCTGAGACGCTCGTGTCTGGAGAGTGTCAGGCCGTAGCGTGTGATGCGAGACTCCAGCCTCACCTGTTCTTGCTGGCCGCTGGCACAGACCGGCTCCGTGATCGCTGCGGGTGCACGGAGCAGGCGCTGGCATAAGACATCATCGCTTTGCTGCAGGTGAATGCTTTGCAGCCACAAAGCAGTCAACTACAGTAAAGCGATGACTGCAGGGTAGATGCTAGAATGTATGGGCTCCTTCCTGGTATGATGCAGCAGCCTATTGCATCGATCACAGAGGGGGTCTGTGTGCCTGCGGTCAGTAAGAACCCGGTAAGAGACAGCGCAGGAACGGCAGACAGGTGAGAATTTTGTGGTGTTTTTTTTTTTACCTCGAGTATAAGCCGAGGGGGGAGTTTTCAGCATAAAAAAAAAAAGGGCTAAAAACCCGGCTTATACTCGAGTATATACGGTATATGAATGGGTGAAAAACAAAAGTGACATGCTGCTTATTTTCTTCAAGTCTGCAGCAAGTGAAAGATTTCAGAAATGTCATTCACTTTGCTTGTAATGTAAAACCCTTTTTTCTGCAGCAAAACCAGTGTGTGAATAAACAAAGAAGGATTATGCCCATCTCCAAGATCCTATCCCAGTATGTGGTCAGTGTAAAAAATATCAGCAAATAACTCCAATTAGAAATGCAGTATAGTTCTCTATTCACCAAGTCACCTCATGTGCAGGGCATTACAGTAGCTTAGACATCCATGGTTACATCCACACATGTTGTGACTTACTTGCTAGTGGTCGTAACCATGGATACCTAAAGTCCTCCAATGCTCAGCACATGAGGTAAGTGACATTGTAAATCAGAAGAACTATACTACATTTCTAATTGGAGGCATTTGCTATTATTGCACCTACTACATATTGGAATAGTATCTTGAAGATGGGAATAACCCTTTAATGATCAGGACACTTTCCAGATGAGCTGCATATTAAAAAGCAGTATCAGGTGATATGTTCCATTGAGTTTAACATACAGAATCATGTTCACACACAGACAGTTGCACTCAAATGCTAAAGCACGTTGGCCGAGTGGTTAGCACTGCAGTCTTGCAGCGCTGGGGTCCTGGGTTTGAATCCCACCAAGGACAACATCTGCAGAGTCTGTATGTTCTCCCCGTGTTTGTGGGTATCCTCCGGGTACTCCGGTTTCCTCCCACACTCCAAAAGACATACAGACAGGGACTCTAGATTGTGAGCCCCAATGGGGACAGTGTTGCCAATGTATGTAAAGCGCTGTGGCATCAATAGCGCTATATAAATGAATAAAATTATTATTATTATTATTATTAAAGCATGCCAACAATGACAGCCTGATGAAAAGACCCGAGTAATCTCGAAAGCTTGCCATTACCATCTTTTCAGTTAGCCATTAAAAAGGTATCAACCACTGAGGACTTCAGTTCTTTTAAACAATTTTTTTTACAAGAATATAGACATGCATTACTGCTTAAGGAAATCTAGGAAAAATAGATGATATTTAGCATACAAAAATGGCCATTTTAATATCTGCCCAGTAGCCATGTCACCCCTACCCCATTAGCCACAATTGATTTTATTATTCAGTAGCAGGTTCCTACGTGCCCATACACAGAGGTTATTTACACAGAGGCTTCAGGTCAGTGTAGGTTCTCAGTAATCTGAGATTGCCTTGACGTGGCTACTGGGCAGATATAGAAATGGCCATTTTTGTATACTAAATATCTCAATTTTTCCTAAGCAGTGATGCATACCTATATTATGTATTTTTTTTATTATAGGTGCAGACTACATTTTGGGAGTGCTGTCAGTCTTTGTCCACACACATCACGACAGTTTAGGGTATAATACAGGGGAGAAAAAAAAAAAAAAGCGCATAGGAGTTTACAGATTGTCTTTCTGGCATTTTAACATAGACTAATATAAACTGCCCAAAAAGAAGACCAACGACCTGTATATGGAATCAGATTATCCTAGACACCTGTGATATCAGGGCAGACCCTGTTATAGCTGCAGACGCTGTATATATAGAACAGTGGTGAAGAGGAGAAGCACACAACCTTCTGGGAGGAGGATGCAAGATGTCTAGATCTAGAGTACGTCTGATCCTAATGGAGAACATCTGCAGCTACAATCGGGGAAACAGCCTAATAAAGAGCGGATACTTATTGGGTGGAGCTGCCTTTCATGTGAAATGCCAACATTTCTAAAATGTGAGCTGCATACACCAATGTCCATTATTTCAGATTTACATTTTGGCTGAACACGTTCCCCTGGGTCTCCGAATTCTGCCTAATTCATAGCAGACAGGGCAATGATGGACGGGTATCGAGCGCTAACCCCGAGGGTGGAGCAAGAGCAAAAAAATCATAACCGTAGAAACTGCCTCATTTATCACAACTATTCTACATCACTAAAAAGATGCCAACAGCAACAAGTGATTTGTCACCATGGGCAACAAGGCAGGCTTTTATATGGGCGCACAAATTATTTATAAGGTTTTTATAATGTCCCATAAGAGGAGCAGAAATGTGTATATCATATGGATCCTGCGGTTCCGGTATTTCACACACAAATGGCAAGATACTTATCTATGGGCACTGCAAGGATTATTAAAGAGGGATCGGTCACCAGGTTTTTGCTCCCCCATCTGAGAGCATATAAAAAAAAAAATATTTCTAGAGCGTAATATCAACTATGTCAGAAAAAAAATCCCTTTAAACCATATTTTATTTTTTTGGCAATCTAACAATTTGATTTTAAAGCGGATTTTTTTTCTATAACCCCATCTGTGAGCAGAATATTGTAGACACAGAGACCCCGATTCCAGCAATGTGTCACTTACTGAGCTGTTTGCTGTCATTTTGATGAAATCAATGTTTTATCTGCTGCAGATCTACCAGTTATGCAGAGCTCATGAATATGCTGGACTACCTGGCAGAAGGCCAAGTAGTCCAGTAATGATAAAATCACTGGTTAATCAGCAGTAGATTAGATCAGCACCCCAGTAAATATCACTGGAATCAGGCTCTCTGCCACTACGTTAATCTGCTCTCCGATTAGGTGGCAAAAACCTGGTGACAGATTCCCAATAATGGAAAATGCACGGTAGTTACCACTAAGAAAAATTTACAAAAATGACCTTTATAAAACCTCAAATATTCTGAAGACCAGAAAAAAACTTAAAACTAAAATAATCCTAGTGCAGAAGTCAGCAGCTTACTATATACATAGCAGTGAAGCGATTGCATTGTCAGATCTGCTATTCTGTAGCTTTCTATGAAACATGGATTCAAAAGCAAGAAAAAACAAATAAAAATTGGTCTTGGATCCATGTTTCATAAAGATACAGAATAGCAGATCTGAACAAAAAGCAATATCTTCACTTCTGTGTATATAGTGACCAGCTGATTTCTGCACTAGTATTGCTTTGTGAAAAAAAAACAACCCACAAAAAAAAATAAATATATTTATATATCTATCTCTAGCTCTCATACATACAGAGAAGGATGGCAGCACTTCAAAAATCGATGAAAAGGGCACATCATATGTGCTAATAAAGTTCCTTTTGTCATTAAATTTTTGGAGCGCTGCCTTATTTTTCTAAATGCAACTGGAATCATTAGCTGACTTTGCACCCAAATGAGAAGAGAGATATATACCCATCTATAATTTCTCTCTCATCCAACACAGAGGTGATAAAACAATCCACAATCTGCTCTTATGGCAGCATAGATGGCTGTGATCAGATCTGCTGTCCAGGTTGTGGATTGTTTTATCACCTCTGCTACAGAAATAAATATACTTATCGCATTGCCTAGTGTGAGCCCTTTACCAGAGCCTTCTTTTCTATATTTCACCCTATCATAGGCTCATAACATCACTTCATTAAGAAAGCCACAAAGTTACCTAAAAGTAGGCTTTATTTAGTGTTCTGTACACGATAAGAGTGAGGCTTAGAAATGTATAAATACATATATATATCTTCGTACAAAAAGGTACAGTTATTTACAAAAAAATATATAACAATGTAGTCGTCATCTGTGGATAGCCTGACATGCACATTTCTACAAAATTCGTTAAGAAAATAGTCTAAAGGTTGTCCGTGGTATCTGACTAAGATACACAGTATGCAGCATCTGTTATATTCCCTGGGCATAGAAAAATAAATGGAGCTTTCATCTGGGGCTGGAAGTGACAATACACAGGAGAATAAAGGACAAAAGTTAAACCTGCCTAAGCCTTTTGTTCTCAATACTTCCCCTAATCGCAGTGAATGGAGAGGGCCGTGGTAATGTCCCCATTATGGGCTGGTTCCAGGCACTATACACCACTGACATGAGACAAGACAGATCAGTGGAGTCGTCACCTTTAACCTCTGCTCAGATTGGGGGTGACCCATAAAGTGTGAGCGTTGCTTTGTTAGTGCTGTAAGACCATATAAAGAAACAATTAACGTTTACACAAAACTAAAATCACTTTTAAAAATCCTGAATATCATAGGATCCTTGTTACACCCCTTAAACCCCCCCCTCCCCCCCCCCCCCCCCCCCCCCCCGAGTTCTGGGTGGCAGAGGAATCCAGAAACCATTTGGCATTTGTCTACAAAGGAAATGCTTTACCCCATTTGCAGCTGGAGAAGATAGTGAGGAATGTGTCCTGGCCCCCAACACAGGAACCTTAACCATCTCCCTCCCGGCCTCCCACTACACTCTGAGGGTTAACACTAAACAAGGGGGGAGGGGGACCAGAGGATCCTGCACTAAAATACCTTCCCCAAATTAAAAACATACAGATAACAGCAGTTGTATTGCGGTCATTTAAGGTCAATCCTAATGGCAGCCTCACAATACAGAGTGTGGGGAAAGCTTGTTGACTTAACAGTAGGAGAGTCTCCACCAAAAGGTGCTATTTGCCCAGCTGTCCTAGAGGTGACACTGCAGCCACCGCCTGGATATTGGGGACCCTCCAGGCCTGAGCTGTGAGTAAACACAGTCTATCCTGCCTGACAGCTGAGTAAATGGCAACACTCCTGGCCTGAGCCAACTACAACTCCCAGCATGCTCTGGATCCACAGGCTGCACACCACTGCTGTGTACAAAGCAGAGAACCACAGTATAAAGCTAACACAGGAGCTATCAGCCCATGGAGGACAATCCTGGGGTAACCAGCCTGGCAGCTGATAACAGGGAGCAATAGAGTATTCAGTTAGGTGGGCTAACAATGACAGCTGATAACAGAGCAATAGAGTGTTCAGTTAGGTGGGCTCCTGGGGTAACAATCATGACAGCTGATAGTGAGCAATAGGGTATTCAGTTAGCATGACAGCTGATAACAGGGAGCAATAGAGTATTCAGTTAGGTTGGCTCATTATGTAACAATCCTGACAGCTGATAACAGGGAGCAATAGAGCATTGTTAGTGGGCTCCAATGCGCATAGTCCAAGTTATTATAACTTATAATGAACCATGGGATGGAGGAGACGTCCTGGAGCCGGGAGGACATGTGCAATAAGGAGTTAATGATGCGCCCCTCACCCCCCGGGCAGAGAGCCCCTCACACCGCCGTCTCCCCCTTGCCGCCCCCGCTGCTCAGTCTATGGTAGAACTTGCGCCAGGACTGCAGGGTCTTCCCGGACCAGATCCAGAAGCTGGAGGTGATGCCCACGATCATGGTCATCAGATACTTGATCATGAAGACGGTGAAGTCCGGGCTCATGGGGGAGAAGCTCTGGCCGGGGCACGGGATGGCGAAGCTCTTGCAGGTCTGCATCAGCCACGTCTTCTCCCACGTCTCCCGGAACGCCTGCTCGTAGAAGTAGCAGGCCAGCACGATGGTGGCCGGCACCGTGTACAGCACGCTGAACACCCCGATCCGCACCATCAGCTTCTCCAGCTTCTCCGTCTTGGTGCCGTCGTGCTTCATGATGGTGCGGATCCGGAACAGGGAGACGAAGCCGGCCAGCAGGAAGGAGGTGCCGATGAACAGGTAGACGAAGAGCGGCGCCAGCACGAAGCCGCGGAGCGCGGGCACGCTGCCGATGCCCACATAGCACACCCCGCTCAGCAGGTCGCCGTCCACCCTGCCCATGGCCAGGATGGTGATGGTCTTCACCGCGGGCACGGCCCAGGCCGCCAGGTGGAAGTACTGCGAGTTGGCTTCTATGGCTTCGTGGCCCCACTTCATGCCGGCGGCCAGGAACCAGGTGAGGGACAGGATGACCCACCAGATGGAGCTGGCCATGCCGAAGAAGTAGAGGATCATGAAGAGGATGGTGCAGCCCTCCTTCTTGGTGCCCTGCGCCACCGTGCGGTACGTGTCCTCCGAGAAGCGCTCCAGGCACACGGCCCGCTCCTCCAGCAGGAAGCCCGCGGCGTACGCCACCGCCACCATGAAGTAGCAGCCGGAGAGGAAGATGATGGGCCGCTCCGGGTAGCTGAAGCGCCGCATGTCCACCAGGTAGGTGAGCACGGTGAACAGCGTGGAGATGGCGCACAGGATGGCCCAGATGCCGACCCACAGCCGGGCAAAGCGCACCTCCTCCTCCCTGAAGTACATCAGGCCATTGGAGCGGCCGGGCTCGCACGGGGCGCCGCAGTCCTTCTCCCCCAGGAAGCGGTAGCCCAGGTATGGCGGCACCTTCAGCTGGCGGGGGCAGGCGAAGTCCCGGGCCGGGGAGTGCGGCTGGAAGGTGAGCGCCTCCGGCAGGTACGGCGTGGGCTTGGCGGTGGCCCCGGCCGGGGTGTCCGATGTGTTCTGCCCCACGCAGATCTCGCCGGCCCCGTGCACCGGGAAGTTCTCACAGCGCAGCCGCTCCGGCCACTGGAAGCCGAACTTGTTCATCAGCGCCTCGCAGCCCTGCCGGGCCCGTTCACACAGCGAGCGGCACGGCGGGATGGCGTTCTCCAGCACCGTGCACACCGGCGCGTACATGGAGCACAGGAAGAAGCGCAGCTCGGGCGAGCACTGCACCTTCACCAGCGGGTAGAACTGGTGCACCTCCAGCCCCGCGTCCTCCTGGTTGGTGTGGCCCAGCAGGTTGGGCATGATGGTCTGGTTGTAGGCAATGTCCGTGCACAGGGGGATGGAGATGGGCTGGCAGAAGCCGTGGTCCGGGGCGGAGATGCCCTTCTCCCCATGGTGGGGCTGAGCGGCGGAGCCGGGAGGCAGGGGCCCCGCCAGCAGCAGCAGGGAGAGCGCACACAGCAGCCGCCGCGCACTCCTCATCGTGCGCCGGTCCCGGGCAACAAGTGTCTGTGAGGAGGAGGCGCCAGAGTAATGGAGCAGTCCAGGAGCGCCCGGGAAGCAGTCAGTGTCCTCCGCGCTGTGTGTGCCGGCTCCACACTAATCACTCCCGAGCCGCGGCCGGCGCCGCTCTCCTTATAAGAAGGCGGAACTCTGCAACAAGGGAAAGGGGCGGGGCCTCCGCCAAACTCCACGGCCCCGCCCACTACACGAATCAGCGTGCTGGACCTCTCCATTCACAAACCTGTGGCAGACGGAATGAGGGCGGGGCGCCGTGCCGGAGCGTCAGCCAATGGGAGCTTTTGTTTTTCTTCACACAGCCGGTCCTCATTGGATGGCACTGAATAGAGGGGGAAGCTGGAAGCCGAACAAAGCCGGGGGCGCCCGGAGGGGAGCAGAAGTTCTGTGCCGTCCGCTAACTGCAGGGCAGAGAGTGCGAGGGGTTAATCAGGTGCAATATGGGGCTTATGTGGGGGGCTCAGAGCCGCCTGTCTGCAGGTCTAGGGGCCGGAGCACACGTGTATTTACAGCGGCTCTTCATGTGCAAATAACGTGACATTTTACAGCCCAGAATAATGAAAGCCATGTGCAGAACGTCGTGCACACGCTGCGTTCTTTTCCTTAGGTTTTTAAACTATCATTTTTTTCAAGACAAGAAGACAGTAGTTTCTGCATTGTCTCCCATCCAAATGAAATGACTAAAAAGTCCTCCGCCCCTAAAGGCCCCCGTCACACGCAACGACGTATCTAACGATATATCGCCGGGGTCACGGATTCCGTGACGCGCATCCGGCATCATTAGCGACATCGTTGCGTGTGACAGCAAGGAACAACCGTTAACAATTGAAAATACTCACAAAATCGTCCATCGTTGACAAGTCGTTCATTTTTAAAAAATCGTTGATTGTGGAGGACGCAGGTTGTTCATCGTTCCCGAAGCAGCAGACATCGCTACATATGACACTGCAGGAACGACAAACTACAGCTTACCTGCGGCCGTCGGCAATGCGGAAGGAAGGAGGTGGGCAAGATGTTACATCCCGCTCATCTCCGCTTCTATTGGTCGGCCACTTAGTGATGCCGCACGGACCGCCCCCTTAGAAAGGAGGTGGTTCGCCGGCAACAGCGACGTCGCTAGGCAGGTAAGTATGTGTGATGGCTCCAAACGATTTTGAGCGCCACGGGCAGCGATTTGCCCGTGACGCACAAACGATGGGGCAGGTACGCACGCTAGCGATATCGCTGCGTGTAACACCCCCTTTAGCCTGCGCTCAAAACCCTTAGGCTAGTGTGCCGCCACCGTGCCAGCAGCCGCCGTTGCTCAGGCTTGGTCCTTCCGGTGGGTGGGTCGAGGGTCTCCAGACCCGGGGG
The DNA here is from genome assembly GCF_048569485.1 of Anomaloglossus baeobatrachus. Lineage (NCBI taxonomy): Eukaryota > Metazoa > Chordata > Amphibia > Anura > Aromobatidae > Anomaloglossus > Anomaloglossus baeobatrachus. The sequence goes on along the minus strand of NC_134359.1, from coordinate 116,885,288 downwards.
TTTCGTGGACACGCCGAATAAAAGGGGTGACGTAGATGTACGGGCTAGGCCGTATTAGGTTCGTGACGCCACCCACGGTGTGTGGTGAGGTGGGACACCACCGCTGCTGTTATGGGGCACCCGGGGGAGATGTACTGGCAGCTGGATGTTAACCCCTCCGTGGGTAGGGATGGTTGCCCTGGGACCCAGTGTCTTTGTGCAGGGTGTAGCGATGGCAAGGGCCAGTGCGCCCGGACGTGCAGGGGGATATCTGGTTACTCACAGTAAATGAATCACACAAGTCTTTTGGTAAACCAAGGTGCTGGTGGCCGGCCGCCACGGCCGGTTGCATTTGGGTCCCCCACCCAGGCTGGTGGTCACTGTCTTTGTCCTCTGCACTTGTCTGTGTATGGTGGACTGCCTGGTCTGGAACTCAGGAGTCCGCTCCTGGCTGCATGTGGCCTGAAGAGCCGTGCCCGCAGACGCTGGCCCGTGGGATGTATGGGTCCTGGCGTTGGCCTTCTATCCCTAACGGTGGGCTGTTGTCTTCTATGAGGGACTTTAGGTGGGACAGGACCTGTAATCCTGCCCTCTATCGGTTAATTAGGTAGGTCCTGGCTTCAGGGTCCGAGTACCCCCTCTGTGCTACCGTTTCCGGGTCGGTTCCCCGTGCCGGTATCGGCGGGCTACAACCCTGTCCCGGTCCACCGCCTGGTCCCGCCCACTGGTATGCCTATCTTTCCCTAAGGGGGGGTGACTAGGGTTTCTGGTTGTGTCACCTGTGTGAGGGAAGGTGTTATGCGGGGGCCTATCTGTGACTACCTGGTTTTGCCAGAGCATCACACTATGTTTACATTTCCGTTGTTTTAAATCCGTCAGGTCCGTCATTTAGAGTGAGCGACAGATCCATCGTTTTTTAGATGTCAAGTGACGCAACAGATGTGTTAGGCTACTTTCACACATCCGGTTTGAGCAGTACGGCTCAATCCGGCTGTGAAACCTATGCAACGGATGCGGCGAAAACACCGCATCCTTTGCATAAGTTTTTACATGCAGCCCGTCCGTTTTTTTCCGGTTGCGGCACGCTACTGAGCATGTGCAGTGGAAGAACGCATGCGGCGGCCGGATGCATTTTTTGCCGTATCGCGCCGCATCCGGCGTCCATAGGCATGCATTGAAAAATGCGCCGCAGCGGCCGGATGCGGCGCGATGCGTTTTTTTTGTCAGAGCAAAAAACGGGGCAGGGAACGTTCCATCCGGCCGCCGCATCGGCTAAATCTGCCGCATGCGGCAAAAAACTGACGGAACGCAAGCCCATGCGGCACAATGTGGCGCCAATGCAAGTCAATGCTGGAAAAAACAAAACCGGCGGCAAAAAAAAAACGGTTTCGTTTTTTCAGCAGAGCGCCAGATTGTGCCGCACTGCTACAACCGGATGTGTGAAAGTAGCCTTATTTCACAGGATTCCGTTCACAGGAATCCTGTGAAAAAACTGATCCGGCGCGTCCGTTACATCCGCTGTGCGTCCATTTTTTTATGGATCCGTCATGATCCGTTTGTGTTTGGGACAGCCCAATGGGAGTGCCAGACATGCTGAGCATGCTCAGTAGAGCATGACGGAATCCAGCATCATAGACAAACATTACAAGCTTGACGGATTGCGACGGATTCCTGTGCGGTGCGTTAATTTTGACGACCCAAAAAAACGTTACATTCTTTGTTGTTTCTGCCCGGTGGTCAGTCCAAAAACGACTGATGAGCTGCGCAGCGGATGCAACGTAAGGTCATCAGTCGCAATCCGCCACTCATACAAGTCTATGGGAAACAACAGAATCCGGCTAACGGATTCCATTGTTTACCAGAGCCGCGGATTGTAACTGATGCAAATTGACAGAAATGTGAACCTAGCCTTACTCAAAAACCTCTGTTTATCACACAGAAGACGCTTCAGTAATTGCTTTTTTCCTGCCATTTTCTCAGGGTTTTTTTCTCCTGCCTTTGTTCATTGTAATGAATCATCTTTTTTTCCCTCCAGTGTTTTATTCAGCGTTTTTTCAACATTTTTATTAGTCTTTTTTTATTCTGAGTGCGCACGGTGCATTTTTAATGTGGTTTTTGGTGCAGGTTTTGCCCAAGTCTGCATGTCTATCCTTATGCCAGCAAAGTCACTGTGAATTTTGATGTGCTGTGCACACGCTGCTTATTTTCTTCTTGCAGTTTTGGGTGCAGAAAAAATAAGCAGCCTGTCAATTGTTGGTGCGTTTTTGTCCTGCGTTTTTTTACTCCTTCTAGCCATTCATTTCACAAAAACCGCATGGCACCAAAACGCACCAAAACTCGCATGCATTTTTTGGTGCGTTTTTTTGCCAGAAGTGGAAGAAAATTTCTGCACCAAAAATTTAGCGTGTGCACATAGCCTAACTGGTGTATTTCTGATGTTTTTGAAATCTATCTATCTCCCGGATCCGTGCTTTCCTTAACCAAGAATCAGCAAAAATATTAGTGCATGCCCTCATCATCTATCGCCTCGACTACTGCAACCTCCTGCTCTCTGGCCTCCCTTCCAACACTCTTGCACCCCTCCAATCTATCCTAATCTCTGCGGCCCGCTTAATCCACCTCTCCCCTCGCTAGTCCCCAGCCTCGCCACTCTGCCAATCCCTTCACTGGCTTCCCATCACCCAACGACTCCAGTTCAAAACATTAACCATGACATACAAAGCCATGCACAACCTGTCTCCTCCCTACATCTGTGACCTAGTCTCCCGGTACCTACCTGCACGCAACCTCAGATCCTCACAAGATCTCCTTCTCTACTCCTTTCTTATCTCCTCTTCCCACAATCGCGTACAAGATTTCTCCCGTGCATCCCCCATACTCTGGAATGCTCTACCTCAGCACATTAGACTCTCACCTACCGTGGAAAGCTTCAAGAGGAACCTCAAGACCCATCTCTTCCAACAAGCCTACAACCTACAATAACCCTCAGTCCAGTAGACCACTGCGCAACCAGCTCTGTCCTCACCTATTGTACCATCACCCCTTCCCTGTAGAGTGTGAGCCCTCGCGGGCAGGATCCTCTCTCCTCCTATACCAGTCTGTTTTGTACTGTTAATGATTGTTGTACATATACCCTCTCTCACTTGTAAAGCGCCATTGAATAAATGGCGCTATAATAATAATAAATAATAATAATCTATTAAATAATGAATAAAACAATAGTACTTTTATAGGGAAAAACACACAAAACGCTCAAAAAGCCAAAATTTGAGCCTCACACTGTAAAGTATTGAGCATCTTCCAAGCAGAAAACGCCTGAAGAACAGACAGGTCGCATCTTATAACGGTCAGTTTTGAACGCCTGAAGACGGGAACAATTAATTTTCCAATAATTCTTTTGAGTGTTTTGTGAGCGATTTTTGCAACATTTTTAGGTGCAAAGTCTCTCAATAAACACCTAAAGGGGGCTTTACACGCTACAACATCGCTAATGCGAACTTGTTGGGGTCACGGAATTGGTGACGCACATCCGGCCGCATTAGCGATGCCGTTGCATGTGACACCGATGAGCGATTTTGCATCGTTGCAAAAACGTGCAAAATCGCTCATCGGTGACATGGGGGTCCATTCTCAAAAATCGTTACTGCAGCAGTAACGAGGTTGTTCCTCGTTCCTGCGGCAGCACACATCGCTCAGTGTGACACTGCAGGAACGAGGAAGCTCTCCTTACCAGCCTCCCGGCCGCAATGCGGAAGGAAGGAGGTGGGCGGGATGTTACGTCCCGCTCAGCTCCTCCCCTCCACTGTTATTGGGCGGCTGCTCAGTGGCATCGCTGTGACGCCGCACGGACCGCCCCCTTAGAAAGGAGGCGGTTCGCCGGTCACAGCGACGTCGCCGGGCAGGTAAGAATGTGTGACGGGTCTGGGCCATGTTGTGCGGCACGGGCAGCGATTTGCCCGTGTCGCGCAACAGATGGGGGCGGGTACCCACGCTAGCGATATCGGGACCGATATTGCAGTGTGTAAAGCCTGCTTAAGACACAATGTAAACATGCCTTAATGGCCCCTTTGGATCTGCCATACCAGGTCACTAAACCACTACGGTCGGCTATATACAGGAATCACATACTGACTTGGGCTGGGTGATGAATATTCTGCGCACACTGCCGACCCTGATGCCTCTTTTAGAATCAGCCCCATCTTTATTCTAAGGGTTAATGCGCACAGCCGAGATGTGTCCATGGAGCATGTACGACCCTGCACTGACACTATTCATCTGCTTAGTTCGGTGCCACTCCACGTACTGCCTTACAGGCCATTACTCCAGGGGAGAAAATCTCTGTAGATAACACAATCCGAAGCACAACTTTTACTGTGGACAAATTAAATTATAGGGAGACCCCATTGTGTTGTTTTGACGAAGCTCAGTGGACTGAGGTCCTTTACAATACCGTTGTATTATAGAGCTTATATCTGCCTAAGGCTGTACTCACATGAGCTTATGGCATCCGATGCGAGAGCATCGGATGCGATATGCTAATGTCCCCCGGCTCAGGCTCTGCGGAGGAGAGGGAGGGGTTAATCCTCCCATCTCCTCCACTGTCATCCTGTGCGTATATCGCACTGCACTGGGATAACATCCGAGTGCAGTCCGATGTATCTCTCGCATCCATTCACTTGAATGGGTGCGAGAGATACGGCGGTAGCAGAAAAACGCAGCATGCTGCCGCTTTTCTCGCATCCAGAATCTGGATGCGAGAAAAGCTGACCAACAGCTTGCACTCATAGAATAACATTGGTCCGAGTGTAATGCGAGAATTTCTCGCATTGCTCTCGTCCGTATTTGTCACTCGTGTGAGCGTACCCTAAGGGTGGCTTTACATGCTGCGACATCGCTAGCCGATGCTAGCGATGGCGAGCGTGATAGCACCCGCCCCTATCGTTATGCCGATATGTGAAGATCGCTGCCATAGTGAACATTATCGCTACGGCAGCGTCACACGTACTTACCTGCTCGGCGACGTCGCTGTGACCGGCAAACCGCCTCCTTTCTAAGGGGGCGGTTCGCTCGGCGTCACAGCGACGTCACTAAGCGGCCGCCAATCAAAGCGGAGGGGCGGAGATGAGCGGGACGAACATCCCGCCCACCTTCTTCCTTCCTCATTGCTGGCGTGTGGCAGGTAAGGAGAGGTTTCTCGTTCCTGCGGCGTCACATGTAGCGATGTGTGCTGCCACAGAAACGAGGAACAACATCGCCCAAGCAACAGCAGCAATAATTGGGAGAGGACCCCCATGTCAACGAGGAACGATTTTGGACGTTTTTGCAACGATCCAAAATCGCTCCTAGGAGTCACACACAACGAGATCGCTACAGCGGCCGGATGTGCATCACAAAATCCGTGACCCCAACAAGATCGCTGTAGCGATCTCGTAGCGTGTAAAGCCCGCTTACGGCTTGTGCCCACGTTGCGTATTTGCATGTAGAGTAGTTACGCTGCGTATTGCACTGCAGCGTAACTGCATGCGTCCTGCGTCCCCAGCACAATCTATGAAGATTGTGCATAATCCATGCGCACATTGCGTTTTAGAACGCTGCAATTTGCATGCTGCCAAAAAGCTGCGTTCTAAAAAGCAACATGTCACTTATTCCGTGCGCTTTGGATGCAGGTCCCGCTCTGTCTATGGTGGGGGCTGCATCCAGAGCGCATGAAATAGTTTTTTTCACTGCATTCATTACGCAGTGTTTCTGCAGCGATTTGACGCGCACATGTACTGTCAAATTGCTGCAGAAATTTCTGCAGGGACACGACGCAACGTGGGCACATAGCCTAAGGCCGGTGTCACGCTTGCGAGTGCCTCGCGTGTAATTCTCTCGCGAGTTTCGCGGTGCATCACCCGGAACGGACAAACACTCTCCTCACAGGAGCAGGTTGGTTGCATGTATCTCTATGCAGCTGAGACGCTCCTGTGAGTCCATGTCGGGTGATGCCCCGCGAAACTCGTACAAGATACACGTGAGGCAAACGCAAGTGGGACACCGGCCTAAAGGCTGCTTTACATGCAGTGACATCGCTAGCGATGTCGCTCATGAAAACACCCACCCCTGTCGGTTGTGCGTCACGGGCAAATCGTCCATGGCGCACAATATCGTTAGGACCCGTCACACGTACATACCTGCCTAGCGACGTCGCTGTGGCCGGCGAACAACCTCTTTTCTAAGGGGGCGGCTCGTGCGGCATCACAGCAACGTCACACGGCAGGCGTCCTATTGAAGCGGAGGGGCGAAGAGCAGCAGAAGGAAAGTCACACCCACCTCATTGCCAGAAGACACAGGTACGGTGTTGTTCATCGTTCCTGGGGTGTCACACGTAACGATGTGTGCTGCCTCAGGAGCGACGAACAACCTGCGTCCTGCACTGGCAACGATATTTGGGATTTGAATGACGTGTCAATGATTAGGGGAGTATTTTTGATCGTTAGCACGTTTCATACGCAACAACGTTGCTAACGAGGCTGGATGTGCGTCACGAATTCTGTGACCCCAATGACATCTTGTTAGCGATGTCGTTGCGTGTAAAGCCCCCCTTAAGTCATCCATTCCTGCTGTTCCAGCACCACCATTTCAGCATGGAAGAACAGGTAAATAATTTAGTAATTATTATTTTGTTATAGCATTCCTATTCATTGGCCCATTGGAATCTGACTAATTAGATAGGGTTTATCGGGGCTATTTATTTATTTTTCCTATGGGCTTAAGAACTGACAGGCAGGTGATTGTTAACTACCTGTGTGTTGTGCCCGGCAGAGATCTCTGCTGGCTCAGAGTAGTCTCAAACCACTGATGCTGGTGATTCTGCGGCTTCCACTGAGGTTGCATTGACAGAACAGCATCTTCTCCTCCCCTCTGCTCTGATGGGGTGTCACTGTTGATGTCATGCTGTTTGAGAGTTAGCTCCCCGCCACCTAACTGCAGGGAGCCGTCTGTCTATCAGTGACATGTCGAGGACTGAGCAGACAGAAAGAGGAAGAGCTACTCTGTTGACATGAGGTAAAAAAGAATCGCCAGCAGGAGCAGTACAGGTGTCATGCAGAACAGGTAGGTACCGCATTTCCCGAAAATAAGACAGGGTCTTATATTATTTTTGGCTCCGAAAGATCTGCTAGGGCTTATTTTCAGGGGATGTTATATTTCTTTGCTTTCCTTGATGAAGGGTCTTGCTTTATTCTTTAAAGGGAATCTGTCAGGTCATTTTTGCATGCCATACCAATACCTAGAATGCTGAAATAGGGCTGGGGATGCGCTTTCATGTTATATAGCTTTTATTGACAGAATGCCGTATTACTCCTCCGTGGATTGTGGATTGTGAAGTGATCCTTGAGCTAGTAATACGGCAGTCTGACTGCACCCAATCACTGACCCTGGCACAGAGTGGTGGGTAGGACTGTGGGCAGGAAAAGTGGTGAAAAGTTGTGTGTGTGTTTATTTACTGTAATTTACAGATTAATCATGGAAGGTTTCTCCGGGAGACGCCTGACATGATTAATCTAGGACTTATTGGCAGCTATGGGCTGCCAATAACTCCTTATTACCCCGATTTGCCAACGCACCAGGGCAAATCGGGAAGAGCTGGGTACTGTCCCAGAACAGTCGCATCTAATGTATCATAGGCGCCGGTGGGTGGGGAAAGCAGGGAATACGAGATTGTTTAATGAGCGGCCGGCTTTTTCAAATTAGAAAAAGCCGCCGGAGCAGTGTGAATGCCGTGCAGCGCCGGTGATCGGGGATCGGTGAGTATGAGAGAGGGGGGGACACTTCAGTCACTCGGGGGATTAGAGGTCACCGGTGAATCCTTCACAGATGACCGCTAATCAGTACACGGCACACAAACAGAGCCGCGGCATGACAATGGAGTCGGGTGAAGTGTACCCGAGTTCATTCTCATCCCGCTACTCTGTCTTCCGACATGTAGTAACGACATTTTGCATCACACACGGACATTTCTCGGAAGATCAAATAACACGCACTTGTGCCTTTAAACATAAAAAAACATGTGCACGTTTGGTCGTATCTCCGGTATGTACGGAAACGGACCAAACACGCACGTTTTAAACGGATGTGTGTTGCAGGCCTAAAGCAGCTTTTTGAAAGGGAAGTCGCTAATGAAGTCACTGTAAAGTCCCCTTTACACACTGAGACTTTCTAGCGATCATGGTGCACAGCGGGAAACAAAGGACCTAGGAATGGTCCTGAACGATTTGTAGCGATCACAACTTCACAGCAGGGGCCAGGTCGCTGATGTGTGTCACACACTGCAATGTCGCTGGGGAGGTCGCTATAACGTCACAAAATCGGTGACGTTACAGCGATGTCGTTTGCGATGTTGCAGTGTGTAAAGCCACCTTTATACATTACTCCTCTGTTTATCTGGTAAGACCCTATCAGCGCTTCTTTTTTCTAGTTTTATCACTATGTTTGCTCATAGGGAGAGACCTGTTAATCAAAGGGATTAGGATGGAGGGAAGCTTCTGACTAGTCAGCCAAGACACAAAGTCCTCGGCTGAGTTTTCAAAGAATACTTACTCTGAAGTGTTGAGTAAATCACCCTAGCTGCAATCGCTTAGCTCTCATTCATGCTGCCAGTGGTTCAGGAAGCATGAGGCCGGGATCACACTGGCATACAGCAGCTGATGATTCGCTCATGTGAGAGCATCGGAAGCAATATACTAATGACACTCGGCTCAGACTCTGCTGTGAGCGTGACCGAGTGTCATTATACTGTGATCAGATTCTCTCACATGTGAGATTCAGAGCACAGGTGCGGAGAAGAAGAGATTAATGTCTCCATCTTCTCCAAGGCCTATCTCTGTGTATATCAGGTGACATCAGTGCAGCCCGATGTTTCACATGCACCCATAGACTTGTACAGGTGCCCTATATCCGATTTGCGGAGGCACAGCATGCAGTAATTGTTTTCTTGTTCGAATTAGCATAAGAAACAAATCAAAGATTTGCTCTCCCCCACTGTATAACACTGGTCCGAGTACTATCTGATAAAACATTGGATTGCACTCGGCCGTGTTATACACTCGTGTGAGCGAACCCTAAATCTGATGACAGGTTCCCTTTGTCCTGACTATTCCTTTGCATTCCTGGAGATAAGTGGCACACGATGCAGTTGCCGTCTGCTTATCTCTGTCTCTTTACGCCTATACAACTATAAAACACAGAGATCTCTCAGCATTTACGTTTGTATTCTGAATGAATAGGCAGCATGAAGCATAATGGCAATTAAAATGAGGTCACTTTTTTTTAAGTAATGAGCTTGTAAAAAGTGCAGGTCTGGATATGCAGCATGGAAGATTTAACACAGGAGGAAGCCATTCTACCGCAGAAGGCCCTGACGAGCGGTGACGGCAAAATGACAGAAGATTGATGCTCAACAAATGGGATCATTTAGAAATATTCGCCAACACCCAGCCCGGGTTATAGGTAATGGCGTCTGGTTTTTGAACACATAAGGGAAGAGCATTGTTGTCATGTATATAAGCTACCGAGGCGTCTGCTTCTCTTTTTTACTTTTAATTGAACTTATAATTATATATTTGGTTTGAAGGTAAATTATAATATAGCTATAAGATAGACAAGAAGATGCTAGATAATTCCTACATCATAATCTGACAGACCTCACTCATACACAATTTTGACTCCTTACGGTACTTTCTCATTTCTGGCTGCCAAACATACTATTGCTCCTTCAGGGAAGAAAAGATCTGATCCTGTATTAGGCGAAGTTCCCAGGATGTGTAATAAATCAGCTTTTGATGTAGTATAGGGGTGAGAATTAAGTAACCAAAAATACTTAATTCAGCCATTTCATAGACCCAGGTATGTAGATTAGTTGATGTAGCCTAAAGGCCGCTTTACACGCAACAACATCGCTAACGAGATGTCGTTCGGGTCACAGAATTCGTGACGCAGATCCGGCCTCATTAGCAACATTGTTGCGTGTGAAACGCACGAACGTCCGTTAACGATCAAAATTACTTAACTAATCGTTGATCATTAACGCGTCGTTCCTTTCCCGATTATCATTGCTGTTGCAGGATGCAGGCTGTTCGTTGTTGCTGCGGCAGCACACTCACCTTACCTGCGGCCGCCGGCAATGAGGAAGGAAGGAGGTGGGCGGGATGTTTGTCCCGCTCATCTCCGCCCCTCTGCTTCTATTGGGCAGCCGCTTAGTGACGCCGCTGTGACGCCGCACGAACCGCTCCCTTAGAAAGGAGGCGGTTCGCCGGCCACAGCAACATCGCTAGGCAGGTAAGTATGTGTGACGGGTGTAAGCGATGTTGTGCGCCACGGGCAGCGATTTGCCCGTGATGCACAACCGACGGGGGCGGGTATGCTCGCTAGCGATATCGATAGTGATATCGCTGCGTGTAAAGTGCCCTTTACACACATATTTATGAATGCTTTTGTTTCTTACTAACACACACACATATATATATATATATATATATATATATATATATATATATATATATATATATATACAGTGCCTACAAGTAGTATTCAACCCCCTGCAGATTTAGCAGGTTTGATAAGATGCAAATAAGTTAGAGCCTGCAAACTTCAAACAAGAGCAGGATTTATTAACAGATGCATAAATCTTACAAACCAACAAGTTATGTTGCTCAGTTAAATTTTAATAAATTTTCAACATAAAAGTGTGGGTCAATTATTATTCAACCCCTAGGTTTAATATTTTGTGGAATAACCCTTGTTTGCAATTACAGCTAATAATCGTCTTTTATAAGACCTGATCAGGCCGGCACAGGTCTCTGGAGTTATCTTGGCCCACTCCTCCATGCAGATCTTCTCCAAGTTATCTAGGTTCTTTGGGTGTCTCATGTGGACTTTAATCTTGAGCTCCTTCCACAAGTTTTCAATTGGGTTAAGGTCAGGAGACTGACTAGGCCACTTCAACACCTTGATTTTTTCCCTCTTGAACCAGGCCTTGGTTTTCTTGGCTGTGTGCTTTGAGTCGTTGTCTTGTTGGAAGATGAAATGATGACCCATCTTAAGATCCTTGATGGAGGAGTGGAGGTTGTTGGCCAAAATCTCCAGGTAGGCCGTGCTATCCATCTTCCCATGGATGCGGACCAGATGGCCAGGCCCCTTGGCTGAGAAACAGCCCCACAGCATGATGCTGCCACCACCATGCTTGATTGTAGGGATGGTATTCTTGGGGTCGTATGCAGTGCCATCCAGTCTCCAAACGTCACGTGTGTGGTTGGCACCAAAGATCTCGATCTTGGTCTCATCAGACTAGAGAACCTTGAACCAGTCTGTCTCAGAGTCCTCCAAGTGATCATGAGCAAACTGTAGACGAGCCTTGACATGACGCTTTGAAAGTAAAGGTACCTTACGGGCTCGTCTGGAACGGAGACCATTGCGGTGGAGTACGTTACTTATGGTATTGACTGAAACCAATGTCCCTACTGCCATGAGATCTTCCCGGAGCTCCTTCCTTGTTGTCCTTGGGTTAGCCTTGACTCTTCGGACAAGCCTGGCCTCGGCACGGGTGGAAACTTTCAAAGGCTGTCCAGGCCGTGGAGGGCTAACAGTAGTTTCATAAGCCTTCCACTTCCGGATGATGCTCCCAACAATGGAGACAGGTAGGCCCAACTCCTTGGAAAGGGTTTTGTACCCCTTGCCAGCCTTGTGACCCTCCACGATCTTGTCTCTGATGGCCTTGGAATGCTCCTTTGTCTTTCCCATGTTGACCAAGTATGAGTGCTGTTCACAAATTTGGGGAGGGTCCTAATTAGTCAGAAAAGGATGGAAAAAGAGATAATTAATCCAAACATGTGAAGCTCATTGTTCTTTGTGCCTGAAATACTTCTTAATACTTTAGGGGAACCAAACAGAATTCTTGTAGTTTGAGGGGTTGAATAATAAATTACCCTCTGAATAAACTTTTCACAATTTAAAAATAAAAAATAAAAAAAGAAATAACATTCTTTTTTGCTGCAGTGCATTTCACACTTCCAGGCTGATCTACAGTCCAAATGTCACAATGCCAAGTTAATTCCGAATGTGTAAACCTGCTAAATCTGCAGGGGGTTGAATACTACTTGTAGGCACTGTATATACTCAGTGATTTTCCTTAATACAATATATTAGTATATGTACAGTGCCTTGCGAAAGTATTCGGCCCCCTTGAATTTTTCAACCTTCTCCCACATTTCAGGCTTCAAACATAAACATAAAAATATTAATGTTATGGTGAAGAATCAACAACAAGTGGGACACAATTGTGAAGTTCAACGAAATGTATTGCTTGTTTTAAACTTTTTTGAAAAATAAATAACTGAAAATTGGGGCGTGCAATATTATTCGGCCCCTTTAAGTTAATACTTTGTAGCGCCACCTTTTGCTGCAATTACAGCTGCAATTCACTTGGGGTATGTCACTATCAGTTTTACACATCGAGAGATTGAAATTCTTGCCTATTCTTCCTTTGCAAACAGCTTGAGCTGAGTGAGGTTGGATGGAGAGCGTTTGTGAACAGCAGTTTTCAGCTCTTTCCACAGATTCTCGATTGGATTCAGGTCTGGACTTTGACTTGGCCATTCTAACACCTGGATACATTTATTTGTGAACCATTCAATTGTAGATTTTGCTTTATGTTTGGGATCATTGTCTTGTTGGAAGACAAATCTCCGTCTCAGTCTCAGGTCTTTTGCAGACTTTAACAGGTTTTCTTCAAGAATCGTCCTGTATTTGGCTCCATCCATCTTCCCATCAATTTTAACCATCTTCCCTGTCCCTGCTGAAGAAAGACCAGAGCACCTTCTTCCACATGTTTGCTGTGTCTCCCAGGTGGCTTGTGGCAAACTTTAAACAACACTTTTTATGGATATCTTTGAGAAATGGCTTTCTTCTTGCCACTCTTCCATAAAGGCCAGATTTGTGCAGTGTACGACTGTTTGTCCTATGGACAGACTCTCCCACCTCAGCTGTAGATCTCTGCAGTTCATCCAGAGTGGTCATGGGTCTCTTGGCTGCATCTCTGATGAGTCTTCTCATTGTTTGAGATGAAAGTTTGGATGGACGGCCGGGTCTTGGTAGATTTGCAGTGGTATGATACTCCTTACATTTCAATTAGTGATGAGCGAGTATGCTTGTTACTACTCGGTACTCGCACGAGTATCACTGTACTCGGGCTACTCGGCGGGTACCGAGTAATTTTGCAATACTCGTGCTTTACTCGTGGTCTTCATCCCTGCATGTTGGCGCTCTTTTGAGAGCCAGCCCTCATGCAGGGATTGGCTGGCAGACCACTGCAATGCCACAGCCCTGTTAGTTGTGGAATTGCAGTGATTGGCCGGCCCGCACAGCGTGACCGAGCCTTTATACCGGCGGGTGCGCTGTGCTCTGTACACAGCCATCTCATATTCCCTGCTTTCCACGCCCACAGGCGCCTATGATTGGTTGCAGTGAGACACGCCCCCACGCTGAGTGACAGGTGTCACACTGCACCCAATCACAGCAGCCGGTAGGCGGGTCTATACTGTGCAGTAAAATAAATAAATAAATAATTAAAAAAAACGGCGTGCGGTCCCCCCAATTTTAATACCAGCCAGATAAAGCCATACAGCTGAAGGCTGGTATTCTCAGGATGGGGAGCTCCACGTTATGGGGAGCCCCCCACCCTAACAATATCAGTCAGCAGCCGCCCAGAATTGCCGCATACATTATATGCGACAGTTCTGGGGCTGTACCCGGCTCTTCCCGATTTACCCTAGTGCGTTGGCAAATCGGGGTAATAAGGAGTTAATGGCAGCCCATAGCGGCCACTAAATCCTAGATTAATCATGTCAGGCGTCTCCCCGAGATTCCTTCCATGATTAATCTGTAAATTACAGTTAAAAAACACACACACCCGAAAAATCCTTTATTAGAAATAAAAAACACTAACAAAGTCCCTCATTACCAATTTATTAACCCCGACAAACCCTCCATGTCCGGCGTACTCCACGGACTCCGGCGTCGCGTCCAGCTCTGCTGCATGGAAGTGACAGGAGCTGCAGAAGACACCGCCGCTCCGGTCACCTCCACGCAGCTAATGAAGGGAATAGCGCGATCAGCTGCTGTCAGTCAGGTAACTCCCGGCCACCGCTGGATCCAGCGGTGGCCGCGATTAACCTCAGTGACAGCAGCTGATCGCTATACTCACCTCAGTTGGTGCATGGAGCTGACTGGAGCGGCGGTGAGTAGCGCGATCAGTTGAGCTGTCACTGAGGTTACCCGCGGCCACCGCTGCATCCACCGCTGGATCCAGGTAACCTCAGTGACAGCTCAGCTGATCGCTATACTCATCTCATTAGCTGCGTGGAGGTGACCGGAGCGGCGGTGTATTCTGCAGCTCCTGTCACTTCCATGCAGCAGAGCTGGACGCGACGCTGGAGGACTGTGGAGTACGCCGGACATGGAGGGTTTGTCGGGGTTAATAAATTGGTAATGAGGGACTTTGTTAGTGTTTTTTATTTCTAATAAAGGATTTTTCGGGTGTGTGTGTTTTTTAACTGTAATTTACAGATTAATCATGGAAGGAATCTCGGGGTGACACCTGACATGATTAATCTAGGATTTAGTGGCAGCTATGGGCTGCTATTAACTCCTTATTACCCCGATTTGCCAACGTACTAGGGTAAATCGGGAAGAGCCGGGTACAGTCCCAGAACTGTCGCATATAATGTATGCGGCAATTCTGGGCGGCTGCTGACTGATATTGTTAGGGTGGGGGGCTCCCCATAACGTGGAGCTCCCCATCCTGAGAATTCCAGCCTTCAGCCGTATGGCTTTATCTGGCTGGTATTAAAATTGGGGGGACCGCACGCCGTTTTTTTTAATTATTTAATTATTTATTTCACTGCAGAGTATACACACACCGGCTGCTGTGATTGGGTGCAGTGAGACAGCTGTCACTCAGTGTGGGAGCGTGTCTCACTGCAACCAATCATAGGCGCCGAAAAGCAGGAAAGCAGGGAATAGGAGATTGATTAATGAGCGGCCGGCTTTTTCAAAAGAGGAAAAGCCACCGGAGTTTGAACAGCCGTGCAGCGCCGCGGCAGTGATCGGGGAACGGTAAGTAAGAGAGAGGGGGGGGAACTGACCGACAGACTGTGAGAGGGGGACAGACAAGACAGAGAGAGACAGACCGACGGACTGAGGGAGATAGAATAAAAAAAAAAAAATGACCGACATCGCTAGTAAAAAGCACAAAACGTGCGTTTTGGACATCGGAGTGCCACACAAGGTTTTCACGTAAAATCTTTCATGTATTAATCTCAAAAAGTAACATACACCAGCTCTATCTCACTATTGGGTATGTGCCCTTAACATTTCCGCCATGAAAATTCATTTTGGTGTCATTTTGGAAGGTTTTCTGGTGAGTCCGTAAAAATGGCGTAAAACTTGGACAAAATTGTTCACAGCTGTGACTTTTGAGTGATAAATGCTTCAAGGGGTCTTCCCCATGCTGATGCCATGTCATTTGAGCACTCTTCTGAGACTTTTGTGACATTTTTAGGGTTTCTACATGCTGCCGGGGGGTCATTTCACAAAAATACTCGGGTCTCCCATAGGATAACATTGGGCTCGGTGCTCGGGCCGAGTACACGAGTATCTTGGGAGGCTCGGCCCGAGCTTTGAGCACCCGAGCTTTTTAGTACTCGCTCATCACTAATTTCAATATGATCGCTTGCACAGTGCTTCTTGGGATGTTTAAAGTTGTGGAAATCTTTTTATAACCAAATCCAGCTTTAAACTTCTCCACAACAGTATCACGGACCTGCCTGTTGTGTTCCTTGCTCTTCATGATGCTCTCTGTAGTTTAAACAGAACACTGAGACTATCACAGAGCAGGTGCATTTATACGGAGACTTGATTACACACAGGGGGATTATATTTATCATCATCAGTCATTTAGGACAATATTGGAGCATTCAGAGATCCTCAATGAACTTCTGGAGTGAGTTTGCTACACTGAAAGTAAAGGGACCGAATAATATTGCACGCCCCACTTTTCAGTTTATTCTATTTTACAAAAGTTTAAAATAAACAATAAATTTCTTTCAACTTCACAATTGTGTCCCACTTGTTGATTCTTCACCATAACATTAATATTTTTATGTTTATGTTTGAAGCCTGAAATGTGGGAAAAGGTTGAAAAATTCAAGGGGGCTGAATACTTCCGCAAGGCACTGTAACTTTAAAGATGGCTCCTGCTTCTTGGGCAACACCCAAGAAGGTGGAAAACAGAAGAATTCTCAACGTATGGACTGACCAATCCAGCAGAGACTATGCAAATTCTTATACGTCCTAAGCCCGACCTGCGATATTTGATTGGACTATATTTTGTCTACACCCTTTTCTTAATCTAGAACTATAAACTTTGTGAAAAATAAAATGAGCAGAATTCTTTTGGCGTCTGTCATGGAAGAAGGCTCATAACCGATCCAGAGTCTGTTATTTCTTTCTCGTGTGCACAAATGATATTATAATCTGAACACGGCAGTCAGTCCTTAAAAGACCCTTTGTAGTCTCACCTCAACAGTAGATTTTCTGCAGCATTTCTGCTTCTGTTAGCGAAGGCTGAGTTGACACATCCAGGAATCATCCGTTAGGATGGATCCAGCAGAAATCCGTCAATAAAAAGTTCTGCAGACACAACTTTTATGTCCGTTTTGAAAAAATTGATTTTTGCAGGATCCTTTTATTTAATGTGGAAGTCTGTTGAAAGCGGATCCGTTAACTAATTATCATCCATTTGAAATGGATCCAGTAAGTAAGAAAAAACGATCCTTTACAAATTAAAGAAAAAAGGATTTGTTTTCCACTTTGCTGGAACAGTAAGATGCTGACTTTTTGCCCAGCAAAAACACAGTGTCAAAAACTCTAAGGCTATGTGTGCATGCTGCCTCTTTTGTTAACCACAAAGATGCAGCGTTTTTATCTTTGTGATGACTACAAAGAGCAGTGTTTTTGGCCTAAAAAAAACGAAGAAGTCCTCCACCTGTGAGACCTCTACTGAAGTGAGCCGAGAGATTAGCGCTGATGTCACTCAGGTGATGTGCGGTGACACCGCAAATCACATGAGTGACATCACCGCTGATCTCACGGCTCACTTCAGCCATGGCCTGATTTGCGGCAGCAGGTGGAGGACTCCAGTCAGGTGATGTCCGATGATAGCTGGAGTCCTCCACCTTTTACTGCAAATCTGGCCGCGACTGAAGTGAGCTGCGAGATCAGCGGTGACTTCAGTCAGGTAATGTGCGGTGACAGCTGAAGTCACCGCTGATCCCGCACGGCTCACTTTACTTGCGGCCTGACTATTAAAAACTATGAAACTCTCACAGCGAGCAGTCATTTTCTATGGCCACTCGCTGTGATTGTTAGATGTAGCAGAGCTGGATGCATCGTGGGACCTCATGTGGACTATGTCGGACCTGGAGGGGTGTTTTAGGGGTTAATAAAGTGGTAAAAGAGGGGGCTTTTTTGCATTTTATTTCAAATAAAGGATTTTTTGGGTGATTGTGTTTATTTGCTTTCACTTACAGCTTAGTGATGAGGGGGTGTCTCATAGACATCAGCCATAACTAAGTTAGGACTTAGTGGCAGCTATGGGCTGCTGCCATTAACTCCTTATTACCCCGATTGCCACCGCACCAGGGCAATCAGGATGAGCCAGGTAGAGTCCCGGGACTGTCGCATCTAATGGATGCGTCATTTCCAGGTAGCTGATGGCTAATATTTTTAGGCTGGGGGATCCCCATAACATGGGGCTCCCCATCATGAGAATACCAGCCCTCATCCGTGTGGCTTTACCTTGGCTGGTATCAAAATTGGGGGGACAGCACGTTTTTTTTTAATTATTTATTTAACTGCACAATATAGACCCGCCCACTGGCGGCTGTGATTAGTTGCAGTGAGACAGCTGTCACTCAGCATGGGGGCGGGTCTGCCTGCAACCAATCACAGCCACCGGGGAGCAGGGAAGGAGTAAATATGTCATGAGCCTAATGAGCGACCGGCTCTGGAAGATGGAAGAGCTTCCACGACAGCAGTGTGACAGCCGCCCAGTGATCGGTGAGTATGAAGCGCTTGCTTCTACCCCTTTGCGCCCAATTCTGGTCCCCATAGACTTTATATGGGGAGCAGTATCTGGCCAAATACCAGCGATCAATCCCTGCTGACCCAGAGTCTAGTCAGAAAAACGCACCAAAACGCATGTAAAATAACAACTTGCGTTTTTCATTGCAGTTTTCCGCACCTCATTGAATTCAATGGGTGAAAAACACAGTGAAAAACCCCAAAAGAATTGACATGCTGCATCTTTGTGGTCACCAGAAAGACGCAGCCAAAAAAAACCTGCAACGTGCGGACAGCAAAAATGAAATCTCATAGACTTTGCTGGGGAAGGAAATTCATGCAGTTTTGAGAACAAAACTGCACCCAAAAACGCGGCAAAAAACGCAGCTTGCGCATATAGCCTAAGGCTACATGCGCACGCTGCATTTTTTGCTGCGTTTTTGTCTGCAGTTTTGTTGTCAGAACTTTCTGACATTTGACTTCCCAGGAAAGTCTATGAGAAGTCAGATTTGTCATGCGCACATTGCAGTTTATTTGTCAGTGTTTTATTTGTCAAACGTTTGTGACAAAAAAAATGCAGCATGTTCATTCTTCCTGCGTTTTTGTCAACATTTGTCACAAAAACGCATGTTGTGAAAAACGCACCAAAAACGCACCTATAATTACAAGCATTTTTTGTGACATTTCCAGGCTCTCTCTGACAACGTGCAGTTTTTGCTGCAGTTTGTGAACACAAAAAGATGCAGCGTGCGCATGTAGCCTTACGCTAAGAAGTCAGGTCCAGATTAGGCTGTGCTCACACAAGGTGTTTTTAAAAAAAAAAGCGCAGTACAAAAAAACTCACCAAAAAACGCAGCTGCTTTTTTTTCACTCTCATTACTTTCAATGGCAGAAAAGCTGAAAGTATAGACATGCTGCATCTTTAAAAAACGCATCAGTTTTCCATTTCAGTCAGGAAAAAAAGCAGATGTATGTGGATGAGATTTCTGGAATCTCATAGGTTTTGCTGGTACTGGGAAAAACAGCTTTTCATTAGCATGAGTTGGATAAAACCATTTGAAAAAAAACATGCAAAAAACGCCCTATGTGAACATAGCCTTAGGGTATGTTCACACATCAGGTTTTTGCTGTATGGCACAATCTGGCAATTTGTGGGAAAAACGCATCCGTTTTTTTTGCCGCCAGGTGCGGTTTTTCCTCATAGACTTTTATTAGCGCTGGATTGTGCCGCATGTACTTGCGTTTGATCCGGTTTTTGCCGCATGCAAATCGTCACTCCGGCGGCCGCACAGGACGCAGTGAAGAACGTTTTTTGCCAGCGGCAAAAAACAGCATAGCGCCGGGTGCGGCGCTGTGCGGCATAGTGCACAATGAAAGTCTATGCGCCCCGGATACGGTGGCATACATCAAACGCCGGAAGCATGTACCTGATCCGGGTTTTACTTCTGAGCATGCCCAGAAGTGATATAAATTCATTGCTTGACAGAAAATCAATCAATCACTCACTCACTCTCTCTCAAACTCTCTCACTCACTGACTCACTCACTGTCTCACTGACTCATTCACTCTCTCTTTCCTACTCACCGGCCACCGACACGGCGCTGCATGGCTGTCACAAAACTCTGGCAGCTTCTCCTGATTTGAAAATGCCGGCCGCCATTATTCAATCTCGTATTCACTGCTTTCCCCGCCCACCGGCTGCAGTTAGACACGCCCCCACGCTGAGGGACAGCTGTCTCAGTGCAACCAATCACAGCCGCCGGTGGGCGGGTCTATATCGTGCAGTAAAATAATTAAATAATTTTAAAAAAACAGCATGCGGTCCCCCCCAATTTTGATACCAGCCAAGATAAAGTCACATGGCTGAAGGCTGGTATTCTCAGGATGGGGAGCCCCACGTTATGGGGAGCCCCCCAGCCTAACAATATCAGCCAGCAGCCGCCCGAAATTGCCACATCCATTAGATGCGACAGTCCCAGGACTCTACCCAGCTCATCCCAAATTGCCCTGTTGCGGTGGCAATCGGGGTAATAAGGGGATAATCATGGCAGGCATCTATGAGACACCCCCAATGATTAACCTGTAAGTGAAAGTAAATAAACACATACACCCAAAAAAACCTTTATTTGGAATAAAAGACAAAAAACACCCTCTTTCACCATTTTATTAAAATTCCCAAATACCCCTCCAGGTCCGACGTAATCCACAGAGGTCCCACGACGATTTCAGCTCTGCTACATGAAGCTTACAGGAGTGGCAGTAGAACACCACCGCTCCTGGGAGCTCCACGCAGCAAATGAAGTGAATCGCGCTGTCAGCGGTGACGTCACTGAGGTAGTGCCGGGGTGTGTGCGGTGATGATGCATGTGAGAGTGCGTACATGTGCGGTGATGATGCGTGCGAGAGTGCCTGCGTGTGCGGTGATGATGCGTGCGAGAGTGCCTGCGTGTGCAGTGATGATGCGTATGAGAGTGCCTGCGTGTGCGGTGATGATGGGGACGGTAGTGCCTGCGTATGCGGTGATGATGCGTGCGGTAGTGCCTGTGTGCGGTGATGATGCGTGCGAGAGTGCCTGCGTGTGCGGTGATTATGCGTGCGGTAGTGGCGGGGTGTGTGAAGTGATGATGCATGCGAGAGTGCCGGTATTTGTGCGGTGATGATGGGGTCTCTCTCTCAGCATAAAAAAAAACAAAAAAACAAAAACGGACCGTTTTTTTTACCGGATTCGTCGTATCCTTTTTTACACAATCTGAGACGGATCCGTTGCATCCGCCACAAACCGTATTGTGACTGATTGGAAAAAACTGATATGTGAACTTAGCCTTAATGGTAATTGAAAATGCATCCAGCATTTTATTGGAGAAACAAATTTTTCAAGACCGAATATGCTCACCCAAGATCACTTGCCCTGACATGATGTCATATCTATTCATATTTTTTACCAAACGCTATAAAACCTCTCACTTTTTTTTGCTTACACTTTACTTTCATCGTATTTTGTAAATAGTAGATAACTTAAAGGGACTGTCCACTACTAGGATTAACCCTTCTTATGCTCCATGTTTGCCCCCGTTAAAATAAAAAGGCTCCCATGCCGGCATCATTCCAGCGGTGCTGGCACTCGCTCTACCGGAGCTCAAATGAGGTTGTGACATCATTGGAGCACTTCTCCCACTCAGCGCTGGATTCTTTCTCCGACGCCTTTGGACGTATGAGTAATCAACAGGAAGTGAATGGAAGCCGCAGCACTCACCTCCTGTTGATTACTCACAGAGCATGCTGTGAGGATTCTCCAACGAGACTGAGCGGTCATGTGACTGCAAGTATGCGATATGCATACATCCGGCCACATACAGTTAGGTCCAGAAATATTTGGACAGTGACAAAATTTTCGCGAGTTGGGCTCTGCATGCCACCACATTGGATTTGAAATGAAACCTCTACAACAGAATTCAAGTGCAGATTGTAACGTTTAATTTGAAGGTTTGAACAAAAATATCTGATAGAAATTGTAGGAATTGTACACATTTCTTTACAAACACTCCACATTTTAGGAGGTCAAAAGTAATTGGACAAATAAACCAAACCCAAACAAAATATTTTTATTTTCAATATTTTGTTGCGAATCCTTTGGAGGCAATCACTGCCTTAAGTCTGGAACCCATGGACATCACCAAACGCTGGGTTTCCTCCTTAATGCTTTGCCATGCCTTTACAGCCGCAGCCTTCAGGTCTTGCTTGTTTGTGGGTCTTTCCGTCTTAAGTCTGGATTTGAGCAAGTGAAATGCATGCTCAATTGGGTTAAGATCTGGTGATTGACTTGGCCATTGCAGAATGTTCCACTTTTTTGCACTCATGAACTCCTGGGTAGCTTTGGCTGTATGCTTGGGGTCATTGTCCATCTGTACTATGAAGCGCCGTCCGATCAACTTTGCGGCATTTGGCTGAATCTGGGCTGAAAGTATATCCCGGTACACTTCAGAATTCATCCGGCTACTCTTGTCTGCTGTTATGTCATCAATAAACACAAGTGACCCAGTGCCATTGAAAGCCATGCATGCCCATGCCATCACGTTGCCTCCACCATGTTTTACAGAGGATGTGGTGTGCCTTGGATCATGTGCCGTTCCCTTTCTTCTCCAAACTTTTTTCTTCCCATCATTCTGGTACAGGTTGATCTTTGTCTCATCTGTCCATAGAATACTTTTCCAGACTGAGCTGGCTTCATGAGGTGTTTTTCAGCAAATTTAACTCTGGCCTGTCTATTTTTGGAATTGATGAATGGTTTGCATCTAGATGTGAACCCTTTGTATTTACTTTCATGGAGTCTTCTCTTTACTGTTGACTTAGAGACAGATACACCTACTTCACTGAGAGTGTTGTGGACTTCAGTTGATGTTGTGAACGGGTTCTTCTTCACCAAAGAAAGTATGCGGCGATCATCCACCACTGTTGTCATCCGTGGACGCCCAGGCCTTTTTGAGTTCCCAAGCTCACCAGTCAATTCCTTTTTTCTCAGAATGTACCCGACTGTTGATTTTGCTACTCCAAGCATGTCTGCTATCTCTCTGATGGATTTTTTCTTTTTTTTCAGCCTCAGGATGTTCTGCTTCACCTCAATTGAGAGTTCCTTAGACCGCATGTTGTCTGGTCACAGCAACAGCTTCCAAATGCAAAACCACACACCTGTAATCAACCCCAGACCTTTTAACTACTTCATTGATTACAGGTTAACGAGGGAGACGCCTTCCAATGTTAATTGCAGCCCTTAGAGTCCCTTGTCCAATTACTTTTGGTCCCTTGAAAAAGAGGAGGCTATGCATTACAGAGCTATGATTCCTAAACCCTTTCTCCGATTTGGATGTGAAAACTCTCATATTGCAGCTGGGAGTGTGCACTTTCAGCCCATATTATATATATATAATTGTATTTCTGAACATGTTTTTGTAAACAGCTAAAATAACAAAACTTGTGTCACTGTCCAAATATTTCTGGACCTAACTGTACAGACTAGACATTCAAAGGCTCACTCAGCACAAATGAATTGAGTAAGTCTGTGCACAATTAGTGAGAATGTGACTTGGAGTGTCGTCATCGGCATTGGAGAATCCTCACGGTGTGTGTTGTGCACAATGGGAGGAATCACAAAACTTCAGTAAGTCTGGATTCACATTTGCAAGTGACTCACATGTAATACATGCGAGTCTTGCGTCGCATCACCCGGCACGAGCTGCTGCTCTCTGGACAGGAGCGGGTCCTCTTCATCTATTTCTATGCAGCTGAGACGCTATTGTCCCGAGAACAGCAGGCCGTGCCGGGTGATGCAATGTGAGACTTGCGTGTATTACATGTGAGTCACTCGCAAGTGTGACTCCGGACTTACATAGTGACTGCAGACTTTTAAATCTGGAAAACTCCTTTAAGACCGCTGCAGACATACTAAATTCACTGTGAGCCCGGATCGCCTTACATTGACCATCCAGCTTTCTTTTGCTTTTACCGATTACACCTCATACCAAAATGGTATAAACTGGTGACCTGGGTCAAAATATGCAACATGTAGTGTTTTTTTTCTGATCTGGGTCCATGAAGGGTCACAACTAGAGTTGAGCGCGGTTCGTGGTTCGTGGTTCTCCAGTTCGCGGCTCGAGTGATTTTGGGGCATGTTCTAGATCGAACTAGAACTCGAGCTTTTTGCAAAAGCTCGGTAGTTCTAGAAACGTTCGAGAACGGTTCTAGCAGCCAAAAAACAGCTAAATCATAGCTTGGTTTCTGCTGTAATAGTGTAAGTCACTCTGTGAATCAAACTATTATCACATTTCAGTGTATAGTGTGCGTGAACAGCGCCTTCAGATCACTGCTGTTTCTATAATGGCGATCGCCATTTTTTTTTTTTTTTTTTCTTGTCTTCCTTCCCTAAGCGCGCGCGTCTTGTGGGGCGGGCCAGCATGTCAGCCAATCCCAGACACACACACAGCTAAGTGGACTTTGAGCCAGAGAAGCAACGGCATGTGTGATAGGATCTGCATGTCACATGTCCCTGCATTATAAAACCGGACATTTTCTTCACGGACGCCATTATCTGCCTTCTGCGTCTTTGGTGTCAGACATCACTGTCGCAGCTCCGTCTTCCTGAGTCCTATAGCCGATACAGCTGTATGCGCTGCATACACAGCGTTAGACAGCTTAGGGAGAGCACTTTATAGCAGTCCTTTTAAGGGCTCCAACCGGCAGGGTCAGAGAGCCATAGGTGACAGGTCCTGCAAACAGCAACAGCGTCTGTGTAGCCCAGGTCAGGGATTTCCTACCTGCATTTCACCATTAGGAGGGAATAGAAAGGCAGGCTTCCATTCCTCTACCCAGAGCACCACAATCCTGCCACTGTACCCTCTTGTCCTCTGCACACTCCAACTGATAACTAAGCCATTATACTAGCAAACACTCAGTGTACCTAGTGGCATCCTATACGTGGCTATTGGACTTTGCTATAGTCCCACTAGTGCAAAGACATTTGCAGAGCGCGTCTGCCTGCATTGCACACTACAACTCATTCTAACCAAGCCATTATACTAGCAAACACTCAGTGTACCTAGTGGCATCCTATACGTGGCTATTGGACTTTGCTATAGTCCCACTAGTGCAAAGACATTTGCAGAGCGCGTCTGCCTGCATTGCACACTACAACTCATTCTAACCAAGCCATTATACTAGCAAACACTCAGTGTACCTAGTGGCATCCTATACGTGGCTATTGGACTTTGCTATAGTCCCACTAGTGCAAAGACATTTGCAGAGCGCGTCTGCCTGCATTGCACACTCCAACTCATTAAAACCAAGCCATTATACTAGCAAACACTCAGTGTACCTAGTGGCATCCTATACGTGGCTATTGGACTTTGCTATAGTCCCACTAGTGCAAAGACATTTGCATAGCGCGTCTGCCGGCATTGCACACTCAAACTCATTTTAACTAAGCCATTATACTAGCAAACACTCAGTGTACCTAGTGGCATCCTATACGTGGCTATTGGACTTTGCTATAGTCCCACTAGTGCAAAGACATTAGCAGAGCACATCTGCCTGCATTGCACACTACAACTCATTCTAACCAAGCCATTATACTAGCAAACACTCAGTGTACCTAGTGGCATCCTATACGTGGCTATTGGACTTTGCTATAGTCCCACTAGTGCAAAGACATTTGCATAGCGCGTCTGCCTGCATTGCACACTCAAACTCATTTTAACTAAGCCATTATACTAGCAAACACTCAGTGTACCTAGTGGCATCCTATACGTGGCTATTGGACTTTGCTATAGTCCCACTAGTGCAAAGACATTAGCAGAGCACATCTGCCTGCATTGCACACTACAACTCATTCTAACCAAGCCATTATACTAGCAAACACTCAGTGTACCTAGTGGCATCCTATACGTGGCTATTGGACTTTGCTATAGTCCCACTAGTGCAAAGACATTTGCAGAGCGCGTCTGCCTGCATTGCACACTCCAACTCATTAAAACCAAGCCATTATACTAGCAAACACTCAGTGTACCTAGTGGCATCCTATACGTGGCTATTGGACTTTGCTATAGTCCCACTAGTGCAAAGACATTTGCATAGCGCGTCTGCCTGCATTGCACACTCAAACTCATTTTAACTAAGCCATTATACTAGCAAACACTCAGTGTACCTAGTGGCATCCTATACGTGGCTATTGGACTTTGCTATAGTCCCACTAGTGCAAAGATATTAGCAGAGCACATCTGCCTGCATTGCACACTCCAACTTTTTTAAACTAAGCAATTTTACTAGCAAACACTCAGTGTACCTAGTGGCATCCTAAACGTGGCTATTGGACTTTGCTATAGTCCCACTAGTGCAAAGACATTTGCAGAGCACGTCTGCCTGCATTGCACACTACAACTCATTGTTACTAAGCCATTATACTAGCAAACACTCAGTGTACCTAGTTGTATCCTAAACGTGGCTATTGTACTTTTGTCTATTCACAGTATTGGAACGATATTTGCAGCACGTCTGCCTGCATTGCACACTCTAACTTTTTTAAACTCAGCCATTTATAGTAGCAAACACTCAGTGTACCTAGTTGTATCCTAAACGTGGCTATTGTACTTTTGTCAATTCAC
Organism: Anomaloglossus baeobatrachus; assembly: GCF_048569485.1. Lineage (NCBI taxonomy): Eukaryota > Metazoa > Chordata > Amphibia > Anura > Aromobatidae > Anomaloglossus > Anomaloglossus baeobatrachus. Next base: position 116,859,003 of record NC_134359.1, on the reverse strand, counting down.
AGTATTGGAACGTTATTTGCAGCACGTCTGCCTGCATTGCACACTCAAACTTTTTTAAACTCAGCCATTTATAGTAGCAAACACTCAGTGTACCTAGTTGTATCCTAAACGTGGCTATTGTACTTTTGTCTATTCACAGTATTGGAACGATATTTGCAGCACGTCTGCCTGCATTGCACACTCTAACTTTTTTAAACTCAGCCATTATACTAGCAAACACTCAGTGTACCTAGTGGCATCCTATACGTGGCTATTGGACTTTGCTATAGTCCCACTAGTGCAAAGACATTAGCAGAGCACATCTGCCTGCATTGCACACTACAACTCATTCTAACCAAGCCATTATACTAGCAAACACTCAGTGTACCTAGTGGCATCCTATACGTGGCTATTGGACTTTGCTATAGTCCCACTAGTGCAAAGACATTTGCAGAGCGCGTCTGCCTGCATTGCACACTCCAACTCATTAAAACCAAGCCATTATACTAGCAAACACTCAGTGTACCTAGTGGCATCCTATACGTGGCTATTGGACTTTGCTATAGTCCCACTAGTGCAAAGACATTTGCATAGCGCGTCTGCCTGCATTGCACACTCAAACTCATTTTAACTAAGCCATTATACTAGCAAACACTCAGTGTACCTAGTGGCATCCTATACGTGGCTATTGGACTTTGCTATAGTCCCACTAGTGCAAAGATATTAGCAGAGCACATCTGCCTGCATTGCACACTCCAACTTTTTTAAACTAAGCAATTTTACTAGCAAACACTCAGTGTACCTAGTGGCATCCTAAACGTGGCTATTGGACTTTGCTATAGTCCCACTAGTGCAAAGACATTTGCAGAGCACGTCTGCCTGCATTGCACACTACAACTCATTGTTACTAAGCCATTATACTAGCAAACACTCAGTGTACCTAGTTGTATCCTAAACGTGGCTATTGTACTTTTGTCTATTCACAGTATTGGAACGATATTTGCAGCACGTCTGCCTGCATTGCACACTCTAACTTTTTTAAACTCAGCCATTTATAGTAGCAAACACTCAGTGTACCTAGTTGTATCCTAAACGTGGCTATTGTACTTTTGTCAATTCACAGTATTGGAACGTTATTTGCAGCACGTCTGCCTGCATTGCACACTCAAACTTTTTTAAACTCAGCCATTTATAGTAGCAAACACTCAGTGTACCTAGTTGTATCCTAAACGTGGCTATTGTACTTTTGTCTATTCACAGTATTGGAACGATATTTGCAGCACGTCTGCCTGCATTGCACACTCTAACTTTTTTAAACTCAGCCATTATACTAGCAAACACTCAGTGTACCTAGTGGCATCCTATACGTGGCTATTGGACTTTGCTATAGTCCCACTAGTGCAAAGACATTAGCAGAGCACATCTGCCTGCATTGCACACTACAACTCATTCTAACCAAGCCATTATACTAGCAAACACTCAGTGTACCTAGTGGCATCCTATACGTGGCTATTGGACTTTGCTATAGTCCCACTAGTGCAAAGACATTTGCAGAGCGCGTCTGCCTGCATTGCACACTCCAACTCATTAAAACCAAGCCATTATACTAGCAAACACTCAGTGTACCTAGTGGCATCCTATACGTGGCTATTGGACTTTGCTATAGTCCCACTAGTGCAAAGACATTTGCATAGCGCGTCTGCCTGCATTGCACACTCAAACTCATTTTAACTAAGCCATTATACTAGCAAACACTCAGTGTACCTAGTGGCATCCTATACGTGGCTATTGGACTTTGCTATAGTCCCACTAGTGCAAAGATATTAGCAGAGCACATCTGCCTGCATTGCACACTCCAACTTTTTTAAACTAAGCAATTTTACTAGCAAACACTCAGTGTACCTAGTGGCATCCTAAACGTGGCTATTGGACTTTGCTATAGTCCCACTAGTGCAAAGACATTTGCAGAGCACGTCTGCCTGCATTGCACACTACAACTCATTGTTACTAAGCCATTATACTAGCAAACACTCAGTGTACCTAGTTGTATCCTAAACGTGGCTATTGTACTTTTGTCTATTCACAGTATTGGAACGATATTTGCAGCACGTCTGCCTGCATTGCACACTCTAACTTTTTTAAACTCAGCCATTTATAGTAGCAAACACTCAGTGTACCTAGTTGTATCCTAAACGTGGCTATTGTACTTTTGTCTATTCACAGTATTGGAACGATATTTGCAGCACGTCTGCCTGCATTGCACACTCTAACTTTTTTAAACTCAGCCATTATACTAGCAAACACTCAGTGTACCTAGTTGTATCCTAAACGTGGCTATTGTACTTTTGTCAATTCACAGTATTGGAACGTTATTTGCAGCACGTCTGCCTGCATTGCACACTCAAACTTTTTTAAACTCAGCCATTTATAGTAGCAAACACTCAGTGTACCTAGTTGTATCCTAAACGTGGCTATTGTACTTTTGTCAATTCACAGTATTGGAACGTTATTTGCAGCACGTCTGCCTGCATTGCACACTCAAACTTTTTTAAACTCAGCCATTTATAGTAGCAAACACTCAGTGTACCTAGTTGTATCCTAAACGTGGCTATTGTACTTTTGTCTATTCACAGTATTGGAACGTTATTTGCAGCACGTCTGCCTGCATTGCACACTCTAACTTTTTTAAACTCAGCCATTATACTAGCAAACACTCAGTGTACCTAGTTGTATCCTAAACGTGGCTATTTTACTTTTGTCTATTCACAGTATTGGAACGATATTTGCAGCACGTCTGCCTGCATTGCACACTCTAACTTTTTTAAACTCAGCCATTATACTAGCAAACACTCACTGTACCTAGTTGTATCCTAAACGTGGCTATTGTACTTTTGTCAATTCACAGTATTGGAACGTTATTTGCAGCACGTCTGCCTGCATTGCACACTCAAACTTTTTTAAACTCAGCCATTATACTAGCAAACACTCACTGTACCTAGTTGTATCCTAAACGTGGCTATTGTACTTTTGTCAATTCACAGTATTGGAACGTTATTTGCAGCACGTCTGCCTGCATTGCACACTCAAACTTTTTTAAACTCAGCCATTATACTAGCAAACACTCACTGTACCTAGTTGTATCCTAAACGTGGCTATTGTACTTTTGTCAATTCACAGTATTGGAACGTTATTTGCAGCACGTCTGCCTGCATTGCACACTCAAACTTTTTTAAACTCAGCCATTATACTAGCAAACACTCACTGTACCTAGTTGTATCCTAAACGTGGCTATTGTACTTTTGTCAATTCACAGTATTGGAACGTTATTTGCAGCACGTCTGCCTGCATTGCACACTCAAACTTTTTTAAACTCAGCCATTATACTAGCAAACACTCACTGTACCTAGTTGTATCCTAAACGTGGCTATTGTACTTTTGTCAATTCACAGTATTGGAACGTTATTTGCAGCACGTCTGCCTGCATTGCACACTCAAACTTTTTTAAACTCAGCCATTTATAGTAGCAAACACTCAGTGTACCTAGTTGTATCCTAAACGTGGCTATTGTACTTTTGTCTATTCACAGTATTGGAACGTTATTTGCAGCACGTCTGCCTGCATTGCACACTCAAACTTTTTTAAACTCAGCCATTATACTAGCAAACACTCACTGTACCTAGTTGTATCCTAAACGTGGCTATTGTACTTTTGTCAATTCACAGTATTGGAACGATATTTGCAGGACATCTGCCTGCATTGCACACTCAAACTTTTTTAAACTCAGCCATTATACTAGCAAACACTCACTGTACCTAGTTGTATCCTAAACGTGGCTATTGTACTTTTGTCTATTCACACTACTGCAAATCTATGTGCAGCACCTCTGCATGACAACCTCGTGCTCTGTTTTTAATAAGCTATAATGATAGCACAAAATACTGCCATTTTGTGGCATCATAGAACTGGCTGTTGTATTCCATTAGTGCCCCACTGGTGACAAGCTATTTCTAGCACCTCTACATCACACCCTCATGCACATTTAGCTACGCTAATGTTATAGCAAACTCATGGAATTCATTGCTGCATTTCATAATTCGGAGGGATAGAAAGTCAGGCTTCCTTTAGCTTTTCCTTCTGTTCATAGACAGCATCTCCAAGACAAATTTCCCCTCCACGTCTAAGTGTGGAGAGGCAGCTAGTGCGCATGCGTGTGCCGATGTACCCCAGCTGCAGCATAATTACAGTGTTTCGCCTAGTGAGTATGCTCAGCCTGACTGTGCCATTCCTGACGCTAAGTCTTCATTTCGGGATACAGCGCATGCTCCCACACTAAGTGTGAAAAGCCTCTTTGCACAGGTGCTTGCATTCTGTGCCGGGTCTAAGTCCTGTTTTGTGCCTAGACACCATGCTAAAGCTGATAGTCTTTTTTCAGAGACTGTATTTCATGCTACTGAGCATGCTCAGGCACTTCCTGCATCAGAGACTAGGTCCGGTAATGAACTCTTTGGCCCTGGCCCTGATGTGGGGGTCCCATATAGACCACAGGGCATCAGGTGTCCTCCCAAATGGCTTGCAGAGGCCCACACCTATGACTTGTCACCGCATTATTGATGGTCAGACGATGACTGGTGAGGTGTTTGGGTCATGGCAGCCATGAGGTCATCATTGAAGTTGCGTTTCCAAATAGGACGCTAGTTATGCCACTCATGACGTGTCACTCTGCTTTTGTCTCCAGGAGGTGCATTGTGGTTCACCCTGGTTTGGGGCGGACCCAGGTTATAAAAGGGGCTGGAGCCAACAAGGAGGTGCGCAGTCTTCTATTATGCTCCGAAAGAGCACACCTCCATGTGTTGAACCCATTGCGGCTTTAGGCCAGAGGTAGGCAGGGATAGGGTGGTGGATGCAGGCCACCACCACAGTTGGTAACGCAGAACGGTTAAGACCAGCTCCTGTCCTAACAGTCCTGCTTGTGCAGCCCAGTGGCATTAACAGGCCTGCTGCTGCTGATGCGCCTGCTGTCCACAGGTGTGGCCCCTACGCACACGGTCAGCGTACTCAATGGCCCCTGTGTTGTTAACAGGGAGTTCCTGGGCTGGGTGGGCATGTGGACCCTGTGACGCTAACAGGGCTCACAGTCTCCAGATCCGAATGGCGTCTAACTCGGTTCAGGCTACTATTAGTTTCATAGCCACACAGCTCTGTATCCTCCACCAAACCTTCAAGTTGCCAACCTCTCCTTTTCCAACTGGGAGCACGGTGGACACTGACTGCTGAAGGTGATATATACCTTTCTCTTTCTTTTCTTATTAATTTTTGTTATATAGCGGTCACAGATTATATACCACTTTATCCAAATCTGCCAGTCCCACTGTAACAGATGTTGTTTCTTCAGCAAATGTTACAGTTGTTTAACCACCAAATCCACGGACCAAAATTTTTTTCCCCTTTCCAACACACCTGTTCCCCTTTCCAACAGCATCTGTCCTTTTTCAACTCATTTTGGGATATGACCAAAAGTGCAACTGTGCAGGGACACCGTACTCAACGCCATCTCAGCACAGCAGCCATCCCTCGGTCCCTCCGATGTGGACAAGTAAAAGACCATTTCCTCCTATCCATGACAAAGTGTTGAGATTCACTCTGTGCAGCACTGGTGTTTAGTGGAAAAGTAGATCTAAGATTGCGTACCACATTCTGCAGATACTCCTGTATACGTGCGTCTATTTCTATGGCAGGAATTAGTTCGCCAAATTTTGTCTTGTACCGGGGATCTAACAGTGTGGCAACCCAGTATTCAGGATTAGTTCAAATTCATACAATCCGAGGGTCATGTAGGTAGTGCAGCAAGAAGGCGCTCATGTGTCTTGTGCATCCAGGAGGACCAAGTCCTTGGTGTGTTGGTGGCAGAGAGGTGAGAATCGTGCATCCTTCCTCTGCCCTCTACCCACAACCTCGCACAACCGAAATGTGAGCAAGCTCTCACTCATCTGCTGAGTCTTCCATGCCCATCGCCAGTTCGTCCTCCATTTCTTCATGGGCTCCTGCACTTTCATCAACACTTTTTGCTGATACTATGCGCCCTTGTTAATCCCTCTCCCTCACCATGACTGCCGCATAGGTGCCGCTGACCATCTGGACCTCGTAGATCTTGTTATCCCTTCCGCATATGACTCCTCCTGTACTTCCTCCCCTTCCTCTTGTCCCAACACCTGACTCCGAATAATAATTACAGTGTGCTCCATCATGTAGATGACCAGAATTGTCACGCTGAGAATGACATTGCCAGTGCTAAACATCTTCGTCGACATTTCAAAACTGTGTAGCAGGGTGCATAGGTCCTTGATCTGACACCACTCCAGCAGCGTGATCTGCACCACCTCTGGATCAACTTATCCCAGGCTATATGTCTTACCGTATTTCAGCAGGGCTCTGCGGTGCTGCCACACACGCTGCAACATGTGCAGATTCCAATTCCTGCGTGTCGGAACATCGCATTTCCGGCGTTTAACTGCCAGACCCTAAGACTTCCGGAGTGATGAAAGTTGTTGAGCTGCTGTGTGCGCACGATGGAAGTGAGCACATAGCGAGCGTGCCCGCTGCACAAGGCCATGTAGGCCGTGATGGTGTTTTAAAAATTGCTGGAGAATTCGGATCAACACGTGAGCCATAAAAGGCACGTGTGTCACATTGCCCTGAGGATGGCCCGCAGCCAGGTTTGCATCATTGCCGCACACGGCTGTTAAGTCACCAACGGAGTCCGCTCCGTCAATTTGTACTCCGGTCGCCAGGTGACAACGTGTTCCTTTCATGAATAGTGCTGATGATGGGAGAGTAGTCGATGCCAGCGGCGCAGGTGGACGCAGGTTATGCTCACCCACTGGGCTGCATTACCTTGACAGATGCAGAATCTCTGGCTGAATGTAGCTGGTGGGTATCTCACAGATGAAATACCATCATTCAGCTACAACCAATGGGAAGACACCACACCCTTTTTTATGCCCATCCTGTCTGCAGACCACTGCCAGACATAGCTATGAACCTCTGGTTAATTTTACCCCCAGTTCAGTTTTATGATTTTGTGTGCTTGTTACCTGACTACTTTTCCTGCTTGCTGTTTATGTACCTTGTTGGCCGATACGCATTTCACCTCTGCTTGTTTTCTGATTAAGTCCTGGCCGTCCCATTCTGTTCCTGTTCCTCAATTAATGTTTTGACCCTGCCTGACTACTATTCTCTGTAATAGCGGTGTGACTCACATTTCCCATACATTTCAAAGTAAAACTTTGACCGCCTGATGGCATTGAGCTCTGCTGCCAGCATAGTAAGGAGGTGTGTGGTAGTCCTTGTGCGCAGTTGCAAGGAAGGGTGGCCTGACCACACAGGGTTTGCGCAAAGGTAGAGGACCCACACGAGGTTGAAGAGGCAGAAGCAGTGTATTAACTTCTACATACAGAACAAGGATTGAAACAACTCGTGGGGACGGCAAGACTTGTACAGCAGACCCTTCTCCATCTCTCACCATAGTTTGCCAGTGCCCAGTCAGTGACATGTAATGACCCTGTCTATGCTTACTGGTCCAAGTATCTGTGTTGAAATGCACCCTGTCGCACACAGATTTTCTCAAGGAAGTGGTGATGTTGTGTGCGACATGCCGGTGTAGCGCGGGCATGCTTTTCTTGGAGAAGCAGTGGTGATTGGGCATCTGGTACTGGGGCACAGCGACAGACATAAGGTCTGTAAAATCCTGTGTGTCCACTACGCGTAAAGGCAGCATTTCGGTAGCCAACAGCTTACAGAGGGATAGAGTCAACCACTTAGCTTTGTCATGGGTCGCAGTAAGTGGCCTTTTATTTGACCACATCTGAGGGACAGAGATCTGGCTGCTGTCTGTAGACGGTGTTGAGTAGGGTGTCCCTGGAAAAATGCAGGTTTGTGAGAAAAGTGCAGGCGGAGACATGATGTTGGCTTCATCTTGCCTTCAGATCTGTTCATCTTGTATCATTTTTAAAAAACACAGCAAGCAAGGGTTACTCCAAGCGGAGTCTCCCTTTTTTTCCAAAAATTGGGCCCCACACAGACACCTTATCAGTGGCAGCACTTGTGCCCTAGTTGCAAACAGGATGTTTTGATTTGCATCAAGCACATTCCAAATCCACAAGCATTTACTCTCCCCAGGATGACACAGGGGTAGTAAATTCCTTCTGGATCCATGACTTGTTCATTTTGATGAACGTCAGTCTGTCCACATTGTCACTGGACAGACGCGTGCGCTTATCTGTCAGCACACACCCAGCAGCACTGAAGACACGTTCAGAGACAACGCTGGCAGCTGGACACGACAAAATCTTCGAGGCGTAACTGGAGAGCTCTTGACATTTTTCTAGATTTGAAGCACAAAAGGAGCAAGGCTCCATTTGCAAAGTCATTGCATCGATGTTCATTTGGAGATACTCCTGTATCATCCTCTCCATCCGTTGACTATGTGTCAGACTTGTTGTCTCTGGTGGCCTTGCAAAGGAGGGTCTAAAAAAATTATGAAAAGATTCCATAAAATTGCTGTTACCAGCACCAGATACGGTCCTACTGGTACGGGTAGACTGTTGAAGATGACGAGGCCGTCCCATGTTTGTCAAGTTACAACTGGGAGAATCACTCCCTTCACCTGCACGGTTGTTTGGTGGAAAAGCCGAGCTAAGATCGAGTAACAGCTTCTGCTGATACTCCTGCATACGTGCGTCCCTTTCTATGGGTGGAATTATGTCACAAAATTTGGACTTGTCCCGGGGATCTAATAGTGTGGCAAGCCAGTAGTCATCATCACTTCTAATTTTGACAATACGAGGGTCATGTTGGAGGTAGTGCAACAAGAAGGCACTCATGTGTCTTGCGCAGCCATGCGCACCAAGTCCACGCTGTGTTTGTGGCATAGAGGTGCTAACCGTTCTTTCTTCCTCTGTCATCTCCCCCCAACCTCTTTCAACTGAAATTTGACCAAGGTCCCCCTCATCTGCTGAGTCTTCCATGTCCATGGACAGTTCGTCCTCCATATCTTCATGTCCTCCTGCACCTTCCTCAACATCTCACCTGCTACCATGCGCCCTTGTTGATCCCTGTCCCCCATGGTCCCATGCCTGCCGCGTTGGTGATGATGAACGTCTGGACCTTGGTGATGTTGTTGTGTCTTGCGCATATGAATCCTCCTGTAGTTCCTCCCCTTCCTGTTGTCCCACCCCCTGACTACGAATAGTGTTTAGCGTGTGCTCCAGCATGTAAATGACTGTAATCGTCATGCTGATAATGGCATTGTCAGCGCTAAACATATTCGTCGCCATGTCGAAACTGTGCAGAAGGGTGCATAGGTCCTTGATCTGAGATCACTCCATCAGGGTGATCTGCCCCACTTCTGCATCTCGTTGGCCCAGGCTATACATCATGACGTATTGCACCAGGGCTCGCCGGTGCTGCCACAGTCGCTGTAACATGTGGAGAGTTGAATTCCAGCGTGTCGCCACATCGCATTTCAGGCGATGAACCGGCAGGCCGAAAGACTTCTGGAGCGATGCAAGTCGCTCAGGTGCGGCGGTTGAACGGCGGAAGTGAGCACTGCAGACAGTTTCCGTGCCCTGGTCAGAAGGCCATCTAGGCCGGGATAGTGTGTTAAAAATTGCTGGACAACAAGGTTAAACACGTGAGCCATACAAGGCACGTGTGTCACCTTGCCCAGGCGAAGGGCCGCACCCAGGTTTGCAGCATTGTCGCACACGGCCTTACCAGGCTGCAGGTTGAGTGGAGACAACCATTTATCAAAATCAGTCTCCAGAGCTGCCCACAACTCAGTCGCTGTGTGACTCCTATTTCAAAGACATGTCAAGCTAAAGACCGCCTGATGCCGTTGCGCTCTGCTACCAGCATAGTAATGAGGGGTGCGTGATTCCTTCTGCGCAGTGAGAACGCTGGTGGCCTGACCAGGCAGGCTTGGGGCGGAGGTGGAGGACCCAGATGAGGTGGAGGATGCAGAAGCAGTGGCGGAACTTGGACAGACAGAGGATTGACACACAAGTCGTGGGGACGGCAAGACTTGTGCAGCAGACCCTTCACCATCTATCACCATAGTTACCCAGTGGCCAGTCAGCGACATGTAACGTCCCTGTCCATGCTTACTGGTCCAAGTATCGGTGGTGAAATGCACCCGTTCACACACAGAGTTTCTCAAGGAAGCGGTGATGTTGTGTGCGACATGCTGGTGTAGCGCGGGCACACCTTTCTTAGAGAAGTAGTGGCGACTAGGCATCTGGTACTGGGGCACAGCGACAGACATAAGGTCTCTAAAATCCTGTGTGTCCACTAGGCGGAAAGGCAGCATTTCTGTAGTCAACAGCTTACAGAGGGATAGAGTCAACCTCTTCGCTTTGTCATGGGTCGCAGGAAGTGGCCTTTTATTTGACCACATCTGAGGGACAGAGATCTGGCTGCTGTGTGTAGACGGTGTTGAGTCGGGTGTCCCTGGAAAAATGCAGCTTTGTGAGGAAAGTGCAGGCGGAGACATGATGTTGCCTTCATCCAAAGTTGGTGCTATCGATGTCTGAGAGAGCTGTACACACTCACTTGTTTCCCCTTCCAAACCAACTGACGACCTACCAAGCAAACTGCCTGTTGCGGTTACAGTGGTGGAAGTTGTGGGTGGAAAAACAGGTGTGACAGCTGTCCCCACAGTCCTAGAAGATGACGAGCGCGCGGATGCACTGGAAGGGGCAGGCGGTGGATGGTTCGCTCCGCTAGGCCGCATTGCAGCACGGTGAGCTTCCCATCGGGCCATATGATATTTATTCATGTGACGATTCATGGAAGAAGTTGTCAAACTGCTGAGGTTTTGACCTCTACTAAGAGAACCATGACAAATTTTACAGATCACATAATTTGGGCGATCTTTTTCTATGTCAAAAAAGGACCTGGCTAGGCAAGGCTTAGAGGCCATGCGACCTGTTGATCCACCCCGAATAATGCTCAGAGGCAGAGTGGTGGCTGAGGATGCAGTTGTAGACGTGCTACCAGTGCTCCGACTGTGTCCAGGAAGGCGCCAGGTTACTTCGACGTCGGTTGCATCCTCCTCCACCGCCTCTGTTGACCTCCTCGAGTGTCTGACTGTGGGTTGACAGTAGGTGTGATCTAGAACTTAATCATCAATTGTTGTGTTTGCACTCCCCTACCCCTCAGACCGAGTTTCTTCTTGCCCTGACCGAATATTTAAGTTGTCATCCCAATCGGGTATCTGCGTCTCATCTTCATCAGTATGTTCCTCATTGCCTATAACCACAGTTGTTGGAAAGGCAGCATTTTGGTAGCCAACAGTTTGCATATGATGAAAGTCAACCTCCAAGCCATTTCATGCCCTTCTAAAAGCATGTAAAACACAGCGAGGGGACTCCAACCACAGTCTCCCTCGTTGCCACTAACTGGGCCACACACACCCCACTTGACTGGCATCGGTTGAGCCCCCTTTTGAAAAAGAAAAAGATGCTTTGCATGAAGCACTCTCAAAAATACGCGTGCCTTTCCCGTCCCCTGGCTGACCCAGGGGAAGAAAAGTCCTCTGAGAGCCATGACTTGTTCATCTTGGTTCTTTTAGAGACACAGCGAGGGGACTCCAACCACAGTCTCCCTCGTTGCCACTAACTGGGCCACACACACCCCACTTGACTGGCATCGGTTGAGCCCCCTTTTGAAAAAGAAAAAGATGCTTTGCATGAAGCACTCTCAAAAATACGCGTGCCTTTCCCGTCCCCTGGCTGACCCAGGGGAAGAAAAGTCCTCTGAGAGCCATGACTTGTTCATCTTGGTTCTTTTAGAGACACAGCGAGGGGACTCCAACCACAGTCTCCCTCGTTGCCACTAACTGGGCCACACACACCCCACTTGACTGGCATCGGTTGACCCCCCCTTTTGACAAAGAAAAAGATGCTTTGCATGAAGCACTCTCAAAAATACGCGTGCCTTTCCCGTCCCCTGGCTGACCCAGGGGAAGAAAAGTCCTCTGAGAGCCATGACTTGTTCATCTTGGTTCTTTTAGAGACACAGCGAGGGGACTCCAACCACAGTCTCCCTCGTTGCCACTAACTGGGCCACACACACCCCACTTGACTGGCATCGGTTGACCCCCCCTTTTGACAAAGAAAAAGATGCTTTGCATGAAGCACTCTCAAAAATACGCGTGCCTTTCCCGTCCCCTGGCTGACCCAGGGGAAGAAAAGTCCTCTGAGAGCCATGACTTGTTCATCTTGGTTCTTTTAGAGACACAGCGAGGGGACTCCAACCACAGTCTCCCTCGTTGCCACTAACTGGGCCACACACACCCCACTTGACTGGCATCGGTTGAGCCCCCTTTTGAAAAAGAAAAAGATGCTTTGCATGAAGCACTCTCAAAAATACGCGTGCCTTTCCCGTCCCCTGGCTGACCCAGGGGAAGAAAAGTCCTCTGAGAGCCATGACTTGTTCATCTTGGTTCTTTTAGAGACACAGCGAGGGGACTCCAACCACAGTCTCCCTCGTTGCCACTAACTGGGCCACACACACCCCACTTGACTGGCATCGGTTGAGCCCCCCTTTTGACAAAGAAAAAGATGCTTTGCATGAAGCACTCTCAAAAATACGCGTGCCTTTCGCCTCCCCTGGCTGACCCAGGGGAAGAAAAGTCCTCTGAGAGCCAGGTCCACATTGTCAGTGGACAGACACGTGTGCTTATCTGCCAGCAGACCCCCAGCAGCACTGAAGACAGGTTCCGAGAGAACGCTGGCTGCAGGACACGACAAGATCCTCAAGGCGTACGTGGCGAGCTCAGGCAATTTATCCAGATTGGAAGCCTAAAATGAGCAGGGCTCAAGTTGCACAATAATGGAATCGATGTTTCTTTGCATATACTCATATATCTGTGTGTCTCCCTCTTTTTCCTTGTCCAGCTGTTTTGTTTTCACATGAGTATATGTCCTTGTCACTTTCCCATGTGTTTGTGTTATGTTGTGAGTTGTTTGTCACCTTTTGGACACCTTTCAGGGTGTTTTCTAGGTGTTTTACTGTGTTTGTGATTGCCTGCCATTGTTTCCTATGGGCTCGAGTTCGGTTCGTCGAACGTTCGACGAGCCGAACTCGAGCCAGACCCCCCGTTCGGCGAACCGCCTCGAGCCGAACCGGGACCGGTTCGCTCATCTCTAGTCACAACAACAATCGATGAACCAGATGAATGTGAGCAATGCTAGAGAAAACTAGGAACAATTCTTGCATTATTTTCTCTCCAGCCTGACAGTGAATCAAAAAGCAACAAAGGTGTGAACTAGGCCTTACATTTCCATTGCAAATTTGCAGCATTAAATTTGCACCAAATTGCCCAGGTTTTTGTGCAAATTTCAGTTAGAGAGAATATATGAAGGAATTGCATCTAAAATAATATTTGGAAACATACATAACAAAGTGTTGCCTAGTTTGGTTTACCTCTTCTCAGATTGGGGGACCCTCTGTGGGGGCCGCTCTGATTGATCTGTGATATTTTATCATTATAGCTTCCATTTTTTCTGGACAGAGTAGTGTAGCTGGTTAACTATAATAGAGAAAGAGGACCTAGCGTCACCTTAATCAGGTGCTCAGGAGAAAGTGAGGGTACAAAAGAAAAAATTATCTCCGGCACACTGTATAATTTCCCATGAAAAAATTTACGGACACAAGTTCATTCAATCTTGATCTTTTATCTTTTATTGGTATGAAAAAAAGGGGTGCTGTACAATTACAAAGAGTCCGCCTGAACACAACGTTTCGGCCTATTGGCCTTCATCCGGTCGGACAATCTGACTAGAGTGTTTACAAATAGAACAAGATAAACAAAAGAACATAGATCAGTGTGAGAATACAGATCAATATGCATACAATCATAACAATAATAATACTCAATATCAATGTTTGTTTTTTTTAGCTGGTTAACTATTCTGCCCACCAGGACAATAATGGAAACCTGGTGGAACGGAAGCTGACATCAGAAAAATTCCATTGAAATAAGCATTCCTCCATTTTTTTCTAAAAATTAGAGAATGGAAACATTCGATACCCTATTAGAATTAAATAATGAAAGTGAAAGAGAACCAGGAATGGGACCCTTCACTGGCCTTAAGAAGAAGAGTGTGAGGATGCCACCCAGGGGCGACCTTGACAGTGTTGATATCTTTGTCAAGGTAGTCTCTGAAGAACTTAAAGAGCTGTCTGGTAGTAAGTCCAACATCCCCCCTAATTTAACTAGATCAGAAATGGATACCTTGGTAACATTATCCAATAACAAAGATCTTGTAATTAAACCCTCAGATAAAGGGGGAAACATAGTCATCATGAGTCACGAGATCTATTTGAGGATGTGTCATTCAATCCTACGTGACTCTGATGGCTATGCGGTCTTGGAGAGGGACCCAACCTTGAGATTTGCAGACAAACTCTTTGAGATCTTCACGATGGGATTAAAAGATTGCGTAATCTCACAGAAAGAATTTGAATTTATGAATGCGAAGTTTCCGGTTACACCCACGTTCTATGCCCTACCAAAAATCCATAAGGGGACGTCTCCCCTTAAAGGAAGACCAATTGTAGCAGGCATAAATTCGCTATCGCAGAACGTGGGTGTATACCTGGACACAATTCTCAGACCCTACGTAATATCTCTGTCCTCCTATCTGCGTGACACAAGTGATCTCCTAACTCAGATGAATGGTGTTATGATTGAAGAAGGGACCATCTTTGCTTCAATAGATGTTGAAGCATTGTACAGTTCAATACCTCATAATTTGGGCCTACAAGCAATAAATTATTTTCTTGGCATGAGAGGTACACATTTTGATAATCATAATAAATTTGTCATCAGATTAATGGAATACATTTTGACCCACAATTTCTTTGTCTTCAATAGGAAATACTACCACCAGCTCAGGGGCACAGCGATGGGGTGTTCCTGTGCCCCATCATACGCAAATCTGTTCCTGGGCTGGTGGGAAGACACTGTGGTATTCCATGAACCATGCCAAAAGTGGACGGAGCATATAACATATTGGGGCCGATATATAGATGACGTCCTGGTCCTATGGACTGGGACTGTCAGTTCTTTTCATGAGTTTGTAAAGCATCTTAATACTAACAGTATCGGTCTATCCTTTACATGTGAAGTTGGCACGGATAGCTTGGCATTTTTGGATGTACTGCTCACAAGAGGAGCTGAGGGACAGATTGAGACTCAAGTGTATAGAAAGAGCACGGCAACAAATAGCCTTTTGCACTGGACAAGCCATCACCCCGAACCCCTTAAAAGAGGGATACCGAGGGGGCAATACTTGAGATTAAAACGCAATTGCTCAAATAACCAGATCTTTCACAAACAAGCAGAAGATCTCTGTGAGAGATTTACTAATAGAGGTTATCCCCCCGACACCCTAAAACGAGCGTACAAAAATGCAGTCCAATGCAAAAGAGAAGAACTGCTGGTACCCAAAATAAAGGATGACCCGAATGGAATCACAAGGATTATCGGAACCTTTGATAATCATAATCGTGAGATCTACAAGATCCTGGAGAGACATTGGGGCATCCTAAGAGCAGACCCCAATTTAAGGGATTTCATTGGAAATCGCCCCACAATCACATTTAGGAAAGGGAGATCCTTGCAGGATAGGTTGGTTCACAGCTTCTATAAGGCACCCAGCCAGGGAGGTACCTGGTTGGACAGAAAAATTGATGGCACTTTTAAGTGTGGTCACTGTAAGTTCTGTAAGTGGATACTACAGGGAAAACAGACTGTTTGCTCTGCCACAGGATTAAGGTATGAGAGCCGTGACTTTGCGAACTGTGGTACAGAAGGAGTCATATACGTTGCAACCTGTACATGCCCTCTGGATTATGTCGGTAAAACCAAAAGAGAGCTGCGCAAACGCGTGGGAGAACATCTGGGAGATGTAAGAAACAACAGAGACACTTCGGTGTCAAGGCATATCCGACAAATCCATGGAGGGGACACTAAGTCCATTGCATTTAGGGTCCTTGAGGTTGTTCCTGAACCAGAAAGGAAAGGAAACTGGAACCAGCTGCTCCTACAGAGAGAAAGCAGATGGATCTATAGATTTGAGTGTGTACAACCAAGGGGACTGAACGAGCAACTTACTTTTGGTTGCTTTTTGTAGATACAAGGGACTTCACTTCAGAAATAGCCTTACTGCTTATAGCATTAAAACAATACCCGCCTGGCCAGGATAGTCCCGTGAAGGGACAGGCTCGATTAATGATATAGAGGTGATATATCCGCTCACCCTCTTACTTTTTATTTTCTTTGTACCAATCTTTGTTCCAAGGAATACCTTTGCTTTGTTAAATGAAACTTGTGATAAAGGGGTGTTTGGTTTTCACGCCCCCCCCCTCCCCCTTGCCTCCCTTGTCCTGGATATGCCGACGTATTGCATGGATCGAATATATGAGATTGATTACGGCATGGTGCAATTTCCAGTTCAATCGGGATAATAATGAAAAGAGGAAGTGAGGGGGAAGCTATTATACAACAATCCTAATATTGGATGCCTCACCATTTCCACCCCCCCCCCAAAAAAAATTAACCCCCCCCCCTTCTCTCTTCTGCCTCCTACCTCTATAATTGATGACGTAATGGGATGAGACCAGGATACCATTCACCTGGGTTCCCCTATAACCCTTAACTCTATTGTGACAGTATAATAAAGACTACATACATGGTGCCAGTGGAAGGGTTCAATGGCACTATGTTTTTTGAACTTAACATCAGTAGAAAACAACTCACAATAGAGTATATCTATGGTGGATGATATAATGGGGCGGGACCGGGACATTCACGTGCCTGGCCCTGTGACATCATCCGGACCGGCTCACAGCGCTATATTGTGTTAATATATAACATGATTATAGATATGGCGACAATAGGGGAGCCTAACAGCATTTTGTCCAGGCATAATGGCAGTGTGAAACAATGCATCACACACTGTAATTGTGGTGGATGACGTAATGGGGCGTGACCGGGTACGTGTTCAGCTATGTGACATCACCCGGCCGGCCCCCTCCTCTGAAATACAGAGTGCTCCATTATAACAATATGAAATCTGATGGTGGATGAAGCGTTAGTAGAAGCGCTAGTAGAGAGGGTCCCTCACAGCTAATTTAGGCTGAGTATCAATAGAACATAACCCCAAATACAACATCACTATGGTGGAGGACGTAAGGGGGCGGGGCCGAGCGTTCACATGTCTGATCATGTGACACCACCTGATCGGCCCCCTCCTCTGAAATACAGAGCGCTCCACTGTAACAATATGAAATCTGATGGTGGATGGAGCGCTAGTGGAGAGGGTCTCTTACAGCTAGTTCGGGCTGAGTATTAATATTAATTAATTAATTGTTCTTGTTGGTTGTGTGTATCACTCACGGTGTGGGATTAATTTGTACTTTTAAATTTATCTAATAAAAATTGATGTTTTAAATATTTAATGAAGGTAGGATTGCTAGTAAAAATAGAGATAAATATTTGTAGAAACAGAGCGTTTGATGGTTGACCTGTGCCATCAGTACAGTGTACAGGTGCGTAGGAAGACATCAGGTCTTGCCTTCATTCCTTTGCTCCACCGGTTTAGCAGATGATGGTGATTTTGCTTTGCTCATTTGCTAGGAAAATGTTAGAGACCTTTACTTAGATTGTTATGATGAAGCAGTGTATAAACGTGTCGGCTTGCTAGTATGTTTACGTATGTGGAAATGTACATATGTATGTCATTTCATGGCCCATAATGCACGTCTGTGTTTAGTCTATGTAATTGTTCCTCAGCCTACTACTGAGCAGACCATGTGTGTTTCCTTTTATAACTTTTTACTCTGTTGTTATATTGTGTCCAGCAATAGAAATCTTCATATGTATGCATCATACATTGAGCAGACATATGAAGATCAAAGTGTGCCTGCACAGGACCTCAGTGCCGGCGAGGGTGTATGACGTAGAATGCGTCATGCATGCCGACTTCAGAGGAAGGAGGACAAAGATGGCTGAAAGAGGAGGCGCCAGTCTCGGAGAACAGAGACAACCAGCTGACCAGTCTGCACCGGAGCGACCTCCTAGGTGAGTATTATAAAGTGTTTTTTTGTTCTCTACAGCGGGCTCTTATATACAGTATGTTACAATGCTGTATATAAGAACCCACTGGTGGTGGCTGCAGCTTATAGTCACCAAATCTGGTGACATGTTCCCTTGACATTTCCAGGAGGGATTTTCCGGTCGTTGATTCCTATATTATTCCCAATTACCCTTACCCGGTATCAATAATACACGGACACTGCTTGCGACTTGGTAAAAAATGGCCACAGCAGCCCTTTATTGCCTATTGTTTACACACTAACACAAGGGGGCGCCGTCCAACGGGCGTCCCCAACATTTAACAATAGGTAATACCATAATAATAATAATACAGTACGTAATACAATACGTAACCCTGGGTAGGCCCGGTCCAGAAACCACCTTCCACCACCAAAACATGATCCCTGGCCGCAACACACACCGGGCCGGAGATGAGGTATGAATCACCTACGGATCAATACCCCCCACCTTGCAGGACCCATGCCTGCAAGATCCTTGTAACCGGAGCCACTATATCCTACAAGTGACTCTCCAATCAAATAACATTATCCGTTAAACCGCCTCTGGACCAGACCTACCCCCGCCATAAGTCCGGTCCAGAAGCCATACTCCACCACCAGAACACGATCCCTGGCCGCAACACACCGACCCAGAGATACGAGGCATTAATCACCTACGGATCAATACCCCAACCTTGCAGGACCCCATGCCTGCAAGATCCCTGTAACCAAAGCCACTGTATTCCGCAAGTGACTCTTCAATCACACAAACCGTCAGAAAACACGATCCCTGGCCGCAACACACCGACCCAGAGATGGGGGCATTAATCACCTACGGATTAAAACCCCCCCAAGAAGCATCAAGTATCAACCGTGTCTCAAAACCTTACATTCCTTTTTACCTCCAACTCAATATTATCCCAGGCTGCAACCTCCAGCCCAGAGATATGAGGCATCAATCACCTACGGATCAATCCCCCATGTGCATAACAGTAACTGTGACCTCAAAAACCTTAAAGCCCGTTAGTGACTTTAATCCAACAACATCCCCGGCTGCAACCAGCCCAGAGATAAGAGGTATTAATCACCTACGGATCAAAACCCCTATGCCTTGCAGAACCACGTGCTTGCACTGCACTTGGATCCAGAACCATGACCCCAACCAATGACTCCTCCTGCGATTACCATTTCACCAAAATGGATCACTGACCATAACAATGGTCCCATATTTAAATGAGGTAAAAGTCACCAAAGGAGTAATACCCTTACCCAAACCAAAAACTCCCATGCTTTCAATTACCTATCACCTGGGGCACTGTAGCCACCTGTGACTCCCTGGCAACCATCAACTCCTTAATATATAATCCTTGGCAACAACCCTGACCCATATATAAGGCATTGATCACCAACGGAGCAATACCTCCTCCCTGCAGACAACCTTGTACCTGCAGGTCACCAGTAACCGGAGCCACTGTACCTTCCCCAGTGGCTCTCCATCCAAACACCAGTAACAATTAGAGCTCCTCTGGACCAGACCTACCCCCGCTGCTGTGACAAAGGACATAATCCCCATTATTTATGCTGACCATACACATATACATCATACACATCATATACATATACATATACATATATTCCCACATTACCCCCATCTTATTCACCCACTTACAAGAATCCCAAATAACAATATACATCACAATCCACAAAGAAATATTTTTTTTTTTTATTATTATTTTATACACGACACTTTCTCCAATCCTTTCTTTTCTCATTTTTTTTTTTTGTAACGGCTCTTAAAATTGAATAATTATACATCCATATAAACACCAATAATAACAATACACAATAGAAGGGAGGGTGGGTGGGAAGCTGTCATCCAGGAAGTGCAAGAGGAGGTAATTGACTCCCACCTCCTATTATATACACCATGAAGCTCCCTCCTTTCCTTCCACCACACTCCACCCCCTAACCAATCACCTTCTTTTCCTCATTCCTAAATGAACCAACACTGTTTAGCCCCATCAACTCCCTACCCTCCGGGCTGTCATGTCGCCCCTACACCCTATGGGTTCCATGGCTTTCTTTAACCCTGATGTGGCTGGTGTAGTTACTTTGAAAATGAAGGTCAGAGTAACTTTGTAGTCCTTTCTGAAAGTTTTCCTTAGTGATATTAAAATGAGAATTTTAATATCAGGAAGGAAAACTTTTTCATAGTACCATACAGCCAATCTGACATGCAGGGGCGTATATTAAACTCATGGGGGCCAAATAGCAGAAGTTCTAATTGCTCCCCCCCCCCAAAAAAAATGCATTAGGCCCTGTGCGCACACTGCGTTTTTACCTGCGGTTTTACCCACGGTTTTGCTGCAGAAATTTCTTGAGAAATGCTTGTGATCTTTCTGCAGACATTTCCCAGCAAAACCTATGGGAAAAAAAATAGCTGTGCACACACTGCGTTTTTTTCTCAAGAAAATTCTTTCTGCAGAATTTCTTGAGAAAATTTCTTGAGAAAATGTGCATGTCACTTCTTTTCCGCAGGTAGCTGCGGTATTTCACTCCATTCACTGTAATGTAATTGCGAAATACCGCGGGTATACCGCAGGTAGCAAATGATGTGCGGTATACCCTCGGTATAGCTGCGATTTACCTGCGGTAATGTTCATCACTACCCTGCGGTTTGCAGGGAAGTGATGTCATTATGACAGGAAGAGGAAGCGGAACAAAGTAAACAGACACGTCACACTTCTTGGACGCCGCACAGAAGCACTTCCGTGTGACCTCCAGCGGGTGCCCGTGCAGTCTGTGTCCCGCTCCAGCCCCGCGGCTGCCTGCCCTGCAGTGTCAGTGTCTGCCCGCAGTGTCAGCAGCTTCTCACGCTGCAGTGCTGGCAGCCGCAGGGATGACGAGCGCTGCTGTCAGGTTAGATGAGATCATTACCTGCTGTGATAATCTCCTGTACTGCTGACGTCACCGTTGTCACTGCCTTCTATGCCCATCTCACGGGCGGCCCGAGACTGTCACTAGCGGTGACGTCATGGGCTCTCGCGATACTGCCGAGAACGCGGCGGGCATAGAAGTCAGTGACAGCGCTGACGTCAGCAGTGCAGGAGATCGTCACTGCAGGTAATGATCTCATCTAACCTCCTGAAGTCAGCGCTCGTCATCCCCTGCAGTGACCTGGGCTGACCTATTGATGTTAGCTCAGGTCACTGCACTGCTCTCCCAGCCAATGGCGAACATTTTGTTCTGACTGGGACAGTGACTAATGTATGGATTACGCCGGACCTGGAATTGATTGTTCTTTTCAATAAATTGGTGAAAGAGGGAATGTGTTGGGGAGTGTTTTTTCAAATAAAACTTTTTTTGTTGTTTATTTTTTTTTTTTATTACTGACTGGGTTTGTGATGTCGGGTATCTGATAGACGCTTGACATCACTAACCCCAGGGCCTGATGCCAGGTGACATTACACATCTGGCATCAACCCCATATATTACCCCGTTTGCCACCGCACCAGGGCAACGGGATGAGCTGGGGCGAAGCACCAGAATTGGCACGTCTAATGGATGCGCCACTTCTGGGGCGGCTGTGGCCTGCTATTTTTAGGCTGGGGAGTGTCCAATAAGAGTGGACCTCCCTAGTCTGAGAATACCAGACCACAGCTGTCCGCTTTACCTTGGCTGGTGAACCAATTTGGGGGGGACCCCAGGTTCTTTTGTTAAATTATTTATTTAATGTAAAATAACAGCATGGGGTGCCCTCAGTTTTGGATTACCAGCCAAGGTGAAGCTGCCAGCTGTGGTCTGCAGACTGCAGCCGTCTGCTTTACCCTAGCTGGCTACAAAAGATAGGGGGATCCCACGTCATTTTTTTTTTAATTATTTATTTATTTTTTGGCTAAATACAAGGCTAGGCACTCTTTAGTGCCACATGAAAGTCACTAAAGGGTGCCAGCTTAGTGTATGCAGGGGGGTAGGACATTATATATGTCTTTCTCATCTAATATATATCTATCTATCTATTTATCTATCTATTCATCTATCCATCTTTCCCTCTACCCATTATCTGTCTATCTATCGATTATATATCTATTATCAATATTATTTATTGCAGCTACAGCATAAAAAACCAGAGGGACCAACCTGCGGAAAAACCGCGGCAAAAAGGCATGCGTTTTTCCCGCGGTTTTGGTGTGGTTTTTTTACCGCAGGTGCGGTAATCTTCAACTCCCAGAAGTTTCTCAAGAAATTTTCTTGAGAAAAATCACTTTTCTAGTGCGCACATAGGCTTAATATTCAGTTGGGTTGCATGAGAATATATCACACAACGTTCCAGACCTTACAAAGTAATTTTCCTCCTATTGAAGTTCCTAGATTCGCCTTTTATTGCGCCCATAAAGTATGATGCCAACAAAAGTGCCCCCAAACACTACCATTCTTCCACAATAACGACAGGACAGTATGATTTCCCTACGGTACCCACCCTCAGCTACCCCGGCAAATTATGGTTATCCCGGATACAGTGTGATCCCCAATTAAAATTGTGGACCCCCCCACACAGCCCTGCAAGCAGTATGATGAACCTAAATACTGTATAATGTACTCCACACCTCTTTACACTATATAATGGCCCCCACTAGCCCTCCAAACAGTATAATGGTCCCCACACAGCCCTACGTACAGTATGATGGAGCACACACAAACTTTCACACTATATAATTGCTTGTATACAGTGTAATGACCCTCAAATAGTCCTACATATACAGATTTCCTGATAGCCCTCCAAATATTATACTGGCTCCCACATGACCCTCCAAAAGGTATATTGGCCTCCACAAAGTCCTCCTAATATTATAATGGCCAAACATAGCCTTTCATCTAGTACAATTACCCCCACATAATCCTTCATATAGTATTATGCACCCCTCTAGTCCTCCAAATAGTATAACGGGCCCACATGGCCTTCCATATACTATTATAATGCACCCTATAATCTGCTATATAGTAAAATGGGCCCCATATTGCCTTCCATATAGTAAAGTGCACCCCCATAGTCCTCCATATAGTATAATGGGCCCCACATTGCCTTCCATTTACAGTGGTACCTCGCTTAACGAGTAACCCTCTTAATGAGAATTTCGCTTAACAAGCAAAGCTTTCTGTAAATTTGTAACTCGCTTTACGAGAAAGCTTTGCTGTACGAGCGAAATTCTCACTGCACACACTTCCGGTTCCGTCCATCCACCACACTCTGACCCGCACTTGCAGTCCACACAAACACACACATGTACTCACAAACACACACAAACACACACGCACGCACACACATACAGTATTATGCTCACCTTACCTTCCGTTCCACCGCCGGTCTCATGGTTCTTGTAGTTCCCGGGTACATCGCGACGTCCTCGCGGCGAACTACAAGACCCAGGAGGCTTGCGATGGAACGGAAGGTAAGGTGAGCATATAATATAACATAATATGTTTACCTTTCGTTTCATCGCCGGCCTCCTGGGTGCAGTAGTGCACCGCTGCGCTTCAGTCCACGCTGTGTCTCTGCATCCATAGCGACAAGGGAGGAACTTCCTGTCACCAGTAATGAAAGGCAGAGCGCTGGCCAATCAGAGGCAAGCGGCTCTGCCTTTGACGTCAGCGCTCTGGCCGGGAACTTCCTGCCTCATCGTTATGGTAACGCGTTACACAGCCTGGCCCCGTAACAGAGAACAGCAAGTCCCAGCAGACCGGCGATGGAACGGAAGGTAAGGTGAGCATATAATATGTGTGTGTGCATGCGTGCATGTGTGTTTGTGTGTGTTTGTGTGTGTTTGTGCATGTGTGGAATGATAGAATAGGGGACCAGGATGGGACATTTTAGAAGTTGTTGAACGGATCGTCAGCATTGCAATGATTTCCTATGGGAAATCTTGCTCTGCTGAACGAGTACCTTGATTAACAAGCACAGTCCCAGAACGGATTGTTCTCGTTAAGCAAGGTACCACTGTAGTATAATGCACACCCCATACTCCTCCGTATACTATAATTCACCACTATAGTCCTCCATATATTATAATGCACCATCCATAGTTCTCCATATAGTATAATGCACAACCCCATAACTCTCCATATAGTAAAATGGGCCTCACATTGCCTTCCATATAGTATGATACACCCCATAGTCCTCCATATATTATATTGTATACCCCTATAGTCCTCCTTATAGTATAAAGCGCCTCCATAGTTCTCCATATATTATAATGCACCCCCATCGTTCTCTATATATTATAAAGCACCATCCACAGTCCTCCATATAGTATAATGCTCTCCATATTCCTCCAAATAGTATAATGCACCACTCATAGTCCTCCATATATTAAAATGAACAGCCCATAGTGCTCCATATATTATAATGCATATGCTATAGTCCTCCATTTAGTATAATACATCTCACATTGCCTCCCATATACTATAATGCACTACCCATATTCCTTCATATAGTATAATAGACTCCACAGTGCCTTTCATATGGTAACAGTATAAGGGCCTCACATTGACTTCCATATAGTATGATGCACCCCCATAGTCTTCTATATGATATAATGCATCCCACAGTCCTCTATAAATTATAATGCACACCCCATAGTCCTCCATATAGTATAATGTAGTCTCCATAGTCCTCTACATACAGTCATGGCCGAAAGTGTTAGCACCCTAGAAATTGTTCCAGAAAATGAAATATCTCTCCATGAAAATTATTGCAATTACATATGTTTTATCTTACAATTGTTTATTTCCTCTGTGTGTATAGAAACAACACAAAAACAACAATTTCATGCAAAACCCCCAAAATCCCTCTTTCATCATTGATTGCAGCTGTATCAGCATCCGCGATGCCTATACATTTGAAAGTGTAATGCCGGGCGGGGAAGGGGGGTCCAGTGTTGGTGCTGGCACCGGACCCCCTGATTCATGGGCCCCATAGTGGCTGGATGGTCTGCCGCTATTGGCGGTACATCACTGCTGACATGGATTTTCAAGCTAATTACACTAGCTTCATCAGGTCTAAGGCCTCATTCAGTAGTCTGTGATTCATATTGTACGTAGCAACCAAGAACATTGCTTATCAGTGTTTGGTCCATGTGTCAGTTTTCACCATCAGTGTTTCATGCGTGATTTTTATTGATGAAAAAATAATTACAAAACGTTTATTTATTACAATATTAAACATGGACAGCTTTCAGATTGTACACTGATGCCATCTGTGGGATTTTGATGGACCCATAGACTTGTACATGTAATTTTGAGCCTTGGCTCTGATCAAAAGCGGACATGACTCCGTGATTATTAATGGACCACTCAGTCTGCAAAAAAAAAAACCACGGACATATGAATGGTCCCATATATTATAATGGGTATATGTTCTATCCATGTAAAACACAAATAGAACACATAATGTCATGCCGGCATACTAGGGATGCGTCCCTCTGTACATTGTGCAGTGTACCTGCTTCCCTCTTGTCTGCCATCCGAGTATACGTGCAGTCCCCGACTGTTGTTGCCGGTGGATGCCCACATGATGGTTGGCCCTGCTCCCACCTAGGCTGTAGGCTCTGCACATGTTGGGTGGGGTTTCCGGCTCTCCAGCCTAGGGGGTGTGCGCACACACTTCTTCATCTTTTATAGGGAGATGTGCACACTTTGCTAGGGTGTCCCCAGCCTATTGCTGGGAGGCTCCAGCTATTTAACCTTCGTCCGGCTGAGTAGGTACAATTGTAACTATTCCGTTTTAAAATTGCAATAAATTTTTTTTTACAAAAGCCGCAGAGGGCTGAAATTTCGTGACATCTCTGCAGTTTTGGTCCAGAATATATTGGCCAAATTTCAATAAAATATCTCCACCCCCTTCCGAGATAAGGGGTCGCTGTTAACATTGTAAAATTATGCAGCCTGACGAAGGTTAAAGCGGGCTTTACACGCTACGACATCGCTCAAGTGATCTCGTTGGGGTCATGGAATTGGTGACGCACATCCGGTCGCTTTAGCGATGCCGTTGCGTGTGACACTTATGAGCGATTTTGCATCGTCGCAAAAACGTGCAAAATCACTCATTGGTGACATGGGGGTCCATTCTCAAATATCGTTACTGCAGCAGTAACGAAGTTGTTCTCGATCCTGCGGCAGCACACATCGCTCTGTGTGACACCGCAGGAACAAGGAACCTCTCCTTACCTGCCCCCTGGCCACAATGCGGAAGGAAGGAGGTGGGCGGGATGTTCGTCCCGCTCATCTCCGCCCCTCCACTTCTATTGGGCGGCGGTTTAGTGACACTGCTGTGACATCACTGTGACGCTGAACAAACCGCCCCCTTATAAAGGAGGCGGTCCGCCGGTCACAGCGACGTCGCAGGGACGGTAAGTCCGTGTGAGGGGTCCGGGCAATGTTGTGCGCCACGGGCAGAGATTTGCCCGTGTCGCACAACCGATGGAGGCGGGTACCCACGCTGGCGATATCGGTAACGATATCGCAGTGTGTAAAGCGGCCTTAAGGCGCTTTCCCCCCTGATAGTTGGTGCAGAGCATTATGTGTCTTTGTATGTGTTTCTCCCGAAGGGATTCTGTTCCTGAGTTCAGTATACTCTCTTGAGTCCGGTCACCTGTCTGAGTCTGGTATCCTGCCTGTAGTCCGGTTAACCATTGTCCTGGCGTGCTCAGGTACCTGTGTATTCATGGACCGGCGTATCCAGTAATTGTCAATCCTCCTGGACTCCAGCCTGGTCCTGTATTTGTGTTTCTGCCCTGTGATGTACCCTGATATTCTGCCGTGTGATGTACCCTGATGTCCTGCCATGTGATGTACCCTGATGTTCTGCCATGTGATGTACCTGTCACGCTCCCCAGGTCCCGACGCCGTTCCTCACACACCATCCCGGTCCCCGGATGACCTGCCCTCAGCCATACGTCCTCCTCGGCACCCTCCAGGCTTCCGGTTTCCCGCTCCTGGCGCTCCCCTGTGACCCCGGACACCTTGCCTGGCTCCCCTGCTTCCTCGACACCGCTCTCTGCTCTGGCCTCCAGCACTCGGGCATCGCGCATGTGCATTAGGGCGCGCGCGGTCATTTACCTCCTCTTAAAGGGCCAGCACTCCCGAAACAGGATATTGCCTAAATCAAGACTAGAGTATTTAAGGAGCATCACCTGTTCTAGAAGTTCTTTAGCTAGGAGTCCAGGTCCCTCTTGCTGTGTCTCATTCTAACATTGTGTCTTCCACAGAACCAGTCTTACCAAAGCTACACCTGGTCCTGTCTACAACCTGTCCGAGAGGTCCTGCGGGAACCAGTCTTACCAAAGCTACACCTGGTCCTGTCTACAACCTGTCCGAGGGGTCCTGCGGGAACCAGACTTACCAAAGCTACACCTAAACCTGCTGACAACCTGTCCAAGAGGTTCTGCGGGGACTGTCCTGTCAAGCATACCGGGTCGTGATTGCAACCTGTCTGAGTGGTCCTCCGGGGATTGTCTGCTGTGACACTACCATCTGCTCCAGTCTGAACGAACCCTTCCCCTGACCTCGGCTTTACCCGGCAACCTCTACTGGTTAGACTCTGCTCTTGTACCGCTTCGTGCTCCGGCAACCGTGCATCCAGGCCCTCTGGTGGGGTGACCGGACAGTCCCTTTATAGGGGTTAGCTCTGAGTTGCTCCACTGGGGGAGTCCGGTGCACAGCCCAGAGGATCCACCACCCGGGCGTAACATTACCCTGATATCCTGCCGTGTGATGTACCCTGATGTCCTGCCGTGTGATGTACCCTGATGTTCTGCCATATGATGTACCCTGATGTTCTGCCATGTGTTGTACCCTGATGTTTTGCCATGTGATGTACCCTGATATCCTGCCGTGTGATGTACCCTGATGTCCTGCCGTGTGATGTACCCTGATGTCCTGCCGTGTGATGTACTCTGATGTTCTGCCGTGTGATGTACCCTGATATCCTGCTGTGTGATGTACCCTGATGTTCTGCCGTGTGATGTACCCTGATATCCTGCTGTGTGATGTACCCTGATATCCTGCCGTGTGATGTACCCTGATGTTCTGCCGTGTGATGTACCCTGACATCCTGCCGTGTGATGTACCCTGATGTTCTGCCGTGTGATGTACACTGATGTTCTGCCGTGTGATGTACCCTGATGCCCTGCCGTGTTACCTGATATCCTGCTGTGTGATATACCCGTAGTCCTGCTGTATCCCATGAATAAAGTCATGTTATATGTTACCTGAAGTCTGGAAGTACCGTCTGTGCTGACGTCACTCTGCTCAGTTCCACGCCTGGTGTGCCCACACCACTCTGCTGCGGTCCATGCTTATTGTTCCTGTGCCGCCCTGCTGTGGTTTTGTGCCTGATGTCTGCTGGTGCTTGGCTTGCTCGTTCCTCTTCAGGACTTTGCTCTGAGTTTGTCTCCCCCATCTTGCTGTCACCCTGGCCCACTCAGCTGCCACAGTCCTGGTCACCTGCCCTGGGAGTGGCACCTCGCGGTGGGCGATTAGTCAAGCCACTCTACTCCCGGACTCTCGCCGCCTTCCTGGATCTGCTGGCGGTGAGATTGTGACAACATACATGACAAATGGACATCTGAACAAGGCCTAAGACATCTATTTGATGTAATTCTTTGCTAAAAATTAATAATTTACTGTATATATAAAAATCAGGAAATACATAGGGTGTAAATTGTGTGAACATCCTGATTGTAGGCTGATGGGATAACAAATTGCCAAATAAAAGTCTATGTAGCCCCAGCCTTATGGTTTGTTTTTTTTGTTCTGTTATTTGTTAAGCGCAATCTACATTTAGTTTTTTGGGGGATATTTTTTCTTTTCACTTCATAGTAACACATAAATCTAATCTCCGCACACGGCTTGACACCTTTATTTAAAGACCCCTCTGTTGTCATCATCTTGAATATTGTACCATACCGGACGTCATTAATGGATTCATACAGGAAATCTGTGTTATGAAATGAGTTCACTTGTGTTTTGATAACTTCCCTTTCCATATCAATGCTACATGATCTTATCTAGTTTTTCCTGTGTTATTGCCGGGGCCTCACATCAAGGAAAGCATGTCCCCACGTTACATCCTATCACTATATTTCATTACTTTCCTAAAATAACATCCATTTTATCTTCAGGTTTTTGTATGTAGCTTATAATATCTATACCAGCACAATAAGAACTGTGCCCTAAAATAAACTTTGTATTGTACTCCGAGCAGACTGAATACATTTTCATCTTCTTTCAACAGGAGACGGATTACTGTTGGTTTACAAATACATGCCACATACTGTGTATCACATAACCAGATTTAGTAAAGCTTTCAATAAATATTCATTGTGTTGCATATACTGTATATATTTCTAAACTTTTGTACACAATGCATTTATTATTACAAGTGATGTTGCTGTATATCACTCTGATTGTTTGGGTTTCTCAATTTCAGGATTTATAGAAATTATATCAGTGTGTGACGATGACTTTGGGATAGCATGGAACCAGTGCTCCTAAGCTGACCCTAAAGGGTGCTTTGCATGCTGCGACATCGCTACCGATATATCATATGGGTCACGTCGTTAGTGACGCACATCCAGCGCCGGTAGCGACATTGCAGCGCGTGATACCAAGGAGCGACGATCAACGATCGCAAAATCGTTCAAAAACGGTGATCGTTGACACGTCGCTCCTTTTCTTAATATCGCTGCTGCCACAGGTACAATGTTGTTCGTCGTTCCTGCGGCAGCACACATCGCTATATGTGACACCGCAGGAACGACGAACATCTCCTTACCTGCGTCCACTGGCAATGCGTAGGGAAGGAGGTGGGCGGGATGTTACGTTCCACTCATCTCCGCCCCTCCACTTCTATTGGCCGGCCGCTTAGTGACACCGCTATGACGCCGAACGCTCCTCCCCCTTGAAGGAGGGATTGTTCGGCGGTCACAGCGACGTCGCTGACAAGGTATGTGCGTGTGACGCTGCTGTAGCGATAATGTTCGCTACGGCAGTGAGCACAAAATGTCGCACGAACGACAGGGGCAGGTGCTATCGCTCTTGTGATTGCTAGCGATGTCGCAGCGTGTAAAGCACCTTTTGCACTAGGGAGCCCGATGCTATCCCTAACCTCAGGGAGATGGTGGAGATGACAGAGTCTCCTTCCTGGCCCTGCTCCTGACCAGTCTTGATCTGATTCCTCCTCCCCCTCCTCTCAGTTAGAGAGGGGACAGGAGTGTAATAGCCATATGTAGAAGGTCCGATACTGAAGACCTTTTATTGAAGCCAATTCTGTGGACATTTGCGAGACCTTGGAAGGAACAGGGGTAAAGCCGTAGTGGTGCTCAAACTAAAAGACAGCACATCCAAAGTTAATAATCATAAAAAGGAAAGGTTGGCACTCACCGGTATGCTTAAAGTCGTGTCATTATTTTATCAGTATAACTAGCAGTAGTACCCGGGCAATCGTAACTGTCTCTCTGTCTCTCTCCCAGTCTCTGTCTCTCTCTTTCTGTCTGTGTATCTCTCTCTCTCTCTGGCTCTTTCTGTCTGTTTGTCTCTCTGTCTGTCTCTTTCCCGGTCTGTCTCTGTGTGTTGGTCTCTGTTTCTTTCCCTGTCTATCTCTGTCTGTCTGTCTGTGTGTCTGTCTCTATCCACGTGTGTCTGTCTCTATCCATGTGTGTCTCTGTCTCTATCCATGTCTGTCTGTGTCTATCTCTGTCTGTCTCTATCACAGTCTCTCTGTCTGTCTCTATCTCTGTGTCTGTCTGTCTCTCCCTATCTTTGTGTCTGTCTGTCTGTCAGTCTCTTTCCCTGTCTGTCTCTTTTCCCATTTGTCTCTTTCCCAGTCTGTCTCGTTCCAGGTCTGTCTCTTTCCCCGTCTGTCTCGTTCCAGGTCTGTCTCATTCCAGGTCTGTCTCTGTCTCTTTCCCTGTCTGTCTCTATATGAAGTGAAAGCTGCACCCCAATTTCAGAGAAATATGAACAAGCATAACTGCTTGATGATACATAAGGAATGAAAAATACAACTAGTTATATGAAAAATGGGGAAAAAAATTAAATGTGACATTGCATAACTGTTGAGGATTATTTGATACAAAGAGATATTTAGCTAATGTATTGATCAATTCATTACTGCCCCATTACCAACTTCACGGTAATCTCTTATTTATGGGGTCCCTAACCAAATGTTACCTCTATATGCGGTAAAAACCTCTTTGTGTGCATGGGTACCTAACCAAATGTTACCTCTATGTGCAGTTGAAACCTGCTGTGTATGGGAAGCAAGGGACCTGGCTATATAGGAAGTTGAATAATCATGGCTAAAAGGGCTATTTACACGCTGTGACATCGCTAGCGATATATCGTCGGTGTTTGTGACGCACATCCGGCGTCGTTAGCGACATCGCAGTGTATGACACCAAGGAGCGACGTTCAACGATCGCAAAAACGTCAAAAATCGTGGATTGTTGAAACGTCACTCCTTTACCAAATATCATTGGTGGAGCTTGCCGCTGGTTGTTCCTCGTTTCTGCGGCATCACACATCGCAATGTGTGACACCGCAGGAGCGACGAACATCTCCTTACTTGCGTCCACCAGCAATGAGGAAGGACGGAGGAGGGCGGCATGTTCCGGCCGCTCATCTCCACCCCTCCTCTCCTATTGGACGGCTGCCGTGTGATGTCGCTGTGACGCCGCACGAACCGCCCCCTTAAAAAGGAGGCGGATCGCCGGCCAGAGTGACATCGCACGGAAGGTAAGTCCGTGTGACGGGTGTAAGCGATGTTGTGCGCCACGGGCAGCGATTTGCCCATGACGCACAACCGACGGGGGCGGGTATGCTCGCTAGCAATATCGATACCGATATAGCAGTGTGTAAAGTACCCTAAAGGGCGGGACTGGGTCCTCAGACAGAAAAAACTGCATAACAATCAAAATGACTGCTGGAACACCATTGTAAATTTGAACAGGCTGCTAGCCAAAAAATACACAATCTATATAAAGTGAAAGCTGCACACCAAATTCAGAGAAATATGAACAAGCATAACTGCTTTATGACACATAAGGAATGAAAAATACAACTAGCCATATGAAAAATGGAAAACATTTCCCTGTCTGTCTCTGTCTCTTTCCCTGTCTGTCTCTTTCCCTGTCTCTGTCTCTTTCCCTGCCTGTCTTTTTCCCTGTCTCTGTCTCACTCTATCTCTCTGTCTGTCTCTGTATCAGTCTCTCTGTCTCTATCTGTGTCTGTCTGTCAGTCTCTTTCCCCATCTGTCTATTTCCAGGTCTGTCTTGTTCCAGGTCTGTCTCGTTCCAGGTCTGTCAGTCTCTTTCTCTGTCTTTCTCTTTCCCCATCTGTCTCTGTCTCTTTCCCTGTCTCTGTCTCTTTCCCTGTCTCTTTTCCTGTCTCTTTTTCCCTGTCTATTTCCTTTTCTCTGTCTCTTTCCCTGTCTGTGTCTGTCTGTGTCTTTGACTGTCTCTCTCTCTGTCTCTTTCCCTGTCTGTCTCTGTCTGTTTGTCTCTTTCCCTGTCTGCCTCTTACTCTGTTTGTGCCTATGTCTGTCTGTCTCTCTCTATCTGTCTCCCCATCGACATCTTATTACCTTGCACATAAGCTTCTTACACTAACAATTTATTTTGTTCCTATAGCAACCAATTACAGCTCCTATTAATAACCTGTAGATCGCAGCTCCATTGACTTTAATAGAGGCAGGTTTTTTGGAAAAAAAACTGCAAAGCGTGGAGTTAAATTTTCCCTTCAAAACATATTCTATGATGTTCCCTGAGTCACATGGGGTGTCTGTGCATAATTTTGGGATTGTAAATGCGACGGTGCGGATTCATTTAGCGGACTTACACACATACATACACACACATACACTCAGCTTTATATATTAGACTAGCTGTAGTACCCAGGTGTTGCCTGGGATATTAACTGTCTCTCTCCGAGTTTCTGTCTGTCTCTGTGTGTCTGTCTCTGTATCAGTCTCTCTGTCTCTGTATCAGTCTCTCTGTCTGTCTCTGTATCAGTCTCTCTGTCTCTCTCTATCTCTGTGTCTCTCTCTATCTCTGTGTCTGTGTCTGTCTGTCTGTATCTGTCAGTCTCTTTCCCCATCTGTCTCGTTCCAGGTCTGTCTCGTTTCAAGTCTGTCCCATTCCACGTCTGTCTCGTTCCAGGTCTCTTTCTTTTCCCGTCTCTCCTTCCTCGTCTGTCTCCTTCCCCGTCTGTCTCCTTCCCCATCTGTCTCTTTCCCCATCTGTCTCTTTCCCCGTCTGTCTCTTTCCCCGTCTGCCTGTCTCTGTCTGTCTCTTTTTTTGTCTGTCTCTATCTCTCTGTTTCTTTCCCCATCTGTCTCTTTCTAGGTCTGTCTCTTTCCAGGTCTGTCTCTTTCCAGGTCAGTCTCTTTCTAGGTCTGTCTTTGTCTATCTCTTTCCAGGTCTGTCTCTTACCAGGTCTGTCTCTGTCTGTCTCTTTCCGCGTCTGTCTCTTTCCCCGTTTGTCTCGTTCCAGGTCTGTCTCGTTCCAGGTCTGTCTCATTCCAGGTCTGTCTCGTTCCTCGTCTGTCTCTTTCCCCGTCTGTCTTTTTCCCCATCTGTCTCTTTCCTCTTCTGTATCTTTCCTTGTCTGTCTCTTACCCCGTCTGTCTCTTTCCCCGTCTGTCTCTTTCCACATCTGTCTCATTTTCCACATATGTCTCTTTCCACGTCTGTCTATTTCCAAGTCTCTTTCCCCGTCTGCCTCTGTGTCTTTCCCTGTCTCTTTACTTGTCTCTGTCTCTTTCCCTGTCTGTGTCTGTCTGTCTCTCTGTCTGTCTATTTCCCTGTCTGTCTCTGTCTGTCTCTTTGACTGTCTGTCTCTTTCTATCCATCTCCCCACCGACATCTTATTACCTCACACATAAGCTTCTTATGCTAACAATTTATTTTGTTCCTATAGCAACCAATCACAGCTCCTATTAATAACCTAATAGCTCGCAACTCCTTTGACTTTAATGAAGGCAGGTTTTTTGGAGAGTAAGGGGTACTTTGCACACTAAGACATTGTAGCTCCGGTGTCAGTGGGGTCAAATTGAAAGTGACGCACATCCGGTGTCGCTGTCGACATCGGAGTGTGTAAATCGTTTTGATACGATTAACGAACGCAAAAGCGTCGAAATCGTATCATTACTGTAGTGTCGGTCATTTCCATAATGTCGCGGCAGCAACAGGTTTGATGTTGTTCCTCGTTCCTGTGGCAGCACACATCGCTGTTTGAGAAGCCGCAGGAGCGAGGAACATCTCCTTACCTGCGCCCGCTGTCCACCGGCAATGCGGAAGGGAGAAGGTGGGCGGGATGTTTACATCCCGCTCATCTCTGCCCCTCCGCTTCTATTGGATAAAAATTAAACAAGGGAGCGCATGTGAAGGTTCTGGGAGATAGCGGTGAGGAGGAGAAAAAAGAGATATCCACCTGATGAAGATATTGTGTATATCGAAACGCGTTGTGGCTGATAGAAAACAATAAATTCTTAAAAAAAAATAAAAATTAATCTAATACTGTGGCCTCCTTAGCGCTCTATCAGATCGTGCTTCTATACTTTACCTCCGCTTCTATTGGCCACCTGCCGTGTGACGTTGCTGTGACGCCGCATGACCCGCCCCCTTAGGAAGGAGGCGGGTCGCCGGCCAGAGCGACGTCGCAGGGCAGGTAAGTGCATGTGAAGCTGCCGTAGCGATAATGTTCGTAGCGATAATGTTCGACAGGCAATGAAAGAAACAGGCACAAACAACAGTCTCTTTACCTTCTCCTCTTTTACTTTAAGAACAGTCCAGTCCTGGGAGACCGTTACAGGTGGTGAAGGGGATCCGGTCGGCCTGGAAGTACTTGGGGTGATCTTTTTGGCCAGCTGAGTATGAGGCCTACTCCTGTTCTTTTCTTTACTAATATAGGACCCTGCTCTCTGCATCTAGCAATGGCCCTCTTGCTGCTGGGACCGGTGGTACGTCCCTTTCCCTCTGTGGTAGGCTGCGCAGGCCCTCTCTGGTGCTTCTCTGCTGGAGTCCACACCGGGCCCTGATGATGCAGCTGTACCATTGGGCTGTTTATGGGCCAGGTGCTTGCAGCTCTCCTGCCCTTCGGATTCGGCTACCAGGGAGTATTTTAGGCCCTGGTGGCCACAGACTCCGATGTCCGAGTCTCTTCTGTGCCTCTCTGCTACTCCTGCTTCCCTGGGCCAAGCTGCTCCAGCTCTAGGCCCCAGATCCACAGGACAGCACACTCTGCGTCTGCTTGCAATCACTTCTCTCTACAGACTGAACACTACTTCCTCCCTCAGGTCAGACTTCAGGGATGCTCCCTGGAATTCCAGGTTCAGAGCTCCCCCAGCTGGCCGGAGGGAGAAGTGCGTTGGATGTTAAACTTACTGGCCAATAGATCTCCGAATTACCTCCAGGCTCAGCATTAACCCTTTGGAAGGGCAATGCTGTTGTGGTGACCAGGTCCTGGGGCGCCACACTCCCCCTTAGTTAAATTCAGTACTCCCGGACTGTAGAAACAAACATAACATGTTAGAACATTTCATCCCATTATGGGAGGCGCATTACGCAAACGTTACAAACTTAAACACTACTATAAGACTCCAGTGTGGCTCCCTGCCGGGTGTCCATTACACTGCTCCATGGGGGACCCGCCGCGATCAAACCCCCAACGTAGGCTCTGGGCGTGCGTCAGAGCATTGATGACCCCACTCTCTGCACGCCGGACGGGTTTTTCTTCAGGGGTGTTGAGCACACTGGTGCTAACTATGTACAATTAGAGTGTTGGCCACCCATAGTCCAGTGGCCCAATTGTCCATTTACTTAATCACCTAAAACAAAACATTACATACCAGACATTTTCACATAACTATTTACACTCTGTTAGGTATTTTACTTTCTATGTTCTATACCTTGGAGGGGGCTGTCCCCGAGTGCTACGTTGGGACCGGCGTAGCTCTGGGGTTTGTCCCTGACTACTTGCAGTGTCTGCCCCCCCGTGTTATTGGTAGGCCTAACCCTGACAGGGATGCATGTTGGTTGCCTACGGGGTCTCAGATTCGCCAAGGGTACGGCAGGTTCACCACTGGCAGGGGGTTGAGCCTCCTGTTCTACTGCTGGCGTGTCATCTTGTGTTGGAGCGGACGGTTCTTTAGGTGGATCTGGAACCTCTTCTGTTTCTGGCTCGACCAACTGCGGGAACGTCAAGACTGGTACCACTATGGCATTGTTTATTCGGGTCCAAGTTTTGGGGAATTTTCCAAGGATTGTTTGGATCATCTCTTCCTCTTTTTCTTGACTTTGGGGACTTTCTTATATTTCTTCTACTTCTTTTTGTATTCTGCACCGTTCAGGGCACGATTTCAGGCGGTCTCGATAAACTGCTTGATAGGTCTTGCTTTAATCTTTGCTTATGAGGCATACCTTACTATTGTCAAAGTTGGAGGGAATAATGGTGTAGGGTTCATTCTCCCACTGATCATCTAATTTATGCGCCCTCCGCTTTTTCTTGAGGACCTGTTCTCCAGGTGCTAAGGGAGTTGCTGGGGCTGTTTGATTGTAGTTCTGCTCTTGTCTCTTGCTTGGGACAGGCTCCTTTCTACGCATTCCTGGACTTTGCGGTACTGCTGTTGTCGCTCTGTATCCCAATCCTCTATCTCTTGGACCGCTTCAGGTGACACAGTCCCCATCTCAAAGTCTACAGGTAACTTGCCAGGTCTTGCTCGCATCAGGTAAGCAGGGCTGCAGTTGGTCGAATTTACTGGGATATGGTTGTACAGGTCTACCAGATCTGGCAACTTCTCTGGCCATTGGTTTCTTTCTTCCAGAGGTAGAGTCTTCAGCATATCAATAACCACATGGTTCATCTTCTCGCACAATCCATTGGTTTGGGGGTGGTACGGTGTTGTTCGGATTTTCTTACAGCCGTACATGTTACAGAACTCTTGGAACACTTCGGCCTCGAATGCAGGACCTTGATCAGTCAGTACCCTTTCCGGATAACCGTGAGGCCGACAAAAGTATGCCTGGAATGCTCTAGCTGCTGTTCTGGCTGTCTGGTCCTTCACAGGCACTACTACCAGGAAACGAGAGTAATGGTCCACAATGGTGAGGGCGTACACATAGCCTGACCGGCTTGGTGTTAACTTCACGTGGTCCAGGGCCACCAACTCCAGGGGCTGCTTCGTGACAATTGGCTGTAGGGGAGACCTCTGGTTGGCATCATCCTTCCGCCTCAGGTTACACGGACCACAGTTTCGGCACCACTTCTCGATCATCTTTCTCATGTGCACCCAGTAGAACCGATCGCGGAGTAGGGTCTCCAACTTCTTCCACCCGAAGTGTCCTGCTTTATCATGGTAAGCTGCTAGGACCATTGGAGCATCCCTCTGTGGGACCACTATCTGCCAGACGAGTTCATTCGTTCGCCAGTTGACATATCTCTTGCAGAGCTTGCCTTGGTAGGTGAACAGTCGTCCCCTCTCCTTCCACAACTGCTGGGCTTCTTGTGGAGCGTCTGGACCGAGATGGGTCTCAGCTTGTGCTAGCTTTTCTTTGACCAATCGCACGGCCGGGTCACCGTTCTGTGTCTCTTCCCAATTATGGTGGAGTAATGGGTTGACCGAGACCTCATGCTGGCTCGAGCGCTTCACTCCTACAGCATGCTCACACTGGGAAACACCTTGGTGATGGAAAGCCGGTAACTCTATCTCTTCGAGTTCATCCAGGTCTTCTCCAGACTCGGGTAAGTGAGGCATTCTGGACAGCGCATCAGCATTGTTATTCTTCTTGCCAGCCCGGTACTTGATGGTAAAGTCAAAGTTAGACAGCCGGGCCATCCATCGCTGTTCCAACGCACCTAACTTGGCTGTTACCAGAAGTGTCAACGGATTGTTGTCCGTGAAGATGGTGAACTTGGCCGATGCCAGATAGTGCTTGAAGCGTTCAGTCACTGCCCAAACAATAGCGAGGAACTCCAGCTTGAAGGAACTGTAGTTTTCTGGATTCCTTTCTGTGGGCCGAAGCTTCCTACTGGCGTAAGCTATTACCTTCTCTCTGCCTCCCTGCACCTGGGACAGAACTGCTCCCAGTCCCACGTTGCTGGCGTCTGTATACAGTACAAACGGCTGGCTGTAGTCAGGGTAGGCCAGAATTTCTTCTCCCGTGAGAGCCCCTTTCAGCTGGACAAAAGATGTTTCTATTTGGCTGTTCCATTCAAATGGAGGGCTCTGCTTCTTAGCCTGCTTTGGCTGGCCCACCAGGAGATCTTGAAGAGGCGCTGCTATCTTTGTGAAACCATCAATGAACCTTCGGTAGTAGCCCACCAGCCCAAGGAACTGCCGCACCTCCTTTACCGTGGTGGGTCTTGGCCAGTCCTTGATTACGGTGGCTTTCTCTGGATCAGGTGCCACACCTTCTGCGCTGACCACATGACCCAGGTACTGTACCTTTGGCTTCAAGAGTTGACATTTGGACGGCTTTATCTTCAGGCCATACTCCGACAGGGACACAAACACTTCTGCTAAGTGCCTCAGGTGATCTTCGTAGGTCTTGGAGTAGACTATGACGTCATCCAGGTACAATAGCACGGTTTCAAAGTTGTGATGGCCCAAGCAGCACGCCATCAATCTCTGAAATGTCCCTGGGGCATTGCAGAGCGCGAACGGCATACAATTGAACTCACAGAGACCCATTGGTGTCGTGAATGCAGTCTTCTCTTTGTCCGCCTCTGCCACGGGAACCTGCCAATACCCACTGGTGAGATCCAGGGTGGAGAAATAATTAGCTGATTATAAGGCCGTTAGTGACTCTTCTATTTTGGGTAGTGGATAAGCATCTTTATGTGTAATGCGGTTAATTTGTCTGTAATCTACGCACATTCTCATTGTACCATCTTTTTTCTTTACGAGCACTAGTGGAGCTGCCCAAGGGCTACAACTATCTCTGATAACCCCAGCCTCCTTCATTTCCCGTAACATTTCTTTGGCACGCTGATACTGTGCTGGGGGTACAGGGCGGTATCTCTCTTTAATTGCTCACTCACCCCAGTCTCACAAGCTCGTTGCCTTGGAGTAACCCTCGACTCTGCTCTATCCTTCAAGCCACACATCCAAGCCCTCTTCAACTCATGCCGATTACAACTCAAAAATATCTCCCGGATCCGTGCTTTCCTTAACCAAGAATCTTCAAAAACATTAGTGCATGCCCTCATCATCTCCCGCCTCGACTACTGCAACCTCCTGCTCTCTGGCCTCCCTTCCAACACTCTTGCACCCCTCCAATCTATCCTAAACTCTGCAGCCCGCTTAATCCACCTCTCCCCTCGCTACTCCCCAGCCTCGCCACTCTGCCAATCCCTTCACTGGCTTCCCATCGCCCAACGACTCCAGTTCAAAACATTAACCATGACATACAAAGCCATGCACAACCTGTCTCCTCCCTACATCTGTGACCTAGTCTCCCAGTACCTACCTGCACGCAACCTTAGATCCTCACAAGATCTCCTTCTCTGCTCCTCTCTTATTTCCTCTTCCCACAATCGTGTACAAGATTTCTCCCGTGCATCCCCCATACTCTGGAACGCTCTACCTCAGCACATCAGACTCTCCACTACCGTGGAAAGCTTCAAGAGGAACCTCAAGACCCACCTCTTCCAACAAGCCTACAACCTACAATAGCCCTCAGCCCAGTAGACCACTGCGCAACCAGCTCTGTCCTCACCTATTGTACCATCACCCATTCCCTGTAGACTGTGAGCCCTCGCGGGCAGGGTCCTCTCTCCTCCTATACCAGTCTGTCTTGTACTGTTAATGATTGTTGTACGTATACCCTCTTTCACTTGTAAAGCGCCATGGAATAAATGGCGCTATAATAATAAATAATAATAATAATAATAATCACCCGTGGGGATGTGATGTTTAACCCCTTTTACCTGCCCAAAATCTAGAGGGTGTTTGCTGAAGACCCGCTCATACTCCTGTACCACCCGGTAAACCCCATGCTTTTGGTGTGAGGGGGTGGAGTCGGTGCCCACATGTAATTTTTGGCACCAGTCTTCCAGCTGCCCCTTGGAGCCATTGTCTTCCGCCTGGTCGGACGGGATCAAGGGTTCCACTGCTTTGATGGTATTGTTACTGACAGTGTACAGTTTTGCTACAGTGGCGTACCGGGGCAATTTGGCTTCCTCCTCCCCACAATTCAGGACACGGACGGGCACTCTCCCCTTGCGGACGTCTGCTACCCCTCTGGCTATCAGGACTCCAGGCCTACTGTCTGAATA
This sequence comes from Anomaloglossus baeobatrachus, assembly GCF_048569485.1. Classification (NCBI taxonomy): domain Eukaryota; kingdom Metazoa; phylum Chordata; class Amphibia; order Anura; family Aromobatidae; genus Anomaloglossus; species Anomaloglossus baeobatrachus. Next base: position 116,818,536 of record NC_134359.1, on the reverse strand, counting down.
CACCGCTTCTACCAAGGCCTGGTAATCCTGACCCTTGAGGCCTATTGCTGCCCGACACCATATCAACATTTCACTTCTTGGGGGTATTGCAATGGGGAGGGGGTCACTTACCCTCACACTGCCAATTTCTCCTCCGGCCAGCTCTACCTGCTGCCTCCTCATCAGGGCTCTGATCTCCCTCTGTAGGGCACGCTGCTGCCCGGAGCTGGCAGTTTCAGACGCCTGTTACAACAAAATTATCACTTCGGCAATACAATTTTCTATCACATTTGTACCAATGGTTAGCAGTGGGTCAGATTCTTTGCGATCAATATCTACAATTATCATCCCCTGACATGGCAATTCTACCCGCCCCACTTTAATGGTTACTTCTTTATACCCAATTTGAGGCAAGGGCTGACCATTACTGGCCACAATTGTTAAATCATCATCTGGGCCATGGTCAATGTCTGAATCAGCCCAATATCTTTTGTACAGTTTATAGGGGATGGTTGTTACCTGGGACCCCGTATCCAGGAGGGCATTCAAAGGGATCCCATCCAGCACAATAGGAAGGACCGGGCGTCCTCCCACATACTTGCTGTGACTGGGGGTTGAGCCGGGCTTCCTTACACCTGGGGGTCGGCTCCTGGCCCCAGGCTCGGCCCATTTAAAGGACAGTATCTTGCAATGTGGCCCGCCTGGCTGCAGCGGCAGCAGATCGGTTGTCCCGTTGAATCATACCGGTCTGTGTCTTTTCCTCGGGTCGGCGGAATCCTCCTCTGTCGCATCCATGGGACGTCATCTGGGCTGGAGGCCAACTCGATTCTTGCAGGCGATGGGGTCACTTGTAGAGACTGCACGGTCTTGGCAAGGGCAGCTACAGTCTTGGTCAGCTCTTGGACCTGCTGTCTGATATCTGCAGCGGGATCCTTATCCAGGGACTGCACCTCAGCCCCTGCAGCAGCTCGTGTTGCAGGCACCACCCCGGGGTACGTGATAGCAAGAGGCCGGAGGGGTACTGGGTCATTCGGTGTAGATTCTCTCAGTACCCGGATGGCCTGGTCCTTAAACTTTGCAAAGTCCAGAGCAGTGTTCTGCAGGACCATGATACGCAGCTGGGTCCTGTGGGCATCTGACAGGAGCCCCTCTATGAACTGCTCAGTTAGGAGTTTGTCTTCTTCACGTACACTCTCTGGGTCCACCTGTTTAATTGCTCTCAGGGCCTGCTGCAAGTTTAAGGCATAGTCCCTTATGCTGTCTGTGGCCCGTTGTTTGCACCCAAAGAATCTCATCTTTATTTCTGCTGCGGTGCGGGTGTCGAAAGTACTCTTTAACTTGGCCAGTATCTGGGTTGCTGTCCCTTTATCTGTATCAGGCCAGGACTTCACTTCACGCTGGGCCGCGCCGGCTAGCTGCCCCATTAGTATGCCCACCTTCTGGCTCTCAGTCAGCGGATACACCCGGAACAAGCTGTGCAGCCTTTCTCTGAAGTCGCTCAGGGTATGTGACTCCCCGGAGTACTGCGGCAGCCTTTCTGCTCCCGGGATGTACGGCATTGTGATCGGCATTACCGGCGCTATCGCGGGGGCTGGGGCGACGGCGACTGGGATTACATCGGCCGGTGCTGCTGCGTCTTGAACTACTACAGCCACCGGCTCTCCCTCGGTGTCGGACATCTTCCTCCCCCTTAGTGAACCTTACCAGGCTCCGCTTTCTTTTTACAATCTCTTCCGGGTAGCGCGGGGTTAACGACCCTCCGCTCTGATGGCGCGCTCCCTTCGCGCTCTTTTTCGGGCACGCCCCCCTTCTTCCTGCACTCAGCGAAGCTAATGGCAGCGGCAGTCTTCAAACAGTAAACACACAGTCTTTTCAAAGGCGCACAGTACCCAGTGGGCGCCGGGCACGAAATCCTGTTCGTGACGCCAAAGTTGACTCGCCCATCCCAGGGCTATGGGACACCCGGTGCCGGGCCGGACTAGTCCGGGGGTAGTCAGTGGTGGCGGGGCCCGACTCCGTGGCCCTGGTGGGTGTCAGTTTAAATATGGCTGGTGACTTGGGAGCAATTAAAGTATTTGTTTCGTGACGCCACCTGTGGTTTGCGGCTATTAAGCCGCCGCTGCTGTGTGAGGCCTCCGGGGTGATGATACGGCAGCAATGGTGGTACTGCTCCCCACAGGTGGAGCGGGGCCCCGGGGACACTGTTGGTGCTCGTGAAAGTCTATGGTGTTGTGTGGATAACACGGTGCAGGGCCGACAGGCAATGAAAGAAACAGGCACAATCAACAGTCTATTTACCTTCTCCTCTTTTACTTTAAGAACAGTCCAGTCCTGGGAGACCGTTACAGGTGGTGAAGGAGATCCGGTCGGCCTGGAAGTACTTGGGGTGATCTTTTTGGCCAGCTGAGTATGAGGCCTACTCCTGTTCTTTTCTTTACTAATATAGGACCCTGCTCTCTGGATCTAGCAATGGCCCTCTTGCTGCTGGGACCGGTGGTACGTCCCTTTCCCTCTGTGGTAGGCTGCGCAGGCCCTCTCTGGTGCTTCTCTGCTGGAGTCCACACCGGGCCCTGATGATGCAGCTGTACCTTTGGGCTGTTTATGGGACAGGTGCTTGCAGCTCTCCTGCCCTTCGGATTCGGCTACCAGGGAGTATTTTAGGCCCTGGTGGCCACAGACTCCGATGTCCGAGTCTCTTCTGTGCCTCTCTGCTACTCCTGCTTCCCTGGGCCAAGCTGCTCCAGCTCTAGGCCCCAGATCCACAGGACAGCACACTCTGCGTCTGCTTGCAATCACTTCTCTCTACAGACTGAACACTACTTCCTCCCTCAGGTCAGACTTAAGGGATGCTCCCTGGAATTCCAGGTTCAGAGCTCCCCCTGCTGGCCGGAGGGAGAACTGCGTTGGATGTTAAACTTACTGGCCAATAGATCTCCCAATTACTTCCAGGCTCAGCATTAACCCTTTGGAAGGGCAATGCTGTTGTGGCGACCAGGTCCTGGGGCGCCACACATACATACATACATACATACATACATACACTCAGCTTTATATATTAGATTATAAAAATATTAGAAATCACCAGAGCTCCGCACCCATAGACCACTATTACTGTTATACAGGTCAGCAGCGCCTTTGTTGTATCACATCGATCTGACAACACTAAAGGGTACTTTACACACTGCAATATCGTATCGATATCGCTAGCGAGTGTACCCGCACCCGTCTGTTGTGCATCATGGGCAAATCGCTGCCCATGGCGCACAACATTGCTTACACCCGTCACACGGACTTACCTTCCCTGCGACGTCGCTCTGACCGGCGAACCGCCTCCTTTCTAAGAGGGCGGTTTGTGCGGCGTCACAGCGACGTCACACGGCAGCCGTCCAATAGCAAAGGAGGGGTGGAGATGAGCGGCCGGAAAATGCCGCCCACCTCCTTCCTTCCTCATTGCCGGTGGATGCAGGTAAGGAGATGTTCGTCGCTCCTGCGGTGTCACACATAGCGATGTGTGATGCCGCAGAAACGAGGAACAACCAGCGGCATGTGACTCGCCCACCCCAGGGCTATGGGACACCCGGTGCCGGGCCGGACTAGTCCGGTGGTAGTCAGTGGTGGCTGGGCCCGGCTCCGTGGCCCTGGTGGGTGTCAGTTGAATATGTGGCTGATGACTTTAATGTTTGTGTTCGTGACGCCACCTGTGGTATGCGGCTATTAAGCCGCCGCTGCGGTATGAGGCCTCCGGGATAGTGTTATGGCAGCAATGGTGGTACTGCTCCCCACAGGTGGAGCAATGCCCGGGGCACAGTTGGTGTTTGTGGAAGTCTATGGTGCTGCGTGACTAACACGGTGCAGGGCCGACAAGCAATGAAAGAAACAGGCACAAACAGTAGTCTCTTTACCTTCTCCTCTTTTACTCGGCAGAAACTTAGTCCAGGGAGACCGTCACAGATGGTAAAGATGGTCCGGCCGGCCTGGAAGTGCCTGGGGTGATCTTTGGCCAGTTGAGTATGAGGCCTACTCCTTAATCTTTCTCTGCTGTTTTAGGACACTGCACTTTGGGTTCGCAATTGCCCTCTTGCTGCTGGGACTTGTTGTTCGTCCCCTTTTCTGTGTGGTAGACTGCGCAGGCCCTCTCTGGTGCTTCTCTGCTGGAGCCCACACCAGGCCCTTGGGATGCAGTTGTACCTTCAGATTGCTTCTGGGACAGGGGGCTTACAGCTCTCCTGCCCTCCGGATTCAGCTACCAGGGATGGATTTTATGCCCTGGCAACTACAGACTCCGATGTCCGAGTCCCTGCTGTGCCTCTCTGCTCCCCTTGCTTCACTGGGCCAAGCTATCCCAGCTCTAGGCCCCAGTTTACAAGGCAGCACTACTCTGCGTCTGCACTCTTTCACTCCTGTGTCCAGACTAACCACCACTTCCTCCTTCCAGCCAGACTTAAGGAATGCTCCCTGAAGTTCCAGGTTCAGAGCTCCCCCTGCTGGCCGGAGGGAGAACTGTGTTGAGTGTTAACTTACTGGCCAATAGATCTCCCCATTACCTCCAGGCTCAGCATTAACCCTTCTGGGAGGGCAATGCTGTTGTGGCGACCAGGTCCTGGGGCGCCACACTCCCCCTTAGTTAAATTCAGTACTCCCGGACTGTAGAGACAAACATGACATGTTAGAACATTTCATCCCATTATGGGAGGCGCAATTACTTTAACGTTACAACCTTAAACATTACTATAAGAGTCCAGTGTGGCTCCCTGCCGGGTGTCCATTACACTGCTCCATGGGGGACCCGCCGCGTTCAAACCCCCAACGTAGGCTCTGGGCGTGCGTCAGAGCATTGATGACCCCACTCTATGCACGCCAGACGGGTTTTTCTTCAGGGGTGTTGAGCACACTGGTGCTAACTATGAACAATTTAGGTGTTGGCCACCCATAGTCCAGTGGCCCAATTGTCCATTTTCGCAATCAAAGAAAAAGAAAACATTTTGTACACAACATGACAGACATTTTGCATAACTATTTACATCCTAATAAGTACTCTTTCCCTTATACAGTTGACTCCCTATACCTTAGAGGGGGTTGTCCCCGAGTGCTGCGCTGGGACCTACGTAGCTCTGGTGTTTGCCCCTGACTACGTGGTGCGTCTTCTATCTCAGCACTACAGGTGGGCCTAACCCCCATAGGTAAGCGTGATGGTTGCCTTTGTGATCTAAGAGTCGCCAAGGGTATGACAGGTTCACCACTGACAGGGGGTTGATCCTCCTGTTCCACTGCTGGCGTGTCATCTCGTGCTGGAGCGGACGATTCTTTAGGTGGATCCGGAACCTTTTCTGTTTCTGGCTCGACCAACTGCGGAAACGTCAAAACTGGTACCACTATGGCATTGTTTATTCGGGTCCAAGTTTTGGGGAACTTTCCAAGGATGGTTTGAATCATCTCCCCTTCTTTCTCTTGACTTTGGGGACTTCCTTGTACTCCTTCCATTTCTCTTTGGATTCTGCACCGTTCAGGGCACGCTTTCAGGCGGTCTCGGGAAATTGCTTGATAGGTCTTGCCTTCATCTTTGCTTATGAGGCATACCTTACTATTGTCGAAGTTGGAGGGGATAATGGTGTAGGGCTCGTTTTCCCACTGATCATCCAATTTATGCGTCTTCCGCTTCTTCTTGAGGACTTGTTCTCCAGGTGCTAAGGGAGTTGCTGGGGCTGTTTGATTGTAATGCTGTTCTTGTCTCGTTCTTGCTTGAGACAGGCTCCTCTCTACGCACTCCTGGACCTTACGGTACCGCTGCTGCCGTTCTGTATCCCAATCCTCTATTTCTTGAACCGCCTCAGGCGACACAGTCCCCATCTCAAAGTCTACAGGCAACTTGCCTGGTCTGGCTCGCATCAGGTAAGCGGGGCTGCAGTTGGTCGAATTCACTGGGATGTGGTTGTACAGGTCTACCAGATCTGGCAACTTTTCTGGCCATTGGTTCCTTTCCTCCAGCGGTAGGGTCTTCAGCATATCAATAACCACATGGTTCATTTTCTCGCACAGTCCATTGGTTTGGGGGTGGTATGGTGTGGTTCGGATTTTCTTACAACCGTACATGTTACAGAACTCTTGGAACACTTCAGCCTCGAATGCAGGACCCTGATCAGTCAGTACCCTTTCCGGATAGCCGTGAGGTCGACAGAAGGATGCCTGGAACGCTCTAGCTGCTGTCCTGGCTGTCTGGTCCTTCACAGGCACTACTACCAGGAAACGAGAGTAATGGTCCACAATGGTGAGGGCGTACACATAGCCTGACCGGCTTGGTGTTAACTTCACGTGGTCCAGGGCCACCAACTCCAGGGGCTGCTTTGTGACAATTGGCTGTAGGGGAGACCTTTGGCTGGCATCGTCTTTCCGCCTCAGGTTACACGGGCCACAGTCTCGGCACCACTTCTCGATCATCTTCCTCATGTGCACCCAATAGAACCGATCACGGAGTAGGGCCTCCAACTTCTTCCACCCGAAGTGTCCTGCGTTATCATGATACGCTGCTAGGACCATTGGAGCATCTCTCTGCGGAACCACTATCTGCCAGACAAGTTCATTTGTTCGATAGTTGACATATCTCTTGCAGAGCTTGCCTTGGTAGGTGAACAGTCGTCCCCTCTCCTTCCACAGCTGCTGGGCTTCCTCTGGAGCGTCTGGGCCAAGATGGGTCTCAGCTTGCGCTAGCTTCTCTTTGACCAATCGCACGGCCGGGTCACCGTTCTGTGTTTCTTCCCAATTATGGTGGAGTAAGGGGTTGACCGAGACCCCGTGCTGGCTTGAGCGCTTCACTCCCACAGCATGCTCACACTGGGACACACCTTGGTGATGGAAAGCCGGTAACTCTATCTCTTCGAGTTCATCCATGTCTTCTCCAGACTCAGGCAAGTGAGGCATTCTGGACAGCGCATCAGCATTGTTATTCTTCTTGCCAGCCCGATACTTGATGGTAAAGTCAAAGTTAGACAGCCGGGCCATCCATCGCTGTTCCATCGCACCTAACTTGGCTGTTGCCAGGTGTGTCAACGGATTGTTGTCCGTGAAGATGGTGAACTTGGCCGATGCCAGATAGTGCTTGAAGCGTTCAGTCACTGCCCAAACAATAGCGAGGAACTCCAGCTTGAAGGAACTGTAGTTTTCTGGATTCCTTTCTGTGGGCCGAAGCTTCCTACTGGCGTACGCTATCACCCTCTCTCTGCCTCCCTGTACCTGGGACAGAACTGCTCCCAGTCCCACGTTGCTGGCGTCTGTATACAGTACAAACGGTTGGCTGTAGTCAGGGTAGGCCAGAATTTCTTCTCCCGTGAGAGCCCCTTTCAGCCGGACAAAGGATGTTTCCAGTTGGCTGCTCCATTCAAATGGAGGGCTCTGCTTCTTAGCCTGCTTTGGCTGGCCCACCAGGAGATCTTGAAGGGGCGCTGCTATCTTGGTGAAACCATCAATGAACCTTCGGTAGTAGCCCACCAGTCCAAGGAACTGCCGCACCTCCTTCACTGTGGTGGGTCTTGGCCAGTCCTTGATTACAGTGACTTTCTCCGGATCAGGTGCCACACCTTCTGCGCTGACCACATGACCCAGGTACTGTACCTTTGGCTTCAAGAGGTGACATTTGGACGGCTTGATCTTCAGGCCATATTTCGACAAGGATTCAAACACTTCTGCTAAGTGTTTCAGGTGGTCCTCATAAGTCTTGGAGTAGACTATTACGTCATCCAGGTACAACAGCACGGTTTCAAAGTTGTGGTGGCCCAAGCAGCACTCCATCAACCTTTGGAATGTCCCTGGGGCGTTGCAGAGCCCGAATGGCATACAATTGAACTCACAGAGGCCCATTGGTGTCGTGAATGCAGTCTTCTCCTTGTCCGCCTCTGCCACGGGAACCTGCCAATACCCACTGGTGAGATCCAAGGTGGAGAAATAGTTAGCTGACTTTAAGGCTGTTAGTGACTCCTCTATTCTGGGCAGTGGATAAGCATCTTTATGTGTAATGCGGTTAATTTGCCTGTAATCTACACACATTCTCATTGTACCATCTTTTTTCTTTACGAGCACTAGTGGAGCTGCCCAGGGGCTACAACTATCTCTGATAACCCCAGCCTCCTTCATTTCCCGTAACATTTCCTTGGCACACTGATACTGTGCGGGGGGTACAGGGCGGTATCTCTCTTTAATGGGATGATGATCACCCGTGGGGATTTGATGTTTAACCCCTTTCACCTGCCCAAAATCTAGGGGGTGTTTGCTGAAGACCCGCTCGTACTCCTGTACCACCCGGTAAACCCCATGCTTTTGGTGCGAGGGGGTGGAGTCGGTACCTACATGTAATTTTTGGCACCAGTCTTCCGGCTGCCCCTTGGAGCCATTGTCTTCCGCCTGGTCGGACGGGATCAAGGGTTCCACTGCTTTAATGGTATTGTTACTGACAGTGTACAGTTTTGCTACAGTGGCGTACCGGGGCAATTTGGCCTCCTCCTCCCCACAATTCAGGACACGGACGGGCACTCTCCCCTTGCGGACGTCCGCTACCCCTCTGGCTATCAGGACTCCAGGCCTACTGTCTGAATACACTGGTTCTACCAAGGCATGGTAATCCTGACCCTTGAGGCCTATTGCTGCCCGACACCATATCAACATTTCACTTCTTGGGGGTATTACAATGGGGAGGGGGTCACTTACCCTCACACTGCCAATTTCTCCTCCGGCTAGCTCTACTTGCTGCCTCCTCATCAGGGCTCTGATCTCCCTCTGTAGGACACGCTGCTGCCCGGAGCTGGCAGTTTCAGACGCCTGTTGCAACAAAATTATCACTTCGGCAATACAATTTTCTATCACATTTGTACCAAGGGTTAGCAGTGGGTCAGATTCTTTGCGATCAATATCTACAATTATCATCCCCTGACATGGCAATTCCACCCGCCCCACTTTAATGGTTACTTCTTTGTACCCAATTTGAGGTAAGGGCTGACCATTACTAGCCACAATCGTTAAATCATCATCTGGGCCATGGTCAATGTCTGAATCAGCCCAATATCTTTTGTACAGTTTGTGGGGGATGGTTGTTACCTGGGACCCCGTATCCAGGAGGGCATTCAAAGGCATCCCATCCAGCACAATGGGAAGGACCGGTCGTCCTCCCACATACTTGCTGCGGCTGGGGTTTGAGCCGGGCTTCCTCACACCTGGGGGTTGGCTCCTGGCCCCAGGCTCAGCCCGTTTAAAGGACAGCGTCGTGCAATGTGGCCCGCCTGGTTGCAGTGGCGACAGATCGGTTGTCCTGTTGAATCATACCGGTCTGTGTCTCTGCCTCGGGTCGGCGGAATCCTCCTCTGTCGCATCCATGGGACGTCATCTGGGCTGGAGGCCAACTCGATTTTTGCAGGCGAGGGGGTCAATTGTAGAGACTGCACGGTCTTGGCAAGGGCAGCCACAGTCTTGGTCAGCTCCTGGAACTGCTGTCTGAGCTCCGCAGTGGGATCCTTATCCAGGGACTGCGCATCAGCCCCTGCAGTGGCTCGTGTTGCAGGCACCACCCCGGGGTACGTGATAGCAAGAGGCCGGAGGGGTACTGGGTCATTCGGTGTAGATTCTCTCAGTACCCTGATGGCCTGGTCCTTAAACTTGGCAAAGTCCAGAGCAGGGTTCTGCAGGACCAGGATACGCAGCTGGGTCCTGTGGGCATCTGACAGGAGCCCCTCTATGAACTGCTCAGTTAGGAGTTTGTCTTCTTCACGTACACTCTCTGGGTCCACCTGTTTAACTGCTTTCAGGGCCTCCTGCAAGTTTAAGGCATAGTCCCTTAGGCTGTCTGTGGCCCGTTGCTTGCACCCAAAGAATCTCATCTTTATCTCTGCTGCGGTGCGGGTGTCAAAAGTACTCTTTAGCTTGGCCAGTATCTGGGCTGCTGTCCCTTTATCTGTATCAGGCCAGGACTTCGCTTCACGCTGGGCTGCGCCGGCTAGCTGTCCCATTAATATGCCCACCTTCTGGCTCTCAGTCAGAGGATACACCCGGAACAAGCTGTGCAGGCTTTCTCTGAAGTCACTCAAGGTATGGGACTCCCCGGAGTACTGCGGCAGCCATTCTGCTCCTGGTATGTACGGCATGGTGATCGGCATTACCGGCGCTACAGTGGGGGCTGGGGCGACGGGGACTACTTCGGCCGGTGCTGCGGTGCCCTGGGCGATGGCAGCCACCTGCTCTCCCTCGGAGTCGGACATCTTCCTCCCCCTTAGTGAACCTTACCAGGCTCCGTTCACTTTTCAAGTTTTCTTCCGGGTCGCGCGGGGTTAACAGCGCTCTGCTCTGATGGCGCGCTCCCTTCGCGCTCTTTGTCAGGCACGCCCCCCCTTCTTCCTGCGCTCGGCGCGGCTAATGGCGGCGGCAATTTACAACCAGTACACAGTCTTTTACACAGTTCTTCAGGCGCACAGTACCCGGTGTGACCGGGCACGAAATCCTGTTCGTGACGCCAAAAGTTGACTCGCCCACCCCAGGGCTATGGGACACCCGGTGCCGGGCCGGACTAGTCCGGTGGTAGTCAGTGGTGGCTGGGCCCGGCTCCGTGGCCCTGGTGGGTGTCAGTTGAATATGTGGCTGATGACTTTAATGTTTGTGTTCGTGACGCCACCTGTGGTATGCGGCTATTAAGCCGCCGCTGCGGTATGAGGCCTCCGGGATAGTGTTATGGCAGCAATGGTGGTACTGCTCCCCACAGGTGGAGCAATGCCCGGGGCACAGTTGGTGTTTGTGGAAGTCTATGGTGCTGCGTGACTAACACGGTGCAGGGCCGACAAGCAATGAAAGAAACAGGCACAAACAGTAGTCTCTTTACCTTCTCCTCTTTTACTCGGCAGAAACTTAGTCCAGGGAGACCGTCACAGATGGTAAAGATGGTCCGGCCGGCCTGGAAGTGCCTGGGGTGATCTTTGGCCAGTTGAGTATGAGGCCTACTCCTTAATCTTTCTCTGCTGTTTTAGGACACTGCACTTTGGGTTCGCAATTGCCCTCTTGCTGCTGGGACTTGTTGTTCGTCCCCTTTTCTGTGTGGTAGACTGCGCAGGCCCTCTCTGGTGCTTCTCTGCTGGAGCCCACACCAGGCCCTTGGGATGCAGTTGTACCTTCAGATTGCTTCTGGGACAGGGGGCTTACAGCTCTCCTGCCCTCCGGATTCAGCTACCAGGGATGGATTTTATGCCCTGGCAACTACAGACTCCGATGTCCGAGTCCCTGCTGTGCCTCTCTGCTCCCCTTGCTTCACTGGGCCAAGCTATCCCAGCTCTAGGCCCCAGTTTACAAGGCAGCACTACTCTGCGTCTGCACTCTTTCACTCCTGTGTCCAGACTAACCACCACTTCCTCCTTCCAGCCAGACTTAAGGAATGCTCCCTGAAGTTCCAGGTTCAGAGCTCCCCCTGCTGGCCGGAGGGAGAACTGTGTTGAGTGTTAACTTACTGGCCAATAGATCTCCCCATTACCTCCAGGCTCAGCATTAACCCTTCTGGGAGGGCAATGCTGTTGTGGCGACCAGGTCCTGGGGCGCCACACATGCACCACCAACGATATTTGGTAAAGGAGCGACGTTTCAACGATCCTTGATTTTTGACATTTTTGCGATCGTTGAACGTCGCTTCTTGGTGTCACATGCTGCAATGTCGCTAACGACGCCGGATGTGCGTCACAAACACCGTGACCCCGACGATATATCATTAGCGCTGTCACAGCGTGTAAATGGCCCTATAGAATAAGCAGAGGAATATGGTAGAGAATGTAAGGAATTATGAATACCACAAATAAGCACATTATAAATTATTCAATTATTCATAACATTTCAGGAACTAGTTAGTATGAAGGACAGTCATGTCATCTGCTCATTAATGTTATGCACACTTTACCTATATTATTTATTATGCATTGCTTATATAGCACCATCATCTGCCAAAACGTTTTACAGAAATTACCATCACTATCCCCATTGGGGCTCACAATCTAAACTTCTTATCAGTCTGTCTTTACTAGTGATGGGCGAGCACTAAAATGCTCAGTACTCGATTAGAGCTGGTCAGATGCTCAGATGAGCTCGATGCCAGTAACGAGCATTTTGGAAAGTCAGTGATTGGCCTGTTCGTATCTCCGCTCACATACAGCCAGCCAAAAATAGAGTGTTTCCCGGGGGGAGGGGGACCCTTTACTGCAAACTACTGTAAATGTGCATCCCAGATATGGTATGCAAAATAGATGTGCAGGAGCCGCCTGTATATACAGTCAATGCAACACAATAATGGTGATAACGCTAATGGGTATTTATATTTATCTGTAGGGTGGGCCCCTAGAGTCAATTCCCCTGGTGGGCCCCAGACACCCCAGTCCAACCCTGAATCTGTCTGCAAGTTTTTACTACATAATCTGGGAGCAGCATGATGTAGGGGCAGAGTCCTTGATTCCAGTGATGTTTCATTTACAGGTCTGCTTGTTACACGTTTTCAGCAGCTGATTATTAATGTTAGAGAACTAGTTGCCTCGTGCCATTGAGTCCGCCTACTCTGTGTAACCCTGAATCCACCATTGATTAGCTCCTTACTATTAGTGTACAATCTACACATAAAGCTTCCAGTCAGTGGTGAGGGCGGGGTTACACACAGCTCAGCATTCAGAGAACTAGATATGCAGCGGAGAAAACAGTGATTTTATCAAAACTGCAGCAAGCTGAACCTCATTTTCTTATATTGTTTTCTTGTATCACCTTGTCTATAATTGACAATACCACTATGTCCCATCTATACAGTTTCATACATGATCCTAATTATCGTAACTTTATATTGATGGCTCGGAAATCTTTGATTTATATTTTTATTATTATCCCGATAAGTAGTGCTTTTCCTTCGCTGGCATAAGAGGATTTCAACAGCTTCCCATGTTACATGGAAAATGAGATGAAGGGATAATTAAAATGGACCTGTCACGGGGTCAAAAGTTTCCAGTGTTTACATTTATTTTATTCAAGCTGCTCTCCAGAGTATTTCTTTGTTTTTCTTATTAAAATCCATATACCGTATTTTCCGGACCATAAGGCGCACCGGATTATAAGCCGCATTAGCAGTGAGCGCCGGCTAAGGCGCCTAGGTTCATATATAAGGCGCATCGGATTATAAGCCGCGGCGCATTAAAGTGAACCTTTCACCAGTTTTATGGCCCCTAAGCTGCGGCCACCACCAGTGGGCTCTTATATACAGCATTCTAACATGCTGTATATAAGAGCGCAGGCCGCGCTGTACAGCATAAACATCACTTTATAATATGGTACTCACCGAAACCAGTCACTCCAGTGCTGCTTGTCCAGATGGGCGGCGCTGTTCTGAAGCCTGTGTGCATGACGCGTCCACGCAGGCGCAGGACTTCAGTGCCGGCGAGTGTGTATGACGTGGACGCGTCATGCACACAGGCTTCAGAAGACAGAGGAGCAAGATGGCCGAAAGAGGAGGCGCCGGTCTCGGAGAACAGCGCCGCCCATCTGGACAAGCAGCACTGGAGTGACCGGTTTCGGTGAGTACCGTATTATAAAGTGATGTTTATGCTGTACAGCGCGGCCTGCGCTCTTATATATAGCATGTTAGAATGCTGTATATAAGAGCCCACTGGTGGTGGCCGCAGCTTAGGGGCCATAAAACTGGTGAAAGGTTCACTTTACCGTAAATGAAAAAGCTCAGACTGTACTGTAGGTCAAAATTTATTTACGGTAACTCTTTCACAATACGTACGGTAACTCTCAACTTGTTCAGTTGTACAGTAACTGCAAATCAATACATTTTCAGTTCATTCTTCCTCCACAAATCCATCAAATTCTTCATCTTCAGTGTCGGAGTTTAACAGTTGGGCGATTTCTGTATCAAGCATTCTCGGGTCCCCCTCATCATTATCTGAGTCGGTCTCATTGCAGCTGCTTAGCTCTTCAGTGATGATTCCAGCCTTCCTGAAAGCTCGGATTACACTGGAGTCTGATACCTTTTTCCAGGCATCCACGATCCACTGGCACATAGTGGCATAACTTGCCCGGCGTTGCCTCCCTGTGCTGGTGAATGTGTGGTCACCTTCTGTCATCCAATGCTCCCACGCAGCTCGCAATTTAACTTTAAATGACCTGTTGATGCCGATATCTAGTGGCTGGAGCACTTTAGTTAATCCACCCGGAATTACGGCAAACTCTGAATTAGTTTTCTTCACTTGAGCTTTGACATTATCGGTCACATGGGCGCGCATGGAGTCACAAACCAATAGGGATGGGGATTTGTGAAAGAAACCATCCGGTCTCTTGACGTAGACCTCCCTCAGCCACTCAATCATCTTCTCCTCGTCCATCCAGCCCTTTGGGTTAGCTTTGATGATGACACCAGCAGGAAACTTTTCTTTGGGTAAAGTCTTTCTCTTGAAAATGACCATGGGTGGTAGTTTCTGGCCATTAGCCTGACAGGCGAGAACTACAGTGAAAGAGGACTTCTCGTTTCCTGTGGTGCGTATAGATACCGTACTGGTCCCTGTTTTCTCAACAGTACGATTTACGGGGATATCGAAAGTGAGGGGGACCTCATCCATGTTAGTGATGTGTTCTGGCTTGATTTTCTTTTCATTTATCTTGGTTGTGCAGTAGGTGCGGAAAATGGCCAGCTTCTCTTCATAATCCTTTGGCAGTTGTTGACAGACAGTAGTTCTGGTGCGGATGGAGAGATTACGTCTTTTCATAAAACGAAAGCACCATGAAGGACCTCCTCGAAATTCTGTGATCTCCATGTCGCGTGCTAACGCTGTGGCTTTCAGTCGAATAGAGACAGTGGAGACGCTTCTACCAGCGGTTCTCTGTTCGATAACCCACTGTTCTATTTTGTCCTCCAACTGTGGCCATCTTGCTTTGTTACCTCGGAAACTCAGTTTGGTCTTCTTTACCTGGCGCAGTGCATCTTCTTGTTTCCTCCAATTACGCACCATAGATTCATTTATGTTGAATTCTCTTGCAGCTGCTCTATTTCCATGCTCTACTGCATGATTTATAGCTTTAATCTTAAAATCTGCATCATAAGCATGTCGCTTAACAGGAGGCATTTTTGGGGCACAGATAACCCGCGCTGCTCCCGCGCACAGATTTGTACATATCACCGCACTCAGTGAGGCTCCTGACTACGGTGGCCGTAATGCTCAATCCATGTACTGTACTGTATCCATATATAAAGCGCACCGGGTTATAAGCCGCACTGTCGATTTCTGAGAAAATCATAGGCTTTTATGTGCGCCTTATGGTCCGGAAAATACGGTACATGGAGTGAGTCACAGAAGGTAGAAGCAGGGTGGCCATTGCATGAAGATGACAACTGGGGCAAACACGTGTGAACGCTATTAAAGAGGATGAATATTCACTGCTTCCCACTGAAGCTGGTTCCAAGAGGTCGGCAGGACTATAGGCATCAGGAGTAGTAGTATATTCTGTTTCTTTAATAGCGGACACACTGATAGCCCAATCTGCCGAGTTACTGCAGCAACTGGGGCGATAATGTGTGTCCGCTACTAAAGAATATAAATATTTACTGTTCCCAAGCCAATAATCCTGGGTGTGAGAAGCCGTGAATATTCATTTTGGATTAGCCAGCAGGTAAGATTGGCGTGTCACTGAGGGCACGTCAGTGATGTCAGTTGCTGGCATCAGAAGAGGATGCCGTGCACCAGGAGAGCTGATGGAAATTGAGTAGAATACTTTTTTTTATTTATGTTTGCGGAATAACGGGAGGCATATACACCAGGATGGTCCCATCCTGGGGGACATATATGCCAGAATGGGGCATACTGTATATATACCAGAATGGTGGACATAACGTGTTTCCCTAAAAATAAGTCAGTGTCTTATATTATTTTTGGCTCCAAAAGATGTGCTAGGGCTTATTTTGAAAGGCATGTCTCATACAGTGCCTTGCGAAAGTATTCGGCCTCTTTGAATTTTCCAACCTTTTCCCATATTTCAGGCTTCAAACATAAATATAAAAATGTTAATGTTATGGTGAAGAATCAACAACAAGTGGGACACAATTGTGAAGTTGAAAGAAATGTATTGCTTATTTTAAACTTTTATAAAAAATAATAAACTGAAAATTGGGGCGTGCAATATTATTCATCCCCTTTAAGTTAATACTTTGTAGCACCATCTTTTGCTGCGATTACAGCTGCAAGTCGCTTGGGGTATGTGTCTATCAGTTTTGCACATCGAGAGACTGAAATTCTTGCCCATTCTTCCTTTGCAAACAGCTAGAGCTGAGACCTGAGTGAGGTTGGATGGAGAGCGTTTGTGAACAGCAGTTTCCAGAGATTCTCAATTGGATTCAGGTCTGGACTTTGACTTGGCCATTCTAACACCTTGATACGTTTATTTGTGAACCCTTCCATTGTAGATTTTGCTTTATGTTTGTGATCATTGTCTTGTTGGAAGACAAATCTCCGTCCCAGTCTCAGGTCTTTTGCAGAGTCCAACAGGTTTTCTTCAAGAATGGTCCTGTATTTGGCTCCATCCATCTTTCCATCAATTTTAACCATCTTCCCTGTCCCTGCTGAAGAAAACAGGCCCAATCCATGATGCTGCAACCACCATGTTTGACAGTGGGGATGGTGTGTTCAGGGTGATGAGCTGTGTTTCTTTTACGCCAAACATATTGTTTGGTATTGTGCCCAAAATGTTTGATTTTGGTTTCATCTGACCAGAGCACCTTCTTTCACATGTTTGGTGTGTCTCCCAGGTGGCTTGTGGCAAACTTTAAACAACACTTTTTATGGATATCTTTGAGAAATGGCTTTCTACTTGCCACTCTTCCATAAATGCCAGATTTGTGCAGTGTACGACTGATTGTTGTCCTATGGATAGACTCTCCCACCTCAGCTGTAGATCTCTGTAGTTCATCCAGAGTGAACATGGGCCTCTTGGCTGCATCTCTGATTAGTCTTCTCCTTGTTTGAGATGAAAGTTTGGATGGACGGCCGGGTCTTGGTAGATTTGCAGTGGTATGATACTCCTTCCATTTCAGTATGATCGCTTGCACCGTGCTTCTTGGGATGTTTAAAGTTGTGCAAATCTTTTTGTAACCAAATCCGGCTTTAAACTTCTCCACAACAATATCACTGACCTGCCTGTTGTGTTCCTTGGTCTTCATGATGCTCTCTCTGCTTTAAACAGAACACTGAGACTATCACAGAGCAGGTGCATTTATACGGAGACTTGATTACACACAGGTGGTTTCTATTTATCATCATCAGTCATTTAGGACAACATTGGATCATTCAGAGATCCTCAATGAGCTTCTGGAGTGAGTTTGCTGCACTGAAAGTAAAGGGACCGAATAATATTGCACGCCCCAATTTTCAGTTTATTATTTTTTACACAGGTTTAAAATAAGCAATAAATTTTGTTCAACTTTACCATTGTGTCCCACTTGTTGTTGATTCTTCACCATAACATTAACATTTTTATCTTTATGTTTGAAGCCTGAAATGTGGGAAAAGGTTGAAAAATTCAAGGGGGCCAAATACTTTCGAAAGGCACTGTATATTGTATTGGTGTCAGTAATTGGGTCACCCATTAATGAAAAATGAATATTCACCCCTTCCCCTGCCCATAATTCTGCTTATTCACTCTGCCGGTGTCAGTGACTGGAACTTATGTTAATCACTGTTAATGAAATAATGAATATTCACCAATTCCCCCATCCACTCCTCTGAGCCAGTATCATTGATTGGAACTTGTCTAATGAACTAATTAATTAACCGTCTTACCCCGCCCATCCTGGGTATGGTGTCAGTGATTCACTGAGACTGTCATATTACGGTACTGATCTAGGATCGCAGCACACTGTTTGCACTGGCCAGGGGTTCTCCTGACCCGAGCGTGTCAGCATATACTTTTATGCAGCTGTAACGTTCAGGTGAGGAGAGCCCACCGGCCAGTGCGAGCATTGCGCTGCGACCCTCTCGCTCCGACCCTCGTGCTGCAACCCTCGTGTAGTAATATGATAGTCTGAGTGAATCACTGACACCTGGCACCGAGGGGTAGGTGGTGGAAAAGGGTGTATATTCATTATTTCATTAACACAAGTTCCAATCTCTGACACCGGCAGAGAGTTGGGAGGGGTGAATATTCATTATTTCATTAACACAAGTTCCAGTCACTGATGCCAACAGAGGGGTGGGAGGGGTGAATATTCATTATTTTATTAACGCAAATTCCAGTCACTGATGCCGACAGAGGGGTGGCCAGGATTATGGTGGCCAGCAGAGGGGTGGACAGGAAGGGGATGACTATGCATTATTTCATTAACACAAATTCTAATCACTGACACCTGCAGAGAGGTGGGAGGGGTGAATAGTCATTATTTCATTAACACAAGTTCCAGTCACTGATGCCAACAGAGGGGTGGCTAGGATTATGGAAGGGAAGAGGGGTGAATATTCATTCCATTAACTAGCCAGCATATGACTATAAACCTCAGGGGTTTACAGCAACGTAAACCAATAAACGTTACATATCCTGAAAGGGCAGCTCAACTCCTGTCTCAGGACAATATTAGTATAATGATCCACAACTAGGGCTTATTTTTTGAGTAAGACTTCTATTTTAAGCATACTTCAAAAAGGCAGAAAACTCCTGCTAGGGTTTATTTTCAGGGTAGGTCTTTTTTTCAGGGAAACACAGATATACCAGGATTAGGGACATATATACCAGGATGGACCCATGATGGGGCTCATATGTACTAGCATTAAGGACATATGTACCAGGATGGTGATCATGTATATCAGGATGGGGGCATATATACCAGGATGGGCCCAGTATGGGGGATATATATACCAGGATGAGGGCCATATATACCAGGTTGGGAGACATATATACCAGGGTGGGCTCATAATGGGGATCATATGTACTAGGCTTAGGAACATATATACCAGGATGGGGATCATATATACTAGGATGGGGGACATATACCTGAAAGGGGCCCAGGATGTTACCCCCATAACAGTGTCAGAAGCAGATTTCCCCGTAACAGTGTGTCATTACCACATTTTGCTTCATTTTTTCCTGTTTCTGCCTCTAAAGCCTAGGTGCTTTTTATGGTCTAAAAAATACAGCATATCCTTTGTAAATGGGACCACATGTAGTCATATATACATTGTACCATGCAGTATATTCCTGCGTCTGGAACATTTTTACCTGTATATACAAATTTCCTAGCAGACCACGGTATACACTGTGTGCAGAATTATTAGGCAAGTTGTATTTCAGCAGATTTTTTTTATTATTGATCAACAACTATGTTCTCAATCAACCCAAAAGCCTCACAAATATCAAAGCTTAATATTTTTGGAAGTTGGAGTGTTTTTTTTTTTAGATCTGGCTATCTTAGGAGGATATCTGTTTGTGCAGGTAACTATTACTGTGCAGAATTATTAGGCAACTTAATAAAAACCAAATATATTCCCATCTCACTTGTTTATTTTCACCAGGTAAATCAATATAACTGTACAAAATTTAGAAATAAACATTTCTGACATGTGTCGCGGGCGGGGAGGAGGGTGTCAGCACACTACGCTCGCCCCCTTCTGCTCGGGTCCGGCGGCCGCTGCTCAGTGGTGGCTCGAGCTGTAGGCCGGATCCCGGGGATTTCTCGAGCGGCACTCCTCGCCCGTGAGTGAAAGGGGTTGTTGGGTGTGGGGATTGTTTATAGTCCGTGACGCCACCCACGGTTGTGGTGATTTCACCACCGCTGCTCAATACGGGTATCCCGGGGATGGTGATGCGGAGCAGCCAGGTGTTGTGTTGCCCCTCCGTGGGCAGGGGTTGGTGATCCCGGGGCCCGGTGATGGTTTGAGAGGTGCAGGGCCTGGTGGGCGCAGGGACGCGGGGGCAGCGCTGTGCCTTGCGGCACTGTGGTACTCACTCAGCCTGAGACGTGGACACAGTTTTTACGGTAAACCAAACGGCTGGTAGGACGGTCCCACGGACGGCTGCACCTGCACTCCCGGTAGGTGACGGTGATGTCCCTCTTCCTTGCACCTTTGGTTGACTTGTGGTAGCGGTGGATTCCCTCCAGTTACCCGCTCCCCGGCTTCAATCTGGGCCGGTGGAGCCCTACACTTTGCCCGCAGGCGCTGGCCCTGAGAAACTGGTGCCGTGGCGGTGGCGGTGTCTCTCCTACTCTGGTTGGGCTGTTGCCTTCAATCGGGACTTGGTTGTTGGGGGATCTACGTCCCCTTCACTGACGGATTTGGCAATTTTCGGCGACTCCTAGCCTTGCCGGGGTCCGAGAGGCCCCTGCCCTGGTGCTGACTGTCCTTCGGAACACTGCTCCAGACCGCCGGGCACACAGCCTACGGGGTCCTTCCAGGAACTTCCAAACGGTCCCCCTCCAGACAGTCACCGCCGTTGCTGACCTTGCTGACCTGTCCTGCACTTAGCTGGACTCTTCAGGCTTTCTTTCTTTACTGTCACCTCACTTGGTTTCCTCCTTTACCACTTTTCTACCTTCACTACTTGTTTACTCCTTCACTTAGCTCCTCACTCAAGCTCCTCCTGAGCTAATCTGCCTGGTTCCTCCCGCCTCCAGAGCTGTGATCTCCTCGGTGGGCGGAGCCAACCGCCTGACCCACCCCCTGGTGTGAATCATCAGCCTCTGGAGGAAGGCAACAAGGATTTGTAGTTTAGCTGTGATGTGCCTACCTGGAGTGTGGGGTGTGGTGGTGTTGTGACCTGTGACCCCTGGCTTGCCCAGGGCGTCACATTCCTCCTTAGCAAAATGCAGACCGTCCGTGGGCTGCCGTCCTACACCGGTTTTATTTTTCTGAAAAAGATAACATTTGGAAATTAACATATATACATTTTTAATAATAACTCTTCCCAAGACGGGAGGCACATTTCTTTTAACGTTGCAAACGGTTTACGGTTACGGTTTCCGCTCTCTCCCACCCAAGCAACCTGGCCTTGATGCTGCCCCTAAAGCCCAGGCAGCACCCCTTGACCCACAGTCCAGCACACGGTACCCGAGCGGGATCTGTCCTTCCCTCCAGAGGGTAGCCACCGGTTCCTTTGGTGGCTGGGCCCCAGCCTGCTCTGCTGAGGGCCCTCCCTCCAACCTGCCTCTCCGGAGGCGGCATTGCGGAAAATGGTAACGGTAAACAACATATTTACAAGCCACTTAACGTTTGTGGGTGCCCTGCAAGTTCACGGGCTTGTCCATGGATAGTTCCCATGCATTTTTAAACGGTCCCCACGGGGACAACGGTGCCGGCTCCGGCCGGTTCAATCACTGCAGACAATCAGGTAACTTCTTCTTGGATCAATCATTTTTCATTTTCAACTTTTAAACAAACAAACTTCTGGTGGTCCCAACGGGGACGGTGCAACGGGCATCCGCTGCCCTACTCCGGTCCTTCTGCTGCTTCATCCGAGGGAGGGGGTACAGAGCTCAACTTGCTCTCTTTGCTGCCCCTAAGCTTCACATCCAGGGCAAACCACCCCCTCTCTCCGCAGTGTCGGGTGTACCGCACCATGTCTCCCGGCATGAGGTTACGGCCAGGATGCTCCTCGGGCAGGTGGGCATTCACATCCCGCCGGGCTACAAACACTTCGGCCTCCAGGCCCGGTTCATATATAAACCCGTAGCCCCGGCGGACATCAAACCGCCTCACCTGCCCCTCGTACAACGGGCCCCGGACACGGAAGGTCGCTTGCCGAAGATTTCCTTTCTCCCGAATGGCTCGGGCCACCAGCTCGGCTTTCCTTCTCTCCCTCTCCGCGATCTCCAGGCCCAGCGGTGTCAGCTCCCTATCTCAATACGGCGCTGCTGCCAGCGCCGGCGCACGGGTCGGGCCCCGCGGGACATCCAGAACGTTACCCACTGTCAGGAAGGTGGGCGGCGTATCCCGCGGTGCCTTGGCCTTGGGCGCTGCCTTGCAGCAACAACCCGGCGCTACCTCAGCCGAGGTGTGGGGGATGGGCACAGGGGCTTTCCGCAGCTGGGCCTTCGGCTCGGAGCAGGTCATCGGCTCCGGCTCGGGAAACTGCTCGGGGACTGTCTCTAGTACAATCTTCGGAGCCTTCCATGGCAACACCTCCGGTTTGCTACGGGCTCCGGCTACAGGTCGGTCCGCTGGGGCGGACGGGCTGGGTATCGCTACCGGTTGCGGTGGTAGCGGGCCTAGTGGCGGGGTCACGGCCCCCGAGATGGGTGGCGAGGGAGGCAACGGGGGGAGAGGGCTTGGACCGGGTCCCTCAGCCGCAGCGACCGGTCCCTCCGGGACATAGGGGCGTGGGTCACTCACCCTCCCTTCCTCCGCTTCCTCCTCGCGTCTCCGCACGGTGGCTATAACATCCGCCATGTCGGTCTCCCACTCCTCCAAGAGGAGCTGCATCTTGACCTGCAGCCTTAGATGGAGCTGCGCGGTCCGGATTTCCACCCACGCTGCGGTTCCCGGCGCGGGGGCCACGGTGTTTCGGGACGGCATCCACATGGTGACTTTCTCTCTTCCTTCCAGGAACGGTATGCTTGCAGGGTCCTGGCGTCCCTGCTTTTATAGCTGCGACTACATGCCGCCGGCCGCCATCGCGTCCCCCTTAGCTCTTTTCGGCCCCTCCTCTCTCGGGGCGGGGTCTTGGCCTTCGCGCCTCTACTGCTCGAGAAGACGCTCGAGCGGGAACTTTTCGCGCCAAAGATGGCGGCTTCTGAAATTTTTCTGCCGGATACCTCCGGCGGTAACAAGGCGCACCTCTACCAGACGGCAGAGCGGTAAGATCCTGTTCGTGACGCCAAGTTGTCGCGGGCGGGGAGGAGGGTGTCAGCACACTACGCTCGCCCCCTTCTGCTCGGGTCCGGCGGCCGCTGCTCAGTGGTGGCTCGAGCTGTAGGCCGGATCCCGGGGGTTTCTCGAGCGGCACTCCTCGCCCGTGAGTGAAAGGGGTTGTTGGGTGTGGGGATTGTTTATAGTCCGTGACGCCACCCACGGTTGTGGTGATTTCACCACCGCTGCTCAATACGGGGATCCCGGGGATGGTGATGCGGAGCAGCCAGGTGTTGTGTTGCCCCTCCGTGGGCAGGGGTTGGGGATCCCGGGGCCCGGTGATGGTTTGAGAGGTGCAGGGCCTGGTGGGCGCAGGGACGCGGGGGCAGCGCTGTGCCTTGCGGCACTGTGGTACTCACTCAGCCTGAGACGTGGACACAGTTTTTACGGTAAACCAAACGGCTGGTAGGACGGTCCCACGGACGGCTGCACCTGCACTCCCGGTAGGTGACGGTGATGTCCCTCTTCCTTGCACCTTTGGTTGACTTGTGGTAGCGGTGGATTCCCTCCGGTTACCCGCTCCCCGGCTTCAATCTGGGCCGGAGGAGCCCTACACTTTGCCCGCAGGCGCTGGCCCTGAGAAACTGGTGCCGTGGCGGTGGCGGTGTCTCTCCTACTCTGGTTGGGCTGTTGCCTTCAATCGGGACTTGGTTGTTGGGGGATCTACGTCCCCTTCACTGACGGATTTGGCAATTTTCGGTGACTCCTAGCCTTGCCGGGGTCCGAGAGGCCCCTGCCCTGGTGCTGACTGTCCTTCGGAACACTGCTCCAGACCGCCGGGCACACAGCCTACGGGATCCTTCCAGGAACTTCCAAACGGTCCCCCTCCAGACAGTCACCGCCGTTGCTGACCTTGCTGACCTGTCCTGCACTTAGCTGGACTCTTCAGGCTTTCTTTCTTTACTGTCACCTCACTTGCTTTCCTCCTTTACCACTTTTCTACCTTCACTACTTGTTTACTCCTTCGCTTAGCTCCTCACTCAAGCTCCTCCTGAGCTAATCTGCCTGGTTCCTCCCGCCTCCAGAGCTGTGATCTCCTCGGTGGGCGGAGCCAACCGCCTGGCCCACCCCCTGGTGTGAATCATCAGCCTCTGGAGGAAGGCAACAAGGATTTGTAGTTTAGCTGTGATGTGTCTACCTGGAGTGTGGGGTGTGGTGGTGTTGTGACCTGTGACCCCTGGCTTGCCCAGGGCGTCACACATGCAAAAACAAAACCCAAAAAAAATAGTGACGAATTTACCCACCTTTCTTTATGATGACACTCAACAGCCTACCATCCATAGATTCTGTCTTTGCTTGATCTGTTTACGATCAACAATGCGTGCAGCAGCCACCACAGCCTCCAGACACTGTTCCAAGAGGTGCAGGCGGGGGGGATTCAGCTGGTTCTGTCCGGTTCTGGAGAACTGGTTGTTAAAATAGCAGCTGGTTCCCAGAACCGGCAAGAAACAGCTGCGGCGATCCGGTTCTCTGTATTCATTTGTGCTAGTGTCTCTTTAAGACACTAGCACAAATAAATGCCCGTACCTCCGCGCCGCACTTCCTGGTTCAGTGGAGCCTGTCGGCTCCCTGACCCGGCGTGCAGCGACGTGCTGACGCTGCAGAGGTGACGGCAGTGAGAGGAGGTAGCTCCTCCTCCTGCCGTCTGTCAGCGTGCAGAGAGGAGGACGGGAGACACAGGAGAGGCCGCCGATGCAGGTAAGCGCTCAGTGGGCCGAAGATGCAGAGAGAGGGGCCACATAACATGGCAGCCATATGGGGAGACGAGCCGCATAAGATGGGAACTATATGTGGCTATATGGGGAGAGGAGCCATCTAAGAGGGGAGTGCTATATGGGGAGAGGGGCCATATCAAATCAAATACAGTGATAGCCATAAGTGTTGCCACTCTTGACATTTTTGCAAAAAAATGACGTGTTTCTCACAGAAAATTATTGCAATTACACTTGTTTTGTCATACACGTTTATTGCCTTTGTGTGTATTGGAACAACACACACAAAAAAAGCAAATTGTACAAAATTTCACACAAAACCCCACAAACAGGTTAGACAAAAATGTTGGCACACTTTAAGCAAATTGTGGGTAAACAACTTTGTTTCAAATGTGATGCTGGTTCAAACTTACCTGTGGCAAGTAACATGTGTGGGCAATATGAAAATCACACCTGAAACCATATAGAAAGGGGAAAAGTTGACTCAATCTTTGCATTGTATGTCTGTGTGTGCCACACTAAGCATGGAGAACAGAAAGAGGAGGAAACAACTGTCTGGGGACTTGAGAACCAAAATTGTTGAAAAATATCAACAATCTCAAGGTTGTATCTGTAGAGATCTTGATAATCCTTTGTCCATAGTAATAATCAAGAAGTTTACAACCCATGGCACAGTAGATAATCTCCCTGGATACAGACAGTAGAGGAAAATTAATGAAAGGTAACGCAGGTTAGTACTGATGGTGGATAAGCAGCCTCAATCAATTTCCAAAGAAATGCAAGCTGTCCTGCAGGCTCAGGGTGCTAACTATCCATTAACATTTGAAAAAATGACAGGCAGGAAACCTAGGGGGACCCCACTGCTGACACAAAGACATAAAAAAATCTAGAATGATGTTTACAAAAATGAAAGCGAGTAAGCCAAAATCCTTCTGGGAAAGCGTCTTGTGGACAGATGAGACCAAGATAGAGGTTGTTGGTAAAGCACATCATTTTACTGTTCAACGAAAACGGAATAAGGCCTACAAAAAAAAAACACAGTACCTACAGTCAAATATGGTGGAGATTCAAACATTGTTTTGTGTTGTTTTGCTGCCTCTGGCACTGGGTGCCTTGACAATGTGTAAGACATCATGATATCTGAAGATTATTAAAGGATTTTGGATTGCAATGTAGTGCCCTGTGTCAGAAAGCTGGGTTTGCGTCCTAGGTCATGGGTTTTTCATCAGGACACTGACCCCAAACATGCTTCAAGCACCCAGAAATGGATGGAAACAAAAGTGCTAGAGAGTTCTGAAGGGGCACAAATGAGTTTGGATCTACAGTACAGACCAAAAGTTTGGACACACCTTCTCATCTCTAGAACAACTGTTAAGAGGAGATTTTGTGCAGCAGGCCTTCATGGTAAAATAGCTGCTAGGAAACCACTGCTAAGGACAGGCAACAAGCAGAAGAGACTTGTTTGGCCTGAAGAACACAAGGAATGGACATTAGACAAGTGGAAATCTGTGCTTTGGTCTGATGAGTCCAAATTTGAAATCTTTGGATCCAACCACCGTGTCTTTGTAGAAAAGGTGAACGGATGGACTCTACATGCCTGGTTCCCACCGTGAAGCATGGAAGAGGAGGTGTGATGGTGTGGGGGTGCTTTGCTGGTGACACTGTTGGGGATTTATTCAAAATTGAAGGCATACAGAACCAGCATGGCTACCACAGCATCTTGCAGCGGCATGCTATTCCATCCGGTTTGCATTTAGTTGGACCATCATTTATTTTTCAACAGGACAATGACACCAAACACACCTTCAGGCTGTGTAAGGGCTATTTGACTAAGGCCTCTTTCACACGTCAGTATTTTGCATCAGTGTTTCATCAGTGTGTCATCAGTATTTGGATGCCAAAACCAGGAGTGTCTCCAAAACACAGAACAGGTGTCAGTCTTTCAATTATAGTTCTTCTCTATAAGTTCCACTCCTGGTTTTGGCATACAAACACTGATGACATACTGACGCAAAATACTGACGTGTGAAAGAGGCCTAAGCAGGAGAGTGATGGGGTGCTATGCCAGATGACCTGGTCTCCACAGTCGCCACACCTGAACCCAATCGAGATGGTTTGGGGTGAGCTGGACCGCAGTGTGAAGGCAAAATGGCCAACAAGTGCTAAGCATCTCTGGGAACTCCTTCAAGACTGTTGGAAAACCATTTCCGGTGACTACCTCTTGAAGCTCATCAAGAGAATGCCAAGAGTGTGCAAAGCAGTAATCAAAGCAAAAGGTGACTACTTTGAAGAACCTAGAATATAAGACATATTTTCAGTTGTTTCACACTTTTTTAAGTATTTCACCCTACATGTTTTAATTCATAGTTTTGATGCCTTCAAGGTGAATCTACAATTTTCAAAGTCCTGAAAATAAAGAAAACTCTTTGAATGAGAAGGTGTGTCCAAAATTTTGGTCTGTACTGAATATCCCATTGAATAGCTGATACAGGTATAACATGGTATCTTTGTACCGCGTTAGCTAGTAGAGATGAAAAAATTGTTTAAAAGAACTGAGAGTCCTCAGTAGTTGATACCTTTTAACGGCTAACTGAAAAGATGGTAATAATAGCAAGGTTTTGAGACTACTCAGGTCTCTTCATCAGGCTCATGTCCTGTTGTGTATAAATATGTGACTCTTCAGATTTTGTGTTAGACTGATATCAAAGAGCAAAAAGGAGTCATTAAATTTGCTATAAGCAAAAAAGGTACCCATTATTATTATTATTATTTTAAATATTTAGAACATTTATTAAAGTGATATGTTTTAGGGTATAACAAACATACAATAATATAGGACAGGAAGGAGGAGTGCTGAACTGTAAAATCCACTTTGCTTGAACTGTAAAATCCTGCGTTTTTGATTCAGCACAAATACACATTGTCAAAAATGCAATAAAAATCATCATGGGCTCGTACTCTACAAAGGATGAAATAATTTATTCTTTATATCAGCCTTGTTGCATATTTGTCTTTAAAAATGGGACCAATTCGGCACCGAAACTCGTTGGTGTCCTATAAGCCTTCATTTTATACCGTCAGGGATTCATACATTTCTGCAAACATAGCACAGGTGCTGTGATCCCTCCACTAAAGTGAATTGCTATCGGGGGGAACTTTTCCATCAGCCAAGGGGCTGCAGCCGCAGATTCTAAAGCTCTCATAGGTGTTGTGTCCCAACACAACCACCGTAGGTGAGCATTACCATCACGCTCACCCTCTTATTTGTCATGCGGTATTCTATTCTAACTAGTGATGAGCGAGTACTAAAAAGCTCGGGTGCTCGAAGCTCGGGCCGAGCCTCCCAAGATACTCGTGTACTCGGCCCGAGCAACGAGCCCAATGTTATCCTATGGGAGACCCGAGTATTTTTGTGAAATGACCCCCCGGCAGCATGGAGAAACCCTAAAAATGTCACAAAAGTCTCAGAAGAGTGCTCAAATGACATGGCAACAGCATGGGGAAGACCCCTTGAAGCATTTATCACTGAAAAGTCACAGCTGTGAACAATTTTGTCCGCGTTTTACGCCATTTTTACGGACTCACCAGAAAACCTTCCAAAATGACCCCAAAATGATTTTTCATGGCGGAAATGTTAAGGGCACATACCCAATAGTGAGATAGAGCTGGTGTATGTTACTTTTTGAGATTAATACATGAAAGATTTTACGTGAAAACATTGTGTGGCACTCCGATGTCCCTGAGAAGAGACGTACATGAAGGCCTCTTGAGTCTAATGTGCCCATTTTGAGGAAGTGAGTCTTTGTAGTATTTTCCTTTGCCAGGGCAGTCCAAAATTGTGAGGTTCACCAATGCCCCTGCATACAGACGTGCATGATGGCCTGTAAACCTGAAGTGCCCATTGTAAGGAAGTGGGTCTATTGTAGTATAGCCCTTAGGCAGGGCAGCCAAAAATTGGGAGGCTCCACATTGTCCCTGGATAGAGACGTGCATGATGGCCTGTAAACCTGAAGTGCCCATTGGAAGGAAGTGGGTCTATTGTAGTATAGCCCTTAGGCAGGGCAGCCAAAAATTGGGAGGCTCCACGTTGTCCCTGGATAGAGACGTGCATGATGGCCTGTAAACCTGAAGTGCCCATTGTAAGGAAGTGGGTCTATTGTAGTATAGCCCTTAGGCAGGGCAGCCAAAAATTGGGAGGCTCCACGTTGTCCCTGGATAGAGACGTGCATGATGGCCTGTAAACCTGAAGTGCCCATTGGAAGGAAGTGGGTCTATTGTAGTATAGCCCTTAGGCAGGGCAGCCAAAAATTGGGAGGCTCCACGTTGTCCCTGGATAGAGACGTGCATGAGGGCCTGTAAACCTGAAGTGCCCATTGGAAGGAAGTGGGTCTATTGTAGTATAGCCCTTAGGCAGGGCAGCCAAAAATTGGGAGGCTCCACGTTGTCCCTGGATAGAGACCTGTTAGGTTCTTAGTGCCTCCGTGCTTGCATTTAAAAACCGCACGTGTGTGCCTGTTGGTGGCAGCTTTCCGCTGCATTTGTGTGAGTTTTGCAAAAACTTGGATATAACGCACAAGTCTAGTGAATACACATCAGCACAGCATTCCAAAATGCGCAAGGGCGTTGTCAACGAACAAGGAAGTGGACGTGATGGTGGTGCAGGCAGAGACCGAGGTTGTGTGCAAGCTCTAATTTCGCCACAACAAAGGGCCACATCTAGTCGCTCGCACGTCCTGTCCCAAATTCTTGGGGACCGCAGCAGTACACCGCTCTTGAACCAAGACCAGTGTCAACAGGTTGTTAGTTGGATAGCGGATAATGCTTCCAGTCAGATTGGCACCACCACAAACACTCTGTCTTCCACACGGTCAAGTGTCAGTAGCCGTGATACTGCACCGCACATTTCAGAACCTGATCCTCCTTCCTACCACCAGGCCGAGTACACGTCCACGGACATTACTGATCCCACACTTGGACACTCGGAAGAGCTGTTCGTTCACGTTTCCATTCACAAATTCTGGCCTCTCGCCAGCTCCTGTTGAAGTGGGCCATGACGAGATTGTATGTACAGATGCCCAAATATTTGAGCAGCCACGTTCTCACGAAGTTGGCAACGTGTCTCAACAAGGGGTGGACGATGATGAGACACAATTGTCAGGAAGTCAGGAGGAGGAGCAGGGTGCGGAAGAGGAAGACGACGTGGTGGATGATCCAGTAACTGACCCAACCTGGCAGTAGGATATGCAGAGCGAGGACAGCAGTGCACAGGGGGAGGGAGGCGTAGCATCCCAACAGGCAGTAAGAAGCAGAGTGGTGGCCCCAGGCAGACGTCAGGCAACTGTTCCCTGGAACAACACGACACAAGGTGCCTGTACAAATGTTAGGTCTTCCCGAGTCTGGCTGTAATACTATTGTATGTATTGAGGATTTCGATTGCGTTAGGGCAATGACAACCAAAGACGAGTTCTTGGTGCAAGACGTTTATAATATGCAACCAGCAAATATGTACATAAACGGAACAAAAACACAGTAGAACATAAATACAGGAAATACCTTCCAGGGACGGAGCGAAAGGGAATTCCCGGGACCGCGCACCGGACTCCCCCAGGGAGACCACCAAGAGCGAACCCCTATACAGGGACTGTCTGGCAATCACCCCAGAAGCCCTAAATGTGCAGCAGCCGGGACACAAAAGGGCAATAGGTAAGTCCAAAAATGTCCGTACGTGATGTGAGTCCAGAGTGGTATTAAACGGAAGGAACCGGGCAGACGTGCCGACCAAAGACGGCAAACGGAGTCCGGGCACAGCTAGATGATACCAGATGAAGTCCAGAGTCGGTGTCGGTTGTTTTCCAAGAGGATCCGAATAACAATCAGGAACCAAAAGCAGCAGGGCAGGAGCACACAGGAAGCAGTATACTCAGGCACTGGACTAAGCTTTAGGGGCGGCTTTTAAACAGATGGACAGGAAGTAGGGCAACAGAACAGAAAACTCCATGTTAACAAAGGGCAAGCTCTTTCAAAAGAAAACTGGAAAACCCGGAACTCTGACACTGGCAGTTTTTTAAGTTGGCTCCAGATGATTCTAAAAAGGCCATTTGCAACACCTGCCATGCCAG
This sequence comes from Anomaloglossus baeobatrachus, assembly GCF_048569485.1. NCBI lineage: Eukaryota > Metazoa > Chordata > Amphibia > Anura > Aromobatidae > Anomaloglossus > Anomaloglossus baeobatrachus. The sequence continues at coordinate 116,787,861 of NC_134359.1, read as the reverse complement.
CATCAGCAGGGGTACCAAAACTAGCAGCCTGACCACCACCAGCATGATCAGGCACATGTCAGCCAAGCACCCGACTTTGTGGGAAGTACAACAGAGTCGAGGAGCAGTGCTTGCTGATGTCACTGCTACGTCTTCGCTGGTTGTGCATGCGAGCCAATCCCCTGTCCATGCTGCCTGCGAACAAGCCTCCTCCACTCCTGCACCTGCAGTTGCCTACGCAGAAAGAACACCATCATCAAGCACGTCCTTGTCCCAGCGCAGCGTTCAGTTATCCATTCAGCAAACCTTTGAACGCAGGCGCAAATACACTGCCAACACCCCACATGCCACAGTTCTAAATGCTAACATTTCGCGACTGCTTGCGCTGGAAATGTTGCCTTTTAGGCTGGTTGAGACAGAAGCATTCCGCGACATGATGGTGGCAGCTGTCCCACGTTACTCGGTCCACAGCCGCCTCTATTTCTCCCGGTGTGCCGTCCCCGCATTGCATAACCACGTGTCACAAAACATCACACGTGCCCTGAACAACGCTGTTTCAGCCAAAGTCCACCTAACCACAGACACGTGGACAAGTGCATGTGGGCAAGGCCACTACATCTCGTTGACGTCACACTGGGTTAATATTGTGCAAGCTGGGACCCAGTCTGAGCGAGGGACGGAACACGTCCTTCACACACCAAGTTTTGCAGGCCCTACCTCAGTCAGGGTTTCACACACACTCTACAGCTCCGGAATGTCATGCTCCTCAGCCTCCTCCTCCTCCTGCGCATCCTGATCCACTTTACCCTCCACACCAGTCCCAAGCTGGAAGTGTCGCGGGCGGAGGAGGGGACGGTGCGCTCTCCCACTGGTCGGGTCCGGCTGACGCTGCTCTACGGCTGCTGCTGCTCGTTGGCTCGAGCGATGGCCGGATCCCGGGGACTCGAGCGGCGCTACTCGCCCGTGAGTGAAAAGGGGTGGTTTGGGTTTTGGGGATATTGTCCGTGACGCCACCCACGGTTGTGGTGATTGTGTGGACACCACCGCTGCTCTGGACGGGGATCCCGGGAGCCTGTGACAGGGAGCAGCTTTGTTGTTATTTCTCCCCTCCGTGGGTAGGGGGGTTGGTTGTCCCGGGGCCTGGTGATGGGGTAGAGATGGATGACAGGCGGGTTGCGGGGCCTGATGAGGTGCAGGGTCGCAGGGGCAGCGCTGTGCCGCACGGCACGGAGGTACTCACTCAGCCCAATGATGATGACACAGTTCACGGTAAAACAAGTGGCTGGATGGACGGGTCACTCGGACGGCTGCGGTTGTTCCTCCCTGCAGGTTAGTGATGACTGTCTCTCCCTGCACCTAAGTTAAGTGTTGGTAGTGATGGTTTCCCAACGGTAACCCGCTCCCCGACCTGGATATGGGCCGGAGGAGCCCCTTTTGCCCACAGGCGCTGGCCCTGGGAGACGGTTGCCCTTAGCGGTGGCGGTGTCTCCCCTTCACGGTTGTACAGTTGCCTTCTATCTGGACTTGGCTGTTTGGAAACCCTGAGGTTCCCTTCACTAACGGATTTGGCAAATTCACGGCGACACCAAGCCTTGCCGGGATCCGAAAGTCCTCTGCCAATGGTGCTGGCTTCTCTTTGTATACCGGTCCGGTACGGCCGGGTCACCACCCGTCCACGGTCCTTACGGCAGACTCCAATCGGCCTCCACTGCAGACGGTCACCACATCCTGCCAACCTTGCTGTCCTGTCCGGGCCACACACCCGGACCAACTTCAGGCTCTTTGCTGTCACTTTTCTCCTCTCTACTACTTTCCTCCTTCCACTTCCTTAGCTTAACTCTCACTGCCTGTGTTTTCCCTCCTCCTCGGTGGGTGGAGACCAACCGCCTGGCTCCACACCCTGGTGTGGACAACAGCCCCTGGGGAAGGCAACAAGGATTTTGTGTTTTGACTATGATATGCCTGCAGGGAGTGTGGGGTGTTTAAGTGTTGTGCTCTGTGGCCCCTGGCTTGTCCAGGGCGACACAGAAGCACTGCAGCACTGCCTCGGCGAAGCGGCAACAGGCAGTGCTGAAGCTAATCTGCATAGGTGACAAACCCCACAATGCAGAAGAGGTGTGGACAGCTCTGAAACAGCAGGCAGATCACTGGCTCACAACTCTGAACCTAAAGCCAGGAAAGGTCGTGTGTGACAATGGCCGGAACCTGGTGGCGGCTTTGAGGCGAGGCCAGCTGACACATGTTCCATGCGTGGCCCATGTGCTCAACCGCGTGGTTCAGCGGTTTCTAAAGTCATACTCAGAGCTGTCTGATCTGCTGGTAAAAGTTCGCCGCCTATCTGCACATTTTCGAAAGTCACCTACTGCTTCAGCCGGCCTTGCCGGCTTAAGACGCCGTTTGCATCTTCCGGCACACAGACTGGTGTGTGATGTCCCCACGCGTTGGAATTCAACTCTGCACAAGTTGGTCAGGATATGTGAGCAGAAGAGGGCAGTTGTTGAGTACCTGCATCACCTAAGCCGTCGGGAAATGGGTCAAACTCCACACATAACACCTGAGGAGTGGAGATGGATGTCCGACCTATGCACCATCCGCCAAAACTTTGAGGACTCCACCAAGATGGTAAGCGGCGATGACGACATTATTAGCGTCACCATACCGCTTCTCTGCCTTCTAAAATGGTCTCTGCTCAAAAAACAACCATGATGCATTGCAGGCGGAGCGCGATGAGTTTGAGCAAGAAACAGTAGTGGGTGTGGGTGATGATAACACACAGCCCAGCCTCGTCTCATCACAACGTGCAGTGGAGGACTATGACGAGGAGGAGGATGAAGACTAGAGATGAGCGAACCGGTCCCGGTTCGGCTCGAGGCGGTTCGCCGAACGGGGGGTCTGGCTCGAGTTCGGCTCGTCGAACGTTCGACGAACCGAACTAGAACCAATAGGCTATAATGGGAGGCAATCACAAACACATAAAAATGCATTATAAATGTACACAAACAGTTAATAAACATTGCCATAACACTTACCGGTCCTCGCGATCCCTTCTGCACTCTGTCTCCTGCCGCTATTCCATCCGATGATCGCTGAATCCTCCCGGTGACCTGCACTGCCAGCAGAGAAGCAGGACCTATCGTGACGTCAAAATAGCCATGTGACCAGTCACGTGGCTATTATCTCATTGGCTACAGACTGGTCACATGACTATGACACGTCATGTAGGACCTGCGAGTGCATCTCTCCGGTACACGGTGCACATATGTGTATCGCCGTGTACCGGCGACATGCTCTAGCACACGGTCGACTCCCCGTTCCGTTAGGGACCGGCTGACACAGCCGGTCATTAACGGAGATCACCGTTGCCATAGCAACGCAGTTAGCGGTGACGTCACCGCTAACCGCGGCTCCGGGAGCACCGTTGCTATGGTAACGCGTCTGTCAGCGTTACCGCTGTTACCGCTAGCAGCCAGCAGTGATCACTCACGGAGTGAAGGCTGCACGCTGCTTCCCGATTGTAGTGAGCATTGTAGTGAGGATGGAGGTTCCCCAGCCCCAAGTGATGCCCCTCACTACAATCGTCACTACTACTACACTAGAAAGAAAGAAGACAGAAGAGCAGGATCGTGGAGGGCTGACAGGGGTAATAAAGATGGAGTCTCTAATGTGTCTGTGTATTTATTTCTATTAAAGTATTTTTTCTCTGTGTGGTGTCTTTTTTTAACCCTTTATTGGAGATTCTTAATGGCCGGGTCAAACGTGCCTGACATTAAGAATCTCTGGCTTAATACTGGCTGGTAAAACAAAGCCAGTATTAACTCATGATTACCCAACAAGCCACCCGGCTCCAGGGCTGTTGGAAGAGTTGGATACAGCGCCAGATGATGGCGCTTCTATGAGAGCGCCATTTTCTGGGACGGCTGCGGACTGAAATCCGCAGCAGAGGCGCCCACAAACCTCGGGCTAACCTGTGCTGCGGATTCCAATCCCCAGCTGCCTAGTTGTACCCGGCTGGACACAAAAATAGGGCGAAGCCCACGTCATTTGTTTTTTAATTATTTCATGAAATAAGTGAAATAATTAAAAAAAACGGGCTTCCCTATATTTTTGGTTCCCAGCCGGGTACAAATAGGCAACTGGGGGTTGGAGGCAGCCCGTGGCTGCCAGCTGTACCTGGCTAGCATACAAAAATATGGCGAAGCCCACGTCATTTTTTTGGTGGGCAAAAAACTTCTGCATGCAGTCCTGGATGGAGTATGCTGAGCCTTGTAGTTCTGCAGCTGCTGTCTGCTCTTCTCCATACAGACAGACAGCAGCTGCAGAACTACAAGGCTCAGCATACTCCATCCAGGACTGTATGCAGAAGTTTTTTGCCCCCTGAAAAAATTATGTGGCTTCGCCATATTTTTGTATGCTAGCCAGGTACAGCAGGCAGGTACGGCTGCCCCCAACCCCCAGTTGCCTATTTGTACCCGGCTGGGAACCAAAAATAAAGGGAAGCCCTTTTTTTATTATTTCATGAATTTCATGAAATAATTAGAAAACAAATGACGTAGGCTTTGCCCCATTTTTGTGTCCAGCCAGGTACAACTAGGCAGCTGGGGATTGGAATCCGCAGCACAGGTTGGCCTGAGCTTTCTGGGCCCCACTGCTGCGATTTGCAGTCTGCAGCCGCCTCAGAAAATGGCATTTTCATAGAAGCGCCATCTTCTGGCGCTGTATCCAACTCTTCCAGCACCTGCCTGCTATACCTGGCTAGCATACAAAAATATGGCGAAGCTCACGTCCTTTTTTTGTAGCTTTTTGGCAAAAAAAAAAAAAAATGCTTCCCTGGATTTTCCATTGCCAGTGAAGGTAACACCAAGCAGTGGGGGTTAGCAGCCAGTAGCTGCTTGGATTACCCTTAGCTAGCAATACAAAAAATGCAGTGGGAGCTAACATATATTTTTTTTAATTATTTATTTAAATAACTAAAAATAAAATGGGCTTCCCTGTATTTTGATTGCTGGACATCACAGTGCTGTAAAAATAAATCTTTAAAAAAATGACGTAGCGCTCCGCGGTATTTTTGATTCTCAGCGCAGATAAAGCAGACAGCTATGGGTTGCCACCCCCATCTGCCTGCCGTTACCTTGGTTGGCAATCAAAATACAGGGAAGCTCATTAATTTTTTCTATTTAAAAAATAGTTAAAAAAAAAAAATTACGTTGGGTCCCCCCATTTTTGATAGCCAGCTAGGGTAAAGCAGACGGCTGTAGCCTGAAAACCACAGCTGGCAGCTTTACCGTGGTTGGGGATCCAATGTGGAGGTCCCCTCAGGCTCTTTTTTATAATTATTTTATAAATATTAATAATTACACAATAAAAGTAGGGGACCCCCCAAATTGGATCACCAGCCAAGGTAAAGCGGACAGCTGTGGTCTGGTATTCTCAGGGTGGGAAGGTCCATAGTTATTGGGCCTTCACAGCCTAAAAATAGCAGGCCGCAGGCACCCCAGACGTGGCGCATCCACTAGATGCGCCAATCCTGGCGCTTCACCCCAGCTCATCCCGTGCCCTGGTGCAGTGGCAAACGGGGTAATAAATCGGGTTGATACTAGCTGTAAAGTCACCTGAGATCAAGCCCAGCAGTTTGTGATGTCATGGCGTCTATTAGATACCCAACATCATAAACTGTCAGTACTAACAAAAACAAAAAATCGACAAAAGAAATTTATTTGAAAAAACAGTCCCCAAAACATTTCCTCTTTCACCAATTTATTGTAAGAAAAAAAATAAAGGGGTCCCACGACGACTCTGGACCGTCTAGAATATGGGGGGGGAGACACTCAGGGAACGTATCCCCCATTTTCTAGGAGTGCGGACCCTTCATGTGAGGAGTGTGGGTGCAATGAATCTGCACTCACTCTCCCCGGGTCCACAGCAGCAGAGTCCATGTCGTAATGGTTGCTACCAAAGCTGCAATGCCCTGCTCATGAGGTAAGGGCATGCCTAATCAGGAGAACTACTGTAGAGGAAGCTCTGCTCACTGGTATATAGGTGCTCAGAGGTAATAATAGATAAAATTAGTGAGTAACCTCGGCACTCTATATCTCCCAGACTAAGTCAGTAAGTCACAACGGATAGTAATGCAAAATCACTCTTTATTGGTCCGTATTAAGAAAATTTTTTTTTCATAAGCATATATGTTTTTGTCCAAAACAAGTTACAAATGACGTTTCGGCCTGAGCCTTCGTCAGATTGGACTTATCTGCATGTAATCATGAAAAATGACAATAATCAGTATCACATAAGAGTGAGAGAACAATAACATAAACTCGAACAATGTAGAGGTACAATTGGGATGCAGCAAAAAAATTGCAACACAGCAAGAAATGAAACACATGATACAAATGTCATAATACAGTACAAGGACAATATAGTAATGACAAATATGGGGTCAGAGTAGACTTAGACAGCTCTGGTACGAAAGAGATGTCAATCATAAAGTAACATGTGCAGTAGGTGTAGAGCTACACTATGCATGGCAGAGCTAATGGGTAGACCGACCATAGAAAAAGTAGAGAAAAAGTGGAGAAAAAGTGGAGAATAAGTGGAACATAAGAGGAGAAAAAGTGGAGAAAAAGTGGAGAAAAAAGTGGAGAAAAAGTGGAGAAAAAGTGGAGAAAAAGTGGAGAAAAAGTGGAGAAAAAGTGGAGATTAAGAGGAGAAAAAGTGGAGAAAAAGTGGAGAAAAAGTGGAGCATAAGAGGAGAAAAAGTGGAGAAAAAGTGGAGAAAAAGTGGAGAAAAAGTGGAGCATAAGAGGAGAAAAAGTGGAGAAAAAAGTGGAGAAAAAGTGGAGAAAAAGTGGAGCATAAGAGGAGAAAAAGTGGAGAAAAAAGTGGAGAAAAAGTGGAGTAAAAGTGGAGAAAAAATGGAGAAAAAGTGGAGAAAAAGTGGAGATTAAGAGGAGAAAAAGTGGAGAAAAAGTGGAGAAAAAGTGGAGCATAAGAGGAGAAAAAGTGGAGAAAAAAGTGGAGAAAACGTGGAGAAAACGTGGAGGAAAAAGTGGAGAAAACGTGGAGAAAACGTGGAGGAAAAAGTGGAGAAAAAGTGGAGAAAAAGTGGAGAAAAAGTGGAGCATAAGAGGAGAAAAAGTGGAGAAAAAAGTGGAGAAAACGTGGAGAAAAAGTGGAGCATAAGAGGAGAAAAAGTGGAGATTAAGAGGAGAAAAAGTGGAGAAAAAGTGGAGAAAAAGTGGAGAAAAAGTGGAGAAAAAGTGGAGAAAAAGTGGAGAAAAAGTGGAGCATAAGAGGAGAAAAAGTGGAGAAAAAGTGGAGAAAAAAGTGGAGAAAAAGTGGAGAAAAAGTGGAGAAAAAGTGGAGAAAAAGTGGAGATTAAGAGGAGAAAAAGTGGAGAAAAAGTGGAGAAAAAGTGGAGCATAAGAGGAGAAAAAGTGGAGAAAAAAGTGGAGAAAACGTGGAGAAAACGTGGAGAAAAAGTGGAGAAAAAGTGGAGAAAAAGTGGAGAAAAAGTGGAGCATAAGAGGAGAAAAAGTGGAGAAAAAAGTGGAGAAAACGTGGAGAAAACGTGGAGAAAAAGTGGAGAAAAAGTGGAGAAAAAGTGGAGAAAAAGTGGAGCATAAGAGGAGAAAAAGTGGAGAAAAAAGTGGAGAAAACGTGGAGAAAAAGTGGAGAAAAAGTGGAGCATAAGAGGAGAAAAAGTGGAGATTAAGAGGAGAAAAAGTGGAGAAAAAGTGGAGAAAAAGTGGAGAAAAAGTGGAGAAAAAGTGGAGAAAAAGTGGAGAAAAAGTGGAGCATAAGAGGAGAAAAAGTGGAGAAAAAAGTGGAGAAAAAGTGGAGAAAAAGTGGAGAAAAAGTGGAGATTAAGAGGAGAAAAAGTGGAGCATAAGAGGAGAAAAAGTGGAGAAAAAAGTGGAGAAAAAGTGGAGAAAGTGGAGAAAAAAATGGAGAAAAAGTGGAGAAAAAGTGGAGAAAAAGTGGAGAATAAGAGGAGAAAAAGTGGAGAAAAAGTGGAGAAAAAGTGGAGAATAAGAGGAGAAAAAGTGGAGAATAAGTGGAGAAAAAAATGGAGAAAAAGTGGAGAAAAAGTGGAGAGAAAGTGGAGAAAAAAATGGAGAAAAAGTGGAACACCCTTTGGTACCTTTCATGTGGCACTAAGGGGTGCTTAGCTTTGTATTTAGCCAAAAAAATGAAAAAAAAAATGACATAGGGTTCCCCCTAGTTTTGTAGCCAGCTAGGGTAAAGCAGACGGCTGCAGCCTGCAGACCACAGCTGGCAACCTCACCTTGGCTGGTAATCCAAAACTGAGGGCACCCCACGCTGTTATTTTAAATTAAATAAATAATTAAAAAAAAAAACCACGTAGGGGTCCCCCAAAATTGGATCACCAGCCAAGGTAAAGCAGACAGCTGGGGCCTGATATTCTCAGACTAGGGAGGTCCATGGTTATTGGAATCTCCCCAGCCTAAAAATAGCAGGCCGCAGCCGCCCCAGAAGTGGCGCATCCATTAGATGCGCCAATCCTGGTGCTTCGCCCCAGCTCATCCCGCGCCCTGGTGCGGTGGCAAACGGGGTAATATTTGGGGTTAATACCAGATGTGTAATGTCACCTGGCATCAAGCCCTGGGGTTGGTGAGGTCAGGCGTCTATCAGATACCCGACATCACCAACCCAGTCAGTAATAAAAAAAAATACACGACAAACACATTTTTATTTGAAAAAACACTCCCCAAAACATTCCCTCTTTAACCAATTTATTAGATTGAAAAACAAATCCAGGTCTGGTGTAATCCAAGGGGTTGCCATGACGATGCACACTGTCCCAGTCAATGAAGAGCAGGATGTTCCCCATTGGCTGGGAGAGCAGTGCAGTGACCTGAGCTAACATCAATGGGTCAGCCCAGGTCACTGCAGGGCATGAGAAGTGCTGCTGTCAGTGAGGTACATTACCTGCGCTGATCTCCAGCACTGCCGACAGCCCCTGTCACTGAGGTCAATGACCGGCGCCTTCACATCAAGTATCGCGAGAGGTCCGTGACGTCACCGCCAGTGTCAGTCTCGGGTCGGAAGCGAGAGGTGATGTGACAAGCGGCGGCCATGGAGGACAGTGACAGCGCTGAGGTCGGGATGGCGGGACTTCATCACCGCAGGTAAGCCGAGCGAGCGAGCGAGCGAGCGGGCGGGCGGGGGGGGGGTGGATGTGTGTGTGTGTGTGTGTTTGTGTATGTGTATGTATGTGTACATGCCGCGGGCAGGAGGGGGTGGAGCGAGCTGAGCGGGAAAGTGTGGGCTTCCTGCACGTAACTAGGATAAACATCGGGTTACTAACCAAAGCGCTTTGCTTGGATACCCGATGTTTATCTTGGTTACCAGCTTGTGGCAGGCTGCCAGCGATGGCTCCTGCTCACTGTAGCTGTAAAAAGCCCTGCTTTTTGCTGCTAGAACCGTTCTCGAACGTATCTAGAACTATCGAGCTTTTAGCAAAAAGCTCGAGTTCTAGTTCGATCTCGAACAGCCCAAAAATCACTCGAGCCGCGAACTGGAGAACCACGAACCACGAACCGCGCTCAACTCTAATGAAGACATGGAGCAACTCTCTGGCCAAATTGAGGATATGACATGCAGTCATATCCTCGGTTCAGCGTGGCTGGCCAGAGGACAGGGTAGATGATGAGGAGGAGGAGGAGGAGGACAGCATGTTCAGTCATCGTGTTGGTCAGGATACTGAAGTGATGGCTGTTAAGAGTCTGGCACACATGGCTGACTTTATGGTAAGCTGCCTGTCTCGTGACCCTCGCGTTAAGAACATCTTGGCCGACAATCATTACTGGTTGGTAACACTGTTAGACCCACGCTAAAAGGAGAACTTTATGTCTCTTATTCCCGAGGCGGAGAGGTCAGGCAAAATGCAGCAGTTCCAGAAGGCCATAGTCACGGAAGTAGGCAAAGCATTCCCCTCACAAAACGCTAGCGGCATAGGTCAGGAATCACTGGACAACCAAGGCGTACAGCCGAGAGGGGCACAAGTCCAATCCGCCAGAGGTAGGGGAACAGTCTTTAAGATGTGGGACAGTTTTCTCAGCCCCTCACATACCACAGCCCCTGAGGTGATGGGTAGTGACACAAGAAATCCTAAGTTTGGCCAGATGCTCAAGGAGTACCTTGCAGATCAAACAACTGTACTCCGACATTCCTCTGTGCCTTACAATTAATGTGTATCCAAGCTGGACACGTGGCATGAATTGGCTCTCTACGCCTTGGAAGTCCTGGCCTGCCCTGCCGCTAGCGTTTTGTCAGAGCGTGTTTTTAGTGCCGCAGGTGGAATCATTACAGATAAACGCACCCGCCTGTCAACTGTAAATGCTGACAGGCTGACTCTGATCAAGATGAACAAGGGTTGGATTTGGCCAGACTTCACCACACACACCAACAGCAAATTACAGCGGAATTTAAAGTTTGTAACGGGAATTTGCCATGTACCTCCACTCACCCATGGTAACACACTTCTGGACTTTGGCTAATCGCTGGACTGCTCCTCCTTCTCCTCATGCGCCATCATGGTGACCGTTACAATAGTTAAGCCGTTGTTTCAGGTATACCCCCAGTGGTAAATTTTTTCGCCCATTCTTTCTGAATGGGCATTACAACGACAGGAGACCCGCTCCTTTGCAATGGGAACAATGTTTTGAGGCCCTCATGCACATCTCTATCCAGGGACAATGTGGAGCCTCCCAATTTTTGGCTGCCCTGCCTAAGGGCTATACTACAATAGACCCACTTCCTTACAATGGGCACTTCATGTTTACAGGCCATCATGCACGTCTCTATCCAGGGACAATATGGAGCCTGACGCTGCCACCGACTGCCACACACATGCTGTTTTTAAATGCAAGCACGGACGCAATAAGAACCTAACTGGTTTTTAGGAGCGACAATTACTGAGAAGTCTGACACTATCAGACACTGCTGACTGACGTGTATTATACACTAGACTTGTGCGTTATATAATAGTTTGTGCAAAACGCGCACCTGTACGCTGCCACCGACAGACACACACGTGCTGTTTTTAAATGCAAGCACGGACGCAATAAGAACCTAACTGGTTTTTAGGAGTGACAATTACTGAGAAGTCTGACACTATCAGACACTGCTGACTGACGTGTATTATACACTAGACTTGTGCGTTATATAATAGTTTGTGCAAAACGCGCACCTGTACGCTGCCACCGACAGACACACACGTGCTGTTTTTAAATGCAAGCACGGACGCAATAAGAACCTAACTGGTTTTTAGGAGCGACAATTACTGAGAAGTCTGACACTATCAGACACTGCTGACTGACGTGTATTATACACTAGACTTGTGCGTTATATAATAGTTTGTGCAAAACGCGCACCTGTACGCTGCCACCGACAGACACACACGTGCTGTTTTTAAATGCAAGCACGGACGCAATAAGAACCTAACTGTTTTTTAGGAGCGACAATTACTGAGAAGTCTGAAACTATCAGACACTGCTGACTGACGTGTATTATACACTAGACTTGTGCGTTATATAATTGTTTGTGCAAAACGCGCACCTGTACGCTGCCACCGACAGACACACACGTGCTGTTTTTAAATGCAAGCACGGACGCAATAAGAACCTAACTGGTTTTTAGGAGCGACAATTACTGAGAAGTCTGACACTATCTGGACTGTTTTACACTGTGTACACCAGCCCCAGATATGATGAAGGCTGGTATACGGTCACCACTAGGAATGGCTATATACCCTGCCTGCCTGCCTGTATACTGCTACAATAGTCCTGACAAGGACTCTTCTGGTCACTAGCCTGTATTCCGACCTGGTGTTACGAACCGGCGCCGCCATAGCCGCAAGCAGCCTGCTGCGGTTCCTGTTGCGCCCAGGCGCCGGCTGCCGTTCTTGGCCGTGCCTCGGGTCGTCCAGTTGGCTGTTCCTTCCACCACGTCTAAGTGTGGAGAGGCGGCTAGTGCGCATGCGTGCGCCGATTTACCCCAGCCAGAGTTTAAGCCCGGTGTTTTGCCTAGTGAGCATGCTCAGCCTGATTGTGTTATGTCTGAGACTAAGTCCTCAGTTCAGGCTACTGAGCATGCTCCCACAATTAACCCTAACAGCCTCTTTGTACAGGTACTTGGACTTCGTGCTGTGTCTAAGTTCTGGGATGTGCCTACTGAGCATGCTCAAACTGATAGTCTGCTTTCTGAGCCTGTTGCTCAGGCTACTGGGCATGCTCAGACACTTAGTGCATCAGAGGCTAGGTCCGGTAAGGACCTCACTGAGCATGTCCGTGAGGTGGCAGGCCCTGATAGGGCAGAGGGTGTCAGGTGTCCTGATGACGTGGCAACTCCGGACTGGCTCGCAGAGGCCCGCCCCTATGATCTGGCACCTCAGTATTGGTCGTCAGACGATGACTGGTGAAGTATTTGGGGCGTGGCTGCCATGAGGTCATCAATGACGTGGCGGTTCCGGATAGGTCGCATGTGACGTCACTGATGACATGGCACTCTGCTATTGGACCTTGGTGGTTCCACCCTGGGTTTGGGGCGGACCCAGGTTATAAAAGGGGCTGGAGACAACATGGAGGTGCGCAGTCTTCACTTTTGCTCAGTCAGAGCACACCTCCATGTTAGAGCCTCATTGCGGCATAAGCCTATGTTGGGAAGCGGTAGGTAGGGTTAGGCGAACGGTGCCTGTCACGCCAAGATTCGTGGCTCGGCACATCAGGGTCAGGCGCCGTGCTTCCCTCCTGCCGTTCCAGTCTTGCTATAGCAGCCCAGTGGCGTTAACTGGGCTGCGGCTGCTTTGCTTCCTGTCTGATTGTGCCCCCTACGCACACGGACTACGCACCTGTTGCGCCACCTGTCCGATTGTGCCCCCTACGCACACGGACAACGCACCTGCTGCGCCACCTGTCCGATTGTGCCCCCTACGCACACTGACAACGCACCTGCTGCGCCACCTGTCTGGTTGTGCCCCCTACGCGCACGGACAGCGTACTCCAGGACCCCTGTGGAGTTAACAGGGTGTTCCTTATTTTCCTCGGCTTCCCGGTCAACGCTACTGGTGTACCCATCTGAAACACAAGACACAAGAGTCTTTAAATTCACCAATAATTGAAAACACCCCATAGACATCATGATACAAATGTATAAAACATTTTATTAGTAATAGTGCACAGGGTATTACAAAATTACAGAGCAATAATCAAAAAGAACCGGAATGGGTAGTGAAGGAAGAGGGGAGAGCCCCACGTGACCCAGGAAGTCAGTTTAATAGACGCAGAATCTGCTAAACAATCTAATATGAGTAACAGCCAACTAGCCATAGGGGGCCCACATAGGAACCAATAATCCAGAGTGCCACTAGTCAATAACCCAAAACATAGACAATAGCCTTATGTTAGGTCATGCATCCTGTATAACTAAGGCCTGTGTATGGGAACCTGACATGAAGGCCGGGGTATGCCATACAGCAGGGCTATAACCCCATAAACATCAGGGGTGCCCAAGCTGTATAGCTCAACCGACTAACTATGAGGCATGGAGGCTTACCCGTAAGGCAGACAGTCCACGGATCCTGAGGGACACGTGGGGACCGCCGAGACTGTGCCGCGGCGCGCTCCGTAGCGGCCACCCACCACAGCACACATGGGGAATGGGGGCGTGCCAGTGACAATTTGGCTCCCCTTTTAAACTCCACTCTTCACACTTTTTAATTACCGTCCCCCGACGAAGTATTGGACGAAACACGTGTTGGGACGTCGGTCCCAAGGCTATTGTCTATGTTTTGGGTTATTGACTAGTGGCACTCTGGATTATTGGTTCCTATGTGGGCCCCCTATGGCTAGTTGGCTGTTACTCATATTAGATTGTTTAGCAGATTCTGCGTCTATTAAACTGACTTCCTGGGTCACGTGGGGCTCTCCCCTCTTCCTTCACTACCCATTCCGGTTCTTTTTGATTATTGCTCTGTAATTTTGTAATACCCTGTGCACTATTACTAATAAAATGTTTTATACATTTGTATCATGATGTCTATGGGGTGTTTTCAATTATTGGTGAATTTAAAGACTCTTGTGTCTTGTGTTTTAAATGCATTTCTGAGTTGTTGCCTATAACTTTTGGATCTCAATGTTATATTTGGTGTACCCATCTGGCCTGATGTGTCCTACACACACGTGGCCAGTCGAGAGGTGGCCAGAAACGCTAATCGGAGGACCGCTCGGCCTGACGTGTCCTACACACGTGGCCGACAGGGCGCTTTCGTGGCGGTCTTCCGGTCAACGCTACCTGGTTACCACCCGGCCTCACGTGTTTCCTGCACACGTGGTTGGTGTAGCGCTAGGTGCACCAAAACGCTAATCGGGTTGTCGTCCGGTCTGACGTGTCCCAACACACGTGACCAGTTCCCAGAGTTCCTGGGTTATCTCAGAGCCATCCAGCTCTATAGTCTCCGCCTAACCCTCAGGTGCCAGCAGCTCCATTGTCATCTGGAGCACGGTGGGCCCCGACTGGCGATTAGGATATATACCCCCTGGTCCTAATCTGCCGGTCCCCCCGTAACAGTAAGACTGCGCCAGGGTCTGGCTGGCATGGCGGAGATGGAGCAGCTACGTCAGTTCATGCTGCAGCTTGATGCCAGAGTGAGGTCTCTGGAGAAGTCTGCTCTTGCTGCTGATATGGATGATGTGGTGGCTCAAGCGGCTGCAATGGTGTCAGTCACCAAGCCTACTCCAACCCTTCCTCACCTCTCGCTGCCCAACAAGTTTACGGGGAACAGCAAGGCATGTAGGGGATTCGTGAACCAGTGCTCAGTCCATCTAGAGCTGTTGGCTGCACGGTTTCCTACAGAGAGGTCGAAGGTGGGGTTTATCATCTCCTTGCTCTCTGATAGAGCACTGGAGTGGGCTACACCATTGTGGGAGAGGAATGACCCCGTAGTACAGGACTCTAAGGAGTTTTTGGAGTCCTTGCGACAAGTGTTCCTGGGGCCTCAGGTCACTCACGACTCGGCCCTACAGCTACTGACTTTGGAGCAGGGGCGTACCTCCTCAAGTCAATATGCTGTGAGTTTCAGGACACTTGCTGCAGAACTGGGGTGGTCAGAGAGGACTCTCATTCCACTGTTCTGGAGGGGATTAGCCTCGCACGTGAAGGACGCATTAGCGTCGCGTGAGGTACCAACTACCCTTGAGGGCCTCATGACTCTGGCTACCCGCATTGACCTGCGGACCTCCGAACGTCAGCTGGAGTGCAGGTCAGAGGGTCGTTCAGCCACTGTAGTGGTCTCTCCTACTGCACCTCCCTTAGAGGACATCTCTGTCCCTATGGACATCTCTAGGGTTGGTGTTGCTAGGTCTTCGAGTCGCAAGGGCATTTCCTGTTTCGCTTGTGGGCAGTATGGTCATTATGCCAACCGTTGCCCAAAGCGTCAGGATAAGCGACCACGATTGGTGACCATAGCTGGAGGTAGACTGGACTCTGCGTCATCCATTAGGGTGACGTTTCCCGCGTCCATTTCCTTTAAGGGGTCAACATGGTCCACAAGGGCAAGTGTGGACACAGGTGCTGGGGATAGTTTCATCTCCTCCTCTTTTGCCCGGTGGCATGCCATCCCACTGGTGCAAATGCCAAGGCCAGTGAGAGTCCGTGTATTGGATGGGTCCTTGTTGCCCAAGGTAATTCACCAGCGGACAGTGCCCATTACCCTTGCCATGTCATCTGGGCATAGGGAGACCATTTCATTTCTGGTTCTCCCTAAGGGTGCAGATGATATTTTGCTGGGTATTCCTTGGTTGAAGCAACATTCCCCACATATCGACTGGTCGTCTGGGGTGATTACACGGTGGAGCGAGTCTTGTAGCTCCCACTGCATGTCTCCATCTTCCGCCCGTCGCTCAGTGGTATCTGTGGTGACTATAGACCATTCGAGTGGGAGGGCCGCTAGAGGGGGGGGTACTGTTACGAACCGGCGCCGCCATAGCCGCAAGCAGCCTGCTGCGGTTCCTGTTGCGCCCAGGCGCCGGCTGCCGTTCTTGGCCGTGCCTCGGGTCGTCCAGTTGGCTGTTCCTTCCACCACGTCTAAGTGTGGAGAGGCGGCTAGTGCGCATGCGTGCGCCGATTTACCCCAGCCAGAGTTTAAGCCCGGTGTTTTGCCTAGTGAGCATGCTCAGCCTGATTGTGTTATGTCTGAGACTAAGTCCTCAGTTCAGGCTACTGAGCATGCTCCCACAATTAACCCTAACAGCCTCTTTGTACAGGTACTTGGACTTCGTGCTGTGTCTAAGTTCTGGGATGTGCCTATTGAGCATGCTCAAACTGATAGTCTGCTTTCTGAGCCTGTTGCTCAGGCTACTGGGCATGCTCAGACACTTAGTGCATCAGAGGCTAGGTCCGGTAAGGACCTCACTGAGCATGTCCGTGAGGTGGCAGGCCCTGATAGGGCAGAGGGTGTCAGGTGTCCTGATGACGTGGCAACTCCGGACTGACTCGCAGAGGCCCGCCCCTATGATCTGGCACCTCAGTATTGGTCGTCAGACGATGACTGGTGAAGTGTTTGGGGCGTGGCTGCCATGAGGTCATCAATGACGTGGCGGTTCCGGATAGGTCGCATGTGACGTCACTGATGACATGGCACTCTGCTATTGGACCTTGGTGGTTCCACCCTGGGTTTGGGGCGGACCCAGGTTATAAAAGGGGCTGGAGACAACATGGAGGTGCGCAGTCTTCACTTTTGCTCAGTCAGAGCACACCTCCATGTTAGAGCCTCATTGCGGCATAAGCCTATGTTGGGAAGCGGTAGGTAGGGTTAGGCGAACGGTGCCTGTCACGCCAAGATTCGTGGCTCGGCACATCAGGGTCAGGCGCCGTGCTTCCCTCCTGCCGTTCCAGTCTTGCTATAGCAGCCCAGTGGCGTTAACTGGGCTGCGGCTGCTTTGCTTCCTGTCTGATTGTGCCCCCTACGCACACGGACTACGCACCTGTTGCGCCACCTGTCCGATTGTGCCCCCTACGCACACGGACAACGCACCTGCTGCGCCACCTGTCCGATTGTGCCCCCTACGCACACGGACAACGCACCTGCTGCGCCACCTGTCTGGTTGTGCCCCCTACGCGCACGGACAGCGTACTCCAGGACCCCTGTGGAGTTAACAGGGTGTTCCTTATTTTCCTCGGCTTCCCGGTCAACGCTACTGGTGTACCCATCTGGCCTGACGTGTCCTACACACACGTGGCCAGTCGAGAGGTGGCCAGAAACGCTAATCCGAGGACCGCTCGGCCTGACGTGTCCTACACACGTGGCCGACAGGGCGCTTTCGTGGCGGTCTTCCGGTCAACGCTACCTGGTTACCACCCGGCCTGACGTGTTTCCTGCACACGTGGTTGGTGTAGCGCTAGGTGCACCAAAACGCTAATCGGGTTGTCGTCCGGTCTGACGTGTCCCAACACACGTGACCAGTTCCCAGAGTTCCTGGGTTATCTCAGAGCCATCCAGCTCTATAGTCTCCGCCTAACCCTCAGGTGCCAGCAGCTCCATTGTCATCTGGAGCACGGTGGGCCCCGACTGGCGATTAGGATATATACCCCCTGGTCCTAATCTGCCGGTCCCCCCGTAACACCTGGCTATACCCTGCCTGTATATAGCAACAATAGTCCTGAGAAGGACTCTGCTACTGTACTCCGACCTGGCTATACCCTGCCTGCCTGTATACAACTAGAATAGTCCTGAGAAGGACTTTTGGTCACACTGTTTGCAGCCCTGCAACTGAAAAAGCTATAAAGGGCCGCAAAGCTTTCCCTGAATCAGCGACACTCTCCCTGCACTGACTGTCTGGATAGCTGTGAGCAGAGCACAGCGCGCCGGCTGGTATAAAGGCTCGGTCACGCTGTGCAGGCCGGCCAATCACTGCAATTCCACAACTAACAGGGCTGTGGCATTGCAGTGGTCTGCCAGCCAATCCCTGCATGAGGGCTGGCTCTCAAAAGAGCGCCAACATGCAGAAATGAAGACCACGAGTACAGCACGAGTATCGCGAGATTACTCGGTCCCCGCCGAGCAGCCCGAGTACAGCGATACTCGTGCGAGTACCGAGTAGTTACAAGCATACTCGCTCATCACTAATTCTAACCAGACCTCAGCAATAAGCTCAGCCATGTGCAGAGATAATAAACACTGTAATGTCACAGTATAGAGATAATAAACAGTGATGTCATAATATAGGGATAATAAACTCGGCAATGTCACAGTTCATGGATAATAAATACAGTGATGTCACAGTACAGGGATAATCCAAACTAGCACCCTATAAAAATTCATACCATCTGTTAAGGGTGTGCCACCTACCCTATTAATTAATAAACACAGAGATGTCACAGAACAAGAATAATAAATAGTGATGTCACAGCACAAAAATAATTAAACAAATTCTAATTAAAAAAACAGCCCCCCTCTTTCACCTGGCTCCATTTACACCAGTGGTTATGTCATGCTCCTGCTCCTGGATTGTGATAGCCCTGATGAAGGAGTCTGAGGACTCTGAAACGGGTAGACAAATAAATCACACTCCAGGATTATCCTTCTTCTGTCTTCATTATCCACTGGCAGCACAGGATTAATCCCCTCCTTTCCCAATTTAGGCACTGTCTCACAGAGTTTTGCACAAACTTTGCTGACTGTCATGGCAGCGTTGGACTCTGTTCAGATTGAAGATTCAGACACTCCGCCCAATGGTTTCTCTGGTGTCTGAGATCAACACAGGCAGACTTGGGCATCGACCTGCTGTGTGCTGATTCATAGGCAGGCTTTTAATCTCTGCTAGTCGGCTTGCTGATTTTTTTAAAACATGTTGTGAAGAGACCTATCATATCTGTCCCCCTTCTATTTAATAATAAGTTAATAATAAGTTTTATTTCTATAGCGCCAACATATTCCGCAGCGCTTTACAATTAAGAGGGGACATGTACAGACAATATGAGACAATACAAAAATAACAAAATTAAGATACCAGGAGGAGTGAGGGCCCTGCTCGTAAGCTTACAGTCTATGAGGAAATAAGGGAGGCACAAAAGGTGAATGGGGGGGAGAAAAGCTTGTCATATATATTTATACTGTTGGAATCCTTCTACCCATGCCAACTATAGTTTATTCTGTAATGGACTGCGATGTGTGGTGTCCCAGACTCCCTCTGGTGAAAGTTGTGTTTAGTGGTGCTTTTTGCTTGATGCGGTTGTGGAGTGTACCCCTGTTGTTTTGTACTTCCTTCCTGCTCTTGTTTTTCTCCTGAATCTCCTATATTGTCTTATCTTGTGTGTGTGCATGCTTTGTTTTGTGTTTTTCCCTTGTCTGTTTTTCTGGGGTTTCAATACACTCCTATCCCGTCCCTCCTTGGGGGAGGGGGAATTAAATCAGGACTGGTCAGGAACAGGGCAAGGAAGGAAACTCAGTGCTTTCAACTATTAGGAGTATCCCTGAAAATAGGCATTACATAGGGACCCACTAGCTTCTGGGTCAGCTTAGGAGCCCCGGGTCCCCGGTATTCCATAGTCACCGTGACAAATACTTTGCCCAGTGGGGTCTGCGATAACTGTTTTCAGCTTTTAGGCTTTTAGGTAGTTGTGTGTGACACAGCTACATCAGCTGAGCACAATTTTTTCTTTGCAATATTCTTATACCTCGGACTCTATTGCGCTCCATGACTATATATCCTCATCCTCCCAACACAGGCTGCACAATGCTTTGACATCATAGCACCGCCTGTGATGGGGTGCTATTGTGGCGACCTGGACAAGCCAGGACGTCACAGGTACAGCAACACCATACCCCACACCCCGGTTAGGAACACCAGAGTCACACACAAATCCTTGTTGCTCCCTCCAGGGGCTGATGTCCACACCAGGTGGGGTGGAGCCAGGCAGTTGGCTCCACCCACCGAGGAGTTCACAGTCCTGGAGGCGGGAAAGGAAGGGAGAAGAGTTTGAGAGTTGAGGGAAGTGGTAGTGGAGCACTCTGACCGTGTCCAGGTACGTGGCCCGGGCACATACAGCAAGGTTGGCAGACGGTGGTGACTGTCTGCAGGCGAGGCCGATTGTCGCACAACCATAAGGACCGGGGTCGGACGGTGGCCCGCCGGTACTGGACCGGGGAGCGAAGAGAAGCCAGCACCATTCGGCAGGGCCTACGGACCCCGACCAGGCTTGGAGTCGCCGTTAAACCTGTCAAATCCGTCAGCGACGGGAACCTCCGGGGTTTCCCAGCAAAGACCCGACTGAAGGCAACTGCTCAACCGTGAAGGGAAATACAGCTACCGCCACAGCTAGAGTTCCCAGGGCCAGCGCCTGCGGGCAAAAGGGGCTCCTCTGGCAACTACACCGCTCGGGAGCGGGTCGCCGGTGGGAAGCCATCGGGGGCCGAAAACACATCAAAGGTGCAGGGAGAGACAGTTACCGCCAACCTACCGGGAGTGACCACCGCAGCCGTCTGTGGGACCCGTCCATCCAGCTGTTTGTTTTACCAGAGACTCCGTGTACGTTACTGGCTGAGTGAGTACCACCGTGCCGCCTGGCACTGCGCTGCCGCCCCCGCGACCCTGCACCTCCCCAACTCCTGCCATCCACCCTTCAGTCGCTATCACCGGGCCCCCGGACCACCAAAGCCCCCCCTACCCACGGAGGGGAGAGAAACACCTCGGCTGCTCCCTGTCATCGCTCCCTGGATGCCCGTCCAGAGCAGCGGTAGTGTCCCAACTTCACCACAACCGTGGGTGGCGTCACGGACTGACTTCCCAAACCCAGAAATCATCCCCTTTCACTCACGGGTGAGGAGCGCCGCTCGAGTCCCCGGATCCGGCCCACCGCTCGAGCCACCGAGCAGCATTAGCGTCGGACCCGAGCGTGGTGAGCGCAGCGTCCCCTCCTCCGCCCGCGACACTATTGTTCTCTGAAGTTGTGGACCTTTGATAGGTTGGTGACTTGCAGGGTTAGAGCAGTGCAGGGAGCCAGTGGCTCTCTGCTCCACAATAGTTTTAATTTGAATGTTTGTACGAGAACACTCATCTAGTTGAAATAGTGTCGCGGGCGGAGGAGGGGACGCTGCGCTCTCCCACTGCTCGGGTCCGGCTGCCGCTGCTGCTGCGGCTGCTGCTGTTCGGTGGCTCGAGCGATGGGCCGGATCCCGGGGACTCGAGCGGCGCTCCTCGCCCGTGAGTGAAAAGGGGTGATTTGGTTTTGGGGATATTGTCCGTGACGCCACCCATGGTTGTGGTGATTGTGTGGACACCACCGCTGCTCTGGACGGGGATCCCGGGAGCGGTGACAGGGAGCAGCTTTGGTTGTTAATCCTCCCCTCCGTGGGTAGGGGGTTGGTTGTCCCGGGGCCCGGTGATGGGATAGGGATTGATGACAGGCGGGTTGCGGGGCCTGATGAGGTGCAGGGTCGCAGGGGCAGCGCTGTGCCGCACGGCACGGAGGTACTCACTCAGCCCAATGATGATGACACAGTTCACGGTAAAACAAGCGGCTGGATGGACGGATCCCTCGGACGGCTGCGGTGTTGTTGTTCCCTGCAGGTTAGCGGTGACTGTCTTTTCCCTGCACCTACTCTGTCTTTAAAGTTTCGATGGGTTCCCACCGGTAACCCGCTCCCCGACTTGGATTTCAGCCGGGGAAGCCCCTTTTGCCCGCAGGCGCTGGCCCTGAGAAACGGTTGCCTTGGCGGTGGCGGTGACTCTCTCACTGGGTTGGACTGTTGCCTTCTGTCTGGACTTGACTGTTTGGAAACCCGGAGGTCCCCTTCACTAACGGATTCGGCAACTTCACGGCGACTCCTAGCCTTGCCGGGGTCCGAAAGGCCCCTGCCACTGGTGCTGGCTTCTTTTTGTGTACCGGTCCGGTACCGCCAGGCCACCACCCGTCCACGGTCCTTACGGTAGACTCCAATCGGCCACTCCTGCAGACGGTCACCACCATCTGCCAACCTTGTTGTCTCGCCCGGGCCACTCACCCGGACGCTGTCAGTCTGTTTGTTTGCTCTAGTACCACTTCACTTCCTCACTCCTCCAACTCCTGAACTAATCTCTCTACTTCACCTCCTTCCACTTCCTCCTCCAAACTAAACTGCCTGTTTTCCCTCCTCCAGGACTGTGAACTCCTCGGTGGGTGGAGACCAACCGCCTGGCTCCACCCCCTGGTGTGGACATCAGCCCCTGGAGGAAGGCAACAAGGGTTTTGTGTCTGACCTTGGTGTGCCTGCAGGGAGTGTGGGGTGTGTTGGTGTTGTTCTCTGTGGCCCCTGGCTTGTCCAGGGTGACACATTCCCCCTTAGCTTAATGCAGACCATCCTCGGGCTGCCCGTCCATCACCGGTTTTATTTTCACCAACTGGAAAATATAAAAATATAGAAAACGGTGCACACTTACAATTAAAATAACATCTTCCCACATCGGGAGGTACTCTTACTTAAACGTTACAGTAACGGTTACGGCTTCCGCTCTCACCCACCCAAGCAACCTGGCCCTGATGCTGCCCCTAAGCAAACAGGCAGCACCCCTTGATCCCAGTCCTGCACAAATTGCCCGAGCGGGTTCTGTCCTTTCCAGGGGACCCACGTCCATGGGGAGCCCCTGGAACCCCCAGAGGGTAGCCACCAGTTCTGGTGGTGGCTGGGCCCCAGCCTGCTCCACTGCGGCCCCTCCCTCCAATCTGCCTCTCCGGAGGCGGCAACGTAAAGAGCCATTACAACATTTTTATTTACAAGCCACTAAGTTTGTGGTTGCTCTGCAAGTTCTCGGGCCTATTCATAGGAGTTCCTATGTGAACTTGTAAAGGGGGTCCCAACGGGGACCAGTTGCTGGATACGACCGGTTCCAAATCACGGCTCAATCAGGTGACTTCATCGGTTGATCACTTATCATTCATCTTAAAACTTTCAAACTTTTAAACTTTAACACACAATGTTCACCCCCGCCCTCTAAATAGTAGTTTCCCTGTACCTAAGTGGGGGTCTATCTAGGTTGGGGCGAGTGGACCTCTGGGGTCCGGTGTCAGTGGTGACAGGCAGCGGGGGAGAGGGAACAATCAGTTCCTCTTCCCTGCTAACGTGTGGGGAAGGCGGAGGCATAGGGGAGCTGGGCACAGGTTCATCCCTGGGCACTGGCACTGGCTCACGGTTGACTTCCTCCATCACTTCTTCATCCACGGGTTGTGGGAACAGTATCACTGGAAGAATCACCGCGCCGTTTTGTGTAGGCCAGTCCGCTGGGAAGTCACCCATCATGGTGTGGATTACCTCTTTTGCCTTCTCCGCTGGTGGAGGAACCGGAACCTCAGCCGCTGCCCTCAAGGCTGGTGGGCACCTTTTTAGATGGTCCCGGGAGACCGTGGCCAAAGTGTCCCCTTGGTCACAACTGATCTGGTAGGCCTTCCCATCTCCCCATCCTGTGGGCTGTATGACGTATGGGGTTTGTTCCCATTGATCATCCAGCTTGTGGGTTCTCCTCTTCGGCTTCAGCACTACATCTCCGGGCTGGAAAGGGCCAGCAGACGCCTTCTGGTTGAAGCGCTGCTCTTGCTCTTTCCGACTTCGACTCAAGTTCTTCTCGACATATTCTTGAATCTGTCGGTATTGCACCCTCCGCCGAGTTTCCCATTCAGCTGTCGAAGGGAGTGCTTCTGGGGCCTCCAATCCCATGTCCAGATCCACCGGTAGCTGACCGGGGCGAGCCCTCATCAGGTATGCTGGGGTGCACTTCGTTGAGCTGGAAGGGATATTGTTGTACATATCGACCAAGTTGGGTAGCTTCTCCAGCCACAGGTTCCGCTCTTCCAGCGGCAACGTCTTGAGGAGTCCCAGGACCAAGTGGTTCATTTTCTCACACATGCCATTGGTCTGGGCATGGTAAGGGGTGGTCCGGATCTTCTTGCAGCCGTACAACTGGCAAAACTCATGGAACACCTCCGCTTCAAAGGCCGGGCCTTGGTCAGTAAGCACCTTCTCAGGGTATCCATGTGGTCGACAGAAATAAGCCTGGAACGCTCTAGCGGCAGTACGACCAGTTAGGTCTTTGACTGGGACAACCACCATGAACCTTGAATAGTGGTCTACTATGGTCAGAGCGTAGGTGTACCCACTTCGGCTGGGGGTGAGCTTTACATGGTCCAGGGCGACCAGCTCCAGCGGCTGATGTGTAACGATCGGGTGTAGGGGCGCCTTCTGGCTAGCCTCGTCCTTCCTTCTCAGCGTGCAAGGACTGCACTCTCGGCACCAGGCCTCTACAGACTCCCGCATCCCACTCCAATAGAACCGCTCTCTCAACAGCATCTCCAGCTTCTTCCATCCGAAGTGTCCGGCACCATCATGGTACGCTTGTAGAACGGTGGGCACATTAGCTTGGGGAATCACCAACTGGCGAATTTTCTCATGAGTCTTCGGGTTAATCAGCTCACGGTACAACTTCCCCTGGTGTAGATACAGCCGGGTCCGTTCTCGCCACAGGCGTTGGGCTTCAGCTGGGGCAGCAGGGTCTATTCCGGCAGCGCCTTGCTCCACCAGGATCTTGACTAGGCGGACAGCGGGCGCCTGGTTTTGAACTTCCTGCCACTCCTGACTGGGCAGCGGGTCCAGGTTCACCCGTTGTTGGTGGATATGCACCTTCTCAGTTGGTGGCTGGTGAAGTGCAGGCATCTCGATCTCTTCGAGGTCATCATCCTCGCACCCTTCTTCTGACAAGTGGGGCATCCGAGAGAGTGCATCAGCATTCACGTTGGCACGACCGGCCCTATATTTGATGGTGAAATCGTAGTTGGCTAGCCTGGCCACCCACCGCTGTTCCAACGCGCCCAACTTGGCCGTGTCCAGGTGGGTCAGCGGATTATTATACGTGAAAGCGGTGAACTTTGCTGCGGCCAGGTAATGGCGGAACCACTCGGTGATAGCCCACACCAGCGCCAGGAGCTCGAGCTTGAAAGAGCTGTAGTTCTCAGGATTCCTTTCAGTCGGTTGGAGCTTTCGGCTAGCATAAGCAATCACTCTTTCCTTCCCATCTTGGACCTGGGACAAGACTGCCCCCAAGCCCACATTGCTGGCCTCGGTGTAGAGGATGAACGGGTTGTTGTAATCGGGGTACGTCAGGATCTCCTCTCCAGTCAAGGCCGCTTTCAGTTGATGGAAGGATTCCTCATGCCTCTCTTCCCACACCAGTGGGGCTCCGATGGGTCTACCACCTTTGGTCTGTCCCACGAGGAGGTCTTGCATGGGGGCAGCCATCTTCGTGTACCCCTTGATGAAGCGTCGGTAGTACCCCACCAGACCCAGAAACTGCCTTACTTCCCTTACTGTGGTTGGTCTCGGCCAGTTTTGGATGGCAGTGATCTTCTCGGGGTCGGGGGCGACACCTTCTGCACCCACCACATGCCCCAGGTACTGCACTCTGGGTTTCAGCAGGTGACACTTGGAGGGCTTCAACTTCATCCCGTATTTGGCAAGGGACGCGAACACCTCGGCCAGGTGCTCCAGGTGGGCTTCATACGTCTGGGAGTACACAATCACATCATCCAGGTATAACAGGCCGGTCTCGAAGTTTAGATGCCCCAGACAGCACTCCATCAGCCGTTGGAAGGTTCCAGGGGCGTTGCACAGCCCGAACGGCATACTATTGAATTCACAGAGCCCCATTGGGGTGGTGAAGGCAGTTTTCTCCCGGTCCTCCGGTGCCACAGCCACTTGCCAGTACCCGCTGGTGAGGTCAAGGGTAGAGAAGTAATTCGCAGTTCTCAGTGCGGCCAAAAACTCTTCAATACGGGGCAGTGGGTAAGCATCTTTATGCGTTATCTGGTTAATCTTCCGGTAATCCACACACATCCGCATGGTGTCGTCCTTCTTCTTAACCAGTACCAACGGGGCGGCCCATGGACTACAGCTGTCCCTGATGACCCCTGCCTCCCTCATGTTCCTCAACATGTCCTTGGCACATTGGTAGTGTGCAGGGGGGATAGGCCTGTACCTCTCTTTGATAGGGGGATGTTCACCGGTGGGGATATGGTGTTGGACCCCTTGAATCTGCCCAAAGTCTAGGGGATGTTTGCTAAAAACTTGCTCATACTCCTGTACCACCCGGTATACCCCTTCTTTGTGATGTGTAGGGGTATCGTCAGTGCCTACATGTAGCTGTTGGTGCCACTCATCTAACTCCCCTTGGGGCGGGTGAGTGCTGGCAGTCGGTGGTGAGGTTGGGGGAACTGCCTCGCGGATGGTGTGGGGATCCAGAGTGAGCAACTTGGCAAGTGTAGCATACCGGGGAAGCCTGACTTCTTCCTCCCCGCAGTTCACCACCCTCACAGGCACTCTCCCCTTCTTTACATCTACCACCCCTCGGGCCGCCATTACTGTGGGCCAGTGCTCGGAGGGCATGGGCTCTATCATGGCAGGGTAGTCACGTCCCTGGGGCCCTACTGCTGCCCTACACCAAATCATCATCTCGCTCCTAGGGGGCACAATCAACGGGGTAACATCCATCACTCTCACCCCACCAATCTCTCCTCCTGTCGAGTTCACATGCTGGCGGTACATCAAGGCTCGGATCTCACGCTGCACTGCTCTCTGTCGACTCCCCGCCGCCGTGGCGGCCAGCTGCTGCAGTAGGGTCAGCACATCACTCATACAGTGCTCCATCACATTGGTTCCTAGCACTATCTTCGGGTTATGATCACTGGGTTCATTCATTATCACAATCATACCCTGGTGTTGCAGTTCAGCTCGCCCCATAGTCATGGCCACTTGTTTGTATCCCACTTGGGTCAATGGGAGTCCATCAGCAGCAATCAGTGTTATACTAGCATCTGGGGGAGCCAGCTCATCTTTCCCCCAATACCGTTGATACAGTGTGTATGGTATAGTGGTTACCTGTGATCCAGTGTCCAGGAGAGCCATCACCGGTATGCCGTCCACAGCCACGGGGATGATAGGCCGGGCCCCGATGTACCGGTCCCGCCAGTCTGGGGGGCCATGGGGTTCTACTCCTGAGGATTGGCCCGTGGCCCCAGGGGTTGCTTGTTTAACGGACACCGTCGGGCGTCGTGGCCGGGTTTGCTGCACTTATAACAGATTGGGGCCCCGTTCCGCGAGCCATTGGCCCTTCTCCGCTGCATCCAGGGGATGTCCTCTGGGCTGTCGGCGAGCTGTATCTCCACCAGTGCCTGAGATCTGGTTGGAGGCTGGAGTGCGGCGAGATTCTTAGCAAGGTCCCCATCCATGCGGCGAACTCGAGCAGCGAGCTCCTCCATTGCCCCGCTTGGGGCTGCAGGCACTGGAGGTGTTGGTCTGGTAGGAGCCACCACAACAGGAGCAGACTCAACTGGCCACAGGGTTGGCTCAGGAGCTTCCAATGCGGGGGGTTGCAGAGCTTTGATGGCCCGTTCTTTTAATACGGCAAAGTCAGGGTGTTCTAGGGCCCACAGCCGAAGCTGCTTACGGTCCTCGGAGGACCTCATCCCCTGCACGAACTGCTCACTGAGCATCTTGTTACTGTCCACACTGCTGATGGTGTCCACCCGCTTCAGTGTGCGGAGTGCGGTTTGCAGGCGCAGAGCATAGTTCCGGATGCTATCTGCGGGCCGTTGTCGGCATTGATAGAACTGCATCCGCAACTTTGCCTCGGTACGGGTCTCAAATGCAGTCTGCAGCTTTTCAAAGATGGTGGCTACAGAGGACCGGTCCCCCTTGGCCCATGTCTCCACCTCTTGCTCAGCCGCGCCGGTTAGCTGCCCCAGCACTAGCGCTGCACGCTGCTTATCAGTCAGGGGGTACAATTCTAGCAGCGGACTAAGTTTTTTCCGGAAAACCTGCAAGGCATCAGGTTTCCCATCGCACTGCGGTAACCAGGCAGCTCCGGGCACATAGGGCAAAGAGAACGGCATCACCTGAGCGAGAACTGGGGACGCGGCGCCTCCCGCCAGCGCGGCCGGGACCTGGGCAGGCCCATTCCCATTTACGGGTGCTTCCGCGGCTGTGCCCGCCGCTCCTCCGGCGGCTTTGTTGGGCGCAGATATCTTGTTTCCGTCCCCCTTAGTTTCTTTCCGGCCCCTCCTCTATCGGGGCGGGGTCTTGGCCTTCGAGCCTCCACTACTCGAGGAGACGCTCGAGCGGGAACTCTTCGCGCCCAAGATGGCGGCTTTTCAAATTTTCTGGCCAGACACCTCCGGCGGTAACAAGGCGCACCTCTACCCAACGGCAGAGCGGTAAGATCCTGTTCATGACGCCAAGTTGTCGCGGGCGGAGGAGGGGACGCTGCGCTCTCCCACTGCTCGGGTCCGGCTGCCGCTGCTGCTGCGGCTGCTGCTGCTCGGTGGCTCGAGCGATGGGCCGGATCCCGGGGACTCGAGCGGCACTCCTCGCCTGTGAGTGAAAAGGGGTGGTTTGGTTTTGGGGATATTGTCCGTGACGCCACCCACGGTTGTGGTGATTGTGTGGACACCACCGCTGCTCTGGACGGGGATCCCGGGAGCGGTGACAGGGAGCAGCTTTGGTTGTTAATCCTCCCCTCCGTGGGTAGGGGGTTGGTTGTCCCGGGGCCCGGTGATGGGATAGGGATTGATGACAGGCGGGTTGCGGGGCCTGATGAGGTGCAGGGTCGCAGGGGCAGCGCTGTGCCGCACGGCACGGAGGTACTCACTCAGCCCAATAATGATGACACAGTTCACGGTAAAACAAGCGGCTGGATGGACGGGTCCCTCGGACGGCTGCGGTGTTGTTGTTCCCTGCAGGTTAGCGGTGACTGTCTTTTCCCTGCACCTACTCTGTCTTTACGGTTTCGATGGGTTCCCACCGGTAACCCGCTCCCCGACTTGGATTTCAGCCGGGGAAGCCCCTTTTGCCCGCAGGCGCTGGCCCTGAGAAACGGTTGCCTTGGCGGTGGCGGTGACTCTCTCACTGGGTTGGACTGTTGCCTTCTGTCTGGACTTGACTGTTTGGAAACCCGGAGGTCCCCTTCACTAACGGATTCGGCAACTTCACGGCGACTCCTAGCCTTGCCGGGGTCCGAAAGGCCCCTGCCACTGGTGCTGGCTTCTCTTTGTGTACCGGTCCGGTACCGCCAGGCCACCACCCGTCCACGGTCCTTACGGTAGACTCCAATCGGCCACTCCTGCAGACGGTCACCACCGTCTGCCAACCTTGCTGTCTCGCCCGGGCCACTCACCCGGACGCTGTCAGTCTGTTTGTTTGCTCTAGTACCACTTCACTTCCTCACTCCTCCAACTCCTGAACTAATCTCTCTACTTCACCTCCTTCCACTTCCTCCTCCAAACTAAACTGCCTGTTTTCCCTCCTCCAGGACTGTGAACTCCTCGGTGAGTGGAGACCAACCGCCTGGCTCCACCCCCTGGTGTGGACATCAGCCCCTGGAGGAAGGCAACAAGGGTTTTGTGTCTGACCTTGATGTGCCTGCAGGGAGTGTGGGGTGTGTTGGTGTTGTTCTCTGTGGCCCCTGGCTTGTCCAGGGCGACACAATAGCACTGGCCCTGGAACATTGTGATGCTTAGTGTGATCACTGCCATTGGTGGCCAAGACGAAGGAAGTCCGATGAGCAATCTCAGTGAGGCACTGACACCCCTTATTGTGCTCTCTACACCCCGACCATCAGTGTGTCACAATGCCGATAGCCGTATACCATCTGTCACTCGGGGCTATGAAGAATATCAAACACACGGATACATGCTGCACAGCGGGAATCAAAGGACCAAAAAATGGTCCTGAAAGATTTGTAGCAATCAGCAACCTCACAGCAGGAGCCAGGACGCTGATGCGTGTCACACACTGCAATGTCTCTGGGGAAGTCGCTATTACATCACAAAACGTTACAGCGATATCGCTAGCGATGTTGCAGTGAGTAAAGGGGCCTTAAGCGTTTTAGGGGCTATGAACAACTGATTGCATCTCAACAAGAAAAAGCCACTTAAGTGTCATTACAAGTCAGTCATAAAAGTGTGATTGCTTCTTTTCCTGACACACGATTTTCACATAGATGCTAATCAGTTTAGTGTTGGGTACAGACTTTCCTCATTTCCCAAACAGGGGATTGTTGACATATAGGTTTTCGGTGTAATTAGCCCATTGTCTGATAGTCTCATGTGGGATGAGTAAACATGTGGGTGTTTATACCTGTAGTTCTTGCATCAAGCACATCCTCTCATTTACTATTCCCATACACCGTTATGACTGTCACATGTGTATAACCTCATCGTACGCCAGTGCAACTTTACAAGGAAATCTGCTGCTTCTACCTATAGGTATTGATGAGCTAAGTAAAATGTGTGTGTATTATATGCCTTGTTTGCCTTTAATTGTATTTATAGCTATTTTTATGCTAATTTTATTTGTTTACAAATGATTTGCAACAAAGAACAAAATATCCATCTCATGTACTAATGTGTATTGCAGGCTATGAACAAAGTGAATTGCTTATAATACATCTATGAACTTTTTTGTGTGTTTTTATATTTTTAAATTTGACATCTCATCAAGGAATATTTAGCTCTGGTTTCTAAAGCCTTAAAAAGTAATAATAGAATGGATTAAATGGATCTACAGATTACAAATGTTAACAAGTGTTCAATAATAATATTTATTCATTTATATAGCGCTATTAATTCCATAGCGCTTTACATATATCAGCAATGCAGGGCTCACAATCTGTTCCCTATCACTATGTCTTTGGGAGGAAACAGGAGAACCCGATGGAAACCCACACTAACACGGGAGAACATACAAACTCCTTGCAGAGGTTGTCCTTGGTGGGATTTGAACTTAGAACCCCAGTGCTGCAAGACTGCAGTGCTAACCACTGAGCCACCAATATAGCTAATATCCAAAATTCTCACCTGGATTGTGGGGAATATTGTTACATATACAGTGCCTTGAAAAGGTATTCATACCATATGAAAATGTGTGCATTTGTTCACATTACACCCACAAAGTTAAATATACTTTAGTGGTCTTTATATGTTATACCTACACTAGGTAGCATATTTGCCTCTAGAAGTCACCTAATTGATAAATTGAGCCCACCTGTGTGTCATTTATCCTCAGTATAACAATAGATGTTTTGTGAAGGCCTCAGAGGTTTGATCATCAGTAGGCATCAAACAGCATCCTGAAAACAAGGAATACACCAGACAGTTCAGGAATAAAGTTGTGGATTAGAGTGTTATGAACAAATAACACTCACATGGGTAATGAAAAGGGCAAGGCATGGTAGCACACAACTGGTCCCTGTACAGAATATAAGACTCTAGTCGTACAACTAACAGCACCCTCTCAGACCTGGCTCACTGAAAGGCAGTCAAAGGGTTTCTTGTACCTCCTGAGGGACCAGAGAGTTAGCTACATTGCCTACAAGGGGAAGGAAGGTGTGCAGAAACATACATAAACCCAGTGTAAGGTGGACTGAAACAAGTTCAAATAAGGTGCAAAGATAAGGGGTTTGGAATAAAAACACACAGACTAACAGCAAAGACACAACTGGTATTTTCTTCTTTGGCAAACCCCCTAAGAGGAAGGTCTAAAAATCCCAGGAACAGTCCACATGAAATTTTAGCGAGTAAGGAAATGCAGTAACGGGAGAACATATATATATCCCCACCCAGGTTGTGAGAGGACAAACCAAAGCAGGACAATGAAAAGCACCTGAAGAGGAAAAAATACAGAAAGGAAAAATCAAGGTGATAGTAACAATCAGCAATAGGACCAAGAGGAAAAGGGCCGTAAATCAGCAAAAAGAGTAACCAGAGTAACCATGCACAAATCAAAAGGTTACCAGATCGAATCTCCAAATCGAGTCATGACAGTACCCCCCTTCTACAAGAGGCCACAAGACCATCAGAAGTCTTTACCATCTGACGTCACTGACAGAACTCCCTCACCAGGTGATCCACATGAAGATCCTGCAAAGCAACCCAGGAGTTATCCTCAGGGCCATCATTTTCCACTTCACTAGATACTGCAGATGGCGCCTGACTTGTTTGACCCCACTAATTCGCTCAACCTCATTCTCTTGATCCTCCTCCAAATTCATTTCAAAAATATTTTGAGGACCAGTAGTCCCCTCAAATTTTTTCAAACAGGAAGAGTGGAAGGAATTATTGATCCTCCAGGCAATTGAAAGTTGAAACTTAAAGAGAACCTGTCACCAATTTTTTGCCTTATAAGCTGTGGCCACCACCAGTGAACTCTTATATACAGCATTCTAGAATACTGTATATAAGAGCCAAGGCCACTTTACAGAATGTAAAAAACAGCTTTATAAGATTCACCTAGGTGGTGGTCCGGTCCGAAGGGTGTCGCTGTTCTCGGTCTGGCACCTCCTCCATCTTGTGTGATCGCCGTCCTCTGGCTGTTTGACACATGGTAAGGTTTCAATAATAGGGATGGCTTTGCGCTTTTTTGATCAAAAATAGTGTTTACTTAATACCCTATATTTATTCATATGCACTATGGTTTTGTTTAGTTACAGCAGGGTATACGTCCATATTACTTTCATCTTAGGTTTTCTTAGTCTTCACAGATGCCTATAGAAAAAGTCGGATACTTGTATAAGAGATATCTCAGAACCTGCATCTTTACATTTAAGACTTCCCTCCTCTTTTTTCTTTAGAAATCCATTAATAAATTTGAAACATTGCGCCACAACATGATCCGAATGATCATAGTAAAAGTAAAAACAAGCTGATGTTCCGAGGATCCAGAACATAGACGAAAATATAATTTACACAAAGTAAAAAAAGATGTAAAATGTCTGTCCCTGTCAAAGCAATCTGGCAACATTGCCTTGGGTTCAGGTGTAATACGGATGGCCCCAGGCATTAGGAACAGCCAAACATGTGAGTTTTTGTTGTTGCATAATATCCGCAACCTCCAAGAACAACATCTGCATTTGTTTGGCCAAGGTGCCAATTGGATCCATGCTGACACCCTAGACTCAGTACATATTACCTGGTCAGTTTTACCATATACTGTAGTTAGCATGGTAACTCAAAAACAATTGTGGAAGTACACTTTTTTTTGTAGTTTCCCAGCACTTGGATTTTTTTTGTATGGTGTAATTCAAAAGTACATCTCGTCCTGCAAAAACAAGCCCTCAAACGGCTATATTGATGGGAAAAAAAGGTAAGGCTTTTGTAAGAAGGGAACAAAAAATGAAAGCGCAAGAACGGAAAATGGCCATGGTGTGAAGAGGTGGAATTTGAAATCCAGTTTATGTCTCTACATTGTTTATATTGGAAATCTAGAAAGAGTTCAAAGATGGGCATGACGGTTAATAAATGAGATGGAAGGCAGGAGCAGATTTACAATTTGCCTAAGGCAACAGATACTTTAAACTAAAGACTAGTTAAGATATAACCTTTAAATCATTTTTTTTAAATAAATCATGGACACACAAGAATTAATTAAATTAATTAGGGTATCTGTTGCCTAAGGGTGGATTTACAGGCTACGATGTCGCTAAAGCGATCTCGTTGGGGTCACGGAATTTGTGACTCGCATCCGGCCGCTTTAGCGATGTCGTTGTGTGTGACACCTATGAGCGATTTTGAATCGTCGCAAAAACTTTCAAAATCGCTCATCGGTGACATGCCCCCCTATTCCCAATTATCGTTGCTGCTGTAGTAACGATGTTGTTTGTGGTTCCTGCGGCAGCACACATCGCTATGTGTGACGCCGCTGGAACGACAAACATCTCCTTACCTGCTTCCACCGGAAAAGGAGGAAGGAAGGAGGTTGGCGGCATGTTCCGGCCGCTCATCTCCTCCCCTCCTTTTCTATTGGGCGATGGTTCAGTGACGCTGCAGTGACGTCGCTGTGACGCTGAACGAACCGCCCCTTAGAAAGGAGGCGGTTTGCCGGTCACTGCAAAGGTATGTGCGTGTGACCCTGCTGTAGCAATAATGTTCGTTACGGCAGCGATCACCACATATCGTGCCACCAACGGGAGCGCGTGCTATCGCACGCGACATCGCTAGCCGATGCTACAATTGGCAAGTGCCCACGATGGATCGGCTCTCCCACAGTGATCTGCATCACTATCAGGTCCCTCACCGTTCCGCTAACACACACATGGGACCCAGGATCCTTCTGCTCTCTCACCAATATCTGTTACTCTTGCTGCCGATCCTCAATGTAGTAAGGCACGCAACACCAAAGTTATCTTGGCCAACCAGTTTTTGTTTACTTTGATTCTTCACTTCGCTATGACAGACATAACTTTCCTTCCTCTCTCTGTAGGGTACTACTCTTCATGCTGTCCCCCACTATCTTGGACCATATCCTCAATACTTTGGAGTCTGTACCTCCTTCCCCCTTATACCTCCCACCTTCGTCGTCTTCTGAGCTCCGACAGCTCTCTAGCCGGACGACTCTCTAAGCCTGCTAGAGTAAGCCATACTCTCCGGACTTCCAGAGGTTACATTTGGGTTTTCTGACTGGCCCTCACACCAAGACCATGTCTTCTCACTTCGAACCCACTTCTTCCACTTCTTCCACCCCCAGCAACTTCATCTGGAGCTCCCCTTCCTTACCATCTTTCCTACCATCTGTCACACCTCCCTTATTACTTTAATCCTATGTTAGCTAACACCTCTTCCAAACTCGCTCTATCGCCTGCTAACCCAACCATACTTTGGTACCTTGTTGAACAATCCCAGTTCTGCTATATCCTAATGGTATTCTCTTCTAAAACATGTAAATACCCACACATGCATTTATAATATACAACAGTAAATACATAAAACAGTATATTTCCATCATGGGGCATTGCCCACCTGTTAGACCTGTGTGGCTGCACCAATGATATGTCTGCCCCTGAATCAGTCTTATAAACCCCTTGAATCCGGCAAGGAAATTAAAAAGTTTTGTGTGAGAATGGAACAGGTAGACAGCGTTAACCTTATATTCATGCTTCTACACTTTTAATTAATGTTTTCGCTTTCTGTAGACCTGGTGAATCCACTGTGTAGCATCAATGAATTAATTTCGTCTACACTTTCCTGGTAAGTGGAATACCTGCTATTGTTCCTATTGTTACTGTGGATAGACCCACTAATTAATGTGAGTCTGGCCATGGCTTTCAATCAGCATAAAACTATTCCGGAGAAAGGTGAGTCTATTTTGTTTGTGCAGAAAAAAATAGGAGCCTTTAATGTTATCTGGTGGATTAGGGCAATTAGGCTGTTCACTAAATACACAAGTTTATCTCTGCATTTCTCAGTAATTTGATTTATGATGAAGACAGCCCTAAAAAGCTTTTCAAAGATAAGTATTTTGAGAAGACAAAATTAAAATGGGAAATTTAACCCCATATAACTCCAGACGTGGTTTTTTTCTTTTTGTCTTACTAGATAACCATTAACAAAGCCTTGTCCTTTAAAGATATTGACTAACTTGTTTCATGCTAGAAATGTTTTATATGTGTTGTTTTTCATGGCCTTGAAATCATTCATTACCATGATTTCCCAAGAGAAAAAGTAAAAAAACCCAACATTTTCCAGCCATCACTCCAGCACTATATTGATCACCGGACTAAGCAAGGGTCTATTATCTTGATTACTTTTTTCCTAATATAGTTACCGGTTTCTTCCCTATATTTAGCTGTCTGTAAGCATATAGTATTCATACTATAGATTAATATGACAATTAAAGGGGGTGGTCATGAATTAATAAAAATAAAGATAAATTACCACTGAGGGCAATGATTGGCTGCAGCAGTCATTGAAGTTGATCGATGTGACATCATTGCTAATGCAGGATCACTTCAAGTGCATCTCTATAAATTAGAATATAATTAAAAAGTTAATTTATTTCACTAATTCAATAAAAAAGTGTTTATTTCTGTTAATATTGTTGATTATGGCTTACAGCTAAGGAAATATGGACAAGACTGCTGACGTGACAGATGTCCAGAAGGCAGTCATTGACACACTCCACAAGGAGGGTAAGCCACAAAAGGTCATTGCTAAAGATGCTGGCTGTTCACAGAGTGCTGTATTCAAGCATATTAAGGGAAAGTTGAGTGGAAGGAAAAGGTGTGGTAGAAAAAGGTGCACAAGCAACTTGGATAACCAAAGCCTTGATAGGATTGTTAAGAAAAGGCCATTCAAAAATTTACAAGAGATCCACATGGAGTGGACTGCTACTGGAGTCAGAGCTTCAAGAGCCACCACTCACAGACGTATCCAGGACATGGGCCACAACTGTCGCATTCCTTGTGTGAAGCCACTCATGACCAATAGACAACGCCAGAAGCGTCTTACCTGGGCCAAGGATAAAAAGAACTGGACTGTTGCTCAATGGTCCAAGGTGATATTTTCAGATGAAAGTAAATTTTCATTTGGAAATCGCGGTCCCAGAGTCTGGAGGAAGAGTGGAGAGGCTACAATCCAATCTGCTTGAGGTCTACTGTGAAGGTTCCACAATCAGTGATGGTTTGGGGAGCCATGTCATCTGCTGGTGTAGGTCCACTATGTTTTATCAAGGCCAAAGTCAGAGCAGCCGTTTACCACTAAATTTTAGAGCATTTCATGCTTTTCTCTGCCAACAAGCTATTTGGAGATGGAATTTTCATTTTCCAGCAGGACGTGGCACCTGGCTACACTGCCAAATGTGCCAATACCTTGTTTAACCCCTTAACCCTGAGCGATTTTCCGTTTTTCAGGAGGATTTGCTC
Source organism: Anomaloglossus baeobatrachus (assembly GCF_048569485.1). Classification (NCBI taxonomy): domain Eukaryota; kingdom Metazoa; phylum Chordata; class Amphibia; order Anura; family Aromobatidae; genus Anomaloglossus; species Anomaloglossus baeobatrachus. The sequence goes on along the minus strand of NC_134359.1, from coordinate 116,751,154 downwards.
CCCTTCTTCCGAGAGATGTAACTTTTTTATTTTTCCATCAAACTTGCCATATGAGGGCTTGTTTTTTTTGCGAGACGAGTTGTACTTTTAAATGAAACAATAATTTTTACCATATAGTGTACTGGAAAACGTCAAAAAAATTCCAAGTGCGGAAAAATTTGAAAAAAAGTTCAATTACATGATTGTTTTTAAGATATTTTATTCACCGTGTTCACTATATGGTAAAACTAATGTGTCAATGTGATGCCTCAGGTCAGTATGAGTTCGTAGACACCAAACAGTTATAGGTTTACTTTTATCTAAGGGGTTAAAAAAAAAATCTGAATTTTGTCCAAAAATGTGGCACTCTTTTTGCGACCTGTAGCACTCCCATTTTTGCGCAGACACTATGTTTTGATTGCCTGTTATTGCATTTTGCGCAAAATTTGTGACGGACAAAAAACGTAATTTTGCCGCTACACTGTTTACCAATCAGATTAATTGATTTTATATTTTGATAGATCGGGCGTTTCTGGTGATACCAAATGTGTGTATTTTGTTTGTTTTTAACCCTTAACCCCTTAACAACCGCAGGCCGTACTGGTACGTCCTAAACCATCAAGGTGTAATCACCTGCAGCTGCTGCGGGCAGCTGAAGGTGATTTCTGCACATGTCAGCTGATTTGAACAGCTGACATGTGTGTCTCGCAGGCACAGGTGAATCTGCAATCCACCGTGCCTGTTCACCCCTTAAATTGCACTGTCAAAATGTGACAGTGCGATTTAAATCCCCACTGCGGTAATCGCGCACTCACCTGCCACCTTCGGAAATCACGTGACGTGCTCACGTAGAGCTTATGGTTGCCATGGTAGCACAGGGTCATGTGATGACTCCTGCAGCTCACATGACTCACTTTTTGTAACAGTCGGCCGAGTGCCATCTGTTACAAGACAAGAGTATTTCTGGTGATCTCAGCTGTATAACTCTGATCAACAGAAATGAATGAGCAATGAGACTGCTGATCCTTATAGTCCCCTAGGGGGACTAGTAAAAAAAAAAAAAAGAAAAGCTTTTACAAAATTAAAAAAAAATAAAAAAGTTCAAATCACCCCACTTTTGCCCCATTGAAAATTAAAGGGTTAAAAAAGATAAGAAATATACACACCTTTGGTATCGCCATGTTGAGAAATGCCCGATATATCAAAATATAAAATAAATTATTCTGATCGCATAGTGGCAAAAAAATTCAAAACGCCAAAATTACATTTTTTGCTAAAATACAATACCAGGCATTCAAAATGTAGCATCTGCGCAAAAATGGTACCATTAAAAACATCAGTATAAGGAACAAAAAAAAAAAAAAAAAAAAGCACTGACCCATAGTTCCTGAAAAATGAAAACACTGTGGGTCGCGGAAAATGGTGCAAAAAGAGTGCCACTTTTTTTGGACAAACTTCTGAATTTTTTTAAGCCCTTAGATAAAAGTAGACCTATACATGTTTGGTGTCTACAAACTCATACTGACCTAAGGCATCACACTGACACATCAGTTTTACCATATAGTGAACACGGTAAATACAAAATGCCAAAAACAATCTTTGAATCACACTTTTTTGCAATTTTTCCACACTTGGGATTTTTTTTTGCTGTTTTCCTGTACACTATATGGTAAAACGTATGGTTTCTTTAAAAAGTACAACTCATTCCGCAAAAAACAAGCCCTCACATGGCAAGATTGACAGAAAAATAAAAAAAGTTAGAGCTCTTTTTTCAAGCAGTTCTATGGTATTTTTTCATGATAAATTAGTGTAGGGACCTGCAAATGTGAGAATCCGTGACAAGGATTGCGGGCTTCCATATTTTGGTACAAAATATCAACTAATATCTCACAATTGAGGTATGGAACATTTTATCCATTTTTGCAGGATGTGTGTGGACCTGTTGGTGGTATATTGGTAAGCCTGTCATGTGTGATGCATGTATATAGTGCTAACTGACCCGCCTGGCCTAGTGTTGTGCGTCATTTATAGGCCATAATTTAGACACTGTGCATCTCGCCTATCTGTGTGAGATGCACTTGTATAGTGCTGATTAGCCCACCTGACCTGGGTTTCGAGCGTCATCTATAGTTCACAGTTCAGACACTGTGCATCACACCTATCTATATGATGGGCTCCCAGTGCAAGCCTTATTAGTGTGCAAGTTTTTTGCTAAGCAGCCGCCCCCCTCCCCTCTAGGTTGAATGGGTTGAGTGGCTGTGACATCAGCATCTTGCACCTGGGCTGCAGCTGCCTTCAAGAGGAAGGTCTAGCACATTCTGTTTGTGCGTGCATCATCTGGTCTGGCATCTTTGGTAGGTTTTTCTTTTTTGATGCAGTTCTATGGTATTTTTTATCCCTTCATGATTTAGAACGTACCACTACGTCCACAGTATCACTGTGCTTGATTAGCCAACAAACTTGCCTGACCTAAATTCCATTGAGAGGGCAACATTTCTGAGTGTAAAATCATTTTTTCAGTTGGTCTTCTATAATATTCTAATTTTCTGAGATAATGACTTTTGGACTTTTTATTGTCTGTAAGCCATAATCATGAACATTAATAGAAAATAGATCCCTCTGTGTGTAATAACTCAATATAATACAGTCATGGCCAAAAGTTTTGAGAATGCTACAAATATTAATTTTTACAAAGTCTACTGCCTAAGTTTTTCTAATGGCAATTTGCATATACTCCAGAATGTCATAAAGAGTGATCAGCTTAACAGCAATTACTTGCAAAGTCAATATTGGCTAAGAAAATGAACTTTAACCCCCAAAACACATTTCAACATCATTGCATTCCTGCCTAAAAAGGAGCAGCTAACATTGTTTTAGTGATTGTTCCATTAACACAGGTGTGGGTGTTGATGAGGACAGGGCTGGCGATCAATCAGTCATGATTAAGTAAGAATGACACCACTGGACACTTTAAAAGGAGGCTGGTAATTGGTATCATTGCTTCTCTTCAGTTAACCATGATTATCTCTAAAGAAATAAGTGCAGCCATCATTGCTCTGCACAAAAATGGCCTAACAGGGAAGAGTATCGCAGCTACAAAGATTACACCTCAGTCAACAATCTATCGCATCATCAAGAACTTCAAGGAGAGAGCTTCCATTGTTGCCAAAAAGGCTCCAGGGCGCCCAAGAAGGACCAGCAAACGCCAGGACCGTATCTTAAAACTGTTTCAGCTGCGGGATCGGACTACCAGCAGTGCCGAGCTAGCTCAGCAATGGCAGCAGGCTGGTGTGAGTGCTTTTGCATGCACTGTGTGAGGAAAGAGTTAACCTTTTCCACTGACTTAGAAAAATAATAGAAATTCATTCTCCCTGGCAAGACCAAACCAGACTTATTTGCGTAATAAACTGTGAGACCAACTTCAAGGACACAGAATGTTTTGACTTAGAAATGACTGACAAACATCTTGTTATGGGAATAAGAACGCAACAGTTTATTATGGGAGCATAAGTCATTATGTTAATTTCTCTTGCTGGGAATATGTAATTCACGCCTTTAATGAATATGTATGCTGCATAGTTACGCCCTAATCAAATCTGTATAACCTTGTAATGTAAACAAAATAATACAGTTTCTTTTTGGGAGCCGCACGTCTCCTAGCCTTTACGTGTATAACGGTGTCTGCCTGTTTTCATTGAAGGCTAAAGGGAGGGCAGAGGGGGGTCACCGGTACCCTCTCTCATTTGGGCATCGCTGGCAATAGCTGTGACCGTTAGGTCAACCTAACATTATCTGGCGCCCGAAAAGCAGGGACCCGTGTTTGTAATCCCAGGACGCAGTGGACTGTCTTGCCAAGCCGAGGAGGAGGTGACCAGACGTGGGGACCAGAAACACCTGGCCAGGTAAGAGTTGAACCTTATTCTTCTCTTTATGCTCCCCATCTCTGTTCAGTTCCTTCCTCAACGCGCAAAAGGTGCACTGTGAGTAGATACTGGGTTATTGGCGGGTTTCTACTGAACTCTGAGAGAGCCTTGCCAGCTGATGTTTTCTGTGCCTTGTTTGGTTGTTTGCTTGTTCGTTTCTCTGTGTTTCTCTGCCTCTCCGTGTGTCGCGTGTCTGCTCTCCTGCGCTTTACTTCTGTGCTGTTGTTCTTGTTGGTTGTCATAGATTCCATACATCAGTGAGTGTTGAAAGGGAATAGTGTACCTGCTCTGTTCAATGGATGTGATATTCACTGCCCTAGTGTTAGTGGGAATAGCCCTGTTTGCCATTGCCATCGGATATAGAGTGTACCTGTGGTACAAGAAGGGCAACCCAGCGCCATTCAACATTCTCAGCCCCCTCTGAACAGTTAGGACACCACCTTTCAGTAGGAATACAGATTAAGAGTCAGTCTCTGGGTACTTCCAGGAAAGGTGGTTCTAGACCTCACCTTAGGTAGGAATACAAAAGGAGTTAGTCTCTGAGTATCTCCAGGATAGGTAGGTTTAGTCCAAAGGACGTTCAAGGGTCTAAAAGCTGAAGAAGATAGACGAAGAATGGGACAAGGAATATCAAAAGACAGAAGAGCTGGATGCACCCTGCAACATCTCATTACGTGTTATCATGGCAAGAGGACAGCCAGTCAGTCCAAGGAAGTTTTCAAGACATTTGGATTGAAGGGAAAGGATCAATTGGACCCCAACAAATGGAATACAATAACAGCTACTAGAGCAGGAGTGATAGCAGATAAATCATGGACTAAACTGATCAGAACTCTTTCTGACATGGCAAAAACAGCCCACGATCAAGGTTGGATATACCATGAAGAATCAGACACATGGGAAGAAGCTGGGAAGCAAGCTAATAAGGATCACCAGCCTCCTCCGTACCTGTCAGCTACTCCTGGAACGACTCCAAAAATAGCAGGATCCCCGGAATGGACCTGCACAAACTGTAGCCAACAAAATCCGGACTGGAGTGAAAAATGCCTAGCCTGTGGAGCTCCACAGCACAAGCTACAAGCCACAGCACCAGTGCCTCTTTATCCCGTAGTGGAAAGAAGAGTCCTGATAAGACCACCTGTTAATCCACAAAACCCAGATGCTCCTAGAGATGCAGTTCCCCGTACATATGAAGACTACGTACCCTGGACTCCAGCCGAGCAGATGGCTTTTCTGCAAAATGCTCCAGACCCGACTAGAAACCCAGTCAGTTTTTCACGTTACCTGAACCAAATACAGGTCTCCTACAGAAGTACTTGGTTGGACATGGAAGGTTTGTGTAGAGTTAAAATGTCTCCCGAACTGTATGCCAAACTCACTGCCCACCTGGCAGGACATGCTCCGGACGATACCCGTAATGTGGAATCGGGCCAAGACTTCATGATAAGACTCAATCTCTTCTGCGCCCAGGAGCAAAGAACTAAGGGCACAATGGGACCAGTGCATCAAGGTCCTGTGGAGAATGTCAGTTCATTTTACTACAGATTGATGCAGTCATTCACAGATGAAGGGCTGGACTTACAAGCGGGTGCAATACGTCGCCTGATGGTAAGATCCTTCATGGATGGAATACATGCACCTCTGGCAGAAAGATTGAAAGCGTGCTGCCCAGAATGGAGGAACATGGAAGACATAGATCTTCTAGTCAACAAAGCAAGTGGCTTAGAAACCGACGCAAAGGATAAAAGGAGCAACAAGAAAGTTGTCATAGCAGCAGTGGACGGCCAGCCAGAAGGTACAAGAAAGAAGGCACCGACCTGCTACTATTGTGGAATCAAAGGACATGTGATCAGAGACTGTAGAAAGAAGAAGAGGGACACTCAAAACCGACCCGAGAGTCAGGAGGAGAAGACTGCCTGACTTGCGGCAGCACGGGATAGGGATGCCAGAGGTCCATTTATACATGTCCCCCTTCACATTGGCAACAAGGAAATAAGAGCTTTAGTGGACTCAGGAGCCTCTCGCTCCGTACTCCCCAAGAATCTGGTGCCTGAAGGATCCATCTCCTCTGAAGCTACAGTAGTATCCGGATTTGATGGACAAGCCCAGATAATCCCAATAACACATCCACTGAAGGTGAAACTGGGACCACACATGTTCGTGTCTAAATTCTTAGTGTCCCCCCTGGGTGGAGATGCCCTAGTGGGAGCAGATCTACTATCAAGACTGCAAGCTCAGATTGTCTACAATGAAGATGGATCTGCTATCCTGCAAATTCCAGAAGATATCCCAGAAGAAGTCCTGTGCACTCTTCAGATGATAGAAGACCAACCAGAATCTGAAGTTACACATGAAGTAAACACGGACCCAATACTTCTACAAGTTCCTGCAAAACTCTGGTCCACATCAAAAACTGACCTCGGCACACTACCCGTGCCCCCCGTAAAGGTTTCAGTCAAGCCTGGAATTATACCACCGCAGCTGAGACAATACCCTCTTAATGTTCAACAGGAAGCTGCCCTAGATTACCAGATAAAAGAACTGTTGAAGTCTGGAGCCCTCAGAATTACTAAGTCTCCTTACAACACTCCGTTGTTTCCTGTTAAGAAGAGACAAGTAAAAAAAGGTGATCCAGTTACGTACCGGATGGTACACGATCTGAGGGCAGTGAACTCAATACTGGAGCCCCTCACCCCTGTTGTACCAAATCCACATACGCTGCTTACACAGGTGCCGGCTACATCCACCCATTACACGGTCATAGACCTTGCTAATGCTTTTTTCTCAGTACCACTGGACCCAGCATGCCAAGATTTCTTTGCATTCACGCACAAGCAAAATCAATATACATGGACACGCCTGCCTCAAGGTATGCAACATTCTCCTACGCTATATACTCAGGCAATGAGCAATGTACTTCGGGGCTGGGAACCCCCTGAGCACTGTGTCCTTCTTCAGTACGTGGATGATTTACTACTGTGTTGCCCTAATGAAGAAATCTGTAAAACGGCTTCAATAAGTCTTCTTACCTTTCTGGCAGAAGTAGGATGCAAAGCGAGCAGAGATAAGTTGCAGTTCTGCAAAACGAGGGTCACTTTCTTGGGTCATTGCCTTTCTGCGGGACAAAAACACCTCAGCCCGGACAGACAAGAAGTTATCAGGAAAGCAAGCATTCCTAGAAATCTCAAACAACTCAGAGGATTTTTAGGGCTAATATCTTTCTGCAGACAGTGGATTCCCAATGCATCGCTACTCATGCAACCGCTGTATGATTGCACAAAGAATATTCCTTTCTCCCTCACAGAAGAAGCTCAACAAAATTTTCAAAAGCTCAAGGAACTAGTGATTGATGCACCTGCTCTGGCACTACCAAACTATGATCTCACCTTCAATCTGTTCGTAGCAGAGCTTCAAGGATTTGCCGTAGGAGTACTCACCCAGAAGACAGACAAACATCACATAATCGGGTACTACTCCTCTCAACTCGACAACGTTACCAGAGCAGCACCAACCTGTGTCCGTGCTGTTACAGCAGTTTCAAACATACTTTGGTACTGGATTACCTCACTGCAGCCCAAGGGGGGATGTGCCAAGTAGTAGGCCCCAGCTGTTGTCACTACATAGATCCAAGAGGAACTTAAAGAGCCCAAGCCAGTTTAACTGAGATACAAAAGCTGAGGAAAAAACATGATGAGGAGGTACTCAGAAGCTCAGATGCTTGGTGGAGCAATACCTTTTCAATGTTCAACCCTGCAAACTGGTTTAAGGGAATAGGAGGATGGTTCATGGGGATATTGCAATCAGTGTTCCAAGTGTTACTCTGTTTGGTAGTTGCTTATGTAGTGTTCAAGTTGCTAATGGCTTTGTTTTCCCGCTGCTTGAAGCAATGTAGATACAATGATTATTCAGCACCCGTATGAAATCACTAATATGCCTTTTTCTCTTCTCTACTCTTTCCTCTAGAAATCACCTTGGCGTATCATGATGAGACTCCTATCGAGAGGCATGCAGGCAGTCCTGGGTGACGGATGTGAGACGACACTCCCTGAGCAACCCGCGGCTCAGAAAGTATCTGGAGACTAGCCTGCTCGCTTTATAGTCCACAGCTTCTCGATGGCCCCCTGTCCATCAATCACGCCAATAGGGGGGATTGTGAGGAAAGAGTTAACCTTTTCCACTGACTTAGAAAAATAATAGAAATTCATTCTCCCTGGCAAGACCAAACCAGACTTATTTGCGTAATAAACTGTGAGACCAACTTCAAGGACACAGAATGTTTTGACTTAGAAATGACTGACAAACATCTTGTTATGGGAATAAGAACGCAACAGTTTATTATGGGAGCATAAGTCATTATGTTAATTTCTCTTGCTGGGAATATGTAATTCACGCCTTTAATGAATATGTATGCTGCATAGTTACGCCCTAATCAAATCTGTATAACCTTGTAATGTAAACAAAATAATACAGTTTCTTTTTGGGAGCCGCACGTCTCCTAGCCTTTACGTGTATAACGGTGTCTGCCTGTTTTCATTGAAGGCTAAAGGGAGGGCAGAGGGGGGTCACCGGTACCCTCTCTCATTTGGGCATCGCTGGCAATAGCTGTGACCGTTAGGTCAACCTAACAACTGTGAGGCGGAGACTGCTTGAGCAAGGCCTGGTTTCAAGGAGGGCAGCAAAGAAGCCACTTCTCTCCAGAAAAAGCATCAGGGACCGACTGATATTCTGCAAAAGGTACAGGGAGTGGACTGCTGAGGACTGGGGTAAAGTCACTTTCTCAGATGAATCCCCTTTTCGATTGTTTGGGACATCTGGAAAACAGCTTATTAGGAGAAGAAGAGGTGAGCGCTGCCACCAGTCTTGTCTCATGCCAACTATTAAGCATCCTGAAACGATTCATGTGTGGGGTTGCTTCCTAGCCAAGGGAATCGGCTCACTCATAGTCTTGCCTAAAAACACAGCCATGAATAAAGAATGGTACCAGAATGTCCTCCAAGAGCAACTTCTCCCAACTGTCCAAGAGCAGTTTGGCGCCCAACAATGCCTTTTCCAGCATGATGGAGCACCTTGCCATAAAGCAAAGGTGATCACTAAATGGCCCATGGAACAAAACATAGAGATTTTGGGTCCATGGCCTGGAAACTCCCCAGATCTTAATCCCATTGAGAACTTGTGGGCAATCATCAAGAGACGGGTGGACAAACAAAAACCAACACATTTTGGCAAAATGCAAGCATTGCTTATGCAAGAATGGACAGCTATCAGTCAGGATTTGGTCCAGAAGCTGATTGAGAGCATGCCAGGGAGAATTGCAGAGGTCCTGAAGAAGAATGGTCAACACTGCAAATATTGACTTGCTGCATTAACTCATTCTAACTGTCAATATAACCTTTTGGTACTCATAATATGATTGCAATTATATTTCTGTATGTGATGTAAACATCAGACAAACACAATTAAAAACCAGAGGGCAACAGATCATGTGAAAATATAATTTTGGTGTCATTCTCAAAACTTTTGGCCATGACTGTATATGTGTTTCCCTTTTTGTATTGAATTACAGAAATAAATGAACTTTTTGATCATATTCTATTTTATTGAGATGCATTTGTAGAGTAGCAGGGAATTGAACAGAGAAATGTTTATTTCATTATAATCAAGACAACCCTTTATTATTTTAATTGCCAAAAAAGTGGTGTAATATGTAATATAAGCAATCTTGACAAATGTGGGCTAAGCAGAAAATTTGGATTAAAATTTTATACCGTATACACATATAGATCATATCACTATTGATTGTACATTTCAAACATGCAGGATGCTTTGTGTCTCTCTGTGAACTTCTGTGCCTTCAGTGAAATGAATCTTTTTTTTCTCCTGCTTATCATACAGCTACACATAAGTAAACTTTATTTTTAGAACTTTGCTATTGCCTTCACTACAAAATTATAAAGTACTTATGAACTTACTTGATGTGATTTTCATCCTAAAGCACAAAGAGATTTTCCATCATGGAAACATATTCACAACTATACAAAAATTGGCAGAGGAGTCAGATAGAAGAGAAAAAATAATCCTGTTGAATTGTACCATAATTGGCATTTTATATCTATATATGTGAGAAGAAAAAATCAGCATGGTGTAAAATTCAGCTATAAATAGGGCTTTACGACTTTGCCCAAGAAACAGTATCTATGTAGTCACAGAGGAACAGCATACAGGAATCAGGATTTACAACTGGTACTCCTGTGTTGTGTCCAAGGAGTAGCTTATGGCCAGTGGGACCAGTTGGCAGATGAGGGTGAACAACAACAAAAAGAGGAATTAAATCCTCCAATAGCTAAGCAATTACACACAGAAAAATGGCAGTAGATGTAAACTGCCCAGGCAAAAAAACAACTAATGCACCACCAGGGTGCAGCAAGACCTCCAATAAATGGAGGCATCACAGGTGCAAGAGGAGCAAATCACTCTACCGTTTCCAATGCTGGAGGGGAGCGATTGCTTGTGGTAAAATTGCATACTTGTAGCTTGCATAGGGCACCGTTCACACATGCAGGTTCACAGTATCTGGTAAGCAGCCTATTAGTTACGCCCATCCTATTAGATGCCAGCGGGCTGCGCCAGTAGTACATATGTGCACCATGCAGGGACAGTGACTATAGTATGCAAGGACTAACAAACAGAGCCCTGGCTGCATCCTGTATAAAATGTTCTGTGCAAAAGAATATATAAATATATGAGGTATTGGTTGGTATTATGGCCATAGTACAGTAGCCCACAATCCACGTCACGGATCCTCATTCTTGAGGATCTCTACTCTAATATATACAGTGCCTTGCGAAAGTATTTGGCCCCCTTGAATTATTCAACCTTTTCCCATATTTCAGGCTTCAAACATAAAGATAAAAAATTTAAATTTTATGATGAAGAATCAACAACAAGTGGGACACAATTGTGAAGGTGAACGATATTTATTGCTTGTTTTAGCTTTTTCCACAGATTCTCGATTGGATTCAGGTCTGGACTTTGACTTGGCCATTCTAACACCTGGATACGTTTATTTGTGAACCATTCCATTGTAGATTTTGCTTTATGTTTTGGATCACTGTCTTGTTGGAAGACAAATCTCCGTCCCAGTCTCAGGTCTTTTGCAGACTCCAACAGGTTTTCTTCAAGAATGGTCCTGTATTTGGCTCCATCCATCTTCCCATCATTTTTAACCATCTTCCCTGTCCCTGCTGAAGGAGAGCAGGTAAAAATCATGATGCTGCCACCACCACGTTTGACAGTGGGGATGGTGTGTTCAGGGTGATGAGCTGTGTTGCTTTTACGCCAAACATATCGTTTGGCATTGTGCCCAAAATGTTCGATTTTGATTTCATCTGACCAGAGCATCTTCTTCCACATGTTTGGTGTGTCTCCCAGGTGGCTTTGTGGCAAACTTTAAATGACACTTTTTATGGATATCTTTGAGAAATGGCTTTCTTCTTGCCACTCTTCCATAAAGGCCAGATTTGTGCAGTGTACGACTGATTGTTGTCCTATGGACAGACTCTCCCACCTCAGCTGTAGATTTCTGCAGTTCATCCAGAGTGATCATGGGCCTCTTGGCTGCATCTCTGATCAGTCTTGTCTTTGTTTGAGATAAAAGTTTGGATGGACGGCCGGGTTTTGGTAGATTTGCAGTGGTATGATACTTCTTCCATTTCAACATGATCGCTTGCACAGTGCTCCTTGGAATGTTTAAAGTTTTGGAAATCTTTTTGCAACCAAATCCGGCTTTAAACTTCTCCACTACAGTATCACGGACCTGCCTGTTGTGTTCCTTGGTCTTCATGATGCTATCTGTGCTTTAAACAGAACACTGAGACTATCACAGAGCAGGTGCATTTATACGAAGATTTGATTACACACAAGTGGCTTATATTTATCATCATCAGTCATTTAGGACAACATTGGATCATTCAGAGATCCTCAATGAACTTCTGGAGTGAGTTTGCTGCACTGAAAGTAAAGGAGATGAATAATATGACACGCCCCGATTTTCAGTTTTTCTTTTTTACAAAAATTTAAAATAAGCAATAAATATTGTTGACTTTCACAATTGTGTCCCGCTTGTTGATTCTTCACCATAAAATTTAATTTTTTATCTTTATGGTTGAAGTCTGAAATGTGGGAAAAGGTTGAAAAATTCAAGGGGGTCGAATACTTCCGCAAGGCACTGTATGTATATATAAAAAGACAACAACAACAAAAAGAGGAATTAAATCCTCCAATATCTAAGCAATTACTTAGCAATTACTAATGCAATTACTAATGCACTACCAGGATGCAGCAAGACCTCCATTTTTTGGAGGTCTTGCTGCATCCTGGTAGTGCATTAGTTTTTTTGGCCTGGGCAGTTTACATCTACTGCCATTTTTCTGTGATTAATTGCTTAGCTATTGGAGGATTTAATTCCTCTTTTTGTTGTTGTTGTTTTTTTTATATATACATGGGACCCACAAGAGTGAGGATCCGTGATGTGGATTGTGGGCTACCGTACTATGGCCATAATACCAACCAATACCTCATATATTTATATATTCTTTTGTATAGAACATTTTGTACAGGATGCAGCCAGGCCTCTTTTTGTTAGGCCTTGCATACTATAGTCACTGTCCCTGTATGGTGCACATACAGTATGTAGTACTGGCGCAGCCCGCTGGCATCTGTGACGCCCTGGCAAAACCAGGTAGTCACAGCTACATCTAATCCTCCTTGGTAATTTGATCCCATACTGGTACAGTTCTACAGACCCACCCTTCCCCCCAGTGTAGGAGCTAAACTGAGCAGCAGGGGAGGGGCTGGAGAAGAGTGTGAGGGGAAAGGGAGCAGAGCAGACAGGAGTGTGAAAGCTCCCGGTTGCTATGGAATGTGGAAGCGAGCTCCAGGATTGCTGGAAGGAGTAGAGCGGTGGGAAGGAGCCAAGGTGGCCGGGGCAGGGTAGTGGCCCGCCGGCAAAGTAATCAGGCTCCGGATCGTCGCTGGGGAGTGGACTCCCTGTTCCAAGCTGAGGAGTTGAGGCGTCCTATAGTAGTGGACAGAGAGAGAAAGGGCCCTGCTGTACCGGGTGTGGGATCCGAACACCCTCCGTACCAAAGGCTGCAGACACCGGCAATTTCTGGTTAATTCCTGACTCTGTGTGAGTTTTCTTGGAAAGCGAACTGTGAGTAACAACATCCTCCGGTCCAACCGGGCACGCACCTCTCAGACGGCCGCCCATCTCCTTGCACTACAAAGCCCAACGGGTCCCGGGGCCACCATCCCTACCCACGGAGGGGTTAACATCTCGCTGCATCACCATCGGCCCCCGGGTACCCCTATAACCGCAGCAGTGGTGTCCACCTTCACCACAACCCGTGGGTGGTGTCACGAACTTTACCAAAATCCCCCCTGTATATAATCACCCTTTTGTTGTGGTGCCTGGGATAACAGACCGGGTCACGCCACCGTGATATCCTCAGAAGTGACCCCTTGGCCCGGATCTGAGTACCCCTTGTCCCTGGGCGACACATATCTAGTAGGATGGGCGTAACAAATAGGCTGCTTACCAGATACTGTGAACCTGCATGTGTGAATGGTGCCCTATGCAAGCCACAAGTGTGCAATTTTACCACCAAGCAATCGCTCCCCTCCATCATTGGAGGCTATTTAAGGGACTTCCTCCCTTTAGGAAGTGCCTGGTCAACAAGTCTTATACGTTGCTAGTTCTCAGGTCCTCTAGCACTGCGCTGCTGCTGTATTGTGCTAGTTTCCACTGCTGACATATGTTTATGTTTCAGAGTACTGCTGCTGATATCCCTAATCTGCTATGTGACGCCCTGGCAAAACCAGGTAGTCACAGAAGTAGTCCACCCTCCTTGATCCCACCAAAAACCCACACCCAGGTACAACACACAGCCTTTAAAGCCTAGCCACCCCCTCATGACAATTGGTACACACCAGTGGGTGGGACCTGGCAGATGGGAACGCCCACCTAGGGGTCCTGAGGTGTCAGGGGTGGGAACAGAACAGTGCTGACAGTTGAGTTGTGGAGACAAGTTTTGACAGTAGTCAAGTGCAGACCGTTGACAGTGGAGTCAGGGGTAGGGGCCCCTGGACTACCTGACAAGGAGGCAGACAGCAAACGGGGCCACAGGCGATGGAGATCCGGTCGCAGGAGACCTTAAGTGGACCGGGGCAGGGTTGTAACCCGTCGGTGCTGACAACAGGAATCCGGTCCAGAGGCCGTGCACAGATGGGGTGCCTGGACCCTAGGATGAGGAAGGTTGCATGTCTGACGCCCTGGACACCCAGGGGTCACAGGTCATTACACTTACCACATACATCCCCACCCCAGTAAGGTACCACCAGTCAGCCAAAAGACCTGATTGCCTCCCTCAGAGTCAGACAGGCACACCAGGTGGGCAGAGTCAGGTGGAAAGACACACCCTCTGAGGAGTCTGCTGGCCTGAGGCACGAAAACAGTAGGGAGTTAAAGTGCAGAGTTTGGAAAGTTAGAAGCTCAATTCTGTGTGGGGCCTGGGTTGGAGCCCAGGACCCCAGATCAGTAAGGCAGGCAGACAGTAGTGGCCGCCTGCAGGAGACCGGGAATACGACCAGCGGAACCGTAAGGGACCGGGACAGGTTAGTGGCCCACCGGTACCGAACCGGGGAGCTAACTGGATACCAGAGCACCAGGCAGGGTACTCAGACCTCGAACTAGGCTATAAGCCACCACCATAGTCAAATCAACTGATTGCGGTCTGGACCTCAGGGGTTCATTCCCATCTAAGTCCCGATTGAAGGCAACAACCCAACCCGTCCGAATAGTAGCCACCGCCAGGGGCCAGAGATCCAAGGGCCAGCGTCTGCGGGCAAACGGGCTCCTACGACACATATACGCAGGGGAGCGGGCTACCAGTGCCCAGGCATGGTAGCCAAGATCACATACAGGTGCAGGAGAAAGGTGGACATTACCAACCTATCTGGAGAGACTGCAGCCGGCTTCGGGCACCGTTTGTCACCCCGTTTGGTTTACCAGTGACTCTGTGTGGTTTATTCGTGAGTACACCAGTGCCATTAGGCACCGCACCACAATACTGCCCTTGCACCCCGGCCCTCACTATCGGGCCCCAGGACCAACATCCCCTACCCACGGAGGGGTCAACACCTAGCTGTGCCCCTACACCACTCCCGGGATTCCCCGCACCTTTACCGCAGCGGTGGTGTCCACCATCACCACAACCCGTGGGTGGCGTCACGAACTTTACAACACAACCACCCCACAACCCCTGCGTGCACCGCCACTACACCCTTCCAGAGCGACGTGACCCCCGGGTCCGGAGGCGCTCGAGCCACCGACACAGACGAGCCCGGACCTGAGCAGTTTGGCGGTCGCAGCCGAGGCTGCGGGGCGGTACACATGCCCCTTGTTAACTAACCAGCAGAGGACAAGGTTTCAGGCCTTGTTCTCCGGAAGCCCAGAGAGCGAAACAGAAGCCCAACGCGGGGGATAGGGTGTCAGTCAGAACCCACAGAGATCCTAAGGGTCAGAATTCGCGGGCCATAGCTCCCAAACATATACAGTACCGGGAGTGGACTTCCCTGTTCCATGCGGATTTGTCCCACAGAAGACACAGACACTGAGTGCAGGAGGAAGGGACTCCTGTTTGCTACACCCGGTTGTGGGACCCAAATACACCCGCCCAGAGGCGACTGGTCACTGGCAACTTGGTTAACCACTGGACTTGTGTGTGATTCTTTGAACAGGAGTACATCATTGACCCCCGGTCCAACCCAGCACGCCACCTCCAGCAGCCATTACTCCCGTGTACCAGGGCCCCGGGACTACGCCTCCCCTAAACGTGGAGGGGACCCCATCTTGCTGCCCCACTCCATCAGCCCTGGGCGCCCAATCACCAGGCAGCGGCGGTGTCATCATCCATCACCGCAACCCACGGGTGGCGTCACCGACACATCAATCCCCTGTAAATATCCCCTTCCGACGTTTGTGAGGACAGACGGCCATGCGAGCCCGGGTCCGGTCACCACTCGAGCCGCAGCAGCGAACCAGGATCCGAGCGGCCCCAGAAGCGGCAGCGACTCCCGCCTGCAACAGCTACTGCTGCTACAAGTTGCCACCTCGGCCGCTTACCAAGATTCCCACTGCTCTGAAGTATCTACACCAGCTGCTGCATTCATCCATCCATCCCAGTCGAAACCTCGACACCTGCTGCTGCTGTTATCTATCTCCAGAGACTGTACCTCCTCTATCCCTGGGGCCAGCCTTCGCATCACCAGTTTTCCCAAGTGGCATTCAGTCTCATACCTGCAGCGTAACACCCTCACAATCAGAGGCTCTGGTGAAAACCAGGTGTGGTGGCGCAGTCAAGCCCTTTTGGATTTTCTGTGTGTTGTGGCTGAATAGGTTCGCTAAAACCCCTGTTTGTCCAGTGAGCATAACATTACGTAGGGTGTGGTGCTGCCTCATAATCCACAGCAGGGAGCTAATTACTTTTGCTGGGCTACTTGACTGCACAGAAACCCTGCCTGACTGGCATCACCACAGGTCTCAGTCATACTAGTACCTCTGGCTGGACAGTGCCTTCACGACCCCCAGCTCAAAACTACAGTATTAGTATTAAAACTACAAATTGAATATGACAGCTCATGGCAACAGATGCAGATTAAAATTTCAGCCAATAGTCTCTCTGTCATCAGTCATTTGCAGAAAGAAGCTTGACCAATTAAAAGCCAGAGACGATGAACTATTAAAACTGGGCATTTTGTCTGACAATTATATATATGGGCTAAATGGAACTGTACCGCCCCGGGGCTCAGCCGGCTGCCGAGCCGCTCGGATCCGTGCTCGTCGGTGGGTGGCTCGAGCTCCTCCCGGACCCGGGGGTCACGTCGCTCTGAAGGGAAGCTGGCGCTACGTGTAGGGATTTCGGTGGGGAAGGTTCACAGCCGAAGCCGTGGAGTTTA
The DNA here is from genome assembly GCF_048569485.1 of Anomaloglossus baeobatrachus. Lineage (NCBI taxonomy): Eukaryota > Metazoa > Chordata > Amphibia > Anura > Aromobatidae > Anomaloglossus > Anomaloglossus baeobatrachus. The sequence continues at coordinate 116,734,238 of NC_134359.1, read as the reverse complement.
GGGGTGTAAGTTCGTGACGCCACCCACGGGTTGTGGTGAATGTGGACACCACCGCTGCCGTTAACTAGGCTCCCGGGGACGGTGTTATGCAGCCTGGTGTTGACCCCTCCGTGGGCAGGGGGTGATGTTCCCAGGGCCCGGTGGTTGCGAGGTGCAGGCGGTGTGGTGCGGTGCGGTGCGCGGCCCGAGGGCACTGTTGTACTCACTATGACAGATACACCGGAGTCTCTGGTAAAGCAAAAAGGATAGTGGTCGGTGCCTGCAGCCGGCTGCGCTTTTGCCCCTTTCTCAGGTTGGTGGCTCCCGCCTTTCTCCTGCACCTCTGTGGTAGAACTTGACTGCCTATGCTTCAGCAACGGTAGTCCGCTCTCCGGCTTTATGTGTGTCGGGGAACCCATTTGCCCGCAGGCGCTGGCCTGTGGGATCTCTCTGCCTGTGCGGTGGCTTTCTATCCCCCTCGGTGGGCTGTTGCCGTCTTTCGGGTCTTGGGATGGGAAAGGACCTAAGGTCTAGACCTCAATCAGTGAATTTGACGTGGTCCAGTGGCTTCTGGACCTCATTCTGGGTCTGAGTACCCCTCCTGGTGCTCCGGTTTCTAGTTGGCTCCCCGGTTCGGTACCGGCGGGCCACTACCCTGTCCCGGTCCCTTACGGTTCCACCAGCCGGCTGCTGATGTCCCCTGTGGGGTTGATGGTGGCCCCTTTTCCCGTGCACCTCTAGATGTTTGTGTTTCGGCCCCCCCCTGCCTAAGCAGTGGTGGCCCGCTCCCTGGCGTTGAGCTGCCGGAGGAGCCCTCGGTTGCCCGCAGGCTCTGGCCCCTCGGGTGTTTGGCCCTTGGCGGTGGCGCTCACCCGGTCTCGGTGGGCTTTTGCCTTCTTTCGGGACTTTGGGTGTGGATGAACCCATGAGGTCCGGCCAGCAATCAGTTAATTTGCCTATACTCAGTGGCTTCTAAGCTAGGACGGGGTCTGAGTACCCTCCTGTTGGTGGTCCGGTACACGGTTGACTCCCCGGTTTGGGACCGGCGGGCTCCAACCCAGGCCCGGTCCGTACGGTTCCGCCGGTTGCTGTACCGGTACTCCTGCAGACGGCCACCACCGTCTGCCTGCCTGACGTTTTCTAAGGGGCCCAGGCTCCTACTCGGGTCCCTGACAGCTGCTCCTCTACCACTCACTGTCAACTCCAAAAACTCCTCTCTAACTACTGTTTGAACTTCCTGCCCCAGGACAGTAGTCTCCTTGGTGAGCGTGCCTTTCCGCCTGACTCCGCCCACCTGGTGTGCTCTACTTGCCCTGAGGGAGGCATCAGGTCTCCCTTTCGGGTGACATGTGTGTGACCTCACAGGGGATGGGGGTGTGTGTGTATGTGGTAGATGTTATTACCTGTGACCCCTGGGGTCCAGGGCGTCACACATGCGATGCCCTAGAAGGGCTTCTCATGCAATTTAGCCGTGTGTGCAGTGGCTGAAGAGACATTGTCACCCCTATGCTGCGGCTGTGACTGGGACCCAATGAAGAGGGGGTTCCAGCCCAGGGCTTCATAAAGCTAAGTAATTACTCCAGGCCCGGCTAGGCCCCCTCTTTACCGGGCCCCATACACCAGTCATGGTTGTCATCTCCTGATGGTGGCCCTATCAGCAGAACATGTTTTGCTGCGTTATATTCTGCAGAAAAGGAGCTGCATTTTATAGTACTAGCTATAAAAGCTATGAGACAAGACACACATGGAATCCGCATGAAAAATGCTACTGATTGGTGCATTTAATTTGTGTCATTTTTACAAACTAAAGTGAAGATTTTGGCTACAGAAAAAATGCTGCTAAAACGGCACATATGAACAAAGACTTATCTCTAGTGATGAGCGAGCATGCTTGTCACTACTCGGTACTCGCACGAGTATCGCTGTACTCGGGCTGCTCGGCGGGGACCGAGTAATCTCGCGATACTCGTGCTGTACTCGTGGTCTTCATTTCTGCATGTTGGCGCTCTTTTGAGAGCCAGCCCTCATGCAGGGATTGGCTGGCAGACCACTGCAATGCCACAGCCCTGTTAGTTGTGGAATTGCAGTGATTGGCCGGCCTGCACAGCGTGACCGAGCCTTTATATCGGCCGGCGCGCTGTGCTCTGCTCACAGCTATCCAGACTGTCAGTGCAGGGAGAGTGTCGCTGATTCAGGGAAAGCTTTGCGGCCCTTTATAGTTAGTTCCGGAGCAGGGCTGCAAACAGTGTGACCAGAAGTCCTTCTCAGGACTATTCTAGTTGTATACAGGCAGGCAGGGTATAGCCAGGTCGGAGTACAGTAGCAGAGTCCTTCTCAGGACTATTGTTGCTATATACAGGCAGGGTATAGCCAGGTCGGAATACAGGCTAGTGACCAGAAGAGTCCTTGTCAGGACTATTGTAGCAGTATACAGGCAGGCAGGCAGGGTATATAGCCATTCCTAGTGGTGACCGTATACCAGCCTTCATCATATCTGGGGCTGGTGTACACAGTGTAAAACAGTCCAGATAGTGTCAGACTTCTCAGTAATTGTCGCTCCTAAAAACCAGTTAGGTTCTTATTGCGTCCGTGCTTGCATTTAAAAACAGCACGTGTGTGGCAGTCGGTGGCAGGGTACAGGTGCGCGTTTTGCACAAACTATTATATAACGCACAAGTCTAGTGTATAATACACGTCAGTCAGCAGTGTCTGATAGTGTCAGACTTCTCAGTAATTGTCGCTCCTAAAAACCAGTTAGGTTCTTATTGCGTCCGTGCTTGCATTTAAAAACAGCACGTGTGTGGCAGTCGGTGGCAGGGTACAGGTGCGCGTTTTGCACAAACTATTATATAACGCACAAGTCTAGTGTATAATACACGTCAGTCAGCAGTGTCTGATAGTGTCAGACTTCTCAGTAATTGTCGCTCCTAAAAACCAGTTAGGTTCTTATTGCGTCCGTGCTTGCATTTAAAAACAGCACGTGTGTGGCAGTCGGTGGCAGCGTCAGGCTCCATATTGTCCCTGGATAGAGACGTGCATGATGGCCTGTAAACATGAAGTGCCCATTGTAAGGAAGTGGGTCTATTGTAGTATAGCCCTTAGGCAGGGCAGCCAAAAATTGGGAGGCTCCATATTGTCCCTGGATAGAGACGTGCATGATGGCCTGTAAACATGAAGTGCCCATTGTAAGGAAGTGGGTCTATTGTAGTATAGCCCTTAGGCAGGGCAGCCAAAAATTGGGAGGCTCCATATTGTCCCTGGATAGAGACGTGCATGATGGCCTGTAAACATGAAGTGCCCATTGTAAGGAAGTGGGTCTATTGTAGTATAGCCCTTAGGCAGGGCAGCCAAAAATTGGGAGGCTCCATATTGTCCCTGGATAGAGACGTGCATGATGGCCTGTAAACATGAAGTGCCCATTGTAAGGAAGTGGGTCTATTGTAGTATAGCCCTTAGGCAGGGCAGCCAAAAATTGGGAGGCTCCACATTGTCCCTGGATAGAGATGTGCATGAGGGCCTCAAAACATTGTTCCCATTGCAAAGGAGCGGGTCTCCTGTCGTTGTAATGCCCATTCAGAAAGAATGGGCGAAAAAATTTACCACTGGGGGTATACCTGAAACAACGGCTTAACTATTGTAACGGTCACCATGATGGCGCATGAGGAGAAGGAGGAGCAGTCCAGCGATTAGCCAAAGTCCAGAAGTGTGTTACCATGGGTGAGTGGAGGTACATGGCAAATTCCCGTTACAAACTTTAAATTCCGCTGTAATTTGCTGTTGGTGTGTGTGGTGAAGTCTGGCCAAATCCAACCCTTGTTCATCTTGATCAGAGTCAGCCTGTCAGCATTTACAGTTGACAGGCGGGTGCGTTTATCTGTAATGATTCCACCTGCGGCACTAAAAACACGCTCTGACAAAACGCTAGCGGCAGGGCAGGCCAGGACTTCCAAGGCGTAGAGAGCCAATTCATGCCACGTGTCCAGCTTGGATACACATTAATTGTAAGGCACAGAGGAATGTCGGAGTACAGTTGTTTGATCTGCAAGGTACTCCTTGAGCATCTGGGCAAACTTAGGATTTCTTGTGGCACTACCCCTCACCTCAGGGGCTGTGGTATGTGAGGGGCTGAGAAAACTGTCCCACATCTTAAAGACTGTTCCCCTACCTCTGGCGGATTGGACTTGTGCCCCTCTCGGCTGTACGCCTTGGTTGTCCACTGATTCCTGACCTATGCCGCTAGCGTTTTGTGAGGGGAATGCTTTGCCTACTTCCGTGACTATGGCCTTCTGGAACTGCTGCATTTTGCCTGACCTCTCCGCCTCGGGAATAAGAGACATAAAGTTGTCCTTTTAGCGTGGGTCTAACAGTGTTACCAACCAGTAATGATTGTCGGCCAAGATGTTCTTAACGCGAGGGTCACGAGACAGGCAGCTTACCATAAAGTCAGCCATGTGTGCCAGACTCTTAACAGCCATCACTTCAGTATCCTGACCAACACGATGACTGAACATGCTGTCCTCCTCCTCCTCCTCATCATCTACCCTGTCCTCTGGCCAGCCACGCTGAACCGAGGATATGACTGCATGTCATATCCTCAATTTGGCCAGAGAGTTGCTCCATGTCTTCATCCTCCTCCTCGTCATAGTCCTCCACTGCACGTTGTGATGAGACGAGGCTGGGCTGTGTGTTATCATCACCCACACCCACTACTGTTTCTTGCTCAAACTCATCGCGCTCCGCCTGCAATGCATCATGGTTGTTTTTTGAGCAGAGACCATTTTAGAAGGCAGAGAAGCGGTATGGTGACGCTAATAATGTCGTCATCGCCGCTCACCATCTTGGTGGAGTCCTCAAAGTTTTGGCGGATGGTGCATAGGTCGGACATCCCTCTCCACTCCTCAGGTGTTATGTGTGGAGTTTGACCCATTTCCCGACGGCTTAGGTGATGCAGGTACTCAACAACTGCCCTCTTCTGCTCACATATCCTGACCAACATGTGCAGAGTTGAATTCCAAAGCGTGGGGACATCACACACCAGTCTGTGTGCCGGAAGATGCAAACGGCGTCTTAAGCCGGCAAGGCCGGCTGAAGCAGTAGGTGACTTTCGAAAATGTGCAGACAGGCGGCGAACTTTTATCAGCAGATCAGACAGCTCTGAGTATGACTTTAGAAACCGCTGAACCACGAGGTTGAGCACATGGGCCACGCATGGAACATGTGTCAGCTGGCCTCGCCTCAAAGCCGCCACCAGGTTCCGGCCATTGTCACACACGACCTTTCCTGGCTTTAGGTTCAGAGTTGTGAGCCAGTGATCTGCCTGCTGTTTCAGAGCTGTCCACACCTCTTCTGCATTGTGGGGTTTGTCACCTATGCAGATTAGCTTCAGCACTGCCTGTTGCCGCTTCGCCGAGGCAGTGCTGCAGTGCTTCTGTGTCGCCCTGGACAAGCCAGGGGCCACAGAGCACAACACTTAAACACCCCACACTCCCTGCAGGCATATCATAGTCAAAACACAAAATCCTAGTTGCCTTCCCCAGGGGCTGTTGTCCACACCAGGGTGTGGAGCCAGGCGGTTGGTCTCCACCCACCGAGGAGGAGGGAAAACACAGGCAGTGAGAGTTAAGCTAAGGAAGTGGAAGGAGGAAAGTAGTAGAGAGGAGAAAAGTGACAGCAAAGAGCCTGAAGTTGGTCCGGGTGTGTGGACCGGACAGGACAGCAAGGTTGGCAGGATGTGGTGACCGTCTGCAGTTGAGGCCGATTGGAGTCTGCCGTAAGGACCGTGGACGGGTGGTGACCCGGCCGTACCGGACCGGTATACAAAGAGAAGCCAGCACCATTGGCAGAGGACTTTCGGATCCCGGCAAGGCTTGGTGTCGCCGTGAATTTGCCAAATCCGTTAGTGAAGGGAACCTCAGGGTTTCCAAACAGCCAAGTCCAGATAGAAGGCAACCGTACAACCGTGAAGGGGAGACACCGCCACCGCCAAGGGCAACCGTCTCCCAGGGCCAGCGCCTGTGGGCAAAAGGGGCTCCTCCGGCCCATATCCAGGTCGGGGAGCGGGTTACCGTTGGGAAACCATCACTACCAACACTTAACTTAGGTGCAGGGAGAGACAGTCATCACTAACCTGCAGGGAGGAACAACCGCAGCCGTCCGAGTGACCCGTCCATCCAGCCACTTGTTTTACCGTGAACTGTGTCATCATCATTGGGCTGAGTGAGTACCTCCATGCCGTGCGGCACAGCGCTGCCCCTGCGACCCTGCACCTCATCAGGCCCCGCAACCCGCCTGTCATCCATCTCTACCCCATCACCAGGCCCCGGGACAACCAACCCCCCTACCCACGGAGGGGAGAAATAACAACAAAGCTGCTCCCTGTCACAGGCTCCCGGGATCCCCGTCCAGAGCAGCGGTGGTGTCCACACAATCACCACAACCGTGGGTGGCGTCACGGACAATATCCCCAAAACCCAAACCACCCCTTTTCACTCACGGGCGAGTAGCGCCGCTCGAGTCCCCGGGATCCGGCCATCGCTCGAGCCAACGAGCGATAGCAGCAGCCGTAGAGCAGCGTCAGCCGGACCCGAGCAGTGGGAGAGCGCACCGTCCCCTCCTTCGCCCGCGACACTTCCAGCTTGGGACTGGTGTGGAGGGTAAAGTGGATGAGGATGCGCAGGAGGAGGAGGAGGCTGAGGAGCATGACATTCCGGAGCTGTAGAGTGTGTGTGAAACCCTGACTGAGGTAGGGCCTGCAAAACTTGGTGTGTGAAGGACGTGTTCCGTCCCTCGCTCAGACTGGGTCCCAGCTTGCACAATATTAACCCAGTGTGACGTCAACGAGATGTAGCGGCCTTGCCCACATGCACTTGTCCACGTGTCTGTGGTTAGGTGGACTTTGGCTCAAACAGCGTTGTTCAGGGCACGTGTGATGTTTTGTGACACGTGGTGGTTATGCAATGCGGGGACGGCACACCGGGAGAAATAGTGGCGGCTGTGGACCGAGTAACGTGGGACAGCTGCCACCATCATGTCGCGGAATGCTTCTGTCTCAACCAGCCTAAAAGGCAACATTTCCAGCGCAAGCAGTCGCGAAATGTTAGCATTTAGAACTGTGGCATGTGGGGTGTTGGCAGTGTATTTGCGCCTGCGTTCAAAGGTTTGCTGAATGGATAACTGAACGCTGCGCTGGGACAAGGACGTGCTTGATGATGGTGTTCTTTCTGCGTAGGCAACTGCAGGTGCAGGAGTGGAGGAGGCTTGTTCTCAGGCAGCATGGACAGGGGATTGGCTCGCATGCACAACCAGCGAAGACGTAGCAGTGACATCAGCAAGCACTGCTCCTCGACTCTGTTGTACTTCCCACAAAGTCGGGTGCTTGGCTGACATGTGCCTGATCATGCTGGTGGTGGTCAGGCTGCTAGTTTTGGTACCCCTGCTGATGCTGGCATGGCAGGTGTTGCAAATGGCCTTTTTAGAATCATCTGGAGCCAACTTAAAAAACTGCCAGTGTCAGAGTTCCGGGTTTTCCAGTTTTCTTTTGAAAGAGCTTGCCCTTTGTTAACATGGAGTTTTCTGTTCTGTTGCCCTACTTCCTGTCCATCTGTTTAAAAGCCGCCCCTAAAGCTTAGTCCAGTGCCTGAGTATACTGCTTCCTGTGTGCTCCTGCCCTGCTGCTTTTGGTTCCTGATTGTTATTCGGATCCTCTTGGAAAACAACCGACACCGACTCTGGACTTCATCTGGTATCATCTAGCTGTGCCCGGACTCCGTTTGCCGTCTTTGGTCGGCACTTCTGCCCGGTTCCTTCCGTTTAATACCACTCTGGACTCACATCACGTACGGACATTTTTGGACTTACCTATTGCCCTTTTGTGTCCCGGCTGCTGCGCATTTAGGGCTTCTGGGGTGATTGCCAGACAGTCCCTGTATAGGGGTTCGCTCTTGGTGGTCTCCCTGGGGGAGTCCGGTGCGCGGTCCCGGGAATTCCCTTTCGCTCCGTCCCTGGAAGGTATTTCCTGTATTTATGTTCTACTGTGTTTTTGTTCCGTTTATGTACATATTTGCTGGTTGCATATTATAAACGTCTTGCACCAAGAACTCGTCTCTGGTTGTCATTGCCCTAACGCAATCGAAATCCTCAATACATACAATAGTATTACAGCCAGACTCGGGAAGACCTAACATTTGTACAGGCACCTTGTGTCGTGTTGTTCCGGGGAACAGTTGCCTGACGTCTGCCTGGGGCCACCACTCTGCTTCTTACTGCCTGTTGGGATGCTACGCCTCCCTCCCCCTGTGCACTGCTGTCCTCGCTCTGCATATCCTCCTGCCAGGTTGGGTCAGTTACTGGATCATCCACCACGTCGTCTTCCTCTTCCGCACCCTGCTCCTCCTCCTGACTTCCTGACAATTGTGTCTCATCATCGTCCACCCCTTGTTGAGACACGTTGCCAACTTCGTGAGAACGTGGCTGCTCAAATATTTGGGCATCTGTACATACAATCTCGTCATGGCCCACTTCAACAGGAGCTGGCGAGAGGCCAGAATTTGTGAATGGAAACGTGAACGAACAGCTCTTCCGAGTGTACAAGTGTGGGATCAGTAATGTCCGTGGACGTGTACTCGGCCTGGTGGTAGGAAGGAGGATCAGGTTCTGAAATGTGCGGTGCAGTATCACGGCTACTGACACTTGACCGTGTGGAAGACAGAGTGTTTGTGGTGGTGCCAATCTGACTAGAAGCATTATCCGCTATCCAACTAACAACCTGTTGACACTGGTCTTGGTTCAAGAGCGGTGTACTGCTGCGGTCCCCAAGAATTTGGGACAGGACGTGCGAGCGACTAGATGTGGCCCTTTGTTGTGGCGAAATTAGAGCTTGCACACAACCTCGGTCTCTGCCTGCACCACCATCACGTCCACTTCCTTGTTCGTTGACAACGCCCTTGCGCATTTTGCAATGCTGTGCTGATGTGTATTATTCACTAGACTTGTGCGTTATATCCAAGTTTTTGCAAAACTCACACAAATGCAGCGGAAAGCTGCCACCAACAGGCACACACGTGCGGTTTTTAAATGCAAGCACGGAGGCTCTAAGAACCTAACAGGTCTCTATCCAGGGACAACGTGGAGCCTCCCAATTTTTGTCTGCCCTGCCTAAGGGCTATACTACAATAGACCCACTTCCTTCCAATGGGCACTTCAGGTTTACAGGCCCTCATGCACGTCTCTATCCAGGGACAACGTGGAGCCTCCCAATTTTTGGCTGCCCTGCCTAAGGGCTATACTATAATACACCCACTTCCTTCCAATGGGCACTTCAGGTTTACAGGCCCTCATGCACGTCTCTATCCAGGGACAACGTGGAGCCTCCCAATTTTTGGCTGCCCTGCCTAAGGGCTATACTACAATAGACCCACTTCCTTCCAATGGGCACTTCAGGTTTACAGGCCCTCATGCACGTCTCTATCCAGGGACAACGTGGAGCCTCCCAATTTTTGGCTGCCCTGCCTAAGGGCTATACTATAATACACCCACTTCCTTCCAATGGGCACTTCAGGTTTACAGGCCCTCATGCACGTCTCTATCCAGGGACAACGTGGAGCCTCCCAATTTTTGGCTGCCCTGCCTAAGGGCTATACTACAATAGACCCACTTCCTTCCAATGGGCACTTCAGGTTTACAGGCCCTCATGCACGTCTCTATCCAGGGACAACGTGGAGCCTCCCAATTTTTGGCTGCCCTGCCTAAGGGCTATACTACAATAGACCCACTTCCTTCCAATGGGCACTTCAGGTTTACAGGCCCTCATGCACGTCTGTATGCAGGGGCATTGGTGAACCTCACAATTTTGGACTGCCCTGGCAAAGGAAAATACTACAAAGACTCACTTCCTCAAAATGGGCACATTAGACTCAAGAGGCCTTCATGTACGTCTCTTCTCAGGGACATCGGAGTGCCACACAATGTTTTCACGTAAAATCTTTCATGTATTAATCTCAAAAAGTAACATACACCAGCTCTATCTCACTATTGCGTATGTGCCCTTAACATTTCTGCCATGAAAAATCATTTTGGGGTCATTTTGGAAGGTTTTCTGGTGAGTCCGTAAAAATGGCGTGAAACGCGGACAAAATTGTTCACAGCTGTGACTTTTGAGTGATAAATGCTTCAAGGGGTCTTCCCCATGCTGTTGCCATGTCATTTGAGCACTCTTCTGAGACTTTTGTGACATTTTTAGGGTTTCTCCATGCTGCCGGGGGGTCATTTCACAAAAATACTCGGGTCTCCCATAGGATAACATTGGGCTCGTTGCTCGGCCCGAGTACACGAGTATCTTGGGAGGCTCGGCCCGAGCTTCGAGCACCCGAGCTTTTTAGTACTCGCTCATCACTACTTATCTCTCTACCTCAATGTAAAATATATTGTCTGTTTCGTTGCTGGAGCTGAATGAGGGAGTCAATGGAAGATAGCTATGGCTCAGTCATTTCTGCCCAGGACTGTGTGGTTACACACATTTATTACAAGTGGAATTTGCTGGAGACATTTTAATCTCATTTTAAAGAAAACACTTTAGCCAAAACTAACATTGACATAGCCCATACCTTGTGTAAAGGCCCTGTCACACATAGAGATAAATCTGCGGCAGATCTGTGGTTGCAGTGAAATTGTGGACAATCAGTGCCAGGTTTGTGACTGTATACAAATGGAACAATATGTCCATGATTTCACTGCAACCACAGATCTGCCAAAGATTTATCTCTGTGTGTGACAGGGCCTTAAGTGTCGCGGGCGGGGAGGACGCCACTGCGCTCGCTAAGGCGGGCTTTGCACACTATGACATCGCAGGTGTGATGTCGGTGGGGTTAAATTGAAAATGACGTACTTCCGGCATCGCATGCGACATCGTACTGTGTAAAGGTTCGATGATACGATTAACGAGCGCAAAAGCGTCATAATCGTATCATCGGTGCAGCGTCGGCGTAATCCATAATTACGCTGACGCGATGGTCCGATGTTGTTCCTCGCTCCTGCGGCAGCACACATCGCTGTGTGTGAAGTCGCAGGAGCGAGGAACATCTCCTACCGGCGTCACCGCGGCTTCCGTAGGATATGTGGAAGGAAGGAGGTGGGCGGGATGTTTACATCCTGCTCATCTCCTCCCCTCCGCTCCTATTGGCCGCCTGCCGTGTGACGTCGCAGTGACAGCGCACGACCCGCCCCCTTAATAAGGAGGCGGGTCGCCGGCCAGAGCGACGTCCCAGGACAGGTGAGTCCATGTGAAGCTGCCGTAGCGATAATGTTCGCTATGGCAGCTATCACAAGGATATCGCAGCTGCGACGGGGGCGGGGACTATCGCGCTCGGCATCGCAACATCGGCTAGCGATGTCGCAGCGTGCAAAGTACCCCTAACGCTGGGGTCCGGCGCTGCTGCAATGGCTGCTCGGTGGCTCAAGCGGTGGGCCGGATCCGGGGACTCGAGCGGCGCTCCTCGCCCGTGAGTGAAAGGGGTGGTTAGTTTGGGGGATTTTAGTCCGTGACGCCACCCATGGGTTGTGGTGAGGTTGGGCACCACCGCTGCTGGTGACGGGGACCCGGGAGCGATGGTAGGGAGCAGCTGGGATGTTGTTTTCCCCCCTCCGTGGGTAGGGGTTGGTGGTCCCGTGGCCTGGTGAGGTGACGGGGAATCAGGGCTGGGGAGGTGCAGGGTCGCCTGGACTGCGCAGCGCGGTGCCGGATGGCACGATTGTACTCACTCAGCCACAAATGTACGCAAAGTCTCTGGTAAACCAAACGGCTGGATGGACGGGTCCCGCAGCCGACTGCTGTGGTTTCTCCCGGACGGTTGGTGGTGGCTGCCTTTCCCTGCACCTTTGTGTATGTTCGGTCCCGATGGCTTCCCAATGGTAACCCACTCCCCAGCGTGTATATGTGCCGGAGGAGCCCTTTTGCCCGCAGGCTCTGGCCCTTGGAACTCTAGCTGTGGCGGTAGCTGTATTTCCTTCTACTGGTCGGACGGTTGCCTTCTATCGGGTCTTGGATGTTAGGAAACCCCTGGGGTTCCGGTCACTAACGGATTTGACCTCTTTACGGCGACTCCAAGCCTGGTCGGGGTCCGCAGGCCCTGCCGGTGTGTGCTGGCTTCGCTTCGCTCCCCGGTTCGGTACCGGCGGGCCACCGCCCGACCCTGGTCCTACGGTTCTACGTTGGTTTGCCTCTCCTGCAGACGGCCACCACCGTCTGCCAACCTTGCTCTTAGTGCCCGGGCCACACCCCCCGCCACGGTCAGTTTACTCCTTCACACTTCTCACTTCACTCCTCTATCTTGCACTTTCTTAACTGAACTCTCTTTCTTTTCCCGCCTCCAGGACTGTGAACTCCTCAGTGGGTGGGGCCAACCACCTGGCTCCACCCCGCCTGGTGTGGACATCAGCCCCTGGAGGGAGGCAACAAGGATTTTGTGTCTGGCTGATGTGCCTGTCTCGGGGTGGGGGTGTGTGTTGTAGTACCTGTGACGACCTGGCTAGTCCAGGGCGCCACATAAGTATTGTAGGGTTAATAGTCAGGCTCTCCTATTCTAGAATGATGGCAGTTGTGATAATAGGAACCAATCATTCAGTTCTTGATACTGAGGGGCATACATAATTTGATCTACGTTGCACTTTGCCAGTCCTCATTGCCAGCAACTGGTGGTTATCAAGAGGAACTGCTGTTTTTTCAAGTCGCTCGTCATCATTTGATTCATTATGAATGCATTGTGTGGGTTTGATCTGTCTGGACAAAAACCTCAGAGTGACTTATAGGAAGTGATAACACAACTATAAGGAAGAGAAAGGAATAGCAGCAATGCATCGTAATGAGACGTGCATGGAAGACTAAACTATACTTACAAACATAGACATGACTGGTCTATATGTGTTGTGTTTACGTGATTGAAATGAAAAAATGGGTCATGAAGACTTAAGCGGGCTTTACACGCTACGATATCGTTAATGAATTATCGTCGGGGTCACGGTGTTTGTGACTCACATCCGGCTTCATTAACGATATTGCAGTGTGTGACACTTATGAGCGACCTTAAATGATCGCAAAAGCGGTCAAAATCGTTTGCCGCGAAGAGGTCGTCCTGAAACAAAATATCGTTTTCTGCTTATTAGCAATGTAGTTCATCGTTCCTGCAGCAGCACACATCGTTGTGTGTGACACCGCAGGAGCGAGGAACATCTCCTTACCTGCCTCCACTGGCAATGTGGAAGGAAGGAGGTGGGCGGGATGTTCCGGCCGCTCATCTCCGCCCCTCCACTTCTATTGGACGCCTGCCGTGTGACATCGCTGTGACGCCGCACGAACCGCCCCCTTACAAAGGAGGCGGATCGCCAGCCAGAGCGACGTCGCAGGGCAGGTAAGTGCGTGTGAGGGGTGTAAGTGAGGTTTTGCGGCACGGGCAGCGATTTGCCTGTGTCGCACAACCGACGGGGGCGGGTACGATCGCTTGCAATCTCGCTAGCGAGATCGCAGCGTGTAAAGCCCACTTTACTCCCCCAAAACATCTCATTACCTTCTCAGTCTTTGATCTCAGTCTTTCCATCCTCTTAGGCTGTGCCCACACGAGCGTATAGTCTCTCATGAGAGAATTGGATTAACTCTATAAATGACACTCGGATCAAAAATCTGATCAAAGTTTGATCATAGTGTCAGCAATCTTAGGTCAGTGTAATCTGATTCTCTCAGAGGAAAGAATCGTATCACAGGTGAGGAGAAGGTGAAGAACACAATTTCTCCATCTTCTCCATTCTTAGGCCGTGAAAATCAGACTGCACTCAGTCATCTGAGTGCAGACAAATGATATCAACATACCCATATAGATATGAATGGGTACGTGCAGTCCGAATTGCACAGCCACTTGCAGCATGCTACAAATTTTTTCTCATACCAAATCGGGATGAGAAGAATAGTGCTGATCGCCAATGCCCCATAGTATAACATTGAGCCGAGTACACTTTCCAAATTATACACTTGTGTGAGTGCAGCCATAGATATTCAGCCTTAGACTTTTGCAGAAGGGAAATGTGGGTCCCACCACTGGGAACTCCACCTATCTCGAGAACAAGGTCCTTTGCCCAAGTGCATGACCACTGTCAGTAGGGAGGTGAATGCACATGCGTGTCTGCACGTCTCTGTACATTGCACTTATACTTTTCATTTTGCACCCCATGTGACTGCATTTGGAGAAAGGGGCTTCACCACTTGGGAATGGTTATAATAGTGATCAAATGCAGGACACAATGTATTTATGTGTTAGTTATCTGTAGGAGCGTCGAAGAGTAACTATTACCTGTTTTGGATTTCCTTTTCATTGTAGAAAACAGTGAACAGCCACAGAAGACAGATCATTTTACAAACCATAAATTAAAATGTCCCTAACTGTCCCTTATTAGCGAAAGTCAGGTCCCAACTTCCAGGTTGTGGGCTCCCAAAATGCAGAACAGGATCCCACAACCCACCACAGCCCCCTTCATTGTGAAAACATGAGAGAAGGCATGCTATCATGATATCTTACCTTTTGAGTAACACTAGCGTTGCCGCATCATTTACAAGCCAGTTACCAATCAGTAAACAATCCAATAATGTTACCAATGAAAAAAAAACTACAATTTTGGTAACCACTCAAAATGCTGAGCCAAACAAACCAATCAAGAAGAACAAGTAGTCCACCAGTGACAAGATATAAACCTATAAGAACTACTCCAGAATTGATCATTAAATATAATCTTTATTGGAACATAACAAAATAATTGAATTCATGAAAATTATCTACAAAACAATGCACAGTAATAGGGAATGACATGAAAGGAACAGCAAGTCCGGGTAAAGTTATTAGTGTACAAACTGATGTGGCAAGAATGAAGAATATAAAAATAGATAATAAATATCGGGTTATACAAAACACCCCTCCCCAAAGAAAAAGGGGTTATATCAAAATTAGAAAAAATATAATGTAATATAACAATCACCCTTAGTGATAAATAGTGTCAACAAGGGCAAACGGTGATTAGAAAAGGAAGCGATGATAAGTACACCCAGATGAAAAGCTTAAACAAAATAAATTTGCCATATACAGTATAATTAATAGAAAACCCAGTACATATGCTGAAGAACCTTACCAAATAGACACCCTGACGTGTTTGCCGTGGCTTTCTCCAAGGGTGTATGAATGTTACCAATCTGTAACTGCTTAGTAAATAAAACAGTTGTGCTGCATTTGTTCACTGTGCAAGATTTCATGTTTAGGGCAGTATCTAAGGGTTAACCCTGGTGTTAAGGTCCAGTCACACTAAGCAACTTACCAGCGATCCCAACAACGATAGGGATCGCTGGTAAGTTGCTAGGAGGTTGCTGGTGAGCTGTCACACTGCGACGCTCCAGCGATCCCACCAGCAACCTGACCTGGCAGGGATCGCTGGAGCGTGGCTACACGAGTTGCTGGTGAGCTCACCAGCAACCAGTGTCCCAGCCCCCAGCCAGCAGCGCCGCGTGGAAGATGCTGCGCTTGGTAACTAAGGTAAATATCGGTAACCAACCCGATATTTACCTTGGTTACCAGCGCACGGAGCTACACGTGCAGAGAGCAGGGAGCAGCGCACACTGAGCGCTGGCTCCCTGCTCTCCTAGTACAGCACACATCGGGTTAATTACCCGATGTATGCTGCAGCTAAATGTGCACAGAGCAGGGAGCAGCGCACAATGCTTAGCGCTGGCTCCCTGCTCTCCTACTTACAGCACACATCAGGTTAATTAACCCGATGTGTCCTGCAGCTAAATGTGCACAGAGCAGGAGCCGGCAGCACAGGCAGTGAGAGCGGTGGAGGTTGGTATCGAAGGTAAATATCGGGTAACCAAGGACAGGGCTTCTTGGTTACCCGATGTTTACATTGGTTACCAGCCTCCGCAGAAGCCGGCTCCTGCTGCCTGCACATTTAGTTGTTGCTGTCTCGCTGTCACACACAGCGATCTGTGCTTCACAGCAGGACAGCAACAACTAAAAAATGGCCCAGGACATTCAGCAACAACCAACGACCTCACACCAGGGGCCAGGTTGTTGCTGGATGTCACACACAGCAACATCGCTAGCAACGTCACAAAAGTTGTTCGTTAGCAGCGATGTTGCTAGCGATGTTGCTTAGTGTGACGGGGCCTTTACAGTACATCCATGTGTTGTGTGTATCAATCAAATAGGCCCAAAACCAAGGAATTTCTTCGAGACTGACCAACTAAGTAACTTATGTGTATGAAGACATTTTGACTCTTCCCAATGTCAGATGCCAGGGGAAATAATGGTCCAATTTCAAGAGCCCTATCCATTTGGTTCAACTTTTGCTTTTATTCCTATCTTTTTATGGGGTTTGAAGAGATGGATATACAGTGCCTACAAGTAGTATTCAACCCCCTGCAGATTTAGCAGGTTTACACATTCGGAATTGACTTGGCATTGTGACATTTGGACTGTAGATCAGCCTGGAAGTGTGAAATGCACTGCAGTAAAAAAGAATGTTATTTCTTTTTTTTTTATTTTTTTTAAATTGAGAAACGTTTATTCAGAGGGTCATTTATTATTCAACCCCTCAAACCACCAGAATTCTGTTTGGTTCCCCTAAAGTATTAAGAAGTATTTCAGGCACAAAGAACAATGAGCTTCACATGTTTGGATTAATTATCTCTTTTTCCAGCCTTTTCTGATTAATTAAGACCCTCCCCAAACTTCTGAACAGCACTCATACATGGTCAACATGGGAAAGACAAAGGAGCATTCCAAGGCCATCAGAGACAAGATCGTGGAGGGTCACAAGGCTGGCAAGGGGTACAAAACCCTTTCCAATGAGTTTTGCCTACCTGTCTCCACTGTTGGGAGCATCATCCGAAAGTGGAAGGCTTATGGAACTACTGTTAGCCTTCCACGGCCTGGACAGCCTTTGAAAGTTTCCTCCCGTGCCGAGGCCAGGCTTGTCCGAAGAGTCAAGGCTAACCCAAGGACAACAAGGAAGGAGCTCCGGGAAGATCTTATGGCAGTGGGGACATTGGTTTCAGTCAATACCATAAGTAACGTACTCCACCGCAATGGTCTCCGTTCCAGACGAGCCCGTAAGGTACCTTTACTTTCAAAGCGTCATGTCAAGGCTTGTCTACAGTTTGCTCATGATCACTTGGAGGACTCTGAGACAGACTGGTTCAAGGTTCTCTGGTCTGATGAGACCAAGATCGAGATCTTTGGTGCCAACCACACACGTGATGTTTGGAGACTGGATGGCACAGCATACGGCCCCAAGAATACCATCCCTACAGTCAAGCATGGTGGTGGCAGCATCATGCTTTGGGGCTGTTTCTCAGCCAAGGGGCCTGGCCATCTGGTCCGCATCCATGGGAAAATGGATAGCACGGCCTACCTGGAGATTTTGGCCAAGAACCTCCGCTCCTCCATCAAGGATCTTAAGATGGGTTGTCATTTCATCTTCCAACAAGACAACGACCCAAAGCACACAGCCAAGAAAACCAAGGCCTGGTTCAAGAGGGAAAAAATCAAGGTGTTGCAGTGGCCTAGTCAGTCTCCTGACCTTAACCCAATTGAAAACTTGTGGAAGGAGCTCAAGATTAAAGTCCACATGAGACACCCAAAGAACCTAGATAACTTGGAGAAGATCTGCATGGAGGAGTGGGCCAAGATAACTCCAGAGACCTGTGCCGGCCTAATCAGGTCTTATAAAAGACGATTATTAGCTGTAATTGCAAACAAGGGTTATTCCACAAAATATTAAACCTAGGGGTTGAATAATAATTGACCCCCACTTTTATGTTGAAAATTTATTAAAATTTAACGGAGCAACATAACTTGTTGGTTTGTAAGATTCATGCATCTGTTAATAAATCCTGCTCTTGTTTGAAGTTTGCAGGCTCTAACCTATTTGCATCTTATCAAACCTGCTAAATTTGCAGGGGGTTGAATACTACTTGTAGGCACTGTAGGTGGTGAGCTAACTAAATAGTATGACCCGTATGTTGGGACTTTGGGCCAGAGTGTTTCTGTACCATTTGAAAAACTCCATCAAAGCTGGAGGTAAATATCCTGTAGTAGCTTACTCACTTCCCGCGTTCGGCTGGGTCTCGTCCTCCGCCCCCTCTCACCACCAGCCTTCCACTTGTGCTGCTGCCTCTTCCCCTTCCGAGGCCTGTGCACGCAGCCCAGCTCTCCTGGGAGTGTGCTAAAGGGCTGGTGCACCATTTCCAGGAAATGCCTCTCAGGCTATGGCTGAGAGGCACTATGCTTTAAGGCACCCTCTCATTAGGGGATGTGCCTTCACAACGTTCTTAGTTAGTTTGGCTACCAGTCTGCGAGCTAGTTGTCAGATCCCGAGCTCCTGTTCTGGTTTCCCTGGGCCCATCACTTGTATGTGTCTTCCCATACCTATCCATTTCCACCATATCTGTTGGTACCAACCTGCCTGTCTGCCCCAACTATCCTACCTATACCTGCCTGCACCTGTGCCTATACCTGTGTCCGTCTCCTGTCCTGGGGATCAGCTTCCATAGTCCTGGTCACTTCCTTGGGAGTGTTACCTGGTGTCCGCCTTGTGGTAGCCACTTAGTTAAGCCAGTCCCACTAAAGGGTAAGCTCAGGTCACCCTGTGTTCCAGTGGGTCTACTAACCCCACTGGCTGTCCCTACTCCAGCCGCGAGCGTTACACCTGCTTATCGGTAAGTGTTTTAATATGTTTTTGTCTCTCTTAGTTTTTTTAGTTTTACATTTTAAATAGTTTTCTAGTGAACAATGTAATTTTATATGTACACTTTCACTTATTACAAACACTGTTACATTTCACTTTGTTCCTATATACCAGTATACGTTTTGTCCATTTTTTCCAGCTCTATTAATGCCTGCTTTTTGAAACAGTTATAAGATCTCTTAACTGTTCCCCTGTATTCTAGTAAAATATATCTTTGTACCGTGTTAGCCAGTGTATTCTACACTTTCCACTAACAAAACTATGCAATGTGCTTCATGTCAATAGATATCTTTGGCGTAAATATATATGTTGCTTATTCTGATGCCAAAAAATTTGTGGCATTGCATAGGCTTAACATAAAGGTTTTCCATAACCGCACATAACACCCAATTTACTTTTAAACTGCTTTACTCAATTTGACGTCACAACTTCCTCTAGGAACAAATTCCATCGGCTGATTACTCTCAGAGTAAAGAGCCATCACTCTTTGCTGGCATAAATGTCTTCTTGACCATTCTGTGCATTGCTGTTCGTGCAGCTGTATGTGATCGGAAGCAGAAGCCTCAACTACTGTTTTTTCATTTTTTTAACATACATAAATCAGAGGATCCAAATGTTTTACCAGCTGAATGGCCATTTACCCGATGACGTCTGTTTACTACCGTACTTAACAAATCGCTCTTTCTAGCATATTAAAGCGCCAGCACCGGACAATAAAGATTCACATTGGGGAATGCACATTGTAGCATATCAGTAATTTTGCCATTTTAGAGATATTCTTTTAAACCAGTGAATAATGTACGGACGCAAATTTTTGAAAATAGTAAAATGTCGTCCTCTAACTTTGTAATATTATGTCAACGTTCACACAGTGAGAGTCCATACACCAGTCAGTAAACAGATAATACCTCACTACAGCTGTACAGTAACACAAAGTAAATTTAAAGGGAATCTCTCAGCAGGTTTTTGCTACCTAATCTGAGAGCAGCATGATGTAGGAAAAGAGACCCTGATTCCAGTGATATATTGGGCTGCTTAGCTTAGGTTTTTTTCTTTAATAAAATCTGTTTTATCAGCAGGTGATCATTAGGGGACTAGTCAACCTGCTGCCAGGTAGTCCAACCTATATCCTAGTTATGGTATAGTTTATTTGAAGACAGATGATGGCCCCGAGTATTTTCTATTGGTTAAAAGAACTGTCAGGAATATTAAATTGTAATTAGAGGTGAGCGGACCCGTGGAAGTTCTGATTCTGTGGATCCAGCTGAACTTGTTTAAAGTTCGGTTTTCCACCCGGACTTGACCTGAACTTCATTTGAAGTCACTGATTCGCAGTTCAGGTCTTTGCCCTTATGCAGCTAGCCATAAATAGAAATATTCCGGAGCAGGGTAGGCGGGGTTCTTTCACTTTTTTTTTCTATTGGCTACACACTACATCCAATCACGATGTTGTTAGCCCCAGTGTGAACTGTTCAGTCACTGCAAGCGGCTCGCACTGGGCTGAGCACTGAGCGTACCGCAGCACAGCGATGCTTAAGCAAGTGTTCAGCATACCTAAAGCACCCGAACTCCGAACCCGAACTTTGTTTTCTTGAACACCGAACTTCAGGTTTACTCGTCTCTAATTGTAATCTTCATGAAGTTTTGTTCTCCTGTGGGATACATAATGGCAGAAGTGCATGTCTGATAGTGGAACAAGATGGAGCACAATTGTTTATGGCAGCTATGTATGACCAGCCTATTGGTTCTGACAAATGTTAGGGTCTTTTTACAGCATTACAACAACAAAAAAAGGGGGAAATGACCCTATGAAAGCAATGTGCTTAACTCTTATTCAACTGAATGGGAGATAAGGTGCAGTATTTGGAAGCGGCCACTAAGGTATATAGAGTTTGCTGTGCATATCCTGTGTAGAGTGCTTATGCCCGGCTGCTGCCGATGCAGATTTCAGCTGGTTGGTGAAGGTGCAGGGTGTCTGACCCCCCCCACCTGGCACGGCATCATGAAATGATGTTGTGGGGTCTACTCTTCAGAACAGGATGCTGATAAGTAGGAGAAGGTTCACAAGGCTCTGGTCTGGGAGGCACAGACCACGATATGGCCACCTGACCAATGTCCTGCAAATCTGTTTGCTCAGTTCTATTGATGACCTATCATTCAGATAAGCCATTAAAATCTCAGTAATGCACAACCCCTTTAAGCAACCTTTTCACTTGCAGGAATTAATCCACAGATTTGAATTGTTACCATAAAGAAGTCCAAGGGTATGTCCGTACGCTGCGGTCTTGATTTGACAAAAAAAAATGCACCCTCTGGCAGACTTGACAAAAAGCGGTAAACATGCATGCATTTGTGATGCGTTTTCGATGCGTTTTTGTCAGTGCATTTTTTAAAGGAGAAATAAAATGTGATAGGATAGGATAATTGATAGAAAAAATAGAAAGAATAGATAGAACATATACAGTAGAATAGATAGAAGGAAATAACAGAATAGTTTGATAGAGGGATAGCTAGCTTGGACAGCTTTTTTGTTAAAAAAAATGACGTGGGGTCCCCCCTATTTTTCATATCCAGCACAGGAACAGCAACAGCTGCAGAATGCAACCGTCAGCTGTCTGCTGTACCTTGGTGGGTTATGAAAAATAGAGGTGATACCACACTTTTTTTTTTTTTATTTGATTTATTTTATTAAAAAAAATGACGTAGGGTCCCCTTATTTTTCTAAAACCAGCGAAGGTGCAGCAGACAACTGGGGGCTAATATTATTAGGGTGGGAAGGCCCATCATTATTTGGCCCTTTCCAGTCTACCAATAGCAGCCCACAGCCAACACAGAAGTGGCGCATCCATAAAATGCGCCAATTCTGGCACTGGACCTGGCTCTTCTCGTTTCCCTGGTAGCAATAGGGGTAATAAGGAGTTACTGGCAGCTTACAGCAGCCACTAAGTCCTAGATTAGTGATGGCAGTCATCTATGAGACCCTGCTCCCATCACTAATCTGTAAGTGAAAGTAAATGAACACATACACCCCCAAAATCCTTTATTTTGAATAAAATACAAAAAACACCCTATTTCATCACTTTATTAACCCTAAACTCCCCTGCAGGTCCGCAGTAATCCACATGAGGTCCCATGGAGATTCAGCTGTGCTACATCCCTCTCCTGTCACAGCAGCACCATAGAGCATGACTGGCCACTGACAGCAGACAAAGAAAGAGCCATGCGATGAGAATGAACTTGGGTGAATCTCTGATGTCAGTGCCGCGACATCGGCAGTAGTGCGGGGTCTGCAGCTGTGACTTTAGAGGTTCCCTCTAGTTCATTGTCATCGCACGGCTCTGTTTCTGTGTGCTGTCATGAACTTCAGTGAACCTCTGATGTCAGTGCTGCGACACAGGCAGTAGTGCGGGGCCTGCAGTTGTGACGTCAGAGGTTCACCCAAGTTCATTCTTATAGCGTGACTCTGTCTGTGTTGCAGCTTGATTTGCGATTACAGGTGAAGGACTCTAGCTGTGACCCGAAATCACCTGAGTGACGGCACCACAGATCGCGCGGCTCACTTCAGTCATTCGGGTGGTTTGCTGTCACAGGTGGAGGACTCCCGCTGTGGCAGTGGCTAACCTGAGTCATGTCACCGCTGATAGCGCCACTCACTTCAATTGCTGCATGGAGTTCACAGCAAGCAGTCATGTTCTTTGGCTGCTCACTGTGAGTGTCAAATTTAGCAGTGGGACCTCATGTGGATTACGTCAAACCTGGAGGGGTGTTTGTGGGGGTTAATAAAGTGGTGAAAAAGTTTGTTTTTTTGTCTTTTATTTTAAATAAAGGATTTTTGGGTGTTCGTGTTTATTTACTTTCACTTACAGATGGAGGGTGTCTCATAGACCATGCCATGACTAATCTAGGATTTAGTGGCAGCTATGAGCTGCCATTAACTCCTGATTACCCTCATTTCCCCTGCAGCAGGGCAATCGGGATGAGCAGGGTAAAGTCCCGGGACTGTTGCATCTAATGGATGCGGCAGTTCCAGGCGGCTGCTGGCTGATATTTTTAGGCTGGGGGGGGCTCCCAATAATGTGGGTCTCCCAAGCCTGATAATACCAGCCTCTATCTGTGAGGCTTTATCTTGACTGGGTATCAAAATTGAGGGGGACCGCACGCCGGTTTATTTTAATTATTTATTTATTTATTGTACTGTACGATATAGACCCACCAACCGGCGGCTGTGATTGAGTGCAGTCAGACAGCTGTCACTCAGTGTGGGGACACGTCTGGCTGCAACCAATCATAGGTGGCGGTGGGTCGGGCAAGCAGTGAATATGAGATGAGCCTAATGAGTGGCCGGCACTTTCAGATGCAGGAGAGGCCGCGGGAGCAGTGTGATAGCTGCGCAGCGCCGGTGATTGGTGAGTATGAAGTGGAAAGAGAGAGAATGGAGAAAAGTTGGTGACCTCGTTTTTGTTGACAAGAACGGATCCAAATGCAACCAAAATACAGTGCAAATGCACAGCTAAACATTTTGGTTGCGTTTTGACACACCTCATTCATTTCAATGGGTGGAAAATGTTCACAAAACGCAATGAAGAAGTGACATGCTGCTTTTTTAGGCAACTATTTTGACTAATATTTGTCAAACAAAACGCTGCTGTAAAAAAAGCAACGTGCGGATGGAATTTCTGATTTATCATAGACTTTGCTGGGAAAGCAAAACGCATGCATTTTGTCAATGACGCAGTGCAGTTTAAAATGCAACCAAACCGCAAGAAAAAATGCAACGTGCGCACGTGGCCAAACTCTAAAAATCTTTACATGGAAGAGTAGCAGATATATATGCTGGGATGAGAGGCTACTAATCTAGAAAAATTACCCAGTGACTTCCAGTGTATATAATCCTGGAGTTTTACTACTTATGTAGGGCTTCATTCTCTGCTTTCTGATCATTCAGAGATGCTAAGAACAGTGTGACGCTGGCTTAACACTGATTTGACATGCTTTCCTAACAGAAAAGGAGCTCAACTTATTTTACTTTGGCTCCAACCTACAGTCATACATCAACAAGCCATAAAGAAGTCTAATTTCTCAAGAGGAGACTCCAGCCTGGACCAGTATTCCAGTGGTAAATCAAGAAGTCTGTGTCAGATCTGTTTGCTGCCTGCACTTAATTTACTTCAATATCTACCCTTCAAAGCTGGATAGAAAGCAGCTGGCGGCAGATTTGCTTGATGAAATAGGCCACATCTTACTTGGGCTACAGTGACAAGGTCACAGACTTGACTAGGTACAGACTTTTCAGTGCTACTTAAAGTTATAAATGCCTTTGCTTGCTGATATCCTAATGACAGAAGATGTTGACTTGTGGCGAGACTTTTTATTACACCAGTAATAAAGAATACAATCAACTCTGGTCTATAAATTCTATTAGAGACTTCACAATTGAACTGTCACATTGTACTGTGTCTTAATAAAAAAGAGACAGTTGCTCGCTGTAATGCTAAGATATGTGGAACAATAAATATGGGAATATTGAAAAACATGAACAAAAAAATTGAGATACTTAGCACATAAAAATGGCCGGTTTTATGTGAGCCCAACAGCCAACGCGAAAGCGACCTCTCTTTGTTGGGTCCCTATCAAACTAATGTCTCTCTTAGGGTTAAAAAAAACCCCCTACAATTTATTGGTGACTAGGAACCTGCTAAAAAGAATTAAAATCATCCAAGGCTGAAGAGCAGGAGTGCTGAATAGAGGTGAGCGGTGTTCGAATCAAACTGTTCGGCAATCTCAAGTTCGACCTGTTTTTGGTGATGTTCGAGTCGTTTGACGAATGCGAACACTTAGCTTCAAGTTTGACAGTTTGTGGTTATGTTTGATAACTTTTTGATCACCAAAAGTGTAACTGGCTTTTCACAGTAATACTAAAAAATTGTTTAAAAGAACTGAAGTCCTCAGTGGTTGATACCTTTTAATGGCTAACTGAAAAGATGGTAATAATAGCAAGCTTTTGAGACTACTCAGGTCTCTTCATCAGGCATGGTATAACACAAAATCTGAAGAGTCACATATTTATACACAACAGGACATAGAATAGTGCATTTTTTTTTACTGCACTATTCTATGTCCTGTTGTGTATAAATATGTGACTCTTCAGATTTTGTGTTATACCATGCCTGATGAAGAGACCTGAGTAGTCTCGAAACCTTGCTATTATTACCATCTTTTCAGTTAGCCATTAAAAGGTATCAACCACTGAGGACTTCAGTTCTTTTAAACAATTTTTTATCTCTACTGGCTAACACGGTACAAAGATATATATTTTACCTGCACAGTAATACTGTCATTCAATGTTAATACAGTGGAACCTTGGTTAACGAGAACAATCTGTTCTGGGAGTGTGCTTGTTAACCAAGTTACTCATTTAGCAAAGCAAGATTTCCCATAGGAAATCATTACAATGCAGACAATTCCTTCCACAACTTGTTAAATGTCCCATCCTGGTCCCCTATTGTGCCATTCCACACATGCACAAACACACACAAACATAGATGCACACACATGCTGCCTTTGATTAGCGTCTGACAGAGGGAGGAAGTTCCAGCATGAGGTCGCTATGGTTACCCAATACACATCCTGCGTGTATCGGGTAACCATAGCGACGAGGGAGGAACTTCCTCTGTCAGACGCTACTCAAAGGCAGCGCGCTGGCCAATCAGAGTCAAGCGGCACCTGCCTTTGACGTCAGCGCTTTGTCAGCGGAAGTTCCGTCATCGGTTGCGATGTTTACCCGATACACATCTTGTACCGGCGAACTGCAAGTCCCAGGAGGCTGACGATGGAACGGAAGGTAAGATGAGCCTAATATGTGTGTGTGCGTTTATGTTTGTGCATGTTTGTATCTGTTTGTGTTTGCCTGCCATTGCTTTCAATCGTGTTCAAAAGTGTTCGACGAACGTTCGATGAACACGCCCGCCGTTTGATGAACCGAACCGAACTCGAACACCAGGGTGGTGGCTCATCTCTAGTGCTGCATCAGTAGGTATGACCCTGTAATCTAAGAAAACGTCTAGTGTGAACAGGTGTAAACTGATCATGAAACATAGTAACAAAAAAGGTACAGTTGCACTCTGTAGTGCTAAGATATGTGAAACAATGAATATGGGAATATAGACATGCATTACTGCTATGAAAAACAAAAAATTGAGATACTTAGCACACAAAAATGGCCAGTTTTATGTGAGCCCAACAGCCAATGCCAAAGTGAACTCTTAATGTTGGGTCCCTATCAAACTAATGACTCTTTGAGTTAAAAAACCTAAAATTTATTTGGTGTTGGGTGTTGGGCTTACAAAAAACTGGCAATTTTTGTGTGCTAAGTACATCAAATTGTTTTAATGTTTTTCATAGCAGTAATGCATGTTTATATTCCTATATTCATTGTTTTCATATCTTAGCACTACGGAGTGCAACTATCTCTTTTCTGTTAATATATACCATGTTTTGTTTGCACCTGTAGAAGCGCCCTCAGTGGTGCGAAACGGTACCGTCGTCCAGCGTGCTCCCTCCCCCGCACCTCCCCTTTTTGCCTGTTTGATGTATACACTTCTAAAATAAAGCAACGATAGATCAAGAGAGTGCTGCCAGCTCTTTTCATTGATGAACTCTAGGTCCATCTAGTTCACCCTTTCTCCACCAATTATACATTTTGTCACTAAGTCACTTATAAACAACAATGTTATGTGTACTGAGGAAAGCCCTCATCCTCACCTCTGGATGATCCCTGCACTTCCTAATGTCCCTAGAGAGGTCATTACTTCCATGCACTACACGTGCCTAGGCCCTTGCTGGCGCTGAACTCACTCTAACTAGAGTGTAGGCCAGCGATACACTAGTCTCTCTACTGCAATAAAACAACACAAGGAAGAGAAGACAAATGGGTGGGTTAAGACACAACAATAGCCCTCCTTGGCTTTTCCAGCAGGAAACTATTCCGCTGCAACTGAATTGAACACCTCAACTTCTCCAGAGCCAGGCTCCTTCAAATTGGTCTGTATTGAGGATCTATAACTGGCATGGAGTGAAGACAGCAGTGGAAAAATATAGCCAAAGGGATTGATGATAAGTGATGATAAGATTTTATAGCTGTGATTAAGGCTATGAGCAATCTCAGCCAGAAAGGAAAGAGTCCATATCCCCTTCAACATCAAAATTGATTGAAATGAAGACTGCAGTCAGTGCTCCCGGTGAAACCAGCAAAGTGAGACAGGATTCGTAAAAGAGTTTATTGATACAAACTAATTTTTTTATTCACTACTTTTTTTCTCTTTTTTTATTCTCTAAGATTTTTATTGTATGGCAAATAATTGCTGCATTCACCGGAAATGCCGACAGCACCTGTGATAATTCTGACGCAGGGGATATCCACAGTTGATCAACTCGGCTGCAGACTAATCATCTAGCAAGACCATTAGCTCTGTATTACAAGCTTACAATTCTGGAGTCCAGGTGAATGCATAGACTTCTGTTTAGTGTACTCCTCATACAAGTCCATTACTACGCTCAGATAAGCGCTGCGTTTTCTCTCCTTATGTCTCCCATTTCAGAGAGAATTTTGTCACTATAACATCAAATGAAATTAAATCCACTTAAATTCAAGATAACAGTCAAGTGCACTCCACAAAGGACCTGCAAGTAATTTAAGCATTGAGACCCCTGACCCCAGATCCCCCAGAGGTAAAATGCGAACACAACACACTCATGACACCCATACAAACCCTCGTTTACCAATTTATTATCAAAAAAGTTCCCACAGAGCTGTTACTACAGAATGTGTGAAGAAAAAAATACACAGAATTTCAGGAAAAGAACATAATCCCAACCATTGAGCATGGGGGTGGATCAATCATGCTTTGGGGTTTTGTTGCAGTCAATGGCACAGGGAACATTTTACTCATAGAGGGATACACGGATTCAATGAAATTTCAACAAATGCTTGATACAAACATAACACCATCTGAAAAAAAGCCAAAATAAAAAAAAAAGGATGGCTTTTACAAATGGATAATGATCCTAAACACACGTCAAAATCCACAATAGACAAAAGGCACAAGCTGAAGGTTTTACAATGGTCTCACAGTTCCCTGATCTGAACATCATTGAAAATCTGTGGCTAGACCTCAAAAGAGCTGTGCATGCAAGACAACCCAGGGATGTCACAGAACTGAAAGACTTTTCCAAGGAAGAATGGATGAAAATCCCTCAAACAAGAAGTGAAAGACTCGTGGCCGCTACAAAAAGTGCTTACAAGCTGTGATACTTGTCAAAGTGGGTACAACTAAAGGGGGCTTTACACGCTACGATATCGTTAACGTTTTATCGTCGGGGTCACGTTGTTAGTGACGCAAATCTGGCGTCATTAACGATATCGCAGCGTGTGACACGTACCTGCGACCTTAAGCGACCTCAAAAATGGTGAAAATCGTTCACCATGGAGAGGTCATCCCATACTCAAAAATTGGTAAGGGTTGTTTTTCGTTGTGGTTCATTGCTCCTGCGGCAGCACACATCGCTATGTGTGACACCGCAGGAGCGAGGAACGTCTCCTTACCTGCCGCCGGCCACAATGCGGAAGGAAGAGGTGGGCGGGATGTTTACGTCATGCTCAGCTCTGCCCCTCCGCTATGATTGGCCGGCCGCTTAGTGACATCGCGGCGACGTCGCTGTGATGCCGAACGTCCCTCCACCTTGAGGGAGGGATTGTTCGGCAGTCACAGCGACGCCGCCGACCAGGTAAGTGCATGTGACGCTGCCGTAGCGATAATGTTCGCTGCGGCAGCGATCACACGATTTTGCTTGCACGACGGGGGCGGGTACTTACACGCTCGATATCGCTAGCAATTGCCAGCCATATCGTCCGCGTATAAAGCCCCCTTAAGTACTAACAATGCAGGGTGCCCAAACTTTTACATCGGCCCATTTTCCTTTTTTAATAATTTAAAAATGGAAAAGATTAAAAAAAAGTTGCCTAATATACAAAATCAATGTGTCATCTTTAACTTTATTCTTTTTATAGATCATTTCACCTTTTGCTTAATTGTTCACAGAAACAGAAATTTTGACCAGGTGTGCCCAAACTTTTGTATGCCACTGGATATCTTTCCATGGGCAAGTACAAAATAGTCAGGCCTGGGTCCTGCTCCACCCTCATCTATTGAGGCCTTTTGACAGTGAGATGAAATAATAGAGATAGGATCCTGATTGGGCACGCTTTATCGAAGTGGATTGGCTTTTTTGATCAAATTAGTATCAACTAAGTACCCTGTGTTATTTACATGTAGTATTACTATTTAATTATTTTGTTACTGCAGAGTATTTGCTCATTGTTTTTATCCTAGGTTTTGAAGGGACAAATTCTGGAAATATTTTGAGTTGGAGGCGGCAGGAGGTGGTAATAACTCGGATGTGTGGTTTGAAGGATAGGGTAGAAACAAGGGTTACACCAAGGTAGGGGACTTCTGGTACAGAGCAATGTATGATGTTATTAAGGGTTCGCTCACTGATATTACCAGGCTGGGAAGATCCATGGTTATTGGGCCCTTACCACTCTAAAAATACCAGCCTACAGCTGACCCCAGAAGTAACACATGACATTAGATGCTCTAATTCTGTCACTTAGCCTAAGCTCTTCCCGATGACCTCGTGTAGTGGTAATCTAGGTAATGGTAGGTGGGGTTGATGTCAGCTGTGTAGTGTCAGCTGCTATCAAGCCCTGGTGTTTGTAATGGAGAAGTATCTATCAGACACCCCATTACTAACCCAGTAAGTAAAAAAAAATAATAATAATTTGTTTGAAAAAACATTCCTCAACTCTTTTCCTGGTTTCCGATTTATTTAAAAAACACAAACCCATGCTGGTCCGACACACGTATGACATACGGAGTGAAAGACACTCGGCAACTTCTCTGGATGAGTATTGGAGCGATTATTAGTATGCAGATGTGAGTGAACCCTTAATGATAGATAGGGGAGTTAAGTAAGATGGATCAAAAATGATTACTTCTGTTTTGTCCATTAAGTTTTAGGAAGCATTACGAGTAGGATTTGTTTCTCAGTGGAGTATTTCCCGAAAAAAGAAAAGAAACTACGTTTGCATATTAACTACTCAAATCTCCTCTCCGCCGACATAATCTGTCACAGAAGCCTCAGAAGGTTGCCAAAGTCAGCAGGGCCGACCAAGTAATCTGTACGGAGTGCCACCCATCTTGATCTGACTCGACAAGTCTAAGCACCAGTATTTGCAAAACATACAACTTTTTACTTTGCTATTATAAGAGAAAAGGGCTTTGAAAGTAGATCACCTAACAGAGAGAACTAATTAAAATAGTTACTCAGAAAACAAAAGCAGAAAATGAAACGTGACCACCACTGGTATTTGGGAAAGGAAATTTAGATTCAACTTGTATCCTAAATTAGTGGAGAGGAGATACACACCTGTGTTTAACAGCTTCAGTGGTGAACAATGGTGAGCACCTACTGACGAGAAATCGGAACCCATAGTACATTCTGCCTGCCTGTAACAATGATTTCGGATGGGGCCCTGAGTGACCAGATGGTTAGACATCTTGAATGAAGTAGCCAGAGGTGACTGAAGGGCAGCTGCAGATGGATGGAGAGACATTAGTAGTAACCAGATACCTTCCAAAGTGGAGGAATAGTGTGTGAAACCTCGCTGCCCTTCCTGAGCCACTCTTTTATTTTGCTATTAGACATGATTTTTAATTCCGTCTCAGATTTCAATCATTCTTTATTCCTTCAGGGGAATCCGTAAAAGTACTTACAGATGGATAGTGGAGGCCCAGTTCATGTATTATCTCTTACAAGGTTTGGTCATGTGCTGTAAAAGCATAAAAAAGTGCTATCATTATGCTTACGTAAAACACAGAAAAGCTTTGTTGCCTAAAAATGAATCTAGAAAAGAATTAGATGTCTGGAGCTGTGATCCTGAGCTGTGAAAGTCTGTCTGTCCTACCATAATAAACACAAGCTTCCCCGCTCTCAGGGAGCTCCAACATGGGGCAGAAAAAACAGCAGAAGTGTTTAAACAGCCATATGACATCTAACCCTGACGTCGTGACATGAATGGAAATGCTTTATGGGCTGATTTATTCAACACAAGCACAATAAAAATGTTACAGCTAAGGGTACTTTCACACTTGCGTTATTTTCCTTCCGTTACAATCCGCCCTTTTGGGAAACAGCGGAATCCGTTAACGGATTCCGCTGTTTCCCATTGACTTGTATGGGTGACGGATTGTACCAAAAGGAGCTGCGTTGCTTCCGCTGGGCGACGCTCCGTTGCTTCCGCCCAGCGGGAGGAACGCAGCATGTAACGTTATTTTGAGCAGCGGAATCCTCTGGATTTCACTGCGCATGCTCTTTTTTTTTTTTTTTAAATCAAACTTTATTTTGGCTCGCGGTGGCCGAACGTTCAGCTGAGCGCCCGGCCGTCGGCAAGCGACAGCGCTCAGCTGAACGACCGGCCACCAGCATGCCCGGCCGCCGGCAAGTCACAGCGCTCAGCTGAGCGCCCGCCCGCCGGCATGCCCGGGCGCCGGCAAGTGACAGCGATCAGCTGATCACCCGGCGGCCGGCTGCAGGGAGCGATCAGCTGATCACCCGGCGGCCGGGAGCGATCAGCTGATCACCCGGCGGCCGGGAGCGATCAGCTGATAACCCGGCAGCCGGCTGCAGGGAGCGATCAGCTGATCACCCGGCAGCCGGGAGCGATCAGCTGATCACCCGGCGGCCGGCTGCAGGGAGCGATCAGCTGATCACCCGGCGGCCGGGAGCGATCAGCTGATCACCCGGCAGCCGGGAGCGATCAGCTGATCACCCGGCAGCGATCAGCTGATCACCCGGCGGGCGGCTGCAGGGAGCGATCAGCTGATCACCCGGCGGGCGGCTGCAGGGAGCGATCAGCTGATCACCCGGCGGCCGGGAGCGATCAGCTGATCACCCGGCGGCCGGGAGCGATCAGCTGATCACCCGGCGGCCGGGAGCGATCAGCTGATCACCCGGCGGCCGGCTACTGGGAGCAATCAGCTGATCACCCAGCGGCCGGCTGCAGGGAACGATCAGCTGATCGTTCACTATAGTCTGCCGCTGGTAAAACCGGGAAAAAAAAAAAAAAATAAAACCGAATTGCGTTGTTTTGCAGCATCCGTTGCATCCGTTGTGTCACTATATGCAACACATCCGTTGCATCCGTTACACAACGCAATGCAACGGATACCGTTCAACGCAAGTGTGAAACTAGCCTAATTCAGTTTGGTCATATTCTACTGTGAATATTGATTCGGAGGTACGGGGTTTATTTTTGGATGTCTGTACAGAGATAGAGAGAAAGATAAGAGATAGATGATAGATAGATAAAAAGAGATCAATAATAGATAGAGGGATAGATAGACGATAGATAGATAGATAGAAAGATAGATAGATAGATAAAAAAAAGATCGATAATAGATAAATGGATAGATGGATAGATAGATATATAGATAATAGATGGATAGATAGATGTATAGATAAGAGATAGATAGATGACAGATTAGATAGATAAAAAGAGATCGATAATAGAGAGATGATAGATAAAAAGACATGGATAAATAGATAGAAAGATAAGAGATAGATGATAGATGGATGGATAGATAGATTCGGTAGATGATAGATAAGAGATAGGTAACAGATGACAGATGGATGGATAGATAGATAATAGATAGATACACCGTGTGCAGAATTATTAGGCAAGTTGTATTTTAGAGGATTTTTTTTTATTATTGATCAACAACTATGTTCTCAATCAACCCAAAAGTCTCATAAATATCAAAGCTTAATATATTTGGAAGTTGGAGTTAGGTTTTTTAGATTTGGTTTCACATCAGCGTTTTCCTGCCGCACTCGCAGATCCGGCACAAGGACAGTACAGTACATTAAGGTTCACTTGGTAAGCTCCGGGCACATGCGGTCGTGTGACCAGAGCATTTGACAGCATGTGACCGGGGCTTGCCGCACTGTCTGTGAACTGTATTGTACTGTATTGCCCTTATTCCGGATCCGGCAGTGCGGCAGAATACCGCTGATGTGTTTGTGCCCTTAGGAGGATATCTGTTTGTGCAGGTAACGATTATTGTGCAAAATTATTAGGCAACTTAATAAAAAACAAATATATTCCCATCTCACTTGTTTATTTTCACCAGGTAAACCAATATAACTGCATAAAATTTGCAAATAAACATTTCTGACATGCAAAAACAAAACCCAAAAAATTAGTGACCAATATAGCCACCTTTTTTTATGATGACACTCAACAGCCTACCATCCCTAAATTCTGTCAGTTGCTTGATCTGTTTACGGTCAACATTGCGTGCAGCAGCCACCACAGCCTCCAGACACTGTTCAGAGAGGTGTACTGTTTTCCCTCCCTGTAGATCTCACATTTTATGAGGGACCACAGGTTCTCTATGGGGTTCAGATCAGGTGAACAAGGGGGCCATTTCATTATTTTTTCATATTTCAGACCTTTACTGGCCAGCCACGCATGCATGTGATACAGCATTGTCCTGCATGAAAATCATGTTTTTTTAATGATACCGACTTCTTCCTGTACCACTGCTTGATGAAGTTGTCTTCCAGAAACTGGGAGTAGGTCTGGGAGTTGATGATACCAGCCCATACCAGTACCCCACCTCCACCTTTCTGGCGTCTGAGTCGGAGTGGAGCTCGCTGCCCTTTACTGATCCAACCTCTGGCCCATCCATCTGGCCCATCAAGAGTCACTCTCATTTCATCAGTCCATAAAACCTTTGAGAAATCAGTCTTAAGATATTTCTTGGCCCAGTCTTGATGTTTTATCTTATGTTTCTTGTTCAAAGGTGGTCATTTTTCAGCCTTCCTTACCTTTGCGATGTCCCTGAGTATGGCACACCTTGTGCTTTTTGATACTTCAGTAACGTTGCAGCTCTGAAATATGGCCAAACTGGTGGCAAATGGCATCTTGGAAGCTTCAAGCTTGATTTTCCTCAATTCATGGGCAGTTATTTTGCGCTTTTTTTGCCCAACATGCTTTTTGCGACCCTGTTGGCTATTTGCCACGAAACGCTTGATTGTTCGGTGGTTACGCTTCAAAGTTTGGCAATTTTAAGACTGCTGCATCCCCTTGCAAGACATCTCGAATTTTGGACTTTTCAGAGCCCGTCAAATGTCTCTTCTGACCCATTTTGCCAAAGGAAAGGAAGCTGCCTAATAATTAAGCACACCTTATATAGGGTGTTGATGTCATTACACCGCACCCCTCCTCATTACAGATATGCACAGCACCTGATTTACTTAATTTGTAGATGGTTCTCAGGCCTATACACCTTGGAGTAGGACAACATGTATAAAAAGTATCATGTGATCAAAATACTCATTTGCCTAATAATTCTGCACACAGTGTAGATAATAGAAGATTAGATAGATGAGACATGGATGAAAGGATGAATGGATAGATAATAGATAGAAAAGAGATATATAGATAGAGAGATAAGAGATAGATAATAGAAGATAGATGATAGATAGATAAATAAGAGATAGGTAATAGAAGATAGATAGATAGATGAGACATGAATAGATAGATAGATAGATAGATAGATATATAGATAGATAGATAATGGATAGATAGATAGATATATAGATAGATAGCTAGATAGATAATAGAGGTTAGATAGATAGATAGATGGACGAAAGGACGGATGGATAGATAATATATAGATTGATAGATAAGAGATAGATAGATAATAGAAGATAGATAATAGATAGATGAGAGATAGATTAAAGGATGGATAGATAGTTAAATAGATCAATAGATCAATAGATAGATGTATAATAGATAAAAAGTCATAGATAGACATTTTCATTTTAATTTTTCAGAAATGTATTTTTATAGGAAGTTTTTGCTTTGAAATGGAGAGTTTTAAACTTTTCTCATTATTTACTCCTGTTTACATAATAAAAGGGGGCACTTTCTCGTAGAGCCATTATACCTGGCAGGGGAGAAAGGGCTGGCGAGAATCAGCCTGTCAGGAAAGATTAAAAAATTGTTTAAAAGAACAGAGAGTCCTCAGTGGTTGATACCTTTTAATGGCTAACTGAAAAGATGGTAATAATTGCAAGCTTTCGAGACTACTCAGGTCTCTTAGTTCCATAAAGATGCGGTACATTCTGGTATCCTCCATTTTGATACAAGTAAAATATATCTTTGTACCGTGTTAGCCAGTAGAGATAAAAAAATTGTTTAAAAGAACAGAGAGTCCTCAGTGGTTGATACCTTTTAATGGCTAACTGAAAAGATGGTAATAATTGCAAGCTTTCGAGACTACTCAGGTCTCTTGGTTCCTTGGACCTGAGTAGTCTCGAAAGCTTGCAATTATTACCATCTTTTCAGTTAGCCATTAAAAGGTATCAACCACTGAGGACTCTCTGTTCTTTTAAACAATTTTTTTATCTCTACTGGCTAACACGGTACAAGGAAAGATTAATGAATAATAGGACAGGCTTTGGCTAGATGGTGCTGAGACAAACTTAATGGGCCTTTCAGTCTTTATTTATCTTTAATTTCCTCTGTCTTGTTTTCCCCCATGTCTCAGAATAGTTTATGTGGATGGTCCTCAGGGGAGCTAAACTCTCTTTCCTTTGATAAGTCTCACACATGAACATGAAAGATAAAAAGGGAAATATTTATATTCTGACAAAGCAGCTTTTTCCTTTTTTACTTCATATATTTTTTATTAGCTCAGTGAAATCGGGTTTGTCTTTTTCCTTAACATATTTCTAGGAGGTAGTCATTGTACATCCACTACTCTCATACCTACCTGTCATGTTTCAGATTGTAAAGAGTTATATATTCCCTAATTATGCTACTAAATGCTCATTTATTCTCATAAACATTTTCTTTTGTATGTAAAGTAAGTGCTTGCGATTTCGTATTTTCTTATTTGAATGTGTTAAAGAGAACCTGTTACCACGTTTTTGCTCCCCCATCTGAGGGCAGCATAATGTAGGAGCAGAGATGCTGATTCCAGTGATGTGTCCCTTACTGAGCTGTTTGCTGTAATTTTGATAAAATCAGTATTTTCCCTGCTGCAGATTTTTCAGTTCTATGAATGCTGAGCCCTGTATAACCCCACCCCATCACTGACTGGCAGGTTTCTGTGTACACTGTGCACAGACAGAAAGCAGCCAGTCATTGCTGGTGACTGGATTATACGTCTTGCTGCTGGCTGTTGGGATCACATAAAATCTGGCCATTTTTGTGTGCTAAGTATCTCAATTTATGCATGTTTTTCATAGCAGTTATGCATGTCTATATTCCCATATTCATTGTTACACATACAGTATCTTAGCACTACAGAGTGTAACTGTCTCCTTTCTGTTACTATGTTTCATGTTCAGTTTGCACCTGTTCACATTAGAAAGGTAGGATGTGCCAGTCTTTTTCTTAGATTATTGGGTCATGCCGTCTGATTCAGCACTCCTGTTCTTCAGCCTCAGGCGATTTTAATTCTCCATTTACAGATTCCTGTCCGCCCATAAATTGTAGGTGTTTTTTAACCCAAAGAGAGGCATTAGAGTAGACAAAGACTCAACAAAAAGAGGTCACCTTGCCATTGGCTGTTGGGCTCACATAAAACTGGCCATTTTTGTGTGCTTAGTATTTTAATTTTTACATGTTTTTCCGTGACAGTAATGCATGTCTATATTCCCATATTCATTGTTCCACATATCTTAGCACTACAGAGAGCAACTGTCTTCTTTTTGGATTATACAGAATTACAGAGGAAAGCTACATACATGCAGGTTTACTAGTCCTCTGATGATATTTCCTACTAATAAAATTGTGATTTTATTAAAATACAGAAAGAGGTCCAGTAAGTGATACATTGCTGGAATCAGGGTCTCTGTCTCTAAATCATGCTCCTCTTAGATTCGGTGGAAAATACTGGTGACAGATTCCATTAAACTGTGATTAGGAGCCCCTCTTTGACTCTGTCTAATAATGGGATGGGGTCCTAAGAATAGTCTATGGTTCTGACTCTGATCCATACTACAGAGTATGATAAATTATTATATCACTTAGATTGTCTCTCCAGTAAAGGAGACAAACTCTAGCACAGCGCCACCTATTGGAAGTAGCGATCCTAAAAGTCACAAGTGGATTTTCGACAATCCTTTGCAATATGACTCAGGATATATAAGCCAGATCAGAATCCCAATTTGCAGACACGGTGTTTCGGGGTGCTTGCCCCTCGTCAGTGCAAAGTATGGGGGTGTCTGATCTGGCTCATGAGAAAGCTATGTGGGGACCACGGGGGAACACTATTCTCCTTAAGGAGACTTTGCAAGCCAGTCTGGCTGCCAGGTAAGGGGACTTATAGCTGCAATGCCCCTAAAATTCCACGGGGGAACACTATTCTCCTTAAGGAGACTTTGCAAGCCAGTCTGGCTGCCAGGTAAGGGGACTTATAGCTGCAATGCCCCTCTGGGAAATATTCAAATTGTCTCTCCAGTAAAGGAGACAAACTCTAGCACAGCGCCACCTATTGGAAGTAGCGATCCTAAAAGTCACAAGTGGATTTTCGACAATCCTTTGCAATATGACTCAGGATATATAAGCCAGATCAGAATCCCAATTTGCAGACACGGTGTTTCGGGGTGCTTGCCCCTCGTCAGTGCAAAGTATGGGGGTGTCTGATCTGGCTCATGAGAAAGCTATGTGGGGACCACGGGGGAACACTATTCTCCTTAAGGAGACTTTGCAAGCCAGTCTGGCTGCCAGGTAAGGGGACTTATAGCTGCAATGCCCCTAAAATTCCACGGGGGAACACTATTCTCCTTAAGGAGACTTTGCAAGCCAGTCTGGCTGCCAGGTAAGGGGACTTATAGCTGCAATGCCCCTCTGGGAAATATTCAAATTGTCTCTCCAGTAAAGGAGACAAACTCTAGCACAGCGCCACCTATTGGAAGTAGCGATCCTAAAAGTCACAAGTGGATTTTCGACAATCCTTTGCAATATGACTCAGGATATATAAGCCAGATCAGAATCCCAATTTGCAGACACGGTGTTTCGGGGTGCTTGCCCCTCGTCAGTGCAAAGTATGGGGGTGTCTGATCTGGCTCATGAGAAAGCTATGTGGGGACCACGGGGGAACACTATTCTCCTTAAGGAGACTTTGCAAGCCAGTCTGGCTGCCAGGTAAGGGGACTTATAGCTGCAATGCCCCTAAAATTCCACGGGGGAACACTATTCTCCTTAAGGAGACTTTGCAAGCCAGTCTGGCTGCCAGGTAAGGGGACTTATAGCTGCAATGCCCCTCTGGGAAATATTCAAATTGTCTCTCCAGTAAAGGAGACAAACTCTAGCACAGCGCCACCTATTGGAAGTAGCGATCCTAAAAGTCACAAGTGGATTTTCGACAATCCTTTGCAATATGACTCAGGATATATAAGCCAGATCAGAATCCCAATTTGCAGACACGGTGTTTCGGGGTGCTTGCCCCTCGTCAGTGCAAAGTATGGGGGTGTCTGATCTGGCTCATGAGAAAGCTATGTGGGGACCACGGGGGAACACTATTCTCCTTAAGGAGACTTTGCAAGCCAGTCTGGCTGCCAGGTAAGGGGACTTATAGCTGCAATGCCCCTAAAATTCCACGGGGGAACACTATTCTCCTTAAGGAGACTTTGCAAGCCAGTCTGGCTGCCAGGTAAGGGGACTTATAGCTGCAATGCCCCTCTGGGAAATATTCAAATTGTCTCTCCAGTAAAGGAGACAAACTCTAGCACAGCGCCACCTATTGGAAGTAGCGATCCTAAAAGTCACAAGTGGATTTTCGACAATCCTTTGCAATATGACTCAGGATATATAAGCCAGATCAGAATCCCAATTTGCAGACACGGTGTTTCGGGGTGCTTGCCCCTCGTCAGTGCAAAGTATGGGGGTGTCTGATCTGGCTCATGAGAAAGCTATGTGGGGACCACGGGGGAACACTATTCTCCTTAAGGAGACTTTGCAAGCCAGTCTGGCTGCCAGGTAAGGGGACTTATAGCTGCAATGCCCCTAAAATTCCACGGGGGAACACTATTCTCCTTAAGGAGACTTTGCAAGCCAGTCTGGCTGCCAGGTAAGGGGACTTATAGCTGCAATGCCCCTCTGGGAAATATTCAAATTGTCTCTCCAGTAAAGGAGACAAACTCTAGCACAGCGCCACCTATTGGAAGTAGCGATCCTAAAAGTCACAAGTGGATTTTCGACAATCCTTTGCAATATGACTCAGGATATATAAGCCAGATCAGAATCCCAATTTGCAGACACGGTGTTTCGGGGTGCTTGCCCCTCGTCAGTGCAAAGTATGGGGGTGTCTGATCTGGCTCATGAGAAAGCTATGTGGGGACCACGGGGGAACACTATTCTCCTTAAGGAGACTTTGCAAGCCAGTCTGGCTGCCAGGTAAGGGGACTTATAGCTGCAATGCCCCTAAAATTCCACGGGGGAACACTATTCTCCTTAAGGAGACTTTGCAAGCCAGTCTGGCTGCCAGGTAAGGGGACTTATAGCTGCAATGCCCCTCTGGGAAATATTCAAATTGTCTCTCCAGTAAAGGAGACAAACTCTAGCACAGCGCCACCTATTGGAAGTAGCGATCCTAAAAGTCACAAGTGGATTTTCGACAATCACTGGTATATCACTTAGAGCAGAATCCTCACCCCCAACAGCACTAACATTTTCAGATTTAAGTAATTGTACAATTGTTTAATCTAATGTAAAGCAAATAAGTATTTTCAAAGATAGAACAATTCTGTAAAATCAAATATTCATAGTCAATGACGGCGCAGAGACTTTTACTTTGGCTGTTGCGTTGTTGATTTGTTTGTATTGCACAATATTTTAAATGCATTTATTGCATTAGCGTTTCACTATGTGGAGTCATTCTAAAAAAAGAGGAGCAAGAAATTCCAAAGTCCTTTTCAATTAGGGAGATGAAGGGCAGTCTGTGCTGTGCAAATGAAATATGAAAGTCTCTCAAATCACAAAACACTTTTTAAATTCTGTAAATTTGAATTTCCGGATGAAGTAACCTACGTACTCCTCCCTGACCTTGTCAGAACTGCTGACCTGAAGGTATTTTATAAAGTGTTTAGTGAAACCTATTGAAAGATTTAAACATGTGAAGGAGGATAAGAAACATTTAGCCCAAAGAATTTACCTAATTTTTACCAAAACAAACCTCAACGTTTTAATTGGATTTATTCTGGAATGCCCATGAAAAAAAGTCAACTGGCATTTCCTTTATATGTTATATTCCAGTATTCAATATAGTTCAACTTTATTGCATTCAGTAATTCAGTATTTAATTAAATTTAAAGGCATCAGAAAATAACAATGATTACATCGGGTTTGTCTATTAAAATTATTACTATTATTTTATTTTTTGGTAATGTTTCTTTTTTTTACATATAAAAATACAAATTAGAAAACTTGCAATATTCGCATCGGCCACTGGGAGGCCTTAGACCTTAACTTCCTGTTGTTTCAGTAAACAAAGCATGGACGCAGCCACGATGGACAGGCTTTAAGGCTATGTTCACACAGGACGTTTTTGCAGCGTTTTTTTCCTGACTAAAACCTGACCAAAATCTGACCTTGAGGCAGGATGTCTCCTGGGAGCCATCTGCGGTTTTTGTGGCGTTTTTACAGCATTTTTTTATGTGATGTCAAGACCAGCAAGGGTTCAACAGGGCCCGATTGCTGGGCCGGGCTGAGATTGACCTGGATCCAGCACTTGAGTAGTAAAAAAGATAGGTAGAAAGAAAAAAAAAAGTAAAGCAAGCGTGCTATACTTACCACCAGTCTCCGGTAGAATCTAGAGTGTATGGGCTCCTTCCAGGTTTGACATCATTAAACAGGCCCCTATTATATGGGGAGCAGGCGGGCAAAGCATGATTGCAGTGGCAGGGAGAAAACATCTCCAAGCTCACTAACCAAGCTGTTCATGCCCACTAACCTAGCTGGTCACACCCACTAACCTGGAAGGAGCCTATACATTCTAGGCTCAACTGTACCTACTCTTGCAACCCCTCCTACTTCCGGTGCTGCTCTTTAGTCTCATGCATATTCACTGCTTCCCCTCCCCCCACTGGAGTCTGTGGGTCTATCGTACAGTAAAAAATAAATAAAGAAATAAAAAAAGACATAGGGTCCCCCCAAATTATGATACCAAGCACAGATAAAGTCTACAGCCTCAGGCTGCAGCCCCCAACTGTGCTTATCTTGGCTGGGTATCAAAATAAAAGGGACCCCATGCTGTTTTTTAATTATTTAAATAAATAATTTAAAAAAAAACAGCGTGCGGTCCCACAAATTATTTTTTTTGTAAAGTAAATGTTATTCATTTGAAAAAGGCATCTCCAAATCATGAAACATTTATGGACATCTATGAACAATTAACAAGGAGGGAAACAATATTCCCCTTATTATATAAACATTTTAACAGATGTATCTATTACTTGCACTGAATATCCGTATCCAAATATTAGATGACTTCCACATAAACAGTTCTGTGCTAAATTTTCAGAGCTTTATACAAAAACCACATTATTAGACAAATAGAAAAAGCAAAAAAAAAGGAAGGGGAAGAAAAGAAAAACGGAAGGGAAAGTGTAGATAGAGGTAAAGGGAGAAGAAAAAAAAAAAAAGAAGTTGAGTCTCGTTCGCATGACCACCCCAATCCAAGACAACACAAGGCCTTCTGAAAAACAGGAGAGTCAAGCTATCTGACCTCTATGAGTTCAGCCATTCAGCCATGTCTGGGGAGTCCCAGAACATAATCCAGGGTAACCACGTATCAAATACCTTGACAGACCTACCAGAAATCTGGCCTATCAAATCTTCCATCCTGAATATGTTGTTGATTTCCAACACCAGTTCAGCATGTGATGGACACTTCTCCTGTCTCCGTACCTTGGGATCAGCCTCCTTGCCGCGGACAATATATGTGTAGGTAAGCCCTTCTTGTACCTGGAGACAGATAACTCCCCTAGGGATAGCTTTGCCAGCTCCAGTGTCGATGCCACAGTAAATAGAGACAGTTTGTTGGCTAGATTAATGGCTCCATCCCAAAAAAGTTTTATTGGCGGACATGACCACCACAGATGCAGATATTTGCCCTTCTCCTTTAGGCATCTCCGTCATATTGTACGTCCGAGGCCAGAGGAAACATGGTGCCGATGGCTGCGGGGCACCTGTACCATATAGACAGAACCTTGAATTCCTCTCCTGTGATATGGTTCCGCCAAATTTTGATACCCAGCCAAGATAAAGCCCACAGCTGGGGACTGGACTCAGGCTGGAGAGGCCCAGCCTAAAAATATCAGCCTACAGCGCGCCAAGGATTGTCACATCCATTAAATGCGACAATCCCAGCACTTTACCCGGCTCTTCCCGAATTGCCCTGGTGCGGTGGCAATCGGGGTAATAAGTGGTTAATCGCAGCTCATAGCTGCGACTAAGCCCTAGATTGGTAATGGCAGGCATCTATGAGACACCCCATTACCAATCTGTAATAAGTGACAAGAAATAAACACAAACACCGAAAAAATCCTTTATTTGAAATAAAATACAAAAAGCCCCCTCTTTCACCACTTTATTAACCCCATAATCACCCCTGCAGGTCTGACATAATCCACACGAGGTCCCACGGCGATTCAGCTCTGCTTCATCTGTAGATCGCAGCGAGCGCCATTGAAATGGACTGTGAGCTCCAGAGAATGAATGAGCCGCAAGATCAGCGATCACTTTACTCAGGTGATTCCCGGTCACAGTTAGAGATAAATGTGACCGGGAATAGCCTCAGTGAGATCACCGCTGAATGAGCGGTTCATTCATTCTCTGTATAGACCCGCAGACCAAGTCTATGATTAGTTGCAGTCAGATGCTGGGGGGGGGGCGTCTGACTGCAACCAATCATAGATGAAAGCAGTGAATATGGAATGAGCGGGGAAGTGGAGGAGCTGCTCCAATCCCCCTATCCAAAGCACCATTTAAGTGCCGGCCAGATACCCTGGATCAACTCCGGGTATTTAGTGACAGGTGGACTCGCAGGGTATCTGCAAGTCCACTCTTGTCACTAGGGTGAAAACCGTAGCAAAAGCGCTGAAAAGAATTAACATGTTCATTCTTTTCATAACGCAGCAAAACTGGAGGTGGTTCACAAAACTGTCAGGAAAAAATCCTGACGTGTTTGTGTGTGTGTGCATGAGATTTCAGAAATCTCATAGACTTTGCTGGGACTGTAAAAAGCAGCGTTTTATTAGCATGGATTTTCATAAAACCAAGTTTAATCCATAGCTAAAAAACGCTGCAAAAACGCCCAGTGTGAATATAGCCTAAGGCCTCATTTACGCAACAGTTTTTTTGATGCACAAGAAAACGGATCAAATTTCAACAGTAATTTTCGTCAGACTTCATCTGTTTTTTCAATGATCAGAAAAAAAAGTGCTGTCTGATTATTATAAAGGACCCATAGACGTTCTGTCATCGCTGTTTGTCTGCATTATGAGACTGGTGACGGATTCAGGGCTAGACGGTCATTTCCATGCAAGGCTCTCAATATTAAATGTTCTTTCCTTTCTTTTGGCAAGTAATGGTTTAATGTTTTTTCCTTACCAGCAGCCTTCTCATTACCTTTTCAGGTGTTTGTTTCCCGTTTGGGACCACTACCAGTCCCAATATATACCCTCTGCTCCTAGTAGAGGGTCCCGGCTATACTAAATCCTCAGTCTCAGACTTGGCCTGGAGGTGGAAGGGACTGTTGGAACCCTTTCTGTTTCTTGTGGTGTAGGCTGCAGTCCTGGTGCGTGACTGCAGCTAAGAACTTGGACTTTATCTTGTGTTGATTCCCCTGTTTCTCTTCTTCCCTTGTTTGTTGTTTTAGTGCAGTGGTGGGGCTAGTGATCCTTACCTGTCCATTCACTAGCCAGGAATCTTGTAGGCTCACTCAAGGCTTTAAGTTCCTGCTCTGCGACGGATGAGGAACCTGTGTAGGGACTGGCTAGGAGTGCTGGGTACACTTGCAGGTCAGTAGAGGAGGTGTCTATCTTCCCTCTCACTAGCGAAAGGGATGACCGTTTTTAAAGTGCCCCCCCCGGTGTAACCCTTGTTTGTCTTAGTAAAATTCCTGTTTTGTTGTGTGTTTTGACCCACATCAGACCTTCCTGAAGTCTGTGCATGACACGTTCATTGCCGAATTTGAACTGACACTTGGATCAATATCGGACATGTTTTCGTGATTTTGCATGTACCACTTGGTCCATAAAAAATCATGGATATGTCATCAGTCCCAAAGGCTGTCATATGTACTTGTGCTTTTTGTGAAAAAAATGGACAGCTCTCGTACATAAAAAAACTGACTTGTGAAGGAGTCCTAAGTGTCGTTTGTATAGAAACATCTAAGGACAAAAGTCATTTCAAAATCAGGGGGAGCAGGATCAACTGTAATATTGACTATTGTATAGGTGGATCCTGTATCATCAGCTGCATATAAAGATGTCACTTGTCAATACAATCCTACCTCTGATCATAAGGAGCCTGCTGAAAACTCCCCCTTAAAAGGGCAGTAAGTATGAAGATATAAAAGCCAGAGTGGCCAGTGTGAAAATGGAATGAGCATTCATCTCGTTATTTAAAGAATATCGCGATATGAAGAAAAAAAAT
Source organism: Anomaloglossus baeobatrachus (assembly GCF_048569485.1). Classification (NCBI taxonomy): domain Eukaryota; kingdom Metazoa; phylum Chordata; class Amphibia; order Anura; family Aromobatidae; genus Anomaloglossus; species Anomaloglossus baeobatrachus. Next base: position 116,689,693 of record NC_134359.1, on the reverse strand, counting down.
TAACGCTAAATCCTAGTTTACATATAATAAGCAATTTTTCATTTAGAAAAGTTTATTTTTCTAAATGTAGGCTACCTATAGAGCAGGGTTGCCAAAGTGACATTTTATTTTGTCTGGGCAGCTCACCAAAAATTTACAGATAGACAATATTTTTTACTGACACATTCGAAAACTATAATAAGTCATTATGATTATAAGTGCTCCATGTCTCCAGCCCATAATTCTGATAAGAAGACATCAGCTGCATTCACTGTAAACTATAATGATAATTACAATCCAAATAATTTTCATAACTCTAGCTTTAGCTTCACAAAAATCACAGATGTCATACAAATTGTCTCTCCAGTAAAGGAGACAAACTCTAGCACAGCGCCACCTATTGGAAGTAGCGATCCTAAAAGTCACAAGTGGATTTTCAACAATCCTTTGCAATATGACTCAGGATATATAAGCCAGATCAGATGTCATACAAAATTTTATGAACAGGTAAAAAAGTACATGCTACAGGGAAACATGGTTGCGGCAGTGTCCTTATGTGGGGCTGCATGAGAGCTGCTGGGGTCGGGGAGCTACAATACATTGATGGTATCATGAATTCACAGATGTACTGCTGTATATTGACCGAGAAGATGCTGCCATCACTCCATGCTCTTGGTAGACGTGCACTTTCCATTATAAAAATGATCTAAAACCACTCTTGCATTTCTGAAGAGAAAGAGGGTAAAAGTTATTCAGTGGCCAAGTATCTCCTGATCTGAACTAAATCGATCACCTATGGGTAATTCTGAAGAGACAAGTTGCCATCACTCTCCATCCAACATCAAGGCTCTAAAAGAGGTCGTTCTTGAAGAATGGAAAAAGATAGATGTTACAATATGTTGCCAACTTGTTCATTCCAGGCCTTGATGTTGTCCTTAATAATCATGGAGGTCATACAAAATACTAGGTTTAGTAGGTTTTGATGTGGGGTGTATTCATTTTATCAGCAGTTAATCTGAGTAAAACTGAAGATTTGTAATTAAAGTTATGTCATTAACCTTAATCGCATGTTATGAGTTAAAATAATGTTCTATGAAACTCAGTCTTGTCAAAATTGGAAATTATTCTTAGGTTCAGTGAGATATTGATATTGATTAAAATCTTACTTTTCAAAGGGGTGTACTCATTTATGCATATTTTAATGAATAAAACAAGTCAGAGTATTGTGTATAGCTATGGTAATGCCAATAAAGGGATGTAGAATATGATGGTGCTGTATAAGTAAAACAATGAAATTAATAAAAATGAACATTTTCTGATCTCAGAACACGGAATAAACACCAGTACAAATGAGAGAATTAATTTATTAATGAGAAATGCAAAGGTACTAAAACAAGGGCTTTGCAATTAATCAGGAATTTCTCCATGGCACCTCCCAAACCAGAATCTGAACGTGTGGAGTCGAAGATTATGACATGTAATCAACATAGATATCAGATTTGGTACCAACATAATCTCATTGATAACAAGACACATGAAAGAAACATGTGGAGTATTTCAACATCAATCCTATTACTGTTGGCATAGCTTCTGGTCCGTGTATTTAAAGGGGTTGCCCAGGTTTGAGATGAAAATTTGCAATCACTCTATGTGACTGAAGACTTTTGAATCCTTACAGCGCGTGCATTACACATTGTTAGGATTAACCGCTGCTGGTGGCAAGAGCGGGTGATCACATATATACATGTATGTGATTCACAAAGTTGTGGACGCATTCCGACTGGTCATGCACAGCTTCACTCAATACAAGTGAATGGAGAGAGCACGTCTAGTCGACATGTGATTGCATGTATTCAGATTGAAGACTTTCATCCCAAACCTGGACAAGCTCTTTCAGGTGTATTTAGATGAGCTAACAATCAGTAAGTGAGAGTTTGTAAGAACGCTCATTCTCGATCATAAAGAAACATGCTGGTGATCACCCTATGCATGAGCAAAATGCTTGTTTGTTGGGTGATTGGTTTGTTAATGCCGGTAGATCCATTAGTTGGAGAGGCTCGACTAGCGCTTTTTAGTGGGCCAAAATTGAACCATTTAAAGGGACCTTCGCTCTGCATATTTATGTTGTATTTTATATTTTATAACATGTACAGTTGAAACCAGAAGTTTACATACACTATCTAAAAAGACACATCTGTATGTTTTTCTCACTATTTGACACAAAATCAGAATAAACCTTTCCCATTTTAGGTCAATTAGGAACCAAAACTATTTATATTCGCCAAATGCCAGAATAATGAGAGAATGTTTTAAGGCATTTTTATTACTTTCTGCACAGTCAAAAGTTTACATACATTTCATTAGTATTTGGTACCATTGCTCTTAAACTGTATGACTTGGGTCAAATGTTTTGGATATCCTTCCACAAGTTTCTCAAAATAGTTTGTAGGAATTTGGGCCTATTCCCCCTGATAGGACTGGTGCAACTGGCCATGTTTATAGGTCGCCTTGATCACACCTGCCTTTTGAGCTTTTCCCATAAATCTTCTAAAGCATTGAGATCCGGGCTTTATGATGGCCACTCCAAAACTCTGACTTTGTTATCCTTAAGAAAATCAACCCAAAAACATGATGCTGCCACCGCCGTGTTTCACAGTTGGGATGGTGTTCTTAGGCTTCAAAGCTTCTCCCTTTTTCCTCCAAATGTAATAAAGATCACTATGGGCAAACAGTTCAATTTTAGTTTCGTCAGGCCACAGGACATGTCTCAAAAAATTAAGGTTTTTGAACCTGTGTGCATTTGCAAACTTAATCTGGCTTTTTTATGTTTCTTTTGGAGTAATAGCTTATTCCTGGCAGAGTGGCCTTTCAGCCCATATTGGTAGAGTACTTGTTTCACTGTGGATAATGACAAAATCTTACCAGCTTTTGCCAGCATCTTCACAAGATCTTTTGCTTTTGTTCTTGGGATGATATGCACATATCTGAGCAAAGCATCCACCGGTGTGTCTCTTATTAATTCAGATGTTGTCAATAAACCAATCAGAAGCTTCCAAAGAAATGACATCATCATATGGGCTGTCCCATATTGTTTAAAGATGATTGATTGTTCTCAGTGAGAGAAACAAAATTAAAATTTTGTAGTCGTGATACCTTTAACTTTTTCTCTTGCAACTAAATATTGTTTAAAGGCATAGTACTCGTAGTGTACCGTCACACTTTAGCGACGCAGCAGCGATCCCACCAGCGATCTGACCTGGTCAGGATCGCTGCCGCATCACTACATGGTCGCTGGTAAGCTGTCAAACAGGCAGATCTCACCAGCGACCAGTGACCAGCCCCCAGCCAGCAGAGACGTGCAAGCGACGCTGCGCTTGCACGGAGCCGGCGCCTGGAAGCTGTGGACACTGGTAACTAAGGTAAACATCAGGTATGGTTACCCGATGTTTACCTTAGTTACCAGCGCACACCGCTTAGCTTAGTGTGTGCAGGGAGCAGGAGTCGGCACTGGCAGCGTGAGAGCTGCGGAGGCTGGTAACGAAGGTAAATATCGGGTAACCACCTTGGTTACCCGATGTTTACCTTGGTTACAGCTTACCGCAGGCTGTCAGACGCCGGCTCCTGGTCCCTGCACATTCAGGATTGTTGCTCTCTCGCTGTCACACACAGCGATGTGTGCTTATCAGCGGGAGAGCAACAATAAAAAAACGAACCAGCACTGTGTGTAACGAGCAACGGTCTCACAGCAGGGGCCAGATCGCTGCTCAGTGTCACACACAGCGAGATCGCTAATGAGGTCACTTCTGCGTCACAAAAAACGTGACTCAGCAGCGATCTCAGTAGCGATATCGCTGTGTGTGAAGTACCCCTTAGTGTATGTAAACTGTTGACTTTGCAAAAGTAATAAAATTGCCTTAAAACATTCTCTCTCTCTCTCATTATTTTGGCATTTGGTAAATATAAATAATTTTGTTTCCTAATTGACCTAACACGGGAAAGGTTTATTCTGATTTCATGTTAGATAGTGAGAAAAACATGTATATGAGTCTTTTTAGATAATGTATGTAAACTTCTATTTTTAACTATATATCATTTGGGTATGGACTGGTAGAGTTTGTGGAAGGTGCCGGAATAATAATTATTAATAATTAATTAATAATAACTAAGGGGCGACTATTAGACATGAGATCAGTAGCATTAATGGAACCAAGCATATCTGTTCAAACAATCAAAACTCTTAAGGCCCCGATACACGCAACGACATTGCTAACGAGATATCGCTGGGGACACGGAATTCGTGATGCACATCCGGCGTTGTTAGCGACGCCATTGCGTGTGATACCTATGAGCAACTGCTAACGATCCGAAAAACGGCAAAAATCGTTGATTGTTGACACGTCGTTTCTTTCCCAAATATTGTTGCTTATTTTGGACGCAGGTTGTTCGTCGTTCCTGAGGCAGCACACATCGCTACGTGTGACACCCCGGGAACAACGAACATCACCGTGCCTGCGTCCTCCGGCAACGAGGTGCGAGTGACGTTAATGCGGCTGCTCTCCGCCCCTCCGCTTCTATTGGTGGACCGCTGTGTGACGTCGTGACGCCGCATGAACTGCCCCCTAAAAAAGAGGTTGTTCGCCGCCCACAGCGATGTCGTTAGGAAGGTATGTGCGTGTGATGCATACTAGCGATATTGTTCGCCACGGGAAGCAATATCACGCACGACACACGCACGACGGGGGCAATATCTCTTGGAGATGCCGCCCTTCTTGGACTGATTGATGTTCATACCTCTAGATTGTCTGTTTTACAACCTGTTTATTTTTTTGTTAATGCAATACACCTTTATTTCCTGCTGTGATTAAAGTGAAAAGTATAAAATCTAACATAAACTTGTAAGAAATATCTTCACATTTACAAGTGTTGCAAATAATATCATACAGCTATAATTTACGTATGGCCACAAAACCCAGACACCCGTGCACCAGGGTTTATAACGACTATAACTAAACCATGAAAATGTTTTTCCTCCTGTCTTATTAGAGCTGAATTCATCATGTTTAAGCACTGAAATACAACAGCTATAAAAAAGAGAATAACAGGATGGAGAAGGGGAGGAGGAAACTTGAGACTTTCCCTGAGTAAGTGTTGCTATAAATTAGTTTCCTAATGACTATGGGATCTAAGCATATCATACTCATAAAGCGGCTATCTTTCCTAGACTAAGTGGAATGTGCTGTACTAGGGACGCTGCCTGCAGGGAGTGAAATACCCAAGTGTGTTTGATGGTGATACTATTATCAGGAGTGATATGATAAGTGACAAGTTACGCTTTGATTTCATTTTAAAATGGCATTTTTATCAGATACCTGCTGAGATTTATGGGAATGTGTAGTTTTGTTAGCGCTTAACCTCAGAAATGCGTCCATTTGACTGATGAGCATATTAATCACAATGACCAATGTCAACCATCAGTATATTTCATATAATCATTGTCTAAACAGGACTGACAAATGACCAAGGACCTGTTTACACCAAGATCCAAATGATTACAAGTGTTCTTACTAATTACTGGGAAAACAAGGAAAACAAGCAGGATGAGGGAGCTGATCGATACTGCAAAGACTTTGGAGCCTGGATGAGAACACGTTTGGTAATGTACGCTACCAGTCCAGGCTTTTCAGCAGTTTGTGCCTCTTAGGCCTTGGTTCCACTTGCTCATAGCTTCCGATGCGAGAACATCCGAAGCGATATGCTAATGACCCTTTGCTGCGAATGTCAGCCGAGGGTCATGCGACTGTGATCTGATTTTGTGATCGGATCACAGCTGTGGAAAAGAGGGAGGGAGCACTTTCTCCATCTCCTCCGCTGCCTGTCTCTGCGTACATTTTACTGCGGTCAGATGACATGCGAGTGCAGTGCGATGTTTCAAACGCTCTCATAGACTTGTATGGGTGTGTGTGAGCCGAGACTCGCTGCCAAACACAGCATGCTGCAATTCATTCCTCAGGCTGATATGGCATGAGACATCAGTCGCAGATGGACACTGCCCTATAGTTTTGCACTGCTGTGAGTTCAATCCAATGTTTTATTGGATTGCACTCGTCTGCGCAAAACGCCGGTAGAACCGAGGCCTTATTATCACTTTTGTGTCCATCTTAATTTTTTTTTTTATTTTTAATAAAGTTTTATTCCCACCATGAGCTTTTCATGTAGACTTTCAGCACCTATTATGTAAATTGAGTTTCAGTGTGTTTTTTGAGTGCTTTTTTTTACATAGATTTTTACTGCTCTTTTTGTCTCTTGTTGGTATATCATGCTTTTTATTAAGCATCCTGGTATTTGGCTTTGCCCAAACTTTATTGATACAGTCATGAGCAAATTACATGCATTTTTTACATGTAGATTTTCCATAGCTAATGCAATTTTATGGGGGAAATCGGCACCTAGAATTCAGTGTACCCGCAAAAGAAATTGACATGTTGCAGATTTAGGCTGGGTGCGCACGTTGCGTTTTTCCTCCATTTTGGCTGCGTTTAAAACTGCAGCGTGTCATTGTCAAAATGCATGCGTTGTGCTTCCCCAGCAAGTCTAAAAGAAGTCAGCAAATTCTACGCGCATGATGCTTTTTTAAACGCAGCGTTTTTATGCCAAATATTTGACAAAATCGATGCGTTTAAAAAAGTAGCATGTCACTTCTTCAGTGCGTTTTGGTTGCATTTTCCACCCATTGAAATCAATGAGGTGTATTAAAATGCAACCGAAATGTTTAGCTGTGCGCTTGCTTTTGACAAACAAAACTCAGGTCTTTCGATCTCTCTCTCTCTGTCGGTCTCTCTCTCTGTCGGTCGGTCCCTCCCTCTCTCTGTCTGTCGGTCGGGCAGTCTCCCTCTCTCTTTCATACTTACCGATCACCGGCGCTGTGCTGCACAGCTGTCACAAAGCTCCGGCGGCTTCTCCTGCTTTTGAAAATGTCGTCCGCTCATTATTCCATCTTGTATTCACTTCTTCCCCCGCCCACCGGCACCTATGATTGGTTGCATTCTGATGAGCCACCACGCTGAGTGACAGCTGTCTCCCTGCAACCAATCACAGCCGCTGGTGGGCAGGTCTATATCATTGTCAGGTTCGGTGCAAGGAGGGGGATCCACGGGACCGCGCAACGGACTCCCCCAAGGAGACCACCAGGAGTGAACACCTATACAGAGGCTGTCTGGCAATCACCCCAGAGTCTAGATACGCAGCAACCAGGACACGGGAGCGTTGTGGGTTAGTGTCGCGGGCGGAGGGGGCGCGCTCGCCACGCTTGGGTCCGGAGCTTCTGCTGCTGCTCGGTGGCTCGAGAGGTGGACCAAACCTGGGGACTCGAGCAGCGCTCCTCGTCCACGAGTGAAAAGGGGAAGGTTTGTTTAGGGAGAGAGTTCGTGACGCCACCCACGGGTCGTTGTGATTAGCACCACCGCTGCTGGTGACGGGGATCCCAGGAAGGATGGTAGGGAGCAGCTAGGATGTTGTCCCCTCCGTGGGTAGGGGTTGGTGATCCTGGGGCCCAGATACGGGGAGGCTGGATGGTTGGGGGTGCAGGGTTGCAGGGACAGCGCGGCGCGGTGCCGGATGGCACTGGTGTACTCACTCAGACACTCAATGGCAGAGTCTCTGGTAAACCAAATGGCTGGATGGATGGGTCCCGCAGCCGGCTGCAGTGTTGTGCTCTCCCCGGACGGCTGATGGTGGCTGTCTTTCCCTGCATCTGTTAGAATGTTCTGACTCCTGTGGTTACCCACCGGTAGTCCGCTCCCCGGCGTATAGGTGCCGTAGGAGCCCGTTTTGCCCACAGGCGCTGGCCCTTGGCTCTCTAGCCTATGGCGGTGGCTGTATATCCTCTAGGTGGGGACTGTTGCCTTCTGTCGGGTCTTGGTTGTTGGGAAACCCCTCGGATTTGACTTTTGTTGGCGGCTCTAAGCCTGGTCGGGGTCCGATGGCCCTGCCTGTGTGCTTAGCTCCACTCCGCTCCCCAGTTCGGTACCGGCGGGCCAACGCCCGACCCCGGTCCTACGGCTCTGCAGAGATTCACTAACTCCTGCAGACGGCCACCACCGTCTGCCAACCTTGCTGTTTGTGTCTGGGCCCCTACCCAGACACCGACAGTTTCTGTCTCCTCACTTTCACCCCCAAAACTAATCTGTCTGTTTTCCCGCCTCCAGACCTGTGAACTCGTCGGTGGGTGGGGCCAACTGCCTGGCTCCGCCCCACCTGGTGTGGACATCAGACTCTGGAGGGAGGCAACAAGGGTTTTTGTTTGACTGTTGTGACTGTCTAGGGAAGGGGGTGTGTATTGATTTATGTCTGTGACTACCTGGCTAGTCCAGGGCGTCACATTAGCATCCGAGGATGTCCACACAGGATATGGAGGCTGGTCCCAGGGTAGACGTGGACTGAGAAGAACCGGGTACAGGTGCCGACTGGAGTTGGCAAATGGAGTCCGGGGTTAGCGAAGGTGCCATCAAGAAATACCGGGTGGAGTCCAGGATCGGTGGAGGAAGATGATGGGATCCACAACAGTTTGACACCGGGGATTCTCCTGGAAAGCCAGAGGACCGGACACGTACAGGCAGCAGTCGGGATCTGCGGGCAGAGACAGGGTTAATCCTGGGAACAAGACACAGAGGGACCTGAACACTAGCACAAGAGACACAGCTACTGGTACATGTTGAACAGGCACCACCCATAGGGAAAAGGAAGTCTTATATACCCTGTACCTGTTATCAGCCATTTCCTGTTTCAGAGATGCTGGCCCTTTAAGAGAAGGGGAAAGAGCGCGCCCGCGCCCTAGTGCGCATGTGCGAGACCCGGGAGCCGGAGAAGCGTACAGGACGCAGGAGAGATGAGGCAGAGTCCTTGGCTGCAGCGAGACGCCGGGACCGCCGAGCGGGGGGGCACGGAGAAGGCCGAGGGAGGAGAGCAGGAGCGGCTGCCGTGGTCGGGGTGCACGGGAACCGGGCCGGTGAGAGGGGAGCGGTGCCAGGATAAGCGGCGCCGGGATAAGCGGTGCGGTGACGAGCGGCGCCGCGGCCCTGGAGGAGTGACAATCACACAGTAAAATAAATAAATCATTTAAAAAAAACGACGTGTGGTTCCCCCAATTTTGATACCAGCCAAGGCAAAGCCACATGGCTGAAGGCTGGTATTCTCAGGATGGGGAGACCCACGTTATGGGGAGCCCCCCAGCCTAAAAATATTAGTCAGCAGCCGCCCGGAATTGCCGCATCCATTAAATGCGACACTCCCAGGACTCTACCCGGCTCATCCCGAATTGCCCTGGTGCGGTGGCAATCAAGTAATAAGGAGTTAATGGCAGCCCATAGCTGCCACTAAGTCCTAGGTTAATCATGGCAGGCGTCTATGAGACACACCCCCATGATTAATCTGTAAGTTAAAGAAAATAAACACATACACCCGAAAAATCCTTTATTTGGAATAAAAGACAAAAAAGCACCCTCTTTCACAACTTTATTAATCCCCAAACATCCCTCTAGGTCCAACGTAATCCACACAATGGTCCACAACACTTTCAGTTCTGCTACATCGGAAGCTGACAGCAAGCGGCCACAGACCACGACCACTCTCTGTGAGATCTACGCAGCAACTGAAGTGAGTCACACCATCAGCGGTGACATCACTCAGGTTACCCGCGGCCACAGCTGGAGTCCTCCACCTGTGACAGCAAGTCGCCCGAGTGACTGAAGTGAGTCATGAGATCAGTGGTGCCCTCACTCAGGTGATTTGCGGTCTCAGGTGGAGGACTCCAGCTGCCTGCGGGTAACCTGAGTAATGGCACCACTGATCGCGCGGCTGACTTCAGTCACTCGGGATTTGTGATCACCAGTGAGTAGAGTTGAGCAAGGTTCAAGGTTCACCAATTTTATGTTCAAGTGATTTTGGGGGGTGCTCGAGATCGAACTCGAACTCGAGCTTTTTGCTATAAGCTCGACAGTTCGAGTTACGTTCGAGAACGGTTCGATCACCATAAACGTGGCTTTTCAAAGTAAGGCTATGTGCACATGTTCCTATCTGTATGCGTCCTGCGTCCCCAGCACAATCCCTCTCCCTTTCCTACTCACTGATCACGGGCGTCTCGCTCTACGTCTGTCACAATCTGCGATGTCTTTTCCTTTTTAGAAAATGGCTGCCGCTTCATTAGTCAATTAGTTATTCCGCGCATTCCCCGCCCACCGGCACCTATGATTGGTTGCAGTCAGAAACATCCCCAAGCTGAGTGACAGCTTTGTCACTGCAACCAATCACAGCCGCCGGCGGGCGGGTCTATATCATGCAGTAAAGAAAAAAATGCAGTTCCCCCCATATTTGATACCAACCAGGGTAACGCCACACGGCTGGAGGCTGGTATTGTCAGGATGGAGAGCGCCACAGTATGGGGAGCCCTCCAGCCTAACAATATCACCCAGCAGCCGGCCGGAATAGCCGCATCCATTAGATGCGACTGTCCTGGGGGACTCTACCCAGCTCATCCTGAATTGCCCTGGTGCGGTGGCAATCGGGGTAATAATGAGTTTAATCATGCCAGGCATCTCCCCGAGATACCTTCCATGGTTAAACTTAAAGTGAAAGTAAAGAAACATACACACCGAAAAATCCTTTATTTGGAATAAAAGACAAAAAATCACCCTCTTTCACCCCTTTATTAACCCACAAATACCCCTCCAGGTCCGACATAATCCACACGACACTGTCAGCTCTGCTACAGAACACGAGTGCTCTTAGTTATCAACTGCACGTAGCAATAAAGTGAATTGTGCGGTCAGCAGAGACTTCAGCAATGCAGAAGTCAAGATTACCAAATCTGCCTATCTTTATCATTAGCAGCAGTAGACCAGTGGATAGAGTGCTCGCCTAAGAAGCATGTGGTTGGGAATTCTAGTCCTGGTAAAAAAAAATGTTTTTTATTTTAATTTTAAATTATAATTATCTATTTATAAAGTGAAAGTAAATAAACACACACCGTGAAAAATCCTTTATTTGGAATAAAAGACAAAAAACACCCTGTTTCAGCATTTTATTAAAATCCTCCAATACCCCTCCAGGTCCGACGTAATCCACCCGACACTGTCAGTTCTGCTACAGAACACGAGTGCTCTATCAGCTCCACGTAGCAATCAAGTGACTCGCGTGGTCAGCTGAGTCTTCAGCAATCCAGACTTCAAGATTACCAAATTACTACCTATCTTTATCATAAGAGGCAGTAGCTGAGTGGATAGAGTGCTTGCCTATGAAGCATGAGGTCTCTCTCTCTTCCTTCTTTCTCTCTTTCTCTTTCTCTCTCTCTCTCCTTTCTCTCTCTCCTTTCTTTCTCTCCTTTCTCTCTCTCCTTTTTTCTTTCTCCTTTTTTCTCTCTCCTTTCTTTCTCTTCTTTCTCTTCTTTCTCCTCTCTCTCTTCTCTCTCTTCTTTCTCTCTTTCTCTCTCTTCTTTCTCTCTTTCTCTCTCTCTCTTTCTCTCTCTCTTCTTTCTCCTCTTTCTCTTCTTTCTCTCTTTCTCTCTTTCTCTCTCTTTCTTTCTTCTTTCTCTCTTTCTCTCTCTCTTCTTTCTCTCTCTTCTTTCTCTCTTTCTCTCTCTCTTCTTTCTCTCTTTCTCTCTCTTCTTTCTCTCTTTCTCTCTCACTCTCTTCTTTCTCTCTCTCTTCTTTCTCTCTTTCTCTCTCTTCTTTCTCTCTTTCTTTTTCTCTTCTTTCTCTCTTTCTCTTTCTCTCTCTCTTCTTTCTCTCTCTCTTTCTCAGACCTGGCGATGATCAGCTGATGCGGTCACCTAACAGAATCAGCTGACACTGTAAGTCAAGCGGTGAGGCCGGCTTTTTACCACCCGGCCGACTAAACTATCAGCTGATGCTGTCGGACAGGAGTCTGCACTGTGTAGTTTGTATTTTGTTTTTGCACTGATGCATCAGCTGATTGTATAAAAGCCGTTTATACAATCAGCTGCTGTGTCATGTGATTCAGGCCCTTGAACCTGACACATCATCTGCAGGAGTTTTTGCCCCCCAAAAAAATGACGTGGGCTTCGCCATATTTTTGTTTGCTAGCCAGGTACAGCAGGCACCTACGGGCTGCCCCCCAACCCCCAGCTGCCTATTTGTACCTGGCTGGGAACCAAAAATATAGGGAAGCCTGTTTTTTTTAATTATTTCACGAATTTCATGAAATAATTAAAAAACAAATGACGTGGGCTTCGCCCCATTTTTGTGTCCAGCCAGGTACAACTAGGCAGCTCGGGACTGGAATCCGCAGCACAGGTTAGCCTAAGCTTTCTGGGCTCCTCTGCTGCGAATTGCAGTCCGCAGCCACCCCAGAAAATGGCGCTTTCATAGAAGCGCCATCATCTGGCGCTGTATCCAACTCTTCCAGCTGCCCTGATACCGGTGGCTCGCTGGGTAATAATGAGTTAATACTAGCTTTGTTTTAATAGCTAGTATTAAGTCAGAGATTCTTAATGTCAGGCAAGTTTGACCCGGCCATTAAGAATCTCCAATAAAGGGTTAACAAAAAGACACCACACAGAGAAAAAATACTTTAATAGAAATAAATACACAGACACACTTTGAGACTCCATGTTTATTACTCCCTCTTATCCCTCCACGATCCATGGTTTTCTGTCTTCTTTTTTCTTCAACCCATGCAGCGCTGCTATATCAGCAGCGCTGCATGGGAGGAAGACGCTGCTGATCCCCATGCAGTCTTTTCACTCCGTGAGTGATTAGTGCTGCTGGCTGTAAGCGGTGATGTCACCGCTGACAGGCGCGTTGCTATAGCAACGGTGATCTCCGTTATTGACCGGCTGTGGCAGCCAGTCGATAACGGAACGGGGAAGCAGAACGGGGAGTCGACCGTGTGCCAGAGCATGTCGCTGGTACACGGAGATACACAAACAATCAACGCGTACCGGAGAGATGCACTGACAGGACCTAGCATGACGTCAAAGCCATGTGACCAGTCTGTAGCCAATGAAATAATAGACACGTGACTGGTCACATTCTATTTTGATGTTACGATAGATCCTATCATCAGTGCTGGTTACCGGGAGGACGCAGCGATTATCGGAAGGAAAAGCGGTGGGAGACAGAGTGCAGGAAGCATCGCGGGGACAGGTAAGTGTTATGGCAATGTTTATTAACTGTATGTGTACATTTAACATGTGTTTTTATGTGTTTGTGTTTGCCTCCCATTGTTTTCAATGGGGTTCGAGAGGCTCGTCGAACGGCTCGCCGAACCGAACTCGAACCTCTAGAGGCTCGCTCGCATTCATGCGTTTTGGATGCATTTTTTTTGTCAAACGCAATGTTTACAGTTGTCAGAACGCTGCAGTTTATTTGTCAAGCCAGAACGCAGCGAAAATACATAACCTTACAACACCGCAGGTCAGATTACATTGAGTAATGCCGGCATCACACGGACGAGAAATCGTGCAATCGCATAAGCGATCGCACCCGCCCGCGTCGTTTGTGCATCACGGGCAATTTGTTGCCCGTGGCACACAAAGTCGTTTACCCCCGTCACACGTACTTACCTGCTGGACGACGTCGCTGTGGGCGGAGAACATCCTCTTCCTGAAGGGGGAAGGACGTTCGGCATCACAGCAACGTCACACAGCCACCGGCCAATAGAAGCGGAGGGGCGGAGAGATGAGCGGGACGTAATATCCCGCCCACCTCCTTCCTACCGCATTGCCGGCGGGACACAGGTAAGCTGTGTTCGTCATACCCGGGATGTCACACGGAGCGACGTGTGCTGCCTCGGGAACGATGAACAACAGAAGGAGGACCGACATTTTGAAAATGAACGACGAGTCAACGAACAACGATAAGTTGAGTATTTTTGCTCGTTCACAGTCGTTCAGAGGTGTCACACGGTACGATATCTCAAATGATGCCGGATGTGCGTCACTAACGACGTGACCCCGATGATATATCGTACGATATATCGTACCGTGTGACGTCGGCATAAAAAGCAAGCACAGTGAGCAGGAGATTTCTATAAATCCCATCCACTTTGTTGGAAATGTAAAGGGTGCTTTATACGCTGCGACATCGCTAGCGATTGCTAGCTATGTCACGAGCGTTAGCACCCGCCCTGTCGTTGGTGCGATATGTGGTGATTGCTGCCGTAGCGAACATTATTGCTACGGCAGCATCACACACACTTACCTGCTGTGCGACGTCGCTGGAGACACCGAACAATCCGTCCTTCAAGGGGGAGGTGCGTTCGACGTCACAGCGACGTCACTGCGGCCGCCCAATAGCAGAGGAGGGGCGGAGATGAGTGGGACGAACATCCCGCCTACCTCATTCCTTATTGTGGGCGGCCGCAGGTACGAGGTTGTTCCTCGTTCCTGCAGTGTCACACATAGCGATTTGTGCTGCCGCAGGAACGACAAACAACCTCGCTACTGACCAGACAACGATTTTTGGTAAGAGAACGACATGTCACAGACCAACGATTTTTGCCTCTTTTGCGATCGTTTAAGGTCGCTCATAGGTGTCACACGCTGCAATGTTGCTAACAGCACCGGATGTGCGTCACAAACACCGTGACCCCGACGATATATCATTAGCGATGTTGCAGCATGTAAATGGCCCTTAAGATGCAGCAAAAATACACAATGACAACAACTCAATTTACACACAGCCTAAGGCCTCTTTCACACATCTTTGATTCTGGTACATATGTGACAGTTTTTATACGTACCAGAATCACGGACATACGCATACCCATTAAAATTCATGGGTCTGCGCACAAATCAGTGATTTTTTCACTGTCTGTGTCTCTGTGCGGCGTACTCCTTCCAGGATTTCAGCACAGAGACATCACTGTTTTTTTCTGGCATCACTGATGTCCCACGCACCACACAATGGTGTGATCCGTGAAACATGTACCAGAAAACACGTACATTGAAAATAAAAAGCTTATTAAATTCACCCGTCTCCAGCGACGCTGTCTCTGGCCGCTGCTGTCTCCTGCTTCCAGGCCGGTTAATTATTCTCATGCAAATGCATTTGTGCACTGCACAATCCCGAAAGTAGCTGCAGCAGTGAAAGACACAGTGACCGAACACAGCATCCGGGAGACTTTAGCACCACGGACAGCAGGAGCGGGGACAGGTGAGTTTATCTATCACTGCTATCACTGATCACGGATAGCACATGTACAACTCACGTGTGCTGTGAATCACGGAGGGATATACGCGTTTTTAACATGTCAGTGAAAAATGTCTGTGTTTTTCACTGACGTGTGAAACAAGCCTAAAGGGGTTATTCACTACTCAAAATAGAGGCTAAAACAGTGGAATGGTGCAATTAAAGGAAGGTGATTTTGTGATTTATTTTATTGGGGCCAATAAAGGACAATCACTTAAAGGGGTGTTCACCCATATCCATTATTGGCCACAACGATATTATGGTGAGAAACATGGTTTCTCTGAAATACCTTGTGTTGCCAATACTGCCTGTCAGTGGCGCTATTGCAGTCCACTCTTCCCATTGGCTGATCTTGCCAAATCAGACAAGGTGATTTTCTGGATTTGTTTTCTCATTTTGTTTCTCATAATTGTGGTCACCTATGATGTCAATTACAGGCCTCTCTCATCTTTTTAAGTGGGAGAACTTGCACAATTGGTGGCTGACTAAATGCTTTTTTTCCCCCACTTTATGTCCTTATCCTGGTAAATATGTCTCCACTCTGTCTAACGCAAAAAAATCCAAAACATTCTACTCACCCTCCCCAGCTCCCACTTTGGATGGCATCCTCCTGGGTAGCCAGCGCACAGTGGATGGCAGCTTTTATCGGCGTCTGTACTATGGCAACACATGAAGTCATTGTCATGCGCCACCCTCAGTCACAGGGACACTGATGATAGCTGCCAGCTTCTGATTGGCTAGCAGCGTTTATCGCAGTGCAGAGACAGTATAGAACATGCATGTGTGGCGCCCCTGATCTGGTCAGGCACCACTGAGTACTGCACCCATGCTGGGGGCAGTACAATACAGGTAATCCAGAAGGCTGACCGAGGTGTGACTACACAGGCGCATAGTAATCAGGTCTCACACATTAACCTTTGGGAGGACTCCTGAGAGATTCCAGGAGGGGGCGTAGCCTCCATGTCCACTCAGGGGGTGTGGTAGAGAGCCTGGTTGCTAGGTGGCGTAGGCAGGCACAGTGGAGAGAGGAAGGAGAGAGGAGTGAGGAGTCTGGAAGTGGAGCTCAGAGGGAGCAGACGTGCAGAACCCACTAGTGAGCCAGTTTAGTGTGCAGCTCAGGAAGAGCAGACGTGAGGAGCAGACCCTGGAGCTGTTGCAGTCTAACAGCGTCCACGCAGTGACTACCGACGGGGGAGATCGGTCACCTGGTAGTGCCGCCCGAAATCCACCCAAGGCTAGAGAGAGCAAAGGGGTGGCAGAGTAAGGGGACTGCCAGGGAGGTACCAGGCCCGCAAGGGTAACAGGTCCCAGTGCAGAGATAGATTCACCTTTCTTCTGCCAAACCTGCCTGAGGGGGCACTTCAGACCTCCAAGACAACACCACAGTGTCCGCAGCCACGTAGCAAAGAGAGGGCCCATAGTTCACAGGAGGCAAGCAGCCGGAGTGACCTGGTCCAGGCTACAAGCAAACGGGCCGAAACGAGGGGAGAACAGGCAGCAGCAAAATTCCCTGGGTGACCCCCGTAGGGACTTCAAGTTGGGGTCACCACAAAACACAAAGGGCTAAGGAAGGCGAGTTGGTAGTCACCCTCATCAGTCAGCCGGAAGGATACCTGGTTCCAGCCTGGTTCATCCCAGCTACGCCCGGGTTACTCACCCTGCCACCTAATGTGAGTAAAACCCCTGAAAGACATTCTGTTTGTGCGTGTGAGTCATTCTGTGACTTGTGGTGCCACACACTTACACAGGGCCCTGGGGCTTCCCTCACTCTCAGGAGGCCACTACAACTGACTGCACCCACCATCAGCCCCAGGCACCCCTTAATCTGCAGTGGCGGTCACCCTGACCGCAATACCGAGAGTGGAGTCACGAAAATCCTAAAAGAAGGTTCCCTACCTGTGACCAGACTGTTTCATCCACGTGGAGTCCCTGAAGGTAATGCACCAACACAACACCTGCGGGGCTTCACACATGTGACGAGTCTCTGTACTGTAGAGGCTGGATGTGCGCCCTCAGATGCACATGCAGCTGAAGCAGAGGCTGCGGTTGGCTGGTCCTTTACACTTCTGGGCCTGGTTGTGATTCCTGCGACCACGGTCATTCCACCCCTGCTGATGGCAGGCATTGTCACACAAAAGTGATACACTTCACACTACCATTTTGTAAGTTCAGGTACACTGATGAGCAAAACAGAAATAATTTTTAAACTTTTGACTTTCAGGCTCCATATCTCACCATCCACTACAGCTTAGACCGTAAAACTACCTTCATTTTATAGACAATCATATTCACAATCTCATACATTAATTTGACTTGCAGCTAGTTAGGATATAATTAGTTATGCAGATTCTTGTCATGTCACTGCAGTGTTAAGGCCGCTTTACACGCTACGACATCGCTAGCAATTGCTAGTGATGTCGAGCGCGATAGCACCCGCCCAGTCGTTGTAACGATATGTGGTGATCGCTGCCGTAGCGAACATTATCGCTACGGCAGCGTCACATGCACATACTTGCTCTGCGACGTCGCTGTGACTGGCGAACCGCCTCCTTTCTAAGGGTGCCGTTCGTTCAGCGTCACAGCGACATCACAGCAGCGTAACTGAACTGCCGCCCAATAGAAACGGAGGGGAGGAGATGAGCGTCCGGAACATGCCGCCCACCTCCTTCCTTCCTCCTTTTCCGGTGGACGCAGGTAAGGAGATGTTTGTTGTTCCAGCGGTGTCACACATAGCGATGTGTGCTGCCGCAGGAACGACAAACAACATCGTTACTGCAGCAGCAACGTTATTTGGGAAAGGACCCCCATGTCACCGATGAGCAATTTTGAACGTTTTTGCGACGATTCAAAATCGCTCATAGGTGTCACACGCAACGACATCGCTAAAGTGGCCGGATGTGCGTCACAAATTCTGTGACCCCAATGAGATCGCTTTTCCGATCTTGTAGCGTGTAAAGCCACCTTTACTGTTTTGCTCCTAAAAATATAAATTTTTGTTTTTATTGTTTTTCCACCATCAGGAGTAAAATAGTAGCAATGCAGTGACATGACAGGAATCTGCATAACTAATCATATGCTAAATAGTTGCAAGTCAAATTTATATATGAGATAGTCAAGGTGATTATCTATAAAATGAAGGTAGTTTCATGTTCGAAGCTGTAGTGGATGATGAGATATGGAGCCTTGTAATGCTTGACGGTGTGAGCGGGGAGCAAACCCACTGGGCCACAGCACACAAAAAACTTAGACGGGCTTGACTATGATTTCCTCACCAGGCTTTGACCAAAGCCTCTAAAGGTGAGGGTGTTGCGCTACAGGTAGAAACCAGATGCCACTTAGCATAAATGGAGCTGCAACCCCAGAGGTATGTACACAGACAGTCACTGATATGGTAGGTGCAACTGGGACAGCTGATGCGAGAGTCTCGGCCAATGGAGTACGATGCAGCAGCAACTGTTATAGCAGACTTTGCTGACAGGGTATGTGCCGCCCCCGTGTCAGCAGCCAGCGTTGCTCGGGTCCGAGCCTTCCGGGGTGGTGGCTCGAGGGTCTCCAGACCCGGGGGTCTCGCGGACATGCTGAATAAATGGGGGGAACATAGATGTACGGGCTAGGCCGTAGTAAGTGCGTGACGCCACCCACGGTGTGTGGTGAAGTGGGACACCACCGCTGCTGTTGTGGGACACCCGGGGGAGATGTTGTGCAGCCAGTTGTTAACCCCTCCGTGGGTAGGGATGGTGGCATCGGGACCCGGTGACTCTGTGCAGGGGATAGCGACCGCATGGAGTGTTGGTGTACTCACAGTTAATGAACCACACAAGTCTCTGGTAAACCAAGTTGATGGTGGCCGGTGCCGCGGCCGGTTGCATTTGGGTCCCTCACCTGGCTGGTGGTCTCTATCCTTTTCTCTGCACTATTTGTGTAAGGTGGACTTCTTAGCATGAAACTCGGGAATCCGCTCCCGGCTGGATGTGGCCTAAGGAGCCGTGCCCGCAATTAACCAGTCCGCTTGTTTCCGGTTCTGGCTTCAGGGTCCGAGTACCCCCCTTTGTGCTACGGTTTCTGGGTCGGTTCTCCGTGTCGGTACTGGCGGGCTACAACCCTGTCCCGGTCCACCTCGGTTCTGCTGAGCCGTCTTCCCATCTCCTGCTGACGGAGACCACCGTCTGCCTCCTAGCCAGTGGCACCAGGGCTCCTACCCTGGTACCGTTCAACTTGGACTTTCCTGCTGGAGCTACACTTAGCTCCAGCCCACACTCCTCTCCAAACTGAACTCTAAGCTTCACTGCTTGCTTTCCCGCCCCGGGCTTTCTAGACCCCTAGGTGGGCGTGTCCCAACCGCCTGGTCACGCCCACTGGTGTGTCTATCTTTCCCTAAGGGGGGTGACTGACTAGGGTTTCTGGTTGGCTGTGTGTTTCCTAGTGAGGGCCTATTTGTGACTGCCAGGTTTTTCCAGGGCATCACAGGTACGATACAGCAGCGGATATGTGCCGCCCCAGCAGCGGATCGAGCTGCTCAGATCCGGGGGTAGTGTCCGTTCGTGGCTCAAGGGTCTCCAGACCCAGGGGCTTAGGGGCCACACTCGAATGTAAAGGGGGGGTATTTACAGGGGAGTTATAGTTTGTGATGCCACCTGTGGTGTGCAGTAACTGGGAGTACCGCCGCTGCCGATCGGCAGCGGAGTGAAGCAGCTAGGTGATGTTGCCCTCCACGGGTAGGGGTGATGGGTGATGGAGTGAAGCAGCTAGGTGATGTTGCCCTCCACGGGTAGGGGTAGGCCCCGGGACTCTGGATGCTGATGCGGGGACACAGTGCAGGGGTCACTCAGGTACTCACTCAGCACATAAGCAGACGCTGACAACCGGGTAAACCAAGTCTCTGGGTGCCGCTGCCTCTCAAAGGGGAGCTCGTCCAAGTCCCGTCCCCTGCAGTGCTCCTGGTGGTCTGTAACCTGCCTCCTGGCACTAAAGTTTAAAGTATCCGTTGTGGTCCGGTAGCTTGGAGCTATCCGGGCCCCGCTCTCCACTGTGGCTAAGTGGAGGAGCCTGCTCTCAGGGCTCACGCTTGGCATTTCAGTGGGCCACTTGTTTGGAAAGCCCTATCCCCCTCCTTGCGCTAGTGCCCCGATTCTGGAGCTGGTGGTAATAGTCAATAAAGGCTCTGTTCTCCTAAGGTTAATTGCCGGGTTGCATACATCTTCTCCCTGACCTAGGGTCCATGCACCCCGCCGTCCTTCGGCCCCAGACCGACGATTAGGCCCAGGCTGCTGACCGTCCACCAGACCAGTCCTGGCACCTAGCCTCAATCCCCTGTGACCAGGGGTCCAACTCCTTTACGTCCAAACCACCGCCTGCGACCTAGGATTCTCGTCCTCTGGGAGCTCCAACTCCCAGCTTCCTCTCACTTCGCTCCCCTGGAGCCAACTCCTCACTGGGGAGCTCCTTCTCCCAGGTCCTTTCTCACTGGGAGCTACTTCTGTTCTGCCTGTCAGCTCTGCTCTGCACTTCCTCCCCCACTGACTTCCCCCATCCCACCACTCGGTCTGACCCCCTAGGTGAACTGCCCTATTCCACCTTAAGAAGCCCACTGGTGTGCCTGACAGGTGTGGTTCAAGGTGTCACTAGGATTTGTGAATGCTGATGGAGGCAACACTGCAGAGACCCAGAACCATGGGAGGTTGAATACTGCACGCGTAGGGCAGTTTCTGCAGTACCCTGTGATGACCTGAATAGTCCAGGGGCATCACAGATACATCAGTTACTGGAACACAGAAAGGTATTAGCAATGTGGGATACAGCACTAAACAACAGCAGCAGCACTTAGGGAACTGAGATTAGCTATGTGTAGACTACTTTGCCCAGGTACCTACTTTAAGGGGACGGTGCCTTAAATTCTCGATACCTCTCAGCCCGTTGCACTTCCGGGTTAGGGTGTACTGGCCCTGGAAGACAAATTACGCGCGCACCTTAAAGGCACTATCAGGAGATTTGTGTGGCATGCGCAGGCCCCTGGAGGTAGCAGCAGTAACTGAGGAAGGGACAACCACCGCTGAGCGGCCCGGAGGGTGAACGTGTCAACATTCCCACTGGGAAAAGAGAGCAGAACACTGCAGGGACGCCAGTAAGGGCATTACAAGCCTGAAAGTCAAAGTTTACCTTTAACCATGTGGGCAGAAGGGTCTGAAGGTGAAGAACCCTTTTATCATTCGAATTAGAAACACCATACACTAAGGAGTTGAACTGATTCCAGAATTGGATGTTTCCTAAATTTATTCAGTCATCCACTATATACCCTATGAGGCCAAGGCTTATTTTATGCACTCAGTAACTCAATAACTGGCCAACCCTACGATCCTGAAAATGACCCCATCCACCTGTTATTTTTTGAGATCCCAAATGAATAAGCGTAATAAAGTAGAGGTCATTTAACTCCATAAATCTATGGCTGTTTTGGGGAGAAAACTATTCCAAGTTAAATATTTCCTTTAGCAACCTGGCACTAAAAATGGCCTTAGCTAGCCAACACCTGAAAATGTGACTTTACTAACTGATTTAATAATATATGTCATGGGAACATTTTCAGAGTTGGCTTTTTCAAGCTGCCATAGCTGAACGATTCCTCTTAAGTGTTATAGGAACGATTATATTAAAGGCCAAAATAATGAACTGAGATTTCCCTTACCCAAGACACTGACATGTAATGGAATAATATAATCCCACTAGATACTGGTACTCCACTGCAGGGAACTTCACGGAGAAAAGAGATAAGTGATGTAATGATGGTTAATGCTTCTGAGAGTACATCATATAATCTTGTAAAAAGGATAATCTTCATTTGGAAAAGCTTCCATTGAGAGGATTAATCCGAGCAGCACATCTGCTCTTCAGTGTCTGCTCCTCACCAGGACGGCCGTACCCTTCTCTACAGTGAAATGGTTTCTAGGGAACTAAGCACAATGCCCTGCTCGCTGCACGGTCTCCAGTAGGGTCATGGATTGAGATTGAAGATCATTTGAACCCAAGTAAAAGTAACATTTCCTTTCCATTATGTCTTGCTTTTATTCCGTGTTCTCACTGCTGCCAGGATTCAGAATGATTTCTCGGGCTCCAGTCTTTAATATTAGCCAAATTTATTGCTATAAGAAAGCAAACATTGTTCTAGAACTTAACCACAATGTTAATTCTTAAAAGGACCCTGCTATGTCCAGAAACACTAATTACCTGTCGGTATAGTATTATTCTACAGGTAAATAGTATTTCAATTCTGGATATCCCTCTTAATGGAGCAGCGGTTACAGGGAGAAAATGAGCTTCTCACTATACAGTGAGTGCAGCTGTAATCACTCCCCTACACTTTGATTGACAGCCTGCTCTACAGCGTGTGTGTGCATCCTGTTTGTATAACAAGCAATTACAGTGCTAAAAGGAGTGATTTTAAAGGTACTATCAGCACAGAATGACTGTTCAAACCAAGCATTGATGCTCTGTGCATCATGACGTGGCCATTATGCACAGAGTTCCTTTAAGATTAAAATTAAAAGGATATCCATTAATATATAGTGGGTATGGAAAGTATTCAGACCCCTTAAAATTTTTCACTCTTCCTTTCATTGCAGCCATTTGGATCTGCAAGGAAGAGTGGCAGAGGATCCCCAAATCCAGGGGTGAAAAACTTGTTGCATCATTCCCAAGAAGACTCATGGCTGTACCAGCTCAAAAGGGTGCTTCTACTCAATACTGAGCAAAGGGTGTGAATACTTATGACCAAGTGATATTTCAGTTTTTCTTGTTTAATAAATTTGCAAAAATGTCTACATTTCTGATTTTTTCTGTCAAGATGGGGTACAGAGTGTACATTAATAAGAAAAAAATGAACTTTTTTGAATTTACCAAATGTCTGCAATGAAACAATGAGTGAAAAATTTAAAGGGGTCTGAATACTTTCTGTACCCACTGTATATAGATAACCCTTCTTCACCCTATTAGTGCCCAAGACTGTGATAGACAAGAGTTCCACATTTAGCATTAATCTGTTTGAGCAAAGGCATAGCGACTCGTCCCGCGGTTACAGGGGGCCCACCGACCCCAGAGCCGACTTCAGCTGGATGTTGGTATGAGGATGCACATCCAGCTGAGATGCATTGCTGTACAGAGAACCATTGGGTCCTTGTGCTGCAGTATAGGCAGCTGACTGAATAGAGGCCGGAAGCTGATGTTGGCGTGCCCGTAACTGGGGGCGCATGACAGTGATGTCCTGCATCACCTTAAGGATAGACCATCAATGTAAAAGTAGAGGACAACCTCCTTAATAAACTTCTGCCCTAAAAGAATGGAAAATTTCTCATTTCTAGTGTTCTGTATGTTCTTTTTTGACACCTATATGATATCCATTTTTTCTGTCTGCAATTTAAAAAAGTCGAATTCTGCCTATATATAATAATAATTAGTCACTTATATTGCACCATTAATTCCACAGCGCTTTACATACATTGGCAGCAGTGTCCCCATTGGGGTTCACAATTTAAATTCCCTATCTGTATATGTTTGGAAGGAAACCCAGCAAACACAGGGAGAACATACAAACTCCTTGTAAAGGATGTCTTTGATGGGATTTGAACCCAGGACCCAGCGTTCCAAGACGCCAGTCTAACCACTGAGCCACCATGCTGCTCTACTTCCAATGCAATTTTTGAACATTAGGATTAGGAAAAATAAAGCTACCTCAATCCAAAACTTGCACCACAGCTCAGTCTGAATCATGGACAACTCATTTAATATTTATATTTTTAAGAGAAGTGCCAGAAGTAATATTGTATGTATTATTTCTCACATAGTCATGTCATTGCCACTAAGTGACACATTATATATTAAGTACTGTGCAAAAGTACTGCCGTAGATAGGTGTGGAAAAAATCCCACAGAGTGACAATGCTCTAAAAAATAGAAGTGTATTTTGTTTTTATCAACTAATAAAATGCAAAGTGAATGTGCAAAAGAGAACAATCCCATCAAAACACTGTGCTCAAGAGTACCTCAAAGATCTGAGGCTGTTTGGAAGAGAAAAGGCGGTCACACCAAATATTGGTTTCATTTAGATTCCCTTCTGTTCATTCACTTTCCATTTTGTTAATTGAGAAAATTAAACTATTATCACTTCTCTGAAACACCAGAGTGTTTCAGAGAAGAATATCCCTAGCTACAATGGTGCAGCCAGTCTCTGGGCAGACTTTGGGCAACATGTATGGAGAGAAGGTATGCACATTTTTAGGTTTTTGCACCCAGTTCAGACTCAGAATTGGTGTTCCAGACGTTATTTCTTAATTGATTTGGGCAACATGTATCAGGTGACATGTTCCCATTAAAAGATTATTATACAGGTGCATCTCAATAAATTAGAATATCACCAAAAAGTTAACTATTTCAGTAATTCAATACAAAATGTGAAACGCATATATTATATAGAGTCATTACACACAGAGGGTTCTATTTCTGTTAATGTTGATGATTATGGCTTACAGTCAATGAAATGCAAGAGTCATTATCTCAGAAAATTAAAATAATTACCACAAAACACCTGCAAAGGCTTCCTAAGTATTTAAAATGGCCCCTTAGTCTGGTTCAGTAGGCTACACAATCATGTGGAAAACTGACTTGACAGATGTCCAGAAGGCAGTCATTGACACACTCCACAAGGAGGGTAAGCCACAAAAGGTCATTGCTAAAGATGCTATCAATCAAAAATCAATCATCATAGATTGTGTATTTTTTTGGCTAGCACCCTGTTCACATTTACAATGGTGTTCCAGCAGTCTTTTTTGATTGTTATGCAGTTTTTTTTTGTCTGAGAACCCAGTCCCGCCCTTTAGCCATGTTTATTCAATTTCCTATATAGCCAGGTCCCTTGCTTCCCATACACAAGCAGGTTTCAACCGCACATAGAGGTAACATTTGGTTAGGTACCCATACACACAAGCAGGTTTTAACTGCATATAGAGGTAACATTTGGTTAGGGACCCCATTACCGTGAAGTTGGTTATGGGTTAGTAATGAATTGATCAATACATTAGCTAAATATCTCTTTTTTCAAATAATCCTCAGCAGTTATGCAATGTCACATTTCAATTTTTTCAATTTTTCATATGGCTAATTGTATTTTTCATTCCTTTTGTATTATAAAGCAGTTATGCTTGGTTATATTTCTCTGAACTTGGTGTGCAGCTTTCACTTCATATAGATTGCTAAAGAAGCTGGCTGTTCCCAGAGTGCTGTATCTGAGCATATTAATGGAAAGTTGAATGGAAGGCAAAAGTGTGGTAGAAAAGGGTGTACAAGCAAGCAGGATAACCGCAGCCTTTATAGGATTGTTAAGAAAAGACCATTCAAAAATTTGGGGGAGATTCACAAGGAAAAGTAAGTATCAGCAGTGAGAAAGGGAATAATACATAACTTTTATTAGAATTATTAAAAAAATTGCGTAGTGCTGCAATTTATAAATTAATTTTTTGTGCAAAAAAATGAAACAATACTCATGTCCAAGAGGACCAACAAAGATAGCGTTGGAGCCCCCCCGGTGGTGTCCGTCAATGATAGACCATAATCACCAGATGGACATTGAGGGGCTTCGACGCCAAATCAGTGTCCAAGATTCATAGACACTGTGAATTTGATGACTACTATGAGCCGGATAAATGGGGCAACAACCTATAATCCTATTAGTCAGGTTAGGGTCATGGGAGGATATATTCCAGTGGGAACCAAGCCCCCCAATAGGACTCACCAATGTAATATACAGTATGGGGTTACTAAATCCCCCAAAAAACAAGCTTTTCATACATGTAAACACCAATTACCAACCATAACCTAACAGAAATCTAACAAAAATCCATCCAAGATCACAGTGGTGTTTCTTGGATTTAATTCAGAGTATAATCACGGCAGTAAACATATAGGTATAATTATTGCCTCTTGCTTATAATGACCGGCTCATTTATACATCATGCAATTATAAATAGAGAAATGGAATGGTCTCACCCAGTTGTAGGTGCAGGTCAGTAGTTAGAAGGGGGTCATCAGGATAGATGAATCGGGTGGC
The DNA here is from genome assembly GCF_048569485.1 of Anomaloglossus baeobatrachus. Lineage (NCBI taxonomy): Eukaryota > Metazoa > Chordata > Amphibia > Anura > Aromobatidae > Anomaloglossus > Anomaloglossus baeobatrachus. The sequence continues at coordinate 116,663,420 of NC_134359.1, read as the reverse complement.
TGTCCATGGCCGGGCAGGAGCTCTCTCCCTGGCAGGAACTAGCTGAACCCTCAAGCCCCATTAGCTCCAGCCCTTACAAGGACCGTCCCAAACTGACCCTGATTAAATTAGCCCTAAAGATTCATCACCATGGAACCTCCCGACGCGTTTCCTCCGCCAGGATTCATCAGGGGAGATACTGTAGGTGAAGGGCTCAAGATGCAGGTATAGAGACCCCAACATACAAGTGGTCAGACTCTAGGGACCTGCACCTACAACTGGGTGAGACCATTCCAGACTCTAGGGTCTGACCACTTGTATGTTGGGGTCTCTATACCTGCATCTTGAGCCCTTCACCTACAGTATCTCCCCTGATGAATCCTGGCGGAGGAAACGCGTCGGGAGGTTCCATGGTGATGAATCTTTAGGGCTAATTTAATCAGGGTCAGTTTGGGACGGTCCTTGTAAGGGCTGGAGCTAATGGGGCTTGAGGGTTCAGCTAGTTCCTGCCAGGGAGAGAGCTCCTGCCCGGCCATGGACAGCCACCCGATTCATCTATCCTGATGACCCCCTTCTAACTACTGACCTGCACCTACAACTGGGTGAGACCATTCCATTTCTCTATTTATAATTGCATGATGTATAAATGAGCCGGTCATTATAAGCAAGAGGCAATAATTATACCTATATGTTTACTGCCGTGATTATACTCTGAATTAAATCCAAGAAACACCACTGTGATCTTGGATGGATTTTTGTTAGATTTCTGTTAGGTTATGGTTGGTAATTGGTGTTTACATGTATGAAAAGCTTGTTTTTTGGGGGATTTAGTAACCCCATACTGTATATTACATTGGTGAGTCCTATTGGGGGGCTTGGTTCCCACTGGAATATATCCTCCCATGACCCTAACCTGACTAATAGGATTATAGGTTGTTGCCCCATTTATCCGGCTCATAGTAGTCATCAAATTCACAGTGTCTATGAATCTTGGACACTGATTTGGCGTCGAAGCCCCTCAATGTCCATCTGGTGATTATGGTCTATCATTGACGGACACCACCGGGGGGGCTCCAACGCTATCTTTGTTGGTCCTCTTGGACATGAGTATTGTTTCATTTTTTTGCACAAAAAATTAATTTATAAATTGCAGCACTACGCAATTTTTTTAATAATTCTAATAAAAGTTATGTATTATTCCCTTTCTCACTGCTGATACTTATCTTAATTTTGAGAGGTAATTTGGGAACGGCTTCTCATCACCTGTTTTTATACTGCTGGTATTTGAGATTCACAAGGAGTGGACTGCTGCTGGAGTGTGTGCTTCAAGAGCCACCACACACAGACGTATCCAGGACATGAACTACAACTGTCACATTCCTTGTGTCAAGCCACTCATGACCAATAGACAATGCCAGAAGAGTCTTACCTGGGCCAAGGAGAAAAAGAACTGGACTGTTGCTCATTGGTCCAGGGTGTTGTTTTCAGATGAAAGTAAATTTTGCATTTCATTTGGAAATCAAGGTCCCAGAGTCTGGAGGAAGAGTGGAGAGGCCACAATTCAAGCTGCTTGAGGTCTAGTGTGAAGTTTCCACAATAAGTGATGGTTTGGGGAGCCATGTCACCTGCTGGTGTAGGTCCACTGTGTTTTATCAAGACTAAAGTCAGTGCAGCTGTCTACCAGGAAATTTTAGAGCACTTCATGCTTCCCTCTGCCGACAAGCTTTTTGAAAATGGAAATTTAATTTTCCAGCAGGACTTGGCACCTGTCCACACTGCTAAAAGTACCAATATCTGGTTTAATAACCACAGTATCACTGTGCTTGATTGGCCAGCAAACTCGCTTGACCTAAACCCCATAAAGAATCTATGAGAGACACTAGACCTAACAATGCAGATGAGCTGAAGGCTGCTATCAAAGCAACCTGGGCTTCCATAACACTTCAGCAGTGCCACAGGCTGATCGCCTCCATGCCACGCCGCATTGATGCAGTAATTCATGCAAAAGGAGCCCCGACCAAGTATTGAGGCATTTACTGTGAAGACTTTTCAGTAGGTGCCAACATTTTTGAGTGTAAAATCATTTTTTCAGTTGGTCTTATATAATACTGTAATTTTCTGAGATGACTTTTGGGTTTTCATTGGTTGTAAGCCATAATCATCAACATTAACAGAAATAAACACTTGGAATAGATCCCTCTGTGTATAATGACTGTATATAACATGTGTTTCCCTTTTTCTATTGAATTACAGAAATAAATTAACTATTTGCTGATATTCTAATTTACTGAGATGCACTTGTATATTTAGAACTAAATATATGAAGAAAAATAAGTATTAACAACTAGAAATACACAAACAATATGGTCTCATTCACGTCTCCGTGTTGGAGCCATTGAATAGATTTTCTATTTATCAAAATTAAAACAAAATAAGTTGAAAAAAAATCTTTTGTTTTGTATTTTTTTCAGACAAAATCCCCCAAAAACTATAAAGAAAAGTCCTATTTAGGTCTGGCTTTTAGAAGCAGTTTTAGAGAACAAAGCACACTCCTCATCTGGCCATGACCTATAACCTCCAGGGTGCAGAGTCATTTTGTTCATGGTGCACAGCTTTCCCACAACATATACAAATGTTCCTTCAGGCTGTCTAAAGGGAAAACAGGCGTTTAGTAGCATCGCATCGCTGGAAAATAGCAGGGGGAGTTCACCGATTAATATTCATGAATAGGAAGCGGCTGTGTTTTGTAAACTCTCAGTAAATTCTCATGCAAGGTTGCTCTGGAGGGAGGAATATCTTAAAGGAAAGAAAGTTTTGGTTTTTGTAAGTAACTGTAGCAGCGCACAAAGACTTTTTAATAGTGGGTTGAGAGGACTGAGATTAAAAGCTATTTTTATTTAACTTTTGCTATGGATATTTTTTGCTACTTTGTTGTCTATTTTTTAACAGAACATACATTTCTGTTATTTGTAAATGATGTCAACATTCCATAAATCATTCCAGTCTGTATTCTCAATTTCCACTTTACAAAGGAACACAAAGTGCTTCTATTGGCCGCTTTTAGCCAGCAATAACAACGTGCCCAAACTAGAATTTTTTTTGTTTTGCCGAATGTTTTGTGGAAATAACTGATGATCACCAGTGAATTTGGATTCTTTTCATTTGTTTCATACTTCTTTCTAACCTACTAAATGTACAACACAAGAAACAGGGGACAGATGAAGGGGATATCATTTCAGGAGTACACATGAGCGAACGCGGACCCGAAGAAGTTCGGTTTGGTGTGTTATCCGGACTTCAAATAAAGTTCAGTTTGAGAATTGACCTTAACCCCATAGAAGGCACTAATTGGGCAGTTCAGGTCTCTGCCCACATGCAGCCAGCCATAAACAGATCACTTCCAGAGCAGAGTGGACGAGGTATTTCCATTTTTTTTGGTTCACACTGCATCTGATAACGCCATTTTTGCCCTCAGTGTGAGCCGTTCAAACACTGCAGGCGGGTTGCTTTGGGCTGATCACCGAGCGTACCAGAACACAGAGGTGCTCGTTTGATTGGTTTGCACCGGTAAAGCACCTGAGCTCCAAATCTGAACTCTGTTTTTTTTTTGTAATGTCTGTGTTTGGTATGAACACCGAACCTCCGGTTTGCTCATCTCTATTCGAGAGGTCAGCATAGGAGCTGCAGCCACAAAACTAATGCACTAAAAAATGGATACAAAACTAAGTACTCTAGCACCAGGTGTTGGGTTAATCTATCAAAATTTTGCAAAGAAGAACAAGAAATATAAGTATGCAATCACTTCCACATTCTCCTTGCACCCAATCGCTTTTGGTAACTGTACCTTTATTATCATTATTATTATTATTATTTATTATTATAGCGCCATTTATTCCATGGCACTTTACATGTACTTAGACAGATACTGGCTGATAACCCGAATAATGCAGCTTATTTGAAATACCCTATTTATTATAATGAAGGCTGGGCCATACATGACAAGCATATTGTACCTATTGTGTACCCCCTATTTCCTTAGAGCCTAAAGGGTACTTCTCACATAGCAAGATTGCTAGCGAGATGGCTGCTGAGTCACATGTTTTCTGACGTACCAGGGACCTCATCAGCGATCTCGTTATGTGTGACACTAAGCAGAGACCTGGCCCCTGCTGTGAAATCGCTGATGTTACACATTGTACTGGTTCTTTTTTTGGTCGTCGGGCTCCCGCAGAGCAGGACGCATCACTCTGTTTGACGATGTGTGACAGGATCCCAATGACCGCCGAGATCATTATACAGGTCGCTACTGCGACCTCTATCAATACTGCATCACTGAATGTCCTGGTTCATTTTTTGATCGTTGGTGTCCCGCTAGGCAGCATGCATTGCTGTGTTTGATGCCATAACAACGACGAGCAACCTTGTTGGCGACACAGAACTCAGCGACGCGGGCATGTTTTTGCTCTGTCTTTTCAACGCCCCCCCAGTTCCGATTGGTGGTCACAACTGCATTATGATTGGGCGACCTTGCCATAAAGAAGGCAATGTAGTAGCGCTTCCATCCTTTGTTCCTGAATTTGAGATCCCAAACAATGCCTACCTTGCAATCAGAAGGTGAAGGAAGATCCACAAATAATAGCGCACTAGCGACTCAGACGGGGACGCTGAAGCAAACCGCGTGGTGAAATGGAGGTATAATACGATCCACAGACATGCATGCGCTCGGGAACAAAGGAAGGACGAGCTACTGTGTTGCCTTCTAATGGCAAGGTCGCACAATCCGAGAATGACAGCGCAGCAGTAGTGGCCACCAATCGGAGTAGAGGGGCGTGGAAAAGGCAACGCAAAGGCACGCCTGGGTGGAAACACTACGCCTCTATCGAGGTCTAAGTCGTCAGAATATCTGCTGTGTGACAGGGTCCCAATGCCGAGGTTGTTATACGGATCACCGTATCGTTGCTGGATCGTCGCTATGTGTAACGGGACCCTAAAACTAACATCCTCCATAATCCGAACCTCTCACTTAAGTCTCCAAAACTTTTCTTGTGCAGCACCAGTTTTCTGGAATGCACTACCCCAGACAATACGACCAACAGCTAGCACACATGTTTTAACGCATGCTTTACAACCATATCCTTTAGACATGCCTTTCACCTCATCTCACCAATCTAACTCTTCCCTTTTCCCTCTTTCTACATTTTAATCAGAATCTGCTCCCTTCTAGACACAAGAATTATAGGGATTGAATCTTTTTGCTAACTTCTCAATTGACCAGAAAAATTAAGAGCAGTCACATAACCTCCTCCCAGCACCTATTTACAAAGCAATGAATGGGGTTTTCATGACTCAACTATATAGTGGTTGTGGCTGAGTTCCGCACATCTGCCCCTATATAAATCAATGCAGGGCAGATGTGCTGTACCTGGCCTGAAAGAGCCTGAAACAGACTGAAAAAGACATTGTGTGCACATTTCCTGAGGTGGCCATACAATACCTTCAGTTTAAAGGGAACCTGTCACCAGGTTTTTCCCTTATAAGCTGCGACCACCATCAGTGAGCTTGTATATAGAGCATTCCAGAATACTGTATATAAAAGCCCAGGCCGCTCTGTAGAATGTAAAAAAGACCTTTATAATACTCACCTAAGGGGCGGTGGGGTCCATAGGGCATCTCTGCTCTTGGTCCAGCGCCTCCTCTATCATGTACAGTTGTCAACCTCCTTCCCAGCCCCGTGTCATCCACACAGGGGCCTCCATTGCGCTCCTGTGGATGCGCACTTTGATCTGCCCGGCTGAGGCAATATAATTTCATTATTTTGTTGATTTCAAACACTTTTTTAATCAAATAAAATTTGTAGAAAGCAGAATTACACTTTTTGGAAGCTAAGACCTGTTATTAAGGTAATACATCTGTCACAAGCGTTCGTGCAAGAAAACAGCTAATTTTGCTAATGGCAACGGGTCTTCCTCTGCAAGGACTCCTGATTAAATACAATATTGTAACTAATTACAGTCACATTTATTTTTTAATGACAGTTAAGATGTAATTTTTATGATTTTCCTATGTTAGCAGAAAGCTATTGTGTTAAGGCAGTTAACTAGTTAAATGGCCAAGTAATTTGAGGATCTGTGTAATGTGTAAACATTCTGTCCTGAAAAAGTCTCAATCACTGCCTGTTCAACTCTGCAGATGTTCAAAGCTAATGAGGCCATCTGACCCCAGATATCCCTGCTTTCTACCAGCCAACTTTATCATGACAGATTGGTAATGTAAACAGAAACTGGTGACCCCCACATCACGCAAACAACTGCTACATGGATGAGATTTGTATGGTGTCACTAAAGTTCGCTATGTCCACTTCTAAAATAAAACCCAATCATATAATTATTGGTCATTTTGGTAATTTTCCGTAGCCTCTATCGGCTATGTTCTGTTGCTTTCACACCACACTACGGGGTACTTCTCACATAGCGAGATCGCTGCTGAGTCACGTTTTTTGTGACGCAGCAGTGACCTCATTAGCGATCTCGCTGTGTGTGACACTGAGCAGCGATCTGGCCCCTGCTGTGAAGTCGCTGCTCGTTACACACAGTGCTGGTTCATTGTTTGGACGTTGCTCTCTTGCTGTGAAGCACACATCGCTGTGTTTGACAGCGAGAGAGCAATGATCTGAATGTGCAGGGAGCAGGGAGCCAGCGTCTGGCAGCCTGTGGTAAGCTGTAACCAAGGTAAATATCGGGTAACCAAGCGAAGCGCTTTGCTTGGTTACCCGATATTTACCTTGTTTACTAGCGTACGCCGCTCTCAGGCTGCCAGTGTCGGCTCCCTGCTCCCTGCACACGTAGCCAGAGTACACATCGGGTAAATAAGCAAAGCGGTTTGCTTATTAACCCGATGTGTACTCTGGCTAGGAGTGCAGGCCGCCAGCGCTAAGCGGTGTGCACTGGTAACCAAGGTAAATATCAGGTAACTAAGCGAAGTGCTGGCTGGGGGTTGTCACTGGTCGCTGGTGAGATCTGCCTGATTGACAGCTCACCAGCGACCATGTAGCGACACACCAGCGATCCTGACCAGGTCAGATAGCTGGTGGGATCGCTGGAGCATCGCTAAAGTGTGACGGTACCCTAAAGGTCCATTTATATAAACCAATCTGCAGCACTATACTAGATCGCTCGGTGCCCACAGGCTGCCATTGTTCTCGGCAAGATGAGTCCTGTTTGCCTAAAGGCCGCTTTACACGCTGCGACATCGCACATCAATCGAACTTGTTGAGGTCACGGAATTTGTGATGCACATCCGGTCGCTTTAGCCATGCCGTTGCGTGTGACACCTTTGAGCGATTTTGCATCTTTGCAAAAACGTGCAAAATCACTCATCGGTGACATTCTCTAATATCGTTGCTGCAGCAGTAACAAAGTTGTTCCTCGTTCCTGCGGCAGCACACATCGCTACGTGTGATACCGCAGGAACGAGGAACCTCATCTTACCTGCCTCCCGCCCGCAATGCGGAAGGAAGGAGGTGAGCGGGATGTTACGTCCCGCTCATCTCCGCCCCTCCGCTTCTATTGGGCGGCGGATCAGTGACGCAGCTGTGACGTCGCTGTGACACTGAACGAACCGCCCCCTTGGAAACGAGGCGGTTTGCCGGTCACAGCGATGTCGCAGGGAAGGTAAGTGCGTGTGACGGGTCTGGGCGATGTTGTGCGCCACGGGCAGCGATTTGCCCATGCCGCACAACCGATGGGGGCGGGTACCCACGCTAGCGATATCGGTCACGATATCGCAGCGTGTAAAGCGGCCTTTAGACGATTCACCATCGAGAACAATAAACTTTAATAATGGATAAAAGATCTTTTCACCAGATGAAAAAGCATTTTACTTGTTGATCTGGTAATTGTAAAGGCCCAGTCACATACAACGACTTACCAGCGATCCCGACAACGATACGTCCTGATAAGGATCGCTGGTAAATCGCAGGGAGGTTGCTGGTGAGATGTCACACAGTCAGACCTTACCAATGACACAGTAACGATACAGGTTGCAGTAGCGACCTGTATAACGATATCGGCGGTCATTGAGACCCTGTCACACAGTGTCAAACACAGCGATGCATCCTGCCCAGCAGGACACCGCCTTTGAAGAAAATGGTCCGGACCACTCTGCAACGACTAGTGATCTCACAGCAGGGGCCTGATGGCTGGTAGGTGTCACACATAACGAGACCACTGGCGAGATTGTTGCTGCGTCACAGAAACTGTGACTCAGCAACGATCTCCTTAGTCATATCGTTGTGTGTGACGGGGCCTTTAGGTTATGAATTTGGTAAGCTAGTTGTGAAACAAACGTTTGTAACAATTCCCATCAATAAATATCTGGCAGTGTACTGTAAATATCTCTTCACCTCCGTTTTTTTTTTGTTTTTTTTTGCTCCCCTTCTTCAGAGAGCCGTAACTTTTTTATTTTTGTCAATCTAGCCATATGAGGGCTTGTTTTTTGGGGGACGAGTTGTTCTTTTAAATGAAACCCATAAGTTTTACCATATAGTGTACTGAAGAATGGCAAAAAAAAATCCAAGTGCAGAAAAATTGCACTAAAAGTGTGATTGCATGATTGTTTTGGGGATATTTTATTCACCATGTTCACTATATGGTAAAACTAATTTGTCAGTGTGATGCCTCAGGTCAGTATGAGTTCGCAGACACCAAATATGTATAGGTTTACTTTTATCTAAGGGGTTAAAAAAAATCAGAATTTGTTAAAAAAAAAAGTGGCACACTTTTTGCGCCATTTTCCGCAACCATTAGTGTTCTCATTTTTTGAGATCTATGGCTCAATGACAGCTTTTTTTTTTTTTGCATCTCGAGCTGACTTTTTTAATGATACCATTTTTGCGCAGATGCTACACTTTGATCGCCTGTTATTGCATATTGCGCAAAATGTGCGGCGACCAAAAAATTAAATTTTGTCGTTTGGAATTTTTTTGCCACTATGCCGTTTACCGATCAGATTAACTAATTTTATATTTTGATAGATTAAGCATTTCTGAACGTGACGATACCAAATATGTGTATATATTTTATTTTTTTAACCCTCTAATTTTCAATGGGGTGAAATAGAGGGATTTGAACTTTTATTTTTTTTTTAATTTTTTAAACCTTTTTTTACTTTTTTTATTTTACTAGTCCTTCTAGGAGACTATACTGTAAGGCTTAGCAGTCTGATCACTGGTTCATTTCTCTTGATCAGAGCTGCACAACTCAGATCAGGAGGAATGATTGTCTTCTGTAACAGTGGCTGCTCTCCCAATTATAAGAGGAAGTGAGTCATATGAGCTACAGAAGTCATCACATGACCCTGTGCTACCATGGCATCTATTGGCTTACAGTGATCACATCACGGCGCCGCCGATTCAGCCAGGTTAGTGAATATTTAAACAGCATTTTGACAGCGTGGTTAAAGATGTTAACAGGTGCAGGTGGATCGCGGATCCACCTGTTCCTGCGAAGCACACATGTCTGCTGTACAAATCAGCAGACATGTGCACGGATCACCCACAGCGGCTGCAGGTGATTACACGTAACGTTACGGCCCGCGGTCATTAAGGGGTAAAACAGATGACATAAAACTGGCCATAATTTAAGGAAAGGCCATTGAATGGTTTAAAAGGGCTAGCTATTTTTGCTAAAAATCAAATGTCTAGTTTATATATACTGTGTATATTAATACTGCACTGTGAAAACGTATTAGCAAGGTGTGGAGAAAACTCTAACAAAGTAAGAATACTTTAAAAAATAAAAGTGAATAGTTTATTTTTGACAATTAACAAACTTCAAAGTGAATGAACAGAAAAGAAATCTAAATCAAATCAATATTTGGTGTATATGATCAAATCTTTGGAAAATTGAATTTAACAGGTTCATCAAATTTTTCACTAAAATATTAGTCACAGTGAATCGTTTCTGCACAATTTGCAAAGCCTGCAATTGCTCTGAAAATGTGTGTATATCACTCCTAGGACTACATCTACTCGGAATGTCAATGTGACCCCACCGTAATCAGATCTTAACCTCACTGACTCAAACTGATGATGTCACTGTTATAGGTTACATGATCCTGCTTTGACTGAGATGAGTGCTGTGCCATATATTCCATAATGCCCTCTGCTTCTGTGACGCCTTGGCCTATCAGGTCGTCACAGGATGCCGAGCAATCTGCCCTTCTGCATGGTACCCGCTCCTCCTTGGTTATGGGTCCTGTCAATTTGGTGTTGCTACCAAGGTGTACCAAAATCCTGAGGAACACTCTGCACCACACCCACCAACCACCCATTGGGCAGCCTGAGGGGAATAGGGCCACCCAGATGGGGGGATTGAAGAGGGAGGGCAGAGATGTCAGCTGTAGCGTAGTAGTTGAGCAGTGAGCAGCGGTGACAAGACAGGTCCCGCTGTGGAGCTGGGCTCCTGTACCCGTCTCAGGTGCCAGACATTGACCTCGCCAGAAGGAGCTGGAACCCCGGTCGCAGGGGGTAGTGACAGGGGGCACGGTGCTGCTACAGAGAGCAGGCCGGCTGCCTTGTGCTACAACCGGACAGGGACCAGGGCACGATAGGGTACGCGGATCCTAGGCTGGGAAGAAGCTTCACGCAGCCCAGTAATTTACCTGACGGGAACGGAGTCTTCAGGAACCGTTCCCCACCCGCTCCAGAATCGGGGTACTAGCGCAATGAGAGGGATCGGACTTCCCACAACCGTCCAGAAAATCCCAAGCGTGAACCCTGAGAGCAAGCTCACCCTGATAGCCATGCAGGTGAGCGGCACTCGAATCGCTTCATGTGAGAGGGATCCACACGTAGGACACACAGTGCCAAGGGACAAGGCTTCAGACCAACCTGCAACACCAATGGGGCACAGACCCAGTGTACTCGAGAGCACCAGAGAGAGCAGGATACACAAGAGTTTGGTTTACCTGGTGTCAGCGTCAGTGACTTTGGACTGTGTGAGTACCTGATATCCCTTTTTACCCGATGGGTTCCCCACTCCATCCATCACCGTATCCCGGGACACCATTCCCCCTGCCCATGGAGGGGTTAACATCTTGAGCTGCCACACACCATCGTCCCCGGGTTTCCCCCCTAAAACGGCAGCGGTGGTCCTCCACGTTACCACACACCGTGGGTGGCGTCACGAACATTATCCCATTTACCACCCAAAACAATTCCCCTGCCCTTTTTATTTCCGAGGTAGCGGCGCGACCCCACCTCGGATCCGGAGACCCCTCGAGCCACTGCGAATTCGGGTCCGAGCAGCCTGTCGGCTGTCGCGGCACACTTCCTCACTATTAAGGCTGTATGCGCACGTTGCGTCGTGTCCCTGCAGAAATTTCTGCAGGGATTTGACAGCACATGTGCGAGTCAAATCGCTGCAGAAACACTGCATAATGAATGCAGTGTTTCTGCAGAAAAAAAGCCGATTTCATGCGCTCTGGATGCAGCCTCTCCCATAGACAGAGCAGGACCTGCATCCAAAGCGCACGAAAGACGTGATATGTTACTTCTTAGAACGCAGCGATTTGGAACAAAATTTTGGCATTCAAATCGCTGCACTCTCAAATGCAACGTGCGCACATCTCATGCACCTGTCGCGGGCGGGGAGGAGGGTGTCGGCACACTACGCTCACCCCTTCTGCTCGGGTCCGGCAGCTGCTCAGTGGTGGCTCGAGCTGTGGGCCGGATCCCGGGGTTTCTCGAGCGACACTCCTCGCCCGTGAGTGAAAAGGGGTTTGTGGTTGGGTGTGGGGATTGTTATAGTTCGTGACGCCACCCACGGTTGTGGTGATTGCACCACCGCTGCTCAGTATGGGGGTCCCGGGGATGGTGATGCGGAGCAGCCAGGTGTTGTGTTGCCCCTCCGTGGGTAGGGGTTGGTGATCCCGGGGCCCAGTGATGAGATGTAAAGTGTAGGGCCTGGTGGGCGCAGGGACGCGGGGGCAGCACTGTGCCTTGCGGCACTGTGGTACTCACTCAGCCTGAGACATGGACACAGTTTGTACGGTAAACCAAACGGCTGGTAGGACGGTCCCACAGACGGCTGCACCTGCACTCCCGGTAGGTGACGGTGATGTCCCTCTTCCTTGCACCTATGTTTCCCTTGTGGTAGCGGTGGATTCCCTCCGGTTACCCGCTCCCCGACTGCAATCTGGGCCGGAGGAGCTCTACACTTTGCCCGCAGGCGCTGGCCCTGAGAAACTGGTGCCGTGGCGGTGTCTCTCTGCTTCAGGTTGGGCTGTTGCCTTCAATCGGGACTTGGTTGTTGGGGGATCTGCGTCCCCGTCACTGACGGATTCGGCAAATTTGGCGACTCCTAGCCTTGCCGGGGTCCGAGAGGCCCCTGCTCTGGTGCTGACTGTCCTTCGGAACACTGCTCCAGACCACCGGGCACACAGCCAACGGGGTCCTTCCAGGAACTTCCAAACGGTCCCCCTCCAGACAGTCACCGCCGCCGCTAACCTTGCTGATCTGGCCCTACACAAAGCTGGACCCTTCAGGCTTCCTTTCTCTTCTGTCACTTCACTTGCTTTCCTCTTTTTCCACTTTTCTACTTTCACTTTCACTGTCTTAACTCCTCTGCTTAGCTCCTCACTCCTGCTCCTCCCTGAGCTATCTCTGTTCTGCCTGGTTTTCCCGCCTCCAGAGTTGTGAGCTCCTCGGTGGGCGGAGCCAACCGCCTGGCCCACCCCCTGGTGTGCATCATCAGACTCCTGGAGGAAGGCAACAAGGATTTCTGGTTAGCTGTGATGTGCCTACCTGGAGTGTGGGGTGTGGTGGTGTGTGACCTGTGTCCCCTGGCTTGCCCAGGGCGACACATTCCCCCTTAGCAAAATGCAGACCGTCCGCGGGCTGCCGTCCTACACCGGTTTTATTTTTCTGTAAAAAGGGGGTAGCAAGGTTAAGAAAACATGAATAACATTTTTAATCAAAACTCTTCCCAAGACGGGAGGCACATTTACTTTTAACGTTGCAACGGTTTACGGCTACGGTTTCCGCTCTCTCCCACCCAAGCAACCTGGCCCTGATGCTGCCCCTAAAACCCAGGCAGCACCCCTTGACCCACAGTCCAGCACAAGTTACCCGAGCGGGATCTGTCCTTCCCCTCCAGAGGGTAGCCACCGGTTCCTTTGGTGGCTGGGCCCTAGCCTGCTCTGCTCAGGGCCCTCCCTCCAACCTGCCTCTCCGGAGGCGGTATAGCGGAAACGGTAACGGTAACCAACATATTTACAAGCCACTTAACGTTTGTGGTGCCCTGCAAGTTCACGGGCTTGTCCATGGATAGTTCCCATGCAAATAAACTTTAAACGGTCCCCACGGGGACAACGGTGCCGGCTCCTGCCGGTTCAATCACAAGCAAATCAGGTGAAACTTCGGTAATTTTCAGCTTCCTTATCATTCTTTCCAAAACTTTTAAACAAACAAACTCTGTGGTGGTCCCAACGGGGACGGTGCAACGGGCATCCGCTGCCCTACTCCGGTCCTTCTGCTGCTTCATCCGAGGGAGGGGGTGCAGAGCTCACCCTGCTCTCATTGCTGCCCCTGAGCTTCACATCCAGGGCAAACCACCCCCTCTCTCCGCAGTGTCGGGTATACCGCACCATGTCCCCCGGCATGAGGTTACGGCCAGGATGCTCCTCGGGCAGATGGGCATTCACATCCCGCCGGGCTACAAACACTTCGGCCTCCAGGCCCGGTTCATATATAAATCCATAGCCCCGGCGTACATCAAACCGCCTCACCTGCCCTTCATACAACGGGCCCCGGACACGGAAGGTCGCCTGCCGCAGATTTTCCTTCTCCCGAATGGCTCGGGCCACCAGCTCGGCTTTCCTTCTTTCCCTCTCCGCGATCTCCAGGCCCAGCTTGGTCGGCTCCCTATCCCAATATGGCGCTGCTGCCAGCGTCGGCGCACGGGTCGGGCCCCGCGGGACATCCAGAACGTTACCCACTGTCAGGAAGGTGGGCGGCATATCCCGCGGTGTCATGGCCTTGGGCGCTGCCTTGCAGCAACAACCCGGCGCCACCTCAGCCGAGGTGTGGGGGATGGGTCTAGGGGCTTTCTGCTGCTGGGCCTTCGGCTCGGAGCGGGCCATCAGCTCCGGCTCGGGAAACTGCTCGGGGACTGTCTCTGGCACAATCTTCGGGGCCTTCCATGGCAACACCTCCGGTTTGCTACGGGCTCCGGCTACAGGTCGGTCCGCTGGGGCGGACGGGCTGGGTATCGCTACCGATTGCGGTGGTAGCGGGCCTAGTGGTGGGGTCACAGCCCCCGAGACGGGTGGCGAGGGAGGCAACGGGGGGAGAGGGCTTGGACCGGGTCCCTCAGCCGCAGCGACCGGTCCCTCCGGGACATAGGGGCGTGGGTCACTCACCCTCCCTTCCTCCGCTTCCTCCTCGCGTCTCCGCACGGTGGCCATAACGTCCGCCATGTCGGTCTCCCACTCCTCCAAGAGGAGCTGCATTTTGACCTGCAGCCTTAGATGGAGCTGCGCGGTCCGGATTTCCACCCACGCTGTGGTTCCCGGTGCGGGGCCACGGTGTTTCGGGACGGCATCCACATGGTGTCTTTCTCTCTTTCTTCCAGGAACGGGATGTTTGCAGGGTCCTGGCGTCCCTGCTTTTATAGCCGCAGCTACATGCGTCCAGCCGCCATCGCGTCCCCCTTAGCTCTTTCCGGCCCCTCCTCTCTCGGGGCGGGGTTTTGGCCTTCGCGCCTCTACTGCTCGAGAAGACGCTCGAGCGGGAACTTTTCGCGCCAAAGATGGCGGCTTCTGAAATTTTTCTGCCGGATACCTCCGGCGGTAACAAGGCGCACCTCTACCAGACGGCAGAGCGGTAAGATCCTGTTCGTGACGCCAAGTTGTCGCGGGCGGGGAGGAGGGTGTCGGCACACTACGCTCACCCCTTCTGCTCGGGTCCGGCAGCTGCTCAGTGGTGGCTCGAGCTGTGGGCCGGATCCCGGGGTTTCTCGAGCGACACTCCTCGCCCGTGAGTGAAAAGGGGTTTGTGGTTGGGTGTGGGGATTGTTATAGTTCGTGACGCCACCCACGGTTGTGGTGATTGCACCACCGCTGCTCAGTATGGGGGTCCCGGGGATGGTGATGTGGAGCAGCCAGGTGTTGTGTTGCCCCTCCGTGGGTAGGGGTTGGTGATCCCGGGGCCCAGTGATGAGATGTAAAGTGTAGGGCCTGGTGGGCGCAGGGACGCGGGGGCAGCGCTGTGCCTTGCGGCACTGTGGTACTCACTCAGCCTGAGACATGGACACAGTTTGTACGGTAAACCAAATGGCTGGTAGGACGGTCCCACAGACGGCTGCACCTGCACTCCCGGTAGGTGACGGTGATGTCCTTCTTCCTTGCACCTATGTTTCACTTGTGGTAGCGGTGGATTCCCTCCGGTTACCCGCTCCCCGACTGCAATCTGGGCCGGAGGAGCTCTACACTTTGCCCGCAGGCGCTGGCCCTGAGAAACTGGTGCCGTGGCGGTGTCTCTCTGCTTCAGGTTGGGCTGTTGCCTTCAATCGGGACTTGGTTGTTGGGGGATCTGCGTCCCCGTCACTGACGGATTCGGCAAATTTGGCGACTCCTAGCCTTGCCGGGGTCCGAGAGGCCCCTGCCCTGGTGCTGACTGTCCTTCGGAACACTGCTCCAGACCACCGGGAACACAGCCAACGGGGTCCTTCCAGGAACTTCCAAATGGTCCCCCTCCAGACAGTCATCGCCATCGCTAACCTTGCTGATCTGGCCCTACACAAAGCTGGACCCTTCAGGCTTCCTTTCTCTTCTGTCACTTCACTTGCTTTCCTCTTTTTCCACTTTTCTACTTTCACTTTCACTGTCTTAACTCCTCTGCTTAGCTCCTCACTCCTGCTCCTCCCTGAGCTATCTCTGTTCTGCCTGGTTTTCCCGCCTCCAGAGTTGTGAGCTCCTCGGTGGGCGGAGCCAACCGCCTGGCCCACCCCCTGGTGTGCATCATCAGACTCCTGGAGGAAGGCAACAAGGATTTCTGGTTAGCTGTGATGTGCCTACCTGGAGTGTGGGGTGTGGTGGTGTGTGACCTGTGTCCCCTGGCTTGCCCAGGGCGACACACACCCTCTTCATAGATTATGCTGGGGACGCAGGTCGCATGCATTTACGCTGCGGTGCAATACGCAGTGTAAATGCATGAAATTCGGCAATGTCCGCATGAGCCCTCATACATTTTCCAGAGACACAGGAGGCTATTTGTGATCTGCATTTGTTAGTACTACAGTGCTTTGCAAAAGTATCCCCTCCCCACCCCTGGCATTTTTCATACTTTGCTACCTCACAACCTCACAATTTCACTTGTTTTTGAGGGTTTGCATCAGTTTATGTAAATAACATGCCTACAACTGTGAATATTTTATTATTTTTTTTAATGTGAAGAAAACAACAAGTAGGAAAAAATAACTGAAAACTTCAGTGTGCATAACTATTTACCCCTCTAAAGTTATACTTTGTAGACCCTCCTTATGCAATAATTAGAGCTGCAAGCTGCAAATCGGTTTGGATAAGTCTCTATGAGCTTTCTACCTCTTTCAACTGGGATTTTTGCCTATTCCTCGAGACAAAACTGCTTCTTTCTTCTGTTTCTGCTCTTTCACATTAGATGGTTTCCTTTGGTGAACAGCAATCTTCAAGTCTGACCACAGAGTCTCAATTGGACTAAGGTCTGAAATTTGACTAGGCCGCTTCAATCTATTTACTATTTTCCTCTTAAACCACTCAAGTATTGCTTTTGGGTCATTGTCTTGTTGGAAGGTGAACTGATGTCCCTGTCTCAAATCCCTTGCAGACTTACTTACAGGAACAGGGTTTGCTAAACAATATTTATTTTACTGATATAGCGATATTAATTCCACAGCGCTTTACAGATGTGATCATCACTGTTGCCATTGGGGCTCACAATCTAACTTCCCTATCAGTATGTCTTATGCCTGCTTTACACGCTTCAATAAATCTTTCAATCCGTCGTCGGGGTCAAGTTGTAAGTGACACACATCCGGCATCGTTCGTGACGTATTTGCGTGTGACATCTACGTGCAATCAAGATTGAATGAAAATACGGTGATCGCATACACGTCGTTTATTCCTCATACATTGGACGTTTTGTTGTATGAACCTAGTCAATTGAAACGTGTGACATCCCTCATACGATTTTGATATCTGAGGCTATGTGCGCAGGTGTGCGCTCTGCACCGCAGCTTAAAAAAGGTCCGCTTCAGAGCGCAGCTGAAAAGCTGCGTTCTGAAGCGCCTCACAATGTCTGTCATTCACTAATCTCTGTCAGTCGGTCACTATCTCTGTCCCTCACTCTCTGTCCATGTCAGTCTATCCCCCTCTCTCATATACTCACCGATCCCCGATCCCCGGCGCTGCACGGCGTTCACACTGCTCCGGCGGCTTTTACTGTTTTGAAAAAGCCGGCCGCCCATTAAACAATCTCGTATTCCCTGCTTTCCCTGCCCACCGGCACCTATGATTGGTTACAGTGAGACACCCCCCCACGCTGAGTGACAGGTGTCACACTGCACCCAATCACAGCAGCCGGTGGGCGTGTCTATACTGTGCAGTGAAATAAATAATTAAATCATTAAAAAAAACGGCGTGCGGTCCCCCCCAATTTTAAAACCAGCCAGATAAAGCCATACGGCTGAAGGCTGGTATTCTCAGGATGGGGAGCTCCACGTTATGGGGAGCCCCCCAGCCTAACAATATCAGCCAACA
The DNA here is from genome assembly GCF_048569485.1 of Anomaloglossus baeobatrachus. Lineage (NCBI taxonomy): Eukaryota > Metazoa > Chordata > Amphibia > Anura > Aromobatidae > Anomaloglossus > Anomaloglossus baeobatrachus. The sequence continues at coordinate 116,645,648 of NC_134359.1, read as the reverse complement.
GCCACCCAGAATTGCCGCATACATTAGATGTGACAGTTCTGGGACTGTACCCGGCTCTTTCCGATTTGCCCTGGTGCGTTGGCAAATCGGGGTAATAAGGAGTTATTGGCAGCCCATAGCTGCCAATAAGTCCTAGATTAATCATGTCAGGCGTCTCCCCGAGATACCTTCCATGATTAATCTGTAAATTACAGTAAATAAACACACACACACCCGAAAAAAATCCTTTATTAGAAATAAAAAACACAAACATATACCCTGGTTAACCACTTTAATTAGCCCCAAAAAGCCCTCCATGTCCGGCGTAATCCAGGATGGTCCAGCGTCGCATCCAGCACTGCTGCATGGAGGTGACCGGAGCTGCAGCAGACACAGCTGCTCCGGTCACCTCCACACAGCAAATGAAGACAGCCGCGCGATCAGCTGAGCTGTCACTGAGGTTACCCGCTGTCACTGGATCCAGCGGTGGATGCAAAGGTGGCCGCGGGTAACCTTAGTGACAGCTCAGCTGATCGCGCTACTCACCTCAGTTGCTGCGTGGAGGTGAGAGGAGCAGCGGTGAGTAGCGCGATCAGCTGAGCTGTCACTGAGGTTACCCGCGGCCACCGATGCATCCACCGCTGGATCCAGTGAGAGCGGGTAACCTCAGTGACAGCTCAGCTGATCGCGCGGCTGTCTTCATTAGCTGTGTGGAGGTGACAGGAGCGGCTGTGTCTGCTGCAGCTCCGGCTACCTCCATGCAGCAGCGCTGGAAGCGACGCTGCATCATCCTGGAGTACGCCGGACAAGGAGGGCTTTTTGGGGCTGATTAAAGTGGTGAACCAGGGTATATGTTTGTGTTTTTTATTTATAATAAAGGATTTTTTCGGGCGTGTGTGTTTATTTACTGTAATTTACAGATTAATCATGGAAGGTGTCTCATAGACGCCTGACATGATTAATCTAGGACTTATTGGCAGCTATGGGCTGCCATTAACTCCTTATTACAGCGATTTGCCAACGCACCAGGGCAAATCGGGAAGAGCCGGGTACAGTCCCAGAACTGTCGCATCTAATGTATGCGGCAATTCTGGGCTGCTGTTGGCTGATATTGTTAGGCTGGGGGGCTCCCCATAACGGGGAGCTCCCCATCCTGAGAATACCAGCCTTCAGCCGTATGGCTTTATCTGGCTGGTTTTAAAATTGGGGGGGAACCGCACGCCGTTTGTTTTAATTATTTAATTATTTATTTCACTGCACAGTATAGACACGCCCACCGGCTGCTGTGATTGGGTGCAGTGTGACACCTGTCACTCAGCGTGGGGGCGTGTCTCACTGTAACCAATCATAGGCGCCGGTGGGCGGGGAAAGCAGGGAATACGAGATTGTTTAATGGGCGGCTTTTTCAAAACAGTAAAAGCCGCCGGAGCAGTGTGTATGACGTGCAGCGCCGGGGATCGGGGATCGATGAGTATATGAGAGAGGGCTGCTAACTTCAGTCACTTAGGAGATTAGCGGTCACCGGTGAGCCCTTCACTGGTGACCGCTAATCAGGGCGCGACACAGACAGAGCCGCAGCATGACAATGAAGTCGGGTGAGGTTCACCAGAGTTCATTCTGACAGTGCGACTCTTTATGTGTCTGCTGTCATCTGCCATTCAGCTCTGCTACATGGCTGTCTGTGGCTGCTGTCAGCGGCCATGTAGCAGAGCTGAATGGCAGATGACATAGTAAAAACGTATCTCTACACATTACACACGCTTGGCAAGTCAATAAATAAAAAAAAAAAAAGGGTGCCCAATGCATACGTCACGGAACACATGATCTAAAGGATCGCACACAAAATTGATCAATTTAACATAGACTACTAACGCTCGTGTGACAGCAAATGAATGACCAACGTGCAATCTCATTCAATCGCATATGCGACCTGGGCGTGTCACATCGCATACGAGATCGCACACCTAATTGTAAGGTGTAAAGCTGGCTTTAGGAGTGTGGGAGGAAACCAGAAAACTCAGTGGAAACCCACGTAAACATGGGGAAAAACATACAAACTCCTTGTAGATGTTGTCTATATCCCTGTATTTTGTACCATCCATCTTCCCCTTGAATCAGACAACGCTTCATGTCCCTGATGCTGAAAAACATCCCCACAGCATGATACTGCCCCCATTATGTTTCCTTGTGGGGATGACGTTCTTGGGATGATGAGCTGTGTTGGTTTGGCGCCAGACATAGCATTTACCTTGGTGGCCAAAAAGTTAAATTTTGGTCTCAACTCACCCCAGCACTTTCTTCCATACATTTGGGGAGTCTCTTACATCACTTATTGCAAACTCAAAATGAGAGTTCCAATTTTTGGCTGTAAGTAAAAATTTTTTTTCTGGCCCTTCTTCCATAAAGGCCAGCTCTATGGAGTGTATGTGCAGCTTATTGTGGTCATATGGACAGATACTCCATCTCTGGGAACTCTGCAGCTGACTCGCCCACCCCAGGGCTATGGGACACCCGGTGCCGGGCCGGACTAGTCCGGGGGTAGTTAGTGGTGGCGGGGCCCGACTCTGTGGCCCTGGTGGGTGTCAGTTTAAATATGGCTGGTGACTTGGGAGCGATTAAAGTATTTGTTTCGTGACGCCACCTGTGGTTTGCGGCTATTAAGCCGCCGCTGCTGTGTGAGGCCTCCGGGGTGATGATACGGCAGCAATGGTGGTACTGCTCCCCACAGGTGGAGCGGGGCCCCGGGGACACTGTTGGTGCTCGTGAAAGTCTATGGTGTTGTGTGGATAACACGTTGCAGGGCCGACAGGCAATGAAAGAACCAGGCACAAACAACAGTCTCTTTACCTTCTCCTCTTTTACTTTAAGAACAGTCCAGTCCTGGGAGACCGTCACAGGTGGTGAAGGGGATCCGGTCGGCCTGGAAGTACTTGGGGTGATCTTTTTGGCCAGCTGAGTATGAGGCCTACTCCTGTTCTTTTCTTTACTATTATAGGACCCTGCTCTCTGGATCTAGCAATGGCCCTCTTGCTGCTGGGACCGGTGGTACGTCCCTTTCCCTCTGTGGTAGGCTGTGCAGGCCCTCTCTGGTGCTTCTCTGCTGGAGTCCACACCGGGCCCTGATGATGCAGCTGTACCTTCGGGCTGTTTATGGGCCAGGTGCTTGCAGCTCTCCTGCCCTTCGGATACGGCTACCAGGGAGTATTTTAAGCCGTGGTGGCCACAGACTCTGAGTCTCTTCTCTGCCTCTCTGCTACTCCTGCTTCCCTGGGCCAAGCTGCTCCAGCTCTAGGCCCCAGATCCACAGGACAGCACACTCTGCGTCTGCTTGCTATCACTTCTCTCTACAGACTGAACACTACTTCCTCCCTCAGGTCAGACTTAAGGAATGCTCCCTGGAATTCCAGGTTCAGAGTTCCCCCTGCTGGCCGGAGGGAGAACTGCGTTGGATGTTAAACTTACTGGCCAATGGACCTCCCAATTACCTCCAGGCTCAGCATTAACCCTTTGGGAGGGCAATACTGTTGTGGCGACCAGGTCCTGGGGCACCACACTCCCCCTTAGTTAAATTCAGTACTCCCTGACTGAAGAAACAAAACATAACATGTTAGAACATTTCATCCCATTATGGGAGGCGCATTACTTAAACGTTACAAACTTAAACACTACTATAAGAGTCCAGTGTGGCTCCCTGCCGGGTGTCCATTACACTGCTCCATGGGGGACCCGCCGCGATCAAACCCCCAACGTAGGCTCTGGGCGTGCGTCAGAGCATTGATGACCCCACTCTATGCACGCCGGACGGGTTTTTCTTCAGGGGTGTGGAGCACACTGGTGCTAACTATGTACAATTAGAGTGTTGGCCACCCATAGTCCAGTGGCCCAATTGTCCATTTACTTGATCACCTAAAACAAAACATTACATACCAGACATTTTCACATAACTATTTACACTCTGTTAGGTATTTTACTTTCTATGTTCTATACCTTGGAGGGAGCTGTCCCCGAGTGCTACGTTGGGACCGGCGTAGCTCTGGGGTTTGTACCTGACTACTTGGAGTGTCTGCCCCCCCCCCGTGTTATTGGTAGGCCTAACCCTGACAGGGATGCATGTTGGTTGCCAACGGGGTCTCAGATTCGCCAAGGGTACGGCAGGTTCACCACTGGCAGGGGGTTGAGCCTCCTGTTCTACTGCTGGCGTGTCATCTTGTGTTGGAGCGGACGGTTCTTTAGGTGGATCTGGAACCTCTTCTGTTTCTGGCTCGACCAACTGCGGGAACGTCAAGACTGGTACCACTATGGCATTGTTTATTCGGGTCCAAGTTTTGGGGAATTTTCCAAGGATTGTTTGGATCATCTCTTCCTCTTTTTCTTGACTTTGGGGACTTTCTTGTACTTCTTCTACTTCTTTTTGGGTTCTGCACCGTTCAGGGCACGCTTTCAGGCGGTCTCGAGAAACTGCTTGATAGGTCTTGCCTTCATCTTTGCTTATGAGGCATACCTTACTATTGTCAAAGTTGGAGGGAATAATGGTGTTGGGTTCATTCTCCCACTGATCATCTAATTTATGCGCCCTCCGCTTTTTCTTGAGGACCTGTTCTCCAGGTGCTAAGGGAGTTGCTGGGGCTGTTTGATTGTAGTTCTGCTCTTGTCTCGTTCTTGCTTGGGACAGGCTCCTTTCTACGCATTCCTGGACCTTGCGGTACTGCTGTTGTCGCTCTGTATCCCAATCTTCTATCTCCTGAACTGCTTCAGGTGACACAGTCCCCATCTCAAAGTCTACAGGTAACTTGCCAGGTCTTGCTCGCATCAGGTAAGCAGGGCTGCAGTTGGTCGAATTTACTGGGATATGGTTGTACAGGTCTACCAGATCTGGTAACTTCTCTGGCCATTGGTTTCTTTCTTCCAGAGGTAGAGTCTTCAGCATATCAATAACCACATGGTTCATCTTCTCGCACAATCCATTGGTTTGGGGGTGGTACAGTGTTGTTCGGATTTTCTTACAGCCGTACATGTTACAGAACTCTTGGAACACTTCGGCCTCGAATGCAGGACCTTGATCAGTCAGTACCCTTTCTGGATAACCGTGAGGCCGACAAAAGTATGCCTGGAATGCTCTAGCTGCTGTTCTGGCTGTCTGGTCCTTCACAGGCACTACTACCAGGAAACGAGAGTAATGGTCCACAATGGTGAGGGCGTACACATAGCCTGACCGGCTTGGTGTTAACTTCACGTGGTCCAGGGCCACCAACTCCAGGGGCTGCTTCGTGACAATTGGCTGTAGGGGAGATTTCTGGCTGGCATCTTCCACCTCAGGTTACACGGACCACAGTCTCGGCACCACTTCTCGATCATCTTTCTCATGTGCACCCAGTAGAACCGATCGCGGAGTAGGGTCTCCAACTTCTTCCACCCGAAGTGTCCTGCGTTATCATGGTAAGCTGCTAGGTCCATTGGAGCATCCCTCTGTGGGACCACTATCTGCCAGACGAGTTCATTCGTTCGCCAGTTGACATATCTCTTGCAGAGCTTGCCTTGGTAGGTGAACAGTCGTCCCCTCTCCTTCCACAACTGCTGGGCTTCTTGTGGAGCATCTGGACCGAGATGGGTCGCAGCTTGTGCTAGCTTTTCTTTGACCAATCGCACGGCCGGGTCACCGTTCTGTGTCTCTTCCCAATTATGGTGGAGTAATGGGTTGACCGAGACCTCGTGCTGGCTCGAGCGCTTCACTCCTACAGCATGCTCACACTGGGAAACACCTTGGTGATGGAAAGCCGGTAACTCTATCTCTTCGAGTTCATGCAGGTCTTCTCCAGACTCGGGTAAGTGAGACATTCTGGACAGCGCATCAGCATTGTTATTCTTCTTGCCAGCTCGGTACTTGATGGTAAAGTCAAAGTTAGACAGCCGGGCCATCCATTGCTGTTCCAACGCACCTAACTTGGCTGTTGCCAGATGTGTCAACGGATTGTTGTCCGTGAAGATGGTGAACTTGGCCGATGCCAGATAGTGCTTGAAGCGTTCAGTCACTGCCCAAACAATAGCGAGGAACTCTAGCTTGAAGGAACTGTAGTTTTCTGGATTACTTTCTGTGGGCCGAAGCTTCCTACTGGCGTAAGCTATCACCTTCTCTCTGCCTCCCTGCACCTGGGACAGAACTGCTCCCAGTCCCACGTTGCTGGCGTCTGTATACAGTACAAACGGCTGGCTGTAGTCAGGGTAGGCCAGAATTTCTTCTCCCGTGAGAGCCCCTTTCAGCCGGACAAAAGATGTTTCTATTTGGCTGTTCCATTCAAATGGAGGGCTCTGCTTCTTAGCCTGCTTTGGCTGGCCCACCAGGAGATCTTGAAGAAGCGCTGCTATCTTTGTGAAACCATCAATGAACCTTCGGTAGTAGCCCACCAGCCCAAGGAACTGCCACACCTCCTTTACCATGGTGGGTCTTGGCCAGTCCTTGATTCCGGTGACTTTCTCCGGATCAGGTGCCACACCTTCTGCGCTGACCACATGACCCAGGTACTGTACCTTTGGCTTCAAGAGGTGACATTTGGACGGCTTTATCTTCAGGCCATACTCCGACAGGGACTCAAACACTTCTGCTAAGTGCCTCAGGTGATCTTCGTAGGTCTTGGACTAGACTATGACATCATCCAGGTACAATAGCACGGTTTCAAAGTTGTGATGGCCCAAGCAGCACTCCATCAATCTCTGAAATGTCCCTGGGGCATTGCAGAGCCCGAACGGCATACAATTGAACTCACAGAGACCCATTGGTGTCGTGAATGCAGTCTTCTCTTTGTCCGCCTCTGCCACGGGAACCTGTCAATACCCACTGGTGAGATCCAGGGTGGAGAAATAATTAGCTGATTTTAAGGCCGTTAGTGACTCTTCTATTCTGGGTAGTGGATAAGCATCTTTATGTGTAATGCGGTTAATTTGTCTGTAATCTACGCACATTCTCATTGTACCATCTTTTTTCTTTACAAGCACTAGTGGATCTGCCCAAGGGCTACAGCTATCTCTGATAACCCCAGCCTCCTTCATTTCCCGTAACATTTCTTTGGCACGCTGATACTGGGCTGGGGGTACAGGGCGGTATCTCTCTTTAATGGGATGATGATCACCCGTGGGGATTTGATGTTTAACCCCTTTTACCTGCCCAAAATCTAGGGGGTGTTTGCTGAAGACCCGCTCATACTCCTGTACCACCTGGTAAACCCCATGCTTTTGGTGTGAGGGGGTGGAGTCGGTGCCCACATGTAATTTTTGGCACCAGTCTTCCAGCTTCCCCTTGGAGCCATTGTCTTCCGCCTGGTCAGACGGGATCAAGGGTTCCACTGCTTTGATGGTATTGTTACTGACAGTGTACAGTTTTGCTACAGTGGCGTACCGGGGCAATTTGGCTTCCTCCTCCCCACAATTCAGGACACGGACGGGCACTCTCCCCTTGCGGACGTCTGCTACCCCTCTGGCTATCAGGACTCCAGGCCTACTGTCTGAATACACCGGTTCTACCAAGGCCTGGTAATCCTGACCCTTGAGGCCTATTGCTGCCCAACACCATATCAACATTTCACTTCTTGGGGTTATTGCAATGGGGAGGGGGTCACTTACCCTCACACTGCCAATTTCTCCTCCGGCCAGCTCTACCTGCTGCCTCCTCATCAGGGCTCTGATCTCCCTCTGTAGGGCACGCTGCTGCCCGAAGCTGGCAGTTTCAGACGCCTGTTGCAACAATATTATCACTTCGGCAATACAATTTTCTATCACATTTGTACCAATGGTTAGCAGTGGGTCAGATTCTTTGCGATCAATATCTACAATTATCATCCCCTGACATGACAATTCTACCCGCCCAACTTTAATGGTTACTTCTTTATACCCAATTTGAGGTAAGGGCTGACCATTACTGGCCACAATTGTTAAATCATCATCTGGGCCATGGTCAATGTCTGAATCAGCCCAATATCTTTTGTACAGTTTATAAGGGATGGTTGTTACCTGGGACCCCGTATCCAGGAGGGCATTCAAAAGGGATCCCATCCAGCACAATAGGAAGGACCGGGCGTCCTCCCACATACTTGCTGCGACTGGGGGTTGAGCTGGGCTTCCTTACACCTGGGGGTCGGCTCCTGGCCCCAGGCTCGGCCCATTTAAAGGACAGTGTCTTGCAATATGGCCCGCCTGGCTGCAGCGGCGGCAGATCGGTTGTCCCGTTGAATGATACCGGTCTGTGTCTTTTCCTCGGGTCGGCAGAATCCTCCTCTATCGCATCCATGGGACGTCATCTGGACTGGAGGCCAACTCGATTCTTGCAGGCGATGGGGTCACTTGTAGAGACTGCACGGTCTTGGCAAGGGCAGCTACAGTCTTGGTCAGCTCCTGGACCTGCTGTCTGAGCTCTGCAGCGGGATCCTTATCCAGGGACTGCGCCTCAGCCCCTGCAGCGGCTCGTGTTGCAGGCACCACCCCGGGGTACGTGATAGCAAGAGGCCGGAGGGGTACTGGGTCATTCGGTGTAGATTCCCTCAGTACCCGGATGGCCTGGTCCTTAAACTTTGCAATGTCCAGAGCAGGGTTCTGCAGGACCATGATACGCAGCTGGGTCCTGTGGGCATCTGACAGGAGCCCTTCTATGAACTGCTCAGTTAGGAGTTTGTCTTCTTCACGTACACTCTCTGGGTCCACCGGTTTAATTGCTTTCAGGGCCTCCTGCAAGTTTAAGGCATAGTCCCTTATGCTGTCTGTGGCCCGTTGTTTGCACCCAAAGAATCTCATCTTTATTTCTGCTGCGGTGCGGGTGTCGAAAGTACTCTTTAACTTGGCCAGTATCTGGGTTGCTGTCCCTTTATCTGTATCAGGCCAGGACTTCACTTCACGCTGGGCCGCGCCGGCTAGCTGCCCCATTAATATGCCCACCTTCTGGCTCTCAGTCAGCGGATACACCCGGAACAAACTGTGCAGCCTTTCTCTGAAGTCGCGCAGGGTATGGGACTCCCCGGAGTACTGCGGCAGCCATTCTGCTCCCGGGATGTACGGCATTGTGATCGGCATTACCGGCGCTACCGCGGGGGCTGGGGCGACGACGACTGGGATTACATCGGCCAGCGCTGCTGCATCTTGAACTACTACAGCCACCGGCTCTCCCTCGGTGTCGGACATCTTCCTCCCCCTTAGTGAACCTTACCAGGCTCCGCTTTCTTTTTACAATCTCTTCCGGGTAGCGCGGGGTTAACGACCCTCCGCTCTGATGGCGCGCTCCCTTCGTGCTCTTTTTCGGGCATGCCCCCCTTTTTCCTGCACTCAGCGAAGCTAATGGCGGCGGCAGTCTTCAAACAGTAAATACACAGTCTTTTCAAAGGCGCACAGTACCCGGTGGGCGCCGGGCACGAAATCCTGTTCGTGACGCCAAAATTGACTCGCCCACCCCAGGGCTATGGGACACCCGGTGCCAGTGCTGAAAATTACCTCCAGGCTCAGCATTAACCCTTTGGGAGGGCAATACTGTTGTGGCGACCAGGTCCTGGGGCGCCACACAGCTCCTTTAGGGTTATCTTTGGTCTTTGTGTTTCCTCTCTGATTAATGCTAACCTTCCCCAGGCTGAGAGGTTTGGTGGGTGGACTTCTCTTGGCAGGTTTGTTGTGGTACCATGTTCTTTCCATTTGATGATAATAGATTTGATAGTGATCCAAGGGATCATCAGAGATTGGGATATTTTTTCGAACTCAACCCTGACTTGTACTTCTCAACAACTTTGTCTCTAACTTGTTTGGAGAGCTTCTTGATCTTCATGGTGTTGTTTGGTTATTGGTGCCTTTAGCTTAACCTCCTTCACCTCCCGGTGATTTTCCGATTTTTGTTTTGATTTTTCCTCCCCTTCTTGCAAGAGCCATAACTTTTTTATTTTTCAGTCAATATAGCTAAATGAGGGCTTGTTTTCTGCGGGATGAGTTGTGATTTTGAATGATACCATTCATTCTGACTCATACTAAAAAAGAGGAAAACTTTTCCAAGTGCAGTGAAATTGCAAAAAAATTGGAATTGCACAATTATTATTTTTTTTTTTATTTTCCATGTTCACTAATTGGAAAACTAATCTGCTACTATGATTTCCCAGGTCTGGCCGAGTTTGTAGATACCAAACATGTAGTTTTACTTTTATGTAAGTAGTGAAAAAAATTAAGAAGTTGGTAAAAAAAAAAAAAAAGAATTGCGCTTTTGTAGTCATTTTCTGAGACCTGTAGTGTTCTCATTTTTTAGGATTTGGGGCTCAGTGATGGCTTATTTTTTGAGTCTTAAGTAGGCGTTTTTAATTACACCATGTTTGGGTACAGTCAGGGCCAGAAATATTTGGACAGTGACACAAGTTTTGTTATTTTAGCTGTTTACAAAAACATGTTCAGAAATACAATTATATATATAATATGGGCTGAAAGTGCACACTCCCAGCTGCAATATGAGAGTTTTCACATCCAAATCGGAGAAAGGGTTTAGGAATCATAACTCTGTAATGCATAGCCTCCTCTTTTTCAAGGGACCAAAAGTAATTGGACAAGGGACTCTAAGGGCTGCAATTAACTCTGAAGGCGTCTCCCTCGTTAACCTGTAATCAATGAAGTAGTTAAAAGGTCTGGGGTTGATTACAGGTGTGTGGTTTTGCATTTGGAAGCTGTTGCTGTGACCAGACAACATGCGGTCTAAGGAACTCTCAATTGAGGTGAAGCAGAACATCCTGAGGCTGAAAAAAAAGAAAAAATCCATCAGAGAGATAGCAGACATGCTTGGAGTAGCAAAATCAACAGTCGGGTACATTCTGAGAAAAAAGGAATTGACTGGTGAGCTTGGGAACTCAAAAAGGCCTGGGCGTCCACGGATGACAACAGTGGTGGATGATCGCCGCATACTTTCTTTGGTGAAGAAGAACCTGTTCACAACATCAACTGAAGTCCAGAACACTCTCAGTGAAGTAGGTGTATCTGTCTCTAAGTCAACAGTAAAGAGAAGACTCCATGAAAGTAAATACAAAGGGTTCACATCTAGATGCAAACCATTCATCAATTCCAAAAATAGACAGGCCAGAGTTAAATTTGCTGAAAAACACCTCATGAAGCCAGCTCAGTTCTGGAAAAGTATTCTATGGACAGATGAGACAAAGATCAACCTGTACTAGAATGATGGGAAGAAAAATGTTTGGAGAAGAAAGGGAACGGCACATGATCCAAGGCACACCACATCCTCTGTAAAACATGGTGGAGGCAACGTGATGGCATGGGCATGCATGGCTTTCAATGGCACTGGGTCACTTGTGTTTATTGATGACATAACAGCAGACAAGAGTAGCCGGATGAATTCTGAAGTGTACCGGGATATACTTTCAGCCCAGATTCAGCCAAATGCCGCAAAGTTGATCGGACGGCGCTTCATAGTACAGATGGACAATGACCCCAAGCATACAGCCAAAGCTACCCAGGAATTCATGAGTGCAAAAAAGTGGAACATTCTGCAATGGCCAAGTCAATCACCAGATCTTAACCCAATTGAGCATGCATTTCACTTGCTCAAATCCAGACTTAAGACGGAAAGACCCACAAACAAGCAAGACCTGAAGGCTGCGGCTGTAAAGGCCTGGCAAAGCATTAAGAAGGAGGAAACCCAGCGTTTGGTGATGTCAATGGGTTCCAGACTTAAGGCAGTGATTGCCTCCAAAGGATTCGCATCAAAATATTGAAAATAAAAATATTTTGTTTGGGTTTGGTTTATTTGTCCAATTACTTTTGACCTCCTAAAATGTGGAGTGTTTGTAAAGAAATGTGTACAATTCCTAAAATTTCTATCAGATATTTTTGTTCAAACCTTCAAATTAAACGTTACAATCTGCACTTGAATTCTGTTGTAGAGGTTTCATTTCAAATCCAATGTGGTGGCATGCAGAGCCCAACTCGCGAAAATTGTGTCACTGTCCAAATATTTCTGGACCTAACTGTAGATGTGAGGTTTTGATCACCTGTTATTGCTTTTTAATGCAATGTTCCAGCGACCAACTACTGTAATTTTGGAGTTTTGTTCTCACTATGCCCTTTACCGATCAGATTAATTGATTTTATATTTTGATAGATCGGGCATTTCTGAACATGGCAATATCAAACATGAGTGTTTTTTGTTGTTTTATTCCCAGTGGGGCAAAAGGGGGGTATTTTGATCGCTAAGAAATGGACTCGGGTGAACCCTGACATCACCGCGAACATTGCCGAAAAGAGCTGAAGACTGCCGAGTGATGAACAGTGCAGTGAATACCACAGAAAGTTAATGATCGGACCCGGAAGCAGAAGCAGCTGGGAGACAGAGTCTGCAGAATGCGTCACGTGACCTGTAAGTATAATGACAATGTTTATTGTTAATTATATTCTTTATTTTACAGCCCCCGCCCTATCCCATAACTGTAAAGTCCAAGCTCGGGGTTCAGACGCAAGTTTGTATTATATCCGACCCCGAACACAGACTTTACAAAAAGTTCGGTCGAAGCTCCCGATCCTGAACATCAGGTGGTTTGCCCATCACTAGTCATGGGCCCGCCCACCTGGTCTGTCAAGAGTGACTCTTATCTCATCAGTCCATAAAACCTGAAAAATCTGTCTTCATGGATAGTCATGGCTGTTGGCACCTTTGAAATTGTTCCAAGAAGGGAAGAATTTCTCCCAGAAAATTATTGCAATTACACATATTTTGTTATACACATGTTTATATCCTTTGTGTTTATTGGAACAACACACAAAAAAACTGATAAAAAAGGCAGCCCCAAACAAAATTGTTGGCACCTTTTCAAAATTGTGGGTAAACAACCTTGTTTCAAGAATGTGATGCTCATTCAAACTCACCTGTGGCAACAGGTGTGTAAGATATGAAAATCACACCTGAAACCAGATAAAAAGGGGAGAAGGTGACTAAATCTTGTAATTCTGTGTCTGTGTTTTGCACACTAAGTATGGAGAACAAACAAAGGAGAAGAGAACCAAAATTATTGTAAAATATCAACAATCTCAAGGTTACAAGTTCATCTCCAGGGATCTTGATGTTCCTTTGTCCACAGTGTGCAACATAATCGAGAGGTTTACAACTCATGGCACTTGTCTCTCTCTCTCTCTCTCTCTGTGTCTGTCAGTCTCCCTCTCTGTCTCTCTCTGTCTGAGTCTCTATCTATTTCCCTGTGTCTCTCTCCCTATCCGTCTGTTTCTCTATCTCTTTCCCCGTCTTTTCCTGTCTGTCTCTTTCTGTCTGTCTCTTTGTCTGTTTCCTTGTCTGTCTCTGTCTGTCTCTTTTCCTGTCTTTCTGTCTTTATTTGTCTGTCTCTTTGTCTGTCTGACTGTGTCTGTGTGTGTCACTGTCAGTCTCTTTCCCTGTCTGCAATGTGACATGCCAACGTGGAGCCAAGATGGTGGCCGTACACACACATACACCTCCAATGATATAATAATAATCACGCACCGCCATGCGCTTGGATGCAGCTTAAAGGGAACCTGGACATTTATAATACTTACCTAATGGTCGGTGCGTAACAGACTGGTCGGATCGGCGTCTCCGTCCTCCATGTCCCGCGCCTCCTCTTTCAGCCATCCTTGTCCTCCTTCTGAAGCTAGTGTGGATGACGTGTTCTACATCATCTACACTAGCCGACAGTGAGGTCCTAAGCAGGTGCACTTTGATCTGCCCTGCTCAGAGCAGATGAAAGTGCGCCTGCGCAGGACCTCAGTGCATGGTTGAACACTATTGAGGAGCGGATGGCCACTGGCTCGCTGTTCCGCACTTTCTCTGCAGTTGTGGCCCCGATAGGTGTAATGATATCGGGGGGAGCCTGTGACGAGATGCCAGTGTGCTCTGCAGCTGCAGCCAGAGTGGGTGCAGAGCATGTGTAGGGGTAATAGATATGTATATATATTTATTATACTCCTTACATATGCTCTGCACCTGTCATGTATAGTGTGTAATGTAATGTAATTCTGAATATTGACCTGCCAAATCCAACAGGTGTGTAATATGCGCTCTATTTGGATTTCACTTGCTGATCTGAGTGGTCATCATGTGATCGGCCACAGGCAATTTACATGTGGTCATCTGCCAAATGACGTCTCCTCCTGCTTCTCTCAACTGAAAATTATAACAATGATAGAAGCAGCAGGAGACATCATTCGGCAGATGACCACACGTTGCACATCGCATATGAGATATCACATGACGACCACTTGAATCAGCAAGTGACATCCTAACAGTGTATATTAGACACCTTGAAGATTTGGCCAGTCATAGTGCAGAATGACAAACGCAGGGGAGACCCCTGTCAGTTTAGGGCAGCAGAGCAGGGAGAAGCCACAGAGGACCGTCCTCCTCAGCTCATCATCCTGGTCACATTAATTGTATGTTTTGTCTGAAACGCGGCAGCATCAGAGTAAAATATACTGCAATAATGGAGCTGTTGTGCGGATTCCTTCTATCCAGGGGTCATGCAGCAGAAATCAGCTGTTAGATTCCTTATCTTAAGGCAAAACAACATTGGAGCCTTGTATGTAGAGATGAGCGGACCCATGGAAGTTCTGGTTCTGCAGGTTCAGCCGGACTTTACATAAAGTTCTGTTCTGGACCCAGACTTGACCTGAACCCCAATGGAAGTCACTAATTGGGCAGTCTGGGTCTCCGCACACATACAGCCAGCCATAAACAAAACACTTCCTGGGGTGAGTGGGCAGAGTTTTTGTTTGTTAACCCCATTGTGAGCCATTCAAACACTACAAGTAGCTCGCATGTGTCTGAGCACCGAGTGTACCCAAGCACAGCGATGCTCGACCGGGCGGTCAGCATATATACAGCACCCTAACTCAAACACTGTTTTTTTGGGGGGAAAGTCAGTGTTCGCTACCAATACTAAACTTCAAAGTTCAGGTTTGTTCACCTCTACTCATACGTTACATGGCATCACTGCTGTCTGCACATCACATCCAATGGTTTAGTGTAAATATGAAAGCCATTCTATCAATCTGATGCATCATCAGCAGCTGAGGGGAATTATGAGATCATGCAACAGCTGAGATATGTATAAGGAGGTTCTGCATCAGCTGAGATGTGTATAATGAGGTTCTACAGAAGCTGAAGTGTGTATAATGAGGTTCTGCAGCAGCTGAGTGTATGATGAGGTTCTTCAGCAGTTAAGGTGTGTATGATGAGGTTTTGCAGCAGCTGATGTGTGTATGATGAGGTTCTGCAGCAGCTGATGTGTGTATGATGAGGTACTGCAGCAGCTGAGATGTGTATTATGAGGTTCTGCAGTAGGTAAGGTGTGTAAAATGAGGTTCTGCAGCAGCTGAGGTGTGTATAATGATGTTTTGCAGCAGCTGAGGTGTGTATAATGATGTTCTGCAGCAGCTGTGTTTATGATGAGGTTCTGCAACAGTTCAGGTGTGTATGATGAGTGAAGTGAATTTCATCAGAGATAGTGCTGTTCCTGGGAGTGTTTCTGGGCTGCCTCTGGTGGCTAGTGCTGGTAGTGAGTCTGATTCTGCATCTGTTGCTCAGACAGGTGTGGGAGATGATTGCTGTTTCAGGAAGCCTATGGAGTCCAGCCTGGGGGGATATTGGAAGGCAGTCTCTGTCTAACCATTGCCGGTGATAATTGTTTCTGCTCCATCTGAAGTTTGTCCTCCAGCCTTTAGGCTTTTACCTTTCTCTGAAGGTTCTGATTTTGCTTTTTTCTGCTCCTTTTTGGATTCTCCAGGAATGATTTCTACAGCGGTTTTTCATTCCTTTGAATTGGTTTTGTTTCCATGTCATCTTGAGTCTGCAGCTATGCCTGATAAGTATTTTTGTTTTTTCTTACTGAGATTTGATTAGTTCTCATGCATATTTCTGTCCTTTTGTTTGCAGTTTATAAGAACTATGCAATCTCAGTGGTTTTCCTTGTGAGGGTTTTTTCTCTTAGTCTGGGCTGGGTAAAAGGCTGAAATTGCACTTATGGGCGTTTCAGCTTGATCTAAGTCTTTTTCTAAATCTATGTTTGAGAATATTCCCTTTTGTTTCTTGCATGTGAATAAGCGCTCTGGATGCTCTATTTTTGGAGGACGATTTATTCCCAGCAAGAAAGAGAGTTTTGCTCCCTGTCTGATCTGGAGATTGTATTTTTGTATCTCATGTGTTTTTGTAGTAAAGATCTTTTCTATTATATTTGCATTTCTATTTCAATGTATTTGCACAATATAGTCTGGGGAAAGATCGTGTGATCTTTTCATGGAACTTTTGATTATCAGGTGCTGGTATTTTTCCGGGTTTTTACTGGCTGCAACCAGCAATCTATCCTATACTTTTGTGTCTAGCTAGCAGGGCCTCACTTTGCATAATTCTTTAGCTACCATCTGTGTGTTGTTTTTTCTTAAATCACTGTCGTTATATGTTGGGGGCTTTTAACTTTCCTTTGAGGATGCTCTGAGGCAAGTCAGAATTCCTCATTCCATCTTTTGAGGTTAGTTAGTTCTCCGGTGGTGACGTGGTGTCTAGGTTTGTTAGGAACGCTCCACCGCTACTTCTAGTTGTGTTTGTGTACTCAGTGGATTGCAGCCAGCAAAGTTTCCAACTACTCTTGTGCATTATCTTCTACCATTTTTATGGGATTTTTGTAAGATCTTTTGCGGTCTCCTGACCATAACAGATTAGATTCTACAGCAGCTGGGGTGTGTATGAGGTTATTCAGCAGTTGAGGTGTTTATTATGAGGTTCTGCAGCAGCTGGGTTTTATATGATAATGTTCTGCAGCAGCTGGGTTGTGTATAATGAGGTTGTGCAGCAGCTGAGATGTGTATAATGAGGTGTTGCAGAAGCTGAGGTATGCATAATGAGGTTCTGCAGCAGTTAAGGTATGTATGATGAGGTTCTCCAGCAGTTGAGGTGTGTATGATGAGGTTATGCAGCAGCTGATGTGTGTATGATGAGTTTCTACAGAAGCTGGGGGGTGTATGATGAGGTTCTGTAGCATCTGAGGTGTGTTATTTGAGGTTCTGCAGTAGCTGAAGTGTGCATGCTGAAGTTCTGCAGCAGCTGGTTTGTATATGATGTGGTTCTCAAGCAGCTGGGTTGTGTATGATGAGGTTCTGCAACAGCTAAGGTGTGCATGAGGAGGTTCTGCAGCAGCAGGGGTGTGCTATGAGGTTCTGCAGCATACGAGGTGCATATGATGAGGTTCTGCAGCAGCTGGTTTGTGTATGGTGAGGTTCTGCCACAGCTGATCTGTGTATTATGAGGTCTGCAGCACCTGAGGTGTATTATGAGGTTCTGCAGCAGCTGAGATATGTATTATGAGGTTCTACAGCAGCTGATATGTATATTTTAAGATTCTGCAGCAGCTGGGTTGTGTATGATGAGGTTCTGCAGCAGCTGGGTTATGTATGATGATGTGATGTTCTGCAGCAGCTGAGGTGTGTATGATGAGGTTCTGCAGCAGCTCGGATATACATGAGGGGGTTATGCAGAAGCTGAGTATTATGAGGTTCTGCAGCAGCTCAGGTGTATATTATGAGGTTCTGCACCAGCTGACATTTATATTATAGGGTTCTGCAGCAGCTGGGGTGTGTATGATGAGGTTCTGCAGCAGCTTAGGTGTGTATTATAAGGTTATCCAACAGCTGCGTTGTGTATGATGAGGTTCTGCAGCAGATGAGGTATGTATTATGAGGTTCTGCAGCAGCTGAGATATGTATGAGGATCTGCAGAATATCACATAGTTCGACGTGGATTTGTTTACAAATTTTCCTATAACATTATTTGCAGCATTGCCAATTGATGTGAGTCCAGACTGATTAATAAAGGGATTATGGTATTTCTTCTATACAAAGTGCCACCCCCCCCCCTCCTCATCCTGTGTATGTGGTACTGCACCTCAGTCTGCTCAGGTCAGTGAAGAGAAACTAAAGACAATGAAATTAGAAGTACAAAGTGCAAGAACAAAAGAAAAACTCCTAAAATTCTGTTTAATAATACAACAATTAAAATGAGAATTTCCCACTGAACACCAATATTAACAAATATCCCAATTTCTACATATAAATACCAAAAAACAAATACAAATATAAACACTAAGCAAGGAGAGCAATCCCTAGTCCGCCCTATTCTCGCTCCTCAGGTCAGTGAAGTTGAAACAAAGCACCACGTAATTTTGTACAATCCCCTTTAACATCTGTATTTTGGCCTTTTTGATCCTGAGAACACGCATCCCCAGCCCCAGCTATATCGTGCATTGTCTGGTCTCCTCTTAATGTACATTTATCCACAGGATTTGTATAGTAGATGCTGATCCCTCCAATGGGCCCATGACCTGCGCCATTCTCAGCCCAGAGATGGGAGAACTCCCATCCAAGTGTATAAGAATCTACACCATCTCTCCAAAAAGAGTGGTAGCTCCTCATTCTCCAGATACATGTGGACCCCACTGGTGAGATCTGCATGTACCATCCATTATGTAAAAACCATGTCAATATCACTTTGTAGTCATCAACAAAATGCCTCCATACTGTGATCCTAAACTTTATCCTCCTTTATTCTTTTGCAAATGCAAAATGGGAAGAGAAAAGTGATGCCGGACACATGGTGTGAGCAGATCCAGCTCGCATTTACTGCAGTCATAGAGCAGGCTAGTTGAACATTAAGTTTTCATGGCTAATTTCTGCAGCTGCTCCTACAAGTGTTTAAAAGTGGAAAATATCAAAACTTTTAAAATTATTTTCAATATTTTACTCCATTAAAAACAAATTATACTTTTTGGACATCTTAATAAAATGCCATTTTAATTTCCTAATTATGTTTTGATAAGTGAAGCATTTGCATAACCCAAAAAAGACATAATTTTCCAATCCTGGTTAAGAACAATAACCTCTTCATGTGCAAAACTGAAAAAAAAAAGATAATTTTGGATAACTTGATAAAAAGCCTTTGTAAGTGACAAATAATTTTGTGATTAGCAAACATTTTACAAATTCTAATAAAAATCTTTGTTGATCCTAATTTAGAAACCATTACTTTTTATTTTCAAAACAATACACATTTTCTTTCCCTAATAAAAGGGATAGTTTTTGGGTGGCTTGTAAAAAAGCTATTGCATCTGTGTTTAGCAAATTATGTAAGTGGTCTACAACATCTGAAACTGTGCTGTGTGGTTAAATAGGATGCTGGTTACCACTGCTTATCATTTGTTTTTCTTCAGCCAGATAGGAGGAGGTCAATTGAACATTGGAGAGGCTGTGTTTTCCATACAGAGATCATACCTTGTCCAATAGTTTCTAAATGGATCTCAGGGTGTTAAGGGATGTGCGCGTTTCTTAAAACTACTTATCAA
The DNA here is from genome assembly GCF_048569485.1 of Anomaloglossus baeobatrachus. NCBI lineage: Eukaryota > Metazoa > Chordata > Amphibia > Anura > Aromobatidae > Anomaloglossus > Anomaloglossus baeobatrachus. Next base: position 116,626,305 of record NC_134359.1, on the reverse strand, counting down.
CCACTGAGGACTTTCTGTTCTTTTAAACAATTTTTTTAGGGTGTTAAGGGGGCTTTTCACGCTACGATATTGCTAACGATATCGCTAGTGAGCGTACCCGCCCCGTCATTTGTTCGTCACACATACTTACCTTCCTAGCGACGTCGCTGTGGGCGGTGAACAAGCTCTTTGTTAAGGGGGAGGTTCGTGCGCCGTCACAGCGAAGTCACACAGCAGCTGACCAACAGAAGTGGAGGGGCGGAGACCAGCCGCATTATCGACACGCCCACCTCGTTGCCGGAGGACGCAAGTAAGCTGTTGTTCATCGTTCCCAGGGTGTCACACGTAGCGATGTGTGCTGCCTCAGGAACGACGAACAACCTACGTCCACAACGACCAACAAGATTTTGAAAATGAACGACGTGCCAATGATCAATGATTATGTGAGTATTTTTGATCGTTAACACTCGCTCCTAGCTGTTACACGCAACAATGTCGCTAACGAGGCCGGATGTGCGTCACGAATTCCGTGACCCTGACGACATATCGTTAGATATGTCGTTACGTGTAACGGGGCCTTTAGGCTATGTGCCCACGGGACTCTATACCCGCGGATATATCCGCAGGTATGGCCGCAGGTTTCCCACAGCTGATCCCCGGAATCCGCAGTTATCCATTGCTGCGGGATTCCAGCGAAATAGCTGCAGTAAACCTGCGGACATTTGTGCGACTAACCTGCGGAAGTCCCGGCCTCTATCTCCATAGAGGAGGGCCGGGATTTCCGCAGGTAATTCCGCAGGAATAATTGACATGCAGTTATGTGCGGCTGCGGGACATCAGCAGCATGTTCCACAGCCGCACATACCGCAGCATTGACACAGCACTCCCCATGTTCCATAGGATAACATGGGGAGTGTCTGTGATTGCTAAAACCTGCAGATTTATCTAGAAAATCCAGATAAATCCGCAGGTTTTCCGTGGAAGATTCCGTGCTTACAGAGTCCCGTGGGCATATAGCCTAATACATATATTTTCCAAGCAATTAGAGGCTTTTTATCTATGCCATTTGCAAGTTTCCTCAAATCAAATCTCTGTAGAAAATTTGTCGAAGCTGGCAAATTGAAATTTCAAGCAATACCCTTATCTGTATTTAGGTATTTTTTTTTCAACATCGATGTTCATTGGCTTGTGTAAGCAGGACAGTAATCCATTGCTGAATGACTTCTATATAGCAGATTAAACTGCATTGATGGTGTGTCGCCCTGGGCAAGCCAGGGGACACAGGTCACAACACCACCACACCCCACACTCCAGGTAGGCACATCACAGCTAACCACAAATCCTTGTTGCCTTCCTCCAGGAGTCTGATGATGCACACCAGGGGGTGGGCCAGGCGGTTGGCTCCGCCCACCAAGGAGCTCACAGCTCTGGAGGCAGGAAGAAACCAGGCAGATGAGTCCAGGAGGAGGAAGTGGAAGGAGCTAGCTCAGGGAGGAGCAGGAGTGAGGAGCTAGTGGAGGAGTTCAGAAAGTGAAAGTGAAGTGACAGAAGAGAAAGACAGCCTGAAGGGTCCAGCTTTGTGAGGGCCAGATCAGCAAGGTCAGCAACGGCGGTGACTGTCTGGAGGGGGACCGTTTGGAAGTTCCTGGAAGGACCCCGTTGGCTGTGTGCCCGGTGGTCTGGAGCAGTGTTCCGAAGGACAGTCAGCACCAGGGCAGGGGCCTCTCGGACCCCGGCAAGGCTAGGAGTCGCCAGATTTGCCAAATCCCTCAGTGACGGGGACGCAGCTCCCCCAACAACCAAGTCCCGAGTGAAGGCAACAGCCCAACCTGAACCGGGGAGACACCGCCACCGCCAGGGCACCAGTTTCCCCAGGGCCAGCGCCTGCGGGCAAAGTGTAGAGCTCCTCCGGCCCAGATTGCAGCCGGGGAGCGGGTAACCGGAGGGAATCCACCGATACCACAAGACAAACAAAGGTGCAAGGAAGAGGGACATCACCGTCACCTACCGGGAGTGCAGGTGCAGCCGTCTGTGGGACCGTCCTACCAGCCGTTTGGTTTACCGTACAAACTGTGTCCGTGTGTCAGGCTGAGTGAGTACCATAGTGCCGCAAGGCACAGCGCTGTCCCTGCGCCCTCCAGGCCCTACACTTCACATCTCATCACCGGGCCCCGGGATCACCAACCCCTACCCATGGAGGGGCAACACAACACCTGGCTGCTCCGCATCACCATCCCCGAGACCCCCATACTGAGCAGTGGTGGTGCAATCACCACAACCGTGGGTGGCGTCACGAACTATAACAATCCCCACACCCAACAAACACCCCCTTTCACTCACGGGCGAGGAGTGTCGCTCGAGAAACCCCGGGATCCGGCCCACAGCTCGAGCCACCAGGAGCAGCTGCCGGACCCGAGCAGAAGGGGTGAGCGCGGTGTGCTGACACCCTCCTCCCCGCTCGCGACAACTTGGCGTCACGAACAGGATCTTACCGCTCTGCCGTCAGGTAGAGGTGCGCCTTGTTACCGCCGGAGGCATCCGGCAGAAAAATTTCAGAAGCCGCCATCTTTGGCGCGAAAAGTTCCCGCTCGAGCGTCTTCTCGAGCAGTAGAGGCGCGAAGGCCAAAACCCCGCCCCGAGAGAGGAGGGGCCGGAAAGAGCTAAGGGGGACGGAAACAAGATGTCTGCGCCCGACGGAGCCGCTGGAGGAGCGGTGGTCGCAGCCGCAGCGGCACCCGCGGATGGGAATGGGCCTGCCCAGGTCCCGGCCGTACCGGCGGGAGGTGCCGCGGCCCCCGCGCTTGCTCAGGTCATGCCGTTTTCCTTGCCCTATGCGCCCGGAGCTGCCTGGCTACCGCAGTATGACGGGAAACCGGATGCCCTACAGGCCTTCCGGAAAAAGCTTAACCCGTTGCTAGAGCTGTATCCCCTGACTGATAAGCAACGTGCAGCGATAGTGCTAGGCCAGCTAACCGGTGCGGCGGAGCAGGAAGCGGAGACCTGGACCGAGGGGGACCGGCTCTCTGTAGCCACCATCTTCGAGAAGCTACAGACTGCCTTCGAGACCCGGACTGAAGCGGAGCTGAGGATGCAGTTTTACCAGTGCCGGCAACGAGCTGGGGATAGCATTCGGGACTATGCTCTACGTCTGCAGACCGCCCTCCGCACGCTGAAGCCGGTGAACTCTATTAATGAGGCGGATAGCAACAAGATGTTAGTGGAGCAATTTGCGCAGGGGATGAGGTCCCCTGAGGATCGTAAACAACTCCGGCTCTGGGCCCTGGAACACCCTGATGTGGACTTTGCTGTGTTAAAGGAGCGGGCTATCAAAGCATTACAGCCCCCAGCTGTTGAAGCTCTGGAACCTGTCCTGTGGCCCGTCGAGACGGCCCCCGTTGTGGCGGCCTCAGCCAAACCAACCTCCCTAATATCTGCAGCCCCGAGCAGCACAGTAGAAGAGCTGGCAGCCCAGGTCCGTCGCATGGACGGAGACCTTGCCAAAATCCTAGCTGCACTGCAACCTCTGACCAGACCTCAACCCCCAGCGCAGATACAGCTTGCTGACAGTCCCAAAGATGTTCCCTGGATGCAGCGGAGAAGCGCTAACAACCCGCGGAGCAGACCTCCGATCTGCTACAAGTGCCGTAAGCCGGGCCATTACTACCGACAGTGCCCGTTAAACGAGCAACCCCTGGGGCCCCGGGCCAATCCTCAGGAGTAGAACACCGTGGCCCCCCGGACTGGCGAGACCGATATGTCGGGGCCCGCCCTATCATCCCCGTGGCTGTGGACGGCATACCGGTGATGGCTCTCTTGGACACTGGATCACAGGTAACTACCATACTGTACATATCAGCAGTATTGGGCCACAGACGAGCTGGCGCCTCCAGACAATAGTATAAATTTGATTGCCGCTAATGGACTCCCATTGACCCAGGTGGGGTATAAACAAGTGGCTATGACAGTGGGGCAAGCTGAACTGCAACACCAGGGTATGATTGTGATCATGAATGAACCCAGTGATCATAACCCGAAAATAGTGCTGGGAACCAATGTGATGGAACACTGCATGGCTGATGTGTTGAACTTATTGCAACAGCTAGCCGCTACAGCGGCGGGGAGCCGGCAGAGGGCTGTGCAGCGTGAGATCCGCGCCCTGATGTACCGCCAGCATGTGAGCTCAACAGGAGGGGAGATTGGTGGAGTGAGAGTGATGGATGTTGCTCCATTGACTGTGCCCCCTAGGAGTGAGATGGTGATCTGGTGTAGGGCAGCAGTAGGGCCTCAGGGGCGTGACTACCCTGCGATGATGGAGCCCATGCCTTCCGAGCACTGGAACACTGTAGTGGCCGCCCACGAGGTGGTAGATGTGAAGAAAGGGAGGGTGCCCGTGAGAGTGTTGAACTGTGGGGAGGAAGAAGTCAGGCTCCCCCGGTATGCCACCATTGCCAAGCTGCTCACCCTGGACCCTCACACTATCCATGAAGCCAGTCCATCCACACTCCCACCTACCGTCAGCACTCCCCCACCCCAGGGTGACGCAAAGGAGTGGCACCAACAGTTACATGTAGGCACTGATGATACCCCTACACATCACAAGGCAGGGGTACACAGGGTGGTGCAGGAGTACGAACAGGTTTTCAGTAAGCACCCCCTAGACTTTGGGCAGATCAAGGGGGTCCAACACCACATTCCCACAGGTGAACATCCCCCTATCAAAGAGAGGTATAGACCTATTCCCCCTGCACATTACCAGTGTGCCAAAGATATGTTGAGGAATATGAAGGAGGCAGGGGTTATTCGGGACAGCTGTAGTCCCTGGGCCGCTCCGTTGGTACTGGTCAAGAAGAAGGATGGTACCATGCGGATGTGTGTGGACTACCGGAAGATCAACCAGATAACCCATAAAGATGCCTATCCATTACCTCGTATTGAAGAGTCTTTGGCTGCACTGAGAACTGCAAACTACTTCTCGACCCTTGACCTCACCAGCGGATACTGGCAAGTGGCCGTGGCCCCAGAGGACCGGGAGAAGACCGCCTTCACCACCCCGATGGGGCTCTGCGAATTCAATAGCATGCCGTTTGGGCTGTGCAATGCCCCCGGGACCTTCCAACGGTTGATGGAGTGCTGTCTGGGGCATTTAAACTTCGAGACCGTCCTGCTGTATTTGGATGATGTGATTGTTTATTCCCAGACGTATGAAGCCCATCTGGAGCACCTGGCCGAGGTGTTCGCGTCCCTTGCCAAGTACGGGATGAAGTTGAAGCCCTCAAAATGCCACCTGCTGAAACCCAGGGTGCAGTATCTAGGGCATGTGGTGAGTGCGGATGGTGTCGCCCCCGACCCTGAGAAGATCACTGCCATCCAGAGCTGGCCGAGACCAACTACAGTGAGGGAAGTAAGGCAGTTCCTGGGTCTGGTGGGGTACTATCGGCGCTTTATAAAGGGGTACACGAAGATGGCTGCCCCCATGCAAGATCTCCTCGTGGGACAGACCAAAGGTGGTAGACCCATTGGGGCCCCACTGTCATGGGAGGACAAGCATGAGGAGTCCTTTTGCCAGTTGAAGGCGGCCTTGACCGGAGAAGAGGTCCTGGCGTACCCTGACTATGGGAGCCCGTTCATCCTCCACACGGACGCCAGTAACGTGGGGCTAGGAGCGGTCCTATCCCAGGTCCAGGATGGAAAGGAGAAGGTGATTGCCTACGCTAGCCGAAAACTCCGGCCGACCGAAAGGAACCCTGAGAACTATAGCTCCTTCAAGCTCGAGCTATTGGCGTTGGTGTGGGCTATCACGGAGCGGTTCAGCCACTACTTGGCGGCAGCCAAATTCACCGCGTTTACGGACAACAATCCGCTGACTCACCTGAACACGGCCAAGTTGGGCGCGCTGGAGCAGCGGTGGGTAGCCCGGCTAGCCAACTATGATTTCACCATAAAGTACCGAGCTGGTCGTGTCAACATAAATGCTGATGCACTCTCCTGGATGCCCCATTTGTCAGAAGAGGGGTGCGAGGATGACGACCTCGAGTCAAGAGTGGCAAGACGCCCAGGATCAAGCGCCGGCTGTCCGCCTTGTCAAGACTCTAGTGGAACAAGGTGCTATGGGAATAGACCCTGCCGCTCCAGCCGAAGCCCAACGCTTGTGGAAAGAACGGAAACGGCTTTACCTACACCAAGGGAGGCTGTACCGTGAGCTGATCAACCCAAAGACCCATGAGAAAATATGCCAGTTAATCGTTCCTCAAGCTGATGTCGCTACTGTCCTGCAGGCATACCATGATGGTGCTGGCCACTTCGGGTGGAAGAAGCTGGAGATGCTGTTGAGGGAGCGGTTCTATTGGAGTGGGATGCGTGAATCGGTGGAAGCCTGGTGCCGAGAGTGCGGTCCTTGTACACTGAGGAGAAAGGACGAGACTAGCCAGAGGGCACCGTTACATCCCATAGTCACCCATCAGCCGCTGGAGCTGGTCGCCCTGGACCATGTCAAGCTCACCCCTAGCCGAAGTGGGTACACCTACGCCTTGACCATGGTAGACCACTACTCAAGATTTATGGTAGTAGTCCCCGTTAAGGACCTAACTGGTCGAACCGCTGCTCGAGCGTTCCAGGCTTATTTCTGCCGACCCCATGGGTATCCCGAGAAGGTGCTGACTGACCAAGGCCCGGCTTTTGAAGCAGAGGTGTTTCACGAATTCTGCCAGTTGTACGGCTGCAAGAAGATCCGGACCACTCCGTACCACGCCCAAACCAACGGCATGTGCGAGAAAATGAACCACTTGGTCCTGGGGCTCCTCAAGACACTACCACTAGAAGAACGGAACATGTGGCCGGAAAAGCTACCTGACTTGGTCGACATGTACAATAATATCCCGTCTAGCTCGACGAAGTGCACCCCAGCGTATCTGATGAGGGCTCGGCCTGGCCGCCTGCCGGTGGATCTGGAGATGGGATTGGAAGCCCCGGAAGCACTCCCTTCAACGGCGGAGTGGGAAAGTCGGAGGAGGGCACAATACCGGCAAATCCAGGAGTATGTGGAGAAAAACCTCAGTCGAAGTCGAGAACAGCAAGAGCACCGGTTCAATCAGAAGGCGCCCGCAGGTCCTTTCCAGCCAGGAGATGTGGTGCTGAAACGGAAGAGAAAAGCCCACAAGCTGGATGATCAGTGGGAGCAAGTCCCTTACGTCATACAACCCACAGAATGGGGAGATGGGAAGACCTATCAGATCAGTCGTGACCAAGGGGGCACCCTAGCCACAGTTTCTCGGGACCATCTAAAAAAATGCCCCCCAGCGTTGAAGGCAGAGGCTAAAGTACCGGTTCCTCCACCAGTGGAAAAGGCAGCCGAGGTAATCCACACTGTAATGGGTGACTTCCCAGCAAACTGGCCTACACAGAACGGCGCGGTGATTCTTCCAGTGATACTGTTCCCACAACCCGTGGATGAAGAAGTAGTGGAAGCGGTTAGCCGTGAGCCAGAACCAGTGCCAGTGCCCAGGGACGAACCTGTACCCAGCTCCCCTGCACCTCCGCCTGCCCCACACTGTAGCAGGGAGGAGGAACCGATTGTTCCCTCTACCCCACTGTCTAGCACCACTGACACCGGGCCCCGAAGGTCCACCCGTTCTAACCTAGGTAGGCCCCCACTTAGGTACCGGGAGACCGTTCTATGAGTAAAAGGGGTCCGCAAATGTAAAAGAGTGTTGTTGTTTGTTTGAAAGTTTGAAAAAGAATGATAAGAAAATGATGAAAAATGATTACCGCACAGTAACCAGATTTGCTTTGTGATTTGAACCGGCAGGAGCCGGCACCGTTGTCCCCGTGGGGACCGTTTAAAGTTTAAATGGCATGGGAACTATCCATGGACAAGCCCGTGAACTTGCAGGGCACCACAAACGTTAAGTGGCTTGTAAATATGTTGGGTACCATTACCATTTCCGCAACACCGTCTCCGGAGAGGCAGGTTGGAGGGAGGGCCCTGAGCAGAGCAGGCCAGGGCCCAGCCACCAAAGGAACCGGTGGCCACCCTCTGGAGGGGAAGGACAGATCCCGCTCGGGTAACTTGTGCTGGACTGTGGGTCAAGGGGTGCTGCCTGGGTTTTAGGGGCAGCATCAGGGCCAGGTTGCTTGGGTGGGAGAGAGCGGAAACCGTGACCGTATACCGTTGCAACGTTTAAGTAAATGTGCCTCCCGTCTTGGGAAGAGTTTTTGATTAAAAATGTATTTATGTTTGCTTAACCTTGTTATCCCCTTTTACAGAAAAATAAAACCGGTGTAGGACTGCAGCCCGCGGACGGTCTGCATTTTGCTAAGGGGGAATGTGTCGCCCTGGGCAAGCCAGGGGACACAGGTCACAACACCACCACACCCCACACTCCAGGTAGGCACATCACAGCTAACCACAAATCCTTGTTGCCTTCCTCCAGGAGTCTGATGATGCACACCAGGGGGTGGGCCAGGCGGTTGGCTCCGCCCACCAAGGAGCTCACAGCTCTGGAGGCAGGAAGAAACCAGGCAGATGAGTCCAGGAGGAGGAAGTGGAAGGAGCTAGCTCAGGGAGGAGCAGGAGTGAGGAGCTAGTGGAGGAGTTCAGAAAGTGAAAGTGAAGTGACAGAAGAGAAAGACAGCCTGAAGGGTCCAGCTTTGTGAGGGCCAGATCAGCAAGGTCAGCAACGGCGGTGACTGTCTGGAGGGGGACCGTTTGGAAGTTCCTGGAAGGACCCCGTTGGCTGTGTGCCCGGTGGTCTGGAGCAGTGTTCCGAAGGACAGTCAGCACCAGGGCAGGGGCCTCTCAGACCCCGGCAAGGCTAGGAGTCGCCAGATTTGCCAAATCCCTCAGTGACGGGGACGCAGCTCCCCCAACAACCAAGTCCCGAGTGAAGGCAACAGCCCAACCTGAACCGGGGAGACACCGCCACCGCCAGGGCACCAGTTTCCCCAGGGCCAGCGCCTGCGGGCAAAGTGTAGAGCTCCTCCGGCCCAGATTGCAGCCGGGGAGCGGGTAACCGGAGGGAATCCACCGATACCACAAGACAAACAAAGGTGCAAGGAAGAGGGACATCACCGTCACCTACCGGGAGTGCAGGTGCAGCCGTCTGTGGGACCGTCCTACCAGCCGTTTGGTTTACCGTACAAACTGTGTCCGTGTGTCAGGCTGAGTGAGTACCATAGTGCCGCAAGGCACAGCGCTGCCCCCGCGTCCCTGCGCCCTCCAGGCCCTACACTTCACATCTCATCACCGGGCCCCGGGATCACCAACCCCTACCCACGGAGGGGCAACACAACACCTGGCTGCTCCGCATCACCATCCCCGGGACCCCCATACTGAGCAGCGGTGGTGCAATCACCACAACCGTGGGTGGCGTCATGAACTATAACAATCCCCACACCCAACAAACACCCCCTTTCACTCACGGGCGAGGAGTGTCGCTCGAGAAACCCCGGGATCCGGCCCACAGCTCGAGCCACCAGGAGCAGCTGCCGGACCCGAGCAGAAGGGGTGAGCGCGGTGTGCTGACACCCTCCTCCCCGCCCGCGACAATGGGACAAAATCAGCATGTCTAAAGTTACCACTACAGGAGATTATGTACTTCAGAACTGAGCTCTTACTTTCCAGATAAGAGAGATGGGTAGGAAATCAATGCAGGTAGAAAATGAGTTTTTCCAATGTAATAAATACATAATAAAATAAAAATATATCACTACACCATTTTTGAAAATGGAATGGACATTATTTATCTTCTATGAACCTATAATACATCTCATAAAATGACCAGATCACCACATGAGACGTTTCCTGCGGAATCTGATTACAGAAATAGACAACCCTTAAAGAATAATTGCTCTTTGAAAACTTATTTGAAGTCCTTGCATAATGTTGGATTTCATTGAATCAATGACGTTCCAGATACTTGTTCCCAATGGAACGGAGTAAAAATCACTAAGTTGAGCACTGCTCATCCTAAGTTGACATGGCTAGCTAAAAATAAAGGACTCATTGACCTTCTATAGAGTCCAAATTTTAACTAACCTGACTTCCTTGAGTATGGTTAATCTTCTGAAGAATAAATTAACTACTTTTCACGTTCTTAGTTTTGTTTTCATATAGTTCAATTGATCGAAGATCAGAGTAGTATTGAAGTAAATTTCTAGAATGAAATGTATGAATTATTTGACTTTGAAACTGGTTTGATGTGAAAGTTTTTTTTTATTAAAGAAGTGGCCTGAAAGAACTGTTACCAGATGTTACCAGTTTGTTTTGGTGAATTTCAATTATATTCCTAATTATTTGAGTAGACAATGAGTGCCAGCCTCTGGCTTTCTAAAGTACTGTATATTGCCTGCAACTTTCCCAGCTTCCTGTGCTTGCAAAGAGTAGTTTTGTAATGGGAAAAGTAGTGCCACAGAGGGTTCTTTGTCTATTGATCATCCCACATGTTATGTGTTATTCCAGAGTTGGTGTAAGTTACCTTCCACAATGCAAGAACATTCTTATTTCTTCATTGTAAAGAAATGTAACTGGTCTTAGACAATGTACAAATATTATTTCCAACCAACGGTAAAATAGTCATGTTCTAGAAAATCAGAAATGATAAGAGTTAATTAATAATTAAAATTAGCGTCACCCGGTGACTATCAGGGTTCCCCAGACACAATGGAACCCTCAATGAGCACTGTCTCAAATAGGGTACATTGGGAACAAGGTACAAATGTGGTCCTTGGCACTAGGGAGAGGGAAGCAGGGACATTGTTCTCTGCACTCCCTAACGTCCCAATACGGGTTCTTTCACCCCATTGCCGATCACGTGCCTAGACTCTTCCTTGCCCTGCACTCACCCTAGCTAGTGAAAAGGCCGGTGAGAGTACTAGTCCCACCACTGCAATAATAAAACACTAGGGTAGGTCGACAGACAAGGGAACAATGTCAAAAGGATATTACACAAACTTCTCGGCTGCGGCTAGAGACCAAGGCTGCAGACAAAACAACGTCAAACAGCAATAGCTATGGCAGCTTCTAAATGCTTCCTCCCTCCAACGTGGACAAAACAGAATGAGGAGATTCCCAGCATCAGGTGCTGGATCATGTGACTATTTAAAGATGATGGGAGTGGTCACAAACCAGCTGTACATGACGGGAATTACCCAGGACAGCTAGCAAGGAAACTGACATTAACCCTTGCTGCACCAACAGAAAGCAAATACATTTAATATAAAGAGTCTCACAAGTTATTGTGGAGCTCAGCTCCCAGAACTATCACAGATATCACAAGGACAGAAGACACTCGTGACAGTAAGTAATGAAATGGTTACCAACAATTGGAAATCACTGTATCTATTAATTTTCTAATTTGTGAATAGTTTGTTAGTGGCAAAATCTCCTAAAAGGTTTTTCATCTTAAATATCTCACCTCTGTATACAGTTACCGTATATATTCTTTTTACCAAAACATTGACTTTCAAATGGCAGTGCAGCTTCATTTTTCCAATAATAACACTGTTAAAAAATTACATACCCTAGCACAAGTCTAATAGTGTAATGAAAAAAAAAGTTTCATATTATTATTATTTATTATTATAGCGCCATTTATTCCATGGCGCTTTACAAGTGAAAGAGGGTATACGTACAACAATCATTAACAGTACAAGACAGACTGGTATAGGAGGAGAGAGGATTAATTTACCTTTTTGCTAAAATACCCAACAATAGAGATGGGCAAACCCTCAGATGTTTGGGTTGCTTAGAAGCCCGATGTAGTACTGGAATTCATCCAAACTTGAACCAGGACCTCGAATCGTATATAAGTTGTTGGGGACCCACTCTTTTGTGCTATAAAATGGTGTTAGTAAGGGTTAGCAGGCTGCAGAAGAAAGAAAAACAGGAATTAAAGCAGGACAATTACACTTAGAGTTTCTGCGCAGCTGCTACACTGCTTCTGGGTCCATTTTTTTTACCTTTATGAATATTCACTGCTTCCCCGGCCCATCCTCTGTGACAGCATTTGTGATTGGTTGCAGTCAGACTGCACCTCAACCCTCTGTGCCTGCGTCTGTGATTGGTTGTCCTCACACTAGTTGTCTGGGTCCCCACTATAGAGTGTAAAAATAAATAAATAATTGGAAAAAAATATAAAATATATAAAGCATACCACTGCAAGCTGCAGCCCCCAACTGTGTGATTTATCTTGACTGTGTTTCAAAGTACTAGGGACCCAATGCATTTTTTAATTATTTAAATAAATAAGTAATGGGGGAAAGAATGCATGGGATCATCAGCAAGTTTGATACCCAGCCAAGATAAAGCAGACAGCTGGGGTCTGGTATTATCATGGTGGGAAGGGCTATGGTTATTGGGCCCTTCCCAGCATAAAAATAGAAGCCTGCAGCTGTCCCAGAATTGGTGCATCCATTAGATGTGCCAATCTTGGCGCTTACCCGGCTCATCCTTATTGTCCTGAAGCGGTGTCAATCGGGGTAATATTAGGGGTTAATTACAGCTGTGATTTCTCAAAAAATCACAGCTGCCATGAAGTCCTGGATTAATAATGGGTAGGGGTCTAGGAGACCCCCCCATTACTAATCATGTAAATAAAAAGAAATAAACACAAAACACAGAGAAAAATCCTTTAAAAAAATAGCAAAAATACACCCTCTACCTCAAATTTATTAATCCACAAAACACCCTGCAGGTCTGATGTAATCCACACCATGACATCCCAGAATTATCCTGGATATACTATATCCTGAGGTTGAAGTGTGTGGTCACATTAAACAACATGACCAATCACTGTGACATGTGGAACACACTGACAGAGTGCAAGTATGCCCCTCACTGCCCAACAAGTACCCCATTCCTATACTAGCTCAGGCTTTTGCCACACTCACGTGAAAATCACGCATGTGCCGCAAGACACGTATTTTCTCTGCGTGTTACGTGTAGGTAAGTACGTGTCTCCGGTACGTGCGGGCCACGTGTGTTCTCTGTGTGCTATCTGCAATAACACACGGAGAACCGGTAATTTGCATACTCACGTGGTCCTTCCTGCTGTCCGTGGTGCTAATCTTCGGTCTCCAGCACTGCCGACTCCCCGCTGCTGCTGCTGCCGGCCGTAGTGAAGTGAATATTAAATGAGAATAATGAGCGGCGGTCGGCAGCAAGTGGCAGCAGTGGCAGAGACAGGAGGGCTGGAGAAGGTGAGTAAAGATTTGTTCTATTTTTCTCTGACACGTGAGTTTTCTCCGGCGCGTGTCACACGGGACTGCATCCACACTACATCCGTGTGGTACGGGCCATGTGACACTTGTGCTGCCGGAGAAAAACGGACATGTCAGCATGTTGGAAAACGCACACACGTACAAATGGACACGGACACATGTTCCGTGTGGTTTTACGTGTGTGTGCCTGCTACCATAGGGTATCATTGGTGTACGTGTCTCCGTGCCGCTGGTATGTGCAAAAACGTACCAAACATGTACCGGCGGCACGGATGTGTGTCGGAGGCCTCAGAGTTATGTGAAAAAACTGTGCTGCAGTTTACAATTACTGCATCAATGCAGCCTGGCATGGAGGTGATCAGCCTGTGGCACTGCTGAGGTGTTATGGAAGCCCAGGTTGCTTTGATAGCAGCCTTCAGCTCGTCTGCATTATTGGTTCCGGTGTTTCTCATCATCCTTGTGACAATACCCTATAGATTCACTATGGGGTCAAGGTCCAGCGAGTTTTCAGGCCAATCAAGCACAGTGACACTGTGGTTATTAAACCAGGTATTGGCACTTTTGGCAGTGTGGACAGGTGCCAAGTCCTGCTGGAAAATGAAATTTCCATTTCCAAAAAGCTTGTCAGCAGAGGGAAGCATGAAATGCTCTAAAATTTCCTGGTAGACAGCTGCACTGACTTTGGTCTTGATAAACCACAGTGGACCTACACGAGCAGATGACATGGCTCCCCAAACCATCACTGATTGTGGAAACTTCACACTAGACCTCAAGCAGCTTGGATTGTGGCCTCTCCACTCTTCCTCCAGACTCTGGGACCTTGATTTCCAAATGAAATGCAAAATGTACTTTCATCTGAAAACAACACCTTGGACCACTGAGCAACAGTTCAGTTCTTTTTCACTTTGGCCCAGGTAAAATGCCTCTGGCGTTCTCTATTGGTCATGAGTGGCTTGACACAAGGAATGCAATGTGTGATGGCTCTTGAAGCACTGACTTCAGGAGCAGTCCACTCCTTGTGAATCTCCCCAAAGTTTTGAGTGACCTTTTCTTAACAATCCTATCAAGGCTGCGGTTATCCTGGTTGCTTGTGCACCTTTTTTTACCACACTTTTTCCTTCCACTCAACTTTCCATCAATATTCTTGGAGACAGCGCTCTGTGAACAGCCAGCTTCTTTAGCAATGACCTTTTGTGGCTTACCCTCCTTGTGGAGTATGTCAATGGCTGCCTTTTGGATATCTGTAAAGTTACCAGTCTTCCCCATGATTGTGTAGCCTACTGAACCAGACTAAAAGACCATTTTAAACATTTAGGAAGCCTTTGCAGGTGTTTTGTGGGAATTATGCTAATTTTCTGAGATAATGACTTTTGAGTTTTCATTGGCTGTAAGCCGTAATTATCAACATTAACAGAAATACACTTTTGCAATAGATCACTCTTTAATGATTTTATATAATATATGTGTTTTCCTTTTTGTATTGAATTACTAAAATAAATGAACTTATTGATGATATTCTAATTTATTGAGATACGCCTGTATATAAATTTCAGACATAATGTCAAAACAGTAGAATTTACCTGTCCAACCCATCCTTATTTTACCCTGTTCTTTGTGTTTCTACTCTGAATTACTTTTTTTGTTGATACTTCACTATGTATACACTTTATAATATCTGAAATATGATTAAATAAAAAGTAAAAATCATTAAACAAATGGTCCACCAAATGACTTATAGTGCACTTTTTTGCTAAAACATTTTTTGTACATTTCTAGTTCTTAGATTTTTGACCATTAGTGATACAGTATATTAAAATCCTAAGAAAAAGAAATTGTTTTGATCAGGACAAATTATCTTGTATATAGCTAAGTCTTTAGAGAGGTTGTCTAATAGATGTGTTCTCTTTTACAACTCATGATCCACATTGGTGACAGAAGAGCTAGCCACATATGTACTGGCTCTCTTTATTCACTGTTATAAGAGTTTGGAAAATAGCAATGTGCGCCAAATGTGTCTGTCATGAAACTGCCTCTTAAGCTAGATATAATGTGGACGATTAAACAAACTGTTACACCCTGCATCGTACAAACTAGAGATGATCATGTGAAATTCCAATTTTCAAGCTTCACCAAAATTTGCCCAAAAATCTGAGTACTGCATCGAACCTCTGGCTAGGCAAAAATGGATGATAACTGGTGGTAACAAACAGCTGTAGACAAATATGGTGTGTATGGGTCTAATTGTCTGAGATTGGACTATTATAATAAGGAATGTCACAAAAAACAAGATTCATACTTTGTGAAGTTTACAGTTGTGTTCATATGCTTGCATTATGGAGCTTTTACTTTAATTCACAGAGTGACTATGCAGGTCCAGCACCTCTTTATCACTTGAATCATTAAATTATTCAAATTATGCCAATGTATGTAAAGCGCTGTGTAATTAATATCGCTAGCTATATATATATATATATATATATATATATATATATATATAATTTTTCAGGACTCTGAAAATTGTACATTCACATTGAAGGCATCAAAACATGTCGAATGAAATACTTAAAAAAGTTTGAAACAGCTGAAAATCTGTCTTATATTATAGGTTCTTCAAAGTAGCCACCTTTTGCTTTCATTACTACTTTGCACACTCTTGGCATTCTCTTGATGAGCTTCAAGAGGTAGTCACCGGAAATGGTTTTCCAATAGTCTTGAAGCAGTTCCCAGAGATGCTTAGCACTTGTTGGCCCTTTTGCCTTCACACTGTGGTCCAGCTCACCCCAAACCATCTCGATTGGGTTCAGGTCTGGTGACTGTGGAGACCAGGTCATCTTGCGTAGCACCCCATCACTCTCCTTCTTAGTCAAATAGCCGTTACACAGCCTGGAGGTGTGTTTGGGGTTATTGTCCTGTTGAAAAATAAATGACCGCTGCAAGATGTTGTGGTAGGCATGCTGGTTCTGTATGCCTTCAATTTTGAATAAATCCCCAACAGTGTCACCAGCAAAGCACCCCCACACCATCACACCTCCTCCATGCTACATGGTGGGAACCAGCCATGTAGAGTCCATCCGTTCACCTTTTCTACAAAGACACGGTGGTTGGATCCAAGATCTCAAATTTGAACTCATCAGACCAAAGCACAGATTTCCACTGGTCTAATGTCCATTCCTTGTGTTCTTTAGATCAAACAAGTCTCTTCTGCTTGTTGCCTGTCCTTAGCAGTGGTTTCCTAGCAGCTATTTTACCATGAAGGCCTGCTGCATAAAGTCTCCTCTTAACAGTTGTTCTAGTTCTAGCGATGAGAAGGTGTGTCCAAACTTTTGGTCTGTACTGTATATATCTCTCTCTATATATATATATATATATATATATATATATATATATATATATATATACTGGCTGTAATAATCACCCCTGATTGGCTGCACTAGACCATGTGATGTGACAGGTACAGGGTATTATGGGGAGAGCTTAACCTAATATTAGCCCACTTTCTGCATTTTCAGCAGTGTGGGAAATGGCACTGGACATGTTTTTTTAGTTCAATCTTTGTGACTCAAATTGCAAAGTTGAAAAAAAATTGACTCAAATTCAATCTTCTGTGGGTAGATCTACTCATCTCTTGTACGAACTAGTTTGATTCCCAAATTTACATATTATATTACTGTATGATATAATGGTGTTATAATGGGGTTGCTGACTACCCCAAGGTTAAGTGATGTGATTCCAGATTTCTATAGGCAATCTAGAAAAATTTGTTTCTTTTCACCTTCTTGGAATTGTTGGAATTATAAGAAACTTTCAGAGTTTAGAAATTGAAAGTCTTGTATGGCAACTAAACCTAACCCTGTAGTGCAAGTACTAAAAGATATACAAGGAAGTGGTATGGAAATAAAAGTCAGTTCACTGGAATAGAAAGGACAAGTGAAGTAATACAAAAGTGGGTACAAAGAAGCAGTCTGGAGATAAGGACACACTGAAGAATACAGAGATAGGACAAGTCTTAAGCTGGGGTCACACTAAACGACAGCGACAACGATGTCGCTGTTACGTCACCATTTTCTGTGACGTAGCAGCGACCTTGTAAGTCGCTGTTATGATCGCTGCTTAGCTGTCAAACACAGCAGCCGAAGCAGCGATCATAACGACCCGCGTCGCTCTTCTGCAACATGTGCAGAGAGCAGGGAGCCGCGCACACTGAGCGCTGGCTCCTTGCTCTCCTAGGTACAGTACACATCGGGTTAATTAACCCGATGTGTACTGCAGCTACATGTCACAGTGCAGAGAGCAGGGAGCCGCGCACACTGCTTAGCGTTGGCTCCTTGCTCTCCTAGCTACAGTACACATCGGGTTAATTACACGATGTGTACTGCAGCTACATGTGAAGAGAGCAGGAGCCGGCAGCACAGGCAGCGTGAGAGCGGCGGAGGCTGGTAACGAAGGTAAATATCGGGTAACCACCTTGGTTACCCGATGTTTACCTTGGTTACAGCTTACCGCAGCTGCCAGATGCCGGCTCCTGCTCGCTTCATTTCGTCGCTCTCTCGCTTTCACACACAGCGATCTGTGCGTCACAGCGGGAGAGCGACGACCAAAAAATGAAGCTGGACATTCAGCAACGAGCGGCGACCTCACAGCAGGGGCCAGCTCGTTGCTGGATGTCACACACAGCGACAGCGACGGGACGTCGCTGCAACGTCACAGAAAATGGTGACGTAGCAGTGACGTCGTTGTCGTTGTCGCTGTGTGTGACGCCACCTTTAAGCTGGGGTCACACTAAACGACAGCGACAACGACGTCGCTGTCACGTCACCATTTTCTGTGACGTAGCAGCGACCTTGTAAGCCGAAGCCACGATCATAGCGACACGCGTCGCTGTGCTGCAACATGTGCAGAGAGCAGGGAACCGCGCACACTGAGCGCTGGCTCCCTGCTCTCCTAGCTACAGTACACATCGGGTTAATTACCCGAAGTGTACTGTAGCTACATGTGCAGAGAGCAGGGATCCGGCGCTGGCAGCGTGAGAGTTGCGGAGGCTGGTAACGAAGGTAAATATCGGGTAACCACCTTGGTTACCCGATGTTTACCTTGGTTACAGCTTACCGCAGGCTGTCAGACGCCGGCTCCTGCTCCCTGCACATTCAGGATTGTTGCTCTCTCGCTGTCACACACAGCGATGTGTGCTTATCAGCGGGAGAGCAACAATAAAAAAACGAACCAGGGCTGTGTGTAACGAGCAGCGATCTCACAGCAGGGGCCAGATCGCTGCTCTGTGTCACACATAGCGAGATCGCTAATGAGGTCACTCATAGAAAATAAAGGAGCGGGCAGCACTCTGCAGGTAGCTTCAGACAGCTTTATTTTTCGATGCTGACAGGTGTAACAGACATGAGGGAGTGGAGGGAGGGGGGCACGTGCTCCCCTCCCTCCACTCCCTCATGTCTGTTACACCTGTCAGCATCGAAAAATAAAGCTGTCTGAAGCTACCTGCAGAGTGCTGCCCGCTCCTTTATTTTCTATGAATTGATGGCTTCGTCTGGGCAATAGCACCATGGTTGAGACAGCAGCTTCCATCATACTAGGAATTTTTTCAGGATTGTGCCCGATGTCACAAAGCAACAACCACACTGCTTAGTGGTGAAACGAGATCATCTCACTACCTCTTGAAAGGGTAAGCAGTGCTGTGCACTTTTCCTTCTATGTTATTTCAAATTCAAGCTAATGAGGTCACTGCTGCGTCACAAAAACCGTGACTCAGCAGCGATCTCAGCAGCGCTCTCAGCAGCGATCTCAGCAGCGCTCTCAGCAGCGATCTCACTGTGTGTGAAGCACCCCTTAATGACTTTGGGTTTATTTTAGTATAAATGAAACAACTTCCTCCCCATTGGGGATTTCTAGTGAGGCTTGAGTTTGTGGGAGACAGTTGTTGTAGACAGGGCTGGTGTAGAATTAAATTCACTCCAAAAATCAATCTTGTGTTGAATTATTTAGTGAAAGTGTCTGTAATGACCTCTATGGGTCTTATAACAATACTGTGGCTTGTTACTAGTCTATGGGAAATCTGGTATTCAGACTGGCTGATCCACTGTTGTGTCTAAATATTGAATCCTAAAATTGCCAGTGATCAGGATAGTCGTGGCTTTTTCATTGTGAAATAAATCTAGAGAAATTATTTGCATGTAAAAATGTTAATGCTACAACTAAAAAAAAGTAAAATTCTGTTGAAAGTAGGTGAATGACCAATAAACGTTCTAAGCAGGCAATATGTGTATAATTTATAACTTGTATGGCCGCATTGGGGACAGACAGTTAATAAAGATTGTGGAACTTTCATAAAAGTTCTATATTACTTTTACAAGTCTGAGAAGAGACTTGTGTCTTTGCCAACATCTTTTCTCCAAAGTCTTTCGAAAGTTTAAATACTTTTTCCACATACATTAACCTTCTAGCAGCCAAAGAGGTCATGGACATAAAGCAAAATGAGGACGCTGGTGAACCCTTTGGCAATTAAAGGATTAACCAGTTTTATATCCCTGGGGCTATTGATATGGAACATAAATTTCAGCTTTGTAGATATGATGAGTCTGTTCTTGGAGTTCTTTCCATTTCACTGAGTTTCAGCTATGTAAAACCCTAGACTTTCTGCAAACAACAATTCTCATGTTACTCCAGTGAATAGTCTGCTAGCTCTTGGTTTTAACTGTTTGTTGTCGAAAAGAAAGTAATTCGATTTTTCCCATGAAAAATTGTTCAGATTGTTGCAAATTCAGACCAATGTTAAACTTATATATTTCATAGAAAATAAAGGAGACTTCAAACTGCTATGACCGGGGGGAAACATTCCAATCTTTTTGAACCTATTGTTTTACCTTTAGACTTGTACCAATAGGTAACTGGTTATTCCCATTTCAGACCTAATATGTCATAAATATCTAAGAAAAACAGGTCCAATCTTGAGAACAGGGGTCCCCTAACCATCTGTGTGGAGGCCCCTGTGAACAGCGAGGTGGTCGTGCATGCCCGTCTCTCCCAATCACATCTGTAGGAGTTTGCTTGGCTATTTTTGTGAATCCTATAACATAAATGTTTGAGACAAGATTACCCTTCGGCAATCCTGATACATGTATGGCAATTTGTATTATTGCACCATTCTAAAGAACTGATTATAATCAGAACCATCTGATCACAAACTTGGATGTAAAACTGAAACCTGCGAGACATTAGTACGCAATAAAGTGCGACTAGATTTTTACTAGATATGTGCCATTCTGCTAGTCAACAATATGAACTCAGCCTAGCATATCGTGGATGTGTATGGATTCAAGTAGGAGAGATAAGTATTGGCGCTAAGGGTATGTGCGCACGTTGCGTTCTGTGCAGTGCAGAAAAGAACGCACCCTCAGAAGTGTAAACACTGCGTTTGTCAAAAAAAATGCATCCAAAACGCATGCATTTTAGATGCATTTTGCATGCGTTTTTGGATGCATTTTTTGAAGTGAGGTCCCACGGCAATTGAGCTCTGCTACATGCCCGCTGACAGCAGACAGAGTCGCGTGATGAGAATGAACTCAGATGAACTTCACCCGACTTCATTGTCATACCGCGGCTCTGTCTGTGTGTCGCGTCCTGAATAGCGGTCACCCGTGCAGGACTCACCGGTGACTGCTAATCCCCTGAGTGTCTGAAGTGAGCAGCGTGATCAGCGCTGCCGTCACTCAGGATACCCGTGGCCAGCTGGAGTCCTCCACCTGAGACCGCAACTCACCTGTGACGTCATCGCTGATCTCGCAGCTCACTTCAGTCACTCGGGTGACTTGCTGTCACAGTTGGAGGATCCAGCGGTGCCCGCGGGTAACCTGACTGACGTCATCGCTGATCGTGGAGCTGACAGAGAGCGGTCTGGTCTGTGACCGCTCCTGTCAGCTTCATGTAGCAGAGCTGAGAGCGTCGTGGGACGTCGTGTGGATTACGCCGGACCTGGATGGGTATTTGGGGGTTAATAAAGTGGTGAAAGAGGGTGGGTTGTTTTTGTCTTATATTCCAAATAAAGGATTTTTTCTGGTGTATGTGTTTATTTTCTTTAACTTACAGGTTAATCATGAAAGTTATCTCGGGGAGACGCCTGCCATGATTAGCCTAGGACTTAATGGCAGCTATGGGCTGCTGCCATTAACTCCTTATTACCTCAATTGCCACTGCACCAGGGCAATTCGGGATGAGCTGGGTAGAGTCCCGGGACTGTCGCATCTAATGGATGCGGCAATTCGGGCAGCTGCTGGCTGATATTGTTAGGCTGGGGGGCTTCCCATAACGTGGAGCTCCCCATCCTGAGAATACAAGTCTTCAGTTGTGTGGCTTTACCCTGGCTGATATCAAAATTGGGGGGGTACCGCACGTCGTTTTTTTAAATTATTTATTTATTTTACTGCACGATATAGACCCGCCCATCTGCGGCTGTGATTGGTTGCAGTGAGACAGCTGTCACTCAGCATCGGGGCGTGTATGACTACAACCAATCATAGGCGCCGGTGGGCGGGAAAGCAGGGAATACAAGATTGAATAATGAGTGGCCAGCATTTTCAAAAGAGGAAAAGCCGCTTTGTGACAGCTGTGCAGCGCCGCGCTGGTGATCGGGGATTGATGAGTATGAGAGAGGGGGAGAGACCGACCGATGGACAGAGAGAGAGACCGACGGACAGAGAGAGACAGACAGAGCGACCAACTGACAGAGAAAGAGACCGACCGACAGACAGAGGGAGATTGACCGACTTCCACAGACAGAGATTAACCGACATTGACAGAGAGAGACTGAAAAGACCTGTGTTTTGCTTGTCAAAAAAGCATGCGGAACGCAACAAAAATGCAGTCCAAGTGCATTTTGGTTGCGTTTTGACCCACATCATTGTTTTCAATGGTTGGAGAACGCAGCTACAACGCACAAAAGAAGTGACATGTTGCTTCTTTTTCCGCAGCGATTTTTGGCATCCAAAACGCTGCGTTTAAAAATGCAGCGTACGCATTGGATTTTCGGACTTTTCATAGACTTTGCTGGTCAAGCAGAACGCATGCAATTTGGCACTGAAACTGTTACGTCACCACCGGAGTCCGCTCCAGCGACTTCTGCTCCGATCGCCAGGCGACGCCGTGTTCCTGCCGTGGATGGTGCTGGTGATGGGAGAGGAGTCGATGCTAGCGGCACCGGTGGGCACAGGCTCCGATCATCCACTGGGCTGGGTTATCTTGGGATCTGCAGTACCACTGGCTGACTGTGGGTGGCGTGTGTCTTCCAGCTGAAGTTTCCAGCATTCAGCTACAGCCAATGGGAAGACACCACACCCTTCTTAGTTCCCCTCCTGTCTGCTGACCTCTGCCAGAGATAGTTCTGATTTCCTGGCTCCTGATCCTCCCTATTCTGTTTTATGATTCCTGTGTGCTGACTTCTGCATGTTTTCTGACTACCCTTCTCCCTGCTGTTTTTGTACCTCGCTGCCCGATCCGGATTTGACCTCTGCTACGTTTTCTGATTACGTCCTTGCCTGCCGATTCTGTCCCTGTTCTGCTATTCCTGGTTTGACCCTGCCTGACGACTACTCTCATCGGACTGCAGCCTTCCACAGGTAGTGATCTCCAGGGCCCTGTGTAATTCCAAATTTCTGTATAGGGGGTTAAAGGGTTTCAGGGTTCTGGGGGACCTGCTTGGTGAATGGCTTCCCTCTAGCCTGTCCATTACATCCCATCTGAGTCTGTTGATCCAGGCAGGCGTTACAGAAACGCTGCAGTTCAAAACGCAGCGTTAATGTGGGGAAAAAACGCAATGTGCGCACATAGCCTAAATGCTCATTAGGACTATGAGAAAGACATATTCCCGAAGAGAGTCATTTTTGTATAAATTTATAAACCTTTAGCAAAGAGGTATGACCCTTATGATAGATTTAAAGGGAACCTGTCACATGTAAAACCTCTATTAGCCTGCAGATGTGGGGTTAATCTGTAGGTAATAGCATTCTGAACCTGCTCGGCACCTGCACATTAAACCCCGCTGCTGGGAGAAAATGTACTTTAAACCTCTCAGAAGTATTCCAATTTCATTCATGGGGCGGTGCTGGCGTGGGTTCAGTCACCGTTCTGTGTATGGAGCGTGGCAGCTGCAACTGCGCCCCCCACACTGACTGACAGCCACTTGGTCTTAGAGGAAGCTGTCATTCTGTGTGTGGTTACTGTGACGCCCTGGCCGGGCCAGGTAGTCACAAATAGGGCCCCGCATTACACCCTTCCCTCACAGGTAACACACAAAAAAAAAAAAACCTAGTCACCCACTCAGGGCTTGATAGACACACCAGGGGGTGGAACCAGGCAGTTGGAAGACGCCCACTGAGGAGTCCTAGACAGCCTGGGGCAGGAAAGTAGTGAGTGAGTTTGGAGAGTTCAAGTTGGAGAGGTGGGTGGGCCACCGCCCCGGCTCAGAGTTCCCCCGTGCCAGCGTATGCGGGCAAAGGGCTCCTTAGGCAACCAAAAGCCAGGAGCGGACTCCTGAAGTTGCAAGCACAGGCAGTCCACCATCTTACACAGGTGCAGGAGAAAGACAGAGACCACCAGTCGGGTGGGGGAACCCGAACGCAGCCGGCTGCGGGCACCGACCACCATTACCTTGGTTTACCAGAGACTCGTGTGTGTTTCTAATAGTGAGTACATCAGCACCCTGCGGTCGCCCATCTCCCTGCATCACCAACCCCCAACGGGTCCCGGGGCCACCATCCCTGCCCACTGAGGGGTTAACAACTTGCTGCACAACATCTCCCCCGGGTGCCCCGTACCTGCAGCGGTGGTGTCCAATATCACCACACACCGTGGGTGGAGTCACAAACTCCGTACGGCTCAGCCCATACATATACGTCCTAAATCCACCATCCCATCACTACCCCTTTTCATTTGAAGTGACTGTCGCGGGCGGGGAAGGACGTCGCTGAGCTGCGCTCGCTAACGCTCGGGTCCGGCGCTGCTGCGGTGGCGGATCGGTGGCTCGAGCGGTGGGCCGGATCCGGGGACTCGAGCGGCGCTCCTTGCCCGTGAGTGAAAGGGGGTAGTTTGGTTTGGGGATTTGGTCCGTGACGCCACCCACGGGTTGTGGTGAGGTTGGGCACCACCGCTGCTGGTGACGGGGATCCCGGGAGCGATGGCAGGGAGCAGCTGGGATTTTGTTTTCCCCCTCCGTGGGTAGGGGTTGGTGGTCCCGGGGCCCGGTGAGATGACAGGGAGGCAGGGTTGGATGGGTGCGGGGTCGCTTGGACTGCGCAGCCCGGTGCCAGACGGCACGGTAGTACTCACTCAGCCACAAAGGTACGCAAAGTCTCTGGTAAACCAAACGGCTGGATGGACGGGTCCCGCAGCCGGCTGCTGTGGCTTCTCCTGGACGGTTAGTGGTGGCTGCCTTTCCCTGCACCTTTGTGTATCTTCGGTTCCGATGGCTTCCCATCGGTAACCCACTCCCCAGCGTATATATGCGCCAGAGGAGCCCTTTTGCCCACAGGCTCTGGCCCTTGGAACTCTAGCTTTGGCGGTAGCTGTATTTCCTCTTTCTGGTCGGACGGTTGCCTTCAATCGGGTCTTGGCTGTTAGGAAACCCCTGGAGTTCCGGTCACTGATGGATTTGACCTCTAATGGCGGCTCCAAGCCTGGTCGGGGTCCGCAGGCCCTGCCTGTGTATGCTGGCTTCACTTCGCTCCCCGGTTCGGTACCGGCGGGCCACCGCCCGTCCCCGGTCCTACGGTTCCGCGTTGATCCGCCTCTCCTGCAGACGGCCACCACCGTCTGCCAACCTTGCTCTTGGTGTCCGGGCCACACACCCGGACACGGTCAGTTTGCTCCTCTCCTACCACTTCCCTAACTGTTCTGCCCTGACTCCCTTTTCCCGTCTCCAGGACTGTGAACTCCTTAGTGGGAGGGGCCAACCGCCTGGCTCCACCCCACCTGGTGTGGACATCAGCCCCTGGAGGGAGGCAACAAGGATTTTGTGCCTGGCTGATGTGCCTGTCTCAGGGTGGGGGTGTGTGTTGTAGTACCTGTGACGACCTGGCTAGTCCAGGGTGCCACATTCCCCCTTGGTTAAATGTAGACCATCCGCGGGCTGCCCGTCCATCACCGGTTTTATTTTTCTTTTCAACTGTAAAAATATAAATAACATTTAAAACTTTTCAACATATGCATACTTGTAAGGACACTTGAACGTTGCAAAACAATCATATTACACTTTTAATAACAACGGACGGCTTCCGCTCTCCCAACCTGGCCCTGATCCTGCCCCTAAGAAAATGGGCAGCACCCCTTGACCCCAGTACAGATCCAGGCTGCCCAAGTGGGAACGGGTACGGTGTCTCGCACCCGACTGTCACTTCAGGGGACCCCACGTCCATGGGGGACCCCTGACCCCCGGAGGATCGCCACCGGTTGTGGTAGTGGCGAGCCTGGGCCATCACTTTCCTCCAGGCCCATCCTCCAAATCAGCCTCTCCGGAGGCGGCAACGGAAACATGCCCCAACCTATTTACAATCCCACAAGTTCGTGGGTGCCCTGCAAGTTCTCAGGCATGTCCATAAGCAGTTTCTTATGCACGGTGGGGGGTAATCAACAGTCAATCAGGGGACAACAACTCCAGTCCCAACGGGGACGGTTCTCTTCGGACGGATAATCAGATGATTTACTTGGTTGATTCACAGTCATTCACTTAACAGATTAATGGTACTGGTGGTCCCAACGGGGACAACAGTGCAACGGAGGGACCGCTGCCTTACTTCAAGTCCATTCTCAACCGTGGGGCTCCAGTGCCACCTTCACATGGTGCACTGCTCTGGACCTCGATGGTAGCTCGCTGCAGGTGATCTTTCTCCACATACATGCGGGCATGCACATCCGCTTTACACCTTTTTCGGGAAGCGATCTCCCGGCCCAGCTGGCGCTGCTGCCGCTCCCAGTATGGAGCGTCTGCCTGCTCCGTCTCACTCTGTGCGGGGGTCGGGCCCAGCCGGAGCTCCCCCATGCCGGCTACGACCGGCACCTCCTGCACTGGGGAACCCCACTGTGTCGTGGCCTGCTCGGCTGCCTTGCAGCGGCAACCCCGCGACGCCTCAGCCGAGGCCTGGTTTCTGGGAGCGGCCAGCTTTACCTGCTGGGCTGGCTTCCGGTCGACGGTCACCTCCATCTTGGCCGGGCGGACTGCCGGGGCCGTTGTCATCTGGAGCGCGGCTTCCTCTGGGATCGCTGGTGCGTCCAAAACAGGATGAGGTACTTTCTCGACGCAGGCGCGACGTAGGGCTGGTACGGGTGTCGGAGCGATGGCGGGCTGACTGCTCGCGTCTTCTGCAGGCGGGTCTTTGCAGGCTGGTAGAACGGACTCCGCTGCCGGTGTTGGTGGCAGCGGACCGAGCAGGGGAGCAGCGGCAACTGGTACGGGCGGTGGGGGAGGCGATATAGAGGGCAGGGGCAGACCGGGTCCCTCAGCCGCAGCGGCCGGTCCCTGGGGGACATAGAGGCGTGGGTCGCTTACCCGCTCCTCCACGGTTGCTTCCACTTCGCATGCTCGCACAGCCACAGCCGGTTCCTCCACTTCGACTATCCACCGCTCCATCAGGGAATCAGCCTGGGCCTGGATATTCCGACACATCCTTCCACGTTGGCGTCCAGGAACGTGTTTCGGCAGAGTCCTGGCGTCCCTGCACGCCGCAGGGCTAGTTACATGCCGCCATTATTCCCCCGTCCCCCCCTTGGTTTTCTCTCGGCACCTCCTCTTCAGGGGCGGGGCTTCGGCTTTCGCGCCTCCACTGCTCGAGAAGACGCTCGAGCGGGAAAATCTTCGCCCCCAAGATGGCGGATTCTGAAAATTTTCGGTCGGACACCGCCGGCGGGGCACAAGGCGCACTTTCTACCAGCCGGCAGAACGGTAAGATCCTGTTCGTGACGCCAAGTTGTCGCGGGCGGGGAAGGACGCCGCTGAGCTGCTCTCGCTAACGCTCGGGTCCGGCACTGCTGCGGTGGCGGCTCGGTGGCTCGAGCGGTGGGCCGGATCCGGGAACTCAAGCGGCGCTCCTCGCCCGTGAGTGAAAGGGGGTAGTTTGGTTTGGGGATTTGGTCCGTGACGCCACCCTTGGGTTGTGGTGAGGTTGGGCACCACCGCTGCAGGTGACGGGGATCCCGGGAGCGATGGCAGGGAGCAGCTGGGATGTTGTTTTCCCCCTCCGTGGGTAGGGGTTGGTGGTCCCGGGGCCCGGTGAGATGACAGGGAGGCAGGGTTGGATGGGTGCAGGGTCCCTTGGACTGCGCAGCCCAGTGCCAGATGGCACGGTACTACTCACTCAGCCACAAAGGTACGCAAAGTCTCTGGTAAACCAAACGGCTGGATGGATGGGTCCCGCAGCCGGCTGCTGTGGCTTCTCCTGGACGGTTAGTGGTGGCTGCCTTTCCCTGCACCTTTGTGTATCTTCGGTCCCGATGGCTTCCCACCGGTAACCCGCTCCCCAGCGTATATATGCGCCGGAGGAGGCCTTTTGCCCACAGGCTCTGGTCCTTGGAACTCTAGCTGTGGCGGTAGCTGTATTTCCTCTTGCTGGTCAGACGGTTGCCTTCAATCGGGTCTTGGCTGTTAGGAAACCCCTGGGGTTCCGGTCACTGACGGATTTGACCTCTAATTTTCGGCTCCAAGCCTGGTCGGGGCCCGCAGGCCCTACCTGTGTGTGCTGGCTTCACTTCGCTCTCCGGTTCGGTACCAGCGGGCCACCGCCCATCCCCGGTCCTACGGTTCCGCGTTGATCCGCCTCTCCTGCAGACTGCCACCACCATCTGCCAACCTTGCTCTTGGTGTCTGGGCCACACACCCGGACATGGTCAGTTTGCTCCTCTCCTACGACTTCCCTAACTGTTCTGCCCTGACTTCCTTTTCCCGCCTCCAGGACTGTGAACTCAGTGGGTGGAGCGAACCGCCTGGCTCCACCCCACCTGGTGTGGACATCAGCCCCTGGAGAGAGGCAACAAGGATTTTGTGCCTGGCTGATGTGCCTGTCTCAGGTTGGGGGTGTGTGTTGTAGTACCTGTGACGACCTGGCTAGTCCAGGGCGCCACATGACCGTGAGGTCCCGGGGTCCGGAGACCCTCGAGCCACCCACAGAAGTGCTGTATCCGAGCAGCTCGGCTGCTGAGAGCAGGGCGGTTCATTACAGCCACTGCTTTCCATACAGAGAGTGGTAACTAAACCCATGCCGGCGCTGCCTCCGTGACAGTAACCGGAACACTGCCGAGTAAAATTAAACTCTTTTCCTCCTGGCAGCAGGGTTTAATGTGTAGGTGTCGTTCAGGTTTAGAATACTATTAACCTGCAGATTAACCTCATATCTTCAGATTAATAGCATTTTTCTACATGACAGGTTCCCTTTAAATAAGGTGTAGTTTATTGATTCACCTACAGAAATAACAGATAATACCAACGTTTCGGCTACAAGCCTTTTCTCAAAGATATCTGTACATGGAAATCTGTACATGAAAAGGTCGCTGTAGAAGGGGATTCACTTGATATGCTGTAGGGTAGGGCATAAATACATTTGTTGGATTCTACTGCATTTCTTCTAGCACAAAAATCTTTATCGTTCAATACAAGCCTTCACAAACCTACTATCATTTTTGCATACAGCAGGCTATATATCTTGCAAATGGAGTCATAAAACCCGAGCAATGTGTGAGTGTTGTCTCTTTGGTAAGTTTTAACCCAACCTTTATCGTATGTGTGTATTGTTCGCAGGGTAAATAAGGGATTAGCAGACCACTGGGGTCCACAGCAGACAGAAAATTCAAAGGATCTTGACTACGGAACCACAACTGGTTTTCCCCAGAGCCTCTGATGGTGAGGGTGTTGTGCTGCAGGTGTGAGACCGGGAGTCAGTCAGGAAGTCTTAGGCTGCGATAGCTGGCCCCTGGGGTATGAACTCCGACAGTCTCTGATGATCGAAACAGCAGCAGCAGCCGGTGTTGTGGATACGGCCGAGATGGATGGACGCAGTAGCAGTGGCTGACTTGGATACTTCCAGCAGCGGATATCGTAGTAGGCAGGTGGTGTAGATACTTATAGCAGCAGCGGAAATTGTGGGCAGCAGCAGGCGTGGATACATGCAGCAGCGGATATATAGGAGGGGGCCGGCATGGATAGTTGCAGCAGCGGACTTGTAATGCACTGAAATACAGATATGAATCAGCAACAGCACACGGCACAATAACAGCAGTAGCACAATGAACCAGAGAGCTAGTGTGGCGCCCCTGACCCGGTCAGGCACCACTGAGTACTGCACCCATGCTGGGACAGTACTTCCAGGTAATCCTAAGGGCCAGAATGAGATGAGGTGTGTACGCACAGACACATAGCAACCAGGTCTCCCACACCAGTAGATGGGACCCTTGGGTAGTCTCCAGAGGGGGCTAGCTTTCAAATCTCATCAAGGGGTGGAGCAGAGCGGCTGAGAGCTAAAGTGCAGAGGTTGTCATGAAGAGAGGAGAGCCAGTCTGGTGGTGGAGCGCGGCGGTCGCGAGGCAGATACGCGCACTCACACTAGTCAAACCGTGCACGGTGTAATGACAGTTAGCGGGGGAGAACGGTCACCTGGTAGTCAGAGTAAAGAGGTGCTCCTGGTGACTAGGCATGTATGGGGTACAGGTCCCTAGAGCAGACTCCAGTTTAACGACTTGCTAAACCTGCTGGTGAGGGGAACTACAGGTACCTCACCAACCTCACAGAGACCGAGCCTCAGCAGCAATGCAGGGACCCATAAGGAGACAGAGCTTGAAGCCATCTCACCTGGTCTGCGCTGCTGGCAAACGAGCCAAACACAGGGGAGAAAAGGAAGAAGCGACTCCCTGGATAGACAGGGGGATATCCGATCACAGAAGTGCTAGGAAGGCGAGCTAACGGTTACCCTCAGACTGGCCCGAAGGAGCCCCTGGTCCAACCAGGTTTATCACAGCAACGCCCGGGTCAGCTCACAGTAACATCAAAGTGAGTAAAAGCCAGTTAAAAAGACTTTTGGACTCAGCTTATGTTATTCCGGACCCGCTGCTCTGCTCATCCGAGCCCCTGGGGCCTGCCTCCCTCACGGGAGGCTATATCATCTGGCTGCAGATCCCATCAGCCCCAGACACTCATAAAACCTGCAGCAGCGGTCATCCACATCCCTGACCACAAGCCTTGAGTGGCGTCACGACAAATATACAAAACTAACAGTACCTGTTGCCATACTGAAGAAGCCCTGTGGTGTCTCTGAAGAGGATCAGCATCCCTGGGGCGACACACTAGCAACATATAGAACTCATTGCTCAGGCACCTCCCGAAAGGGGAAGGTGTCTTAAATATCTGAAGAAGGCGTCTCGCCGAAACACATTGTGGTATATATCTGCCATTCATCAGTGTGTTTAAGCCGGTGTCTTTCCTTGCAATATGGATATTTTTTTAATCAAGTTGAAATAAATAAAGAAGAATTTTTATTTATCCTCTGGAGTCCAGCTGGATTTTTCTTATTGCTTTGTTCCATTGTCTTAAATACCTGATGCCTCTCAGCCAAACTGAGAGGCACTTCCGGGGAAGGGCGTACTGGCCCTTTAAGAAAAGGGGGCATATTCATTCCCCTTTGGGCATTCCCAGGAAGCCTGTGCGGAGCTGTATAGCAGTGCAGCATATTTAGAGAGAGTTGTAAGGTACAGCTGTTGGTCAAAAGAACATTTGGCCAGCAGCTACCTTATACCAATGCGCAGCTCCATGTGATAATAAACCGGAGCTGTATGCTATACTTATTACAATAGTATTTATCTAAATAAATACAAATTCAATCCATTAATCTAAGATAATAATACAGAAATAGAATTTGTAACACATCTATCAAAACTAAGGGGTACTTTGCACGCTGCGAAATCGCAGGCCGATGTTGCGATGCCGAGCGCGATAGTCCCCGCCCCCGTTGCAGCTGCGATATCCTTGTGATAACTGCCGTAGCGAACATTTTCACTATGGCAGCTTCACATGGACTCACCTGTCCTGCGACCGTCGCTCTGGCCGGCGACCCGCCTCCTTATTAAGGGGGCGGGTCGTATGGCGTCACTGCGACGTCACACGGCAGGCGGCCAATAGGAGCGGAGGGGCGGAGATTAGCGGGATGTAAACATCCCGCCCACCTCCTTCCTTCCGCATATCCTTCGGAAGCCGCAGTGACGCCGGTAGGAGATGTTCCTCGCTCCTGCGGCTTCACACACAGCGATGTGTGCTGCCGCAAGAACGAGGAACAACATCGGACCGTCGCGTCAGCGTAATCATGGATTACGCCGACGCTGCACCGATGATACGATTACGACGCTTTTGCGCTCGTTAATCGTATCATCGAGCCTTTACACACTACGATGTCGCATGCGATGCCGGAAGTACGTCATTTTCAATTTGACCCCACCGACATCGCACCTGCGATGTCGTAGTGTGCAAAGCCCGCCTAAATCCCACCCGCAACCCCAACCTCTCCATCTACTTCCTTTTATTTAGGAGGCAGAAGGGGTTTAGGGAAGAGAGAAAGTAAAGAAAGAATATATTAAACCTTTAGTGGCGAATGACGGACATGGCACGTCATGCGCAGGTGTCATTTCCTGCTTCATGACATCCTATGTCCATCATGGATTTAAATTGTCACTGTGTGAAAACACAGAGACAGTTCCGTGCTGACAGCTGAATGGCATGGCCAGAAGTGTGGGGACCAGTTTCAGTGGTCCCCACTTTCTAACTGCTGGAATCGGTCAGCCATTCTTACTGACCACTCACAGCATGATCGTGTGGGAGGCGCAGAACACTTTCTGCATGATTACCGCCAGAGTTTGGCACATGTGACAGCTGAACTCCTGCAGTAACAGCCAGGAGTCATGCACTGCCCCTGTAGATGCAATGATCAATAGCAAACGCAACACTTGTAAGGTTGTAGGAGGGAGGGAGCTCCCTCTGTCACCTCCATCAGTGACCCCCGCAACAAAATCACAGGGAGCTGATGGTTGTTATGGCACCCGGAGGTCAAGCAATGACCTCCTGGTGTGCTAGATATGGTGAGCTGTTAGACCCAGCCATGGGCAGGGTCTAACAGGCATTCTGCCTGTGTGATCCAAATGGTCTAATGTATTGCAATATATGTCTATTGCAATAAATAAGACCAGTGATCAGAAGATTAAAAGTTAAAGTCACATCCCATAGATGAACTAAGCAATAAAGTAAAAAAGTTGCAAAAATTACTAAAAACAAACGCAAAGTACAAACAAAATTACACCAATAAATAAAAATATATATGTAAAAACAAAAATAAACTAATAAAGTACACATATTTGGTATCTCTGCTTCTAGAACGATACGATATATAAAATTATCACACTATTTGATTACAGCAATCCTCCAAAGAGGGATACCACTTAGAAATAGATTATTAAAGCAAATTTAAGAGGCATAAAATGTAACTTTTAATCTAGTTATATTAAAAGCTTTTAATCAAGCTAGTAACCCAAAGCTCACTGGACTGCTGGTACAACCAGCTTAAAGTGTAATGTCCAGGGAGCCTATGACATATAACAAAATAATCAAAAAACAAAACATACATAAAGAAAATATTGAGCATGATAATGTCACTCAAGGAAGAGACAGTGGTCCCAATAATGAGTGCCAAAAAAATTATCAAAATTAACTCAATATAAAAAACCATATAGCGTGAAGTGGTCCTCAAAGGAGGAATCCACCAATATTAAGGCTTATTTACAGAATGAGTTGTAAACGATCTTACCCATTCATCGCAGCTTGGGGTAAACGAATCTTCCTCTATGGGTCCTCACAGCATCCAGCTGGCCCTATAATATCCCTGAGGAAAACTAATAGTATCTGTTACCCCAATGACTTCCGCCCTCACAAGGGCAGACCACATCTAACCCTCTCTTAGTGCCCCTACAATGTTCCTGGCCCTCGTCCCGACGCATTTCATCTCTCTAGAATCATCAGGGGACTCTGGAACACATAGGAGGTCAGAGGTCCTAAGCCCAAGCTCACATAGCACACTGAGGAGCCGGGGCGAGCAAAACAGATGGTATATAGGCAAGTTAGAGCCAATCATAGAACGCATATAATTAAGAAACTTACCAGTAAACTGGTGTTATCCACCGGATGTTAACAATCAGCCATTAAAGTCACCCTTTCCACTAATGCTTATCCGCCCCATGAGCAAGCACATGGTCCCAGCATGGAGACGCAGCGTGCGTTCCACCAGGGGATAAACATCCGGTGTGTAGTCACACTATTTGACAGTAAACACAGTAAAAAAATAATTGAAAGGTCGCAAAAATCTATGCTTTTTCATCACACCTCCAAAATAAAAGTGGAATAAAACTTGATCAAAATGACGAATGTAAATAAAAATGGTATTGCTAAAGACGTAATCTTGTCCCACAAAACAAGCCACGATACAGTTCCATCAATGGCTACTGTATATATAGTGCCTACAAGTAGTATTCAACCCCCTGCAGATTTAGCAGGTTTGATAAGATGCAAATAAGTTAGAGCCTGCAAACTTCAAACAAGAGCAGGATTTATTAACAGATGCATAAATCTTACAAACCAACAAGTTATGTTGCTCAGTTAAATTTTAATAAATTTTAAACATAAAAGTGTGGGTCAATTATTATTCAACCCCTAGGTTTAATATTTTGTGGAATAACCCTTGTTTGCAATTACAGCTAATAATCGTCTTTTATAAGACCTGATCAGGCCGGCACAGGTCTCTGGTGTTATCTTGGCCCACTCCTCCATACAGATCTTCTCCAAGTTATCTAGGTTCTTTGGGTGTCTCATGTGGACTTTAATCTTGAGCTCCTTCCACAAGTTTTCAATTGGGTTAAGGTCAGGAGACTGACTAGGCCACTGCAACACCTTGATTTTTTCCCTCTTGAACCAGGCCTTGGTTTTCTTGGCTGTGTGCTTTGGGTCGTTGTCTTGTTGGAAGCTGAAATGACGACCCATCTTAAGATCCTTGATGGAGGAGCGGAGGTTCTTGGCCAAAATCTCCAGTTAGGCCATGCTATCCATCTTCCCATGGATGCGGACCAGATGGCCAGGCCCCTTGGCTGAGAAACAGCCCCACAGCATGATGCTGCCACCACCATGCTTGACTGTAGGGATGGTATTCTTGGGGTCGTATTCAGTGCCGTCCAGTCTCCAAACGTCACGTGTGTGGTTGGCACCAAAGATCTCGATCTTGGTCTCATCAGACCAGAGAACCTTGAACCAGTCTGTCTCAGAGTCCTCCAAGTGATCATGAGCAAACTGTAGACGAGCTTTGGCATGACGCTTTGAAAGTAAAGGTACCTTACGGGCTCGTCTGGAACGGAGACCATTGCGGTGGAGTACGTTACTTATGGCATTAACTGAAACCAATGTCCCTACTGCCATGAGATCTTACCGGAGCTCCTTCCTTGTTGTCCTTGGGTTAGCCTTGACTCTTCGGACAAGCCTGGCCTCGGCACGGGTGGAAACTTTCAAAGGCTGTCCAGGCCGTGCAAGGCTAACAGTAGTTCCATAAGCCTTCCACTTCCGGATGATGCTCCCAACAGTGGAGACAGGTAGGCCCAACTCCTTGGAAAGGGTTTTGTACCCCTTGCCAGCCTTGTGACCCTCCACGATCTTGTCTCTGATGGCCTTGGAATGCTCCTTTGTCTTTCCCATGTTGACCAAGTATGAGTGCTGTTCACAAGTTTGGGGAGGGTCTTAATTAGTCAGAAAAGGCTGGAAAAAGAGATAATTAATCCAAACATGTGAAGCTCATTGTTCTTTGTGCCTGAAATACTTCTTAATACTTTAGGGGAACCAAACAGAATTCTTGTGGTTTGAGAGGTTGAATAATAAATGACCCTCTGAATAAACTTTTCACAATTTAAAAAAAAAATAAAAAAAGAAATAACATTCTTTTTTGCTGCAGTGCATTTCACACTTCCAGGCTGATCTACAGTCCAAATGTCACAATGCCAAGTTAATTCCGAATGTGTAAACCTGCTAAATCTGCAGGGGGTTGAATACTACTTGTAGGCACTGTAAAATAAGCTACAGCTCTCAGAATACAGTGATGCAAAAGCAATACTTATGCTAGAAAATAGTTTTTATTGTGTAAAAATATAATCGCACTGATCTGAAGAATAATGCTGCTTTTTCACTTCTACCACATGGTGAATGGCTTAAAAAGATAACGCAAAAAAATAATTTCAAAATGCTGATTTTTGCTCATTGTGCATCCTAAAAATCAGAATAGAAAGTAATCAAAAAATATTATGTGCCCGAAAATTATATCAATAAAAATATCAACTTATCCCGCAAAAAAATAAGTGTTAAGCTGCCCCCAGGGGGAGCCGGAGCTCTTCAGCAGAAGACACTAAACGGAGCAATGAGAACCAGGAAGTAAATACACAGTGTTCTTGTACACTGCCTCACAGCACAGCTGGGGAGCAGAGCTGCGGGGCATGCGAGTAATAGTCAGGTGAGCCGGGTCAAGCACAGTACGGGCAGAAGGAGGACCGGAGTAAAGAGCAGAAGCGGTGTCAAGCTCAGGCCGAGGTCAGTACCAGAGGAAGCAACCGAGTGAGGAGGTAGGAGAGGGGACAGAGGACTGGAGGGACAACCAGGGGACGGAACACAGACAAGGGCACGGGGGCACAGGAACAGACGGATCAGGATATCACTCACAGGACCAGCAATCACAGGCAAAGCAGCGCTAAGCTTATACCCGCTGCTGGTTCACTGGAAATGTCAGCTTTTAAGGCATCCAGGCTCCGGAAGTGAGGCCTGGGAGAAGGCTCCGCCCCCTAGCCATGTGTACGGGGAGGCGAACCATGACAATAAGGCCTCACATGACTTTGTCAGCAGAAATATAGAAATATTATAGCTCTCAAAATAAAGTGATACAAAACCTATTTTTTGTAAAAAATAGTTTTTTAGTGCGTGATTGTAGTAAAAAAAAAAAACAATATAAATCTGATATC
Source organism: Anomaloglossus baeobatrachus (assembly GCF_048569485.1). NCBI lineage: Eukaryota > Metazoa > Chordata > Amphibia > Anura > Aromobatidae > Anomaloglossus > Anomaloglossus baeobatrachus. The sequence continues at coordinate 116,590,050 of NC_134359.1, read as the reverse complement.
GCTGCAATCGCACTGACCCAAAGAATAAAGCTGTCTAATCACTTATACCACAGGGTGAATGGCATAACAAATAAATGTTTATTCTGACTTTCAAAGATCACAGAAAGGCTCACATAACATTTACCATGCCCTCTACGCTGAGCGCTTATGTTGGGGCTTTACATGCAACGATATCTCTAACGATATGTCGTCGGGGTCACGGAATTTGTGACACACATCCGACGTCGTTAGCGATGTCGTTGCGTATGAAACCTATGAGCAAGTGTTAACGATCAAAAATACCTAATTGTTGATCGTCGACACGTCGTTCATTTTCAAAAAATCGTTGCTGGACAGAGGTTGTTCGTCGTTCCTGAGGCAGCACTCATCGCTATGTGTGACACCCCAGTAACGACAAACAACACCGTACCTGCGTCCTCCGGCAACGAGGTGGGCGTGACTTTCATGCGGCTGCTCTCCGCCCCTCCGCTTCTATTGGAAGCCTGCCGTGTGACATCACTGTGATGCCGTACAAACGCCCCCTTAGAAAAAAGGTTGTTCGCCAGCAACAGCGACATAGTTAGGAAGGTAAGTATGTGTGACGGATACTAGCGATATTGTGCGCCACGGGCAGTGATTTGCCCGTGACGCACAAATGACGGGAACTCGTGCTTTCACAAGCAACATCACTAGCGATGTCGCTGCATGTAAAGCGCCTTTAAATCTCTTAAATACTCCCTACAGACAGATTCCCCTGATGGAAGATCCCCTATAATGAGGCAGATGGAGACACCTTTGACTCTATATGGACTATGATAGGGCAGTGCCCAACATTTTAGGCGTGTATAAATGTGTGATTGACCACCTCTTTTGTGCACATCTTAAGAATGATATCACTGAACAGAAGCCACACAGAGTCCAGAGTATCTCTGCTGCCTCGTTAGTGAATGGATGCCTTGGGGGTTTCATCTGAATCACATATTTTGTAGTTTTAGATTGAGACTCTGATGTAAGTGCTCAACGTAGAGCACAAGATAAATGTGAACTGATCCAAAATATTCTGTATCCAAAAATGTCACCAATTAAAGCTTATACTCAATGCACAAGAAAACAAGTCCCCACTCATTTCTGTTATCTGTTAACAGAAATATAGGGGGTTTCCACATTACTGGTAGCACAAAGGCTCTGGAAAAGAGCTATGGCTACTCGCCCTCCTAATAGAAATCCAACCAAATCTGTGTTCCTAAACACAAATTCCCCCCTTCCTTCTGAGCCCCAGAGGGCACCTAAACCTCAGTTAGCATCCACATTTACTGTAGTGAAGAGAGCCCACTTCATTTATGGGGTGCAGGTCTCCAGAAGCTCAAGCTGGGCACAATGTACGGGCTCTAAAATGTGCTGGACACTACAATGGCATATTTCCATTTTCACTTTGCAACATCCATTTCTGTTTGTTTCTGGAAAACACCCACAGAGTCAAAATCATCACTATACAGTAGATGATTTTCCAGAGGGGTGTAATTTTTAAATTGGGGGTCACTTGAGGGTCACTCTTCTAGTATTATTATTATTATTTATTATTATAGCGCCATCAATTCCATGGCGCTTTACATGTGAAAGGGGTATACATAATAGGGACAAGTACAATAATCATAAACAATACAAGACACAGACAGGTACAGGATGAGAGAGGTCCCTGCCCGCGAGGGCTCACAGTCTACAAGGGATAGATGAGGATACAGTAGGTGAGGGTAAAGCTGATTGTGCGGCGCTGTATCAGACTGAGGGTTACGGCAGGTTGTAGGCTTGTCGGAAGAGGTGGGTCTTCAGGTTCCTTTTGAAGCTTGGCAAGGTAGGCGAGAGTCTGATGTGTTGTGGCAGAGCATTCCAGAGTATGGGGGAGGCACGGGCGAAATCTTGGATGCGATGGTGGTAAGAGGAGATGAAAGGGGAGTAGAGAAGGAGATCTTGTGAAGATCGGAGGTTACGTGTAGGTAAGTACCGGGAGAGTAGGTCACAGATGTAGGGAGGAGACAGGTTGTGGATGGCTTTGTATGTCATGGTTAGTGTTTTGAACTGGAGTCGTTGGGCAATGGCAAGCCAGTGAAGGGATTGGCAGAGAGGAGAGGTCGGGGAGTAGCGGGGGGACAGGTGGATTAGCCGGGCAGCATAGTTTAAAATAGATTGTAGGGGTGCGAGACTGTTTGAAGGGAGGCCACAGAGCAGGAGGTTGCAATAATCCAGATGGGAGATAATAAGGGCATGAATTAGGGTTTTTGCAGCTTCTTGGGAAAGGAATGTACGGATCCGGGAAATATTTTTGAGTTGGAGGCGGCAGGACGTGAACAGGGCTTGGATGTAGTACCTAGGGGTTCTGTATATGGAGTCTGCAAACTATTCTAGTAAACTCTGTGCTCTAAAAGTCAAATAGCACTTCTTAATTCCCGAGTCTCGTCATATGGCCAAACAGATTTGTAATGTTTAGGCACATCAGGACCTTGGCAAATATAAAGATGTAGAATATTTTGTTATGACAATTTTCTGATATTTATTTAGAGGAAACTTAGCAACAATCCAAATAACTAAAAGATGTCTAAACATTATTATGAATTATAAACAGTTATAGAAATTGCATTACAAAATTTGGTCCTCATTCAGTGACAAGTCTTTTTTGCTTGTCTCCTGTTTCCGGCATCGGATCATTTCTTATAAATATCCAACAGTAATCTGTAAGCGTTGATGGATTCCATTTTTCTTGATATCTTTTCTCCATAGCTTTAATATCTTGGTGAAATCTCTCACCGTGCTTGTTGCTCACTGCTCCTCAGTTTAGTGGAAGCAGTCTAGATGCAAATGTAAGAAATGAATCTTTAAGGACACGTTACAGCCAAGATTCTTATATTTTTTTAGGAGATTTTTCACCAACTCTTCATAGTTATCTGCTATTGAGTTTCCTCAAAAATTAGTTACCACTAGAGATGAGCAAATGAGAGGTTCAGTGTTCGGACCGAACATAGACTTTACAAGAAAACAAAGTCTGGATTCGGAGTTCAGGTGCTTTACGCATGGAAACAACTTGGGTACACTCGGTGTTCAGCCCAGTGCGAGCCGCTTGCAGTGTTAGAACAGATTGCACTGGTGTAACAACGGCATGGTTGGATGTAGTGTGCACAAAAAAAATTGAAAAAGCTTACTCATCCACCCCCCCGTAAGTGATCTGTTCATGGCTAGCTGCATGTCAATGGAACTGCCAAATTAGTGACTTCCATTGGGGTTCAGGTCAAGTTCAGGACCCAAATCGAACTTTAACTCAAGTCTGACTGAACCCACGGGTCAGCTCATCTCTAGTTACCACTAATGCAAATGCTACCCATGCAGCCTTCTCTTTACCCTGCAACAAACAAAGAAACTAATTATCCTGAAGAAGCTTTTGAATCTGAGGTCCAATGAAGACTCCTTCCGTTATCTTTGCGTCACTCAACTTTGGGAATCTATCAGTGAGATTCTTGAATGGTTTTGCATTTTTATCCATTGCCTTTACAAAGTTCTTCATTAGGCCCAACTTGATCTGCAATGGTGGTAAGAAAATCCTATGTGGGTCAACAAGTGCTGGATTCAGGACATTTTTACTCCCTGGCTGTAGTGAATGTCAGGAGAGGTCACTCTCATTAATTATAGTGAAATTCTCTTGCACGACTATCCCACTCCCACAGAAAGCAGCAGCACTTTGTGTATCCTCCCTGGATACCAAGTAAGAGGGCAACCACCTTTAAGCCACCTTCAATGAAGAAAACCAAGGGATCCTGCTTTAAAAAAGGACGCTAAGTCTGAAATGCATAGCTTTTGGTGCTCTTCACCTGTGGTCACAGATGACTTTTACTCCTATGTGGGATCTTTGTTTATTGTTATTTTTGTAACCTAGAATTTTTAATCTTGTGAGAATTAAAACCTTGTAATTTTACATCGAGCTGGATCCCTTCCCTTTCTTATTTGAAGTTATTCCTCACACCTGATAGGGCATTCACCCATGCTCCTATATTGGGATACCCTCATCAGGTGAGCTAGCCGAAACTTTTTTTTGCTGCACCTTTAAGTCAAAACTAAGGGGCCACAAATGTTGGACATAGCTCAGGCACCTCAAAAGCTATTTCATATTGTCATAGGTTTCATTCATGTGGACTGCCTAACCAACTGGAATTGAAGGTACCTAGAGATGAGCGGACCCATTGAAGTTTGGTTCGACGGCTTCATCCAAACTTTAGATAAAGTTCAGTTTGGGATCCGACTTGACCTGAACCCCAATGGAAGTCACTGATAGGGCAGTTTGGGTGTCCACCCACATGCAGCCAGCCAAAAAAAGATCACTTCCGTAGCAGGTGGGCAAGATTTTTCAAAGTTTTTTTTGCTGCAGACTACATTAGATCACCCTGTTACCCCCAGTGGGAGGCTTTCAAACACTGCAAACAGCTCACACTGAGTTGAGCAGTGAGCGTACCCAAGCACAGTGATACTCACACAAGTGGTGTTCATACGTAAAGCCCCTGAACTTCAAATCCAAACTCTGTTTTGTTTTTTGTTTTTTTTTAAAAGTCTGTTTAGTATGAACACCAAACTTCACCTCTAAAGGTTGTGTGTTGCCACTATTAACCTTGGGTTCGCTCATCTCTAAAGGTAGCACATTGCCAATATGCAGCAAGATGGCTTTTAGGCTTGTTTTGGATGAATCGATGAAGAACCTCCATTCTTGTGGATTATGACTTATCTTCAGAGCTTCCATTAAACTGCTAATGTTGTTGCATGCCACAAGATCGCCCTCCATGAAGAAGTATTGGATAAAATCTTTATCATAGGTGCGGGACAAAAGAAATCTGAACATTGATCGCTAGGACATTCCACTGTTGTAGCCTGGAACCTAAGAGCCTACCTTTACATTTGGGCAGATCCAAATCTCTAACAAGATTATTCAGTTCACTTTGTGTTATAAGTAGGGATGAGCAAACCCAAACTATAAAGTTTGGGGTTCATGCCAAACACTGTGTGCTCGGGTCTCTGACCCGAACACAGACTTTTACCTGTACGTCCGGTTCCTGTTCAGGTTTGTCATCCAAATAAAGCTTGTTGAAAGGATGCAGACCAGCCAATCAGAAAGCGTTTCCACTATGGGTGCCTCTGAGCCCATCACAGTCATCTCTCAGAGCTGGATGTGGCTCAAGACCCTTTCAGAGTTGAATGTACTGTAGCTTCAGACCCTCTCTTAGAGCTGGATGTGGCTTGAGACCCTCTCTCAGAGTTGAATGTTGCTCGAGACCCTCTCTCAGTGCTGAATGCGACTCTCAAGCTTAGAGAGGTTGGGGACCTCTGTTCTAAAGGATTCTAATTTATCCATTAAATTAGAAAAAAATATAAAGTTGATTCCTTTTAAATCTTGAGAATTTATAACATTGTTGCCCTTTTGCATAGTTCTTTCAAGACCAATCTGCAGGGTATTTCTTTTTAAAAGACATCTGTATAGATCATAATTTCATCCTTTAGTCTCTGTAGACAAAAAACTAGTTTTCTTATTTTTTATCTGTATAGCCAAGGATTACATAGTTACATATTTTGAAAATAGACCTAGGTCCATCTAGTACAACCTTCCTGCACCAATTATACATTTCGTCACAAACCATTTATAACCGACAATGTTGTGTCTACTGAGGAAATCATCCAGCCCTTTTTTTAAATAGTTACATAACAATCATAAACCAAGAACTGACACATTGCTATTCAGAGAGCCCTGTTCCATGACTAGTAAACTGACCATTTACATTAATCCTAGCAGAGGGCTGTATATAATGTATCACTAGTGCCTTTGAGACCTTGGGTATAAGTTTCCGCTATATGAACACAGACTTATAATGATATGTAAATGATGCAGATTGTCAGTCCTTGCAGAATGAAGTGCATTGTCACTGTTCATGCAAAAATAGCTTCTGTAATATGTTATAACCATAAAGTAATTATTTTCCAGTGCAGTCGGACTACAGCTTGCACGGTGGTATTAGGTTAATTCAATGATGAAACAATAGAAGAAATGCAGTAAAAAATGGAGAGGTTAAAATGCAGCAAACTTTTGGGTGGTATTTAGCAAATGAATGAGCAGATTGACTGATTCGCTATGGCAGGGAGTTTAGAATGGGGTTATGTAAGGTTATCTGGCACCCTGTGATCAGTTGACTGGCTCTTATTTCACAGTGAAGGCGATTTCCCAGGGTAGGCAGACCCCAAGGCTATTCTCAGTAGGAAGACCTTCCCCCCCAGTGGACAAACAACTCTCTATGGACTCTGGTGAGGCCAAGGCAGCCTTCTGCCCTTTTGCATAAACCTTATAACCATGCATTGTAATGCAGTACAACCATTCTATTCTAATGGCTTTGTCCTAAGAGCTGCATTGACTCTGACAAACATATGCTAACCAGAACAGGGATGGTGGATGGAAAAATGCAATCCAGTAAGCAAACATTACCCTGTCCATAGGACTATGAGGCATTTTTTAGACTGAGGGATGTATTTATTAAATGAAGTGAAGTGTAATGTAAGATATCTGTAGCATTTATTACAGATTTGAAAAAAACAAAGAGCCAACACAATTGCATGATTACACAACTCACAATGGTTGACCGAATCTATCATTTGTTGCAAATTGCTAAAATACATGGAAGAAAGCCAATAGATGGCACAAAACGGAAAAGTGCATCTATATCATGGCATAAGTATAATTCCAATGGACTAAACATTGGGCAGAGGCGTATCTGGGGGGCCTGGCGTGGCATGTGCCCTGGGCACAGCTCCTGTGCCTGCACTATCCCCAGGAGTGGGGCTAATGCGGGCACAGGAGCTGCGCCCGGGGTACATGCCCCGCCATCCCCCTAGATACGCCTCTGTATTGGGCAATCACACACAATCCCTGTGTAATCTGCTATGGATCTAGTAATTAAAGAGGATGTCCATTACTAGGACAATCCCTTCTCATTCCAGGTTTAGTCCAATAAAAATAAATGGATCATATATGCCTTCGTTAAAATGTTGTTGTTTTATGGGTACAGAGCACATATTACAAATTACTCTGTTCCATCAGTATTTGTATTTTGTGTAAACAAACCAGTAAATGAGTGCAGATTCACTTGTATATAGTTAATTAGCGCTTGTTAATGGCTGAAATTATCCATTACTAATACTAGATTTGAGGCACAATTCAGTCCTTAGTTATTTGCTTTCTTGTCTACCTGTAAATTGGGAGGAAATTCCTGGTTACTTTAGGATTTTATGTGCCTATTTGTAGGATAAATATAGCTGCTGTTTGATCATATTGTCCGGTGATCATCAGCTAATGCTGATTGGATAATAAACAGGTTGTGTTATCAGGTGTGAAGGTTAATGGGATAATGAACCACACTATGACAATGTGAATATTCATCAATAATCACTTTAGAGGTTCACTTGTCATTTATAGCCAAAGGCCAGGTAAATGATGTCCATCCCTTGCAAGGTATTTTATCCTCTAATTGTATTTACAGCAGTCATACCCTGAGGGATATGGTGTAGATATCTGCAGGAAATCAGACTAGGCATGCCAATGTTACACTATTTGGACTTTGGCTTCCTGTCTATAGGCATTTCCAATCAAGATTACATCTAATGCCTGTCTAACTGGTTTTATAACAAACCTATCACCTTTCTTGATATGTCTGTATAAGGCTGCTTTCACACTACGTTTTTTTTAACATCCGTCATGAACGTTTTTTTAATGCAAAAATGGATCCAGTGCAAATGCGTTTTCATTTCAATGCATTTGCAATGGACTCGCGTTAACATGCGTTCACCTGCATTTGCGTGCGTTATAGTAAGGATCCAGCGACTTGCAGTTTTTTTAACTTTTTTCAAAAACGCTACTTGTAGTGTTTTTGAGCTGCGTCCAAATACTGCAAATTGCTGGATCCTGACTATACTGCATGCAAACGTATGTGTACGGTGGCATGCTGATAGACAGGATCCTGCTTGCTCTACTGAGCATGCCCAGAAACCAGCCTCGGGTGATCAGTCCCTCTCTCCACCTCCCTCCCACCCCCTCCCTCTCCCTCCACTCTCCCCAGCCTGAGAGCGGAGGACACTCGTAACCAAGGTAAATCTCAGGTAACCGCGGGCTTAGTTACCCGATGTTTATCTTGGTTACGTGTGCAGGGAACCGGCTCCTAGCAGCTGCAGACGCTCGTAAGCAATGTAAATATCGGGTATCCAAGCAAGTTACCCGATGTTTACCTTGGTTACGAGCTTCCACAGCTGACAGAAGATGTCTCCCAGTCTTTCACATTCAGTTCCCCTCACTCTCGATCACGTGACTCCAATGCCCGCCCATAAACTTAAAGTGACAGGATCCTGCAAAATAACACATGCATGCGTTTGCATGCGTTTTTTTGCTGTAAAAGCAGGATCCGCTTTTGCAGCAAAACAACGTTCATGACGCATGTTAAAAAAACGTAGTGTGAAAGCAGCCTAATGCCATTTTTAGATGAGGCTGATTAAGGCTGTTAACTGACGGCCAATTGGTTATATGCAACCCGATCACTGGTCTATTATTGCCCTGTTTAAGCCAACAAACATGTTTTCTGCTTAGAACTAACGTTAATATGAGCTTTTGTAAGAACGCTGGTTATTGACTATCATCCTAGCTAAACGGGCCCTGGAATCACTCAACGAGTGTGCAAAATGCTCATTAATAGAAACAAATAAAATGTAAACAGGTTATATACCGGTGATAACATGGTATACTATTTCACCAGTCTGTGCACATAGTTTAGCATGACAGGGGGTGGTAGTCAGAGTCATAACGATCGCAGTTGCAGTGATTGCAACCGCGACTGGGCCCGAGGGCGCAGGGAGCCCGACAGCCCCAATGCATGTTTCAGCTGGATGTGCATCCAAGGGTGCGCATCCAGCTGAAATACATTGCAGCACAGAGACCTATGTATGCCAGCCGCTGGTAAAAACTATGAATATTTACAGCCCCGCACCCACCCATAATCCAGGTCATGGGGAGCAGAGAATATGCAAGCACCCAGCAGCTGACTGTGCTGTAAGTGGGCGCACTGTGCATGACAGTGACATTGCAGCATGCCATCATCGGAGAAGGACACTGGGAGAGCAGGGAGAAGGTAAGTCTAATCGTTTATTTTGCTTACTGTGTTCGGCGCCCGGGGCTATATAATATGTATCAGGATGCTGCCAGGATGGGGATATAAAACTAATTGGGGCCATTATGTGGACATATATACCACGATGGGGCCATTATGTAGACATGTGTTCGGCGCCTGGGAGTATAATATGTATCAGGATGCTGCCAGGATGGGGAAATAAAACTAACTGGGGCTATTATGGGGACATGTATGCCAGGATGGAGCCATTATGTGAGCATGTATACCAGGATGGGGCCATTATGGGGACATCTATACCTGGATGGGGGCCATGATGAGGATATCTATACCAGGATGGGGACATATATACCAGGATGGGGCAATTATAAGTACATGTATACCAGAATGGGGCCATGATAGAGACATGTATACAAGTATGGGGACATACTGTATATACCAGGATGCGGCCAGGATGTGGACATATACCAGAATGGGCCATGATGAAGACTTATATACCAGGATATAGCAATGATGGGGTCATTTACCAGGATGTTGTCACAATGGGGACATATACCAGGTGGGACCATGATGGAAACACATATACCAGTATGAGGCCATATATAAAAAGATGGACCATTATGGGGACATATATACCAGGATGGGGCTATTATGGAGACATATATACCAGGATGGGAGCATATACTCAAGGATGAGGTCATACACCAGGATTGGGAACATATTTACCAGAAAGTGGCCCATGATAGGGGACATTAGTACAAGATCAGTACTACACAATGAAGGGGGGACAACTCGTATGTCTTTATAGGATTTAGAATGCTACAACGGCCCATATATTTGACCAACACATGGATGACCCAGGCTCAAAATTGCACTAGAGCCCATGAGACTCTAGTTACACCACTAGTGGTAGTCATGGGTGAGGTGCTGTTCTCTGGCCCGGACCAGATGTTAACCCATTCAAGAAGAGGCATCACTAGCTCTTCATAAAGAACATAGTAACTATACTTAACAGTACTTTGTTGGCAACTATGGTTCACAAGATAGTGGGCACACAACCTCTCATACATTTAAATGACACAGAGCAACTTTAGACACACCATCTTCGGTCCCAGCTCTGTTGTTCCTGTCCTCCCAGCCTAGGAGTCACTTTCTATTCCCACAGTTACACCTCTGATTCTCCTCGTAGAGGAGAAACTGTGCTAATATGACCAGACTCAAGCTTGCAAGCTTACTGACGCCTAGGGAAATACTGCCCAGGGCACTCCTTCATCTCACATTCTAGGCTGTCTGAGCCCATTAGCTTTAGAAGCCATAAGCTACTTGTTGCTTTTCTGCTATCCATTCCTTGTCTGAACCCTTTTGATTGGGTCACTCCATTCTATGGATAGTCATTGAACCTGACGCTGTCCCTCACAATGGCTCTCTACTAGTGATGAGCGAGCATGCTTGTAACTACTCGGTACTCGCACGAGTATCGCTGTACTCGGGCTGCTCGGCGGGGACCGAGTAATCTCGCGATACTCGTGCTGTACTCGTGGTCTTCATTTCTGCATGTTGGCGCTCTTTTGAGAGCCAGCCCTCATGCAGGGATTGGCTGGCAGACCACTGCAATGCCACAGCCCTGTTAGTTGTGGAATTGCAGTGATTGGCCGGCCTGCACAGCGTGACCGAGCCTTTATATCGGCCGGCGCGCTGTGCTCTGCTCACAGCTATCCAGACTGTCAGTGCAGGGAGAGTGTCGCTGATTCAGGGAAAGCTTTGCGGCCCTTTATAGCTTTTTCAGTTGCAGGGCTGCAAACAGTGTGACCAAAAGTCCTTCTCAGGACTATTCTAGTTGTATACAGGCAGGCAGGGTATAGCCAGGTCGGAGTACAGTAGCAGAGTCCTTCTCAGGACTATTGTTGCTATATACAGGCAGGGTATAGCCAGGTCTGAATACAGGCTAGTGACCAAAAGAGTCCTTGTCAGGACTATTGTACCAGTATACAGGCAGGCAGGCAGGCAGGCAGGGTAGTGGTGACCGTATACCAGCCTTCATCATATCTGGGGCTGGTGTACACAGTGTAAAACAGTCCAGATAGTGTCTGACTTGTCTGTAATTGTCGCTCCCCAAAAAAACCTGTTAGGTTCTTATTGCGTCCGTGCTTGGTTTTTAAAACCGCACGTGTGTGCCTGTTGGTGGCAGCGTACAGGTGCACTTGTGTGCAATTTCCACAAACTTTGATATAACGCACAAGTAGTGAATATACACGTCAGCAGTGCACAGCATTGCAAAATGCGCAAGGGCATTGGCAAGGAACAAGGAAGTGGACGTGATGGTGGTGCAGGCAGAGGCCGAGGTCGTGGGCAAGCTCTAATTTCGCCACAACAAAGGGCCACATCTAGTCGCTCGCACGTCCTGTCCCAAATTCTTGGGGACCGCAGCAGTACACCGCTCTTGAACCAAGACCAGTGTCAACAGGTTGTTAGTTGGATAGCAGATAATGCTTCCAGTCAGATTGGCACCACCACAAACACTCTGTCTTCCACACGGTCAAGTGTCAGTAGCCGTGATACTGCACCGCACATTTCTGAACCTGATCCTCCTTCCTACCACCAGGCTGAGTACACGTCCTCCTCGGACATTAATGATCCCACACTTGGACACTCGGAAGAGCTGTTTACGTTTCCATTCACACATTCTGGCCTCTCGCCAGCTCATATTGAAGTGGGTCATGAGGAGATCGTCTGTACAGATGGCCAAATATTTGAGCAGCCACGTTCTCACGAAGTTGGCAACGTGTCTCAACAAGTGGTGGACGATGATGAGACACAATTGTCAGGAAGTCAGGAGGAGGAGCAGGGTGCGGAAGAGGAAGACGACGTGGTGGATGATCCAGTAACTGACCCAACCTGGCAGGAGGATATGCAGAGCGAGGACAGCAGTGCACAGGGGGAGGGAGGCGTAGCATCACAACAGGCAGTAAGAAGCAGGGTGGTGGCCCCAGGCAGAAGTCAGGCAACCGTTCCCCGGAACAACACGACGACACAAGGTGCCTGTACAAATGTTAGGTCTTCCCGAGTCTGGCAGTTTTTTAAGTTGGATCCAGATGATTCAAAAAAGGCCATTTGCAACACCTGCCGTGCCAGCATCAGCAGGGGTACCAAAACTAGCAGCCTGACCACCACCAGCATGATCAGGCACATGTCAGCCAAGCACCCGACTTTGTGGGAAGTACAACAGAGTCGAGGAGCAGTGCTTGCTGATGTCACTGCTACGTCTTCGCTGGTTGTGCATGCGAGCCAATCCCCTGTCCATGCTGCCTGCGAACAAGCCTCCTCCACTCCTGCACCTGCAGTTGCCTACACAGAAAGAACACCATCATCAAGCACGTCCTTGTCCCAGCGCAGCGTTCAGTTATCCATTCAGCAAACCTTTGAACGCAGGCGCAAATACACTGCCAACACCCCACATGCCACAGTTCTAAATGCTAACATTTCGCGACTGCTTGCGCTGGAAATGTTGCCTTTTAGGCTGGTGGAGACAGAAGCATTCCGTGACCTGATGGCGGCAGCTGTCACACGTTACTCGGTCCCCAGCCGCCACTATTTCTCCCGGTGTGCCGTCCCCGCGTTGCATAACCACGTGTCACAAAACATCACACGTGCCCTGAACAACGCTGTTTCACCCAAGGTCCACCTAACCACAAACACGTGGACAAGTGCTTGTGGGCAAGGCCGCTACATCTCGTTGACGGCACACTGGGTTAATATTGTGGAAGCTGGGACCCAGTCTGAGCGAGGGACGGAACACGTCCTTCCCACACCAAGGTTTGCAGGCCCTACCTCAGTCAGTGTTTCACCCACACTCTACAGCTCCGGAATGTCATGCTCTTCAGCCTCCTCCTCCTCCTGCGCATCCTCATCCACTGTACCCTCCACACCAGTCACAAGCTGGAAGCACTGCAGCACTGCCTCGGCGAAGCGGCAACAGGCTGTGCTGAAGCTAATCTGCATAGGTGACAAACCCCACAATGCAGAAGAGCTGTGGACAGCTCTGAAACAGCAGGCAGATCACTGGCTCACACCTCTGAACCTAAAGCCAGGAAAGGTCGTGTGTGACAATGGCCGGAACCTGGTGGCGGCTTTGAGGCGAGGCCAGCTGACACATGTTCCATGCGTGGCCCATGTGCTCAACCTCGTGGTTCAGCGGTTTCTAAAGTCATACCCAGAGCTGTCTGATCTGCTGGTAAAAGTTCGCCGCCTGTCTGCACATTTTCGAAAGTCACCTACTGCTTCAGCCGGCCTTGCCGGCTTTCAGCGCAGTTTGCATCTTCCGGCTCACAGACTGGTGTGTGATGTCCCCACGCGTTGGAATTCAACTCTGCACATGTTGGTCAGGATATGTGAGCAGAAGAGGGCAGTTGTTGAGTACCTGCATCACCTAAGCCGTCGGGAAATGGGTCAAACTCCACACATAACACCTGAGGAGTGGAGATGGATGTCAGACCTATGTACCATCCTCCAAAACTTTGAGGACTCCACCAAGATGGTGAGTGGTGATGACGCCATTATTAGCGTCACCATACCGCTACTCTGCCTTCTAAAACGATCTCTGCTGAAAAACAAACATGATGCATTGCAGGCGGAGCGCGATGAGTTGCAGCAAGAAACAGTAGTGGGTGTGGGTGATAACACACAGCCCAGCCTCGTCTCATCACAACGTGCAGTGGAGGACTATGACGAGGAGGAGGATGAAGACATGGAGCAACTCTCCGGCCAAATTGAGGATATGACATGCACACCAGTCATATCCTCGGTTCAGCGTGGCTGGCCAGAGGACAGGGTAGATGAGGAGGAGGAGGAGGAGGAGGACAGCATGTTCAGTCATCTTGTTGGTCAGGCTACTGAAGTCCTGGCTGTTAAGAGTCTGGCGCACATGGCTGACTTTATGGTAAGCTGCCTGTCTCATGACCCTCGCGTTAAGAACATCTTGGCCGACAATCATTACTGGTTGGTAACACTGTTAGACCCACGCTACAAGGAGAACTTTTTGTCTCTTATTCCCGTGGAGGAGAGGTCAACCAAAATGCAGCAGTTCCGGAAGGCCATACTCACGGAAGTAAGCAAAGCATTCCCCTCACAAAACGCTAGCGGCATAGGTCAGGAATCAGTGGACAACCGAGGCGTACAGCCGAGAGAGTCACAAGTCCAATCCGCCAGAGGTAGGGGAACAGTCTTTAAGATGTGGGACAGTTTTCTCAGCCCCTCACGTACCACAGCCCCTGAGGTGCGGGGTAGTGCCACAAGAAATCCTAAGTTTGCCCAGATGCTGAAGGAGTACCTTGCAGATCGAACAACTGTACTCCGACATTCCTCTGTGCCTTACAATTATTGGGTATCCAAGCTGGACACGTGGCATGAATTGGCTCTCTACGCCTTGGAAGTCCTGGCCTGCCCTGCTGCTAGCGTTTTGTCAGAGCGTGTTTTTAGTGCCGCAGGTGGAATCATTACAGATAAACGCACCCGCCTGTCAACTGAAAATGCTGACAGGCTGACTCTGATCAAGATGAACAAGGGTTGGATTGGGCCAGACTTCACCACACCACCAGCAAATGAGAGCGGAATTTAAAGTTTGCCATGTACCTCCACTCACCCATGGGTACACACTTCTGGACTTTGGATAATCGCTGGACTGCTCCTCCTTCTCCTCATGCGCCACCATGATGATGACCGTTACAAATTGCAATACTTAGGCCTTTGTTTCAGGTATACCCCCAGTGGTAAATTTTTTCGCCCATTCTTTGCAGAATGGACATTACAACGACAGGAGACCCGCTCCTTTGCAATGGGAACAATGTTTTGAGGCCCTCATGCACGTCTCTACCCAGGGACAACGTGGAGCCTCCCAATTTTTGGCTGCCCTGCCTAAGGGCTATACTATAATACACCCACTTCCTTAAAATGGACACTTAATGTTTTGAGGCCCTCATGCACGTCTCTACCCAGGGACAACGTGGAGCCTCCCAATTTTTGGCTGCCCTGCCTAAGGGCTATACTATAATACACCCACTTCCTTACAATGGACACTTAATGTTTTGAGGCCCTCATGCACGTCTCTACCCAGGGACAACGTGGAGCCTCCCAATTTTTGGCTGCCCTGCCTAAGGGCTATACTATAATAGACCCACTTCCTTACAATGGGCACTTCAGGTTTACAGGCCCTCATGCACGTCTCTATCCAGGGACAACGTGGAGCCTCCCAATTTTTGGCTGCCCTGCCTAACGGCTATACTATAATACACCCACTTCCTTAAAATGGACACTTAATGTTTTGAGGCCCTCATGCACGTCTCTACCCAGGGACAACGTGGAGCCTCCCAATTTTTGGCTGCCCTGCCTAAGGGCTATACTACAATAGACCTACTTCCTTCCAATGGGCACTTCAGGTTTACAGGCCATCATGCACGTCTCTATCCAGGGACAATGTGGAGCCTCCCAATTTTTGGCTGCCCTGCCTAAGGGCTATACTATAATACACCCACTTCCTGACAATGGGCACTTCAGGTTTACAGGCCCTCATGCACGTCTCTATCCAGGGACAACGTGGAGCCTCCCAATTTTTGGCTGCCCTGCCTAAGGGCTATACTATAATACACCCACTTCCTGACAATGGGCACTTCAGGTTTACAGGCCCTCATGCACGTCTCTATCCAGGGACAATGTGGAGCCTCCCAATTTTTGGCTGCCCTGCCTAAGGGCTATACTATAATACACCCACTTCCTGACAATGGGCACTTCAGGTTTACAGGCCATCATGCACGTCTCTATCCAGGGACAATGTGGAGCCTCCCAATTTTTGGCTGCCCTGCCTAAGGGCTATACTACAATAGACCCACTTCCTTACAATGGGCACTTCAGGTTTACAGGCCCTCATGCACGTCTGTATGCAGGGGCATTGGTGAACCTCACAATTTTGGACTGCCCTGGCAAAGGAAAATACTACAAAGACTCACTTCCTCAAAATGGGCACATTAGACTCAAGAGGCCTTCATGTACGTCTCTTCTCAGGGACATCGGAGTGCCACACAATGTTTTCACGTAAAATCTTTCATGTATTAATCTCAAAAAGTAACATACACCAGCTCTATCTCACTATTGGGTATGTGCCCTTAACATTTCTGCCATGAAAAATCATTTTGGGGTCATTTTGGAAGGTTTTCTGGTGAGTCCGTAAAAATGGCGTGAAACGCGGACAAAATTGTTCACAGCTGTGACTTTTGAGTGATAAATGCTTCAAGGGGTTTTCCCCATGCTGTTGCCATGTCATTTGAGCACTCTTCTGAGACTTTTGTGACATTTTTAGGGTTTCTACATGCTGCCGGGGGGTCATTTCACAAAAATACTCGGGTCTCCCATAGGATAACATTGGGCTCGTTGCTCGGCCCGAGTACACGAGTATCTTGGGAGGCTCGGCCCGAGCTTCGAGCACCCGAGCTTTTTAGTACTCGCTCATCACTACTCTCTACCACTCTCCTTGTGTCTTGTTTTGTCCCTCAGGATCACACTATGTTTGTCCAGTCTCCTCTCTTCTCACCACAGGTCACTCACTGCAAGCAGAATTGACGATCATTCAGACCATGTAACATAGAATATGTATTTATCTATTTATATGAAAATAATTAACCAGATATTATATTAATCAACTTAAAGGGAACCTGTCAGCAGAAATTTCCCCTAAACCTAACAGATTCCCCCTCTGCAGCTCCTGGGCTGCATTCTAGAAAGGTCCCTGTTATTATTGGGCCCCCTTTCTGACCAAAAAAAAGAGTTTATAAAGAGGTACCTTTTTGGCTTCGGATTCTATAAATCAGACACGGGGGCGGGCAGCCTGATGGCCGTTATTCTGCCCCCTGGTCCTGTATGCCGCCCCCATCGCTGATTTCCATACTTTTGGACGCCGCCCACTGCTCCAGCCATCCCCGCGCATGCCCAGTGCCAGTCTCATGGGACTGAGCACTGTGACTGCTGGTGACGTGTGCGCAGGCAAGTGATTATGGGCGGGACTGTGACTGTTATCAGCAAGTACCCGCCCATAATCTCGTGAGCGCGCAAACCTCTCCAGCGTCACACTGTGCTCAGTGTAGATGCTAGACTGTATGGGCTGCTTCCAGGGATGACGTCCCTTTGTCACGTGATAGGGGCATGTTCAAAATACTATCACGTGACAAAGGGATGTCATACCTGGAAGCAGCCCATACAGTCTAGCATCTACACTGAGCACAGTGTGACCGCTGGAGAGGTTTGCGCGCTCACGAGATTATGGGCGGGTACTTGCTGATAACAGTCACAGTCCCGCCCATAATCACTTGCCTGCGCACACGTCACCAGCAGTCACAGTGCTCAGTCCCGTGAGACTGGCACTGGGCATGCGCGGGGATGGCTGGAGCAGTGGGCGGCGTCCAAAAGTATGGAAATCAGCGATGGGGGCGGCATACAGGACCAGGGGGCAGAATAACGGCCATCAGGCTGCCCGCCCCCGTGTCACATTTATAGAATCCGAAGCCAAAAAGGTACCTCTTTATAAACTCTTTTTTTTGGTCAGAAAGGGGGCCCAATAATAACAGGGACCTTTCTAGAATGCAGCCCACGAGCTGCAGAGGGGGAATCTGTGAGGTTTTAGGGGAAATTTCTGCTGACAGGTTCCCTTTAAAGTATATTTTGTTGTATTAATAGATGAGACAGGTATAATATCATTGGTCTAATATATTTTATGACACGAATAGTTACACAAATGTGTCTGAAAAATTATTTATATACTGTAGAAATATCCTTTTTTCACTGGACTTAGCAAAGTGAAATGATTGTTGTAGAAGAATCCAATTATCCCTCCAACTTTCCTGTTATCCAACCCACCGCCAATTACAGTTATCACTTTTCTTGGCCTCTCTGTGGGAACCCTGCTATAGGTGACCACAACTGGTGGCATACTGTGTTCTAGAATATGATCCTGTCTTTTACATGCACATAGACTGCCCCTCTGTATATTGTCCCCTGCACACATGCTGCCCCTCTGTATATCATCCTCCCACACACACTACCCTTCTGTATAATATCCCCACACACTGCTCCTCACAACACTTTGTTAAGAAAGAAGTAGTGGGCACTACAGTGTAATAAATATAAATAAAGGGAAGGATGCTTACAAAATCTATGTAAAAATTGTAACATAAGAGGAAAAAAGCTGCATAGTAAAAAAAAAACCGTGCACACACAGCTATTTAGATATAAACATGGCTTTGATTGATACAAAACATATAAGGCTGACAAAAACAAAGTTTAAAAACATGATTGACAAGAGAAAAAGAATTGATGAAATAGGGGTATGGAGTGGACATAATAATCCATTAATTATCCCAAATTAAGTAGCAGGGCTCTGATGAAAGAATGCACAATAAGTATATAAACAAGGCAGTGTCCGCAGATAAATAATATTACCCCAAAACACACACTACTTGATTGTAGAGCCTCATCATAAAGGTAATGTGGCAGTAAGTCAATAGAGGGTGTAAAAGATGAATAATAAGACTTACGTAGTGAATGCAACACAGTCAATGAGATTAAACAATGCAAAATATATAATACAATAAAAAACTGTTGGAAAATATATATATCCCCCTCCTGGGCACATTCTAGTATATATGTCCCCATCTTAGTTTCTGTCCCCTTCCTGGCATATATATCCCCCCTCCTGGTATATCTCCCCATCCTGGGCCTCTTTTTGGCATATATATCCCCTTCTTGATATATATGTCCCCACTCTTGCATATATATGTTCACATCCTGGGCCCCTCCTGGTAATAAGTCCCATTCCTGGTATATATGTCCCCCTCTTGGACCCGTCATGGTATATATGTCCCCATCCTAGTTTATTTGTCCCTTTCCTAGCATATATGTCCTCCTCCTGGTATATATGCCCCCTTCCTAGTTTATTTTCCCTTCCTGGTATATATGTTCCCCTCCTGGTATATGTCCCCATCCTGGGCGCCTTCCTGGTATATATGTCCCCTTCCTGATATATATATCCCCATTCTGGTATATATATATGTTCTAATCCTGGGAAACTCCTGGTATATATGTCCCATTCCTAGTACATATGTCCCCATTCTGGGCCATTCCTGGTATGTATGTCCCCCTCTTGGTATCTATGTTCCCTCCTGGGCCCTCCTGGTATATATGTCTCCATCCTGGTATAAATGGCCCATCCTGGGCCCCTCTTGGTATATATGCCCCCTCCTAGGCCCATTCTGGTATACATGTTCCCATCCTGGTTCTTGTCCCCTTCTTTCTATATATGGCTTACTCCTTGTATATATGTCCCTTTCCTGGGCCCCTCATGGAATATATGTCACCCTTCTGGTTTATATGGCCCTCTCTCAGAATATATGCCCCTCTCCTGGTATATATATATATATATATATATATATATATATATACATATGTCCACATACTGGTAAATATGTCTCTATTCTATCTCTAATGCAAAACAAATTAAATAATCATTTTACTCACCCGAACCAGGTCCCACGTCACGCGACTTACTTTCTGTGCCATATATTTCAGATGGATGTGTACCCTCATGTGCACATCCAGCTAAAGCAGTGACTGGAGTCGGTGGGCTACCCCAACTCCAACCCCGGCCCCTGCAATTATCCCGCTCCTGCAATCATACCCTCCCGTCTACAGCTCATGGAGCACTTACCTTTTCCTGTCGGCTGCTGCGTCCTTGTCAGCTCCACAGCTTTGTGTTACCCACAGCAGTGTGATGAGGTTGCAGAGTGATGACCTCATCACACTGCTGCACGCTGGCCCATGGGATGACGCACCTGGCTCTGCCCGTTTCCACCACATGGCTAATTTGCATGTGATTCACCTGATATTCATCGCATGCAAATTTGCCATGTGTAGTGGCCGAAGTGACACGGCCGGCCCCCTCTGCTGTGGCTGTGACTGGGGCCCAGTGAAGACAGGGGCCTGGGGCTTAATAAAGCTTAGTAATTGCCCCCCTTTTCACCAGGTCCCATACACCAGTAAGTGTTCTAATGCCCTGATGGCAGCACTGGTCACTGGTGCAAGGTAAGGTTTTAATACTAGACTAAGACTGTCCTAATTGGGCACTATTGCTCCTATTTCACTACACCAACTTATACTCTAGCTCATTCTTTTGGTTTTTCAATGAGCTGTACACAATATAACTTAACAACACTACATTCTTGAGAACATTCTTGAGAACAGAGAGGATTTTTAAGAATGATTTTTTAGACGTAAATTGAAAATATGATTGTGTCAGGTTTCCGGGTTTTCCAGTCCTCTTTTGAAAAAGCTTGCCCTCGGTTAACATGGAGTTCTGTGTTCTGTTGCCCTACTTCCTGTCCAGCTGCTTAAAAGGCCGCCTCTAAGCTTAGTCCAGTGCCTGAGTATACTGCTTGCTGTGTGCTCCTGCTTTGCTGCTGCTGCTACTTGATTACCTTTGGATCCTCCTGGAAATCTACCGACCGACTCTGGACCATACCCGGTTTCTTCAAACTGTGCCCGGACTCCGTCTGCCGTCTTTTGTCAGCACGTCTGCCCGGTTTCTTCCGGTTCATAACCATTCTGGACTTTCATTCCGTACGGACACTTCTGGACTTTACCGCTTGCCCCTTGTGTCCCGGCTGCGGCGCATTTAGGCCTTCCGGGGTTGATTGCCGGACAGTCCCTGTATAGGGGTTCGCTCTGGTGGTCTCCCTGGGGGAGTCCGGTGCGTGGCCCCGGGAATCCCCTTCGCTCCGTTTCAGAAAGGTATTTTTCTTGTGTTTGTTATACTGTGTATTTCCGTTGTGTATCTACCGTGGTTACATATCATAAAAACATCTTGTACCACAAACTCGTCTCTGGCTGTCATTGCCCTAACGCTATCGAAATCCTCAAAACATACAATAGTATTACAGATTGTTTTTGTACCGCCCCTGCAGCAGTCGGACTGCTTGGATCCGTGGTTGCTGTGGCTCGAGGGTCTCCGGACCTGGGGGCTTGCGGCCACTCGTAAATGAAAGGGGGTTATTTACAGGGGATTAGTGTTCATGACACCACCCGTGGTTCGCGGCAAGGGTAGTACCGCCGCTGCCGATGGGAGTACCCGGGGGAGATGGAGTGGGGCAGCCAGATGACGTTCCCTCCATGGGTAGGGAGGCCCCGGGACTCTGGATGATGGGGATGTGGGGAAGCGTGGTGCAGGCCAGGCGGAGCAGCGTACTCACGCAGACCATGTGGATGTTGGTGTGACCATTAAGCAGACTCTGACACAGGAGTAAAACAAGTCTCTGGGTGCCGCTGCCACTCTGGGGAGCTTGTCCCGGAATCCGTCCCGTTGGTATTGCTAGCGGTCTGGAGCCTGCCTGCATGTGCTCGTGTTTAGCCGTTTTTGAGTGACCCCTCAGCCTGAAGCTGTCGGGGTCCCGCTCCCTATAGTTACATAGAGGAGCTGTGCTCTCGATAGCTGACACTTGGGATTTCAATGGGCCGCATAAATTGGAAAGCCCTATCCCCCTCGTTGTGTTGGTGCCTTCGATCTCTGAGCTCTTGGGCAAAGTTCATAGACTATCTTCCACAAGTTAATTATCAGGTTGCGTGAAGCTACTGCCTGATCTAGGGTCCAGTACCCTGCCATGCTTGATAGCAGTCCGGTTACTAGATTTTCCAGTGACGACCGTTCTCCAAAACGAAGTCTGGGCACCCTTCTCCAATACCCTGCGACTAGGTCTCTAACTCCTCCGGTTCCAGACCACCATCTGCGACCTAACCAACATCTCCTAGGGAGCTACAACTCCCTCAGCTCCTCACTCTCTGAGGGCTACTACTCGACTGACTATGTCCCTCCCACCAGTCTGCCTGACCTCTAGGCGGGTGGCCCTTTTCCAGCTAGACCACCACCCACTGGTGTGCCTGACAGGGTGTGGTGTGAGGTGTGGCTAGGATTTGAATGCTGATGGAAACAATACCAATAGTTAGGATCCCAGAACCATGGAGGGAGAGTTCTGCACCATATGAAAAAAGAGTTCAGTTCCCTGTGACACCCAGATAAGATCAGGGGCGTCACATTTTCAGTTTAAGAGCTTGAGACAACCTCTTAAAGGAAATAAAAAATTGGGGAATATGCAGAGTTCTGTATGACTGGCCAAAAGTTAATTTTTAATTTTTACCTGGAATTTTTAATTAAAAGGATAATCTTATCTGAAAAAGTTATGACATATCACTAAGCTACAACACAAAAGGATTGGTGAGAGATGGACCAATGAGACCCAGAGAATAACAAACCAATTTGATTTTTGCCTTTGCCCTTCATTCATCGAAATCATATTCGGAATCCATTTAATCTTTCCATACTGTCTTTCCATACTGTGCAGATATATCAGTCGCGGTCATCAATTTTGATGGCTCCCATTCACATTACACAAAAGTTGTCTAAGGCCCCATGCGCATGCTGCATTTTTTGCTGTATTTTGGGGTCCAGTTTGTGGCACAAAACTGGATGTACTTCCTTCCCCAGCAAAGTCTGAGATTTAAATTTTGCTGTCCGCATGTTGCTTTTTTTATGGCTGCAGTTTTGTGGTGACCACAAAACTGCAGCATGTCAATTCTTTTTGAGTTTTTCCCCTTGTTTTTCACCCATTGAATTCAATGAAAAAACGTATTGTAAAAAATGCATCGAACACAAATGCGTTTTTGGATGCATTTTGTGTCACAGGCTGCGTTTCTGTGATCACAGGGTGCAGTTTTGTGGTGAACACAAAACTGCAGCGGGTGGACATACCCTAAAGGGGGCTTTACACGCTACGACATCGCTAATGCTAAGTCGTTGGGGTCACGGAATTGGTGACGCACATCCGGCCGCATTAACGATGCCATTGCGTGTGACACCTATTAGCGATTTTGCATCGTCGCAAAAACGTGCAAAATCGCTCATCGGTGACATGGGGGTCCATTCTCAAATATCATTACTACAGCAGTAACAAAGTTGTTCCTCGTTCCTGCGGTAGCACACATCGCTCCGTGTGACACCGCAAGAACGAGGAAGCTCTCCTTACCTGCCTCCCGGCCGCTATGCGGAAGGAAGGAGGTGGGCGGTGTTCTGCCTTCGTCCACGTGTGAGCTGTGTGGACTCCGGCATACAGCTAACCTTCATCCACTGTTTCAATAAACAGACTGTGTTGCCTTTAAGTCTTTATTTATTAAATGATGATGGATAGGTGGATGATCATAAGAAATGGATGATTGATTGGTAAAAACTATAACAAAAGATACAAATCCATATCAGTACAGGCATATCACAAATAACAGAATGACATACATAGTAGTACTGGTATTTACAGAATCTGCATAACATAGAGAGCAATGCATATGACTGAATACAACATTTACACTGCTGATGCCGCCCTACACCTGCTCTGCATGTATCACAGCCTATGCAATCTGAGTAGAGCCACTGCCACTTCACAGTGCCTACATAACAACTGTACACATATTCCAACACAAATATGTAGTCTAGTACAATGATTCCTACCGGGATCCATTAGTCAGGAGGAACGATTGAAGAAAAGGAACTGGAGCCGGCCATAGCACCTCTGAATCCTATGGAGACACCAAGACATCTGCGTCTCCAACTCAGTAAGGGAAGGGAAAAGGGGCAGTCCAAGGAAGTATCTTTTCCTTAAAGCAACAGGCTCCAAACCACAGAAATACTGTAGAGATGTATGAGGAAAACATAAGAAAGCCAACAGTGACCTCTTGTGGGCAACAAACGATATTACCCTTATCCTATTTAATGAATAGAAGACAGAACACTCCCCGCTTGGCGTTAACCAATGCCACTATTGGACTCCTGAGGGGATAACAACAACACAAGTTCAGTGACTGGTCTGGTGAACAGTTTGTTCTCTCCGAGCTTGCTCACTCTGACCTCTACCTTGCGTACTCTCCCATCCTTGCTGGGAAAGGGTTTGGTGACTAGGCCGAGTGGCCACTCATTTCGGTGTGATTGACTGTCCTTTACAAGTACCACATCGCCAAGTCTGATGTTTGGATGGTCTTTCTGCCATTTTGTTCTGGTTTGCAGAGTGGAGAGATATTGTTTCCTCCATCTGTCCCAAAAGGCATTGGACACGTTTTGTACTTGCCTCCATTGTCTTCTGTAGAGGTCTTTCTCGGTGAATTCTCCAGGTGGAGCTCCTGGGACACAGGTTTTCTGTGTAAGTAACATGGCAGGAGTAAGAACTGTTGAGTCTCCAGAATCTCCAGAAAGAGCTGTCAATGGCCTAGCATTCATGATAGCTGTAACTTCGGCCAAGAACGTAGTCAAGCTTTCGTGGGTAAGTCTGGTGTTTGCTTGCAAGAGGATAGAATCTAGAATCTTGCGTGCAATTCCTATCATTCTTTCCCAGGTGCCTCCCATGTGCGAAGAGTGTGGCGGGTTGAAGGTCCAGGTGCATCCTTGCTCACCTAGGTACCTCTCTACATTTGTAATGTATAGATTGGAAGGGATTTGGAGTTCTCTTGCTGCTCCAATAAAGTTTGTGCCTCTATCAGAACGAATGTGCTTCACAGGGCCTCTGATAGCAATGAAGCGTCGAAGTGCATTTATGAAACTTGAAGTGTCCATAGATTCTATTACTTCAATATGAACAGCTCTGACAGACAAACAGGTGAATAGAACTGCCCAACACTTTGCTTCGGCATGGACCTTCCTAGTGCGTCTTGTAGCTACGGACCAGGGGCCGAACACATCCAGTCCAACGTTGGTGAAAGGGGGTTCAGTACTGAGCCTGTCAGGTGGAAGATTAGCCATCTTCTGGTTTTGAAACATGCCACGAAGTTTGCGACACGTAACGCAGTTGAAGATGAGTTTGCTCACGCTTCTCTTCGCTCCGACTATCCATAGTCCAGCCGCTCGTAGACTCCCTTTGGTAAACAAACGACCTTGATGTCTCACCAAGATGTGATGATGTTGAATGAGCAAGGTTGTGACGTGATGACGTCCGGGAATTATTACCGGGTGTTTCTCTGAGACTTCTACCTTAGCTTCTTGAATGCGGCCACCTATTCTCAGCAGCCCATCTTTGTCAATGAACGGGTCGAGTTTCCTCAACGCACTGTCTCTAGGAATGGGTAGTCCTTTGTCGAGATTGTCTATCTCCTTGTTGTAGGCTTCATTTTGTACAACATGGAGTATTGTAATCTTGGCTTTCTCTAGGTTGGGAGCAGTAAACGCATGCTTGCAGTGATGCCAACCTTTACTGCATCTCTGATTTGTTGGTAGTTCGGACTTGTAAAACTGAGTCACGTGTAGTAAAAAAGCGATGGCTCTAACAAGTGAGTTCCAGGTTGAGAATCTACTGAACCGATGAGATCCGAGGTGACGTCTTGAAACCACTGTATGAAGAGCTGACACTTGAGGACGAAGGTCTTCATCGACATCTGGATCCACCAGTTCGAATGTATCGGGCCTGCTGATGTAGGATGTTGTTCGGTACAGGAAGGCAGGGCCTGTGAACCATGTAGTGTCCTTAAGGTGACTTGGTGCAACGGATCTAGTCGCATGGTCGGCGGGATTGTGATGAGTAGATACGTAATGCCACTGATCAGGGCAAGTTGATCTTCTTATTCTCAATACCCGGTTGCTGACGTAGACATAGAAGCGTCGTGTTTCGTTGCAGATGTATCCTAGTACCACCTTGCTGTCAGTGTAGAACTCTGCATCTTTGGTCTCCTGATTCATTCCATCTGAGATAAGTTCAGCCAGCTCTACTGCAAGGACGGCAGCACAGAGTTCCAGTCTAGGTATCGTGTGTTCACGGAGTGGCGCCAGTTTTGTCCGACTCATGACGAACCCAATATGGATCTGTTCATTCACATCAGTGGTTTTAAGGTATACTACCGCTGCGATTGCTTTGACTGATGCATCGCAGAAGATACAAAGTCTTTGAGATTTGACTTCGGTGGATGGCACAGGAGCGTATGGTCGGTTCACATGAAGATCGGTCAAGGCCTCGAGAGACTTCCTCCACTCTGCCCACAGGTCTGCTTTTTCTGCCGGAAGTGGATCATCCCAATCAGATGTCTCTTGGGTGAAGTCTCTTAGCATCATTTTACCTTGGACGGTAACTGGAGCTACGAATCCCAGAGGATCGTACAAACTATTCACAAAGGAAAGGACACCTCTACGTGTGAAGGACTTTTCTTCTTTGTTGATCTGAAAGGTGAAGGCATCTGTCTTCAAGTCCCAAAGTAGTCCTAGGCTCCGTTGCATGAGAAGAGAGTCGATGCTCAGGTCTATGCCCTTCAGATCACTGGAATAGTCTTGAGAGGGAAAGGCTTCCATCAGTTCTCGGCTATTGGATGCAATCTTATGCAACCTTAAGTTGGACTGAGCGAGCATTTCTTGAGCTCTTTTTAGAAGACTGATTACTGCCTCATTTGTGGGTGTGGATTTCAAGCAGTCGTCTACGTAGAAATCCTTTTCCACAAAGGATCTGACATCCGACCCGTACTTCTCTTCACCTTCTTTGGCGGAATTCCTGAGACCGTAGATAGCCACTGCGGGGGAAGGACTATTCCCGAAGATGTGTACCCTCATCCGTTACTCTATGATGTCTTTATCTGGGTCGTTGTCACGGTACCAGAAGAACCTCAGGTAGTTTCTGTGTTCCTTTTTGACGAGAAAGCAGTGAAACATCTGTTGGATGTCAGCCATAAATGCCACCGTATCTCTGCGGAAACAGAGTAGAACTTCCAGGAGTCTGTTGTTGAGGTCCGGGCCAGATAGTAGGACATCATTCAACGAGACGTCTTCGCACTTGGCACTTGAGTCGAACACCACTCTTATTTGGCCTGGCTTTTTAGGATGGTACACTCCGAAGATGGGTAAGTACCAGCGTTCCTCAGAGTCCCGTAGTGTAGGTGCGATCTCTGCATGGTTATTTCGGAATATCTTCTCCATGAAGGTAAAGAAATGTTCTCTCATCTCGGGAGACTTCTTGAGCTTGTGTCTGAGGGAGACAAATCGACTGTAGACCTGTTTCCTGTTGTTGGGTAGGCGTTGTCTCCGTGGTCGGAATGGTAAGGGTGCCACCCAGCTGTTCGACTTGTCTTTGGTTATTTCTTGGTCCATGATATCCAAGAACATCCTGTCTTCTATGGACATTGCTGTTTTGTTGTCCTCTTTGGTCCTGTGGAAGACTGTACAGCCTATGTGGTCTTGTTCGCCCTCACAAGCGTGGTCTTCGTTGGAAGGAACTGCGAAAGGACATGGCAGAGGAGTACTGCTTGGTAATTCCTTTACCAACAGACTGTTGTGACATGGTCGGAAGAAAGACGGACGTCCATTTTCTAGTGTGTTGGTGAGCATACTGTTGACTGAGGCTGGCTTGTGTGCTCCTCCTAGACAGACATCTCCTATTACGACCCATCCTAGGTCAAGTCTCTGCGCATATGGAGCGTTCTGGGAGCCGTTAATGGACTCTCTAGCCTTATGCACACGTAGCATGTCTCTTCCAAGGAGTAAGGCTATTGGAGCTTCTGAGTCCAGTTCTGGAATCAGGTGAGCTATACGCTTCAGATGGGGGTGATGAGCTGCTACCTGTGGTGAAGGTATCTCGGACCTGTTGTCAGGAATCTGGTTGCACTCCAGTATGGTAGGTAATGATAGGCAGGTCTGGCCATCTATGGATTCCACCTTGTACCCGCTTGCCTTCCTCCCCGCCGTCTCAACGGTACCTGAACATGTCTTCAAGGAGTAGGGAGAACCGGGGCCTGCAATGTTGAAACTGCTGAAGAAGATGGACTTGGCAAGAGACCTGTTGCTCTGATCGTCCAAGATCGCATAGATCTTAATTGCTTTGTCCCTGCGGCCTGCTGGGTAGACTCTGACAAGGCAGATTTTTGAACAGGACCTTCCTCCTGTGAGTCCTTTACAGATCTCCGTACATTGAGAGGTAACCACCGTGGTGTCTTCATCAGTGTTCTTCTGTTTTCCATCGTGTTCTTCTGCTTGCGGCAACGCTCGTGTAGGTGGTCCAGGGTGTAAGGCTGTATTGTGATCCGTGCTGTCACATTCTGCACATTTCACGCTAGCTTCGCAGTTCCTGGCCATGTGCGATGTTGCAGCACAGCATTTGAAGCAGATGTTGTGTTCCTTGAGGAAGCCTTTGCGATCCTCTAGAGACTTCTCCCTGAAGGCTCTGCATTTTAGTAGAGGATGTGGTTTCCGGTGTAGAGGACACTGTTTACTGATATCCTGGGGTTTGTTCTCTTCTGGAGGATGCTTACTCTCTTTGTGAGCAGGACCTGAGGAGACAATGTTAGTTTTGTGGACCGCCACGGGTGTCCTACTGGGTTTGACACCGGGGGCGGTGGTACATGACAGAGTAAAATCAAAACTAGGGTCATTTCTGATTTTAGCTTGCTGAGCTACAAAACCTACAAATACGGTAAAAGGAGGGAATGGCGCGTTATGTGTTTGCTTATACCGTGAACCGTGTGAGACCCACTTTTCTTGTAGATTGTAAGGAAGTTTTTGCACTATCGGATTGACACCCCTAGCGGTATCCAAGAATGCCAATCCGGGCAAATCTCCTTCCTCTTGGGCAACCTGTAACTCTACTAAGAGATCGCTTAGCTCTCTTAGCCTTTGAAAGCCTTTGGGTCCTATCTTAGGGAAGTCATCAATTCTTTTAAACAGAGCATTTTCAATAACTTCTATGGACCCATAGCATTCATCAAGTCTCTTCCACGCCAAGTGTAGACCTTTGGGTGGGTTTTTAATGTTAATGTCTCTTAGTCTTTTGGCGTGTTCTACCGATTCACTACCAAGCCATTTTACCAGGAGGTCTAACTCCTCACTACAAGAAAGGTCCAAACCTCTTATGGTGTTCTGGAACGAGGCTCGCCACGACCTATAATTCTCGGCACGATCATTGAACTTTACAAGTCCTTTTGTGACCAGATCTCGACGAGCAAAGAACTTTGCAAAGTCCATGGTGGCTTGGTCAGTGCTGGTGCGAGCCGGTGTATAGTCGTGTCTATTGTGTGGTGTATCACCATACCTGTAGGGTGTTTCCGCCTTCGGAAAGTCAGCATAGTACCTCCCCGGAGAGAAATGTGTCTCTTTGTGGTAAAATGGTGGTTGTACCTTCCGCCCTGTGGAATAGTAGTTTTGGTGAACCTCCTCGTGCTGTACACTCTCTTGCTTGAAGCGGTGTAATTCAAGGTTGGATGGCTGGCCGTCTGCATAGTCTGTTTGGTGAAGCACATCTGAGCTGTCATCTATCCTGGAGTATTGGTAGATGTATTCTGCGACGCGCTGTGCTGGATCCTGCTGGTTTAGGTCCGGCCCAAGAACATCGCTACGTCTTCCTTCGGGTTGCTCTGCCGCTTCCAGGACCTCTGCCTTGGCTATTGCGGCCGCTGTCTCCTTTTCTACGGCAAGTCTTTCTAGAGTCAGTTGCAGACGTGCATTCTCTGCTTCTTGTTCTGATTGCAGACGTGCACTCTCTGTCTGTTTTAGTTTGAGTTGCATTTCCCGTTCAGCGAAGGAGGACCTCACTTTAGCTGCTTCGGCCTCAGCGCGGGCGACGGCAGCAAGCTCCCTAATTGAGGATTTAGTAGAGCTTGCCCGTGACCTTGTCTTCAGGGAAGACGCTCGGCTGACAGACATTGTGCACTTGGCTGCAGACTATTTTAGCGGGAAACAGAGTCTATTTGCGGACGGCCTTCCGCGTGATGGAGAGTGGAATGGTGGTTTCTGGCGTACTGCGGTCTAGTCACTGCGGCTGTATGGTGGCTGCTGCGACATCCATATGCGGTACAGCGTGGATGTTAGCGGTCCCGTACTACAGCCTGCGACCGGCTATCTTTACTGGAGCTGGACTGCGCTCTTGTTCTATGTAGCTGTATGGCGGCTGCTGTAATACCCGTGTGCCGTGTAGCGTGGGTGTTAGCTGTCCCGTACAGTTCGTACAATCGCTGCCTGCGACCAGCAGCCCGTTTTTACTGTTCTGCCTTCGTCCACGTGTGAGCTGTGTGGACTCCGGCATACAGCTAACCTTCATCCACTGTTTCAATAAACAGACTGTGTTGCCTTTAAGTCTTTATTTATTAAATGATGATGGATAGGTGGATGATCATAAGAAATGGATGATTGATTGGTAAAAACTATAACAAAAGATACAAATCCATATCAGTACAGGCATATCACAAATAACAGAATGACATACATAGTAGTACTGGTATTTACAGAATCTGCATAACATAGAGAGCAATGCATATGACTGAATACAACATTTACACTGCTGATGCCGCCCTACACCTGCTCTGCATGTATCACAGCCTATGCAATCTGAGTAGAGCCACTGCCACTTCACAGTGCCTACATAACAACTGTACACATATTCCAACACAAATATGTAGTCTAGTACAATGATTCCTACCGGGATCCATTAGTCAGGAGGAACGATTGAAGAAAAGGAACTGGAGCCGGCCATAGCACCTCTGAATCCTATGGAGACACCAAGACATCTGCGTCTCCAACTCAGTAAGGGAAGGGAAAAGGGGCAGTCCAAGGAAGTATCTTTTCCTTAAAGCAACAGGCTCCAAACCACAGAAATACTGTAGAGATGTATGAGGAAAACATAAGAAAGCCAACAGTGACCTCTTGTGGGCAACAAACGATATTACCCTTATCCTATTTAATGAATAGAAGACAGAACAGGCGGAATGTTCATCCCGCTCATCTCCGCCCCTCCGCTTCTATTGGGCGGCGGTTCAGTGACACTGCTGTGACATCGCTGTGACGCTGAACGAACCACGAGTACCGGTACCGATATCGCAGCGTGTAAAGCGGCCTTAAGGCTATGTGCCCATGTTGCGTTTTTACTAGAGATGAGCAAACCTCTAGAGGCTCGAGTTCGGTTCGGCGAGCCGTTCGACGAACCTCTCGAACCCCATTGAAAACAATGGGAGGCAATCACAAACACATAAAAACACATTATAAATGTACACATACAGTTAATAAACATTGCCTGCCATAACACTTACAGGTCCCCGCGACGCGTCCTGCACTTTGTCTCCCGCCGCTTTTCCTTCCGATAATCGCTGCGTCCTCCTGGTAACCAGCACTGATGATAGGACCCATCGTGACGTCAAAATAGCATGTGACCAGTCACGTGTCTATTATCTCATTGACTACACACTGGTCACATGGCTATGACGTCATGCTGTGTCCTGTCAGTGCATCTCTCCGGTACGCGGTGCTCGTTTGAGCATGTCCGTGTACCGGCAAAATGTTCTGGAAGGCTCGAGATTTGATGTTCCTTGCCTGCTGTCCTGACGAATGGAGCTGTGACTCCTGAAACGCGTTGACATGTGCATGCTAATAAAAGAAGCATAAATCTCCTCCGAATCCGAGTCCTTGGCGCGGATTTACAATCCGTTTCCCGTTTACTCTCTGTTATCGTTCCTGCATGTGGACGCTCTTTACAGAGTTAGCCACATGCAGGGACTAGCTGTCACAGCCGGTAAATAGCGGCATCGGGAATCACGTGATCGGAGCACCATTGCTATGGTAACCCGTCTTTCAGCGGTGACGTCACCGCTTACAGCACGCAGCGGCACCGGGAATCACGTGATCGGAGCACCGTTGCTATGGTAACCCGTCTTTCAGCGGTGACATCACCGTTTACAGCCAGCAGCCTCTGATCACTCATGGAGTGAAAAGACTGAACGGGGGAGCAGCAGCGTTCTTCCTCCAATTCTGTGCTGCTGATGTAGCAGAGCTGCATGGGTTGAAGGAGAAAGAAGACAGAAGACCATAGATCGTGGAGGGATGAGAGGGAGTAATAAACATGGAGTCTCTAAGTGTGTCTGTATATTTATTTCTATTAAAGTATTTTTTCTCTGGGTGGTGTCTTTTTTTTTAACCCTTTATTGGAGATTGTTAATTGCCGGGTCAAACTTGCCTGACATTAAGAATATCTGGCGTAATACTAGCTAGTAAAACAAAGCTAATATTAACTCATTATTACCCAGCGAGCCACCATCACCAGGGCAGCTGGAAGAGTTGGATACAGCGCCAGATGATGGCGCTTCTATGAAAGCGCCATTTTCTGGGGCAGCTGCGGACTGCAATTCGCAGCAGAGGGGCCCAGAAAGCTCAGGCTAACCTGTGCTGCGGATTCCAATACCAGCTGCCTGGTTGTACCTGGCTGGACACAAAAATGGGGCAAAGCCTACGTCGTTTTTTTTTTTTTAATTATTTCATGAAATTCATGAAATAATTAAAAAAATGCTTCCCTAAATTTTTAGTTCCCAGCCAGGTACAAATAGGCAGCTGGAGGTTGGGGGCAGCCGTACCTGCCTGCTGTACCTGGCTAGCATACAAAAATATGGCGAAGCTCACGTAATTTTTTTCCTAGTTTTTTGGCAAAAAAAATAAAAAATGCTTCACTGGATTTCCCATTGCCAGTGAAGGTAACACCAAGTAGTGAGGGTTAGCAGCCAGTAGCTGCTTGGATTACCCTTAGCTAGCAATACAAAAAATGCAGCGGAAGCCCATATATATTTTTTTTAATTATTTATTTAAATAACTAAAAAAAATGGGCTTCCCTGTATTTTGAGTGCCTGACATCACAGTGCTGTAAAAATAAATCATTAAAAAAAATGACGTAGCGCTCCACGGTATTTTTGATTCTCAGCACAGATAAAGCAGACAGCTACGGGTTGCCACCCCCATCTGCCTGGCGTTACCTTGGCTGGCAATCAAAATACAGGGAAGCCCATTAATTTTTTTTATTTAAAAAAATAGTTAAAAAAAAAATGACGGGGGCTCCCCCCATTTTTGATAGCCAGGTAGGGTAAAGCAGACGGCTGTAGCCTGAAAACCACAGCTGGCAGCTTTACCGTGGTTTGTGATCCAATGTGGAGGTCACCCCAGGCTCTTTTTTTATAATTATTTTATAAATATTAATAATTACACAATAAAAGTAGGGTCCCCCCCAAATTGGATCACCAGCCAAGGTAAAGCGGACAGCTGTGGTCTGGTATTCTCAGGTGGGAAGGTCCATAGTTATTGGCCCTTCAAAGCCTAAAAATAGCAGGCCGCAGGCGCCCCAGAAGTGGCGCATCCACTAGATGCGCCAATCCTGGCGCTTCACCCCAGCTTATCCCGTGCCCTGGTGCAGTGGCAAACGGGGTAATAAATGGGGTTGATACTAGCTGTAAGGTCACCTGATATCAAGCCCAGCAGTTTGTGATGTCATGGCATCTACCAGATACCCGACATCACAAACTGTCAGTACTAACAAAAAATAATAGACAAAAAAACCTGTATTTGAAAAAACACTCCCCCAAAACATTCCCTCTTTCACCAATTTATTGTAAGAAAAAAAATAAGGGGGTCCCATGATGACTCTGGACCGTCTAGAATATGGGGGGACACGCTCAGGGAACGTATCCCCCATTTTCTAGGAGTGCAGACCCTCCATGGGAGGAGTGTGGGTGCAATGAATCTGCACCCACTCTCCCCGGGTCCACAGCAGCAGAGTTCATGTCATAACTGTTTCTACCAAAGCTGCAATGCCCTGCTCATGAGGTAAGGGCATGCCTAATCAGGAGAACTATTCTACATTTCCAAATATTGGTATTTGCTGATATTACTGCTATTCCACCTACTACATATTGGGGATAGGATCTTGGAGATGGAATACCCCTTTAAGTCCAGTTATCCAGCTAAATGAATACTAAACAGAGCTCGCTATCTAGACATATTTTCTTGTGGCGTATAACGGACTCTCATGTTTGGTAGTCGTTCAACAGAAATAGCACATACCTCCATTTGGAAAGGTAGTATAGCTCTCCTGATCAACTATGTTCCTTACCTCATGACCAGGGCATTGCAGTAGCTTACAGATGCATGGTTACCACCACTCACTGTGTCTGAACACAGGAAGCTGAGATGACAGCCGCTCTGTGCATGCGGCAGCGTCTGTTGTGAAGGAGGGGGCCGCGGGGGATGAACACTGCACAGGTACCGTGGGACACTGGGGAACACCGATGGGGTTATAGGTGGTGACCTGGCAGGGCCTGGGGAGGAGTTTTCTGTCGCATGTGTCATGGCACATGCGACAGAAATCAGAGGAGTAGGGTGAATGCGGCCAGCGTGCTGCTGTGCGTGCGGCCATCTTGGATTTCCGGGAGGGGGTCAGGGGGGGCACTTTGGCAACACCGGGGGACCGGAGGGGACCGGGGAGGAGATTTATCTCCCATCTGACATATTTGTTCATGCCAGATGGGAGATAAATAATTTTTTACCGGCGCTGTCATTTACTGTAACGTGATCATTGGTATACAGTGTATACCGGTGATCACGTCAGCGGGGACCGGAAAACCGGCCTGAATCATAATCTCCAGGGTTTCAGCTACCCTCTGAAACTCCGGAGATTTTCTGACGCTGGGGGGGGGCTATTCACTTATTTCTGCCTGCTGTTTATAAACGGGAGATCAGAATAAGGCTACATTCTCACGACCGATCCGTTTTTGCGGTCCACAAAAAACGGTCTGTTTTATTCACGGATGCATGCATCCGTTTGGCATCCGTTTCCGTTCCCTATACGGTCCAAATGTCATCCGTTTGTCATCCATTTTTTTTCCGTACTGCAAAAAACTGAAGGAGGGAAAATACATAAATTTACCCAGGATCCATAGCTTCAACCTACATTAGGCGGTCACATGTTCACTCCAGTGCCATTTTCTACTGCTTTTCACAGTGTAGAGCGCTCTGGTGATTTTCTTGTGCTTGTACACTTCATAATAGTCTTTTCTGTCATTATAATGGCAGAAAGACACATAATGTCCCACTCTCCTGCATTTTGTAATTTTGCTCCCTTTGGTGCCTTTCATATGGCACTAAGGGGTGCTTAACCTTGTATTTAGCCAAAAAAATAAAAATTTTTAAAAAAAAATGACGTGGGGTTCCCCCTATTTTTGATAGCCAGCTAGGGTAAAGCAGATGGCTGCAGCCTGCAGACCACAGCTGGCAGCTTCACCTTGGCTGGTAATCCAAACCTGAGGACACCCCACGCTGTTATTTTAAATTAAATAAATAGTTAAAAAAAAAAAACACTTGGGGGTCCCCCCAGGATTGGATCACCAGCCAAGGTAAAGCGGACAGCTGGGGTCTGATATTCTCTCAGACTAGGGAGGTCCATGGTTATTGGACTCTCCTCAGCCTAAAAATAGCAGGCCGCAGCCGCCCCAGAAGTGGCGCATCCATTAGATGCGCCAATCCTGGTGCTTCGCTCCAGCTCATCCCGTTGCCCTGGTGCGGTGGAAAACGGGGTAATATATGGGGTTAAAACCAGATGTGTAATGTTACTTGGCATCAAGCCATGGGATTCGTGATGTCAGGCGTTTATCAGATACCCGACATCACCAACCCAGTCAATAATAAAAAAAAATAGACGACAAACACATTTTTATTTGAAAAAACACTCCCCAAAACATTCCCTCTTTCACCAATTTATTAGAAAGAAAAACAAATCCAGGTCTGGTGTAATCCAAGGGGTTCCCATGACGATCCATACCATAGTCAATGTCCCAGTCAATGAAGAACAGAATGTTCCATATTGGCTGGAAGAGCAATGCAGTGACCTCAGCTAACATCAATAGGTCAGCCCAGGTCACTGCAGGGGATGACGAGTGCTGCTGTCAGGAGGATAGCGAGGTAAATTACCTGCGGTGATTGCTGCACTCCTGATAGCAGAGCTTTCACTGAGTTCAATGACCACCGCCTTCACAAACCAAGTATCGCGGGAGCCTGTGACGTCACCACTAGTCACAGTCTCGGGTTGGCAGCGAGAGGAGATGTGACAAGCGGCGGCCATGGAGGACAGTGACATTGCTGATGTCAGGAGGGCAGGACTTCATCACCGTAGGTAAGGCTAGGTTTCCGTTGTTTTGCATCAGTCACATGCGTTGCTTGACGCTTGTAACTGATGCGTTGTACAACGGATGACAAGAATAGAATTCATTGCGTGACTCCGTTGTAAAAGAGAGAACGATCATCTGATCACTCTCATTAGCTGGCCGGCTTTTGAGAACGAACAGATGATCTCCCGACGGCCGGCTAATGAGAGTGATCAGCTGATCGCTCACAGCAGTCGGCCGCCGAGAATGTGTGCGGATGGCGGAGTGCGAGGTGGGTGGAGCCGAGCGGGGCCATGTGTGCAGGCAGCAGAGTGTGAGGTGGGTGGAGCTGAGCGGGGCCATGTGTGCGGGCGGCGGAGTGCGAGGTGGGTGGAGCCGAGCGGGGCCATGTGTGCAGGTGGCGGAGTGTGAGGTGGGTGGAGCCGAGCGGGGCCATTTGTGCAGGTGGCGGAGTGCAAGGTGGGTGGAGCCAAGCGGGGCCATGTGGTGCTGAGTACGTCAGTGCCGGGGACTGCATAGCTGGGGACAGGTGAGTGTGAGTGTTTGTGTGTACATGCCGAGTGCAGGATGGGGCGGAGCCGAGCGGGGAATTGTTGGCTCCCTGCACACGTAGCCAGGGTAAATATCAGGTTACTAAGCAAAGCGCTTTGCTTGGATACCCGATATTTACCTTGGTTACCAGCTTACCGCAGGCTGCCAGCGATGGCTCCCTGCACACTGTAGCTGTAAAAAGCCACGCTTTTGGTGATCGAACCGTTCTCGAACGTAACTCGAACTGTCGAGCTTTTAGCAAAAACTTGAGCTCGAGCTCGAACACCCCCCAAAATCACTCGAACATGAAATTGGCGAACCTCGAACATCTCTCATCTCTAGTTTTTAAATGCGTTTCCGCAGCGTTTTCAACTGGAACGTTTTAATGCCAAAATGCATACGTTTTGATTTCCAAACAAAGTCTATGAGAAATAGGGATTTCTTGTGCGCACTATGCTGTTTAAAACGCTGCGTTAAATTTGCATATTTTTGGGCAAAAACTCAGCGTTTAAAGAAGCAACATGTCAATTGTTTTTGCCATTTGAGCTGCGTTTTGATAACATTAGAGTCAATGAGAAGATGCAAAAAGCATTAAACATCAAAATCCTAGCGTTTTACATGCTTTTTGGATGCAGAAAACAAGCATTTTTGACACTTTAATTGCATGCGTTTTTGACATTATATTAAAGGCATGATATGTCCCTTTACACACACACATAGTCCGACAATTAAAATTAAGAAAAACATTAATTTAACGTTATTTTATACATAAATATTAACAAACATTTATCATTTTAATAAAATCAGCTATTTTGTTTATGATTATAATCTTGATATTTGTTATAATTTTTTTTCCATTTTTTCATAGTGATTGAATGTGAAAACTTTATTTAGCAGTGTATTTGGCATCAAAATGCATCTGACTTTAAGCAATGAAAAAGCATCTAAATCGCGGTAAAAACGTGGCCAAAACGAGGTAAAAATGCAAGCGTATTTATAGCGTTTTTGTTGGGAAAAGCAACTTTGGCAAATACCATTTCTGCCAAAGTGTGCGTTTAGAACTGCAACTACCTCGACGCAACGTGGGCACATAGCCTAAAGACCCTGTCACACAAAGAGATAAATCTTTGGCACATCTGTGAAATCATGGACATATTGTTCCATTTGTACACAGCCACAAACCTGGCACTAATTGTCCACAATTTCACTGCAACCACAGATCTGCCGCAGATTTATCTCTGTGTGTGACAGGGCCTTTAGGCCTCATGTGTACGCTGCAGTTTTTGATGATTTTTTGGGTGCAGTTTAGGTCACCAAAAACTGCATGATTTTCCTTCCCCAGCAAAGTCTATGAGATTTCATATTTGCTGTGCATACGTTGCTTTTTTTTTTTGGGTGGGTGCATTTTTGTGGTAACCACAAAAATGCAGCATGTCAATTATTCTTGCTTTTTTCCCTGCATTTTTCACCCATTGGTGGTAAAAAAGAAGCATCAATAACGCATGGTGAAAAAACGCATCAAAAACGCATGGATTTTTTTATGCGTTTTTTGCCGGAAGATCATTTTTTTGGGTCACAGGGTGCCTTTTTGTGGTTACAACAAAACTGCAGCATGCGGACATACCCTAAGGCTATTTTCCCCCGCTGCAGAAAATGCGCGAAATTTGCCGCAGATTTTTCGCGGAAATTCCGCGGATTTTTCAAAAATCTGCAGTACAGCTACTCCCAAGCCATTTCTATGGCATTTGGAAACTGCTGTGCCCACGCTGCGGATTTTTCCGCAGCGGAAATAATGCGGATTTCCCTGCGGAAAAATCAGCAGCATGTCAATTATTCCTGCGGATTTTTCCACAGGGTCCCATATACTTACCTGCCTTGATAGCAGACACCCGAGTCACTTTCTCTGTCCGGTGTACAGGAGCGCGGTGGATCCAGGTACAGGAAGGAAGAGGTGGGCGGGGCTTGCATGAGCTCCGGTCATGTGATAGCCGGAGCTAGTTCAGGCCCGCCCACCTTTTCCTGCAGACGCTGACAGAGTGACCCGGCCGCCGGAAAGCGAGGTGCTGCATGATGGAGGTGAGTATGAACTCCCGATCACTGCAGCACTTGTTCTGCATTGAGGATGCAGTGCCGAAGCCATGGTACTGTATCCTCAATGCAGAATGCCTGCACCATATCTGCAAGACATTCCGCAGCATGGAAACAGACAGAAGTTGTGGTGCGGTTTCCTGGGAGCTTCTGCGGAATGTCCTGCGGATATATCCGCAGGACACTGTCCCCGTGGGCACATAGCCTAAGGCTGCCACAGTCTAGCAGCGATTTTCTCTGATCTCTTCTATGATAACACACTAACGCTCAGGTGAGCCAAGCCAAACATTTCTATGTGGAGGAGTCAGGAGAGACAACTGATGATTGAATGAATGCTTGAGCACCAGATCTCTACATGTATTACCAGCTTAACTGAAGCACACAGCAAAAAAAATGTGAACACCATGTGCCGTCATCTGCTGTCTTTATACTGGTCCGTGTCTTCATACTGGTCCATATTATGGAGATATAGTCTCCTAAAAGGAGTGCGAAATACAGCATCTGACAGAACATAAAACATTTTTTTTGCCAAATATGACAGATAGAAGGGTTTGTTCAGAGCTGTAATAATCTTCTACATAACCAAAAGTACTCTATTGACCTGTTTGTTTTTTGACATTTTTTGTCCATATTAACAACCTATGTGACCATATTTCCTTTTAAATCATGTAAAACATTTGTTTCTGGAAGCCATGGAAATATAGCAGCTACCTATGCTATTAATACAATAACTTTTCATCTAACTTTCCCCAGGTCACAGTACCAGGGGTTCTACACATTTGGAGCGGAGAAAAGAAGAATTAAAGGGAACCAATCACCAGGATTTTTGTATATAACCTAAAGCCAGTGCTATACTGGCACTATCAGGCTGGTTCTCTACATACCTGTAGTGGTCAGCTCCGATGTTTTGGTTTTGAAATCCAAGAAAGTAAAGTTTATAAAATCATCAGCTTCTTGAGTGACAGCGGCTGAGGAGCAGATAATGGCTGGGGTGGGGGTGGGGGGTTATTCGTAGTTATCCCCTCCCCCTGTTAGCATGAGTATTATACAATTGATTTAACTTTTCACTAGCAGGACCTGTGTGAGGTCATACCCATGTGATCAGAAGGGGCGGGGCATCAGCCAACAAAGCTGATACCAGGAAGCAACATTTTTCTATTTGCTGAGGCCCCACCCCTTCTGGTCACATGGGTATGACTTCACACAGGTCCTGCTAGTGAAAACTTTACTTTATTGGATTTCAAAACCTAAATATCCGAGCTAACCACTAAAGGTATATAGAGAATCAGCCTGATAGTGCCAGTATAGCACTGACATTAGGTTATATACAAAAATCCTGGTGATTGGTTCCCTTTAAGCATGTTTGTTATTAATGAACCAACAGAAATAAG
Organism: Anomaloglossus baeobatrachus; assembly: GCF_048569485.1. Classification (NCBI taxonomy): domain Eukaryota; kingdom Metazoa; phylum Chordata; class Amphibia; order Anura; family Aromobatidae; genus Anomaloglossus; species Anomaloglossus baeobatrachus. The sequence goes on along the minus strand of NC_134359.1, from coordinate 116,549,879 downwards.
AAGTCTTTTAGAACTGCCAATTAAATACCCTTTATTTCTCTTACACTAGCTCAATGAAGTATAACAAGAAAATGCATATAAAAAACATTTTTATTGATACAAAAAGTCATTAAAGCCATTAAGGGGGAATAAGGCTAAGTTCACACTTCCGTTGTTTTGTATCAGTCACATGCGTCGCTTGACGCATGTGACTGATGCGTTGTACAACGGATGACAACGGATGACAAAGAAAAGAATTTCATTGTCAGACTCCGTTGTGTGCGGGAGGGGGCGGAGCTGAGCGGGGGGCGAAGCCAGGCGCTGAGGATGTCAGTCAGTGGCAGTGCTGCGGTCTGCATGGCTGGGGACAGGTGAGAGTGTGAGTAAGTGTGTGTGTGAGTGAGTGTACACATGCGGAGCGCGGGAGGGGGCGGAGCCGAGCGGTGGGCGGAGCCAGGCGCTGAGGATGTCAGTGGCAGTGCTGCGGTCTGCATGGCTGGGGACAGGTGAGAGTGTGAGTGAGTGTTGTGAGTGAGTGTGTGAGTGAGTGTTGTGAGTGAGTGTGTGTGTAAGTGAGTGTACACATGCGGAGTGCGAGAGGGGGCGGAGCCGAGTGGGGGGCGGAGCCAGGCGCTGAGGATGTCGGTGGCAGTGCTGCGGTCTGCATGGCTGGGGACAGGTGAGAGTGTGAGTAAGTGTGTGTGTGAGTGAGTATACACATGCGGAGCGCGGGAGGGGGCGGAGCCGAGCGGGGGGTGGAGCCAGGCGCTGAGGATGTCAGTGGCAGTGCTGCGGTCTGCATGGCTGGGGACAGGTGAGAGTGTGAGTGAGTGTTGTGAGTGAGTGTGTGTGTGAGTGTGTGTGTGTATGTGTGTGTGTGAGTGAGTGTACACATGCGGAGTGCGGGAGGGGGCGGAGCCGAGCGGTGGGCGGAGCCAGGCGCTGAGCATGTCAGTGGCAGTGCTGCGGTCTGCATGGCTGGGGACAGGTGAGAGTGTGAGTGAGTGTTGTGAGTGAGTGAGTGTGTGTGTGAGTGTGTGTGTGAGTGAGTGTACACATGCAGAGTGCGGGAGAGGGCGGAGCCGAGTGGGGGGCGGAGCCAGTTGCTGAGGATGTCGGTAGCAGTGCTGCGGTCTGCATGGCTGGGGACAGGTGAGAGTGTGAGTGAGTGTTGTGAGTGTGTGTGTGTGTGTGAGTGAGTGTACACATGTGGAGTGCGGGAGGGAGCGGAGCCAGGCGCTGAGGATGTCAGTGGCAGTGCTGCGGTCTGCATGGCTGGGGACAGGTGAGTGTGTGAGTGAGTGTTGTGTGTGTGTACATGTGCGGACTGCGGAAGGAGGCGGGGCCGAGCAGGGAGGTGTCGGCTCCCTGCACATGTACCAGACTAAATATCGGGTAAAGCAAAGCACCCGATGTTTACCTTGGTTACTCGATATTTACCCTGGTTACGGGCGTACACCGCTTAGCGCTGGCTCCTTGCACCGTAACCAGGGTAAATATCGGGTAACCAAGCAAAGCTGGTGACGTGTGCAGGGAGCTAGAGAGCATGCGCAGCGAAATCCGACGGATTGCACTGCTCAAAAAACGTTACATGCTGCGTTCCATACAATAGGGGAGTGTGTCAGGTGAGCTGCATCATGTGGACTCTGGAAGACATATATATATACCCTCACTTCCTCCTCCTCAGTGTCTACGGTCCCCCAAGGAAGCAACACGCGAAACACGTGTTGGGACTTGTCCCCCCACCTATCTACACGTCCTATTCTAGTAAGCAGTCTGCATGGTTTATACTTGGTGTACCTGTATGCTGCTATGTACCTTTTTTTTTTTCCCTATTGTATGGTGACTCTCTGGTTGTGCTGTGCAGTATTTTACTAACGCAGCAACAGAGAGATCCCTAGTTACTTTAACTTGGAATTTATCTATTTATTTTGTCTATGTGGCAATTACATGGTCCTGAGAAACTATGCATAGAGATGTGATGTGTAGACCTGTGGGGGTTTTCTTTCACCCTCCTGTGTCTGTCTGAACTTGGTTTTATCATACCACTTTGTAACTATTATTCCCCCTTAATGGCTTTAATGACTTTTTGTATCAATACAAATGTTTTTTATATGCATTTTCTTGTTATACTTCATTGAGCTAGTGTAAGAGAAATAAGGGGTATTTAATTGGCAGTTCTAAAAGACTTCTTATGTCTGTTGGTTCATTATGCTTTATGAAGCCTTTGCCATATAATTGTATTATGAGATCCAGTATTGTCTCTCAACTTTGTTTAATGTTTGTTATTAACATGCACAATTAGCCAACTACATGTGTATGGTACACTGTAAGAGATGGATGTCAGCTCAACAGATATATGGTCAACAGTTATATCAAATGTGTATGGCTAGCTTTCCACAGTGGCAAATCATTAGCACATATAAATATGTGAACAACAAAGGAGCAGAAAAACCAACAAGAAGTACTTATGAAATAAATTACTTTTCTTTTAAATACAATAAAGTATACATTACAGAGGATATAAATATGGGACAAGGTGGGCTATGCATAATAGAATAAACAAAATATAGCTCATCACATCCCATATTTATATTCTATGTAATATGGATCTATCTAAATACAATGATGAGCAAAAGGGGAACAATGTTTTGAACTTTTGACTTTCAGGCTCCATACATCACCATACACTACAGCTTTAAATGTGGAAGAGACAACTTTCACGTTATAGACAATAATCTTGGCTATCTCATATATAAATTTGACTTGCAAATACTTAGCATATGATTAGTTATGCAGCTTCTTGTCATGTCACTGCATTGTTACTGTTTTGCTCCTAAACATCTAATTAAAATTTTTATTATTTTGTTAGAATTTGCAAATTTATCTTTGGTTTCAACACTGCCTGAATCCATCTAGGCATGCTCTTGACCAGATTGAAACATGTCTCGAACAAAATCTGATCCCAGGTCTCTTCTACAAGTTCCCATTGTTGGTACGTACTTGTCGACTGACTTGGTTATGTATACAGCTTTTGATTCAACTATACCTACAAGTGTTCGATTGGGTTGAGGTCTGTGGACTGTGGGGGCCAATCCAGAACCTCTACCTCCTTGTCTTGCCATTGAACCAATTATTCACCAATCTCAACATATGCTTCGGGACGGTGTTTTGCGCTAACATTATGTCATCTTTTCATACCCATAGTACTCGAGTGTACGATACTCACATATAGCTCAGCTTTGGAACCACCATCGATCCTAGTCAAGTATCTAATGCCTTTAGCTGTGAAACAACCCCAATCATCAGGCTTCCTCTACCAAACTTGGCAGTGCCTTCAATTTCTTGATTCGTTATCACCTTTTTCCATTGTTTCTTCAAGACCCATTAGCACCTAGTCTATTGACTTCCATCTCATCACTCCAAATCACCCATTTCCAATCTTCTACTTTTTGGAATTTTCTTTTTGCAAACTCAAGCCATCACTTTTTATGATAATATTAAAGTCGAGGCTTCTTCACCTTTTTTCAGGCCACTATTCCAGAATTGTGTAATATGTGTTGCACAGTGCTTGCATGGACATCTGTGATCTCACTATTATGAAACATACATGGCACCTGTACTGCCAGGTTTCTTGCGCCAGTATTGAGAGACCTTGTGATGAGCCGACTTCTTGACTCTGATATTTTGCCTGGACAATCACCTCTTGGATTTTGAAATAATTGACGGACTTCATTTCACATTCTTACAACTTTTATGGCCTTCACATGATGCAGTTTGGCAACTTTCTTGGCCGGGAGACCTCTATAGTGTATTTCCTTTCTTGGGAAATCTTCTTCATGGTTTCCCCTTGATTCAAACCAGTGACCTTTCACTTGGGAATCAACCTAATAACACTGAGCTATTAGGGAATGTGAGAACAGGTTGTAATTTGTAGTATACAAAAAGAAAAATATTTTTCTACCACCTGGAGGAAAACAGTAACAATGCAGTGACATGACAAGAATCTGCATAATTAATAATATGCTAAATAGTTACCAGTCAAATTTATATATGAGATAGCCAAGATGATTATCTATAAAATAAAGGTAGTCGCAAGTTCGAAGTTATAGTGAATGGTGAGATATGGAGCGTGAAAGTCAAAACTGCAAAACATTGTTACCCTTTTGCTCGTCAGTGTATTGTATTGTAATTTATTTAAGTAATTTATTTTAGAAGTACTTTTTGGTGGTTTTTTTTTTAACTTTTTCGTTGTTTACATACCTACCTTCAGAATTCCCACTGTCCTAAGCATGAATCAGGCTTCGGAGGTAACAAATTTCCCATATCTTTAGTGCTTTCTTATAAGCATTCTTCACACTCCTTCATATTATATTACATTATAATAATGCTACATACTATATACTACAAAACATTACTGGCTATATAGCCTGAATCTTATACACAGATATTAACTTCCAGGTTAGCAGTGTCTACCATTTCGCTTGACATCTGTTTATATTCCTTCCTTTATGGTATTACATTCTTTTCATTTAATGTAAGCCACGCATGATAACTGGAATGCAAGCCTTTGCTACATTATTGTAAGATTACATTTTCTTAAATATCTTCTGATCTGCAATATAGATATCAACTTCTAGGAATGTGAGAGGTCAGTGGACAGCTGTAAGCAATAGGATAGCCCAGGTTTTATCCTCTCTCTTAGAGGTCTTGGGTCCAAAGCAGATAGGATGACTTGCTTGGGGTCATATGTATTTCCTGCCTGCCCTACAAAATCAACCATGCAATGCACACACACACGCACACAAAAGACCAAATTCAAAGAAAATAAAATCTATGTGATACCATAGGTCATTTTGGCTCAATGCTAAAGGGTATTTGCCTCCTACACTGGTTTTAATTACCTTAAGTTTCCACTCAAGCCCTAAAACCATCCTATTCATTTATATACTTATTCACTCAAGTATTGCAATTACGTTTTCAGATCTATATATTTTATTATGGATTTTACGTCTACTAAGTTTTTCAGATAAAGAGCAACTTCTAAATTATAGTCATTCCAAAAAGGAAAAAAAATAAGTAAAACTTATCAAATCTTCCAATTCAAGGTTCAACTATAGGATAACATTCTAATTTGGCCATAAGTATTATACAATTTATCTTCCATTTTTAGAAATAGTAATAATAGTAATAATAATAATAATAATAACAAATAGGACATTAAAAAAAACAGTCAATTAGATATATGTAATGTAGTAGAACAAAACATAAAATTGTCAGTTTTGCTCCACATGATTTTGCTCAGAAATTTCAGTGAATATTTAACTGACATCCCTTCATCAGGTGTAGTATTTGAAGTACGGAGTTTCTAGTGATTGAAGGCTGCAGTCTATCAGCTTATAAATGCAAGGAAATATAGGGAAATCGGGAAATCTATAATTATGTGACTCAGCTGATGAGACATCTTGGTGGAAAAATCACTTATTTAAAATCATAGCTTTAACCCCTTCATTACACAGCCAATGTCCTTTTTTGCTTTTTCGTTATTTCCTCCTTCTTCCCAGAGCCATAACTTTATTTTTCTTTCGACATAGAAAATTCCAAGTGCGTTGAAATTGTGAAAAGAATGCAATTCTGACATTGTTTTTGGGAAATTAATTTTACAGTGTGCATTTTGTGGCAAAAAAAAAAAAAGGTCTGGCAATTATGGTGATATGAAACATGACTAGCTTTTTATTATTTTAGTGGTGAAAAAAAATCAGAAGTTTATAAAAAAAAAATTGGGGGTGTGTCACTATTCCGCAAGACCCATGATATTTTCATTTCCAGTTGGTGGCACTGTAAGATGGCATGTTTTCATTGGTACCATTTTGGGATAAATTTGACGTTTTGATTGCTTGTTATTACAATTATTGTGGTATTGCAACTACCAAAAAAACATGGTTTTGATGTTCTTGAATTTTTTCCATTTGCAGTTTACTGATAGGGTTAATTATTTTTATATCTTGATAGATGGGATGTTTCTGAATGTGGTGATACCACATATGTGTATTTTTTTTATTAACTTTATTTTCAATGGAGGAAAAAGGGGTGAAAACTTTTATATTTTTTCAATGTATTTAATATTTTTTTAAACATTTTTTTAAAAATGTTTCACAGTATTTGTTATGCCTTGAGGGGACTATAATCTGTGATCATCTGATCACTTATGCTATATACAACAATTCCATAGCATTGCTGTATATAGTGAAAATCACAGCTTCCTTTGAAGCCCAGCAACAGGCAGGTTTTCTAAGGAGCTCTGTAAAAACAAGCTTGAGGGTCTTCAGCCAACCCCTGGGTGTCATAGCAACCTATTGGCATCCTACGATCATGTCACGGGTGCCCATTGACGCATAGAATGGCATTTGTCCATGCCGGCTCTTGTTAAATGCCACTGCCAGAGTTTGACAGCAGCATTTAACAGGTTAACGATCGTGGGTGGAGCTTCGTGCCACCCGCTATTGTTAGAGGCAGGTTCTTGCTGTAATACACAGCCATTAACGGATGAGTATGGGGCGAGCTCACCCCATGAGCCCACTCCATACACCGGCTTCGAACTTGTGCTGTAGATGTATGGCAGATGTCGTAAAGGGGTTAAATAACACTGCTGTTTTTGGTATTATAAAAGATGTCAGTGCAGTGACAGCAGAGTAGGCAGAAGCCTAGGCCTCTATTAAAAATGTCCAAATGAGACACAAGTGTAAGTTACAATAGGGCAATACAATTTAATTAGAATTTTACAGAATATTTGAAGTATGAAAATTGAATTCACCGAATATTGATTTTTAAATTTCAGCTTGATGGAATTTGATATCATGATATACAATGGGTGTGTACATGGCTGGAAATTCTTACTCTGAGCCTCGCCTTGCTGGACTCTAACTGTTTGCACCTGCCAATTGACACCTATGGGATTTTTAATTTTTCACTTAAGCTTTTCTTTAAGGAATCACAAAACCAAACTCCATAATATAGATAAGAATGAAATAATCTTGCCATGTCTCAGCAGCGTATATGTTGATACACTGAAGCACCAGCAGTATACTGTAAGCAGCGGGATGTAGAGATGTGTTACAGTTTTGGCAGTGAGCATTGAACATAATGTCCCACTGATGCAATTTTCAAAATAAAAAAGACTTGTGCAATGAAAACTCCCCAGCCCTCATTAGGGATGTAATTTACTGTGCTGGCAAATTAATGGAAATCTATCCTGTTACACATGTCCCCAGTAGGGCTTTAGTTAAGGTAATATCAGGACATCTTATAGTGTATATGGGAAAAACTGCAGTCTGACTTGTATGCAATCTACTGAGTGACTGGCGAGGTCTGGAAGGGTGATCCTCCTTTCATCTTGTGAGGAAATAACTTAAGCAGACTTTATAATTCATTTTAAGACCCTTTTTTCAGTTGGTGTTTTAAACATGAGTTATGTGAAAATGAGGTTTAAGGTTTTTTTACACAAGTAAAATGGAAAATATAATAGCATAATATATGAAACAATAATTAAAATGTAGATATACCTGGGTGACCAAGCATTGTATGTAGGGCTGACTTGATACTGTTGAATTACTATGGTCCTTATGTACACTAGTTTTCCTTATCTTAAATTAGTAGTTTAGGTTGGGTGGTCCAGGACGCAGACTTAAAAGGACCCATGTAAGAGGAGCTCCCACCAGACCCAGTTAAATTAGTGGCTTTTTAGTGACAGCATCAGCAAATAACTCACCCTAAATTGAGGGTTAAGTCGTGTCCAACTGGAGATACCCCTAGAGCAGCACCCACCACAGCACTAGATGCCTTTTCATCAGGGAGCCAACGGCACTCAGAGTCTCGGTGCCATCTTGCCTCACCACAGTGATGGATCCTGCACTCAGCATGGGAGAAACTTCTACAGGAGTTACGAAGCTAGGAGAGGTTGTGGACTCACAAGCATTAGAGAAAGAGGACCGGGAAGGGCTCACCGATCCCAGCTTTGGAAAATATCCATTGCAGGATCAATTAGATCTGGGGATAAGTGCTCTGGGGTCAGCCTCACAACGAAGAACCATCATAACACGCACAGGAGCAGGGAGCATGGAATGTAAAGTCCCTTTAGTGCCCACATCACAGAACTCAGTCACGTTAACCCCGTTACCCCTAGACCTCGGAGATGGTGTCCTCTAAACACAGCCCATGCAGATAAGGGTCAGGGAGAGGTCCTGGATCTGTATGATGTGTCTGCAAATATTGATCATGCTAAAGGGGTGGGAGTATGTCCCCTGCATTATCAGATGATGATATATTGAAGCGGGATTGCCTTTCACCGCCCTCTGACTGGTTAAGATATCTCAACCACCTACCATCTAAAGAGGACATTAAAGCTTTAATGTCACAATGGGGCTTTTGCAAGCATCACTAACAGTTATGGCATCATTAGGATCTGTGCAAACTTCAGATTCTTGCACTTTATCTGCTAACTTCTCCAACATCTGTGATCAGCACAGGGAGACTCAGGCATCAACCCACAGACTTGTAGTTCATAGGCAGGCTATCAAGAGTTAATCTCTGTTGGACTGCTTGTTAATCTCAATTGATCACATGTTATAAGAGAGCCAGTCATATCCTTTCCCTTCCTACAGTATATACCGTGTTTCCCCGAAAGTAAGGCCCTGTCTTACATTAATTTTACCCCCAAAAGTCCGACCCTGCCTTACTTTCGGGGGAGGCCTTACATTGGAAAAAAAAATAACAATTTTTTTTAACAATAAAATTAACATTTATTAACAGGCTGAACAGTATGGTCAAACAAATAATCAAACAAATGTCTCAAGAATATCTTGTTACGTACTAAAGTTCCGTATCATTACGGTATTTTCATGTATAACATGCAAAACAATGAACAGTAACGAACAGTCTCAATACCGTATGTAACACCGTAACATAAAGCAAGATTTATTCAAGGACAACCATGTCATCCTCTTCTGGAACATCATCATAAACATCCAAGTTTTGAGGTTCCTCTGGAATTGCTTGGGACTCAAGTTCCTGCAGAATCATTGGGCCATATCGCTCATGTGTAGCCACGGCACTGTCCAGAAATGAGCAGGTCTTGTCCAGGTAGCCAGCTCGTAGGGCATTTTGAATGCAAGTGTCCGTGATCTTAGCCCATGAATTTTTGACCCAATTCACGATCTCTGGCAGTCTGGGCTTCACAAAGTTCCCACGCACATTTCTCTCCATTCTGTTCTCAATGTAGTCATTGATCTCGGCACGGAGATAGTCCTTGAAGGGCTTGTTTATGGCGATATCCAGAGTCTGGAGATAAGCCGTCATCCCTGCCGGAATCATGATCTGGTCGATTCGTCGCTCATGAAGAAAGTTCTTCATGTCTTTGGCGCGGTGTGTGCTGGCTGCATCCCAGATCAGCATTCCTCTTTGGGTGCCTCGCATAACAAGCGGCAACATTAAATCAAGCCACTTCCTTATAACCGCTTGTGTGGCCCAGGCTTTCTCAGTTTCCAGCACATAAATGCCAGACACCCTCTCAATCTTGTCCTTCTTGCCCTTTGCAATGAGTAGCGGTGGGACTTTAGTGCCATCCAGCCGAATTGCCAAAATGCAGGTGACACGTGCACTTTCATACGCAGTGGAGGGAACGTACACGGAGGAGGCACCTCGTTGTTCGATGGTGGTTTGAGCAGCTTGACCCATGAACACTGCGGTTTCGTCCATGGCAATCATGTTGGAGAGACTGTACTTTGTGAAGTCAGTGTCATCCACAAACTTTTTGTAGGCAAAAGCACGTTTCACTATTTCTGCATCCTCCAGCCTAAAGAGTGTGGTGGATCTTCTCAGAGACAGGTCATTGCATTCCAGAAAGTTATCCACCCAGTGCTGTGAGGCCTTGAATTCCTCAGGGGAAATCTCAAACTGTGGTGCACTTGCAAGAGCAAATTCCTGAATCTGAGCCCTGGTCACCACCAATGTCTTCGCTCTCCTGTCAGCAACCCACTCAGAGACCAGGGCTTCCAGCTCAGTAAACATTGGTTGCCGACCACATCCAACCTTACGCATTTTAGCCTTTCCGGTCTCCGCTCGTTCACTGAGCTGATCATAATCAGCTCGCCATTTGCGGACCAAACGTTCAGCCAGCATTTTTTGTTTGCAGAATTCCGCAAGATTCTTGCCCCGAGATTCCTCCACTATCCCTTTTTTGTACTCCACAGAGTAGCTTTTTCTTTTACTGGGACCGGAAGAGCTCATCTGGGGGTAAAAATATACGGTATCAGCATTGTTTCTGGTTCCGTATCTGTTTTACAGTACGGTACTTTACATTACGGTAGACTGTTCAACAAGCAAGCAATCCCTGCAGCCTCCCCATTGTTGTACAGTCCGACATCCCTCCCCATACAGTATCCCTGCAGCCTCCCCATTGTTGTACGGTACAGTACGGCATCCCCTGCAGCCTCCCCATTGTTGTATGGTACAGTACGGCATCCCCTGCAGCCTCCCCATTGTTGTATGGTACAGTACGGCATCCCCTGCAGCCTCCCCATTGTTGTATGGTACAGTACGGCATCCCCTGCAGCCTCCCCATTGTTGTATGGTACAGTACGGCATCCCCTGCAGCCTCCCCATTGTTGTACAGTCCGGCATCCACCCCATCCTCCCCCCTGCAGCCTCCCCATTGTTTCACAGTCCGGCATCCTCCCCCCTGCAGCCTCCCCCCTGCAGCCTCCCCATTGTTTCACAGTCCGGCATCCTCCCCCCTGCAGCCTCCCCCCTGCAGCCTCCCCATTGTTTCACAGTCCGGCATCCTCCCCCCTGCAGCCTCCCCCCTGCAGCCTCCCCATTGTTTCACAGTCCGGCATCCTCCCCCCTGCAGCCTCCCCCCTGCAGCCTCCCCATTGTTTCACAGTCCGGCATCCTCCCCCCTGCAGCCTCCCCCCTGCAGCCTCCCCATTGTTTCACAGTCCGGCATCCTCCCCCTGCAGCCTCCCCATTGTTTCACAGTCCGGCATCCTCCCCCCTGCAGCCTACCCCCTGCAGCCTCCCCATTGTTTCACAGTCCGGCATCCTCCCCCCTGCAGCCTCCCCCCTGCAGCCTCCCCATTGTTTCACAGTCCGGCATCCTCCTCCCTGCAGCCTCACCCCTGCAGCCTCCCCATTGTTTCACAGTCCGGCATCCTCCCCCCTGCAGCCTCCCCATTGTTTCACAGTCCGGTATCCTCCCCTCTGCAGCCTCCCCCCTGCAGCCTCCCCATTGTTTCACAGTCCGGCATCCTCCCCCCTGCAGCCTCCCCATTGTTTCACAGTCCGGCATCCTCCCCCCTGCAGCCTCCCCCCTGCAGCCTCCCCATTGTTTCACAGTCCGGCATCCTCCCCCCTGCAGCCTCCCCCCTGCAGCCTCCCCATTGTTTCACAGTCCGGCATCCTCCCCCCTGCACACACTGACACATACAGCCCCATACGGCACCCATACACATACCGTACACATACCGTACACATACCGTACACACACACACACACACACACACACACACAGAGAGAGAGTTTCGGAACTTACCGTTACTTTCCTTCTGTTTCGATCTCCTCTGCGGTGCCGGGCTGACGAATCGGATGCCGGGGACGCTGGACCAATCGGAGCGGCTGACTGGCCGGCTGACTGGCCAATCACAGCTCGAGCTGATGGCCAGCAGGGAGCCTGTGACGAACAGGCTGATCGGCCAATCAGCATCGAGCATGAAGGGCGTTGACCCGGGACGCGCCGCAGGCCGGCGAGATTGCGGCGGCCATTCACCGGAGGCGGACCACGGGTGGCACGAGACTGGAGAAGGCCTGGATGGAGCGAGGGAACAGCGGCAGCGGTAAGTTACTGTACTTTCCCCAGGGACCCCACCCATATGCGGCCATACTGTCCCCACTGACCCCACCCATATGCGGCCTTACATTACGCCGCGACCACCACCCATAGGCGGCCTTACATTCCCCGGGCCCCCCCGCTACCCTGCCTTACAATCGGGGGGTGCCCTACATTGGCGGATCCCCCCCGAAACCCCCACCCTACCTTACTTTCGGGGGGGTCCTACTTTCGGGGAAACACGGTATGCTGACTGGACACTTTCACTTGTGCCAGCTATAGCTGGTCTATACTGGTCTGGAGAGGTGGTTTGAGCCAGACTTACTGGTCATTATAGTGCTGTTGTGTCGCCCTGGACAAGCCAGGGGCCACAGGTAACAACACACACACCCGCCCACCCCCAGCAGTTCACAGCAGACATCCCCAGTGAAACCTGATTCCTTCCCTCGGGTTCAGACAGACACACTAGGTGGGCGGAGTCAAGCAGATAGGCACGCCCACCGAAGAGTCTGGCTGGCTTGAGGCAGGAAGCAGGTCCAGACAAGTCTAGGAGAGGAAGAGAGAGGAGGTCTGCAGGGAGACAGAAGCAGACAGGGGCCTAGGCTGGAGCTTAGGTCCCTCGTGTAGAGAGTGAGGCAGACGGTAGTGGCCGTCTGCAGGGAGCCGGGAAGACAGTTGGTGGAACCGTAGGTAGCCGGGGCTGGGCGGTGGCCCACCGGTACCGAACCGGGGAGCCAGCTGGAAACCGGAGTGCAGGAGGAGCGTACGGAAGGTGCAGGAAAGGACTTACATTACCAACCTGGGGTCAGGGGAAAACACCGCAGCCGTCTGTGGGACCCGTCCATCCAGCCGTTTGTTTGACCAGAGACTCTGTGTGAATTACTGGCTGAGTGAGTACCACCGTGCCGTGTGGCACAGCGCTGCCCCCGCGACCCTGCACCTCACCAGGCTCCGTAACCCGCCTGCCATCCATCCCTACCCCATCACCGGGCCCCGGGACAACCAACCCCCTACCCACGGAGGGGAGAAATAACAACAAATCTGCTCCCTGTCACCGCTCCCGGGATCCCCGTCCAGAGCAGCGGTGGTGTCACCAATATCACCACAACCGTGGGTGGCGTCACGGACAATAATCAAAACCCCCACAATCAAAATCCCCCTTTTCACTCACGGGCGAGGAACGCCGCTCAAGTCCCCGGGATCCGGCCCACCGCTCGAGCCACCACTGAGCAGCAACAGCCGCAGCAGCAGCGGCAACTGGACCCGAGCAGTGGGAGAGTGCAGCGTCCCATCCTCCGCCCGCGACAACTTGGCGTCATGAACAGGATCCTACCGTTCTACCGACTGGTGGAAGTGCGCCTTGTGTGACCACCGGAGGTGTCCGGCCGGAAAATTTGAAAAGCCGCCATCTTGGGCGCGAAGAATTCCCGCTCGAGCGTCTTCCCCGAGCAGGAAAGGCGCGAAAGTGGAGCCCCGCCCCCTGAAGAAGGAAGTGCTAAAAAGAGACTAAGGGGGATGGGATGGCGTCCGGCCGCATGTGAACCGCGACTGTGGAAGCAGGGACACCAGGACTCTACCAGTGTTTGGTTCCTGGAACACTGCTGCACGAGATGTCCCGTCCATCCGGCACCGCTGAAACCTCGGTGCCCGTGCCCGCGGCCAACGCCCCGATCGACCCGTTACCCCTGTCACCGGCAGCGGAGCTCGCAGCGTCCGTGAGGGAGGGCCCAGGCCTTACCATCGTCACCTCCCTGCCACCGGTCCCGGCTTCCATCCCGGCCGCGACGGAGATGACGACGGCCCCGGCAGTCCGCCCGGCCGCAACGGCAGCAAAGCACCCATCCCGTTAACTATCTGGGCAGCCTGGTTCTGGACTGGGGTCAAGGGGTCCTGCCCACTTCTTAGGGGCAGCATCAGGGCCAGGTTGTTTGGGTGGGTGACTGAAGGACCCGTTCCACTGTTATTATTAAAAGTGTTTGATTGTGTTACAACGTTAAAGTAATGTGCATCCCGTTGTGGGAAAATTGAAAATGCCTGTTAAATGTTTTATTCATTTGCAGTGAAAAAAAAAAAAAGAGGAAAATAAAACCGGTGATGGACGGGCAGCCCGCGGACGGTCTGCATTTTACTAAGGGGGAATGTGTCGCCCTGGACAAGCCAGGGGCCACAGGTAACAACACACCCCCCCACCCCCAGCAGTTCACAGCAGACATCCCCAGTGAAACCTGATTCCTTCCCTCGGGTTCAGACAGACACACAAGGTGGGCGGAGTCAAGCAGATAGGCATGCCCACCGAAGAGTCTGACTGGCCTGAGGCAGGAAGCAGGTCCAGACAAGTCTAGGAGAGGAAGAGAGAGGAGGTCTGCAGGGAGACAGAAGCAGACAGGGGCCTAGGCTGGAGCTTAGGTCCCTCGTTTAGAGAGTGAGGCAGACGGTAGTGGCCATCTGCAGGGAGCCGGGAAGACAGTTGGTGGAACCGTAGGTAGCCGGGGCTCGGCGGTGGCCCACCGGTACCGAACCGGGGAGCCAGCTGGAAACCGGAGCGCAGGAGGAGCGTACGGAAGGTGCAGGAAAGGACTTACATTACCAACCTGGGGTCAGGGGAAAACACCGCAGCCGTCTGTGGGACTCGTCCATCCCGCCGTTTGTTTGACTAGAGACTCTGTGTGAATTACTGGCTGAGTGAGTACCACCGTGCCGTGCGGCACAGCGCTGCCCCCGCAACCCTGCACCTCACCAGGCTCCGTAACCCGCCTGCCATCAATCCCTACCCCATCACCGAGCCCCGGGACAACCAACCCCCTACCCACGGAGGGGAGAAATAACAACAAAGCTGCTCCCTGTCACCGCTCCCGGGATCCCCGTCCAGAGCAGCGGTGGTGTCACCAATATCACCACAACCGTGGGTGGCGTCACGGACAATAATCATAACCCCCACAATCAAAATACCCCTTTCCCCTCCTCCGCCCGCGACACTGTCATGATTGATTCCTGGCTCAGCTGGAGCTGAGCCTTTTTTTTAGTTTCACTTCTGATGCAAGTCACGTTAGGGGTTAATCCTTTCTACCTCGTTCTGGAGGTCAGGCTGCTTTATTAGGGCACTGTTTCTCTTGGACTTCGCCAGTGATACTTCTGGCTCTGCTGTGTTCTGCTCTTGAGTGACCTGTTGTCTGCCCTGCCCCCTCCTGACCTCCGTGTTCACCTGACCTGTTAACCTCCTCTGTTGTCTGTTTCCATCAGTGTCTCTCCCGCTGTCTCCCTGTTCGTTCCTTATTTGTTTACCTTTATTCTGTCTTGTCTTCCCACTCCCCCTCGCTTCTAGGCTCTGATTTCCCGGCTACTGACTATTTGCTTCCCTCTGACTACGTTTAGACTTTGCCCTTGTGTACTTACAAGACCTCATGTTGTGACACGGCTTTCTGACAATTCTACTGCCATCTGGTTGTCTTGACTAGTATTACCTCTGCTAGGGAATTGCCTGCTCATACGTTTCCTCCACTTTTACGCCCCCTAGTGGTTTACCAGCTAACTACCTTCTCAGATAGTTTCAGGAATCCTCTCGGTCCCACATTACTGCGCTGTACTGCTATTGTACATCTTAGAGTACAGCGTGACATTATCACTGGCCATTACATTTTTACCCCTATGGATCCGTCACGTATCCTTACGGATCAGATGTCTAATTTGACTCAAATGATCCAGGACTTATCCATTGAGCATAGAGCCCTAGCCTCTTCCCATACTCAACTCCAGGGGGAGCTTGCTGCTGCAGTAAAGGCTTTCCAGGGTTCCATGACTCAATCACAGCCCGATCCCGTAGATGTATCATTCCATTCTCCAGAACCCACGGTCATGCTCCCGGATAAGTTTTCCGGAGAGAAGGAGAGGTTTCACATGTTTCGAGAGAGCTGTAAATTACTTTTTTCTCTTAGACCCCGTTCCTCTGGGGATGATAGTCAGCAGGTGGGGATAATAATTTCCTTGCATAGGGAGGGATCTCAGAATTGGGCCTTTTCTTTACCTCTGACAGCCCCTGAGCGTATGTCTGTGGATAGGTTTTTTGACGCCCTAGGACTTATTTATGACCGGGTCATGGTGGCAGAGGACAGGATCATGGGTCTCTCTCAGGGTAGACGCACTGCAGAGTGGTATTGTTCTGAGTTCAGGCAGTGGTCTACGACGGTTTCCTGGAATGATTCTGCTCTGAGATGCCAGTTTAGGAGAGGACTCTCTGATCATCTCAAGGACGCTCTGGCCCTTCATAATCCACCCAGTTCTTTGGAGGAGGCCATGACCCAGGCAGTACGGATGGATCGGAGGTTGCGGGAGAGAGGAGTGACCCTGCGGGAAACCTCATTATGCCCGGTCAAAGCTGAGGTTGTTTCACTTGCTGAGCCTATGGAGGTCAGTGCCACAGATTCCAAGGAGAAGGAGAGGAGACGACGACGGGAGTGGAAATTGTGTTTCTACTGTGGAAGTCCGGGACATTGGAGGAAGGACTGTCCTACCTGTCCTCCTGCTACTAAACTGTCGGGAAACGCTTAGGTCTGGGTGATGTTCGAGGAGGTCACCCAGACCCTCAGGTACCCTTTTCCTCTTTCCAAAAAATTTTGCTTGAGGTGGAACTTGTAATAGGAGACTGTTGTATTCCAGCCTCTGCTTTCGTGGACTGTGGTTCCTCCATGAACTTCATTGACTCCAGTCTGGTTTCCAAAGCTAAGATAGGGACAGTTAGGCTAGAGACTCCGGTTCACATTATTGCTATTGATAGGTCACCATTGTCACGAAATGTGGTTGAATTTGTCTGTGAGGAATTTTTGCTTAAAGTGGGGTCCCTTCATCAGGAACTTATTTCATGTTATATCATGGATAATATCCCTGTGGGACTGGTGCTGGGATTCCCCTGGTTGCACATGCATAATCCTGTAATTGACTGGGACTCTCGCGATATTGTTAAATGGGGTCCTAAATGTTCTAATGGTTGTCTTATCACTGTTCAGGTGTCTTCAACTAATCTGGAGGGTATTCCGAAGTACCTGAAGGATTTTGGAGACGTGTTCTCTGAAAAAGAGGCTGAGGTCCTGCCACCCCACCGTCCTTACGATTGTGCTATTAACCTGGTTCCAGGTGCCAAATTACCCAAGGCCCATTTGTATAATCTTTCTGGCTCGGAACGCACTGCCATGAAAAATTACATATCCGATAGTTTACGTAAGGGACACATCCGTCCTTCTGTCTCTCCTGTTACTGCTGGGTTCTTTTTTGTTAAGAAGAAGGATGGTGGCCTACACCCTTGCCTCGATTTTCGGGAACTTAATAAGATCACGGTGAGAAATACCTATCCACTTCCACTCATCCCGGACCTCTATAATCAGTTATCTGGAGCTAAATGGTTCTCCAAGCTTGATCTCAGGGGAGCCTATAACCTCATTCGCATTCAGGGAGGGGATGAGTGGAAAACGGCATTCCTTACCTCAGAGGGCCTTTTTGAAAACTTGGTCATGCCTTTCGGCCTTACTAATGCTCCTGCAGTGCTTCAGAATTTTATGAATGATATTTTCTCTGAATTTATTGGCCGTTTTATGGTTGTGTACCTAGATAATATTCTTGTCTTCTCGTCCAACTAAGAGTCTCATATTGATCATGTACGTACAATACTTCATAGGTTAGAATTCCCTATTTGCTAAACCTGAAAAATGTACTTTTTGTGTCCAAGAAATCACCTTTCTAGGTTTTATTCTGTCTGCTGATGGTTTTCGGATGGATCCCAGAAAAGTACAAGCCATTTATAATTGGGAGCAACCCAGAGACCTCAAGGGTCTGCAGCGTTTTCTGGGTTTTGCCAATTATTACAGGAAATTTATTAAAGGGTTTTCTCAAGTGGTCAAGCCACTCACGGATCTCACCCGCAAGGGGGCTGATCTTAGGGAGTGGTCACCGCAGGCGATAGAAGCATTTCTGAGGTTAAAGGAATGTTTTATGACTGCTCCTGTACTTGTTCAACCTGACCTCTCTCAGCCGTTTATTGTGGAGGTTGATGCTTCAGAGGTGAGTGTGGGGGCGGTGCTCTCCCAAGGACCCGCTACTTTAACTAATTTAAGACCGTGTGCCTTCTTCTCCAAAAAATTTTCTTCTGCTGAGAAGAATTATGATGTGGGGAATCGAGAGTTGTTGGCCATAAAGTTGGCCTTCGAAGAATGGAGGCATTTTTTGGAGGGGGCTGTTCATCGGATCACTGTTATTCGTGTTCGTGTTTCACAGGCATTGGCCCCTCCTTCATTGCCCGATGCCAAATTGTTTGTTCCTGTCCAGTTTCGATTACGGGTTCCCCAGGAATTTCATGACTCTGTGCTTGGTGGTCATCCGGGGGTCTCAGCTACTCGTAAGGCTATTGCCAGGTTGTTTTGGTGGCCCTTTATGTACTCCGATGTCGCCGTGTTTGTGTCTGCTTGTGATGCGTGTGCACGTGCTAAAGTTCCCCATAACCGGCCGGCCGGGGAATTAGTGCCCTTACCAATTCCGGATAGGCCCTGGACTCATTTGTCCATGGATTTTATCACTAATTTACCTGTTTCCGCTGGCAAGACTGTTGTTTGGGTGGTGGTGGACAGATTCAGCAAACAGGCGCATTTTGTTCCCTTGTCGGGATTACCTAATGCTGAGACTCTGTCCAAATTGTTTATTGAACAGGTGGTTAAATTGCATGGCATCCCTGTTAACATTGTGTCCGACAGGGGAGTTCAGTTCGTTTCCAAATTTTGGATAGCATTTTGTAGACGGCTGGGTATTGAGTTGTCCTTTTCTTCATCTTACCATCCCGAGACCAATGGGCAGACTGAGAGAACTAATCAGTCATTGGAACAAATTCTGCGGTGTCTGGCTACATCTCAGCAGGACGATTGGTGTTCCTCACTGCCTAAGGGCTCCGCCACACATCCGTGAAAACCACGTCCGTGTAAAACGGGCCGTTTTTCGGGTCCGTTTTCCGTTTTTTATGTCCGTTTTTATGGTATGTGTGGCCTGCGTGTGTATCCCGTATGCTAGCCGTATGTGCGTGTGGAATGTCCGTGTGTGCGTGAGTGAAATAACTGACATGTGTATGTGTTGTCCGTGTGAAATGTACGTGTGTGATGCAAAATGTCGTTACTACATGTCGGAAGACAGAGTAGCGGGATGAGAATGAACTCGGGTGAACTTCACCCGACTTCATTGTCATGCCGCGGCTCTGTCTTTGTGCCGTGTACTGATTAGCGGTCACCTGTGAAGGATTCACCGGTGACCACTAATCCCCCGAGTGACTGAAGTGTCCCCCCCTCTCTCATACTCACCGATCCCTGACCACCGGCGCTGCACGGCGTTCACACTGCTCCGGCGGCTTTTTCTAATTTGAAAAAGCCGGCCGCCCATTAATCAATCTCGTATTCCCTGCTTTACCCGCCCACCGGCGGCTGTGATTGGTTGCAGTGAGACACGCCCACCACGCTGAGTGACAGGTGTCACACTGCACCCAATCACAGCAGCCGGTGGGCGTGTCTATACTGTGCAGTAAAATAAATAAATAAATAATTAAAAAAACCGACGTGCGGTCCCCCCCCATTTTAATACCAGCCAGATAAAGCAATACGGCTGAAGGCTGGTATTCTCAGGATGGGGAGCTCCACGTTATGGGGGGCCCCCCACCCTAACAATATCAGTCAGCAGCCGCCCAGAATTGCCGCATACATTATATGCGACAGTTCTGGGGCTGTACCCGGCTCTTCCCGATTTACCCTGGTGCGTTGGCAAATCGGGGTAATAAGGAGTTATTGGCAGCCCATAGCTGACAATAAGTCCTAGATTAATCATGTCAGGCGTCTATGAGACACCTTCCATGATTAATCTGTAAGTTACAGTAAAAAAACACACACACGCCCGAAAAAATCCTTTATTATAAATAAAAAACACAAACACATTCCCTCATTACCAATTTATTAACCCCGACAAACCCTCCATGTCCGGCGTACTCCACGGACCTCCAACGTCGCGTCCAGCTCTGCTGCATGCAGGTGACAGGAGCAGCAGAAGACACCGCCGCTCCGGTCACCTCCACGCAGCTAATGAGATGAGTAGCGCGATCAGCTGCTGTCAGTCAGGTAACTCGCGGCCACCGCTGCATCCACCGCTGGATCCAGGTAACCTCAGTGACAGCAGCTGATCGCGCTACTCATCTCATTAGCTGCATGGAGGTGACCGGAGCGGCGGTGTCTTCTGCTGCTCCTGTCACCTGCATGCAGCAGAGCTGGACGCGACGCTGGAGGACCGTGGAGTACGCCGGACATGGAGGGTTTGTCGGGGTTAATAAATTGGTAATGAGGGAATGTGTTTGTGTTTTTTATTTATAATAAAGGATTTTTCGGGCGTGTGTGTGTTTTTTTACTGTAACTTACAGATTAATCATGGAAGGTGTCTCATAGACGCCTGACATGATTAATCTAGGACTTATTGGCAGCTATGGGCTGCCAATAACTCCTTATTACCCCGATTTGCCAACGCACCAGGGTAAATCGGGAAGAGCCGGGTACAGCCCCAGAACTGTCGCATATAATGTATGCGGCAATTCTGGGCGGCTGCTGACTGATATTGTTAGGGTGGGGGGCCCCCCATAACGTGGAGCTCCCCATCCTGAGAATACCAGCCTTCAGCCGTATGGCTTTATCTGGCTGGTATTAAAATGGGGGGGACCGCATGCCGGTTTTTTTAATTATTTATTTATTTATTTTACTGCACAGTATAGACACGCCCACCGGCTGCTGTGATTGGGTGCAGTGTGACACCTGTCACTCAGCGTGGTGGGCGTGTCTCACTGCAACCAATCACAGCCACCGGTGGGCGGGTAAAGCAGGGAATACGAGATTGATTAATGGGCGGCCGGCTTTTTCAAAAGAGGAAAAGCCGCCGGAGTTTTTATAACAGCCGTGCAGCGCCGCGCTGGAGATCGGGGAATGGTAAGTATGAGAGAGGGGGGAACTGACCGACAGACAGCTAGAGGGACAGACAGACATAGAGACCGACCGACGGACTGAGGGAGAGAACGAAACATAAAAAGAAAAAAAGACTGACATGACATGAAAAAAGCACAAAACATACAGGGAACAAACAGAGATGCGTCCGTGTCACTCGGACGTGCGCACAGACCCATTGACTTTCATTGGGTCCGTGCTGCGTGTTGCGTGAATAAAACGGACATGCTGGCGTGAGACACGGCCCACAAAACGCATCACGGAGACGGACTAACGGACATAACCAAAAACGCAAGTGTAACCGCTGAGATATAGTAACATTGGTGCACGTTTGGCTGTGTCTCCAGTATACACGGAAACGGACCAAACACGCACGTGTTTCACGGATGTGTGTTTCAAGCCTATGGCTGAGTTTGCTTTCAATAACCGGGTCCATCAGTCCATGGGTACTACTCCATTTTTTTGTAACTATGGATACCATCCCCATTTGGGTGAATTTTCCAGACTTGATTCTGGGTGTCCTGGGGCTTATTCTGCAGTTCAACAGTTGGAGGAGGTTTGGAGGGAGGTCCGGCATAATGTTGAGGTGGCTTTAGGGTGGCAAAAGCGCTCTTCTGACAAGAGACAATCGGTAGGATTTAATTTTCAGGTGGGGAATAAAGTTTGGTTGTCTACCAAAAACATTCATCTGAGAATTCCTTCCACTAAGTTGAGTCCAAAATTTATTGGTCCGTATGAGATCATCGAGATTGTCAACCCAGTGGCTTTTCGTCTGCGGTTACTGCAGTCCTTTCGCATTTCTAATGTGTTTCACAAATCTCTGCTCAAGCCTTTTGTTCCTTCTGTTTCCGAGTGTCCTCATCCCCCTCCTCCCGTTTCGGTGGATGGTCAGATGGAACATGAGATTGAGCGCATCATCGATTCTCGGCGGGTCCGTAGTTCGCTTCAGTACTTGGTACATTGGAGGGGGTTACGGACCGGAGGAGCGATCCTGGGTTCCGGCACGATCTGTCCATGCTGACCGACTTACTCATGCCTTTCATAGAAGGTTTCCTGGGAAACCTGGGGGTCCGGTGGCCTCCCCCTTGAGCAGGGGGTACTGTCATGATTGACTCCTGGCTCAGCTGGAGCTGAGCCTTTTTTTAGTTTCACTTCTGATGCAAGTCACGTTAGGGGTTAATCCTTTCTACCTCGTTCTGGAGGTCAGGCTGCTTTATTAGGGCACTGTTTCTCTTGGACTTCGCCAGTGATACTTCTGGCTCTGCTGTGTTCTGCTCTTGAGTGACCTGTTGTCTGCCCTGCCCCCTCCTGACCTCCGTGTTCACCTGACCTGTTAACCTCCTCTGTTGTCTGTTTCCATCAGTGTCTCTCCCGCTGTCTCCCTCTTCGTTCCTTATCTGTTTACCTTTATTCTGTCTTGTCTTCCCACTCCCCCTCGCTTCTAGGCTCTGATTTCCCGGCTACTGACTATTTGCTTCCCTCTGACTACGTTTAGACTTTGCCCTTGTGTACTTACAAGACCTCATGTTGTGACACAGCTTTCTGACGATTCTACTGCCATCTGGTGGGCTTGACTAGTATTACCTCTGCTAGGGAATTCCCTGCTCATACGTTTCCTCCACCTTTACGCCCCCTAGTGGTTTACCAGCTAATTACCTTCTCAGATAGTTTCAGGAATCCTCTCAGTCCCACATTACTGCGCTGTACTGCTATTGTACATCTTAGAGTACAGCGTGACAAGTGCTTTCTTGGTGTTAACCCTTGTTCTTCTTATGTTAGTGAATTATTTTTCTTGCTTTGTTCCTTAGCTTCTTTCTGTTTGTTCCTGTTAGTTTGCAGTATGTCTTAGTTTTGTTTTTTTCTGGCTGTCTAAATCTGTGTTGCCATCACACTCCTGCCCCTTCCTACCCTGGGAGAACATATTAGCTCTGTTCAAGAGACTAGCCAGGCACTGGACTCTCCACCATTAGGGCTAATTATGAGGACAGAGTGAGCCTAGGGTCCCCTAACGTGAGGGACAGTGTATGAGCCTCCTGTCCTTCACTATCCTGCAGTCACATTGTGACATCTAATTACAGAAGTTAAAGTGAACCTCTCAGGTGCAATATACACCCAGAACCACAGTCCCTGGGGATATAACACCCTTGGGTCTAGTCCTCGTGCGCATTAGCAGAAGATAAAAGATCTTTAGAAATACTATTTCTAAAGATCCCTTTATCTATGCTAGTATATACAGGGATGGTTAGGCAGGGATTAGCAATATGCACCCAGAACTGCTCATGCTTCTGGGTGCATATTGCACCTGACAGGTTCACTTTAAAGAAACTTGTCGATCTGAAATTGCTTGTGGGACAGGATTTGAAGCACTTTGCAGGTAGATTGGACATTCTAGAAAAGGACTATAATGCTGCTAGGTCATATTTGCAGACCTCCACCAATTAATAATAATATCTCAAAAGAGAGTGGTGGATGACCTCCAACTCACTTGTTGAAGACCTTGATAATAGGGGCAGGAGGTTATAATTTAACGATAAGTTGCGTGCCGGAATCATACAGTGAAGAGGATCCTAAGATCTTGCTAGAATTGATCTTTAACTCCATTCTAGGGGATCCTCCTACTTCATCCATCAAATTTGACAGCTCACAGGGCCTTGAAACCAAAAGCTTCTGCACCTCATCCACAGGACATCAATTGTTGTCTGCATGATTTCGGCCATCTTTGTCCTCCTTCTGAAGCTAGTGTGGATGACCCGTTCGACGTCATATACACTAGCCGACAGTGAGGTCCTGCGCAGGTGCACTGTAATCTGTTCTGCTCAGCATTTGTTGTTGCGTTACAAAGAATTTCTCTGTGTGATGTGTTGCCCTGTGACCGGCAGTAGTGTGACAGATGCACCTCAGAAGACTCAAGTAAGTATTGCACCCACCCGGCCGGGGTGGAACATATACACAAGTTCAGTCTAGTGGAGTGGAGCCATCCCCTGGCTCCCTTCTACACAGACATGTTTAATCATCACTGGCATCAGGATGATTGAGCGCTGTGTGCAGACCGCGGCATCCACAGCTGGTGTAATAAGCACCCTATACACCAGCGGTGGATGCCGCGGTCTGCACACTGATTAAGGTCGCCTGACTGAAACATTTGTGCCTGTTTAACATCTGGATAAAATAAATTGAACAAAATCACCTATTGAGTGACAAGTATTACTTGATATGACATATGGGTTTGGAAGCTACTCGTGTACCACCCAGCCAGAAGTGCAGTGCTATCCCTATCTACTTCAGTGCCTCAGATACTTAATGATGAAGAGGGTATATTTCAATATAATCCATCGAATATCACAAATATAATTTCTTAATTTTTATAAGAAACTTCATAATCTTCAGATCACCCTGCCTGCGAGTTTGTCTCAAAGGACACTATTATTTAATAATTACTTCTCTGTCCTTGGTTTGAAAGTCCTTTCACCAGAGGCAGTGAACTCAACAAAAGGATCACTCTGGAGGAGATCTCTGACATTTTAAAGGACCTTCCTCTTGGTTTGTCCCCAGGACCCTTGACAGCAACTTGACGTATTTATATCACAAAACATTTGAAGAGGAACTAACTACGTATATGGCGAAGCTGTTTAACTCCTTTTTGTAGAGGTCCCATATACCAGATTCTTTATCCCATTCCTATCTGATTCTTATTCCTAACCAGGTAGAGAATAGATCCTCTGGATTGCTGTAATTATAGACCAATTGCTCTTCTCAATGCACACATGAAGATATTTACACACCTTTTGGCCAATAGACGTCATCTTTGGCTTCTGCAAGTAGCCCATAAGGATCAGGTGAGCTTTATTCCATCCCATCAGGGTGGTGACAACACCAGTAGGGTAGTAGACCTAATTGACATGGTAAACAGAATTAAAAAAACAGGTACTGCTCCTTACATTTAGATGCAGAAAAGGCTTTTGAACTCAACTGGTCTTTTATGTTCATGGACCGTCAAGGCTTATGGAATAACTGGCCCCTTCCTGACAGCTTTGAGAGCTCTTCATAGAGCCCCTTTGGCCTCTATTAAATTCCCATATCAAATTTCCTCTAGTTGTAGGATATCAAATGGATCAAGACAAGGTTGCCCGTTGTCACCCTTACTATTGGCCTTGTGTATTGAACCACTGGCAGCGAATATACATCAAAATTCTAATATGTCAGGAGTGGATGTAAAGGGGAAACATTTTAAAATGTCTACATTTGCAGATGATGTTCTGTTAATCCTTACTAAGCTTCCTATTACATTACCAAACCTTCAAAAAGTCCTTCAAGAGTTTGGGCATTTGTCAGGATATAAAATGAATGTCTCAAAAACAGAGGCGTTCCTGTTAAAGATTTAACTAAATTGGCCAAGTAATGTGCTCCGTCTGTCTCTTTCCAGGTCTGTCTCTTTCCAGGTCTGTCTCTTTCCCAGGTCTGTCTCTTTCCCAGGTCTGTCTCTTCCCAGGTCTGTCTCCCCATCTCTTTGTCTGTGTCTTTTCCTGTATGTCTCTTTCCCTGTTTGCCTGTCTCTGTCTGTCTCTTTCCTTGTCTGTCTCTATTTCTCTGTCTCTTTCACCGTCTGTCTCTATCAAGGTCTGTGTCTTTCCCCATCTATCTTTGTCTGCATGTCTGTCTGTCTCTTTCCCCGTCTGTCTCTTTCCCCGTCTGTCTCTTTCCCAGTCTGTCTCTTTCCAGGTCTGTCTCTTTCCCCGTCTGTCTCTTTCACCGTCTGTCTTTTCCCCCGTCTGTCTCTTTCTCCGTCTGTCTCTTTCCAGGTCTGTCTCTTTCCAGGTCAGTCTCTTTCCAGGTCAGTCTCTTTCCAGGTCAGTCTCTTTCCAGATCTGTCTCTGTCTGCCTCTTTCCAGGTCAGTCTCTTTCCAGGTCTGTCTCTGTCTGTCTCTTTCCAGGTCAGTCTCTTTCCAGTTCTGTCTGTCTCTCTCTTTTCAGGTCAGTCTCTTTCCAGGTCTGTCTCTTTCCCCGTCTGTCTCTGTCTGTCTCTTTGGCCGTCTGTCTCTATCTGTCTCTTTCCCCATCTGTCACTGTCTGTCTCTTTCCCCATCTGTCTCTGTCTATCTCTTTCCCCATCTGTCTCTGTCTGTCTCTTTCACTGTTTGTCTCTATCTCTCTGTCTCTTTCCCTGTCTGTCTCTCTGCCTGTCTCTCTGCCTGTCTCTCTCTGTCTGTCTCTCTCTGTCTGTGTCTCTCTGTCTGTGTCTCTCTAGCCGTCTCCGCACTGACATCTTATTACCTCACATATAAGCTTCTTATACTATGAATGTCTTTTGTTCCTATAGCAAACAATCACAGCTCCTATTAATAACCTGTAGTTCCAGGCTCCATTTACTTTAATGGAGGCATGTTTTTTGGAGAGTAACTGTAAAGCGCGGTTTTAAATTTTCCTGTCAAAACATAGTCTACGATGATGTTACCTGGGTCACATGAGGTGTCTGTGCAAAATTTTGTGATTATAAATGCGACGGTGTGACTACACTTTTTGTTTCACTTTTTCCCCATTATGTAGATAGGGGCAAAATCGATTGGTAAATTGGAACGCTCGGGGTTAAAATTTCGCCTCACAACATAACCTATGACGCTCTCAGGGTCCAGACGTGTGAGTGTGCAAAATTTTGTGGCTGTAGCTGCGGCGGTGCAGATGCCAATCCCGGACATACACACACACACATACATACATACACACATTCAGCTTTATATATTAGATGATAAACGCCATAGACTCTATTCTAACTACTCATAAAGTTCAGGGAGGCCTATCAGTTCTGGATATCACCAAGTATTACTCGACTAGCCATCTAAGATGAATAGCATCATGGGCTTCTCTATGAGCTTACAATAAATGGCAGATATAGAGAAACTATGGCTAGCTCCCATTCAGCCAAACCCTCTTTTGTGGTCTGGACGTCCAATTAAGATATCATGAACTTTGTTGGGGCCTATTCAGTTCACAAAAGACATCTGTCGTACAAGCATGACAAAGTTTGGCTTTGTGTCCCTAAATTCACCAATGATATAATTTATATATCAACCATTCTGAATAGCCTAGAATCTTCAATGGTTCATCCATGGATATCTGCTGGTCTACTTAGATTTGCTGACTTGATAGATGGAAACTCTCTAGAAATACACGTTTTTGAGTATATTAAAGCCAATTTTTCTATATCTAATCCAGACGTTTTTCAATATTTGCAAATTAAACATTTAGCCTTATCCTTATTTGTATCTACAGAAGTTTCCCAACCAATACATGTAGGTTTTGAAAAGCTTTGTAGGAGAGGTTTGTGGCGCCCCAGAGGCTTCAGTTGTCGCAGAGGTACTGCACGTCAGCCAGTGGTGTAGTATTCCATTCCCGAGTAAGGAGGGGTCACACATCGGTATACACAGACACTCTCATTTAGAAACACTCCTCTAGACTGTGGTTAGGGCAAGTTGCACCTTTGATGCGCCATTGGAACGCACAGTCCGAAGCCAGCCTGAGGGTGGAGTCTAGTTAGTGGGAGCAGACTGTAGAATGTGAGCAGTTGCAAGAGGATGCGGAGGAGAGAGGTCCTGGGGACGAAGGCTGAATCAGCTCGTCTCAGGATCGTAGGACAGAAGGGGTCCTAGGACCACGGGAAGTGTACCAAACACCTGTGGACTCTTTTCCACACCGACATACGAGTGTGGAGGGACTTGGTTGCATAGGAGACCGGCCCGTCAACTAGTGGAGAACTTTAAGACTCAGCTAGAAAACCGCAGGCTAAGGCTGGAGCCACGTCCAGACACATCCAGTGAAATAGTGACCACATAAGGCCAAGGGATAGAGCTTCAAGCCACCCGACATTGTCTGCGGACACCGGCTCGGGGCTCTGTGTGTGCAGGTGCGGGACAGGCAGGAGAAATCAGCGTAGGAAGACAACCAGGAAAGGATACTAAAGGGTGTACCGGGTTGTGCCTCCGAACTATCTGGGGATCGGCTGGGGCCCATCACAGCAGAAATCAGGATTCTGAGGGCGGCCTTTGACTAGTCGTGGTAACCTGGAAGTCTGAACTGTGAGTAAAGACCTTGTGACTGCATTCCTGTGTTGCCCAGTTATTCCCTGCGTCTCCGACTCTGCACCCCGCCATTGCTCCACAACACTATTGTCGGCCCTGGGGGCCCAGCTCTACCTGTGGAGAGCTATCCCAACTCAGCTGCATCACCATCGATCCCCAGGGGAAACTGGATAGCAGCGGCGACATCCATGTTGCCGCATACCACAGGTGGTGTTGTAACACCCCGGGGTCGAGGGATTTTCACCCGACATGTCGCCGGACCAGGGGTGCATCATCCCGGGCTAGCCTGGCCTGGTTTCGTGACCCTGAGACATACAGGAGGGAGGGAAGGTGGTGGACAGGAGGCAAAAATGGAGGATGGGGGTGGTAGTGACGGTTAGGAAAGTCTTTTATGATCGTGAGGCCACCTGTGGTACGCGGCCAGCGATGGGCTGCCGTTGTGGGTGCTGCTATCCGGGGCTGATGGTGTGGGTCACAGCCAGGATGGTATCGCTCCCCATAGGCTGAGCGGGGTTACCCCAGGGAGGATGACGGAGGACGGACAGGGGTTGTGGTAGTCCCCGTTGGCGCCGCAGTGCTGGGCGACGGCGCCAGCAAATGAGAGGCAGAGGCAGGGGCTGCGGTTCCAGGTCTTTTATTCACAAGTAGTTCAGGCGCTGCCCCAGAGTGACGATCTCTGCCACGATGGGCGCCAGCCAATACCTGATAGTCAGTGGTCACTGCCGGTGCCCGTGAAAGTCTTTCTAGTGAAGTGTCTCTCAGTTGCTATCCGGAACCCGGACCGAGCCTCCAGCTCAAAGCTACGGGTCCCACGAAGAGAGAGAAACACTAAACTCCAGTTGTCTGTGCTAGATGTTATCCCAGGATGTGCCCGGGAAAGTCTGCTCTAGTGTGATGGTTGCGCTTACTTCTTACCCCATGTGGTGCCCGCCCCCAGTGGTTGTCCTAGCGACTGGGGAAGTCCCATGCTTCGTGATGGCTCACCACTCTGTCTGCTCTAGTCCAAGCCCCTGTGCGAAAGCACCTTACTGTTGTATGTGTGTGTTTTCTGAAGGCACCAACAGTTAACTCCCTCGTAACTCGAGATAAATATTGCCCTTGAAAAGTGGTGTAATACCCTGTGGTGCCTGAAGTCCAGGGGTGCCACATTCCCCGGTGGCAAATGGCAGCACTCCGGGGCTGCAACATTTTACAGGAATCATCTGTTATGCATATAACCAAACAACATTTCTTCCTTTTTTGGGAGACACAGCACACTAAACTGTTGTGAATACGTTTTCCAGTTTGGGGCTCCCTCTTGTGGTCAGTGCTGGCAGTGCAGTTGATTTGTGGAAAGAAAGCCACACACCTGTGGAGGACTGGCAATCAGGGTCAGATTGGGCTATTTAACTGAGTAGTTTTCTCTTCTTATTCGCCGATGCTCACTGGTCTCCTGTGTGTTAAGGAGAAAGCCGCGGAGACACCATCACATGTTTCTCAACGCTGGCAGGAAACTAGCCAAGTCTTTCACCGGGAAGGAACAACCACGGGAAGGGCAGTCTCCAGTCAAGGAAGACCACCTATACCAAACATGGTATCCATCCACAGACAGCCGTTTCAGGGTATTTGCCCCTCATCAGTGTGGAGGAGGAATCTGGCTAGTGGGGGCAATGCCTAGTAAAAGACTACTTAAGCAAGCATTGTTGACCTTAGGGAGATCAACATATCCACTGCGGAGACACCATCACATGTTTCTCAACGCAGTGATTCTAGAGCAAAGCCCCCTGGGAAATATGCAAATGAGAAAGCCGCGGAGACACCATCACATGTTTCTCAACGCTGGCAGGAAACTAGCCAGGTCTTTCACCGGGAAGGAACAACCACGGGAAGGGCAGTCTCCAGTCAAGGAGACCACCTATACCAAACAGGGTATCCATCCACAGACAGCCGTTTCGGGGTATTTGCCCCTCATCAGTGTGGAGTAGGAATCTGGCTAGTGGGGGCAATGCCTAGTAAAAGACTACTTAAGCAAGCATTGTTGACCTTAGGGAGATCAACATATCCACTGGGGAGACACCATCACGTGTTTCTCAACGCAGTGATTCTAGAGCAAAGCCCCCTGGGAAGTATGCAAATGAGAAAGCCGCAGAGACACCATCACATGTTTCTCAACGCTGGCAGGAAACTAGCCAGGTCTTTCACCGGGAAGGAACAACCACAGGAAGGGCAGTCTCCAGTCAAGGAGACCACCTATACCAAACATGGTAGCCATCCACAGACAGCCGTTTCGGGGTATTTGCCCCTCATCAGTGTGGAGTAGGAATCTGGCTAGTGGGGGCAATGCCTAGTAAAAGACTACTTAAGCAAGCATTGTTGACCTTAGGGAGATCAATATATCCACTGCGGAGACACCATCACGTGTTTCTCAACGCAGTGATTCTAGAGCAAAGCCCCCTGGGAAGTATGCAAATGAGAAAGCCGCGGAGACACCATCACATGTTTCTCAACGCTGGCAGGAAACTAGCCAGGTCTTTCACCGGGAAGGAACAACCACAGGAAGGGCAGTCTCCAGTCAAGGAGACCACCTATACCAAACATGGTAGCCATCCACAGACAGCCGTTTCGGGGTATTTGCCCCTCATCAGTGTGGAGTAGGAATCTGGCTAGTGGGGGCAATGCCTAGTAAAAGACTACTTAAGCAAGCATTGTTGACCTTAGGGAGATCAACATATCCACTGTGTACCATTTGCATACTTCCCAGGGGGCTTTGCTCTAGAATCACTGCGTTGAGAAACACGTGATGGTGTCTCCGCAGTAGATATGTTGATCTCCCTAAGGTCAACAATGCTTGCTTAAGTAGTCTTTTACTAGGCATTGCCCCCACTAGCCAGATTCCTACTCCACACTGATGAGGGGCAAATACCCCGAAACGACTGTCTGTGGATGGATACCATGTTTGGTATAGGTGGTCTCCTTGACTGGAGACTGCCCTTCCCGTGGTTGTTCCTTCCCAGTGAAAGACCTGGCTAGTTTCCTGCCAGCGTTGAGAAACATGTGATGGTGTCTCCGCGGCTTTCTCATTTGCATACTTCCCAGGGGGCTTTGCTCTAGAATCACTGCGTTGAGAAACACGTGATGGTGTCTCCGCAGTGGATATGTTGATCTCCCTAAGGTCAACAATGCTTGCTTAAGTAGTCTTTTACTAGGCATTGCCCCCCACTAGCCAGATTCCTCCTCCACACTGATGAGGGGCAAATACCCCGAAACGGCTGTCTGTGGATGGATACCATGTTTGGTATAGGTGGTCTCCTTGACTGGAGACTGCCCTTCCCGTGGTTGTTCCTTCCCGGTGAAAGACCTGGCTAGTTTCCTGCCAGCGTTGAGAAATATGTGATGGTGTCTCCGCGGCTTTCTCATTTGCATACTTCCCAGGGGGCTTTGCTCTAGAATCACTGCGTTGAGAAACATGTGATGGTGTCTCCGCAGTGGATATGTTGATCTCCCTAAGGTCAACAATGCTTGCTTAAGTAGTCTTTTACTAGGCATTGCCCCCACTAGCCAGATTCCTACTCCACACTGATGAGGGGCAAATACCCTGAAACGGCTGTCTGTGGATGGATACCATGTTTGGTATAGGTGGTCTCCTTGACTGGAGACTGCCCTACCCGTGGTTGTTCCTTCCCGGTGAAAGACCTGGCTAGTTTCCTGCCAGCGTTGAGAAACATGTGATGGTGTCTCCGCGGCTTTCTCATTTGCATACTTCCCAGGGGGCTTTGCTCTAGAATCACTGCGTTGAGAAACATGTGATGGTGTCTCCGCAGTGGATATGTTGATCTCCCTAAGGTCAACAATGCTTGCTCCTGTGTGTTAAGGACATTCTGTAACCAGCTCTGATCACTATCAGACCTTCTCTCAGATAAATGGTCTTTGTACCTCTGCTGTTTGTTTTCCACTTTCTTGTTGTTTTTCTGCTTTGATACTAATGCTTGATTCCTATTCTATCTGTGTGGAGTTCTTGGTGGAATGGGATCATTCCCTGCTGGGAGTGTCTGTATACTTAACTCCATGATTCTGCAAGGTATTGTCTTTGTCATGCTTGGTATTAATTCAGTCCCTCATCTATATAAGTGTTTTTGGATCCCAGTAACATCAGAGTGCTGATACAGTGGGGGAGAGGTTGTGTGACCTCAGGATTTTTCCATATCAGAAGTGCTGGTATATAATAGGGTTTTTTATGGTTGCAGACAGTGCTCTTTCCTATCCTTTCCTATAAAGATAGTTTGCGCCTCACCTTTACTGAATTTTTTTTTTCTAGCTTTGTATTGTGTTTTTCTTTATCACCGTAGCCTTTACATGTGGGGGGATATCTATCTATCTTTGGGGACTTCTCCGAGGTAGATTAGCTTTCTTACATCTCTACCTGTGAGAATATTTAGTTCTTCGGCTGTGTCGAGACGACTAGGTCAACGTAGGCTCGTCCCACGGCTACTTCTAGTTGTGTGTCAGGATTAGGTCTTCAATCCGTTAAGGTTCCAGCTACTCTGTTACCATTTGGGATTCCGCATTTTTTGATCCTCCTTGGTCCCTGAATCATAACATTAAACATTTCAAACATTTCAACTTTTTCTAACAGGTCAACAGGTCATATCAATTTTTCAAAGTGCTGCATAGTAAATCAACATTAACTTTAACTGTTAAACGGAAAACAGTTACTATCATTCTTTCTTTACTGCTGCTTCTGGAGATGGCTTTAGCAGGGAACCGGTCCTGGCTCCCTGGTTCTGGGCACTCATGGGGCAGCCACTTGCAAAATGTCCCGCTTCACCACAACGGCGACAGATGGGCTGCCCATCGGCCGTATACCGATCAGGAACTTGGGACAATGGGTCTTTGCCGCATCATCGCCAGGGAAGGTCATCAGCACTGTAAGCCAGTTCCATGGTCACCAGTTGCTGGATCCCTGGTTCGGTCTGCATTACCTTGATCAGAATAGCCATGCCTTTACTCAGTTCCAAAATCCAGAGTTGCAGTTCAAATAGGCTGTACAGTCTATCCTGGAAAACAGTTCCCACTCTTGACTGGAGACACGGGGTTTCCTGGTAATTTTCCTGGCAGTGGGCTCTGTCGCGCGCTTGTCTGGCCTCCTCTTTTCCCGCTCTTTGTGGACAATGGTGTCTACTGATTTTGCTAATATGCCACCCACAGTCCGTAAGCCCGGTTGTTGCGGGCATGAATATCCTGTTTGTGGCGCCAAATTTAACACCCCGGGGTCGAGGGGTTTTCACTCGACACGTCCCCGGGCCAGGGGTGCAGATCCTCTGCGTCATCACAGGCTGGCCTGGCCCGGTTTCGTGACCCCGATGTCATGATTGACTCCTGGCTCAGCTGGAGCTGAGCCTTTTTTTTAGTTTCACTTCTGATGCAAGTCACGTTAGGGGTTAATCCTTTCTGCCTCGTTCTGGAGGTCAGGCTGCTTTATTAGGGCACTGTTTCTCTTGGACTTCGCCAGTGATACTTCTGGCTCTGCTGTGTTCTGCTCTTGAGTGACCTGTTGTCTGCCCTGCCCCCTCCTGACCTCCGTGTTCACCTGACCTGTTAACCTCCTCTGTCGTCTGTTTCCATCAGTGTCTCTCCCACTGTCTCCCTGTTCGTTCCTTATCTGTTTACCTTAATTCTGTCTTGTCTTCCCACTCCCCCTCGCTTCTAGGCTCTGATTTCCCGGCTACTGACTATTTGCTTCCCTCTGACTACGTTTAGGCTATGTGCGCACGTTGCGTACAGTTCACTGCAGAAATTTCTGCAGCGATCTGAAGAGCACATGTGCGCTTTAAATCGCTGCAGAAATGTCCGTAGTGAAAGCCGATTCCATGCGCTCTGCCTGCAGCTCCTCCCATAGACAGAGCAGGAGCTGCCGGCAAAGCGCAGGAAAGAAGTGACATGTCACTTCTTTTTACGCAGCGCTTCGGCAGTAGCCGAAGCGCTGCGCTCTTAAACGCCACGTGCGCACGGCCCCTGCACAATCTCCATAGACTGTGCAGGGGACGCAGGACGCATGCAGTTACGCTGCGCTACAAAGCGCAGCGTAACTGCATGTATTTGCGCAACGTGCGCACATAGCCTTAGACTTTGCCCTTGTGTACTTACAAGACCTCATGTTGTGACTAGAGTTGAGCGCGGTTCGCGGTTCGAGGTTCTCCAGTTCGCGGCTCGAGTGATTTTGGGGGCTGTTCTAGATAGAACTAGAACTCGAGCTTTTTGCTAAAGCTCGATAGTTCTAGATACGTTCGAGAACGGTTCTAGCAGCAAAAAGCAGGGCTTTTTACAGCTACAGTATGCAGGAGCCATCGCTGGCAGCGTGCCAGAAGCTGGTAACCAAGATAAACATTGGGTATCCAAGCAAAGCGCTTTGGTTAGTAACCCGATGTTTATCCTAGTTACGTGAAGGAAGCCCACACTTCCCCGCTCAGCTCGCTCCGCCCCCTCCTGCACGCGGCATGTACACATACATACACACACACACACACGTCCCCAGCCATGCAGTCCACGACACTGACGTCCTCCTGGCACTCTGCACACATGGTCCCGCTCGGCTTACCTGCGGTGATGAAGTCCCGACCTCAGCGCTGTCACTGTCCTCCATGGCCGCCGCTTGTCACATCACCTTCTCTCGCTTCCGACCCGAGACTGACTAGCGGTGACGTCACTTGGCTGTGAAGGCGGCGGTCATTGAACTCAGTGACAGGTGCTGTCGGCAGTGCAGGAGATCAGCGCAGGTAATGTACCTCGCTGACAGCAGCACTTGTCATGCCCTGCAGTGACCTGGGCTGACCCATTGATGTTAGCTCAGGTCACTGCACTGCTCTCCCAGCCAATGGAGAACATCCTGCTCTTCATTGACTGGGACAGTGTGGATCGTCATGGCAACCCCTTGGATTACACCAGACCTGGATTTGTTTTTCTTTCTAATAAATTGGTTAAAGAGGAAATGTATTGGGGAGTATTTTTTCAAATAAAAATGTGTTTGTCGTCTATTTTTTTTTATTACTGACTGGGTTGGTGATGTCGGGTATCTGATAGACGCCTGACCTCACCAACCCCAGGGCTTGATACCAGGTGACATTACACATCTGGTATTAACACCATATATTACCCCGTTTGCCACCGCACCAGGGCGCGGGATGAGCTGGGGCGAAGCACCAGGATTGGCACATCTAATGGATGCGCCACTTCTGGGGCGGCTGCGGCCTGCTATTTTTAGGCTGGGAGAGTCCAATAACCATGGACCTCCCTAGTCTGAGAATATCAGACCCCAGCTGTCTGCTTTACCTTGGCTGGTGATCCAATTTTGGGGGGACCCCTATGTGTTTTTTTTTTTTTTAATTATTTATTTAATTTAAAATAACAGCGTGGGGTGCCCTCAGTTTTGGATTACCAGCCAAGGTGAGGTTGCCAGCTGTGGTCTGCAGGCTGCAGCCGTCTGCTTTACCCTAGCTGGCTACAAAAATAGGGGGAACCCTACGTCATTTTTTTTTTTCATTTTTTTGGCTAAATACAAAGCTAAGCACCCCTTAGTGCCACATGAAAGGCACCAAAGGGTGCAAAATTACAAAATGCAGGAGAGTGGGACATTATGTGTCTTTCTGCCATTATAATGACAGAAAAGACTGATATGAAGTGCACAAGCACAAGAAAATCACCAGAGCGCTCTACGCTGTGAAAAGCAGTAGAAAATGGCACTGGAGTGAACATGTGACCGCCTCATGTAGGATGAAGCTATGGATCCTGGGTAAATTTATGCATTTACCCTCCTTCAGTTTTTTTCACAGTACACAAAAAAAACGGAAGGTACACGGATGACAAACAGATGACATACGGACCGTCTACGGAACGGAAACGGATGCCACACGGACAGGGCTGTATTTTGCCTTCGTGCTGCCCTAGGCACTTTAAGTGGTCGCGCCCCTTAGTGACAACGTAACACTATGAGTTTTCGCACACGACATCTGTTTAAGGCAGATCTACTCTGTAAAACACTTGAAAAAGTATCAATGAGAAACGAAGGGCACTAACCCCCCCCAATGGGGATCACCACAGGCACATCAAAACATAGCATGAGTATAAAATATTCCCACCACACCGTCCCCACTTATATAGTGTGACTGTCACACTGCCCCTAATAAACTACACACTGCCCTCCCTTATAAATTATACCCACCACACCTTCCTTAATTATGAAATATGATCTGCACATTGACCTCACATCATGTTGCCCCCTCCTCACAATGTCCCATGCATGCTGCCCCCTCCTCACAATGTCCCATGCATGCTGCCCCCTCCTCACAATTCCATGCATGCTGCCCCCTCCTCCCAATGTCCTATGCATGCTGCCCCCTCCTCACAATGTCCCATGCATGCTTCCCCCTCCACAGTGTCCCATGCATGCTGCCCCCTCCTCACAATGTCCCATGCATGCTGCTCCCTCCTCACAATGTCCCATGCATGCTTCCCACTCTTCACAATGTCCCATGCATGCTACCCCCTCCTCACAGTTTCCCATGCATGCTGCCCCCTCCTCACAATGTCCCATGCATGCTGCTCCCTCCTCAAAATGTCCCATGCATGCTGCCCCCTTCTCACAATGTCCCATGCATGCTGCCCCCTCCTCACAGTGTCCCATGCATGCTGCCCCCTCCTCACAATGTCACATGCATGCTGCCCTCCCCTCACAGTGTCCCATGCATGCTGCCCCCTCCTCACAGTGTCCCATGCATGCTGCCCCCTCCTCACAATGTCCCATGCATGCTGCTCCCTCCTCACAATGTCCCATGCATGCTGCCCCCTCCTCACAATGTCCCATGCATGCTGCCCCCTCGTCACAGTGTCCCATGCATGCTGCCCCCTCCTCACAATGTCCCATGCATGCTGCCCCTCTCCATGAGCTCCTAATGCTGCCTTCCTCTTTTCCATAATGACACCTCCATGCTGCCCCATTCATCATACTAAGACCACCACACTAACGCTTACGCTGAGACACCCCCCCCACACACACACACACTACCCCACTCTTGATATTGACTCCCCTACATTGCTCCACTCCATACTGAGCCCACACATGCTGCCCCTTCTCCATAATGAGCTCCCAATGCTGCTCCCCTCTCATTCTGAGTCCTTACACTCCCCCCATCGATTTTGTCATTGCACTATCCCTCAAACCTTGTCCTCTGTCTCTAGCATTGGCCCCTCTCTCCCATTCCCCCAGCAGCAGCCTCTCTCCCCCAGCATCAGCCTCTCTTCCCCAGCCCCCCCAGCATCAACCTCTCTCCCCCGAGCGTCCCCCAGCATCAGCCTCTCTCCCCCCAGCCTCCCCCAGTTTCAGCCTCTCTCCCCCAGCTTTCCCCAGCATCAGCCTCTCTCCCCCAGCTTCCCCCACCATCAGGCTCTCTCCCCCAGCTTCCCCCAGCATCAGCCTCTCTGCCCCCAGCATCAGCCTCTCTGCCCCCAGCATCAGCCTCTCTTCTCCCAGCCTCCCCCAGCATCAGACTCTCTCTTTCCAGCCTCCCCCCTCCCAGCCTACCCCAGCATCAGCCTCCCCCCTCCCAGCCTCTCCCAGCATCAGCCTCCCCCATCATCAGCCTCTGTCCTCCCAGCCTCCCCCAGCATCAGCCTCCCCCAGCATCAGCCTCTCTTCTCCCAGCCTCCCCCAGCATCAGCCTCTCTCCTCCCAGCCTCCCTCAGCATCAGCTTCCCCCTCCCAGCCTCCCCCAGCATCAGCCTCCCTCAGCATCAGCCTCCCTCCTCCCAGCCTCCCCCAGCATCAGCCTCTCTCCTCCCAGCCTCCCCCAACATCAGCCTCTCTTCTCCCAGCCTCTCCCAGCATCAGCCTCCCCCAGCATCAGCCTCTCTCCTCCCAGCCTCCCCCAGCATCAGCCTCCCTTAGCATCAGCCTCCCTCCTCCCAGCCTCCTACAGCATCAGCCTCTCTCCTCCCAGCCTCCCCCAGCATCAGCCTCTCTGCCCCCAGCATCAGCCTCTCTTCTCCCAGCCTCCCCCAGCATCAGCCTCTCTCCTCCCAGCCTACCCCCTCCCAGCCTACCCCAGCATCAGCCTCCCCCCTCCCAGCCTCTCCCAGCATCAGCCTCTGTCCTCCCAGCCTCCCCCAGCATCAGCCTCTCTTCTCCCAGCCTCCCCCAGCATCAGCCTCTCTCCTCCCAGCCTCCCTCAGCATCAGCTTCCCCCTCCCAGCCTCCCCCAGCATCAGCCTCTCTCCTCCCAGCCTCCCCCAGCATCAGCCTCTCTCAGCATCAGCCTCCCTCCTCCCAGCCTCCCCCAGCATCAGCCTCTCTCCTCCCAGCCTCTCCCAACATCAGCCTCTCTCCTCCCAGCCTCCCCCAGCATCAGCCTCTCTCCTCCCAGCCTCTCCCAGCATCAGCCTCCCCCAGCATCAGACTCTCTCCTCCCAGCCTCCCCCAGCATCAGCCTCCCTTAGCATCAGCCTCCCTCCTCCCAGCCTCCTACAGCATCAGCCTCTCTCCTCCCAGCCTCCCCCAGCATCAGCCTCTCTGCCCCCACCATCAGCCTCTCTTCTCCCAGCTTCCCCCAGCATCAGCCTCTCTCCTCCCAGCCTCCCCCCTCCCAGCCTACCCCAGCATCAGCCTCCCCCCTCCCAGCCTCTCCCAGCATCAGCCTCTGTCCTCCCAGCATCTACCAGCATCATCCTCTCTTCTCCCAGCCTCCCCCAGTATTCGCCTCTCTCCTCCCAGCCTCCCTCAGCATCAGCTTCCCCCTCCCAGCCTCCCCCAGCATCAGCCTCTCTCCTCCCAGCCTCCCCCAGCATCAACCTCTCTCCTCCCAGCCTCCCTCAGCATCAGCTTCCCCCTCCCAGCCTCCCCCAGCATCAGCCTCCCTTAGCATCAGCCTCCCTCCTCCCAGCCTCCCCCAGCATCAGCCTCTCTCCTCCCAGCCTCCCCCAGCATCAGCCTCTCTTCTCCCAGCCTCTCCCAGCATCAGCCTCCCCCAGCATCAGCCTCTCTCCTCCCAGCCTCCCCCAGCATCAGCCTCCCTTAGCATCAGCCTCCCTCCTCCCAGCCTCCTACAGCATCAGCCTCTCTCCTCCCAGCCTCCCCCAGCATCAGCCTCTCTGCCCCCAGCATCAGCCTCTCTTCTCCCAGCCTCCCCCAGCATCAGCCTCTCTCCTCCCAGCCTACCCCCTCCCAGCCTACCCCAGCATCAGCCTCCCCCCTCCCAGCCTCTCCCAGCATCAGCCTCTGTCCTCCCAGCCTCCCCCAGCATCAGCCTCTCTTCTCCCAGCCTCCCCCAGCATCAGCCTCTCTCCTCCCAGCCTCCCTCAGCATCAGCTTCCCCCTCCCAGCCTCCCCCAGCATCAGCCTCTCTCCTCCCAGCCTCCCCCAGCATCAGCCTCTCTCAGCATCAGCCTCCCTCCTCCCAGCCTCCCCCAGCATCAGCCTCTCTCCTCCCAGCCTCTCCCAGCATCAGCCTCTCTCCTCCCAGCCTCCCCCAGCATCAGCCTCTTTCCTCCCAGCCTCCCCCAGCATCAGCCTCTCTGCCCCCAGCATCAGCCTCTCTTCTCCCAGCTTCCCCCAGCATCAGCCTCTCTCCTCCCAGCCTCCCCCCTCCCAGCCTACCCCAGCATCAGCCTCCCCCCTCCCAGCCTCTCCCAGCATCAGCCTCTGTCCTCCCAGCCTCCCCCAGCATCAGCCTCTCTTCTCCCAGCCTCCCCCAGCATCAGCCTCTCTCCTCCCAGCCTCCCTCAGCATCAGCTTCCCCCTCCCAGCCTCCCCCAGTATCAGCCTCTCTCCTCCCAGCCTCTCCCAGCATCAGCCTCTCTCCTCCCAGCCTCCCCCAGCATCAGCCTCCCTTAGCATCAGCCTCCCTCCTCCCAGCCTCCTACAGCATCAGCCTCTCTCCTCCCAGCCTCTCCCAGCATCAGCCTCTTTCCTCCCAGCCTCCCCCAGCATCAGCCTCTCTCCTCCCAGCCTCCCCAGCATCAGCCTCTCTCCTCCCAGCCTCTCTCCTCCCAGCATCCCCCAGCATCAGCCTCTCTCCTCCCAGCCTCCCCCAGCATCAGCCTCTCTCCTCCCAGCCTCCCCCAGCATCAGCCTCCCCCAGCATCAGCCTCCCTCTTCCCAGCCTCCCCCAGCATCAGCCTCCCCCAGCATCAGCCTCTTTCCTCCCAGCCTCCCCCAGCATCAGCCTCCCTCGGCATCAGCCTCCCTCTTCCCAGCCTCCCCCAGCATCAGCCTCCCCCCTCCCAGCCTCCCCCAGCATCAGCCTCCCTCCTCCCAGCCTCCCCCAGCATCAGCCTCCCTCCTCCCAGCCTCCCCCAGCATCAGCCTCCCTCAGCATCAGCCTCTCTCCTCCCAGCCTCCCCCAGCATCAGCCTCAGCCTCCCTCCTCCCAGCCTCCCCCAGCATCAGCCTCCCTCCTCCCAGCCTCCCCCAGCATCAGCCTCCCCCAGCATCAGCCTCCCACCTCCTAGCCTTCCCCAGCATCAGCCTCCCCCTCCCAGCCTCCCCCAGCATCAGCCTCCCCCCTCCTAGCCTCCCCCAGCATCAGCCTCCCCCAGCATCAGACTCTCTCCTCCCAGCCTCCCCCAGTATCAGCTTCTCTTCCCCCAAGTCTCCCCCAATATCAGCCTCTCTCCCCCCACCTCCCAGATCTCCAGTCTGCATTAGACACACCCCCACGCTCCTTATGAATCTTCAGCTCTGCGAGCACCTACCTGCTCCAGGGCCCGCTGTCATCTTCCTGGCTCACGTGAGTATCCTCTTCTGACACCGGCTTCCATCGCGGTGTCCACTGCGGCGTCCTGCTGTGAGCTCTGCATGTGAAATCCACACAGCATTGGACGCAGCACAGAGGAAGGAGCTGATTGGCGCGCCTGTGACCCCGGAAGTGCAGGTGCCGGCAGTTCCGGGGTCAATCAGCTCTCTGTGCCCGGCCGCCGCAGTTTGTCTGCATTCGCGTCTTAATTGATGCGGATACAAATAAATGGAGGTGCGCCTCTTCCCCCTCCCCCCTCCGAAAATACAGCGGATTTAATGGATATGTAAAAAAAAAATTTTTTTTTTTTACTGCTAGAAGGTGCCGCCCCCCCGCATCCTGCCGCCCCAGGCACGGGACCACGGGTGCCTAATGGTAAATACGGCCCTGCACACGGATGCACCCGTGAAAAAATACGGACTGTTTTTTGCAGACCGCAAAAATGGATCGGTCGTGTTAATGTAGCCTTATTCTGATCTGCCGTTTATAAACAGCAGGCAGAAATAAGTGAATAATGCCCCCCAGCGTCAGACAATCTTCGGGGTTTCAGGGCTAGCTGAGACCCTGGAGATCATGATTCAGGACGGTTTTTCCGGTCCCCGCTCACGTGATCACAGGTATACACCGTACACCGATGATCACGTTACAGTAAATGACAGCGCCGGTAAAAAATTATTTATCTCCCATCTGGCATGAACAAACATGATAAATCTTCTCCCCGGTCCCCTCCGGTCCCCCGGTGTCGCCAAAGTGCCCCCCCTGATGCCCTCCCAGAAATCCAAGATGGCCGCGCGCACAGCAGCGCGCCGGCCGCATTCACCCTACTCCTCTGATTTCTGTCACATGTGCCATGACACATGCGACAGAAAACTCCTCCCCAGGCCCTGCCAGGTCACCCCCTATAACCCCACCGGTGTTCCCCGGTGTCCCACGGTACCTGTGCAGCGTTGATCCCCCCACGGTCCTCTCCTTCACAATAGACGCTGCCGCATGCACAGAGCGGCTGTCGGCTCAGCTTCCTGTGTTCAGACACAGTGAGTGGTGGTTATGCATCTGTAAGCTAAATGGGCGGCACGGTGGCTCAGTGGTTAGCACTGCAGTCTTGCAGCGCTGAGGTCCTGGGTTCAATTCTCACCAAGGACACCATCTGCAAGGAGTTTGTATGTTCTCCGTGGGTTTCCTCTGGGTACTCGGGTTTCCTCTGGGTACTCCGGTTTCCTCCCACACTCCAAAGACATACAGCGCTATGGAATTAATAACGCTATATAAATGAATAAATTATTATTATTACTGCAATGCCCTGCTCATGAGGTAAGGAACATAATTGATCAGGAGAGCTATATACTACATTTCCAAATGGAGGGATTTGCTTTTATAGTTTCCCTGCTGAACAACTACCAAACATGAGAGTCCGTTATACGCCACAAGAAAACACATTTAAATAGCGAGCTCTGTTGTTAAGTATTCATTCAGCTGGATAACTGGACTTAAAGGGGTATTCCATCTCCAAGATCCTATCCCCAATATATAGTAGGTGGAATAGCAATAATATCAGCAAATACCAATATTTGGAAATGTAGAATAGTTCTCCTGATTAGGCATGCCCTTACCTCATGAGCAGGGCATTGCAGCTTTGGTAGCAACCATTACGACATGGACTCTGCTGCTGTCGACCCGGGGAGAGTGAGTGCAGATTCATTGCACCCACACTCCTCACATGAAGGGTCCGCACTCCTAGAAAATGGGGGATACGTTCCCTGAGTGTCTCCCCCCATATTCTAGACGGTCCAGAGTCGTCGTGGGACCCCTTTATTTTTTTTCTTACAATAAATTGGTGAAAGAGGAAATGTTTTGGGGACTGTTTTTTCAAATAAATTTCTTTTGTCGATTTTTTTTTTTTGTTAGTACTGACAGTTTATGATGTTGGGTATCTAATAGACGCCATGACATCACAAACTGCTGGGCTTGATCTCAGGTGACCTTACAGCTAGTATCAACCCGATTTATTACCCCATTTGCCACTGCAACAGGGCACGGGATGAGCTGGGGTGAAGCGCCAGGATTGGCGCATCTAGTGGATGCGCCACGTCTGGGGTGCCTGCGGCCTGCTATTTTTAGGCTGTGAAGGCCCAATAACTATGGACCTTCCCACCCTGAGAATACCAGACCACAGCTGTCCGCTTTACCTTGGCTGGTGATCCAATTTGGGGGGGACCCTACTTTTATTGTGTAATTATTAATATTTATAAAATAATTATAAAAAAAGAGCCTGGGGGGACCTCCACATTGGATCCCCAACCACGGTAAAGCTGCCAGCTGTGGTTTTCAGGCTACAGCCGTCTGCTTTACCCTAGCTGGCTATCAAAAATGGGGGGACCCAACGTCATTTTTTTTTAACTATTTTTTAAATAGAAAAAAATAATGGGCTTCCCTGTATTTTGATTGCCAGCCAAGGTAACGGCAGGCAGATGGGGGTGGCAACCCATAGCTGTCTGCTTTATCTGCGCTGAGAATCAAAAATACCGCGGAGCGCTACGTCATTTTTTTTAAAGATTTATTTTTACAGCACTGTGATGTCCAGCAATCAAAATACAGGGAAGCCCATTTTGTTTTTAGTTATTTAAATAAATAATTAAAAAAAATATATATGGGCTCCCGCTGCATTTTTTGTATTGCTAGCTAAGGGTAATCCAAGCAGCTACTGGCTGCTAACCCCCACTGCTTGGTGTTACCTTCACTGGCAATGGAAAATCCAGGGAAGCATTTTTTATTTTTTATTTTTTTTGCCAAAAAAACTACAAAAAAAGGACGTGAGCTTCGCCATATTTCTGAGGCGGCTGCAGACTGCAATTCGCAGCAGTGGGGCCCAGAAAGCTCAGGCCAACCTGTGCTGCGGATTCCAATCCCCAGCTGCCTAGTTGTACCTGGCTGGACACAAAAATGGGGCGAAGCCTACGTCATTTGTTTTCTAATTATTTCATGAAATTCATGAAATAATAAAAAAAGGGCTTCCCTTTATTTTTGGTTCCCAGCTGGGTACAAATAGGCAACTGGGGGTTGGGGGCAGCCGTAACTGCCTGCTGTACCTGGCTAGCATACAAAAATATGGCGAAGCCCACATAATTTTTTCAGGGGAAAAAAAACTTCTGCATACAGTCCTGGATGGAGTATGCTGAGCCTTGTAGTTCTGCAGCTGCTGTCTGTCTGTATGGAGAAGAACAGACAGTAGCTGAAGAACTACAAGGCTCAGCATACTCCATCCAGGACTGTATGCAGAAGTTTTTTGCCCACCAAAAAAATG
This sequence comes from Anomaloglossus baeobatrachus, assembly GCF_048569485.1. NCBI lineage: Eukaryota > Metazoa > Chordata > Amphibia > Anura > Aromobatidae > Anomaloglossus > Anomaloglossus baeobatrachus. The sequence goes on along the minus strand of NC_134359.1, from coordinate 116,505,888 downwards.
ACGTGGGCTTCGCCATATTTTTGTATGCTAGCCAGGTACAGCAGGCAGCCGCGGGCTGCCTCCAACCCCCAGTTGCCTATTTGTACCCGGCTGGGAACCAAAAATATAGGGAAGCCCGTATTTTTTAATTATTTCACTTATTTCATGAAATAATTAAAAAACAAATGACGTGGGCTTCGCCCCATTTTTGTGTCCAGCCGGGTACAACTAGGCAGCTGGGGATTGGAATCCGCAGCACAGGTTAGCCCAAGGTTTCTGGGCGCCTCTGCTGCGAATTGCAGTCCGCAGCCACCCCAGGAAATGGCGCTTTCATAGAAGCGCCATCATCTGGCGCTGTATCCAACTCTTCCAACAACCCTGAAGCCGGGTGGCTTGTTGGGTAATAATGAGTTAATACTAGCTTTGTTTTACTAGCTAGTATTAAGCCAGAGATTCTTAATGTCAGGCACGTTTGACCCGGCCATTAAGAATCTCCAATAAAGGGTTAAAACAAAGACACCACACAGAGAAAAAATACTTTAATAGAAATAAATACACAGACACATTAGAGACTCCATCTTTATTACCCCCTGTCAGCCCTCCACGATCCATGGTCTTCTGTCTTTCTCGTTCAACAAATGCAGCTCTGCTCCATCACTGCTGCATGTGGGAAGACGCTGCTGCTCCCCATGCAGCCTTCACTCCGTGAAGGCTGCACGGGAAGCAGCGTGCAGCCTTCACTCCGTGAGTGATCAGTGCTGCTGGCTGTCAGCGGTAACGCTGACAGACGCGTTACCATAGCAACGGTGCTCCCGGAGCCGCGGTTAGCGGTGACATCACCGCTAACTGCGTTACTATGGCAACGGTGATCTCCGTTAATGACCGGCTTTGTCAGCCGGTCCCTAACGGAACGGGGAGTCAACCGTGTGCTAGAGCATGTCGCCGGTACACGGCGATACACAAATGTGCACCGTGTACCGGAGAGATGCACTCGCAGGTCCTAAACGACGCGTCATAGTCATGTGACCAGTCTGTAGCCAATGAGATAATAGCCACGTGACTGGTCACATGGCTATTTTGACGTCACGATAGGTCCTGCATCACTGCTGGCAGTGCTGGTCACCAGGAGGATTCAGCGATCATCGGATGGCATAGCGCCAGGAGACAGAGTGCAGGAGGGATCGCGGGGACCGGTAAGTGTTATGGCAATGTTTATTAACTGTTTGTGTACATTTATCATGCTTTTTTATGTGTTTGTGATTGCCTCCCATTATATCCTATAGGTTCGAGTTTGGTTCGTCGAACGTTCGACGAACCGAACTCGAACGAGACCTCTGTTCGGCGAACCGAACTCGAGCCGAACCACGGCCAGTTCGCTCATCTCTAGTTGTGACACGGCTTTCTGACGATTCTACTGCCATCTGGTGGGCTTGACTAGTATTACCTCTGCTAGGGAATTCCCTGCTCATACGTTTCCTCCACTTTTATGCCCCCTAGTGGTTTACCAGCTAACTACCTTCTCAGATAGTTTCAGGAATCCTCTCAGTCCCACATTACTGCGCTGTACTGCTATTGTACATCTTAGAGTACAGCGTGACTCCCGAGACATACAGGAGGGAGGGAAGGCGGTGGACGGGAGGCAGGAATGGAGGATGGGGGTGGTAGTGACGGTTAGGAAAGTCTTTTATGATCGTGACGTCACCTGTGGTATGCGGCCAAGGATGGGCTGCCACTTCGGGTGCTGCTCTTCGGGGCTGATGGTGAGGGTCGCAGCCGGGATGGTGTCGCTCCCCACAGGCGGAGCGGGGTTACCCCGGGGAGGATGATGGAGAACGGATGGGGATGGTGGAAGTCCCCGTTGGCGCCGCATTGCTGGGCGACGGCGCCAGCAAATGAGAGCCAGAAGCAGGGACTGCGGTTTCAGGTCTTTTACTCACAAGTAGTTCAGGCGCTTCCCCAGAGTACCAAACTCTGCCACGATGGGCGCCATCTGATCCCGGATAGTCGGCGGTGACCGCCTGTAACCGTGAAAGTCTTTCTAGTGAACTGTCCCTCGGTTGCTATCCGGAACCCAGGCCGAGCCTTCAGCTCTAAGCCACAAGTCCCACGAAGAGAGAGAAACACTAAACTCCAGTTGTCTGTACTAGATGTTATCCCAAGTTGTGCCCGGGAAAGTCTGCTCTAGTGTGATGGTTGCGCCTACTTCTTACCCCATGTGGTGCCTGCCCCCAGTGGTTGTCCTAGCAATTGGGGAAGTCCCATGCTTCGTCATGCTCACCACTCTGTCTGCCCTAGTTCAACCCCCTATGGGAAAGCACCTTGCTGTTGTATGTGTGTGTTTTCTGAAGGTATCGACAGTTAACCCCCTCCTAACAGGGATATTACCCCTGAAAAGTGGTTTACTACCCTGTGGCACCTGAAGCCCAGGGGCGCCACAGAGTCACAACATCTCCCTTGTAAATATAATCCCCACCATTATCAGCCATTAAACAACACCACCGGTGTCACGAAACCGGGCCCTGTCGCCATGACATCCTCCGGGCAGAACAGAGCCTGCCCGATAACAAGTAACCCCCAGGCCCCGATGCAGGCTTGTCGGGTTCATCTACGAAGAGTTTGATTTTTGATATCTATAAGATGAGAAATACTCCAATCGTAGATCAAATAGCAAAACAGGGTATTGTTGCCTCAGTCCTGGCAGATTACCTTGAGCAAAGAGGCGAAAACTTCAATATGTACATTATATAAAAAGAATCAATATAATATTTTGATGTTTTGGTGTCACACGCCAGATCTGTTACGCAAACTCAGCCCCCAGTTTCCCATGTTTGCTGGCGCTGTAGATCCTCTCAGGGTACCCTAACTCATATATTCTGGTCATGTTCTAGATTGATTAGTTCTGGGAATCAGTTAAAACATTAATACAAAAGGTATTATATACTGAAGTACCATCAGATCCCTCGATAAATATCCTTTACATAACCTCTAAGTGGATGGGTAACAATTCCTCTAAGCTACTCCTACATTTCTTATTGTTAACAGCGGCCAGATGTCTCATTGATCTTTATTGATAGCAAATTAATCCATCTTCTTATCAGGATTTACTTAGTAAAATCTCTGATATCTAGAGAATGAATGGAATACATGACAATTTCTCTAAATGCTAGACTAGAGGTATTTGAGACAATTTGGGCCTCTTGGGATTTTTTCTGGGCTCAATACAACAGCTAATCTCACTATAATTGATATACATTATCTTCCTTGTGTGTCTTTGTCCTCTGTATTTAGTCTGTATAAAGTCTTATGTTAAGTTGGTATGGCCATTGTGATTTAAATTAGTGATCCTATGGGTTTCTATGTCATTGGAAGCAATGCAATGGTTCCTTAAGGATTATTATTGTCACAAGGTAATGAGACCTGTGATCACTTACATATGCTCATTTTATATTTCTAAGTAATACCTTGTCATACGACAAACTTATGTATGTTATTATGTAACGCCCTGGCCAATCAGGTCGTCACAGGGTATTGTGCAACCTGCCCTTCTGCACAGTATCCACTCCTCCTTGGTTACAGATCCTGGTCCTTTGATGTTGCTAACAGCTTAGCCAATCAAAATCCTAGAAACATTTGACACTGAACCCACCAGACACACCATTTGGGGGCCTGAAGGGAATAGGGCCGCCCAGATGTGGGGTTGGTAGGGGAAGGTGAGAGAAGTGAAACAGGAGTGGAAGGAGAAGGAGGTGGAAAAAGTGACTCTCCGAGAGGGAGAGGTCACTGGTCCGGAGCAGGGCTCCTGAAGTTACTAGGTCGCAGACGTTGGTCTGGGCCTGGTAGGAGCTGGAACCCCGGTCGCAGGGGATCGCGTCAAGGGGTACGGTCTGCCGAGGAGGGCAGCCGGCGGCCTTGAGCCATCACCGGGCAGGGGCCAGGGCACAACGGGGTACGTTGACCCCAGGCCGGGAAGTAGCTTCACGCGTCCTGGTAATTTACCTGACGGGGGTGAAGACTTCAAGATTCATCCCTAACCCGCTCCAAAATCGGGGTACTAGCGCACCGATGGGATAGGACTTTCCCAAATACAGTCCAAAGAAATCCTACGCGTGAACCCTGAGAGCAAGCTCACTCCGTTAGCCATACGGGTAAGCGGGACCCAAAAAGTTTCAAGCTTGAGGGTCCAGTTAGTGAGAAGGTGCCACGGAAAAGGCCACAGGCTAACAGCACCACCAAGGCTACGGACCCCAGCATGCTCCCTCTAAGTTGCAGTGGTGCTCAGAATTCTGGTTTACAAGCTGTCGGTGTGATTATTCCTGGACTGAGTGAGTACACTGAAAAACCCTTTTTTCTCTACCCAACAGCACCCCCATCACCAACATCCCCATGGGCCCCGGGGCATAAACCCCCTAAAACACCTTGCTGCTATACCACACCACCGTGCTCCCCCCACCAACAGCAGCGGTGGTACACCATCGTGGGTGGTGTCACGAACTTTCCAGACCCCCTGTACATACATCCCCCCCCCGCTCTTTTTTTTTAATTTGAGTGTCCGCGCGGACCCCCCGGATCCGGAGACCCCTCGAGCCACCGCGGCTCCGTATCCGAGCGGGGGGAAGTAAAGTGGGGAAGTACAATTATGCTTATTTTATGTGAATTAATTTATAGATAAAATTAATTACACATTACAGTATTAAAAAATAAATAGTATAGAAAACATATTTTCTGTTTTTACTGTTGGGTTTAACTCACCAGTCCCTGCATCAGCACTTGGCCTACTCCCTTCTTCTATGGCCACCTCCCTTTTTCAAGGGCTTTTTCAAGTAATAAACCATGTAATTCCTCGTTTTTCTTGTAGTAGTGCTGCAGGAAAATTCTCCAACAGATTAAAGTTAATAACTAGAGGGCTAAAGCTGTCCATACACATTAGAAAGTTGTCATCCGGTCGTTCATTCAGCAGACAGCTATCCTAACTCGCCCATTCGCATGAGTCCTCTGCTCGAACGATTGCTGATGTGTTTTTGTTGTTGAGAAGAGAAAGATACCACTGTTAGACACCTTTGTGGCGATTATCTTCCACAACCCCTGGCATAAATTATGGACTCACCTGGCTCTGAGGATGTTCATTCAATTGTTTACTTTTATTTAAAAAAGCAGATCACAGACACGGCACCAAACTAAAGTCATTTCAAATGTCAACTTTCTGGCTTTAAGAAACACTAAAAAAAAATCATGGAAACATAATGTGCTAGCCAGTAATGGTTACTTTTCAAGACCAAACAGGGGGAAATAATTATGGAATCACTCAATTATGAGGAAAAATTTTGGAATCATGAAAAACAAGCAAACAAAATAACACTCCAATACATCACTAGTATTTTGTTGCACCTCCTCTGGCTTTTATAACAGCCTGCAGTCTCTGAGGCATGGACTTAATGAGTGACAAATAGTACTCTTCAACAATCTGTCTCCAACTTTCTCTGATGTTGCCAGATCAGCTTTGCAGGTTGGAGCCTTGTCATGTCCCATTTTCTTAACCTTCCACCAAAGATTTTCAATTGGATTGAGATCCGAACTATTTGCAGGCCATGTCATTGACCTTATGTGTCTTATTTCAATGAATGTTTTCACAGTTTTTGCTCTATGGCAGGATGCATTATTTTCTTGAAAAATTATTTCATCATCCCCAAACATCTTTTCAATTGATGAAATAAGAAAAGTGTCCAAAATTTCAATGTAAACTTGAGCATTTATTGAAGATGTAATGACAGTCATCTCCCCAGTGCCTTTACCTGACATGCAGCCCCATATCATCAATGACTGTGGAAATTTACATGTTCTCTTCAGGCAGTCATCATTTTATTGTTTAGCTTTACTGTATGTAAATCTCATTTACTTTTGGCGGTTTCTTACATTCGGTCACAGACATTGACTCCAATTTCCTCCCATTCGTTCCTCATTTGTTTTGTTGTGCATTTCCTGATTTGGATACATATTGCTTTAAGTTTCCTATCTTGATGCTTTGATGTCTTCCTTAGTCTACCAGCACGTTTGCCTTTAACAACCTTCCCATGTTGTTTGTATTTGGTCCAGATTTTAGACACAGCTGACTGTAAACAACCAACATCTTTTGCAACATTACATGAGCATTTACCCTCTTTTAAGAGTTTGATAATCATCTCCTTTGTTTCAATTGACATCTCTCATGTTGGAGTCATGATTCATGTCTTTCCTCTTGGTGCAACAGCTCTCCAAGGTGTGATCATTCCTTTTTACATGCAGACTAACGAGCAGATCTTATTTGATGCAGATGTTAGCTTTGGGAATGAAAATTTTCAGGATGATTCCATAATTTTTTCCTCATAATTGAGTGATTCCATAATTTTTCCCCCTGTTTGGTCTTGAAAAGTAACAATTACTGGCTAGCACATTATGTTTTCATGATTTTTTTAGTGTTTCTTAAAGTTAGAAAGTTGCCATTTGAAATTACATTAGTTTTATGCCATGTCTATGATCATGTCTGAGAACATGATTAAGACCTGAGCGTCGATACATCCATGTGACAACTGTTGCCAATCACTAGCTTTATTCTCACTGCAACAAAGTAAACAGAAACCACCAAGGACCACAAGAATGGCACCGTTATGACTAGAAAATATAAATCTTGAATATCTGTATTTCAATATTCTTATCAATCAATCCCTTTAATTGCTTAATAATATAATGTTAAACATATAATATTCCTTCATTAAAGCAATAGGTGAAACATGCGTTGGGGTAACAACACACTCTCTTTGGGGGTTTGCATTTCACTTTGATTACTTGTGCTGTCATAGGTATATTAAGGTGCCTATATATTGGATCAGCTTCAATATGTTGTATACTATATTATTGCATACTACATATATTATATTTGCACTAGTGATGGGTGGACTCGCAGATACCTTGGTTTGGCCGGTCCAACCAGGTTTAAAAAAGATCCTGGTTCCGGCCTGGAATCGATCCTGGATATCTGGCCAGACGCCAATCCTAATATAAGTCTATGGAACCAGAATCTGGCTCTTTAAAATGGTGGTAGAAGGGATAGGGAGATTGGAGCAGGCACGTTGTACTTAAAAGTCTCCAGCACGGCTGTAACGCTATTTCTGGGTCCACTCATTATCCTTCATGTATATTCACTGCTCACCAGAAGTCCACATGTCTCTGATTGGTTGCAGTCAGATGCGTCCCCACCCTGTGCTTTCAGTCAGAGGCGCTGTGGATGTCACTATATTGGTGAAAAAATAAATAAATTTAAAAAATTGGTATAGGGCCCCCATATTATAATACCCAGCACAGATAAAGCATATGGCTACAGACTGCAGCCCCCAGCCATTTGCTTATCTTGGCTGTGTATTAAAATAAGAGGGACTGCATGCAGATTTTTTTAATTATTTAAATAAATAATTTTTAAAAATTGGAATGTGGTCCCACCCAATTTTGATACCCAGCCATGATAAAGCCAACATCTGGGGGCTGGTATTCTCAGGCTGAGGAGGCCCATGGTTATTGGGGTCCACAGTCTAAAAAATAGTACCCTGCAGCTGCCCAGGATTGTCACATTCATTAGATTACTAATGAGAGGCAATCACACCAAAACACTGTGTCTGCAAATTGAGGTTCTGATCTGGCATAAATCCTAAATGATATGACAAGGCTCGTTAAAGGGTCACTTTTGAGTTTTAGGATTACTACTTCCAATAGGTGGCACTAGAGTTTGTCTCCTTCCTCCCTGATGAGACAATTTGCATATTACCCTAGAAATAGGGTCTGAAGAACCGGATTGTAAAATCCCGGTATGCAGAGTGAGATCCCACCACCTCCGATAGCCCTCCTTGCTGTGAAAGAAACAGATCTTATACTTTATGAAGCAGTAACGTAATCAGAGCGGTTACTGTTTGATAACACCAGTATGTGGCAGAGCTCAGTTAGTGCAAAGAGTGAATCTCCACAAATATAGTACCTATAACTTATGACATGATTGCTTTTAACAAAGGCTCATATTTAGCTTGTTTATTGAATTAACCATCACATATATGGCAGAGAGTTTTACTGCTCTTACAGTAAAGAATCCCTGTCTGTGATGATGGTAAAAGCACCTTTCCTTTTGATGTGATACACGCTTCATTACATTCATAAGTCTAAAAAAAGCATTAAACAAAACTCTGTGCCGTCTGCCATATATTTGTAGCTAGTAATTAACCCAGTCCAAAGTTATCTACTGTTAAAATAAAATATTCTCATATTCATGTTGTCCGAACCACTGGCAGCATGAATCAGAGCCGTGCTTTGCAATTGGAGGCAAGAATGTTTTACTATAAAATTCTGCAGTGTTTCAGATTAAACATGCGGAGAAGCTGACTGGGCACCACATCAGTCGAGCGAGGTACTTTGGGGTTCATTCATTAACTCTTCACGACCAAGGACGTACTGTTACGTCCTTGGCCGTGTTTGTTCTGAGCCCGCATTAATGCCCGCACATGTCTGCTGATCTTGTAGATTTTATAAGCAGATGGGAGTGAACCCTAAAGCTAAAATTCTGTAAGTTTTATAACTTGTCTTGGTACTGCAATCCCCTTGTTCACCTAATTACTTTGGTCGCTCTCCCCTGCGCCCATAGAGTAAAAAGAAATATGTTCTTATTATGAGAATGCATGGCTCTTTTGATGCATCTCAGAATTTTTTACTAATTTTTTTTTCCTTTGCAGCAGCTGCTTGGCACTGGTCACTAAAGCTACTGTCCACCTATATCCATATGTCTCTTTCATTGGAAGTTTTGCCCAATGATTTAGTATTGAATAAATAATTGTAGAATTTATTTCCTTGTCCTAAATCAATAACCCAACACAGCACTTGGCACACCCGGTCAAATACAGGGGCCCTGGGCTGTCGGTTGGGCCTATTCGCAGTGGCAGGAATGGTGTACCACCAATTGCACTACTCAGGGGGGCTCGGTGCCCACGCTGTCACCGGCCTCCCCCGCTGAGGATCGCACTTTCAATTGCATCGGCATCGCAGTTGCCGATACAATTGAAAGCAATGAATGATTCTCCCACTGTTTCCATCGGTACTCTGACAGCTCAGCAGCGGAGCGCGATGACATCAACACTGCGCACCTGCAGTGAGTGCAGAGAGGTCAGAGCGACAGCAGTGGACGCGCTGAGGAGACCGAGCAGCGGGGGAATGAAGAAAAGTATGTGTTAATCACGGTGGCCAGACAACTATGGGGGTGCATTACATGATATGGGGGTTGTATACTACATGAAGGTGCCTAATGCTTTCTGGGTCTGCATTGTGCTATATGCGGGCTGTATACTAAATAACGATGTCAAATGCTATCTGGGTCTGCATTGTGCTATATGGGGGCTGTATACTTCATGAGGGTGCCTAATGTTATCTGAGTCTACATTGTGCTATATGCAGGCTGTATACTACATAAAGGTGCCTAATGCTATCTGGGTCTGCATTGTGCTATATGCGGGCTGTATACTACATGAGGGTGCCTAATGCTATCTGGGTCTGCATTGTGCTATATGCAGGCTGTATAGTACATGAAGGTGCTTAATGCTATTTGGATCTACATTGTGCTATACGCGGGCTGTATACTACATGCGGGTGCCTAATGCTATCTGGGTCTGCATTGTGATATATGTGGGCTGTATACTACATGAAGGTGCCTAATTCTATCTGGGTCTTCATTGTGCTATATGGGGGCTGTATACTACATGAGGATGCCTAATGATATCTGGGTCTGCATTGTGCTATATGCAGGCTGTATACTACATGAAGGTGCCTAATGCTACCTGCGTCTGCATTGTGCTATATGCTGGCTGTATACTACATGAGGGTGCCTAATGCTATCTGGGTATGCATTGTGTTATATGCAGGCTGTATACTACATGAGGGTGCCTAATACTATTTGGATCTGCATTCTGCTATATGCGGACTGTATACTACATGAGTGTGCCTCATGCTATCTGGGTCTGCATTGTGCTGTATGCGGACTGTATACTACATGAGGGTGCCTTATGCTATATGGGTCTGCATTGTGCTATATGCGGGTGGTATACTACATGAAAGTGCATAATGCTATGTGGGTCTGCATTGTGCTATATGGGGCGGTATACTACATGAAGGTGCGTAATGCTATCTGGATCTGCATTGTGCTATATGAGGGCTGTATGTTACATAAAGGTGCATAATCATTTATGGGTCTCATTTGTGCTATATGGGGGTTGTATACTACATGATCGTGCATAATGCTATATTGGGCTGTATTGTACTATACGGGGCTGCATACTGCTATATGGGGGCTGTATACTACATGATCGTGCATAATGCTATATGAGGCTGCATTGTGCTATATGGGAGCTGCTTAATGTTATATGGGGGTTGCATAGTGGTATATGAGGACTGCATAGTGTTATATGGAGGCTGCATAGTGCAATATGGGGGCTGCATAGTGCAATATGGAGGCTACATAGTGCAATATGGGGGCTACATAATACTACATGGGGGCTACATAATACTACATGCGGGCTACATAATACTATATGGAGGAGTATGGGGGCTTCATAACACTATATGGAGGAATATAGGGGCTGCATACTACTATACCCCCAGAAATGTATGTCCCCCCACTCCAGAGCTGTATACCCCCCAGAGCTGTTTGTCCCCCCCTCCTCCAGTGCGTATACCCCCAGAGCTGCATATCCCCCCCAACCTCAGAGCTGTTTGTCCCTCTACCCCAGAGCCACTGCCCTCATCTGGAGTGGTATGCCCCCAATTGCTGTATACCCCTTTCTTCAGTAAAATGTATGCCCCCCAGTAATGTGTATGTCCCCAGCCTCTCTTGTGATGTATATACAGCAGTGTCAGTGTGCTCTCTGTGCGGCCATGTCTGTTAGTGACGGCCACCAATCAGCGTGGCACAGACACATGCCCAGGAGGAGCTGGATGGAGTCAAGCGGGGGATGTGAATGAGGCTGTTGTCAGTTTCCCAATATTAAAAATATCTCTAATGTGTCTGTGTGTGCATGTATGATGTGTATATCTATGTATGTCAGTGTACAGTTAGGTCCAGAAATATTTGGACAGTGACACAATTTTCGCGAGTTGGGCTCTGCATGCCACCACATTGGATTTGAAATGAAACCTCTACAACAGAATTCAAGTGGATTGTAACGTTTAATTTGAAGGTTTGAACAAAAATATCTGATAGAAATTGTAGGAATTGTACACATTTCTTTACAAACACTCCACATTTTAGGAGGTCAAAAGTAATTGGACAAATAAACCAAACCCAAACAAAATATTTTTATTTTCAATATTTTGTTGCGAATCCTTTGGAGGCAATCACTGCCTTAAGTCTGGAACCCATGGACATCACCAAACGCTGGGTTTCCTCCTTCTTAATGCTTTGCCAGGCCTTTACAGCCGCAGCCTTCAGGTCTTGCTTGTTTGTGGGTCTTTCCGTCTTAAATCTGGATTTGAGCAAGTGAAATGCATGCTCAATTGGGTTAAGATCTGGTGATTGACTTGGCCATTGCAGAATGTTCCACTTTTTTGCACTCATGAACTCCTGGGTAGCTTTGGCTGTATGCTTGGGGTCATTGTCCATCTGTACTATGAAGCGCCGTCCGATCAACTTTGCGGCATTTGGCTGAATCTGGGCTGAAAGTATATCCCGGTACACTTCAGAATTCATCCGGCTACTCTTGTCTGCTGTTATGTCATCAATAAACACAAGTGACCCAGTGCCATTGAAAGCCATGCATGCCCATGCCATCACGTTGCCTCCACCATGTTTTACAGAGGATGTGGTGTGCCTTGGATCATGTGCCGTTCCCTTTCTTCTCCAAACTTTTTTCTTCCCATCATTCTGGTACAGGTTGATCTTTGTCTCATCTGTCCATAGAATACTTTTCCAGAACTGAGCTGGCTTCATGAGGTGTTTTTCAGCAAATTTAACTCTGGCCTGTCTATTTTTGGAATTGATGAATGGTTTGCATCTAGATGTGAACCCTTTGTATTTACTTTCATGGAGTCTTCTCTTTACTGTTGACTTAGAGACAGATACACCTACTTCACTGAGAGTGTTTTGGACTTCAGTTGATGTTGTGAACGGGTTCTTCTTCACCAAAGAAAATATGCGGCGATCATCCACCACTGTTGTCATCCGTGGACGCCCAGGCCTTTTTGAGTTCCCAAGCTCACCAGTCAATTCCTTTTTTCTCAGAATGTACCCGACTGTTGATTTTGCTACTCCAAGCATGTCTGCTATCTCTCTGATGGATTTTTTCTTTTTTTTCAGCCTCAGGATGTTCTGCTTCACCTCAATTGAGAGTTCCTTAGACCGCATGTTGTCTGGTCACAGCAACAGCTTCCAAATGCAAAACCACACACCTGTAATCAACCCCAGACCTTTTAACTACTTCATTGATTACAGGTTAACGAGGGAGACGCCTTCAAAGTTAATTGCAGCCCTTAGAGTCCCTTGTCCAATTACTTTTGGTCCCTTTAAAAAGAGGAGGCTATGCATTACAGAGCTATGATTCCTAAACCCTTTCTCCGATTTGGATGTGAAAACTCTCATATTGCAGCAGGGAGTGTGCACTTTCAGCCCACATTATATATATAATTGTATTTCTGAACATGTTTTTGTAAACAGCTAAAATAACAAAACTTGTGTCACTGTCCATATATTTCTGGACCTAACTGTATATGACGTGCATAGATTTACATCTATTTATATGTGTTTTTGTGAATTTCTCTTTAAATATGTATGTGTACGTATGCCTGTATGTGTATGTATCTGTGCATATCTATGTGTGGATGGGCCCCACTGAGACTCTTTCGCCCAGGGCACAGAAAAATCTGGAGCCGACCCTGACCTAACATACAGTGCCTACAAGTAGTATTCAACCCCCTGCAGATTTAGCAGGTTTACACATTCGGAATTAACTTGGCATTGTGACATTTGGACTGTAGATCAGCCTGGAAGTGTGAAATGCACTGCAGCAAAAAAGAATGTTATTTCTTTTTTTATTTTTTTTTTTAAATTGTGAAAAGTTTATTCAGAGGGTCATTTATTATTCAACCCCTCAAACCACAAGAATTCTGTTTGGTTCTCCTAAAGTATTAAGAAGTATTTCAGGCACAAAGAACAATGAGCTTCACATGTTTGGATTAATTATCTCTTTTTCCAGCCTTTTCTGACTAATTAAGACCCTCCCCAAACTTGTGAACAGCACTCATACTTGGTCAACATGGGAAAGACAAAGGAGCATTCCAAGGCCATCAGAGACAAGATCGTGGAGGGTCACAAGGCTGGCAAGGGGTACAAAACCCTTTCCAAGGAGTTGGGCCTACCTGTCTCCACTGTTGGGAGCATCATCCGGATGTGGAAGGGTTATGGAACTACTGTTAGCCTTCCACGGCCTGGACAGCCTTTGAAAGTTTCCACCCGTGCTGAGGCCAGGCTTGTCCGAAGAGTCAAGGCTAACCCAAGGACAACAAGGAAGGAGCTCCAGGAAGATCTCATGGCAGTGGGGACATTGGTTTCAGTCAATACCATAAGTAACGTACTCCACCGCAATGGTCTCCGTTCCAGACGAGCCCGTAAGGTACCTTTACTTTCAAAGCGTCATGTCAAGGCTCATCTACAGTTTGCTCATGATCACTTGGAGGACTCTGAGACAGACTGGTTCAAGGTTCTCTGGTCTGATGAGACCAAGATCGAGATCTTTGGTGCCAACCACACACGTGACATTTGGAGACTGGATGGCACTGCATACGACCCCAAGAATACCATCCCTACAGTCAAGCATGGTGGTGGCAGCATCATGCTGTGGGGCTGTTTCTCAGCCAAGGGGCCTGGCCATCTGGTCCGCATCCATGGGAAGATGGATAGCACGGCCTAGCTGGAGATTTTGGCCAAGAACCTCCGCTGCTCCATCAAGGATCTTAAGATGGGTCGTCATTTCATCTTCCAACAAGACAACGACCCAAAGCACACAGCCAAGAAAACCAAGGCCTGGTTCAAGAGGGAAAAAATCAAGGTGTTGCAGTGGCCTAGTCAGTCTCCTGACCTTAACCCAATTGAAAACTTGTGGAATGAGCTCAAGATTAAAGTCCACATGAGACACCCAAAGAACCTAGATAACTTGGAGAAGATCTGCATGGAGGAGTGGGCCAAGATAACTCCAGAGACCTGTGCCGGCCTGATCAGGTCTTATAAAAGACGATTATTAGCTGTAATTGCAAACAAGGGTTATTCCACAAAATATTAAACCTAGGGGTTGAATAATAATTGACCCACACTTTTATGTTGAAAATTTATTAAAATTTAACTGAGCAACATAACTTGTTGGTTTGTAAGATTTATGCATCTGTTAATAAATCCTGCTCTTGTTTGAAGTTTGCAGGCTCTAACTTATTTGCATCTTATCAAACCTGCTAAATCTGCAGGGGGTTGAATACTACTTGTAGGCACTGTATAAGTAAGCTGTATTTCTTTAATGATGAATACATGGTATAAATGTTACAATAGATCTACGTAGTCATCATGCCCCCTCTGAATGTCTGATATATGTTAAAAAAATTGTTTAAAATAACAGAAAGTCCTCAGTGGTTGATACCTTTTAATGGCTAACTGAAAAGATGGTAATAATTGCAAGCTTTCGAGACTACTCAGGTCTCTTCATCAGGCATGGTATAACACAAAATCTGATTAGACTATTCAGATTTTGTGTTATACCATGCCTGATGAAGAGACCTGAGTAGTCTCGAAAGCTTGCAATTATTACCATCTTTTCAGTTAGCCATTAAAAGGTATCAACCACTGAGGACTTTCTGTTCTTTTAAACAATTTTTTTATCTCTACTGCCTAACACGGTACAAAGATATATTTTACTTAATATATGTTAGAAAGTCTCGTATACACTATAACTTAGGCCCACAAGAATACCAACAATAGTGTTTTCTACTTCTGCACTTTTAGGGGGTCTAATTTAGTAGCCAAACAGAATGTACTGACTTATAATTACTTGTATGTTTTTGCCTTTAGAACTAACCTTACTGAGAAATATGCCTTGGGCTGTCATCCTTTAAGGATGTAAAGAAAGGACAGAAAGGATATGCCATCATCTCTTAACAAGCCATGAGATGTATTGTTGTGCATTGTGTGAGAAAAAGGGACAATAAATCACTGTAATGTAACATGGCTGGATGCCCCTGAAAATCTACATTTAAAAACACTAGCGAGACTATAATAGGATCAGCTGTCTTCCGGCATTTGGCTTTTTCTTGTAGCAATTTACTGTACAATAGTCTGCATTTCAGCAAATGTATGGGCAACTGTGCAAATAGCAAATAAATAATGAGGATTTTTTTACTTTGGGAATTCATCCTGACAGCGGGCTCTACACTCCGACAGCTCTAATGGGATGAGATATATACAACAACGCCTTTCTGAGTAATGACATATATCCTCTGTTTGGATATTTGGACAATTTATCCAATCTGAAGATATCTTTTAAGCCACAAAAGTGATGTCACACATGGCGAATTTAGCTTCTGTCATCCGGTTATAAATTATATAGTCATAGAATCCTACTATGGCTGTTGCTATAGTCTGTGTATTACCGTGAATGTGAACGATACACATTCTGAATAGCGTTAGTGCTCAGACTTTTTGTGCTATGTGTGTACCTAATAGTGTGTATGACGCACCCCAAGGCTTTGGGGTACTGGCTCCCGGGCTGTATATTACGAGGAAAGTTCACTGGGTGGCCATTGCCTGGGGGTCGCTTAAAAGGGGTTTTGTACAAGGGAAGAATAAAAATACAAATGGTTTTCGTGACGCCACTTGCGGTAACGGGCTATATGGGGAAAGCCGCCGCTGCAAAGTCTCTCACTGCTGGGGCTGGTGGTAATGGGCAGCTTGGATGTAATGGCTCTCCGCAAGTAGAGCTAGGCCCCAGGGGAGGATGATGGTGGTTGTAGTATATTGGTTCAGACGTGTAGGAAGAATTCAGACAACACAGGGGCTGCGGTTTAACTTGTGCTTTACTCACTGATTTGGAGTTACTGCTACCCAGTTTGCGCTGGTCTTTACCAATCCGGTATTCCCTTTGTTCCAGAGCCGGTGTAGTGAACTGCAAATCAGAAAAGGTCTGTGGAGCCTCTGTTAGGAGTCTCAACACAGAAAATAGCCAGATATCCCTCCGGGAAGGACCTAGCCAAGGAGTGGCTCTTTTTAAGGAGACCACCATATTAAGTGGCCCTTTTAGTCAATATAATAATAATAATAATAATATAATATTTATTCATTTATATAGCACTATTAATTCCATAGCACTTTACATACATTGGCAACACTGTCCCCATTGGGGCTCACAATCTAAGGTCCCTAACTGTATGTTTTTGGAACTCTTTGACAAGTTTAAAGATATGACAAGGGAAATACCAAGGCCAGGTATCCATCCACAGACAGCTGTTTCGGGGTATTACCCTTCATCGGTGTGGAGTAGGATTCTGGCTGGTGGGAGCAATGCCTAGTAGACCAGCAAGACAAAACAATCATTGATCTCGGGGATACCAGCCAGAGAAAACACTGTCTGCAGCCAGCAAAGGTGCTCAACACAGTGAAATCCTAGGTGCATTGCCCCCTGGGAAGTATGCAAATCAGAAAAGGTCTGTGGAGCCTCTGTTAGGAGTCTTAACACAGAAAATAGCCAGATATCCCTCAGGGAAGGACCTAGCCAAGGAGTGGCTCTTTTTAAGGAGCCCACCATAACCACCATATTAAGTGGCCCTTTTAGTCAATATCCAACTCTTTGACAAGTTTAAAGATATGACAAGGGAAATGCCAAGGCCAGGTATCCATCCAAAGACAGCTGTTTTGGGGTATTGCCCCTCCTCAGTGTGAAGTAGGATTCTGGCTAGCTGGGAGCAATGCCTAGTAAAAGGGTCACTTAATATGGTGGTGCACCGCCCCGGGGCTCGGCCGGCTGCCGAGCCGCTCGGATCCGTGCTCGTCGGTGGGTGGCTCGAGCTTCCCATGGACCCTTGGGTCCCGCCGCCTGTCTGTAAGAGGGGAGTTAGGATGCTGGGGAGTCGTTGCTTTGGCGCTACGCGCACAGTTGGGGTGGTGGTTTTGGGGATTGAGAGTTCGTGACGCCACACACGGGGCTGTGGTGAATGGATGGACACCACCGCTGCCATTGACTAGGCTCCCGGGGACGGTGTTACGCAGCTTGGTGTTAACCCCTCTGTCGGTAGGGGTGATGGTCCCGGGGCCCGAGGGGTCGCTGTAAATTGCTGGCGTAGGGCAGTGTTGATGCGGTGCGGCGCGGTGCTCGGCCCGAGGGCACTGGTGTACTCACTATTACAAATACGCTGGAGTCTCTGGTAAACCAAACAAGATGGTGGATGGTTCCCGCAGCCGGCTGCGTTTCTCCCCTTTTCTCAGGCTGGTGGCTGCCTCCTTTCTCCTGCACCTTTTGTGTATGTGTTCGACTGCCTACGCTTCAGCAACGGTAGTCCGCTCCCCAGCTGAATGTGTGCTGAGGAACCCGTTTGCCGGCAGACGCTGGCCCTTTGGATCTCTATGCCTTGGCGGTGGCTTTCTATCCTTGTTGGGTGGGCTGTTGTCTTCAGTCAGGCCT
Source organism: Anomaloglossus baeobatrachus (assembly GCF_048569485.1). Classification (NCBI taxonomy): domain Eukaryota; kingdom Metazoa; phylum Chordata; class Amphibia; order Anura; family Aromobatidae; genus Anomaloglossus; species Anomaloglossus baeobatrachus. The sequence goes on along the minus strand of NC_134359.1, from coordinate 116,488,204 downwards.
TGGATGGGAAGGGACCAGTTGATTCGACTTGGCCCAGTAGCTTCTGGGCCTCGTACTGGGACTGAGTACCCCTCCTGGTGCTCTGGTTTCCAATTGGTTCCCGGGTTCGGTACCGGCCAGCCACCGCCCGTCCCCGGTCCCTACGGTTCCACCGGCTGTAATCCCACCTCCTGCAGGCGGCCACCACTGTCTTCCTCCTGGCCACAGGGTGTCTGGGCTACGACCCGGACCCCTGACAGACATTCTCTTCTCCTCTGTCACTCTCCCTACTCCTCTCCTTCCTTTCCCTTCCACTCTCCTTTCTGTTCTGATGTACTTTCCCGCCTCAGGCCATCAGAACTCCTTGGTGGGCGTGGCCAACTGCCTGGTTCCGCCCACCTGGTGTGTACGTCAGAACCTGAGAGGGGTGACTCAGGGTTTTAGGTTGGCTGATAGCACCCTTTCTAGGGGAAGGTTGTTGTGCGGGGGCCTAACTGTGACTACCTGGCTAGTCCAAGGCGTCACATTCCCCCTTGGTTTAATGCAGACCATCCGCGGGCTGCCCATCCACCATCGGTTTATTTTGTTTTCTGAAAAAGATAAAACGGAACAGGTACAAGTATACTAACTTTTCACACAGTAATCAGTTTTCTTTTGAAACTTCCCTTACAGGAGGCACACACTTTAACGTTGCAAACATCAAACATTTTTATTAACAACGGGAACGGGACCAGGTCCTTCTGCTTGCCCACCCAAGCAAACCTGAACCTTGATGCTGCCCCTAAGAAACGGGCAGCACCCTTATCCTCTGTCCAGGAACGGGCCCATGTATTGCTTTTCAGACGGGTACGGAGCTCCACAGCTGCAGTCTCTCAGGGGCCCCACGTCCAGGGGACCCCCGACCCTGGAGGATCGCCACCGGTCGTGTTGGTGACAGGGCCTCATCCATCGCATTCCCGCAGGCCCATCCTCCAATCCGCCTCTCCGGAGGCTGCGGGATGGGACAGGACGGTCAAGGGATTATTTACAAGCCCAAAAGCTTTTGGGTGGCCTGCCAGTTCTCAGCCTTGTGTATTTTTAAAAAGGGGCAAAACAAAGTCCCAACGGGGACAGGCAGTATGGTCCCAACGGGGACAACTAGTTGGCAGCCAGGATCCGCTGCCTGTTACTCCTCATCTTCTTGGTATTCCTCCTCCAGTTTCACATCAGGGCTGTACGGTGGGGGAAAGGACTGGGAGTGCGCCAGATTTTCACGGCGCGCCCTTCTCTGTACGCTGAGGGCAAATCAGCCCCTTTCTCCACAATGCCGGGAGTACGTAACTAGTTCTCCGGGTTCCAGATCCCGATCCATGTGGCCCATTGGGAGGTGAGGGTATACGTCTCGACGGGAGACAAAAACTTCGGCCTCCAGGCCCGGTTCAAAGATGAACCCCCATCCATGCTGGGGATCAAACCACCGGACTTGGCCCTCGTACCTCGGGCCCCGCACCCGGTAAGTGGCGCTCCTCAGATTCTCCTTTTCTTTAATGGTCAGGGCTAGGACCTCTGCCTTTTTCTTCTCCCAGGCTGCAATCTCCCGGCCCAGCTGGCACTGCTGCCGCTCCCAGTACGGAGCGTCTGCATGCTCCACTTGCGCACGGGTTGGGCCCAGCCGGAACTCCCCCGTGCCGACTACGACTGGCACTTCCACTGGGGAACCCCACTGTGTCGCGGCCTTCGGTGCTGCCTTGCAGCGGCAACCCTGCACTGCCTCAGCTGTGCCCTGGTTTCGGGAAATGGCCAGCTTTACCTGCTGGGCGGGTCTTTGGATCTCAGCCGCCGTCATCTTGGCCGGGCGGACTGCCGGGGCCTCGGTCTTCTGGGGTGCGGTCACTTCCGGGGCCGATGGATCCTCTTTAGGAATGGGCACCTTACACGGTAACGGGATCGTTGTGTGTGGAACATGAGGCCATCCGCGGGCTGCCTCCACAATTGGCCCTCACAGGTGGAGGGGACGGGTTCCACCACCGGTGTCGGGGGCGGCGGACCAAGCGGGGAAGCAGCGGCAACCGGTACGGGCGGTGGAGAAGGCAATAGGAGAAGCAAAGGCAGACCGGGTCCCTCAGCCGCAGCGGCTGGTCCCTCAGGGACACAGGGGCGTGGGTCGCTCACCCGCTCCTCCAATCTTGCCTCCATCTCACGTGCCCGCACGGCCGCAGCTATCTCCCCCATCTCAGTTGTGCACTGCTCCATATGGTACCTCACCTGCACTTGCAAGCGGCAGCACATTAGAGTCATCCGGGCCTCCACCCACGCCGCTGTTCCGCGCGCGGGCTCTGGGAATTCGGGCTTGCCGGGCGGAGCGGACATGTTGCGGCTTGTGTGTCCAGGAACCAGACGGGTGGCAGAGTCCTGGAGTTCCTGCCCTTTATCCACTCAGTCATATGAGGCAGGATCTTCACCCGTCCCCCCTTGGTCTCTTCGGGGCACTTCGCTCTCTTTCTGCACCGCTTTGTTCTCAGGGGGTGGAACTTCACTTTCGCGGGGAAAGCAAGTCTGGCGGGAAACTTCACGCCACAGGGATAGTGACAAGATGGCGGATTCTGAAATTTTTCAGCGGGACACCGCTAACGATAACTTCAAGGCGCACTTCCACAGGTAAGTGGATGGGTTCAATCCTGTTCGTGATGCCAGAAGAGAGGTAGGGGATGTACCGCCCCGGGGCTCGGCCGGCTGCCGAGCCGCTCGGATCCGTGCTCGTCGGTGGGTGGCTCGAGCTTCCCATGGACCTGGGGGTCCCGCCGCCTCTCTGTAAGAGGGGAGTTAGGATGTTGGGGAGTCGTTGCTTTGGCGCTACGCGCGCAGGTGGGGTGGTTGTTTTGGGGATTGAGAGTTTGTGACACCACCCACGGGGCTGTGATGAATGGATGGACACCACCGCTGCCGTTGACTAGGCTCCCGGGGACGGTGTTACGCAGCTTGGTGTTAACCCCTCCGTGGGTAGGGGTGATGGTCCCGGGGTCCGAGGGGGTAGCTGTAAATTGCTGGTGTAGGGCAGTGTTGATGCGGTGCGGTGCGGTGCTCGGCCCGAGGGCAGTGGTGTACTCACTATTACAAATACGCTGGAGTCTCTGGTAAACCAAACAAGATGGTGGACGGTGCCCGCAGCCGGCTGCGTTTCTCCCCTTTTCTCGGGCTGGTGGTTGCCTCCTTTCTCCTGCACCTTTTGTGTATGTGTTCGACTGCCTACGCTTCAGCGACGGTAGTCCGCTCCCCAGCTGAATGTGTGCTGAGGAACCCGTTTGCCTGCAGTCGCTGGCCCTTTGGATCTCTATGCCTCGGCGGTGGCTTTCTATCCTTGTTAGGTGGGCTGTTGTCTTCCGTCAGGCCTTGGATGGGGAGGGACCTCAAGTCCAGTCCTCAATCAGTTGATTCGACTTGGCCCAGTAGCTTCTGGGCCTCGTACTCGGTCTGAGTACCCCTCCTGGTGCTCTGGTTTCCAATCGGTTCCCCGGTTCGGTACCGGCGGGCCACCGCTCGTCCCCGGTCCCTACGGTTCCACCGGCTGTAATCCCAGCTCCTGCAGGCGGCCACCACCGTCTTTCTCCTGGCCACAGGGTGTCTGGGCTACGACCCGGACCCCTGACAGACGTTCTCTTCTCCTCTGTCACTCTCCCTACTCCTCTCCTTCCTTTCCCTTCCACTCTCCTTTCTGTTCTGATGTGCTTTCCTGCCTCAGGCCATCCGAACTCCTCGGTGGGCGTGGCCAACCGCCTGGTTCCGCCCACCTGGTGTGTGCGTCAGAACCTGAGACGGGTGACTCAGGGTTTTAGGTTGGCTGATAGTACCCTTTTTAGAGGAAGAGAAAACCTATGTAGTGAAATGAATAAAGAGAGCCAAGGAAAAAAAAAAATTCATATATAATAAAAGAGAAATCTTTATTGTGAAAATATTAATATTCATAGCAATAAAAACCCTTTTTGGGACACTTCTATGGAGGTTTACAAGAGTAACTAGCCTCCCGGGAATAATTTCTCTTGCATATATTTAACTCTTTGAGGAGATTTTCTTTTCCTCTGCATATGTTCAGCAGCATTTACCTGTTTAAATTCTGTGTGTCTCACTATTATTAATCGCTGTGTATATGCCTATATTTGCACGTATAATTTTTGACAACCTTCGATCCTATGTCAGTGTCCTCTTCTTTTTAACTAAATCCTTGTTTATATATTTTCACAATAAAGATTTCTATTTTATTAGATATGAAAAAAAAAAATTCCTTGGCTCTCTTTACTCATTTCACTACATAGGTTTTCTCTGAGTCTTTGATTAAGAGCCTATATATATCGGGTCTCATTTAGGTTTTTTCTTTTTAGAGGAAGGTTGTTGTGCGGGGGCCTAACTGTGACTACCTGGCTAGTCCAGGGCGTCACAGTGGTTATGGTGGTCTCCTTAAAAAGAGCCACTCCTTGGCTAGGTCCTTCCATGGCCCTTTTGAAGAAGCGAGGCGAAACGGCGTCAGGGGTGGTGGAGCGCATGGCCAGGTGATCCTCTTCCCACCAGGTAAATATTCTTCTTACCCACCTTAACTTATTCTAGCAGCAGGGACATGTGAGTCCTTGCTATTATCTTAATAGGCTTTGCATTGTATTTTCAAGCAGTAACTAAATAACTATAGCCTAGTTTATTTTCTATGATCTGATTCCATCTGATCTGAGGGTTGATTGTCTGTATAGGAGCCTTCAGTTGTCTGCCTCCAGGTACAAGGACTAATGGTATCTGAATTGAGCGTCTATTACATGAATTATAAATAAATCTACACTGTCCTTGTTACCAGTGGGCAGACAGCACATTAAGCCCCATAGGCAATTGCATGTGGGTTTTCAACCACATGGGAATATTTTATCCCAACAGGCTTCTGCATTGTTTTTTCAAGCAATAATTACAAACTAGTCTATTTTTCTATTATCTGACTCCATTTGATCTGCGGGGTGATTGTTGGTATGGGAGCCTTCTGTTTGTCTGCCTTTTGGTACAGGGAATAATGGTGTTTGAATCGAGTATCTATTATATGAATTATAAATAAATTTACACTGTCCATGTTACCAGCAGGCAGACAGCATACTAAGCCCATAGGCATCTGCATGTGGGTTTTTCAACCATATGGGAATATATATATATATGTGATATTTATCTTGAGGCTAATAAACCTATAGATCTTTGTAACGGATATTACGTATGATTGATGTGGATATTATCCTGGAATCATGTGCTCTACTTTGTGGGTTCTTCCTGTTTTAATTGTTTTGAATTAACATTAATAAAGTTTCTACTTTTATAAAAAACTTATGTACACGCTTTCACTTCATACCTAATCATTATTCTGGTTGGGTTGTTATTTCCGACTAGTTTGAAGTGTGTGTGTTTAATAAGGACAATTGTTATTTAAATTAATTGTGACAGATTGAGGACTAGAAAGCCATTGCCATGCTCACCTCTGTAGTTAAATGTAGTTTCCTTTCCTTTGGCGAGGAGAGGGTTAATGTTAGTATTCCTTGCTAGCAAGCATTCTCATTACCATCCCAGGTGTTTCTTGTTTAGACCGCTCCCAGTCTCTATATATACACCCTCTGCTCCCAGTACAGGGTGCCGGTTATTCACTTCCATTTAGATTCTTGGCCTGGAGTTGGAAGAAGCTGGTGAAACTATCTCTGGAAGTTGTTGTTTAGGCTGCAGTGTTGATACGGATTGCAGCAGTCTGTGTGTTTCCCCCTGTAGGTTTTTCTTTCCCTTGTGTGTTGTTTTCGTGCAGTGGTGGGGCTAGTGTCCCTTACCTGTCCACTCACTAGCCAGGACTATTTTAGGGTCACTCACAGCTTCAGGTTCCTGCTCGGCGACACATCAGACACCTGTATAGGGATTGGCTAGGAGTGAAGGGTACACTTGCAGGTAAGTGGAGGAGGTGTCCATCTTCCCTCTCACTAGTGCTAGGGTCCACTGTTGTTAAAGTGTCCCCGGTGTAGCCCTTGTGTTGTATTGTATTTCGAATTGTGCACCATATATCGTGACAGGTTGGCTGAAAGTGACTGATAATTGACTATATGCAAGTCGATTGGCAGTTGTTTAGACAAGCTGACCACACTTCCATGCGCAAACAACGATCATTAATATGACTGTTCTGTGCACATAGACCATCATGTTATCAGCCGCACATCTTTTGTTACAGATGACAATGTGCTGCCGAGAGCAATAATTTTTTTAAGCAAGCTTAAAAATCATTTTATCTAACAAGTGAGCATTATCCTCATTTTTCCAATTATTGGCCAATGTAAATGCACCCTTAGATTGACCACTGTAACTATAACCCAAGAGACCACATCTTTTATATTTCTCACTTTATTATTATAAACAACTTAATAAAAAATGTTAAAAGCCTTCATATCTTTACTATTCTGTAAAATCCCGCCCAAGCTAAATTACAAAATGAGTAGTACAGAATATATGTGAACAATGCAACCCCTTCAGATTTACTGCTATTTGGTGTCTCATGACTTAGAATAGTCTAGAATGTATAGTCTATTATCATTATTTGAGAGTATCCTAATACAATATTTGTAGTCAATCAATTTTTTTTTTTTTGCAAATGTAAATATCAGTACAGCCAAAGAATTTTGGAATAAGTACAAACATGATAAATTCAATAAACATGAATATTAACGGCCTAAAACTTTGGATCAGTCTTGCCAGTTAGCCTGCCAATAGACACATTTGACACCCAATGGAAACTTTAGGGAGATTCATTGTAATAGGAAGATAAAAGTAAGTCATAATAATCTAGAAACGTGTTCCAGATTCCTCTTCTCACTGTTGGGATTTTTCATTTCATAACATTGGAATTTATTAACTCTGCACACACACAACTCATCAACATGACATAGTAACTGGATACAATATAAAAAGACTATGTGTTCATTTGGAAACAAGTAATCAGTTTGTAGGCAAACCAGGGCCAAAGATAGGATGGACAAACTGGGCAATTGCTCAGGACCCCCAGTCCCTGAGGAAATCTACACAGGAAGCTAGACTGATAATTGCATCATCAGTGTAGTTGTTATGCATGCACATACTCAAACACAGGTAAATGGGGAGAAAAGCCTATCTCTCACCTACCTTACTGGTTCATGTACAGACTAAAGGCCGCTTTACACGCGTGCGTACCCGCCCCCATTGTTTGTGCATCACGGGCAAATCGCTGCCCGTGGCACACAAAATCGCGCGGACCCGTCACACTACTTACTTGACTAGTGACGTCGCTGTGACCAGCGAACCGCCTCCTTTTTAAGAGGGCGGTTCGTTCGGTGTCACAGCAACGTACCTAAGCAGCCACCCAATCAAAGCGGAGGGGCGGAGATGAGCGGGACGAACTTCCCGCCCACCTCCTTCCTTCCTCATTGCCGGCGGCCGCAGATAGGGTGAGGTTCCTCGTTCCTGTGGTGTCACACATAGCAATGTGTGCTGCCGCAAGAACGACGAACAACATTGTACCTGCAGCTGCAACGATAATTGGGAATGGACCCCCATGTCACCGATTAGCGATTTTGAACGTTTTTGCAACGATTCAAAATCTCTCATAGGTGTCACACGGAACGACATCGCTAACGCGGTCGGATGTGCGTCACAAATTCCATGACCCCGATGACATTTCTTTAGCGATGTTGTAGCGTGTAAAGCGGCCCTAAGTAGCCCTAGCTGCACAGCCCCTACTGGTAGCTGCACAGGCTGGAATATCCCTAGCCGCACAACTAGAATATCACAACCCGGACTGGGCTTCTGACCAGTTGTTGGGTTGTTTCACGTGCCTATAAAGAAGCCAGAAGTGTAAGGTTGTAAAGAACTACAACCACAATAATAATAATAATCTTTATTTCTATAGCGCCAACATATTCCGCAGCGCTTTACAATTCAGGAGGATCATATACAAACAAGTAACAGTTATAGAAATACAATATTTAGAGGGAAAAAAAAAACACAGCCCTGCTCGTGAGAGCTTACAATCTACAATGAGATGGGGGGAGGGGCAAGTGTTGTGAATGTTAGTTATGTTTTGGCTGCTGGGAGGCTCCCTCTGGTGGCCAGGAATGGTTTGGACTTGGACCAGGTGTGTTGTGCAGTGGGTGTTTCCTTTGCTAACTCTCTGCTTATTTAAATCCTGGTCTGATTGCAGGCTGTTGCCGGATGTCAGTTGTTCTTTGTATCTCCAGCCTGCTTAATCCTGCTCTACACCACATCTTCCCCAGATAAGTGCTTGCTCTTTATTTATTGTCTGGTTCTTTTGTTTATCTGGGTTTGTCATTTGCTGTGGTTATTTTCAGTTTATTTGCTTGCAGGGATTTTCACCCTCAGTGGCTTGTTGGGGAACTCCCTGCAGTTCTGTGTGGAGTATAGCTCCTTTGGGTCCAGGTGTTTGTGGCTTGTTGACTTTGTTATGATTCTTGTTTTCTGTTCATTGGTATGACAAGGGCACCTGGTATAGGACGGAGTTCAGATCGTGCGATCTGAGGGCCTTTTTGTACTATCAGGAAGTTGGTATTTTGCAGGGTTTTTCTCTGGCCACCATCAGTCCCTTTCCTGTCCTTTCCTATTTTGGTCAGCGGGGTCCTCACCTTTTGCTAATCCTGTCATCTACCTGTGTATTGTGTTTTTTCCTATATCACCGCAGTCTTTGAATGTGGGGGGCTAGCTATTCTTGTCTATTTTCTGAGGCAGAGAGTTATTCATCTTTCCTACCTTTAGGATAGTTAGTTCTCCGGCTGGGTTCGCGGTGCACAGGATGTTAGTTCACCCCTTGGCTACTTCTAGTTGTGATGGTTAGTAAGGGGATGGCTGCCAGATTAGTTGCCAATGCTCTTGTCACCTTTTGCCAATGATTTGTGGTGGTCTTCCATGGTTCCGGATCATAACAGGCAAGGTACAAGTGCTTATTTACAATGACAATCCAGCCATGTCACGGAAATGGGGGTTAGATAGTGGATTCCTCGACCAGTGGGCCCGAGCCTTGAGATGCCTTTGGGTGCCATGGAGTTTGATGTGGAGTTATGTTGTGAGAAGTTGTAGAGGGACTATGTGAATCGAATCTGATTAGAGAGTGGGCTAGGCCGCCCTAAAAAGATGCGTCTTTAGGGTGCGTCTGAAGCTGAGTAAGTTGTGATTTGTCCTAACTTCTTGGGGTAGAGCGTTCCAGAGGGTTGGTGCAGCTCGGAAGAAGTCTTGGATCCTGGAGTGGGAGGTTCGAATTAGTGTGGATGTTAGTCGAAAGTCGCTTGCAGAGCGTAGAGAACGGGTGGGGTGATAGACAGAGAGGAGGGTGGAGATGTAGGGGGGTGCCGCACTGTGGAGAGCTTTGTGGGTGAGAACAAGCAGTTCCCACAATAGGGAAATCGTACAGAAATACACTGGGAAACACAGTGAGGAAATACAAAATACATGCACAAGTGGTAACAGGAGAAATGAAAAGTGCAAACAAGGATAACCTCCAAAAACCTAGCAATAAACAGAAGATAGGTGCAGGTTAGACCAAAGAAAAAACACAGTGCAAATACGAACTGGTTTCTGTCAATAGGTAAATCCCTTCAGGCACGGCTGGTACTCCTTATATACCAGCCTATATACAGTATATACTTTTGGCTGTAAAAATAAAACCTCACACTAGTTAAAATAATCTGTAATTTCACTCAGAATAGAAATAACAACTCACAGTGATGGATATGTGTACAACATCTGTTATCAGTGCAGTTAAGCTGAAAAAACTAACAAACACTATATGATCAGCAAATTGGCTGACAATAGCATGATTTGTCTAATTCAACAGTAGTGATATAAAGTGTGAGATATTGATACAGAAAATAAGAATAATCTGAAACCATCTCACCCAGATGTCAATGGTCAAGAAGGTAGGATCCTCACATGGACATCCATCCATGCAGAAAATACTACATTCCAATCAGAAAGAAGTGGCAGGGGAGAGAAGATACCAGACTTTAGCTCTTTAAGGGCTGCATGGAAAACTCACCCTTTATGCCTCCAACATATTTGGTCATTAGGGGATGGCAATACACAATATAGAGAAAATAATTAGGGCTAGCGCATCAGTATCCCTCTTGTGAACTAGGTGCTAAAACAAGGAGGGACATCGAGCAAACTGAGTCTGAAGACAAGGATTTTCTAAAAGTAGACAATTCATTTAAGATTCACGTGATCACTGATCAGTTTGGGGGAAATCATCTATTTTGACTAAGTTTAGACTAATATGAAGGAATGGAATGGGATATTTTTGGAGAACCTTGTTTCTTCACCAGGCCATTCATTGGTCTAACCAGTTGATATTGATTTTTCTTTGTGATAGTCAATCAATATCAGAGTCCAGGAAAATCAATATAAAAATGGGTAATTCCTAAGTGTACTTTGTTAGACAGCCATACATGAAAATGTCCATGGAGAGGGAGAAGATATCAGTGACATAAGTGACCATAGAATCAGCAATAAAAATTGAACTTTGAAGATCCATAATCCTCCAAAATCAGACACCTGAATAGATTTGGCATCTCCTATACAAATTAGTGTATTCAAACAAAAAAACAAGGGATGAATTAAAAGGAATGTAATACTTCTAGGCCAACTGTAGATGACGTGTTTCTAAAACCTTTGACTGAATGAAAATTTGAAGAATGATTCAAAATAAAAGTTTTAGCTATCTGTTAGAATTTCAAATATTTCTTCACATTTATCTTGCCTTTTTTAGTTCTAAACATTGAGGTAAAGCCAAACCTAAATCATTTCTTTTTTTCCATTGTTTTCTCTCCATTTGCCTTATTAGCACATGTTTAGTCTGTTTTAATAATTTACAACAATAGAGATTAGGAAGACAATGGACAGGCTTACCATTCATTTACAATACAATGACCACTCATGAAAACCCACACAACTAATTACCATCAATGAATATTCACCAAAACCACAAACTGTTCTACTTAATGAGGCCTTTCACATAAAAACTTCACCCAACATATTATTGTAGTGAAAGTGTTTATAATATGAGCTTTTGTGTTCTCAGTAAAGTCATTCAAGACAGTACACAAACTAAAACAAAGTAGAAAACAGGTTTTATTATGGAAATATTTCAGTTCAAAAAGCAACTGGTTTGGGGATCATCTTTTTAATTTCACTATAGCAGGAGTGGAGAATTAATTTTCTCATAAGAAAGTGTTGTGGGGGGCTGAGCCAATAGGTTGACCTTAATTCTGCGCAATATTATACTGAAAAGAAATATAAACACAACACTTTTGTTTTTGCTCTCACTTTTCATGAGCTGAACTCAAAGGTCTAAAAGCCCAGTCACACACATAGACTTACCAGCGATCCCGACAACGATACGACTTGATAAGGATTGCTGGTAAGTCGCTGGGAGGTCGCTGGTGAGATGTCACAGTCAGACCCTACCAACGACGCCGTAATGATCAGCGACCTGTATAACGATCTCGGCAGCAGTGGGACTGTGTTAGGAGGTCGTTGGTAGGCGTCAAACACAGCGATGCATTCTGCCCAGCAGGACATCGCCTTTGAAGAAAATGGATCAGAACATTCGTCAACGACTAGCGATCTCACAGCAGGGGCCTGATCGCTGGTAGGTGTCACACATAACGAGATCGCTGGCGAGATCATTGCTGTGTCACAGAAACTGTGACTCAGCAATGATCTCGTTAGCGATCTTATTGTGTGTGACGGGGCCTTAAGACTTTTTCTATGTCCAAAAAAGACCTTTTTCCTCTCAAATATTGTTCACGAATTTGACTAAATCTGTGTTAGTGAGTACTTATCCTTTGCCAAGATAATCCATCCACCTCACAGGTGTGGCATATCAAGATACTGATTGGACAACATGGTTATTGCACAGGTGTGCCTTTGGCTGGCAACAATAAAAGGCCTCTCTAAAATGTGCAGTTTTATCACACAGCACAATGCAACAGATGTCGCAAGTTTTGAAGGAGCGTGCAATTAGCATGCTGACTGCAGGAATGTCCACCACTAAATGTTCATTTCTCTACCATAAGCCGCCTCTAAACACGTCTTTCCAAGAATTTGGCAGACCGCTTGTAACCACATCAGCACAGGACCTTCACATCCTTCACATCAAGCATCTTCACCTCCAAGATCATCTGAGGCCAGCCATCCAGACAGCTGCTGCAGCAATCGGTTTCCATATTCTAAGAATATCTGCACAAACTGTCAGAAACTATCTTGGGGAAGCTCATCTACGTACTTGTTTGTTATCCTTATGGGGTCTCCACTTGACTGCAGTTCGTCGATGTAACTGACTTGAGTGGACAAATGCTCACATTTGATGGTGTCTGGCACGTTGAAGAGGTGTTTTCTTCATGGATGAATCCTAGATTTCACTGCACAAGGCAGATCGCAGACTGGAAAATAGTGGTCACACCAGATACTGAGTAGCTTTCTGACCCCCCCAACCCTCCCAATACTGTAAAACTGCACATTTTAGGCTAACTTCACACACTGCGTTTTTTTGACTCTGCGTTTTTGTGCGTTTTTTGCTGCAAAAAATGCACAAAAACGCACCCGCAGCAAAAAACGCATGCGTTTTTACCGCGTTTTGGTGCAGTTTTTGCTGCATTTTTGCTCACTGTGTTTTTATGCGTTTTTTATCAGTGAACAATGCCATTAAAGATTGCTGAAAAAAAAAAAAGAAAAAGGTCTGATGTCATTTCCTTTTTCAATATGTACTTCATTCTCTACTAGTGTATGCAGGAGAGCAGACAGCTGCAGAACTACAAGGCTCAGCATGCTCCATCCACTAGTATATGCAGGAGAGCAGACAGCAGCTGCAGAACTACAAGGCTCAGCATCCTCCATCCAGGACTGTAGGCAGGAGTTTTTTGCCCCCCCAAAAAATGACGTGGGCTTTGCCATATTTTTGTATGCTAGCCAGGTACAGCAGGCAGCTACGGGCTGCCCCCAACCCCCAGCTGCCTATTTGTACCCAGCTGGGAACCAAACATATAGGGAAGCCCTTTTTTTTTTATTTCATGAATTTCATGAAATAATTAAAAAAAAAAATGACGTGGGCTTTGCACAATTTTTGAGTCCAGCCAGGTACAACTAGGCAGCTGGGGATTGGAATCCGCAGTGCAGAGTGCCCAAGCTTTCTGGGCACCCCCGCTGCGAATTGCAGTCTGCAGGCACCCCAGAAAATGGCACTTTCATAGAAGGGCCATCTTCTGGCGCTGTATCCAACTCTTCCAGCTGCCCTGATGTCGGGTGGCTCGCTGGATACTAATGGGGTTAGGGCTAGCTGTATATTATCAGCTGGCCCTAAGCCCGAAATTCATGGTGTCACGCCAATATTAGACATGGCCACCATGAATTTCTAGTAAAGATTAAAAAAAAAAACACAACACACAGAAAAATATTTTTATTAGAAATAAAACACAACACAATTAGTGACTCCATCTTTATTGAAATAAAGAACCCTCCTCCGCAGTAATCCTGGGTCAAGGGTCCCGCGCTGTCCAATCTGGATCCAATGTCATCTGATCGGTTTGCTGGAAGGCAAAGCGATCAGATGATGTGTCAGGTTCAAGGACATGAATCACATGACACAGCAGCTGATTGTATAAAAGCCGTTTATACAATCAGCTGATGCATCGGCACAAAAAAAAAAAATACTCACTTATGTGCTGATTACCGGCAGCTCCTGGAGCAATCGGACAGGAGTCTGATCCTTTCCGATCGCTGCAGGAGCTGCCAGTAATCAGCTGATGAAGTCTCCTGATGGCATCAGCTGATAGCCGGCCGGGTGGAAAAAAGTCGGCGTCACAGCGAGACTTACGATCAGCTGATGCGTCAGGTGCCACATCAGGTGATCACCACCAGGTTCTGCAGCTATCAGATGTGCCTGGGAGCCGGCACACAGCCGGAGCGGGGGTGGTGGTACCGGGAAGAGGAGCTGGGAGCGGACATGCCGGGAGTCTGCAGACAGGTGAGTATGACTTTTTTTTCTACTGTTCACTTTTAATTTGGCAGCTGCTTCCATCTCCCGCCCGGCCATGGCGCCGCACAGGAGCGGACATTGCACAGGATGGGAGATTGAAGCAGCGGTGGCGGTATCGGGAGGTTTCATGCTTCTGTGTTGACTGACAGAAGGAATCCTCTTCCTGTACATGTCACTTTACTACCCACCCCTTGCGTTTATAGCTGCGTTTTTAGTCATAGAAACGCACTAAAAAGCAGCTATATTTGCAATTTGCGTTTTTCATTGCATTGTTGAACATCTTATTGAACTCAATGGATGGAAAACGCAGTGAAAAACGCAAAAATAATTGACACGCTGCGTTTTTGTGGGCACCACAAAAACGCAGCTAAAAAAAAATGCTGTGTGCAGACAGCAAAAATGAAAACTCATAGACTTTGCTGGGGAAGCAGTCATGCAGTTTTCTGAGCAAAAACGCACCCGAAAAAATGCGCAAAAACGCCGCTAAAAACGCACTGTGTGAACTTACCCTTAGAGAGGCTTTTTATTGTGGCCAGCCTAAGGCACGCCTGTGCAATAATCATACTATCTAATGAGCATCTTGATATGCCACACCTGTGAGGTGGATGGATTATCTCAGCAAAAGAGAAGTGATTACTAACACAGATTTAGAAAAATTTGTGAACAATATCTGAGAGGAAAAAAACTTTCTTGGACATAGAAGAAGACTTAGATCTTTTAGTTGAGCTCATGAAAAATGAGAGCAAAAACAAAAGTGTTGCATTTATATTTTTTCTCACTATAATTTTATCACTTTATAAAAATCAGTAGATTATGTGGCATTCATCCATAAGTCTGCACTATCATATAGTATCATTTATTCAGATCATAAGTTATTTGTTGATGAGTTGATGACCTTCATTTTTAGGGAGTTTTTTTATCCAGTGGACTTTTGGTCTCTTACTCTATGCTGCCATTATATTGTATGGAATTGATTAGCTGAAGTTCTTTGAAAACTGAACATAAAATTATGATTGACCCAGTTGAACCTTAGAAGGTCTGCCCTGTATTATGGCTGTATGCAAGTGTCCATATTTATTAGGTTTTTTTGTTGTGAAATTCTCTCTGAGTCTCATAGTGAGTGACAATGAAGCACATTGATCAATTTTTTTTAAAGTGAAATTATTTTACTGACATGCTGCTTATTAATATTATACAAATGACAATAGCCATACAGTTCTTACCTAGCCAAGAGCTTGGGCCTATTAATCATGAGTTGTGAGACTACGGCAATTATTTTTCACTGAGACCAGAGCAGCAGTAGAGAGCAGGCGCTGGACCTGGGAAGGGTAAAAACACCCTGATTTTATTATTTTATATTACGGGAAATATTTGGGGTCCACTCTTCTCAAGGTAGAAACCCCTTTAAGGTCACATTCACATTTTCCATCTCTACTGCATTATGTGTACAGCAGTGCCTAATTGTTTAATTTCAGTTAATGAAAACAGATGAATTTGACAGTACCATCTTGTTTTTTTATGTTATTTTGTAATAATTTGAGTGATATACTTCATTATATTTACAGACTGAGCTGCACTTTTCCCATGCTGTGAAACTATTCATATCTAATACATAATCATCTATGTTGTGGCCAATATTTAACATATATGAGCAGCATTATGGGATGTCCGAGCTTCTCGGTATGATCAGTTGGAGGCTTGAATCTCTTCACTGAATGAGAATGTATCCACAGTTTTATATGATGACAGTGAGACATTGACCATATGTTTTCTTGGTAGATTTCTTAGAATATAACTCTTTTCCTATAAAATATGAGCAGTGACTATTACAAAATATCCAATTATCATATGTTACCACCCAGGACAGAAAAGTCTGTACTTATTTTCTTCTCTAAGCCCTTTCCATGACCCTTTGGCTAATTCCCAAACCTCTTGTTTGCTAACCAAGCAGTCTCCCTGAAGTGGGGAGTTCTACATACTGTAGGTTATTGCCACCCAACAGCAAGGTCCTACTGTAGGTCCTACTGGGTATGGGTCCCCGTTCTATAAGTTGTAATAACAGATCCATGATCTAAATTTGATTCTCTCTGTTCAGTTGTGTCTGACAATTGGACTCTAGGCCATTTTTCACCATACTTCATGATCTATTTCCCTAGTATGGTGCCCCTTTATCTGTGGTAGTGGTATAACTTGTGTAAATATGCTATTACTGCGTACAGAACTGAAAGTTTCAGAGATTGTCTGTGATAGTGATAGTAAGAAATATCAGGAACCTGCACAATTATTTACACTAGTATCTATTATAAAGTTGGGCAAAAAGACTCACATGACCCTGGACCAGTGGCAACGTTGGTAATCCATGACTGTCAGAACAGAGCCCTTCGAACCTACATCCTGGCATCTCTGCCACTTGTTCTGATTAGTAGACCCTGCGTCGTTATTGCGGTAAGACACATGCCTGATGTTGCGCCAGGCCTACTAAACACTAGGAAAAAGTGTTAAAGATGCAGACAGGTAGGAGGAGGTTCACAGTGCTCTTGTCCACTGACCATAGGCTGCCAATATGCCCACGCAAATCTTTGTGCTAAATTCATATATTTGTATTAACCAAAGCATGAGCATGGTTATATTATCTCAAGATTTTCAGCCTATCTTGAAATATTCTTACATATGCATATAAAACGCCCACGCCGGGGATTGCAGGGCTCACATGGTCACCGGGCCGGTGGTGTTCGGGGTCAAGCTGTGAGTGGCCCAATCCGGCTTCCGTGACCCCAGCGGGTTTCATTAAAAGAAGCTTGAAAGTCCAATGTTACAAGAGGGGGTAACGGGAAGAGGGTAACGGGGTTCCTGGGAGCATGTCACTGGTTGCAGTGGTGACTGAGGTCTTGGCCTCCTCCGCCGCCGACTCATCCTGCAACTAGTCCTTCCCCAGGGGCAGTACTGGATGGGAAATGGGGATGCTTCGCAGCGCCACCCGTGGTATGCGGTAAGGTGATTAGCTGCTGCTGCACAGTCTCTCTCCGGGGCAGGTGTTACGGGCAGCTAAGATGGAATCGCTCCCCACGGGTGGAGCAGGGGAGCCCCGGGAGGTTAGCGAGAACCGTGGGCTGCAGACCTCGGGAGCACCGGAGCACAGGGCTGCGGCATTTACTCACAAAAGTCACCGGGTGCGGGTTCCAGTTCCTTTTTATTCACTGGTCTGTTCCAACATTGCACCCGGGTGCTGGTCCTCGCCGTTATAGCCTCCGGTCAGTTACGGGCAAGTCAGAGGCAGGGTCCAGTAGGATAATCTGAGGGTCCCTCTTTCATGTGGGTTTGGTTGCTGTCCCCGTGCCATGGAGCTTCTTGGGGACTCACCGCCTCTCTGTCTCTCTCTATTACTCCGGTAGCGTCCCCCTGAAAAAATCAGGGGTTCCCTATGCGCCACCAGGTACATTCTCCACGATCCCCAGTACCTGTCCCCGTTCCCTTCCTCCGGGTGTTACTAGCTCTGGTCTGGCTGGTTCCCCTCTGCAGGAGCTGTCCCTGCAGAGGTCTGTGCTCTTTCACATCCCAGACGGTTCTAACTAGACTTCCTGTCTGCTCTGCAGCTCACTCCGAGCTCAGGCCCCCACCCTACCAGGAACTCAGTACGTCATCATGGTGACCTGTCTGTGTGAAGCCACCTGCTTCCTGCTCATTTAAGAGACTGGATGAGTCATGTAAACCCAAGCTAAGTGCTGAAAATCTATTAACTCCTTCCTGGCGGTGTGATGTGTGTGTGGACTTACCTCCTCCTGCCCGGGAAGAACATTATTCAATATCCTGTAACGACCAAGCTACAGGGGTGTTACACATATATAAGGCATTATAAAAAATAGCAATACTTTCCTATGAGGAGTCATGGATCACCTTACTTTTCCTACACCTTAGCAATATGCACAGTTTGTCTTTCGTTGTGTCACGCCCCGGGGCAGCCGAGCTGCTCGGATCCGGGCGGTCTGTGGCTTGATGGGTCCCGGACCCGGGGGCACCGTTGAACAGTTTTTTAAATGAAAAATAAAAGAAAAATAAAATAAAAGTCTGACTACGCTACTCGCAGTTTGCCGCCAGGGATGATTGGGCCGCCCCTTCAAGTTCCCACTGGGGATGATGGATGGGGTCAGCGTGGATGGTGCAGCCCTCCGCGAGCATGGCATTTCCCTAGGGGTAGGTGAAGGGTTAACGTGGAGGCACGCGGCAATGAAGCAGTCCAGACAAAGAGGGCAGTTTGATGGTGTTTAATCATTAGTTCGACGCCCTGAGACGTACTGGATTCCAGGTGCGCCCTTGTCCTAATGGCTGTGCCTGCCAACCTGGTGCCACTCTCCACCTGTGTACTCCTGTGTATGTGGGTCCACCCTGGCAAGGAGCACTTGGAGGTCCTCCTGGTGTCTGAGTCCTGCCACAGGCAGCTTGGACTATTTAAGGATATGTGTCCCGGTCCTGCTTTGCTGCTGATGCCTCGGACGTTAAAGGGTGGCAGATGAGTCCTGGAAACCCACCCGCCTGGCAGAGTTAACAGAGGGCTTAAAATATATAAGAATAAGGCTGCACATCAAACTTAGATAATGGTATAATGCCTCAAGCATATGGAAAAATATTGGAATATACAATGAAAAATGCTACTTGCTAATTTGAACATGTGAATAATGAATTGCATACCTGCTATGAATATTAGGAAAAAGGAGATATTTAGCAATCGCATTGATCAATGTAACTGAGCCCCAAAACCTCGTCAAGGTATATCTCTATATTGGGGTCCCTAGCTCTGTGACCCTAACTGTGTGTCATCTCATTGCAATTAAAAACTGCTATGGGTGGAGAGGGGTAACTAAGGACTTTCTTATATAGGAGATGGAAAAAACATGGCCGAAAGGGGCGGAGCTGAGTTCACATTCAGAAAAAAAACTACATATAACTGAATAGGATAACTGAAGTGAGCACTAATATATATATATATATATGAGTGCAAGCCAAAAATACATACTATATATAAGAATAAGGCTGCACATCAAACTTAGATAATGGTATAATGCCTCAAGCATATGGAAAAATATTGGAATATACAATGAAAAATGCTACTTGCTAATTTGAACATGTGAATAATGAATTGCATACCTGCTATGAATATTAGGAAAAAGGAGATATTTAGCAATCGCATTGATCAATGTAACTGAGCCCCAAAACCTCGTCAAGGTATATCTCTATATTGGGGTCCCTAGCTCTGTGACCCTAACTGTGTGTCATCTCATTGCAATTAAAAACTGCTATGGGTGGAGAGGGGTAACTAAGGACTTTCTTATATAGGAGATGGAAAAAACATGGCCGAAAGGGGCGGAGCTGTGTTCACATTCAGAAAAAAAAACTACATATAACTGAATAGGATAACTGAAGTGAGCACTAATATATATATATATGAGTGCAAGCCAAAAATACATACTATATATAAGAATAAGGCTGCACATCAAACTTAGATAATGGTATAATGCCTCAAGCATATGGAAAAATATTGGAATATACAATGAAAAATGCTACTTGCTAATTTGAACATGTGAATAATGAATTGCATACCTGCTATGAATATTAGGAAAAAGGAGATATTTAGCAATCGCATTGATCAATGTAACTGAGCCCCAAAACCTCGTCAAGGTATATCTCTATATTGGGGTCCCTAGCTCTGTGACCCTAACTGTGTGTCATCTCATTGCAATTAAAAACTGCTATGGGTGGAGAGGGGTAACTAAGGACTTTCTTATATAGGAGATGGAAAAAACATGGCCGAAAGGGGCGGAGCTGTGTTCACATTCAGAAAAAAAACTACATATAACTGAATAGGATAACTGAAGTGAGCACTAATATATATATATATGAGTGCAAGCCAAAAATACATACTATATATAAGAATAAGGCTGCACATCAAACTTAGATAATGGTATAATGCCTCAAGCATATGGAAAAATATTGGAATATACAATGAAAAATGCTACTTGCTAATTTGAACATGTGAATAATGAATTGCATACCTGCTATGAATATTAGGAAAAAGGAGATATTTAGCAATCGCATTGATCAATGTAACTGAGCCCCAAAACCTCGTCAAGGTATATCTCTATATTGGGGTCCCTAGCTCTGTGACCCTAACTGTGTGTCATCTCATTGCAATTAAAAACTGCTATGGGTGGAGAGGGGTAACTAAGGACTTTCTTATATAGGAGATGGAAAAAACATGGCCATCTCCTATATAAGAAAGTCCTTAGTTACCCCTCTCCACCCATAGCAGTTTTTAATTGCAATGAGATGACACACAGTTAGGGTCACAGAGCTAGGGACCCCAATATAGAGATATACCTTGACGAGGTTTTGGGGCTCAGTTACATTGATCAATGCGATTGCTAAATATCTCCTTTTTCCTAATATTCATAGCAGGTATGCAATTCATTATTCACATGTTCAAATTAGCAAGTAGCATTTTTCATTGTATATTCCAATATTTTTCCATATGCTTGAGGCATTATACCATTATCTAAGTTTGATGTGCAGCCTTATTCTTATATATAGTATGTATTTTTGGCTTGCACTCATATATATATATATATTAGTGCTCACTTCAGTTATCCTATTCAGTTAACAGAGGGCTTAAAGTCTGTGTCTGTTCTGGGGATCTGCACCCCTGCGTGCAAAGTACTGTGAGCTTTGGATGTCCACCCCACAGGGTCCCTCTGTCCTTGGGGTTTGCTCTCTCACTCCACAGCTACTTTCCCCCTCTGAGTGGCTGTTCTTACAACTTAGGTTCTTTGCAGTCTCTTTCTTCTGTTCTATGTGTCTCAAGAGTCTTTGGTCTATCTTGACACCCTTCCTGTCTCACTGTCTACTCCTGACTAACTACCACTTTGTTTTGTTGTTGTGTCTCTCAGTAATCACACTCAGTGGAGATCTTTTTTTTTTTGTAAATTCTTTATTTAAGATGTTTCTTAATATTACAGAAATGAAATTGCAACAACAAATAAGCATAAACATGTATTTTTCAGATGAAAGGAAAGAGAAAAGGAAAGGAAAGAGGGAGAGGGGGACGTGAGGTTGGTGTAAAGTAAAGAGAGGACAAGGGGTTGGGAATGTAGAGGGGGTAGGGGAAGGGGAAAAGGTGAGATTCCCACCTATTTCTAAGAAGGTGTCTGGTTGAAGGTGTCTGGTTACTAGGATTTATATATATGAAAGTATGAAAAGGCTTTGTTTTCAGAGGTGTGTATGAGCAACGTGTTTGTTTTGCTTAACTGTCTATTCGGTTTCTGAGCTAATGTGTTATCTGTGGATGAGAAAATTTGTCAAGAGATTTTAGTTAGCTTTTGGTATCTGTCCCATTTGTCCCAAGATTCTAAAAGCTTCGCATTTTTCCTAGTGTAATGCAATCGGGCTTTTTCATGTATGCTTATAAGATTTGATTCATTGAACCACTCGGTTAGACTCGGTGCGTCACCTTCTTTCCAGTGTCTGGCTATTAGAAGTTTTGCTGCATTTATGAGATGAGGTATTATTGAGAGTTTGTTTAGGTGTTCCTTTTGTGGATCTAGATTGAGGATAATAAAGTTTGGGTTGAAAGGGAGTTTGGTCTTGAGAGCATTGTCTATGTGAATTTTAATGGAATCCCAATATTTTGCTATTTTTGGGCAATGATACCAAATGTGTGAAGGGGTGCCAGTCATTTGATGACATCTCCAGCAGTGTGGTGACAAGGAGTTGTCAATTTTGTAGAGAATGTCTGGGGTTTTATACCACCGGGAGATAATTTTATAGTTGAGTTCTTGATATCTAGATGCGGTTGATAGGTTGTGGGCGTTGTTGAAGATCATTTGAATTTCACTAGGGTTGAAGGTGGTGTTTAGTTCCATTTCCCATCTATTAATGTAAGAAGGTTTTTCCGAAGTGTTATATAGTAGTTTGTATGTTTTTGAGATTAGCCTATTCTTCCCTTGAGCATGTAGTAGAAATTCTTGTTGGGGGGACGGGTTTGAAGGGGAAATATCTGGGATGTGATATGAAGCTAGGTCTCTAATGATGTCTAGGTCTTTATCTTTTAAATCTATTGGATTAAAGATGGATTTTAGCTCTTGTATAGTTAATGGTTCATGGTTATGGATTATCTCTGACAGTGTTAAGCTGGTGTCACACATAACGACGACGACAACGACGTCGCTGCTACGTCACCATTTTCTGTGACGTTGCAGCGACGTCCCGTCGCTGTCGCTGTGTGTGACATCCAGCAACGACCTGGCCCCTGCTGTGAGGTCGCCGGTCGTTGCTGAATGTCCAGCTTCATTTTTTGGTCGTCACTCTCCCGCTGTGACACACACATCGCTGTGTGTGACAGCGAGAGAGCGACGAAATGAAGCGATCAGGAGCCGGCACTGGCAGCTGCGGTAAGCTGTAACCAGCGTAAACATCGGGTAACCAAGGGAAGACCTTTCCCTGGTTACCCGATGTTTACGCTGGTTACCAGCCTCCGCTCTTGCTGCCAGCGCCGGCTCCTGCACTGTGACATGTGGCTGCAGTACGCATCGGGTAATTAACCCGATGTATACTGTAGCAAGGAGAGCAAGGAGCCAGCGCTAAGCAGTGCGCGCGGCTCCCTGCTCTCTGCACTGACATGTAGCTGCAGCACACATCGGGTTAATTAACCCGATGTGTGCTGCAGGAGAGCAAGGAGCCAGCGCTAAGCGCGGCTCCCTGCTCTCTGAACTGTGACATGTAGCTGCAGCACACATCGGGTTAATTAACCCGATGTGTGCTGCAGGAGAGCAAGGAGCCAGCGCTAAGCGCGGCTCCCTGCTCTCTGAACATGTAGCACAGCGACCTTATGATCGCTGCTTCTGCTGTGTTTGACAGCTAAGCAGCGATCATAACAGCGACTTACAAGGTCGCTGTTATGTCACCGAAAATGGTGACGTAACAGCGACGTCGTTGTCGCTGTCGTTTAGTGTGACACCAGCTTTATGTTGCAGAGATTTTTTGATGTCCTAATTTTGTTTTTTAGGAGTCTAAATTTTTGCGGGATTACATGTAAAATGGGGGTGGCTCTGCAAATATTCGGAATTAGATCTAGTTTTTTATTAAATTTGTGCCAAAGCTTAAGTGTTACTTTGGTAAAAGGGTTCAGTATGTCTTTATATTTGAATCTGTTGTGAGGGGTTGGCCATAGAAAATGTGATAGGTCTCCTTTTAAGTTGCTGATTTCCAAGGTAGTCCACAGTTTTCTAGGGGGGTTTGTCCTCATCTCCATGAGTCTGGCTATGTGTGTGGCTAGCCAATAGCGTTCAAAATCTGGGAGTCCTGTACCTCCTTTAGATTTAGGAGCAGTCAGTATAGTGTACTTTAGTCTATGGCTCTTTTTGAACCATATAAAATTTGAGATCATGTTTTTCAATTTGCTGAAGAAATGTTGTGGGATATCTGTAGGGATTACTTGTAGAAGATATAAGATTTTTGGCAGAATGATCATCTTGATTAAATTGGTTCTCCCAAACCACGAGATTGGTAAACTGCTCCAAGCGGAAATGTCGGCTTCTATTTTGTGAAAAAGTGGCTTGAGATTCAGATCGTATAGTTGAGACAGGGAGTTGCTAATTCTTACGCCTAGGTGGGTGATGGAATTGCTAATACTGAAAGGGGATGATTCTGATACATTTTTCCATATTTTGGGGGGAATGTTAATGTTTAATAAATGGGATTTTGAAAAATTTATTTTGAAGTTGGAGACTTCACTATATAACTTGAAATCTGCGGTAAGGGCCTTAATTGAATTTGAAGGGTTCGTTAAAATGAAAAGTATGTCATCTGCAAATGCCGCGGATTTGTATTCTATTTGGTTGCATTTCAGGCCTGAGATCTTGGGATTTTGTCTTATTTTCTGGAGAAAGGTTTCTATTGTTAGAATAAATAGAAGTGGTGAAAGGGGACAGCCCTGTCTGGTTCCATTTTTTATGTTAAAACTAGAGGAGAGTTCATTATTTATTTTTAGCTTTGCGGTTGGGGTGGTATAAAGTGCCAGGATTTTGTCAATGAATAAGGGTGGGAAGCCAAATTTTTTTAAAGTTTGTTCGATAAATAGCCAATTGACGCGGTCGAAAGCTTTTTCTGCATCTGAGGTGATGATTGCAGTTTCAATATTGTTATGTTTTGCATATTGAATGGCATTTAGTGTTTTAATTACATTATCTTTTGCTTCTCTCTCTTTTGTAAATCCCACTTGTTCTAGGTTTATAAGATCGGGTATTATGTTTTGCATTCTTTTTGCTATGATTTTGGCATACAGTTTTACGTCATTGTTAATCAGCGAAATTGGTCTATAGCTTCCGCAAAGGGATGGATCTTTTCCTTCTTTTGGGATTAGAGTTATGTGAGCTGTTAGGGCTTCTTTATTGAATGGGTTATTCTTGTTTATATAGTTAAAATAGTTTGTCATATGTGGAACTAGTTCTGTTTTAAAAATTTTGTAGTACTCAATTGAAAAACCATCCGGGCCTGGACTTTTCCCTCCCGGAGTTGAGTTTATGGATGATTCTACTTCTTGGGAGGATATTGGGATCGTTAGATTTTGTGCTTGTTGGGTTGTGAGTTTAGGTAATTTCAGGTCTTTTAGGAAGGTTTTTATGAGTTTTGTTTTCCCCTCTTGAGACTCTTGTGCTGTTGTGAGGTTGTATAAGTTGGAGTAGTATGAAGAGAAAATATTAGCAATGTCTTCTGTTTTGTGATGTACTTTGTCATTCGTATTTTTAATTTTTGTGATATATGTTGTATTTATTTGTTTTTTAATCATGTTTGCTAAATTACGTCCACTTTTGTTGGAGTAAAGGTAGGATCGAAACCTTGCATAGTTAAGGTATTTTTCGCTTTTTTGATTTAAAAGAGCTCTGAGCTCAGATCTTAGCTTGAATAAGTCCTTCTGTAATGAAGGGTTTTGATTTGTTTTATGTTGTCCTTCTAAGTTTTTTATTTGGTCTAGAAGTGAAATTGTTGTTTTTTCTCTTTCTTTTTTGGTTCTAGTGCCGAGTTCTATTAAAGTACCTCGTAGAACTGCTTTGTGGGCTTCCCAAACGTTAGGGTCACATATGTTATTGAAGCAATTTTCTCTAAAGTAGTTTTGGATGGACGTTCTTATGTAGTCTTGAGAAGTTTTGTTTTTTATTAAACTGTTATTGA
Source organism: Anomaloglossus baeobatrachus (assembly GCF_048569485.1). Lineage (NCBI taxonomy): Eukaryota > Metazoa > Chordata > Amphibia > Anura > Aromobatidae > Anomaloglossus > Anomaloglossus baeobatrachus. Next base: position 116,462,964 of record NC_134359.1, on the reverse strand, counting down.
GTTTCCAATTGAGTGGGCATCTTCTGCCTTGTGAAAGGTTTATGTTTAAAAGTAGGGGGGCATGATCAGAAAGTAATATTATATCATAATGTATTTTTTCAACATTGCTTAGAAGTTGATGGGGTATGAATAGATAATCTATTCTGGAGTATTTCTTATGGACTTGTGAGTAATAAGAGTAATCTTTGGTTGAGGGGTGTGAGATCCTCCAGCTGTCGACCAGAAGTAATTCTGTGAGGGATTTTTTAATGAAATTTACTGTTTTAATTGGGATCGTTGAATGTCATTCTGAGGTGTCTGATGGAGGGTGTAGAGGGATATTGAAGTCACCTCCTAATATTATATTCCCTTCTGAAAAAAGATGCAGAGTGTTGAATATTTTCTTAAAGAAGGGCAGCTGGTTAGTATTTGGGGCGTAGATGTTTATGATTGTGTATAAGGAGTTGTATAGTTGGCATTTCAAGAAGATGAACCTGCCGTCTGGATCATAAATGACGTCTTTGAGGTTAAAGGGTATCTTTTTATGGATAATAATCGAGACCCCTTTATTTTTCTTGATTGGGGAATTGGCACTAAACCATCTAGTGTAGACCTTATTTTTTGTTACTGGTGTGTACGTCTTCTTGAAGTGAGTCTCCTGGAGAAGAGCGATATCTATTTGGTGTTTGTTAAGATAGCTCAGTATTTGTGATCTTTTTTGGGGGATGTTCATGCCTTTAACATTGAACGTTATAAAGTTAAGATTAGCCATAGTTACCATGAAATAATTGATAATTTATCCTTGAAATTTGGGTAGGTATCTGGGAAGGGTGAAAAAGATTTAGTATAGGGTAGAGTGTGAGATATTTGAGTCTCTTAGCCATAGCCTTGAGACGTTGTGGATTTCTCAAATTGAGAAATGAAAAAACAAAGAAAATTTGCAGCTGGAAGGGATAGGGTAAGCCAAGCCAATCCCTTCCAGTGTAATCTGCAATAGTGGATTTTCCGGTCCGTGGGGGCGTGGACCTAGGATGTAGTACTTTTAGACAGTATATGTACTTGACACTTTCAGTGAAGTGAACTAGGGGGCACTATCTCCCAGCTAAGTCTTATCAGTAAATGTAATGTAAGAGGGTGAGATAACAAGTCAGTTATAAATGATAAATAATAACCAATTAAAGCAAACATTCCATATTTGTATAGTTACAACCAATGGTCTTCGGTTCTGTTGCTTGAACGATGAGGATAGCAGTCATGAGCGTCCAATAGAGTTCTTTGTAGAATTGTGATTTGATTGAACGATATGCACAAATCACAGGCAGATAGAAAGAGGACTAAGTCCCGATGTCTCTATTTCAACAAATTTAATGTCTTTAGAACAGGAACTGAATTGGGAACATACGCAATCATGTGGTAAACTTAGACAAAACTACGACTTCTCTCCAATTCTCTCCTCCTCCCCCGAACAAAAACTTTGGGTGGAAGGTTAACAGAGGGAGAGGAGGGAGAGAGAGAGAGGAAAAAAAAAGGATTTTTTTTTTATATGAATATCTTTTCTTTTCCGTTTCTCATCAGGGTATTTCTTAAACTTGAATGATGAGGTCAGGTATATAAAGGTATTGGAGAGTCATCATCCATTTTCATCTTGTTCCCCTTGTCTTTTTCTTGGAGTCTTCTTTGGCCCCTGATTCAGTTTTCTCACTTTGCTTGCTCTGGGTGGTGATGTTGTGGTCCATTTGTCACGTTTAGGTAGTGCAGGCAAGTGAAGGAAATCTTCAGCGGAGGTCCAATCTGGTATCTTTATATGCATTAAGTCCAACTTATTGAGGACAAAGGGAAGATCGTCTGGAGTTCTGATTATTAGATTTTTGTTGTTATCAAAGGTGATGGCTAAACCAAAAGGAAACATCCATCTGTAAATTATATTTTTTTCTCTCAGTGTTTTTGTTAAGGGCTGTAATTGTCTTCTCAGATCTAAAGTGAGCTTTGAAAGGTCCTGATAGATTTGTATTTCTGTCTCTTCATATTCAATCTTGCGGGTGTATCTCGCTTTTTGGTAGATTTGTTCCTTTATTTTAAAGCTTTGTAAACAACATAGAACATCCCTTGGTTTATCCCAGTTTGCTGTTTTGGGTTTGTAAACTCTGTGGGCTCTTTCTAACCCTATGTCAATGGTTTCTTCTTTGCCAAGTAGAGTATTAAATATCTGTGTAAGGGCTGTGTGAATGTCTTTGTCTTCTACTGATTCTGGTAATCCTCGAATTCGAAGGTTATTCCTTCTGGACCTGTTCTCGAGATCATCTATGTGACGTTTTTGCAAGAAGATCTCTTTTTGATTGTCGATCAGGATTTCTGTCACTCTCTCTGAGTGCGTTGTAATTTGGTCAAAGTCGTTTTCAAGGGTATGGACTCTTGTATAGATCTGTTTTATGTCGCTTTTAAGTTCAGCCATCTCTTCTTTTATGGTCTGCGTGAATTCCTTAAATAGGTTTCTGATGCAGTTTGCTGTAGGAAGTGGAAGGAGGGGGGAGAGGGAGTGATCCAGCACGAGTCCTCCTTAGTTTAAAACATTCGAGTCTTTATTTGAAAATCTTAAAAACATATAGTGAAGACCGAAAAATAGCTAGAATAGTAAAGGCACGGTTACATGAGGGCTTTACGCGTTTCGGACTGACAATAAAACCAACTAGTCCTTAGTCATAAGGTCTGCGTTATGGTCTGCGTGAATTCCTTAAATAGGTTTCTGATGCAGTTTGCTGTAGGAAGTGCTTTGATATGTTCCATGAGATTGGCATTTCCGCTTAGTGTCTCTTCATCCTCATCACTGTCTGACAGTGTGAAGTTGGTGGTTGGTGCTTGTCTGGATTTTTGTGCTGACATCTCTTGGGTGTGTTGTTTTTTAGATTTATCCCCTTCCTGGTTCTTCTTTGGAGTTTTCAGGGTTTTGTTTGGCTCGTCAAATTGTAATTTGTAGTTTTTCCCCATTTTCTAGACCTGGTCTTAATAGAACTTTGCTGGGAGAAAGTAGGTTGGGTTAACGCATTTGGAGTAAGCTTGTCCTCTTTTTTTTTTTTCCTTTCCCCTTTTAACTTTCTATATCTCAGCTGCTGCAGCCCTTTTCTTATCCTGACCACTAGATGTCACTGTTCACCACTGTTGCACATTGTTCTTGCACCTTATACTGGAGCTTCTGTTTGTTGTATGCTTAGAATCGTCAGCTCTAGCTGTATTTTTTATATATCAATGTATAACCTAGAGGGGTTTTATGTCCAGCCACTTACGTTTTGCTGCATTAACATGGGGTGAGCAGCATCTGTGATCCAGCAACAGGCAGCTTGGGATGAGTTAAATTTCCCCTGTGCTGGTTTTTTATTGTCCAGATGAGCACGAGGGAGGGAAGCAGGCTGCTCTGGTCTTGGTGTTGTCCTAGGAACGTAACCCCTTACAGTTCAGTCTCCTCTCCCTGAGCCTTTCCCTCCTCTCTGTAAACCCCAGTACAGGAGTGGATCCCAGGCCAGTGTCTCTGTTCCTGTTTTCCAGGTACCTCTGCTGATTGATGGTGTAGCTATCTGCTGTGCTCTGCTATCAGCAGTCTCCCTCTCCTCACAGCGTTACAAATGGTGGTGCAGGGGGAACTTGGGGCCCCACTCTCTCAGGTGGCAACCCAATCCAGGAGCAATTAGGTGATATTTATCCTTGGGCGCAGGTCTCCTCTCCTCCAGAGCCCCTCTCTCTAGCTCCAGCCAAGAGAAATGAAGGGGGGAGGGAGGTCTGAGTGGTGCAGGTGCTGTGCCTCTCTGCTGGATTCTAATGGCAGCTGCTCCCATACATCTAGCAAGCCCTCTCTCTTCTGGCCTTCTCCCTCAGTCCCTGCAGACAGTGGGGCAGGAGGGAGCTTGGAGCAATGCTTCTTCTGTCAGTAAATCGCAGTGCTGCTGCACCCTCCTAGTCTCTGGGGACTGGTAGTTGTATGGTTGGTATGGCTGCTACTTTAGGCCCTGGCTTCAGCACTGTAATCAGGCCACTACTCACTCAGTCTCCACAACGCTCCAAAGTTGTTTTCCTGGGCTCCACAGCAGATGTAGGGAGATGGATTTTGTTTTGGGGCCACTTTTTCTTAAGGATCGGCGTTGGATGTCACTAGATTACCCTCAGTGGAGATCTTAAGGCTATTTATTAGGTGGTATTGTCAGCCATAACATCTCTCTCTGCTGCCTGCACTCTGTCTGCAGTACCAGCGAGTTGCCACTTGCTTGTAAACACATACAAGAAGAGAGACCCCTAGAGGCCCCTAGGGGACATACAGCATATACATATTGCTACATCCTTTCTCTTTAAACAAGAATAACAATCAAACTTAATAAACACAAGTTAATCTGACCAAGTAAAAGAGAATTACAATATATACAGTTAGATATAATCCTTGAGGTGCGCAGGCTTTCTGATCATTCTGCCCGCCCTAGTAACATAAGAAGAGTCAATGTCCACCTCTGGTAGTTGTTCTGATTCTGGTAATGTGCCTTCTGATATTGCCTGTCTCTGGTTAACAACAGTCTCACCCTGATGGTCAGCAGTCACTGTTGGTACTTGGCTTGGACTTGCTGCCTCATTATCTTGGGTATCAGGATATTGTTCAAAAGGCCATGAATCATCTTGTTCTTGTGTTTTCCTCAAATATCTCCTATTTCTCCTTAGGCTTCTTCCGTCTTCTGTTACAATTTCGTAGGACCGAGGTCCTAGTTTCTGGACAACCTTTGCCTTTTGCCAGTGTTTGTCGTATTTGCTGCTTGGCTGCAGCCGTATGTTGTCATTCCTCTGGAGATCTGGCAGATCCTTTGCAGATTTATTGTAATAGAAAGCTTGCCTATCTTGATTTTTTATTAGTTGAGCTTTGATGTTTCCCACCAACTTTGGCTTTAACAGATGACTAGCGGTTGGTATGAGTGTCTTTGTACGTCTACTCATGAGCCTCTGTGTCGGACTGCTGTCTATGCCTTGGGTGGGTGTGTTTCTATGATCCAGTATAGACAGATATACATCAGTACCTGCCTGTTTTGCTTTTTTAAGGAGTCTTTTGGCCGTTTTTACTGCGGACTCTGCTTTGCCATTACTCTGTGGATATCTTGGAGAAGACATCTGGTGTTCAAATTCCCATCTCTTGCTGAAAGTTTTAAACTCTTCTGAAGTAAACTGAGCAGCATTGTCAGAGAACACGATATCCGGAAGGCCATACCTGGCAAAATGGGCCTTGAGTTTTTTAATCATTGTTCTCGCCCTTGTGTCCTGTAACAAATCAATCTCCCAAAAGTTAGATAAATAGTCCACTGTAATCAGGTATTCTTTGTCATTCCATGTGAACACATCTGTTCCAATTTTTGACCAAGGCCTCTGTGGAATTTCATGAGGTTGCAATATCTCTTTTTGTTGCTTATCACTGCAGGATGCACATATTTCACATTGTGCTATATAGTTTTTAATGTGGTCATTCATTCCTGGCCAATAAATAGATTCTCTTGCTCGCCGTAGACATCCTTCCCTGCCTAAGTGCGAAGAGTGCAGTGTTTCCAGTATGTCTCTCCTGAGTGCTTCTGGTATAACAGCTCTGTCCCCTTTAAAGATGATTCCTTGCTGCACTGACAGTTCATCTCTTATGTGGAAGAATGGAGAAACTTCCCTAGGTGCATGCTGCTTGTATTTTGGCCAGCCCTGCAAGATGACAGTCTTTAAGATCTGGAGTATTTTATCCTTCTCGGTACAAGTCTGTATTTGCTTAAACTTTTGACACCACCAGATAGTCACACATATTGATGGTTTCAATTTCATTCTCCTCATCATTTGTGACAGGTAGGTATGCTCTGCTTAGAGTATCTGCAATCAGTAAGTCTCTTCCTGGACAGTAGCAGATGTCAAAATCGTATTTCTGAAGTCGTAACAGCATGCGCTGTAGTCTCTTTGGGGCATTTAGTAGTGGTTTCTTTGTAATGCTCTCCAATGGCTTGTGATCAGATTGCACTGTTACTCGTCGACCATAGGTGTACTGGTGAAACTTCTCCATCCCAAATACCACAGCCAGTAACTCGTTCTCAATCTGAGCATATCCCTGCTCTGTTGTTGTTAGGGCTTTGCTTGCAAACGTGATTGGCTGTTTGTTCTGCATTAGTGTAGCTCCAAGGCCTTTTTCTGAAGCATCACATTGTACCACCACTTCTCGATCTGGGTCGAAATACTTCAGGGTTGCTGCATCTGCAATAGCCTTCTTTACTGATCGGAAAGCAGTTTCCTGGTTTTCTGTCCATTCCCAGAGCACATCTTTGTGGGTTAGCTGTCTCAGTGGCTCACACATATCTGACAGATGCTTGCAAAACTTGGAGAGATAATTTACCATGCCCAGAAATCGTTGTACTCCACACACATCAGTTGGGGTTGGCAAATCTTGAATTGCTCTCACCTTTTCTGGATCCACTTTTACACCATTTGAGGTCAGAAGATGTCCAATATATGCAACTTCTATCATTTTCAGTTTGAATTTGTCCACGTTCAGCTTTATTTGTTTTGCTCTACATTGGTCCAAAAATTGTATCATCTTCTGATCATGATCCTTGATTGCAGATTTCATATCTTCGCCTTCTCCCACTATAAGGATATCATCTGCTATTGTTTTTACTCCAGGAAGTCCTTCCAAAGCCTGCATCAATTTCTGCTGGAACATCTCCGGAGCAGGTTTTAGTCCCATGGGCAGTCTCAGCCATTTATAGCGTCCAAATGGTGAAGAAAATGTTGTCAATAAACTTGATTCTTCAGGCAGTTCCACATGCCAGAATCCATTTTTGACATCACATACAGAAAATATTTTAGCCTTTGATAGATCTGGGAGAACATCGTCCAATGTTGGCATCGGGTAATGATTTATTTTCAGCGCCTTGTTGAGTGGCTTCGGATCAATGCATATTCTTAACTTGCCTGATGGTTTCTGCACTATGACCAAACTGCTGATCCAATCTGTACTCTTCTGGACTGGTTCTATCATGCCTCTTTTCTGTAAATCTTGTAGCTCTACTTTCAGTGGTTGCATTAAAGCTACAGGCACCCTTCTTGTAGGTAATCTGGTAGGCTGCACGGTTTTATCAATTTCTAGCCTGTATTTACCTTCAAAGCACCCATCACCTTCAAATAAATCAGCATACTCCATTTTTATTTTTTGAAAGTCCAAATTGCGCTCTGCATTTAGTTTGGGATTTGGTATATCCTGGGAAACCTCAACAGACATAATGTTCTGAGACTGTACTTTTATTAAGTCCATTGCCTGCACTGCTTTTACTCCCAGTATTGGTACATGGTTCCCACCATGCAGCACGGTAAATTCAGCTCTGTAACTTTTCCTGTTACATGGGTTCCGTATTTTGAGCTTACATGTCCCCATAGGTTTCAGAACACTTTTGTTGTACATCACCAGTACCTTATCCGTTGGCTCAATGGAAACCTGTTTGTTCAGCAGAGCACTTGGAATTACATTACAGCTTGCTCCACAATCCAGCTGAAATCTAATGGGCTTCTCATCCAACAGGAAGGTTGCATAGAGCTGCTTGGCATCCTTGACTATGGTTGCCTGATTACATTGACATTCTCTGTTGCAGGATGCAGCTGTAGCCATGTAATGTCCTCTGCACTGTCAGTGTCTGGTGTCACAGTGTGGACCTGTCTATGCTGTTTGCCTGTTCCCAGCCTGCAGACAGCTGAGAAATGATTCTTCTTGCCACATAACCTGCAGGTTTCGCCATATGCTGCACACTTGGTCTTGTCTCTCATGTCTCTTACCACAATATTTGCAGTGGATCGTGCTTATAGGGGAGCTTGGTCTTGTCTTTACTTTCACAGACACTGCATGTACCTCATCATCATCATTATTATCACTGGTGCCTGCCATCATCTTCAGGCTGCGCTTTGTCAGCTCTGCAACTCTGCAGATTTGCATGCATCTCTCTAAGGTCAGCTCTTCGTCTCTGAGTAAACGTTCTCTGAGGCGAGTGTCCATAATGCCACGTACAATTCTGTCTCTTATGAGGCTATCTCTGATTTCCCCAAAGCCACATGTTGCAGCCAATGTCCTCAGCTCTGTCACATATCTGTCTAGATTTTCTCCATCCGCCTGCTGTCTTGTGAAAAACGTGTATCTCTCCACAGTCTCATTTCTCTTGGGGTCACAGTGCTTATCAAATGCCTCCACAATCTCTGCTAGGACGAGGCGGTCTGTGTCTGGCAGTAAGGTCTGGGCTAGTGCTCTGCCTTTTTCCCCAATTAAGTAATAAAACAGCTTTACTTTACGTTTGTCATCACTGGGGGCCACTGTCAGATCCACATACAGAGTAAACTCCTCTTTCCAGTGTCTCCATGTCTGGGATAGTTTACATGATGAGACATCCAGTTTCTGAGGGGGCTTCAGACCAGTCTCCATCTTGTATAATGACAGGAAATCTGTACTCACAGTTGCTATGAAGTTCTGAACAGTCCCAGTCTCACACACACGCTCTGAGGATTTGCAGGTGTCACATGAAGGTTCTGTGCCCAGCTGCCACCATGTTCTGTTGTTGTGTCTCTCAGTAATCACACTCAGTGGAGATCTTCAGGCTATTTATTAGGTGGTATTGTCAGCCATAACATCTCTCTCTGCTGCCTGCACTCTGTCTGCAGTACCAGCGAGTTGCCACTTGCTTGTAAACACATACAAGAAGAGAGACCCCTAGAGGCCCCTAGGGGACATACAGCATATACATATTGCTACACACTTCCTGTCTTCTGCAGACTACCCACACTCCCCAGGTCACTATCTCCTCCCCCAGGTCTGGTCTCTTCTTCCCAGTTGGCTGCCTGTTATCTACAGTGCCCAGCCCTGTCATCTGGCTAAGTGAGGCTCCCAGCCGGGTACAGTGAGTGTAATTGTCTGGGTGTGCTGGTGTGTGTGTGTGTGTGTGTAATGGCTGGCACAGTTATGTTGGACTTGGGCTGTTACCTTAATTGTTACCTTATTTTTGTGACACCTGGTTACCGCAGGGGCGTCACAGTTGTCCTATATACTCTTATGTTTTCATTTTTCCTACATTTTCATCAAAGCGAATCAGTCACGAGGTTTGTAACGCCTGCCTGGAGCCACAGACTCAGACTGGCTGTAAGGGGAGTCTAAAGAAAAGCCACTCACAAAGCAGGACCCCGAGAACTCTGCAACCCTTTAACGCCTATACATGCATTTGGAATTACACAGAGCCCCAGAGATCACTACCTGTGGTAGGCTGCAGTCCGTGGTGGTCAGGCAGGGTCAAAAACCAGGAAATGCAATACAGGAACAGAACACCCTGCAGAGCCACTGGCACCGACTCCTCTCCCATCACCATTCATGGTGGGAACACAGCGTCGCCTGGTGATCAGAGCAGAAGTCGCAGAGGCGGACTCCGGGGGAACATGACAAGTTTTTTGTCACCTAATCGGATTGCAACATAATGTAGAGACAGATACCCTGATTCCAGGGATGTACCATTTATTGGGCTGCTTTCTGTAGTTTTGATAAAACTAGGTTTATCAGCAGGAGATTATTACTAGAGGCCTAGTAAACCTACTGCTATGTAGTCCTCCATATTCATGAGTTTAGAAATTTGGTGGCGTGTCCAATATTTATTTCACCTGCTGTATTTGCCACATTACTGTATTGAATTTTTTTACAGCCCTTCTTTGGCTGATTTAAAACTGCATCAAGCTGTAGCCATGACATTTTTTTTGCATTCTTTTCCATTGACTTTAAAGGGGAAAAGTCATAATGTTTTGGCCTAATATAGGGATGTGAATATTAAGTTAATCGCATTTCGAAGGATGGATGAATAAATGGAAGGTGCATTTGTGTCAGTTCGCTTCAGGGAAAATGATTTATGCACATGTTTTTAGCATATTTGGTGCAACTACATAGATATTCCATAGTGGTTCTTGATAGGCAAGTATAAAATTTTCCCCATGTGTGTTATTTGTTGATAAAATGTCATGCCAAAATGTTTTCTAGGTTGTGTGATTTCTCCACAGACTGTATGACTTGATCCACAGCTGTTTGTTTTAGACGCATACACTGATCCTCAAAAGTATATGAATCAAATGAGCTAATGGGAATGTGCTGTAGGAACGGTGACCTTGTAGGAGTCACACTGTGCCTCCATGTCCCTATATAAACCCAGCAACACCTAAGTAGTAAGACACGGAGAAGAAAAGGAAATGTGTCTAAACCACCAAGAAATTGTGCAGTTCAGTTATTTTTTGATACCACAGGACAAGGCAATTTACATTTTTTTATCATATTGATAGCCCATAGCAGAATGTCCATACAGAATAGAAGACACAACTGCAATCATAATTAGTCAACCCACATTCCACTCCAATTTTGTTTATTAGCAAAATGTACAAAAATTTTGCACTTTGCAATAAACCAAAGAAACAAGAATAATTTAAATATCTCAACCCTATGACTATAACAAGTGGTTACTCCAAATTACAAATAAATTAATAAAAAACAGGAAATGCCATCCTTTCTGTAAGCTCAAGATTGGGGCGCCATTGGACCTGTCAACAGCACAATAATGCCTAGCATGCCTCAAAGTCCACCAAGACTTATTTTCAGGAGAAATCTTGGAAGATTCTAAAGTTGCCATCAGGTTTGTCTGACTTGAACCTCATCTTTGGATGGATTTCAAAAAGTCAAATGGCTCACTGGAAATTAAGAATCTTAGTGACCTGGAGGCCATTTTCCATGAGATATGGGCTAAGATTCCTCAGCAGTGCTGCCAGGAGATCCTGTCTGTCCGTTCCTCACATGTGCAACAAGTCAAAGCAACCAAAAGTACTCTGCTAAGTAGTAAAGATGCTTATCATGAAGGGGTTGAATAGTTCTGTCATGGCAGTAGAAGTAGCATTTTATGTGGAATTTGGAAAAGCACATTAGTTGTGTTGAGCTATTTATAGGGTGTCACCCTGGACAAGATGGAAGTGGGTCCACTTGATCAAGGTACTGGTCACTGACCTGGAGGTTTGGACATGTGCGGCCACGGAGTCTTCACTACTACCACTGGAGGTGGCAGCAGGTACACACGCTGGTATTTCCATCCGGACACAGCTCCGGGGTTCCCAATACTTCAGCAGCTGGAGCCAGAGGATGTAGACCAGGAACAGGGACAGAGAAGGCAGAGGCTGGTGCAGTCAGGGACTAGCTTGTACTGGTGGTAACAGGCAAACGGAAGATGCTTGCAGGAACTGGAGATAAGCAGATTAGCACAATCAGAAGCAAAGACAAAGTCACAAACTGATACAGAGTGTCTGATATCACGGGGGACCTGACAACTATCATGGGCCGATTGGCTTTGGAGACAAGTTGAACATGCACCTCCCAATGGGGGACGATGCCATATAAGCACTGAGCCTAAAGACGAGGGCCGGGAGGCCCTTCTGTGTAAGGTTGCGCTGGCCCATTAAGAAAAGGGAGAACAGTGCAGCCGAGCCCTAAGATCACTCCCAGACAGGAGCAGCGGACACAGCAGAGGTGAGCTGGTAAAGTCGTAGGCACTCCTGGGATGGGAGTGCCAATGGTGTAACAAAGGGAGTCTGTCAAAGCCCCAAAATTAAACTACATGAATATATAAGACTCCTATAAGCATCATACCAGGTATATACAATTTAAATCAATATTTATTGATAAATCTATTAATATTTAATATGCAAATTAGAGCACTTCCATGCACCCTCAGCAGATTGCTCTGGTAGCCACTGGAGCCTTGCTGTTGGTCTAGTCCTGCTGGTGAAGACAGTATAGGCTGCAGTCCTTGTGTCTGGTTGCAGCTGGAAAGTTGGTGTTTATCCTTTTTGTCTATTCCTCTGTCTGTCTACCTTCCCTTATGTTTATTATTGCAATGGTGGGACTAGTGATCTCGCCGGACATCTCACTAGTGAGGGTGAGTTGAGAGCTAGCAAGGGATTAGGTATCCTGCTCAGCGATGGGTTGAAAGAACCCATATAGGAATGTTAGGGAGCTTAGGGAACAGCCTCAGGCGAGTGCAGGAAGAGTACACACTCCCCTCCCCATAGCTCCAGGGCCCACTATTGGAACTGTGTCCCCTGTGTACCTTGTTTGTTGCGGCGCTCGTTGGGGGTTCTTTGGTGCCTGGTGGGAACCCGATAGTCACAATGTGACAGAAACACCAACGATGAGCATAAATCACACAATAAATGTGAAACTAGCCTTAAAAGTGAATATAGAATGTTATGTACCCCAGAATGCTACCAATAAAAATTTCAACTCATTCCACAAAAAATATGTCTCCACACAGGTCCACCATCTAAGACCAAAAAACAAAAAATGATGGGTTTACCAAGGATTACACAGCATTTTTAAGTTGAGAGGTTTCGTTTAACTAAAATATTTCTTTGGTTTGCAGTTGTAAGGAGGTGGACTGTTGCTATCTCAGTCATTTCCCTGAATACACCAATCTCATTGTTGTATTGCTATGTAGTGTAATGGGAATTGTGTCCTGCATCTTTTGTAAATAATGGGATATGTAATGTGTTCTTTTGTAAGGTATAATGTACAGTAAGATAATATGTTATGATGAATATTGCATAGCACTTGTATATGTAGTTACCAGACTATAGGGTAAGTAGTAGATAAGTGTTGAGACTAGCCCACAATGGGAGGAGTTAACTGATAGGGAAAGAGATGGTTCTTTCTAGAACATTACTGAAGACCCAGTATGTGATAGATACGGTCTTATAAAGATATACGTCCGTAACTATCACACACTGGATACAGACCTATGTAGGTCGAGACATTGCACTTATGATGGATTTAAAGGTTTTTGCACTTTTTCACCTACTTTAGGATGCTGTAATTTTTCTATTTAGATATGGACGATAGTCTGCAGTTTGTCAAGGCTGCATGCAGTGGGTCATTTGTAGCAGAAGGAGAGAGGAGACTAGAGTCAAGATACCGAGATCTAGCGTGTTGATCAAGACACAGGCAAGAGTCAACCTGGAGGGTGGAGACCAGTCTTCAAATAGTGTGGCCCCTCACAAAGGAGTCTGGAGAATGAGACTTTAGTGACAAAGACTCAAACCTAAGAGGTACCGAGGCAAAACGGACTAAGACATGAGCAAAGTTGGCTATTCTGGATGGAGTCCCCCCAAATATATGTGAGCACAAGGGTTGCATATAGTGGCTGTAGTGGCAAAACCCCCTGACTGCCTCCACTACAAGGAGAAGAAACATAGAGCCGTGGAAAAGGGAAAGTGACTGTCACGAATTGGGCTGTAGTGTTAGCTCGGTTGTGCTTGAACTCACAGGATTAGTAAGATCAGAAACAACCCAACAGGAACTGAAAATGTGTCTCAATATGCTTTCTGAAACTGAAACATGCTGGAAAATGTGTGCCCACTATCTGGTGTATAAAGTTGATGAGGAACTGCTGAGAAAACTAGTGTTGTTTGAACTGAACTAGTGGTTTCCTTGTGGAAAGCGAGTCATCATTTAGTCCTGGCCAGCCAACGCCATCGACAACATGCAGCGTCCATACATCCAATCATGACAATGTCTTGTATGTAGTGTGCCAGGGCATCCGGAGTCAATCCCTTACCCACGACTACCTGCCACTCTACACAGTGTTGACTTGAAAATTCTGGACCTAAGTTCAATATCCGCATGGCATTTGTATGTTCTCACTATGTAGTTTAACTGGGGTGCTCTAATTTGCTTAACAAAACAAAAAAATATGAGTTATTTTTGTTTCCTATATCATGGTTTTGGTGTATAAATAAGACAGGGAACTTACATTTGGGAAACTTTGGGGACAGAGATTGATGCTTTTAGTGATTAATCATATTCAGTGCTGAGGAATATGTTGGTGCCATATAAGCAGCTGAAAAAAAAACAAGGACAGCTAAAGTTTGCCGTTTACTGCAGGTAACTTTTTGATTCTTTGAAAATTGGCAGGCTATTTGGTGATGTAAACGGTAGGTACGGTATATATCGTATTATTTATAATTTCAGAACATTTTAAGGTTCTGTTAAAAGAGGACATGATTGTGCATCAGCTGGAAATTTTTAATGTTTGTGGTTTGTAGGAATCCATCAGACTTACCTTTCCTTTTGAAAGTAAATTCTGAAGCAAAAAATCCCAGGATTGAATTTGTTTTTACAACCATGAAAAAAAACACATGAGACCAAAGCCAAGCCCTTAAATTCTATAATAACACATTAGCCCAACTGTCTAGATTACACAAGCAGACGTGAATGGAGGCACATCAACCATGTGCAAATCAGCTATGCAAAAATACACTAGGCTTTCTATCTAACTTTAACTTTGAGCAAAGGCTCTAAGGTAATACGCCATAAAATCCTAAGAAATCGTCCTTTAGGGAGAACTTGCACTTAAGCTGCAAATAATCAAAAACCTGTGAAGAAATGTCCTGGTAATCAACCAGAGAAGTCGTCCTTCTTAAGAAATGCCAAAACTAATAATTATAATGCAATGTGACACTCTACTAAGTCACCGAACCTGTCTGCCTGCAACCTTTTAAAAAAAATTGTTTAAAAGAACTGAGAGTCCTCAGTGGTTGATACCTTTTAATGGCTAACTGAAAAGATGGTAATAATTGCAAGCTTTCGAGACTACTCAGGTCTCTTCATCAGGCATGGTATAACACAAAATCTGAAGAGTCACACATTTATACACAACAGGACATAGAAAAGTGCAGTAAAAAAAAAAAAAAAAAACAAAAAAAAAAACAACAAGTTATATAAAACAGAACTATCACTATGGCAGGGGGGCAAACCAGAATGCAACCTTTTATAATGGCATCTTTTGTTCTTGGTCGGCACTCTAATATTAGCCAACTACATGGAATATACAGCTTATTATTAATGAACTCTAATTTAAGTTACTAAGCTGCCTATTAAGGAAGACCATATAAGAATATTTTTGCCGCTTCACTGAGCACCTTAACTCAGATAAAATCAAGATCCAGGTGAAACACATGAGACAGCTGTGTGCGTGAGTAAAAAGATGAGACACTACCATAACAGAGGCCAGACAGACTACACAGGGTCTCCATCTGTCATATTATATAGAATGCTTTTGTCAAGGTTTTTGTCTGAATCTAATTTTTGTGGGATTTAAATGGAAACCCTGCTGTAAGTGCTCAGCCTAGAGCACAGAAAAATTGTGAAACTAACTTTAAACGGCTTTCTTTTATTATAAAAATGTTTTAGTTACTTGCCTATTTTACGCTCTCTGACTTGTTTTCTCCAGCTGCTTTCATTCTCTTGCTGTGATAGCTTTTATCATACATAGTGTATAGCTTGCTGCCAAGGAGATTGACCACCAGATTCTGGCCAAGTTTGCCAGTAGCTACATTACAGTAGAGGAGTTAACTCTTAGGATTCTTGTCGGTTCTCTCTCCAGCTCATTGATTTCTATACAGTAGTTACCTTCTCTTCACCCTCCTTATCCCATCACTTAGCTCTCAGCTCCAACTGGTTTAATCCTGGGTTAATCAGGATGATTGAATACCAAAATATCCGCTTTGACGAATATCCCACAAATAGGTCTTCGCGAATATTTGCTAATATTCGATGCGCAATGTAAGTCTATGGAAAACTCGAATAATTTCACGTTGGACCTAACGGCGAGCTGTGGTGACTGAGGAAAAGGCTGAAATGGATGGAAAAAGGCAGAAACAGTATGGGCACAGCCTGTAGAAGGTGCGTGACTTCATTTCTGGTGTCTTGGAATAACGTGCTCATAGCAGCACGCGGCTTTTACGTAGTCACTAGAACAGCTCTCAAACCAAAGTAATCGCTTTTTTGACAAACAAAACGCAGGTCTTTCGGTCGCACTCCCTGTCTGTCGGTCTCTCCCTCTACCCCCCTCTCTCATACTCACCGATCACTGTACGATCACCGGAACGGCATTGCATGGCTGTCACACTGCTCCGGCGGCTTCTCCTGCTTTTGAAAGTGCCAGACGCTCATTATTCCATCTCGTATTCCCTGCTTCCCCTGCCCACTGGCGCCTATGATTAGCTGCATTCAGACGAGTCTCCACGCTGAGTGACAGCTGTCTCACTACAACCAATTACAGCCGTTGGTGGACGGGTCTATGTAGTGCAGTAAAATAAATAAATAAATGATTTAAAAAAAAACGGCGTGCGGTCCCCCCAAATTTTGATACCAGCCAAGATAAAGCTACACGGCTGAAGGCTGGTATTCTCATACTCACCGATCACTGACCGATCACCGGCACGGCGCTGCACGGCTGTCACACTGTTCCGGCGGCTTCTCCTGCTTTTGAAAATGCCATCCACTCATTATTCCATCTTGTGTTCCCTGCTTCCCCCACCCACTGGCACCTATAATTGGTTGCATTCAGATGAGCCTCCACGCTGAGTGACAGCTGTCTCACTACAACCAATCACAGCCGCCGGTGGGCGGGTCTATGTAGTGCAGTAAAATAAATAATTTAAAAAAAACGGCGTGCGGTTCCCCCAAATTTTGATACCAGGAAAGATAAAGCCACACGGCTGAAGGCTGGTATTCTCAGGATGGGGAGACTCACGTTATGGGGAGCCCACCAGCCTAAAAATATCAGCCAACAGCCGCCCGGAATTGCCGCATCCATTAGATGCGACAGTCCCGGGACTCTACTTGGCTCATCCCGAATTGCCCTGGTGCGGTGGTAATCGGGGTAATAAGGAGTTAATGGCAGCCCATAGCTGCCACTACGTCCTAGGTTAATCATGGCAGGCATCTATGAGACACCCCCAATGATTAACCTGTAAGTGAAAGTAAATAAACACATGCACTTAAAAAAATCCTTTATTTGGAATAAAAGACAAAATAAAACACCCTCTTTCACCACTTTATTAAAATCCCCAAATACTCCTCCAGGTCCGGTGTAATTATCACGAGGTCCCGCGACGCATCCATCTCTGCTACATAAAGTTGATACGAGCGGCCGTGGAACACCGCCGCTCTCTGTCAGCTCCACGCAACTGAAGTGAGCCGCAAAATCAGCAGTGACGTCACTCAGGTGACCCTCGGCCACAGCTTGCTGTCAGTGATTGGAAACATTCCCCACCATCTGTGCTTGCTGTCAGTGAGTGGAAATATTCCCCATCATCTTTGCTTGCTGTCATTGAATGGAAACATTCCCCAACATCTCTGCTTGCTGTTAGTAAATTGAAACATTCCCCACCATCTCTGCTTGCTGTCATTGAATGGAAACATTCCCCAACACGTCAGCTTGCTGTCATTCAATGGAAACATTCCCCACCATCTCTGCTTGCTGTCAGTGAATGAAAACATTCCCCATCATCTCTGCTTGCTGTCAGTGAGTGGAAACATTCCCCACCATCTCTGCTTGCTGTCATTGAATGGAAACATTCCCCAACATGTCTGCTTGCTGTCAGTGAATGGAAACATTCCCCAGCCTCTCTGCTTGCTGTCAGTGAGTGGAAACATCCCCCATCATCTCTGCTAGCTGTCATTGAATGGAAACATTCCCCAACACGTCTGCTTGCTGTCAGTGAATGGACACATTCCCCACCACCTCTGCCTGCTGTCAGTGAGTGGAAACATTCCCGATCAGCGTTTTGGATGCTTTTTTGACAGTGCAGTCCGACTCGGTCTGCTACATCCCATACAACATGGCTAGCTGTGAGACAGTGCCGCGCTATCAGAATGAACGCGAATGAACTTCACCCGACTTCATTGTCATTGCACAGCTCTGTCTGTGCGCCACGGCCTGATTTGCGATCACAGGTGAAGGACTCACCGGTGACCGCAAATCCCCTGAGTGATGTCACCGCTGACAGCGCGACTCACTTCAGTTGCTGCGTGGAACTGAGAGAGAGCAGCTGTGGTCTACGGCCGCTACTGTCAGCTTCATCTAGCAGAGCTGAATACGTCGCGGGACCTCGTGAGAATTACGCCGGACCTGGAGGGGTATTTGAGGATTTTAATAAAGTGGTGAAAGAAGGTGTTTTTTTTGTCTTTTATTTCAAATAAAGGATTTTTTCGGGTGTATATGTGTATTTACTTTCACTTACAGGTTAATCATTGGGGGTATCTCATAGACGCCTGCCATGATTAACCTACGACTTAGTGGCAGCTATGGGCTGCCATTAACTCCTTATTACCCCGATTGCCACTGCACCAGGGCAATTCGGGATGAGCCGTTTAGAGTCCCGGGATTGTAGCATCTAATAGATGTGGCAATTCTGGGTGGCTGCTGGCTGATATTTTTAGACTGGGGGGCTCCCCATAACGTAGTGCTCCCCATCCTGAGAATACCAGACTTCAGCCATGTGACTTTATCTTGGCTGGTATCAAAATTTGGGGGACCACAAGCCGGCTTTTTAAATTATTTATTTATTTATTTTACTGCACTACATAGACCTGCCCACCGGCGGCTGTGATTGGTTGTAGTGAGACAGCTGTCACTCAGCGTGGGGGCGCGTCTGACTGCAACCAATCATAGGCGCCGGTGGGCGGGGGAAGCAGGGAATACAAGATGGAATAATGAGCGGCCGGCATTTTCAAAAGCAGGAGAAGCCGGAGCAGTGTGACAGCCGTGCAGCGCTGTGCCAGTGATCGGTCAGTGATCGGTGAGTATGAGAGAGAGGGGGAGAGGAGAGACCAACAGACAGACAGGGAGACAGAAAGACCTGCGTTCTGTTTGTCAAAAAAGCGATTTATGGAGCTGCTAGCAGCTACTGGGCACTGTGTTCAGCCCTTACAAGAACTATTAGTTGGATCTAAGAATGCTCTCCCGCACACAATACAGTCTATGTACACTGCCAGCTCCCTATGGCTGCGTGTTCACAAAATGGTCGCAGGCTTATATAGCCCTTATGACGCTGTGCGGCCAAGCCAATCATAGTACACCACAACAAAGATGGCTGCGACGTTACTGTGAGGGCAAGCAACATCAGATGTGGCTGGAAAACAGGCGCCAGGAAGTCAGAAATGAAAATGAAAGTATCAAAGTGAATACCATATTAGCCGTAGGATAGCGAATACCTCGAATACCTCATTATCCGTCGGATACCGAATAGTGGCAAATACATTCGCATATCCCTATTAATCAGTCCTGCATTATCACAATGTTTGGCCCTCAGCAGCTTCCAGAGCAGTATTCCTAATCACTGCTCTCACTCTCCTGAACCATGTGCTAGTTCACTGTGCACTGTTATCTCTGGATCCAAATATAGTCACATCTGTGTAGACTTTAGAACAATGACAGTAGCAGAAGGAAACTGGCTAGAACTGTAACTCAAGGAGAAGTACCCCCATCCTTCCTCCACATCAAGCAGAAAGTAAGGAGACTGCAGAGCTCTGTGCTTCTCAAGACACAACTTGAGACAACAATCAAAAAATGTTATGTATCCCAAAATGGTACAAATAAAAACTTGAACTCAACCCACATTTAAAATGCCCTTGAGAAAGCAATAGCAAAATGCGTGTTGGGTAGTGATGTGTCATGTTTATGGTCTGAATTTAATTCGACATCTTTGATGTGTCTTTTTCTTATGACATCCATCTTGAAGATTATCACTTTTTAAAATGAATTGATTCTATCTTTATTTTCTTATATAAATAATTTTATGTACATTAACTGCTAATCGCTGCCTTTGGCGAACAATATCGCAGGTACGCGTCACACCAACATACCTTCCTAACGACGTCGCTGTGGCTGCCAAACAACCTCTTTTTTAAGGAGACGGTTTGTGCGGCGTCACAGCGATGTCACACAGCAGGCCACCAATAGAAGCGGAGGGGCGGAGAGCAGCCGCATGAACGTCACTCCCACCTCGTTGCCGGAGGTCATCGTTCCTGGGGTGTCACATGTAGTGATGTGTGCTACCTCTGGAAAGACGAACAACCTGCGTCTCAAACGAGTAATGATATTTGGGAAAGGAACGACGTGTCAACAATCTTTCCCGTTTTTCGGATCGTTAGCAGTCAGTAGGTGTCACACGCAACGACGTCACTAATGAGGCCAGATGTGCATCACGAATTCCATGACCCCAGTGACATCTCGTTAGCGATGTCGCTGCATGTAACGGGGCTTTTAGGCTATGTTCTCATGATACATTTATGCTGCGATTTTGCACTTTCTCATTGCTTTTAATGTTGGAAAAACACCTCAAAAATAAGATAAGAGATCTGATAAGAGAATTGACATGCTGCATCTTTCAAAAGTGAAGCAGTTTTCCATTTCAGTCATGAAAAAAAAGTGTGCAATATGAAAGTGTGCAGTATGAAATTTCCTAGCTTGTGATGATACTGTGGTACTGTAAAAATAAGCTTTTAATTTACAAAAAAAAATCATGAAAAAACACTGCAAAAAACCATAGCATTAATAGCCAAAACATCTCTCACCATATTTCCCCGTCGCCTATGACTATAGTAGATAATATAGTAAAGGGGGAAATAAAATGACAACGCTAAATGTAATTTCAACATTTTTCTACCGTCTCTGGGCATGTGGTGTGTGTGAGATGGTCAGACATGTCCTGTTTAATTTATGAAGGAGGGATTCTAAAACTCACAAAGCCTTGCACCATGCAAGAACTGCCAAAAATTTGAAGGAGGAGGGACTACGATACACAATGTGTTAGACATAAAGGGGGGCTCATATACATTCTGTTAAAATTGATAGGTTGGGGGATTCCTAGACTCCTAAAGCCAATGCATTGTGTGCAAAGGCTGCCAAAAATTTAGGAGGGACTGCAATACACCCTATAGAACATGGAGAGGAGGGCCACAGAATAAAAAAAAAAATCCCATTATTAAGGAGTGAGACTCCAAGACTGGTACAGCAAATGCACTGCTAAGGGGGGCTGCCAAAAATTAGGAGGCACTCCAATACAAAACATGCAGAGGAGTGCCTCAGAAAACATTTTTTGCACATTATTAAAAAAATTGGTTCTCCTAGACTGGGCTGCCTGATGACCCTCTAAAAATTTGGAACAAGGAATGCATTATCACTGTAGCATAGTTGGCAGGCTCAAGCCTTGCCGTCGGAAGATCCAAGTGATATGGTGAAGGCACGGGCTACATTGAAGATGACGACTGTTGCGTTGTCGGAAATGGAGTCGAACATTGGATCTAAAATGGATGATGGTGGCGCATCTCTAAAAGAAGACCCCTCCCATCGTGGCTGCAAAAGCAGCAAAAGGGTGCAAGGATTTGTCAAACCCTTGAGAGGTTACACCTACGGGAGGGAGTGCCACATCAGGAACTGCCAATCCATGTTGCAGAGTATCTGCCTCAGTAGAACAAAGTGGAGAGAGTAAGTCCACCCATTGCAGAGTGACAGCGAGAAATGGGTGGAGTAGTGGAAGAAATGACATGGCTAGCCAGAAGAAACCTTAACCTGTCTAAGGTGGAGCTGTGCAATTGGCCACTGAGGGGTGAGAGGTATGGAGCCATTTTGTGAGAAGTCGGAGAAGAAGGAGAGTGAGCAGAGCTTCATGATGATGAAGTGGAGATTCAAAAAGGCGGACAGCCGTGACCAACAATCTGTGAGTATCTGTGGGTCGGACATCTTCCTCTGATCTGAGCCCAGGTTGCCCACGGAATCAACTTAAGAATGGAGGGAGCAGTGGCTACGGCCTGTGAGCTTCAGATTTGGCTCAACTGTGTGGCAAATAACTTATTGAGTGGATGAAAATTCCAAATGCATCTCTTGTGTTGGATGCCCCATCACTAGTAAATTTTGGAGGATGATCAGGTGACCCTCACTCATAAATTTTGAAGGGCCATCAGGCGGCCTTCATTGCTACATTTTAGAGAGCCATCAAGCGGCCATCACTAAAAATTCATTTTTAGTAATACATATTTTCTTTTCTCTATTAATGTTAATCTTAAAATTTGCAGGCATACATTATATGTAAATGAAAAAGTGAAAGATGCGCGGTAAAGACCGCTTTACACGCTACAACCTCGCTCAAGCGATCTCGTTGGGGTCATGGAATTTGTGACGCACATCCGGCTGCTTTAGCGATGTCATTGCGTGTGACACCTATGAGCGATTTTGCATCGTCGCAAAAACGTTCAAAATCGCTAATTGGTGACATGCCCTCCTATTCCCAATTATCGTTGCTGCTGCGTGTACGATGTAGTTCGTCGTTCCTGCTGCAGCACACATCGCTATATGTGACACCGCAGGAACGAGGAACCTCACCACCGGCAATGCGGAAGGAAGGAGGTGGGCGGGATGTTACGTCCCGCTCATCTCCGCCCCTCCGCTTCTATTGGGCGCCCACCTAGTGACGTCGCTGTGTCGCCGAACGAACCGCCCCCTTAGAAAGGAGGCGGTTCGCTGGCCAGAGCGACGTCGCTAGGCAGGTAAGTAGTGTGACGGGTGTTAGCGATGTTGTGCGCCATGGGCAGCGATTTGCCTGTGTCGTAGAACCGATGGGGTTGGGTACGCACGCTAGCGATATAAGTAACGATATCTCAGCATGCAAAGTGGCCTTTAGAGACGTGGTGCTGATGGTGCACACAGAATCCGATGCTGTGGGCCAAGTGAAACTGGGCCTCATGCGGAAGCACAACAAACATGCTTATCAACAAGACCTAGCTTCCGGTCTCACTTTGCAGGTGGTGTGCGTGACACCACTCTTGAAGCCAGAACAGTGCAAATAGGTGGACGGTTGGATGGCAGATAATGCTTACAGTATGTTTCCCAGCCTGTCTTCCTCATGGTGAAGTTAAGTTTGAATAGCTAAGAGTCTGCACCATATAATCGTCACTATGATTCTTCTTCCTCCCACCATGGCAAGTCCTAGGAGAAAAGTGATCCCACACTCAAACAATCTGAGGATGTTTTTTACATTTTCAATTATTTAGTCTGGCCTCTCAACCTGCACATTTCAAGAGGGACATGAGGAGATTGTGTATAATAATGCTTAAATATTTGAGCAGCCATGGACAGAAGAAGACAACAATGAGGCACATCAATTATTGTCTCAAGAGGTAGATGATGAGACACAGTTGCCAGCAAGTGATGTTAAGTCAACAACTCAGGAGGACCAGAGTGCGAAAGTGGAAGACGAGGTGGTGGATGATAAAGTCACTCACCCAACCTAGGGAACAAACAGTTCTAGGAGAACCTTTCTAGGCCTGAGATTACTTTTTCATGCCAGCTATGATATTTTTGCCTTGTTCTTTCATGGCTTCACCATTTCATACCTGGACCCATTTTACTTACATTGCTGAGCACCTGTATTATGCTACTTTGTTACTCGCTTTGCGTGTGATGCCCTGTTTCATTGTTTAACTGCCAGTTGTGGCGGTTATTAATTTTTTATCAATACCAGTACTGTTTTTGACCTCATCAATTCTCCTAGAACGTTTTGTTCTAATTCTTGGTGTCTCTATTATCCTATTGTCCGTAGGTCCATTTACATCCTTACAATCCACCCACCACTGTTACATGCGCTTGCTGTATATGTTTTTTTATTTTTCAGGTTGTTCTGCATGGTTGTTTGTTTTTGATCTATCTTGGTATTCACTCACCCAACCTAGTAAGGTACCATGCAGAGTTGGGACAGCAGTGCAGAGGGAGAGGGATGCACAGCACCACAACAGGTCGTAGAGTTCAGAGAGGGAGAATGTGGGCAACTGTTCCCCAGAGCACACAGATGAGGTCAGTTCTCAGGCCAAGAGATAGGTGTTCCTTTTTTTCTGGTGTCCCATGCAACCCTTCCCAACCCAAAAAGGGTATACGGTTCATAGTTTCTTCTTTTTCTTGTCCTCACCCTCTTCATCCACCATATCAACACGTTCATCATTCAGCCCTCGCTCCAAATTTTTAGAATTTTTTTGTTCAAATTTGTAGTGGATGGTGAGATATGGAGCCTAAAATTCAAAAGTTTAAAACATTGTTAACCTTTTGCTCGTCAGTGCATGGGTATTTATTAATCATGGGTATCATTCAGCTGTAGATGATAGTTCATCATATTTTTAGCTATCATCATAATGCAAATATATATAATATATAGATTTTTTTTGCACTTGTACTTTATCAACTTCATATATATTCTATAATGGTATAACTATAAGAATAATTGATTCATAACTGATAAAGCTTTAGTCAAGACTAGAGATGGACAGATGGATTCACAGGACTCTGGTTCAACAGCCAAATTACTAGACTGGTCACTAGATGGGAGGCTCTTGATATGCTTACTTTTTGGGACCCCAACACAATTTTTGATTAGCCAGGGCTGGTGCAACATCCTCATTGCAACATTTAGCACAGATAACATTGCACCAGCCCGGTTTTTAAAAGCCTTGAAGGGGATTCTGCAAAAGAAGAAATTCATGAGCCTCACATCTATTGGCTAGAATCTACAGACCACGGCGTTGGATCGAAGTTCTGTGAATTAATCCACCCTTCTCTAGTTAGGACCATGTTTTGCCTCACATTTTTCTTCACTGTTGACCAGCTCCTTGTTTGAAATATTTTTAGGATAATTGTATGAATATTCAAAGTAAAGTTATATTTGATCATATTGATGGTATCCTGTATTTTTGGTAGGTTATATGTGTCATTATTTACCTAGGACCACATCGAAGAGCAATTGTATAATTAATTAAATGTGGCACAAATTTGGAATTTTGCCTTTCTAAATGATTAGTAGTGTTTGTAAGCCAAAAACATTGTGGAACCCACAGAGGGAAACATTTGTACTTCTTCTGTGTTTTAGAACCTCTCAGTTTCTCTTACAAATACTAAGTACAGCTCAAAATACAGTCATGTGAAAGTAGCCTTAGAATCAGAAGTCAAAAGTCGTGTTATGTTTGGCAGCATATAGTAAATTTCTGTATGTTGTGTTTCAAATATTTCTGTCCGAATTCAAAATTTCCCATACATTATTTAATAACTTCACCATAAAACCAGTAATCCAGAAAAAAATACTGGATTTTTATATAGTACAAAAAGAAACAGCATATATACTGCTCAAAAAAATAAAGAGGACACTTAAACAGCACAATGGTATTTTAGTGTTCCCTTTATTTTTTTGAGCAGTATATATTTCAAAACAGCAATTCGGTGGAAAAAAAAAATGTTTTTCAAAAAAGTGAACAAAAAATGAAAAACCATTAGGACCCATTAATTCAAATGGAATTTCATCTCTTTTAAAAATGATAATTCCAAGACAGTTCATCATAAGAATGAAAGTGAAATTATGGAAGATGGTAACAGATTTCAAATTTCAGATCAATTTTCCATTCTTTTTATTTACTTTTTTTTTAAGAAAGAGGAAATGAAGTGCAATATCCTTTATAAAAGACTAAACTGATTAGATTGCATTCATGTTGTAAGCCTGTTGGCCAATAATCAGAAAACAGTCAGCATTGTTTCATCCAACAAGTCTGATTTGTGATTTACCTAATTAACAGGTGATTAAACAAACCACTTTGTTTTGTAGTGATAATAGTTAGGTGTTTGTAACCTTCAACAATGGCTAGTCAACCACCCTTGAGGGCATTATTTCTTCCGAGTCCTTTTCTTTAGGCCTAATTGCTTTTTCAAATTCTTTTGCGTTCTGAATTACCCGATGTTTACCCTAAGCTGAATATTCTTATCTAATTCT
The DNA here is from genome assembly GCF_048569485.1 of Anomaloglossus baeobatrachus. NCBI lineage: Eukaryota > Metazoa > Chordata > Amphibia > Anura > Aromobatidae > Anomaloglossus > Anomaloglossus baeobatrachus. Next base: position 116,437,302 of record NC_134359.1, on the reverse strand, counting down.
AGTGTAATATTTACCAACTGCTTTTACAAACAGTGGACATATATTTTAAGGCTATGTGTGCACGTTGCGTTTTTTCCCTGCATTAACGCTGTGTTTTGAACTGCAGTGTCTCAGTGCCAAATTGCATGTGTTCTGCTTCCCCAGCAAAGTCTATGAGAAGTCCGAAAATTCAATGCGCACGCTGCGTTTTTAAACGCAGCGTTTTGGATGCCAAAAATCACTGTGGGAAAAAAAGTAGTATGTCACTTATTTTGTGTGTTGAAGCTGCGTTCTCCACCCATTGAAATCAATGATGTGGGTCAAAAATAGTGTTGCGCCACCCCCCTAGTGTTCGAGTTTGTCGAAAGGTGACTTAGTTCGGCGAACGTTCGACGAACGTTTGACGAACACCTTCGAACCCCATTGAAAACAATGGGAGGCAAACACAAACACATAAAAACACATTACACATATACACATACAGTTAATAAACATTGCCATTACACTTACAGGTCCCTGCGACGTGTCCTGCACTCGATCTCCCGCCACTTTTCCTTCCGATAAACGCTGCGTCCTCCCGGTAACCAGCACTGATGATAGGACCTTCCGTGATGTCGTCATAGCATGTGACCAGTCACGTGCCTATTATCTCATTGGCTACAGACTGGTCACATGGCTAGACGTCATGCTAGGTCCTGTCAGTGCATCTCTCCGGTACGCGGTTTGAGCATCTCCGTGTATCGGCGAGATGCTCTGGCACATGGTTGGCTTCCCCGTTCCTGCATGTCGGCGCTCTTTACAGAGTCAGCCCACATGCAGGGACTAGCTGACTAGTGAATTGCAGCACCGGGAATCACATGTTTAGAGCACCGTTGCTATAGTAACCCGCCTGTCAGATTACTTTAGCAACGGTGGCAGCGGTGACGTCACCGCTTACAACCCGCAGCCTCTGCTCACTCATTGAGTGATTAGACTGCACGGGGGCAGCAGCATCTTCCTCCCATGCAGTGCTGTCTGATGTAGCAGAGCTGCATGGGTTGAAGGAGAAAGAAGACAGAAGACCAGGATCGTGGAGAGCTGAGAGGGAGTAATAAACATGGAGTCTCTAAGTGTGTCTGTCTATTTATTTCTATTAAAGTATTTTTTCTCTGTGTGGTGTCTTTTTTTTTAACCCTTTATTGGAGATTTTTAGCTTTGTTAGTAAAACAAAGCTAGTATTAACCCATGATTACCCAGCAAGCCACCCATCACCAGGGCAGCTGGAAGAGTTGGATACAGCGCCAGATGATGGTGCTTCTATGAAAGCGCATTTTCTGGGGCAGCTGCGGACTGCAATTCGCAGCAGAGGAGCCCAGAAAGCTCGAGCCAACCTGTGCTGTGGATTCCAATCCCCAGCTGCCTAGTTGTACCTGGCTGGACACAAAAATGGGGCGAAGCCCATGTCATTTTTTGTTTTTTTTTTATTATTTCATGAAATTCATGAAATAATTAAAAAAAGGGCTTCCCTATTTGTTTTAGTTCCCAGCCGGGTACAAATAGACAGCTGGGAGTTGGGGGCAGCCGTACATGCCTGCTGTACCTGGCTAGCATACAAAAATATGGCGAAGCCCACGTAATTTTTTTGGTGGGCAAAAAACTCCTGCATACAGTCCTGGATGGAGTATGCTGAGCCTTGTAGTTCTGCTCCCCCTGTCTCTCGCTCCAGCATACAGTCCTGAATGCAGCATGCTGAGCCTTGTAGTTCTGCAGCTGCTGTCTGCTCTCCTGCATACACTAGTGGATGAAGTATGCTGAGCCTTGGAGTTCTGCTTCCCCTGCCTCTCCCTCCAGCATACAGTCCTGGATGGAGGATGCTGAGCCTTGTAGTTCTGCAGCTGCTGTCTGCTCTCCTCCATACAGACAGACAGCAGACAGCAGCTGCAGAACTACAAGGCTCAGCATACACCATCCAGGACTGTATGCAGGAGTTTTTTGCCCCCCCCCCAAAAATTACGTGGGCTTTGCCATGTTTTTTTATGCTAGCCAGGTACAGCAGGCAGCTACGGGCTGCCCCCAACCCCCAGCTGCCTATTTGTACCCGGCTGGGAACCAAAAATATAGGGAAGCCCTTTTTTTTTAATTATTTCATGAAATTCATGAAATAATTAAAAAAAAAATGACGTGGACTACGCCCAATTTTTGCGTCCAGCCATTTATAACTAGGCAGCTTGGGATTGTAATCCGCAGTGCAGCATGGCCAATCTTTCTGGGCACCCCTTGCTGCGTATTGCAATCCGCAGCCGCCCCAGAAAATGGCGCTTTCATAGAAGCGCCATCTTCTGGCTTTGTATCCAACTCTTCCAGCTGCCCTGGTGACGGGTGGCTCACTGGGTAATAATGGGGTTAGGGCTAGCTGTATATTATCAACTGACCCTAAGCCCGAAATTCATGGTGTCACGCCAATATTAGACATGGCGACCATGAATTTCTAGTACAGATAAAAAAAAAACACAACACACAGAAAAATATTTTTATTATAAATAAAACACAACACAATTAGTGACTCCATCTTTATTGAAATAGTGAACCCCCCCGCAGTAATCCTGGATCAAGGGTCCCGCGCTGTCCAATCCGGATCCAATATCATCTGATCGGTTTTCTAGAAGGCAAAGCGATCAGATGATGTGTCAGGTTCAAGGGCCTGAATCAAATGACACAGCAGCTGATTGTATGAACGGCTTTTATACAATCAGCTGATGTGATGCATCAGTGCAAAAAAAAAAAAACTACACACTTCTGTGCAGACTCCTGTCTGACACCAGCATCTGATAGTTTAGCCGGCTGGGCGGTAAAAAGGCGGCCTCACCGCTCAACTTATAGTGCCAGCTGATCATCGCCAGGTCTGAGAGTGAGCAAAGAGACATAGAGGAGAGAAAATAGAGAGAGAAAAAAGAGAAGAGAGAGAGGGGGAGAGAGAGAGAGAAAAGAGAGGAGAGAGAGAAGAGGAGAGAGAAGAGAGAGAGAAGGGAGAGAGAGAGAGAATAGAGAAAGAGAAGAGAGAGAAGAGAGAGAAGAGAGAGTGAGAGAAGAGAGAGGGAAGAGAGTGGAGAGAAAGGAGAGGGAGGAGAGAGAGGAGAGAGAGGAGGGAGCAATGCAGCCTCATTCCGTGAACTGCTCCGATTTTAGAGGTGTGTCCCGCGGCTCACAGCTGATGTCCGGCTCCTCCCTTCAGTGCATAATTAAATTAAATTATAATTATAAATAAATAATAATTATAATTTAAAATAGATTAAATTATTTACCGGGACGGCCGGGACTTGAACTCGTGAACTAATTCTCCTAAGGCAGTAGCTCTATCCATTGAGCCACTGCCTCTAATGAAAAGCATAGGAAGATTTGGTAATCTTGACCTCTATACTGCAGTAGAGAATCCAGAAGCAGATTGTTCAGCTGCAAGGATGGATTGATGGATGGTGAAAGGAGGAAACACTGGCACCAATCAGCGAGCTAACCGCTCAATCTTCCTATTTCAGGTTTACACAAGCAATATATGGTTTGTAAATTTCTTGCATTCTGGCCATGGTGCTCATTCCAAAGAAAGGCCACGCCTTTCTCCCTGACCTGATGGTCGCTCAAAACAGCTTTATTACCGCATATTTGGTGAGTGCCTTCCATCTCTTTTCACATGGACTGGATGGATGGATGGATGGAGGGATGGATGGATGAAGGGATGGAGAGATGGAGGGATGGATGGATGGAGGGATGGAGGGATGGAAGGATGGATGGAGGGATGGATGGATGGAGGGATGGATGGATGGATGGAGGGATGAATGGATGGAGAGATGGAGGGAGGGATGAATTGATGGAGGGAGGGATAAATGGATGGAGGGAGGGATAAATGGATGGAGGGATGGATGGAGGGATGGAGGGATGGATGGAGGGATGGAGGGATGGATGAAGAGATAGAGGGAGGGATGGAGCGATGGATGGATGGATGAGAGGGCAAACACCGGCACTACCGCACTCATCACCGCACACACGCAGGCACTACAACCCCCATCATCATCGCATACACGCAGGCACTACGGCACTCATTATCCTCGCATACACGCAGGCACTACAACCCCCATCATGACCGCACACACGCAAGCACTACGGCACTCATCATCCTCGCACACACGCAGGCACTACGGCACTCATCATCCTCGCATACACGCAGGCATTACGGTACTCATCATCCTCGCACACCCGCAGGCACTACAACCCCCATCACGGCACGCGCAGGAATTTCCTCAGTGACGTCCCCGCTGACAGCACGGCTCACGTCAGTTGCTCCGTGGATCTGACACAGAGCGCTCGTGTTCTACGGCGCTCCTGTCAGCTTCATGTAGCAGAGCTGGATGCATCACGGGACCTCTGTGGATTACGCCGGACCTGGAGGGGTATTTGGGGATTTTAATAAAGTGGTGAAAGAAGGTGGTTTTTTTGTCTTTTATTTCAAATAAAGGATTTTTTCGGGTGTATGTGTGTATTTACTTTCACTTACAGGTTAATCATTGGGGGTATCTCATAGACGCCTGCCATGATTAACCTACGACTTAGTGGCAGCTATGGGCTGCCATTAACTCCTTATTACCCTGATTGCCACTGCACCAGGGCAATTCGGGATGAGCCGTTTAGAGTCCCGGGATTGTAGCATCTAATGGATGTGGCAATTCTGGGCGGCTGCTGGCTGATATTTTTAGGCTGGGAGGCTCCCCATAACGTGGTGCTCCCCATCCTGAGAATACCAGACTTCAGCCATGTGACTTTATCTTGGCTGGTATCAAAATTTGGGGGACCGCAAGCCGGTTTTTTAAATTATTTATTTATTTTACTGCATTACATAGACCCGTTTTTTGGTCTTTTATTCCAAATAAAGGATTTTTCGTTGTGTGTGTTTATTTACTTTCACTTACAGGTTAATCATGGAAGGTATCTCGGGGAGGCGCCTGCCATGATTAACCCCGCTATTACCCCGATTGCCACCACACCAGGGCAATCTAATGGATGCGGCATTTCCGGGCAGCTCCTGGGTGATATTGTTAGGGTGGTGGGCTCCCCATAACGTGGCGCTCTCCATCCTGACATTACCAGCCTCCAGCTGTGTGGCTTTATCCTGGCTGGTATCAAAATTGGGGGGAACCGCAGGGTTTTTTTTTAATTTATTTATTTATTTTACTGCACGATATAGACCCGCCCGCTGGCGGCTGTGATTGGTTGCAGTGAGACAGCTGTCACTCATCATGGGGGCGTGTCTGACTGCAACCAATCATGGGCGCCGGCGGGCAGGGAAAGCAGGGAATACCAGATTTAATAATGAGCTGCAGCCATTTTCAAAAGAGGAAAAGCCGCCGGAGCTTTGTGACAGCTGTGCAGCGCCGCTCCCGTGATCGGTGAGTAGGAAAGAGAGAGGGATTGTGCTGGGGATGCAGGACGCATGCAAATACACAACGTGCGCACATAGCCTTACTGTGAAAAGCCACGCTTTTGGTGATCGAACCGTTATCGAACGTAACTTGAAGCAAATCGTTCGAGTTCGTCGAAAGACTCGAACACCTCCCAAAATAACTTGAATTTGAAATTGGCGAATTGTTCGAATCGAATATTGCTCAACTCTAGTCAAAACGCAACCAAAATGCACTTGGACTGCATTTTTGTTGCGTTCCGCATGCTTTTTTGACAAGCAAAACGCAGGTCTTTTCAGTCTCTCTCTGTCGATGTCGGTCAATCTCCCTCTGTCTGTCGGTCGGTCAGTTTCTCTGTCGGTTGCTCTGTCTGTCTCTCTCTCTCTCTCTCTGTCCGTCGGTCGGTCTCTCTCTCTCTCTCTGTCCATCGGTCGGTCTCTCTCCTCTCTCATACTCACCGATCCCCGATGATCACCAGTGCTGCGCTGCACAGCTGTCACAAAGCTCCGGTGGCTTTTCCTCTTTTGAAAATGCTCATTATTCAGTCTCGTATTCCCTGCTTTCCCCGCCCACCGGTGCCTATGATTGGTTGCAGTCAGACACGCCCCCCACGCTGAGTGACAGCTGTCTCACTGCAATCAATCACAGCCACCGGTGGGCGGGTCTAAATCGTGCATTAAAATAAATAAACAATTTAAAAAAACGACGTGCAGTCCCCCTCAATTTTGATACCAGCCAGGGTAAAGCCACACGACTGAAGGCTGGTATTGTCAGGATGGGAAGCACCACGTTATGGGGAGCCCCCAAGCCTAACAATATCAGCCAGCAGCCGCCCGGAATTGCCTCATCCATTAGGTTGCCCTGGTGCGGGTGCAATCGGGGTAATAGCGGGGTTAATCATGACAGGCGTCTCCCCGAGATACCTTCCATGATTAACCTGTAAGTGAAAGTAAATAAACACACACAACAATCCATTAGATGCGACAGTCCCGGGACTCTACCCGGCTCATCCAGAATTGCCCTGGTGCGGTGGCAATCGGGGTAATAAGGACTAAGGCGGGCTTTGCACACTACGACATCGCAGGTGCGATGTCGGTGGGGGTCAAATTGAAAATGACGTACTTCCGGCATTGCATGCGACATCGTAGTGTGTAAAGGTTCGATGATACGATTAACGAGTGCAAAAGCGTCGTAATCGTATCATCGGTGCAGCATCGGCGTAATCCATAATTACGCTGACGCGATGGTCCGATGTTGTTCCTCGCTACTGCGGCAGCACACATCGCTGTGTGTGAAGTCGCAGGAGCGAGGAACATCTCCTACCGGCGTCACCGCGGCTTCCGTAGGATATGCGGAAGGAAGGAGGTGGGCGGGATGTTTACATCCCACTCATCTCCGCCCCTCCGCTCCTATTGGCCGCCTGCCGTGTGACGTCGCTGTGACGCCGCACGACCTGCCCTCTTAATAAGGAGGCGGGTCGCCGGCCAGAGCGACGTCCCAGGACAGGTGAGTCCATGTGAAGCTGCCGTAGCGATAATGTTCGCTACGGCAGCTATCACAAGGATATCGCAGCTGCGACGGGGGCGGGGACTATCGCGCTCGGCATTGCAGCTTAGGCTTGCGATGTTGCAGCGTGCAAAGACCGCCTAAGTCTTAGGTTAATCATGGCAGGCGTCTCCCCGAGATACCTTCCATGATTAACCTGTAAGTTAAAAAAAATAAACACATACACCCGAAAAAATCCTTTTTTTGGAATAAAAGACAAAAAAACCCACCCTCTTTCACCACTTTATTAACCCCCAAATACCAATCCAGGTCCAGCGTATTCCACACGACATCCCACGACGCTCTCAGCTCTGCTACATGAAGCTGACAGGAACGGTCACAGACCAGACCGCTATCTGTTAGCTACACGCAGCAACTGAAGTGAGCCGCATGTTCAGCAATGACGACAGTCAGGATACCCGCGGCCACCGCTGGATCCTCCAACTGTGACAGCAAGTCGCCCGAGTGACTGAAGTTAGGTGCGCGATCAGCGGTGATGTCACAGGTGAGTTGCGGTCTCGGGTGGAGGACTCCAGCTGGCCGCGGATAACCTGAGTGACGGCAGCACTGATCACGCTGCTCACTTCACTCAGGGGATTAGCGGTCACTGGTGAGTCCTTCACGGGTGACCGCTAATCAGGACGCGACACAGAGAGAGCCACGGGATAACAATGAAGTCGGGTGAAGTTCATCCAAGTTCATTCTCATCGCGCGACTCTGTCTGCTCTCAGCGGGCATTACAGAGCTCAATTGCCGTGGGACCGTACTGCAAAAAATGCATCCAAAACGCGTGCAACATGCATGCAAAATGCATCCAAAATGCATTTTTTTTTACAAACCCAGTGTTTACAGTTTTAAGAGGGTGCATTCTTTTCTGCACTGTTATGAACGCAACGTGCGCACATACCCTAATTCTGCAATTCTGAATAATGTGTCTAACATTCTAGGAAGCAATATAATATTGCAAACCATTAGTAGGACATCAATTTGATATACACTCTAAATCTTTGATTAGTGGGAAACCCCTATTGATTCGTAGAAAAATAATATTTGGTTCTTCTGATAGAGGAAGGACTACAAAACACCCATATGATTTTGTCACCAGGGTTTCCTGTCCTGTGGAGACTTGTGACAGATTTCAGTTTCACATTGCCTTGTGAGACTCTGGATATTAAACGCATTTGCTGACTTTTAGTGCAGCAAGAGTTAAGGACTCTTTCCTTGCTGGTTGTTTCTTGTTAGTTCATCTCAGGTGCATCTGGTTTGTGACTGCTCCCATTGCCTTTAAATAGTTAAATTGTCCCATCACCTGAGGCCAGTTATAGAAAGAATAAATAATTCTGAACTGAGGATCGTCAAAGGAGGAAACCTGTTGAAGCCCTTGCAGCCATGTTTCCTGCAGCCCTGGTGTTAGGCTGCAGCAGTGTAGTTGCTGATCTGTTGTGTCCTGTAGCTTTGGTATTTGGCTGCAACGGCCAGTGTATATCCTTTGTCTATGCCCCCTGTCTGTCTTCCTTCCCCCGTATTTTATTACAGTAGTGATGACGTCTAGTGATGACGTCTAGTGCACACACTGGCCTTTGCATTAGCCAGGGTGAGTGGAGGGACAGCTAGTAACTGAGCACACGATGGCAGCGGGGGGGAGGACCCACTTAGGATCATTAGGGAGCTCAGGGTGCAAACTCAGGTTAGTGTCAGGTGGTGATCCATCACCCATCTCTCTAGCATAAGGGCCTTCCTACCCTTTTCCATCCCCCGTAGTAACCTCTGTGTTGCACCGTGCAACAGACATCCCCTGGTCCACGTGTGACAGATCTCTGTCAAAGTCTATGACAGATATGGAAACAGTAAGCAAGCTCAATCAAATGTTTCATTATCTCCCAGAGACATTAATTTAAAATGGCACTGCTGGTGTGACCACCTCTCCAGGAATGGGTAAAGTAGCCATGAGAGTGTGTGCATAGTTGTTGATCCCCGGTCTTCAGACATTTATGGCATATCTAAACAAAATGCCTCAAATGTTTGTCTTTAGCATAGCTAATTTAAAATTAGATCAATGTGAAACGTACAGCTGACACTCAGAATTGTTACTGCCATGCAGCTTCCTCAACAGTTGTGTAAGCAGAGGTTACAAGCTGCCACATACACACATGCATCTGGCCTCGGGATCAGGGATAAATATAGGCTGCTGATCCTCACACCTCATGGCCTTGGTGTCACTGGAGCAAATTGAACATATGTCCTTTTCAGTGCTATGAATGTAAACCAGTGTGAGAAATTAATATACAGTGTAATCAAGATGCACTGCTATGTTCCAATTCCTGGATGTGTCTATATTGTAGGGGTGATGGGGCTTTTATATAACTGTTCCCTTTCTTACCATTGCTTTCTGTTACTCATCAATTGTATATTTTTTTTACTTGCATGTATCATTAGTTAAAGTATTTAATATATACATTGTCCTGAAAGTTAATGCCATATTATACATACCAATCATTTTTTCCTTGTTGTGCCTTATAATAACTCTTAACTTCAAGACATTTTTCACACACTGCAGTTTTAGTCTGTACACTAGGCGTTCATGATAAGATGCACATATCTAACACACATGGTAAAGATTCATTGCTGAGATGATCAGTTCAGTAATATGATTATCAGTAGGTTAACTATAATAGCATTTCACGGTTATACGGGAACCCACAAGATTGAATGTAGACATTGGAACGAGATCATGAATGATTTTATAAGTGGAAAATTATTAGAATGCATTTTAAGGGGGAGTCAGTCCTTACCTGCAATTATTGACCCTGAAAGTGGATTGTCAGGATCCACACTACATGAAAACGTGAATACACGCAGTCGAACACATATGTAAATGGAAGTCTTTACTCAATAAGAGTAAATTGGTGTGTAGGTTTCATGCATCTTACAAGATGCAGCTAGCATGATTGTTACAGTGGTTTTACAAATAGGCTTGATGGTTTCATTGAAGATAGTTCCAGATTTTAATATTCATGATTCATACTGTACATTCTATACATTCTATGCATACTGTATATTCTATATATTATGTGCTGGCTCCACTTGCACCAGCTAAATATTGGAGAAAGAGTCGTTGCAAACCGGATAAAAATTAATACATTTTATTGAACATACTAAAAAAAACCTTTCAGCAGACAGATCATAGGTATGAACAAGTAGCCACATGAAGCATCTTATACATAAATTAATGTAAATAATCAAGCATACAGTTCAGTTAAATGCATTGTTCATGCATAGGGTAATCCATATGTGAAATATAATATATTTTCCAAAAAATAATAAAAAAAGGCAATGTAGGTATGAAGATAGAGATAGGTTCAAAGATTTTTGGACAGTGACACAAATTTTGGCATTTTACCTGTTTACCAAAACATTTTCAATATATAGCTATGTAATCAATATGTGTTTTTAAGTGCATATTGTCAGCTATAATTTGAGGGTATTCACATCCTAATTGGAGTAAGGGTTTTGAAATTACAGTTCTTTAACATGTAGCTGGATGGCTGGACCATATATGACAAGCTTTTCTCCCCCCCATTCACCTTTTGTGTCTCCCCTATTTCCTCATAGACTGTAAGCTTACGAGCAGGGCCCTCACTCCTCCTGGTATCTTAATTTTGTTATTTTGTATTGTCTCATATTGTCTGTACATGTCCCCTCTTAATTGTAAAGCGCTGCGGAATATGTTGGTGCTATAGAAATAAAACTTATTATTACTATTATTATTATTATAGTGCCTGTAACGTCCTGGAGGTGGATCCACGGGACCGAGCACCAGACTCCCCCAGAGAGGCAACCAGGAGCGAATCCCTATACAGGGACTGTCCGATCACCCCTCCAGAGGGCCTAGGTGCACGGTAGCCGGAACACTAAGGGTACGGAGTACGGGTCCCTCAGAAGTCTGTATGGGAGATGACTAATAGTCCAACGGGAACCGTAGGCAGGACGGATGAATGGAACCGAGTACAGGTGCCGAGTAGTAACAGCAGACGGGGTCCGGATCCAGCAGGACGTGCAGGCTGAAGTATCCAGGTAAAATCCAGGATCGGTGACGGGTTCAAGCTGACGGAAGATGGCGGGATCCACAGCAGACAGTCACTGGGACACCTCCTGGGAAACAGGCAAGCTGGACACAGTCGGGACTGTAGACGGGCACTGCGGAAGAGACAGGGTTAATCTGGGTACAAGGCACAGAGGGACCTGAACACCTAGCTACAGGAACACGTTGAACAGGCACCGCCCACGTGGAAAAGGAAGTTTTAAATACCCTGTACCTGTAATCAGCCATATCCTGTTCCAGGGACGCTGGCCCTTTAAGAAGAGGTGAGTGAGTGCGCCCGCGCTCTAATGCGCATGCGTGAGGTCCAGGTGCCGAAGACCAGTGCAGGAAGCAAAGAGGAAGGTGGAGGAGATGCAGGGGAGCTAGGCACAGAGTCCTGGGTTGCAGCGGGACGCCGGGACCGGCGGACGGGAGGCATGGAGGATGCACAGGAGGGGGAGTGAGAGTGGCAGCCACGGGAAGGAGGACCGGGGACTGGAGCGGTGAGTGACAGGCGGCACCGGGACCCGGGGAGCGTGACAGTACCCCCTCCCTCACGCCCCCCCTCCCCGCAACCGGGACAAGAAGTCACGTAGCAGAGGAGCAGCAATGTTCTCCCGGGGCTCCCAGGACCGGTCTTCGGGACCGTAGCCCTCTCAATCAACAAGAAAGAACTGCTTACCCTGCACTCTCTTCATGGCCACTATGTTTCTTACCACATACACATCGTCGTCGGCAATGGGAGGTGGAGGAGTACCGATATCAGAGGAGTAGGGACCAAGGATGACCGGCTTGAGCAAGGACACATGGAAGGAGTTAGGGATACACATCGTGGCTGGCAGCTGCAGTTTGTATGAGACCTCATTGATCCTATTGATGACCTTGGAAGGACCGATGTACCGCAGACCCAACTTGTAAGATGGAATCTTCAACCGGACGTATTTGGAGGAAAGCCACACCAAATCCCCAGGAGAGAAGCGAGGAGGATCAAGGCGTCTCTTGTCCGCATGTTTCTTGATCTGGGCGGCAGTGTGTTCAAGGGAGGTTTTAACAGTAATCCATATATTAGAGAAGTCTCTGGACAGGGCATTTGCAGTGGGAACATCAGATGTAGAGGATACCGGTAATGGGATGGAAGGCTGAAGACCGTAGACAATATGGAAGGGAGAGCTGGAGGAGGATTCACAGACGTGATGATTATGGGAGAACTCAGCCCAAGGGAGTAGCGTGGACCAGTCGTCATGATGGACATTGACGAAGTGTCAAAGGAAGTCAGGACCTTGTTTACACGTACGACTTGGCCATTAGACTGGGGATGGTAGGCCAAGGAAAAGTCCAGAGACACTCCCAGATGTTTACAGAGCGCCCTCCAGAAGCGCGAGGTGAACTAAGTTCCCAAGTCAGACACTATATGCAAGGGAAAGCCGTGCAGCCAAAATATATGCTGTATAAAGGCATTGGCGAGTTCCGGGGCAGAGGATAGGCTGACAAGGGGGGCGAAATGAGCCATCTTCGAGAATCGGTCCACCATGACCCAAATGACTGTATATCCAGAAGATAAAGGCAAGTCCGTGATAAAATCCATGGCAATGTGTTGCCATGGAACGAAGGGAATTGGCAGAGGCAGGAGACGACCATAGAGCAGGTGTTTGGGCGTCTTGTTCCGGGCACAGGATGGACAAGCGGAGAAAAAGGAGACGACATCCTTACAGAGAGACGGCCACCAATAGTGATGGACAATAGCGCTCCAAGTTTTCTTCTCATCGGCGTGTCCGGCCACTTTCGAAGAATGCCCCCATTGAAGGACCTTTATTCTGTCGGTTTCCGTGACGAAGGTCTTCCCAGGGGGTATCTGTGCCAGGGTGGCGGGAGCCACCGGGATGACCTTAATGGGACAGATGATGGACTGGTTCGTCTCTTCCTCTTGCTCTACCGGAATGAAGGATCGGGACAAGGCATCAGCCCGCACGTTTTTATCCGCAGGCCGGAAATGTAGTTGGAAGTCAAACCGGGCAAAGAACAGGGACCAATGGGCTTGTCGCGGGTTAAGTCTTCGAGCGGATCGCAGATACTCCAGGTTTTTATGGTCAGTGTAGATGATAACCGGGTACACCGTACCCTCCAACAGGTAACGCCATTCCTCCAGAGCCAGCTTGACAGCCAGGAGCTCCCGATCGCCAATGGTATAGTTACGTTCCGGTGCCGAGAAGATTTTGGAGAAGAACCCACAGGTGACCAACTTCCCGGTGGACACTTTCTGCATGAGCCCGGCCCCGACTCCAGATGAGGAGGCGTCCACCTCCAAGGTGAATTGTCGGTTCAACTCCGGTCTGTGGAGAACGGGAGAGGAGGCAAACACCCGTTTCAAGGAACAGAAAGCGGCGTCGGCCTCAGGTGACCAGTCTTTCGAGTTGGCCCCCTTCTTGGTCAAGGCAGAGAGAGGCGCCGTCAGAGCAGAGAAGTGGGGGATGAACTGGCGATAATAATTGGCGAAGCCTAGGAAGAGTTGGATGGCTTTCAGTCCGGAGGGAGGAGGCCACTTGAGAATAGAAGACACCTTCTCGGGATCCATCTGCAGGCCTGTGTCAAAAATCAAGTAGCCAAGAAAGGGAAGGGACGTCCGTTCAAACACACATTTTTTGTACTTGGCATACAGACGGTTCTCCCTAAGCCTTTGCAGAATGAGTCGTACGTTTCTTCTGTGGGTCGGCAAGTCCGGTGAATAGACCAGGATATCGTCCAGATACACGACCACACAGACGTAGAGAAGATCCCTGAAAACATCATTCACCAGTTCCTGGAAGACAGCCGGTGCGTTACAGAGACCGAAGGGCATCACACAGTATTCGCACCAGTCACGGGTGTTGAATGCCATCTTCCATTCGTCTCCCGGGCGACTACGGACCAGGTTGTAAGCTCCGCGAAGGTCAAGTCTGGTGAAGATACGGGCCCCCCTGAGCCGATCGAATAGCTCCGGGATGAGAGAAAGAGGATATTTATTTTTTACTGTGATCTGATTCAAGCTCCGGTAGTCGATGCAGGGGCGTAAGTCACCTTCTTTCTTCTTGACGAAGAAAAACCCCGCTCCTGCAGGGGACGAGGATCTCCTGATGAACCCCCTTGCCAGGTTATCTGCAATATAATCCGACATGGCCTGAGTCTTGGCAGGGGACAAGGGATAGATCCGTCTACGGGGAGGAGTAGTGCCCGGCAGCAGGTCGATGGCACAATCGTAGGGTCCATGTGGCGGTAATACCTCTACCTCCTTCTTGTCGAAAATGTCCACAAAAGACCAATACGCGGAAGGCAGTCCCGGCAGGGACTCTGGTGCCGGAGACTGATGGACAGGCCGTACAGACTGCACTGCAGACAGTTCTCGTGACAAGACGGGCCCCAACGAGTAATCTCGCCAGAGCGCCAACTGATGACAGGTTCATGTACTCGTAACCAGGCTAGGCCCAGCAGGAGTGAGTGAGTCAGTTTCGGGAGGACATAAAGAGCAATCTTTTTGGTATGCAGAGCACCAATATGGAGGTCCACGGGTTTGGTAATAAACAACACGGATTCGGATAGGGGTTTTCCATCCACGGAAGCAATCACAAGGGGTTTTAAAGCGGGATGACAGGTATCGGGTATTTGTCCACCATAGCCTGTTGGATGAAATTGCCCGCTGCCCCCGAATCAAGGTATACCTCCGCCGTGAACCGGGTCTCCTCCGTCGTCACTTGGACGGTCAGCGTAACCAGGTCTGAGAGGGTTCCGGTACCTAGGGTGGCTTCTCCTACCAACCCTAGGCTTTGGAGTTTCCCGGCTTCTCGGGGCAGGAACGAAGCAGGTGTTTACCGCTTCCACAGTAGAAGCACAGATGTTTGGTAAGCCGCTCTGCTCGGCGTTGCTTAGCTTGTCCCAGACGGTCTATTTGCATAGGTTCGGGAGTAGAGTTGCCGGGTAGCACTGACTGAGGAACGGTGGACCTCTGAGGAGTGGAGGCGTGACGTGTCGGTCACCTCTCCCAGAGTACTTCCTTGGACCGTTCCTGGAAACAGAGATCAATCCGGGTTGCTAGAGAGACGAGGCCATCCAAGGTAGGAGGAACATCACGACTGGTTAACTCATCCTTGATGCAGCCGGAGAGACCCTCCCAGAAGGCTGCTGTCAATGCCTCATTGTTCCATCCTAACTCAGAGGCAAGCATACGGAACCGGATGGCATACTGGCCAACCGTTAGAGTTCCTTGGCATAGCCGGAGGAGCGAAGAGGCGGCCATGGTGGCACGTCCCGGTTCATCAAAGGTGTTACGGAAGGCCTCAAGGAATCCCTGAATGTCAGTAGTCACCGGATCTTCCTTCTCCTACAAGGGATTTATCCAGGCCAATGCTTCACCCTCTAGATGGGACATCAGAAAGGCCACCTTTGCTTGATCAGAGACAAAGAGGTGTGGAAGCAACTTGAAATGCAGTGAGCATTGAATTAGAAAACCTCTACAGGTCTTGGGGTCCCCGGCGTATCGGGGCGGAGAAGCTAGGCGGAGTCTCGAGGTCGAAGAGGAAGCCACTACGGAAGCCGCTGCCATGTTCTGATCCGACAGGGATGTGGCTGTTGCTTGGAGATTGTTCAGACGGGTGTCCACTGATGACATAAAGGCCAGCATGCGAGATTGGGTCTCGCGTTGTCGTACCAGTTCTTGTTGTAATCTGGCCAGCTGGGACGCTTGTGCTCCGGCGGAATCCATGGCCTGTTCAAACTGTAACGTCCTGGAGGTGGATCCACGGGACCGAGTACCAGACTCCCCCAGAGAGGCAACCAGGAGCGAACCCTTATACAGGGACTGTCCGATCACCCCTCTAGAGGGCCTAGATGCATGGTAGCCGGAACACTAGGGGTACGGAGTACGGGTCCTTCAGAAGTCTGTACGGGAGATGACTAATAGTCCAACGGGAACCGTAGGCAGGACGGATGACTGGAACCGGGTACAGGTGCTGAGTAGTAACAGCAGACGGGGTCCGGATCCAGCGGGACGTGCAGGCTGAAGTATCCAGGTGGAATCCAGGATCGGTGACGGGTTCAAGCTGAAGAAAGATGGCGGGATCCACAGCAGATAGTCACCGGGACACCTCCTGGGAAACCGGCAAGCTGGACACAGTTGGAACGGCAGACGGGCACTGCGGAAGAGACAGGGTTAAAATGGGTACAAGGCACAGAGGGACCTGAACACCTAGCTACAGGAACACATTGAACAGGCACCGCCTACGTGGAAAAGGAAGTCTTAAATACCCTGTACCTGTTTCAGCCATATCCTGTTCCAGGGACGCTGGCCCTTTAAGAAGAGATGAGTGAGCGCGCCCGCGCCCTAATGCGCATGCGCGAGGCCCGTGTGCTGGAGACCAGTGCAGGAAGCAAAGAGGAAGGTGGAGGAGATGCATGGGAGCCAGGCACAGAGTCCTGGGTCGCAGCGGGACGCCGGGGCCGGCGGACGGGAGGCATGGAGGACGCACAGGAGGGGGAGTGAGAGGGGCAGCCGCGAGCAGGAGGACCGGGGATCGGAGCGGTGAGTGACAGGCAGTGCCGGGACCCGGGGAGCGTGACACTGCGTCTTATTAAAGGGACCAAAAGTAATTAGGCAATTATCTCAAAAGCTCTTTAATGGGCTGCCTTGGCTATTCTCTTATTAATCCATTATCAATTAATCCATTAAAAGGTCTGGAGCTGATTTCATATGTGGCATTTGCATTTGGAAGCTATTGTTGTAAACCCACAACATGCAGTCGAAAGAACTCTCAATGAAGAAGAAAGAGATCGTCATTGGGCTAAAAAAAAAAAAAAATCCATCAGAGAGACAGCAGGAATGTTAGGGGTAGCCAAATCAACAGTTTGGTATATTCTGAAAAAAATGAGCAAACTGGAGAGCTTGGGAACTCAAAGAGGCCTGCATGTCCGAGGAAGGCAATAGTGGTGGATGATCACAGAAAACTTTCCTTAGTGAAGGAAAACCTCTTCACAACATCTACCCAAGTGTAGAACACTCTCCAGGAATTAAGTGTTTCAGTATCTTAAGCGGGCTTTACACACTGCGATATCGCCGGAATTTTGTCGTTGGGGTCACGGTTTTGGTGACGCACTTCCGCAATCGTTAGCGATATAGCTTTGTGTAACAGCGTTCAGCGATGTAAAATCGTCGCAAAAGCGTGATTTATCGCTAATCGGCTACACGGGTCCTAATTCCCAAAAATCGTTGTAATTTCTTTGTAACTATCGTTGCTCGTTCCTTTCAACATACTTAACGTTACGTGTGACACTACTAAAGCGACTTTAAAAATTGTTGCCTCTTGCGTCATCATCGATACGGGCGTGTATGGTGGTTTAAATGTTCAATACGCCTACTTGTTTCCTATTTGCTAACGCATCTGCTCCATGATTGGACCATAATATATGTAATACGCTAACATCCTTTTAGCGTTTATCCATTTGGTGGGTTCATTTCCTAGGTTCATTTCGTCGGTTTTGGACGTGTCCTGCTGCCTCCGTGTCCGGCGTTTAGTTAGGCGTCATTCGTCTGTGAGATAAACTTCGCATGTGAGTTTGTTTTTTTTTAATTATATTTTTTTTTTTCTTACTATAATTGTTGTATATTTGGCCTTTTTTATAGGATTTATGTCTTCCTTTGTATTATAACATTTAAATATTGTTGTAGAATTAAATGGGGTTTATCTTAATTTATTAACTAGCCAATATCATGACTGTATTTGTGTTTCTTTAATACATTACAGTTAGATATATTATATTATCCATAATTGTATGTTAATCAAGATTGCTGGCATCCAAAGTGTAACGGTTAAAAGACGTCAAACATTACTGTGACCAATAAGAATAATAATCATATTTGTTAAGGGGTTTTATTGTGCGATCCAAATAAAATTTTGCTATTATTATCCCAAAAAGTTTTTATTAGAAAATACCACAACAAATACTATATTATTCTCTGTTATACAGGCTAAATATGCGTAGTGAGCCGGAAAATGCCGTAATAGCTGCCATGCTTGTAGCCGGAGGAGCCCTTGCACTTGCCGAGGATCATGACATGCGATGCCGAACAAGAAAAAGAAGAATTTGGGCACGCAAATGGCTACTAGAGAGACAACGCTATACTCACATGCACCTTGTAAGAGACCTACAAGAGCATAACCCACATGACTTTCGAAACTACTTACGCATGTCGGAAAGCTCGTTCTCATACCTTTTAGAGAAAGTCCGCCCTTATATCCAGCGCAATAATACAGTAATGCGTCAGGCAGTACCTGTAGACGAGCGTTTGGGGGTGACTCTTCGATTCTTGGCTACAGGACGCAGTTTGACTGACCTTCAGTATTCATCAGCAGTGTCCCGCTCTCTACTTAGCTCATTAATTCCAGAGACATGTTTGGCAATAGCACATGCTTTACATGACTACATGCATTTGCCAAATAGTCCTACTGATTGGGACAAAATTGCTAATACATTCAACCTATTATGGCAATTCCCTAATTGTGGTGGCGCTATTGACGGCAAACACATAAGGATAATGCAGCCACATAATTCTGGCTCATATTATTACAACTACAAGGGCTACCACAGCATTATCCTTATGGCGGTTGTCAACGCAACTTATGATTTTCTGTACATTGATATCGGCATGAATGGCCGAGTTTCTGATGGTGGGGTATTTGAACATACGGAGTTTGCATTACGGCTCAAACAAAATCAACTCCAATTACCCACAAACCAAAATACCATTGGAAATTTAAATTTTGTTTTTTTGGCGGACGAGGCCTTTCCATTACTACGTAATTTGTTACGGCCATATCCACTTACAGGCTTGAATGTTGAAAGACGCATTTTTAATTATCGTCTATGCAGAGCTAGAAGAGTTGTCGAGAATGCTTTTGGCATATTAAGCAGTAGATTTCGTATCTTTTCCATGCCAATCAACTTAAAACTTGAATCCATTGACAATGTTGTGCTTGCATGCTGTTATTTGCATAATTTTCTCAGAAAAAGAGATGGTCTTGAATATGTTCCACCTGGCTTTGTTGATGTAGAAAATCCAAGTAATGGTGTTGTTGAGCTGGGGGCATGGCGTCAGCAAGGTAACCCACTGGATAATCTTTTGCCACAGCCACCCCTGTCACGTAGTATGATGGATGCAATGGAAAACAGAGCTAATTATTGTAATTTTTTTAATGGCCCAGGGGCTGTGTCATGGCAGCATGTTTATAATTAATTCATGAGTTTAGGTGCTCTTTAAACATGAGATTGCATGGTTGTGTTTAAATAATGTAAGTCATAATTTTTTTTTGGTTTTTTTTTTTTTTTTTTTAACTAAAATTGCCTTAAGTGTGGAAAGATTCTGATTTTGAGTTGAAAAATGTTTATTGTGTTATTAAAGTAAATTGTTTGATGTAACTTAATACAACATTGTGAATATAGTTTTTTGAAGTTTATTGTGATAACATGTTTAATCATTACAAAATAATGTATGATTGTAAACAAAATATTTATTTGGGCAAAATTTTTCTTTTACAAATTGTCAAAAAAAGATAACTAAACAATTAAGCAGTACAAGCATTCTGTCAATCATTTTTCTCGATTGATTATTTAAATTTACTAATATGTATGTTTTAAACATGACATAAAACATTATGATTTTAAAAAAAAACGGCACTTTTCCATAACTAAAATATAATTCAAAGATAATTCTTTAATAAACACAAAAAACAAAGTGATAAAAACAAAAAAAACCATTTGCGCATAAAAAAATGAGCACATAAGTATTACTAATGTACATTACGGCGACATACAATGTTCAGTTTGTTCACATATAAATAAAGAAACGTCATGACGTACAAACGTCTAAATGACCATGTGACACGCCACACTGTGTACCTGCTGATCTAAAGCGAAACTGAAAGGGAAAATGGCAACCAACAAACGTTCAAAGGTCTGGGGCCAAGGGGAGGTCCAATACTTGGTGAAAAGGATGGATGCACTGGACTATATATGTGCAAAGACATATCCACGTCCTATGGGACATAAAAGGAGTGTTGTGAAAAAAATATGCAGGGGCCTGTTCCGTAAATTTCATATCAGACGCACATCAACGCAGGTACTGAAGAAATGGGCTGATTTAAAGTACAGGGATAAGGAGAGAATCGAAGAAATTCGAAGTAGCCTGGTATTGATAGCTGGTAAGATAATTTTTTCATACATACATTATCTATATTTTTGATTAATAATATAAAAACATAACAGTTTTTAAAATCATTAACGGTCTGCAGTGATTTGTTAGATCAAAAAATCACATTATATGTTGTTGTTTGGGTTTAATGAAAAGTGTTTTTATTTAATGTTAACAGATGTAAACTCATTGAATAATGAGTCAAGGCAGCCCACCAACAATACTGATGAAAATGTAGTCCAGCAGCTGTCTGCAAGCATGGATTCCAACCCTGAAAATAGCCTACCCATTTTAAATGAGGAAGCAGACAGCCTTGATTATGATGTTCTGTCACCATCATCAGGACATGGTGATGCTGATGTAACGTCTGAAGAGAATATGGAGGACAATGGTACTGATGTGGTTTTCCAAAGTTAGTACAGTGGAAAATCTTTAGCTACATGGCTAATACTCTAACAAAATTACCTTATGTTTCAATTAGGTGGTAGAGGATCAGGTTGGGACATGAGCGCATCATCAGGAGATGAACGTGAAAAACAAGTTGTCAGTAATGGTAAGTTTCATGAGTGTACAACATAATGGTAAATGTTTCAATTTTTCATTGTTTAATTTAATTTTTATAACCAAACGCTAAAATATATAACAATAACTGTTTTTTTTGTTGTTTTTTTTGCAGAAATAGTCACACTATATGATGTTTATGTGTCTGCGAACCGACTCAAAGAAGCCTCTGCGGCGCATGATGCCCTAATCCTTAAATATATTAATCAACGTAATAAATAAATGATGTTTGTTTTGTAGATTTCTATGTTAACCATGTATGTCTAATTGTTTGTAAACTAAGATTTTACCAGAAAAATATTTTTTAAAATTGCAAAAAAAATTAGACAAGTTAATAAATAAATCTAAATTAAAATAAAAGTTTTAAACCATTTTCACAAAAATTGTGCCTAATTGATTCGAAAAACACATTATTTCATATGGCAGGTTTATTATCTGTGGAATGGTTACACATTTGTTATTTTCACAAATATGCACGAAATATCAGGCAACAGAAGGAATACAATAATCACCAAAAACATACGAAAATAATATAAAAAAACAATACAACTACTTCTTTTTGCGTTTGTTTACCAAACTCATGCGTGACCTACGGCCACGCACACCACCCTTTCGAAGTGCTTGTCTTGATGGCTCTGCTGCAGCTTGAGGAATTTCAGGGGCATCAACAGGAGCAACAGGATCAACAGGTTCAACAGGGTCAACAGGTTCAACAGGTTCAACAGGTTCAACAGGATGAGAAACCTCGCCAATGGCAACATAGGATGAGTCTGTTAGTTTTTTTGCTCTTGCCAAACGTAAGACATCCTGGATTAAACATTGGGCTATGTATTTTTGATCTGGGGTCAGTTCACGCATTTCATCATCCACAAACATAGCAATACCAGAAAGGGGTGGTCTGTTGTGCTGGTCTAGGATGTTTTGTGCCACTCCCATCAGTTTTGTTACAGCTGTAGTAGTGTTTGGAGGGATGGTTTTTTTTCTCCTTTGCCAACTTTGTGTGTAGGACACATTGGATGGGCCTGCCTCAACCAAATCAACATTGGTTAATTGGCTAGCAGGAGTTTCCATTAGTTGTTCAGATGTTGATTGCTGACTTGTTGTTGGCTCCTGCAATACAAAATTAACATGAATAAATAAAATTGTCATTCAAATCTATTTTTCTAAACAAAATTTGTACACTTTTACATATATATTGGAAAGTAGACAAATATTCATTTCATCATCAATAAAAAATACCAAAAACAATTTTTAAAACCAATTAGGACAATTTTAAAAATTATACCTCAGATATAGTCACTTCATTGTTCGCATCAGGGGGAATATCACCACCAATATTGAGGCTACTGGTTGATGGCCTGTGAAGCTCCTGGTCCCTTGTGAAATTTAATAAATCAAAATACCACAGCGTTGGGACGTAGACATCACCAGTGCCAGCACCAGAACGCTTGGATTCCTCTATTTTGTTCAGTTCTTTCTTATAAACTGTGCGTATTGCCTGTATTTTTCTTTTAACCAGAACCTCGGTACCTTTTTGATTAGGATGGTATTTGTCATATATTGCAATCATTTTAAGGTACGCATCCTTTTTAAGTTGCCTATTGCTGTACTCGGGGGATTTAATTTTCCATAAGGGTGTTTGCGTCTGGTACACCTCAATGAATTCACGTAGGAATTCCTCCTTATTAGTACACATCTGTAAAACAGTAAATTGGAGATACATCAGTACAAGCACTGATTTAAATAAGAATAAAAAAAAATTAAAAAAAAAAAAAAAAAAAAAAAAATTGCACATACACGTCAGGCAAACATTAAATTGGAGCAAATTCAGTACAAACTATGATTTTGACCAAATTAAACAAAGAAAAAAACTAAAAAATTATATACAGCAAATACTATAGCACATACACGTCTGGCTAACATTAAATTGGAGCAAAATCAGTACAAACAATGATTTTGACCAAATTAAACAAAGAAAAAAACTAAAAAATTATATACAGCAAATACTATAGCACATACACGTCTGGCTAACATTAAATTGGAGCAAAATCAGTACAAACAATGAGTTTAAAAAATACATTAAAAAAATAATTAAAAAAAAAACGATAACACATACCTTGAAGCAAAGAAAGCAAGTCCAGATGACAGTTGCGTCCAGATGACAGTTGTTTTCCAAAATAAGTTGTGCGAGGACAAACGCAAATGGGTAGACAACAGCTGCAAGAATGAACACGCATCTGCGCACATTTATACTACCAACAACCAATGAAAATCTATAGCGCTGATTAAACAAATGAGTCGAGGCAAGCAGGGGTGTAGCGAGTTTACAATTCTACTACATCAAGATGCACTTTGTGTGGGGAACCAACGCCCATATCGCCATGACACTTGGAAATCCATGCGGTGAGACAGCTACACAACGATAATATTGTTCCTCATTACATCGGGACACGAGATAGCTTGAAAGGTGACTATAACAGAGATTGTGACATGTGACCGTAAGCACACGACAAAAACATGGACACACAGCGATGAACACACATCGCGCTAACGAACAGGGCGTGCCGCACATACGGCGACATCGCGCCCGATATCGCAGTGTGTAAAGTAGCCTTTAGTCTACCATAAAGAGAAGACTTTGTGAGAGTAAATACTGAGAGTTCACATCAGCCTTAAAAATAGAAAGGCCAGAATAAACTTTTTCAAAGAAAACCTAAAAAAGCCAGGCCAGTTCTGGAAAAGCATTGTTTGGATAGATGAAATTAAGATCAAACTTTACCAGAATGATGGGAAGCAGAAAGTATGGCGAAGGCTTGGAACGGCTCAAGAGCCAAAGCATATCACATCCTCTGTATCCCATGGCGCAGGCAGTGTGATGGCCGGACGTGCATTGCTTCCAATAGCCCTGTGTAAAGCCAGCTTTACACGTTGCAATTTCGCAAACGATATCGTATGCGATTTGCAACGCCCCATCGTATGTGCGGCACGTTCAATTTGTTGAACGTGCCGCACAAACGATTAACCCCCGTCACACATACTTACCTTCCATACGACCTCGATGTGGGCGGCGAACGTCCACTTCCTGGAGTGGGAGGGACGTTCAGCGTCACATCGACGTCACGCGGCAGCCGGCCAATAGAAGCGGAGGGGCGGAGATGAGTGGGACGTAAACATCCCGCCCACCTCTTTCCTTCCGCATAGCCAGCTGGAGCCGAGGGAGGCAGGTAAGATCTGTTCAATGTTCCCGGGGTGTCACACACTGCGATGTGTGCTGCCTCGGGAACATTGAACAACCTCATATTCAATTCATGAGGAATAAACGACGTGCATGCGATGAACGGATTTTCGTTCAATCGCAATCGCACGTACCTGTCACACACTGCAATGTAACTTACAATGCCGGATGTGCGTCACTTACGACATGACCCCGCCGACACATCGTAAGATACATTGCAGCGTGTAAAGCGGGCTTAACTAGTGTTTATTGCTAAGGTGACAGAAGCAGACGGATGACTTATAAAGTGTACAGGGCAATACTTTCTGCTCTGATTCAACCAAATACAGTAAGGTTGATTGTACGGCGCTTCACAGTACAGATGGACAATGACTACTGCAAAAGCAACCCAGGAGGTTTTTTTTAAGCAAAGAATATTCTTCAATGGCTGAGTCAGGCATCAGATATCAACCCCATTGAGTATATAATTCACATGCTTAATACAAAAATTAAAGAGAACCAACCAGCAGGATTTTCATATATAAAGTAAAGCCAGTGCTATACTGGTGCTGGGATCGTCAATGTAAGCATAGCTTTTGTTCTGAGATTGGAAGTTTTATTTCAGTTATATGTGCAAGCAAAGTTCCAGCAGTGCACTGCTGTATTATTGACAGGTGCAACAGGGGTTGGAATAAGTGGGTCAGGTTTTGCTATCTATTCCCGCCCCTGTCTGCTGCCTGGCTTTGGGGCTCCTTCCAGGTATGAGTCATTTCTGTCACATGATAGGGGCGTGTCCGAAATGCAGCTCATACAGTCTAACACCTACCAAGAATATATTGTATATCACCAAATGCTGTAGAAAGTGTCACCAGAGAGGCATCCATCAATAGACACATAGAAGGCTATATAAGTTGTTACTTACAACTAGAGATGAGCGATGTTCGATTCTAAGGGGTACTTTGCACGCTGCGACATCGCAAGCCGATGCTGCGATGTCGAGCGCAATAGTCCCCGCCCCCATCGCAGCAGCGATATCTTGTGATTGCTGCCGTAGTGAACATTATCGCTACGGCAGCTTCACATGCACTCACCTGCCCTGCGTCGTCGCTCTGGCCAGCGACCCGCCTTCTTCCTAAGGGGGCGGGTTGTGTGGCGTCACAGCGACATCACATGGCAGGCGGCCAATAGAAGCGGAGGGGCGGAGATGAGCGGAGATGAGCGGGACGTAAACATCCCGCCCACCTTCTTCCTTCCTCATTGCAGCCGGGACGCAGGTAAGGTGATGTTCCTCGCTCCTGCGGCTTCACACACAGCGATGTGTGCTGCCTGCAGGAACGAGGAACAACATTGTACCATCGCTGCTGCAAAATTATGGAAATGTCGGACCCTACACCAATCATACGATAACGATGCTTTTGCGCTCGTTAATCGTATGTAAAAGGATTCACATACTGCGATGTCGACAGCGACGCCGGATGTGCGTCACTTTCGATTTGACCCCACCAACATCGCACCTGCGGTGTCGCAACGTACAAAGTACCCCTAACCGTTCTTCAATTTCAAATTTGAGTGATTTTGGGCGGTGTTCGAGTCGTTCGATGAACTCGAACGATTTGCTTCAAGTTCGGCACTTCGAGTTTCCGTTCGATAATGGTTAAATCACAAAAAGCGTGGATTTTCACAGTAAGGCTATGTGCGCACGTTGCGTATCTGCATGCGTCCTGCTTCCCCAGCACAATCCCTCTCTCTTTTCTACTCACCGATCACGGGCGCGGAGCTGCTCGGCTGTCACAAAGCTCCGGCAGCTTTTCCTCTTTTGAAAACGGCTGCCGCTTATTATTCAATCTGGTATTCCCTGCTTTCCCCGCCCACTGAGGCCCATGATTGGTTGCAGTCAGACACGCACCCACGATGAGTGACAGCTGTCTCACTGCAACCAATCACAGCCGCCGGCGGGCGGGTCTATATCGTGCAGTAAAATTAATAAATAATAATAATAAAAAAAAAAACCTGCGGTTCCCCCCAATTTTAATACCAGCCAGGATAAAGCCACACGGCTGGAGGCTGGTATTGTAAGGATGGGGAGCACCACGTTATGGGGAGCCCACTACCCTAACAATATCACCCAGCAGCCGCCCGGAATTTCTTCATCCATTAGATGCGACAGTCCCGGGACTCTACCCGGCTCATCCCGAATTGCCCTGGTGCAGTGGCAATCGGGGTAATAAGGAGTTAATCATGGCAGGCGTCTCCCCGAGATACCTTCCATGATTAACCTGTAAGTGAAAGTAAATAAACACACAACGAAAAATCCTTTATTTGGAGTAAAAGACAAAAAAAACCCTCATTTAGCTCTTTATTAATCCCCAAACAACAATCCAGGTCCGAAATAATCCACACGACGCTTTTAGCTCTGCTACATGAACCTCACAGGGAGCGTCATAGAACACGAGCACTCTGTGTCAGATCCACACAGCAACTGACGTGAGCCGCGCTGTTAGCAGGGACATCACTGAGGTAATGCCTGCGTGTGCGGTGATGATGGGGGTTGTAGTGCTTGTGTGTGTGCGGTGATGAGTGCGGTAGTGCCGGTGTTTGCCCTCCCATCCATCCATCCCTCCATCTATCCCTCCATCCCTCCATCTATTCCTCCATCCATCCCTCTATCCATCCATCCCTCTATTCATCCATCCTTCCATCCATTCATCCATCCCTCCATCCATCCCTCCATCCCTCCCTCCATCCCTCCATCCATCCATCCATCCCTCCATCTCTCCCTCCATCCATTCATCCCTCCCTCCATCCCTCCCTCTTTCTCTCCATCCATTCATCCCTCCCTTCATCCATCCCTCCATTCATCCCTCTATCCCTCCATCCATCCCTCCATTCATCCCTCTATCCATCCCTCTATCCATCCTCCATCCCTCCATCCATCCATCCATCCCTCCATCCCTCCCTCTATCCATTCATCCCTCTCTCCATCTCTCCATCCATTCATCCCTCCCTTCATCACTCCATCCATCCCTCCATCCATCCCTCTATCCATCCATCGCTCCATCCATCCATTCCTCCATCCATGCCTCCATCCATTCATCCATCCCTCCATCCTCCTATCCCTCCATCCCTCTATCCAGCCCTCCATCCATCCCTCCATCCATTCATCCATCCCTCCATCCATCCCTCCATCCCTCCATCGCTCCCTCCATCCATTCATCCCTCCATTCCTCCTTCCATCTCTCCATCCATTCATCCCTCCCTTCATCCCTCCATCCATCCCTCTATCCCTCCATCCATCCCTCTATCCATCCATCCATCCCTCCATCCATCCATCCATCCCTCCATCCATTCATCCCTCCCTACATCCCTCCATCCCTCCCTACATCCATTCATCCCTCCATCTCTCCATCCATTCATCCCTCCCTCCATCCCTCTATCCATCCCTCCATCCCTCCATCCCCCTATCCCTCCATCCCTCTATCCATCCCTCCATCCATCCCTCCATCCATCCCTCCATCCATTCATCCATCCCTCCATCTATCCATCCATCCCTCCATCGCTCCCTCCATCCATTCATCCATCCATCCCTCCTTCCATCTCTCCATCCATTCATCCCTCTCTTCATCCCTCCATCCATCCCTCTATCCCTCCATCCATCCCTCTATCCATCCATCCATCCCTCCATCCATCCATCCATCCCTCCATCCATTCATCCCTCCCTACATCCCTCCATCCCTCCCTACATCCATTCATCCCTCCATCTCTCCATCCATTCATCCCTCCCTCCATCCCTCCATCCATCCCTCTATCCATCCCTCCATCCTTCCATCCATCCCTCCATCCCTCCCTCCATCCATCCATCCCTCCCTCCCTCCATCCATTCATCCCTCCCTCCATCCATTCATCCCTCCCTCCATCCCTTTATCCCTCCATCCATCCCTCTATCCATCCATCCCTCCCTCCATCCATTCCTCTATCCCTCCATCCATCCGTCCCTCCATCCATCCATCCATCCATCCCTCCATCCATTCATCCATCCATCCATTCATCCCTCCCTTCATCCCTCCATCCATCCCTCCATCCATCCCTCCATCCATCGCTCCATCCATCCATCCCTCCATCCATGCCTCCATCCATTCATCCATCCCTCCATCACGCCATCCCTCCCTCCATCCATCCATTCCCCTATCCCTCTATCCATCCCTCTATCCATCCATCCATCCATCCCTCCATCCATCCATCCATCCCTCCATCCATTCATCCCTCCCTACATCCCTCCATCCCTCCCTACATCCATTCATCCCTCCATCTCTCCATCCATTCATCCCACCCTCCATCCCTCCATCCATCCCTCTATCCATCCCTCCATCCTTCCATCCATCCCTCCATCCCTCCATCCCTCCCTCCATCCATCCATCCCTCCATCCCTCCCTCCATCCATTCATCCCTCCCTCCATCCATTCATCCCTCCCTCCATCCATTCATCCCTCCCTCCCTCCAACCATCTCTCCCTCCCTTCATCCCTCCATCCATCCCTTTATCCCTCCATCCATCCCTCTATCCATCCATCCCTCCCTCCATCCATTCCTCTATCCCTCCATCCATCCGTCCCTCCATCCATCCATCCATCCATCCCTCCATCCATTCATCCATCCATCCATCCATTCATCCCTCCCTTCATCCCTCCATCCATCCCTCCATCCATCCCTCTATCCATCCATCGCTCCATCCATCCATCCCTCCATCCATGCCTCCATCCATTCATCCATCCCTCCATCACGCCATCCCTCCCTCCATCCATCCATTCCCCTATCCCTCCATCCATCCCTCTATCCATCCCTCCATCCATCCCTCCATCCATTCATCCATCCCTCCATCCATCCATCCCGCCATCGCTCCCTCCATCCATTCATCCCTCCCTTCATCCCTCCATCCATCCCTCTATCCCTCCATCCATCCCTCTATCCATCCATCCATCCCTCCATCCATCCATCCCTCCATCCATTCATCCCTCCCTACATCCCTCCATCCATCCCTCTATCCATCCCCCCATCCCTCCATCCCTCCATCCCTCCCTCCATCCATCCATCCATCCCTCCCTCCATCCATTCATCCCTCCCTCCATTCATCCCTCCCTCCCTTCCTCCCTCCAACCATCTCTCCCTCCCTTCATCCCTCCATCCATCCCTCTATCCCTCCATCCATCCCTCTATCCATCCATCCCTCCCTCAATCCATCCCTCTATCCCTCCATCCATCCATCCATCCCTCCATCCATTCATCCATCCCTCTATCCCTACATCCATCCCTCTATCCCTACATCCATCACTCTATCCATCCATCCCTCCCTCCATCCATCCCTCTATCCCTCCCTCCATCCATCCCTCTATCCCTCCATCCATCCCTCCATCCATCCATCCATCCCTCCATCCATTCATCCATCCCTCCATCCCTCCATCCATCCCTCTCTCCATCCCTCCATCCATCCATCCCTCCATCCATCCTTGTAGCTGAATAATTGCTTCTGGATTCTCAAGTGCAATACAGAGGTCAAGATTACCAAATCTTCCTATGCTTTTCATTAGAGACATTGGCTCAATGGATAGAGCTACCGCCTAAGGATAATTAGTTCACGAGTTGCCGTCCCAGTAAAGAATTTAATTTATTTTTAAATTATAATTATTATTTATTTATAATTATAATTTAATTTAATTATGCACTGAGGGGAGGAGCCGGACATCAGCTGTGAGCCGCGGGACACACCTCTAAAATCGGAGCAGTTCACGGAATGAGGCTGCATTGCTTTCTCCTCTCTCTTCTCTCTTTCTCTCTCTCCTCTCTCTTTTTCTCTCTCTTTCTCTCTCTTTTTCTCTCTCTCTCTTATTCTCTCTTTCTATCTTTTTCTCTTTCTCTCTGTTTTTCTCTCTTTTTCTCTCTTTTTCTCTCTTTTTCTCTCTTTCTCTCTCTTTTTCTCTCTCTTTTTCTCTCTCTTTTTCTCACTCTCTCCGGGGGTGCATTGCTTCCAATAGCCCTGTGTAACTAGTGTTTATTGCTGAGGTGACAGAAGCAGACGGATGACTTATAAAGTGTACAGGGCAATACTTTCTGCTCTGATTCAACCAAATGCAGTAAGGTTGATTGTACGGCGCTTCCCAGTACAGATGGACAATGACTACTGCAAAGGCAACCCAGGAGGGTTTTTCTAAGCAAAGAATATTCTTCAATGGTCAGGCATCAGATATCAACCCCATTGAGTATATAATTCACATGCTTAATACAAAAATTAAAGAGAACCAACCAGCAGGATTTTCATATATAAAGTAAAGCCAGTGCTATACTGGTGCTGGGATGGTCAATGTAAGCATAGCTTTTATTCTGAGATTGGAAGTTTTATTTCAGTTATATGTGCAAGTAAAGTTCCAGCAGTGCACTGCTGTATTATTGACAGGTGCAACAGGGGTTGGAATAAGTGGGTCAGGTTTTGCTATCTATTCCCGCCCCTGTCTGCTGCCTGGCTTTGGGGCTCCTTCCAGGTATGAGTCATTTCTGTCACATGATAGGGGCGTGTCCGAAATGCAGCTCATACAGTCTAAGGCTATGTGCGCACTAGAAATGTGAAGTTTCTCAAGAAAATTTCTTGAGAAACTTCTGCCAGTGAAAGATTTCCGGACCTGCGGAAAAAATCCGCACCAAATCCGCATGCGGTTTTGCCGCGGATTTGCCGCGGATTTACCGCGGATTTACCGCAGGTTTGTTCCTGCAATAAATAATAAAGATAATCGATAGACAGATAATGGATAGAGGGAAAGATGGATAGATGAATAGATAGATAGATAGAGGGATAGATAGATAGATAGATGAATAGATGAATAGATAGATAGAGGGATAGATAGATGAATAGATAGATAGATAGATAGATAGATAGATAGATAGATAGAGGAATAGATAGATAGATGAATAGATAGATAGATAGAGGGATAGATAGATAGAGGGATAGATGGATAGATAGATAGAGGGATAGATGGATAGATAGATAGATAGATAGATAGATAGAGGGATAGATAGATAGATAGATAGATGAGAAAAACCTATATAATGTTCCACCTCCCTGCATTTTCTAAGCTGGCACCCTTTAGTGACTTTCATGTGGCACTAAAGGGTGCTTAGCCTTGTATTTAGCCATAAAATAAATAAATAATTAAAAAAAAACGACGTGAGGTCCCCCCATTTTTTGTAGCCAGCTAGGGTAAAGCAGACGGCTGCAGCCTGCAGACCACCGCTGGCAGCTTCACCTTGGCTGATAATCCAAAAGAGTGGGCACCCCACGCTGTTATTTTAAATTATATAAATAATTTAAAACAAAAAACGTGCGGTCCCCCCCATATTGGATCACCAGCCAAGGTAGAGCGGACAGCTGGGGTCTGATATTCTCAGACTAGGGAGGTCCACTGTTATTGGACACTCCCCAGCCTAAAAATAGCAGGCCGCAGCCGCCCCAGAAGTGGCGCATCCATTAGACGTGCCAATCCTGGCGCTTTGCCCCAGCTCATCCCGCGCCCTGGTGCGTTGGCAAACGGGGTAATATATGGGGTTGATGCCAGATGTGTAATGTCACCTGGCATCAAGCCCTGGGGTTGGTGAGGTCAGGCGTCTATCAGATACCCGACATCACCAACCCAGTCAGTAATAATAAAAAAATAGACAACAAAAAAAGTTTTATTTGAAAAAACACTCCCCACATAGCCTCTTTAACCAATTTATTGAAAAGAACAATCAATCCACGTCCGGCGTAATCCAATAAGGGGGGGGTCCCACGGCGATCCATACCATAGTCGCTGTCCCAGTCAATGAAGAACAGAATGTTCCCCATTGGCTGGGAGAGCAATGCAGTGACCTGAGCTAACATCAATAGGTCAGCTCAGGTCACTGCAGGGGATGACGAGCGCTGCCATCAGGAGCATAGATGAGATCATTACCTTCTGTGATCATCTCCTGTACTGCTGATGTCAGCGCTGTCACTGACTTCTATGCCCGCCGCGTTGTCAGAAGTATCGCGAGAGCCCGTGACGTCACCGCTAGTGACAGTCTCGGGCCGCTCGCGAGACGGGCATAGACAGCAGTGACCGCGGTGATGTCAGGAGGCAGGAGATCGTCACAGCAGGTAATGATCTCACCTCCTGACAGCAGCGATCGTCATCCCCGCGGCTCCCAGCACTGCAGGATGTCAGTGTCTGCCTGCGCTGCCGCGTGACAGGCTGCTGACACTGCGGGCAGACACTGACAACCTGCAGTGCAGTGTCAGTGTCTGCCTGTGTCAGTGTCTGCCTGCGCTGCCGCGTGACAGGCTGCTGACACTGCGGGCAGACACTGACACCCTGCAGTGCAGTGTCAGTGTCTGCCTGTGTCAGTGTCTGCCTGCGCTGCAGCGTGACAGGCTGCTGACACTGCGGGCAGACACTGACACTGCAGTGCAGGCAGCCGCGAGGCCGGAGCAGGACACAGACTGCACGGGACAGACCTGGAGGTCGCACGGAAGTGCTTCTGTGCGGCGTCCAGGGAGTGTGACGTCTGTGTTCTCTGCTTCGCTTCCTCTTCCTGGCATAATGACATCGCTTCCTGCAAAACCGCAGGCAGCGATGAGCATTCCCGCAGGTAAATCGCGGCTATTCCGGTGGTATACCGCACATCATTGCTACCTGCGGAATACCCCCGGAATACCGCAGGTACCTGCGGAAATTAATGGACATGCACATTTTCTCAAGAAAGTTTCTCGAGAAAATTTTCTCAAGAAATTTTCTTGAGAAAAATCCGCACAGTGCGCACAGCTATTTTTTTTTCTCATTGAATTTCATGGGAAATGTCTGCACAAAGATTGCAGACATTTCTCAAGAAATTTCCGGGGCAAATCCGCGGGTAAATCCGCAGGTAAAAAGCTCTAGTGCGCACATAGCCTTACACCTACCAAGAATATATTGTATATCACCAAATGCTGTAGAAAGTGTCACCAGAGAGGCATACATCAATAGACACATAGACACAACTATATAAGTTGTTACTTACAACTAGAGATGAGCGATATCCGTTTCTAAGGGGTACTTTGCACGCTGTGACATCGCAAGCCGATGCTGCGATGTCGAGCGCGATAGTCCCCGCCCCCGTCGCAGCAGCGATATCTTGTGATTGCTGCCGTAATGAACATTATCGCTACGGCAGCTTCACATGCACTCACCTGCCTTGCGACGTCGCTCTAGCCGGCAACCCGCCTCCTTCCTAAGGGGGCGGGTCGTGCGGCGTCACAGTGATGTCACACGGCAGGCGGCCAATAGAAGCGGAGGGGCGGAGATAAGCAGGACGTAAACATCCCGCCCACCTCCTTCCTTCTTCATTGCAGCCGGGACGCAGGTAAGGTGATATTCCTCACTCCTGCGGCTTTTTCTCTCTTTCTCTCTGTTTTTCTCTCTTTTTCTCTCTTTCTCTCTATTTTTCTCTCTCTTTCTCTCTTTTTCTCTCCCTCTCTTGTTCTCTCTTTCCCTCTCTTTCTCTCTTTTTCTCTCTTTTTTCTCTCTCTGGTTCTCTCTTTTTCTCTCTTTTTCTCTATTTCTCTTTATTTCTCTTTCTCTCTCTCTTTCTCTCTTTCTCTCTCTTTTTCTCTCTTCTCTCTTTTTCTCTCTTTCTTTCTCTTTTTCTCTCTTTCTCTCTCTCTTTTTCTCTCTTTCTCTCTCTTTCTCTCTTTTTTTCCTCTCTCTTTCTCTCTCTCCTCTCTCTCTCCTCTCTCTCTCCCCACTCTCTTCTCTCTTCTCTCTTCTCTCTTCTTTCTCTCTCTCTCTCCTCTCTCCTCTCTCCTCTCTCCTCTCTCCTCTCTCCTCTCTCCTCTCCCCTCTCCCCTCTCCCCTCTCCCCTCTCCCCTCTCCCCTCTCCCCTCTCCCCTCTCCCCTCTCCCCTCTCCCCTCTCTCCTCTCCTCTCCCCTCTCTCTCCCCTCTCCCCTCTCTCTCCCCTCTCTCTCCTTTCTCTCTTCTCTCTTCTCTCTCTCAGACCTGGCGATGATCACCTGATGCGGTCACCTGACGGAATCAGCTGACACTATAAGTCAAGCGGTGAGGCTGGCTTTTTACCGCCTGGCCGGCTAAACTATCAGCTGCTGCTGTCGGACAGGAGTCTGCACAGAAGTGTGTAGTTTGTTTTTGTTGTTTTTTGTGCACTGATGCATCAGCTGATTGTATAAAAGCCGTTTATACAATCAGCTGCTGTCATGTGATTCAGGCCCTTGAACCTGACACATCATCTGATCGCTTTGCCTTCCAGCAAACCGATCAGATGATATTGGATCCGGATTGGACGGTGCGGGACCCTTGACCCAGGATTACTGCGGAGGGGGGTTCTTTATTTCAATAAAGATGGAGTCACTAATTGTGCTGTGTTTTATTTCTAATAAAAATATTTTTCTGTGTGTTGTGTTTTTTTTTTATCTGTACTAGAAATTCATGGTGGCCATGTTTAATATTGGCGTGACACCATGAATTTCGGGATTAGGGCCAGTTGATAATATACAGCTAGCCCTAACCCCATTATTACTCAGCAAGCGACCCATCACCAGGGCAGCTTGAAGAGTTGGACACAGTGCCCGAAGATGGCGCTTCTATGAAAGCGCCATTTTCTGGGGCGGCATTCAGAAAGCTTGGGCACCGTGCGCTGCGGATTCCAATCCCCAGCTGCCTAGTTGTACCTGCCTGGACGCAAAAATTGGGCAAAGCCCACGTCATTTTTTTTTTAAATTATTTCATGAAATTCATGAAATAATTAAAAAAAAAGGGCTTCCCTATATTTTTGGTTCCCAGCCGGGTACAAATAGGCAGCTGGGGGTTGGGGGCAGCCCATAGCTGCCTGCTGTACCTGGCTAGCATAAAAAAACATGGCAAAGCCCACGTAATTTTTTTGGGGGGGAAAAAAACTCCTGCATACAGTCCTGGATGGTGTATGCTGAGCCTTGTAGTTCTGCAGCTGCTGTCTGCTGTCTGTCTGTATGGAGGAGAGCAGACAGCAGGTGCAGAACTACAAGGCTCAGCATCCTCCATCCAGGACTGTATGCTGGAGGGAGAGGCAGAGGGAGCAGAACTGCAAGGCTCAGCATACTTTATCCACTAGTGTATGCAGGAGAGCAGACAGCAGCTGCAGAACTACAAGGCTCAGCATGCTGCATCCAGGACTGTATTCTGGAGGGAGAGACAGGGGGAGCAGAACTACAAGGCTCAGCATGCTCCATTCACTAGTGTATGCAGGAGAGCAGACAGCAGCTGCAGAACTTCAAGGCTCAGCATACTCCATCCAGGACTGTATGCAGGAGTTTTTTGCCCACCAAAAAAATGACGTGGGTTTCGCCATATTTTTGTATGCTAGCCAGTTACAGCAGGCATGTATGGCTGCCCCCAACCCCCAGCTGCCTATTCGTACCCGGCTGGGAACTAAAAATATAGGGAAGCCCTTTTTTTAATTATTTCATAAATTTCATGAAATAATTAAAAAAAAAAACGACATGGGCTTCGCCCCATTTTTGTATCCAGCCAGGTACAACTAGGCAGCTGGGGATTGGATTCCGCAGCACAGGTTGGCCCGAGCTTTCTGGGCCCCTCTGGTGCAAAATGCAGTTCACAGCCACCCCAGAAAAGGGCGCTTTCATAGAAGCGCCATCATCTGGCGCTGTATCCAACTCTTCCAGCTGCCCTGATGCCGGGTGGCTCGCTGGGTAAAAATGGGGTTAGGGATAGCTGTATAGCTTGTTGGGCTTTGTTTTACTAGCTAGTATTAAGCCAGAGATTCTTAATGTCAGGCAAGTTTGACCCGGCCATTAGGAATCTCCAATAAAGGGTTAAAAAAAAGACACCACACAGAGAAAAAATACTTTAATAGAAATAAATACACAGACACACTTAAAGACTCCATATTTATTACTCCCTCTCACCCCTCCACGATCCTGGTCTTCTGTCTTCTTTCTCCTTCAACCCATGCAGCTCTGCTACATCAGACAGCACTGCATGGGAGGAAGACGCTGCTGCTCCCATGCAGTGTAATCACTCAGTGAGTGAGCAGAGGCCACCGTTGAAATAGTAATCTGACAGGCGGGTTAGTATAGCAACAGTGATCTCCAATATTCACCGGCTGTGGCATCCAGTCCTTGCATGTGGGCTGACTCTGTAAAGAGCGCCCATATGCAGGAACGGGGAGCCAAGCATGTGCCCAAGCATCTTGCCGGTACATGGAGATGCTCAAACAAGCACCACATACCGGAGAGATGCACTGACAGGATTTAGCATGACGTCTAGCCATGTGACGAGTCTGTAGCCAATGAGATAATACACACGTGACTGGTCACATGCTATTTTGACGTCACGGAAGGCCCTATCATCAGTGCTGGTTACCGGGAGGGCGCAGCGATGATCGGAAGGAAAAGCGGCAGGAAACAGAGTGCAGGACGCGTCACAGGGACCTGTAAGTGTAATGGCAATGTTTATTAACTGTATGTGTACATGTATAATGTGTTTGTATGTGTTTGTGTTTGCCTCCCAATGTTTTCAATGGGGTTCGAAGGTATTCGTCGAAGGTTCGTCGAACATTCGCCGAACTGAGCCTCCGTTCGACGAACTGAACTCGAACACTAGGGGTTGGCTCAACACTACTTACAACCCCTGGCAAAAATTATGGAATCACCTGGTTCTGAGGATGTTCATTCAGTTGTTTACTTTTGTTTAAAAAAAGCAGATCACAGACATCGCACAAAACAAAACTCATTTTAAATGTCAACTGTCTGGCTTTAAGAAACACTAAAAAAAAATCCTGAAAACATAATGTGCTAGCCAGTAACGGTTACTTTTCAAGACCAAACAGGGGAAAAAATTATGGAATAACTCAATTATGAGGAAAAAATTATGGAATCATGAAAAACAAACAAACAAAAGAACACTCCAATACATCACTAGTATTTTGTTGCACCACCTCTGGCTTCAATAACAGCTTGCAGTCTCTGAAGCATGGATTTAATGAGTGACAAACAGTACTCTTCATCAATCTGGCTCCAACTTTCTCTGATTGCTGTTGCCAGATCAGCTTTGCAGGTTGGAGCCTTGTCATGGACCATTTTCTTCAACTTCCACCAAAGATTTTCAATTGGATTGAGATCCAGACTATTTGCAGGCCATGTCATTGACCTTATGTGTCTTCTTTCAAGGAATGTTTTCACAGTTTTTGCTCTATGGACTGATGCATTATCATCTTGATAAATGATTTCATCATCCCCAAACATCCTTTCATTTTATGACAAAAGAAAACTGCCCACAATTTCAATATAAACTTGGGCATTTATTGAAGATGTAATGACAGCGATCTCCCCAGTGCCTTTACCTTACATGCAGCCCCATATCATCAATGACTGTGAAAACTTACATGTTCCCTTCAGGCAGTCATCATTTTATTGTTTAGCTTTTCTGTATGTAAATCCCATTTCCTTTAGGTGGTTTCTTACAGTTCGGTCACAGACATTGAATCCAGTTTCTTCCCATTCGTTCCTCATTTGTTTTGTTGTACATTTCCTGTTTTGGAGACTGTGACGACATGGACTCTCATGGGTTAAAGTTTCTTAACATTCAGCCAGACTATTGTTCTTATGTTTGCTACGTCATGTTTGCTTAGCTATTGCTCTCCAGACTTTTCCAGTAATCATTGTATTGTAGTTGTGTATTGATAATGTAATTACCTTAGTAGCCATTGTCTAGTCAGTGACTTTCCGACTCCATGTAGATATACTGAGTCTTTCCATGCACATCATTTAAATGAACATTTTCCATGCAGCTTGAAATTCATCCAATGGGAGAAGCAATCTTGTCCAACCAATCGATGAGGACGCAGTGTATCCTAAGGGAAGGTTATGGCTATAAAAGGGACTTCTTTAAGCCACCAGGGTGGATAAAGGTTGATGGATGCTGATGGATGGATCCAGTCTAAGCTCTTTGGAGCTGACTAGAGGATCAGGATATCTTATGGCTTCAATCTAGGGACCCCAGTTCTGGTTGGAGACCATATCCACAGCCTAGGGATTTCGACTCCGGCTGCCAGGATTGTAACATCAAACCAGGACCACCTAAGGAGGACACTCAGGTTGGGACAGTTCAGTCACCTGTTACAGACTTTGCAGACCTCACACAGCTTCCTGAATCTGGCATTATTCCTTTCTCGGTGGGTGCCCGCCAAAAGCGGGGTGCTGCTGGACTGGAGTAAGGGCGGCTTTGCACGTTGCGACATTGCACGTGCGATGTCGATGGGGTCAAATCGAAAGTGACGCACATCCGGCGTCGCAGTCGATATCGCAACGTGTAAAACCTTTTTGATACGATGAACGAGCGCAAAAGCGTCATTATCGTATCATCGCTGCAGCCTCCGACATTTCCAT
Source organism: Anomaloglossus baeobatrachus (assembly GCF_048569485.1). Classification (NCBI taxonomy): domain Eukaryota; kingdom Metazoa; phylum Chordata; class Amphibia; order Anura; family Aromobatidae; genus Anomaloglossus; species Anomaloglossus baeobatrachus. The sequence goes on along the minus strand of NC_134359.1, from coordinate 116,398,851 downwards.
AATGCCGGTGCAGCGACAGGTGCGATGTTGTTCCTCGCTCCTGCGGCAGCGCACATCGCTGTGTGTGAAGCCGCAGGAGCGAGGAACTTCACCTTACCTGCCGCCGGCTGCAATGAGGACGGAGGTGGGCGGGATGTTTACATCCTGCTCATCTCCGCCCCTCCACTTCAATTGGCCGCCTGCCGTGTGACGTCGCTGTGACGCCGCACGACCCTCCCCCTTAGGAAGGAGGCAGGTCGCCGGCCAGAGGGACGTCGCACGGCAGGTATGTGCGTGTGAAACTGCCGTAGCGATAATAATCGCTACGGCAGCTTTCACGAGATATTGCACGTGCGACGGGGGCGGGACTATCGCTGCAGCATCGGTAACACATTGTTACCGATGTCGCAGCGTGCAAAGCCCGCCTAAGCGGCCCTGGAAGCTATGAGGCATGGACATTCTAAATCCCTGGTGAGCCAGCGGAAGGGTGAGACTCTGTTGCCTGTTACATTTGTGTTTTGCTGGTTATGTGTTATGTGCCGTTAATTGTTTGGGGATCCAATAAAGTCTAATTATTGTGGTTCCCTCACCCTGTGTTGTCTGAGTAGTGTTACGCCCACGGTTAAGGAGGCCGGCGTTCAGTTGGGATGAGCCCTGAGCTACGCTGTCTTTCTAAAGGCGGCGGGTTTTAGTGGACGAGAGTACCCACTGAGCCCCATGTCTCCACAGAGACATATTGCTTTAAGTTTCCTGTCTTGATGCTTTGATGTCTACCTTGGTCTACCAGTGTTTGCCTTTAACAACCTTCCCATGTTGTTGGTATTTGGTCCAGATTTTAGACACAGCTGACTGTGAACAACTAACATCTTTTGCAACATTGTGTGATGATTTACCCTGTTTTAAGAGTTTGATAAACCTCTCCTTTGTTTCAATTGACATCTCTCGTGTTGGAGCCACGATTTATGTCAGTCCACTTGGTGCAACAGCTCTCCAAGGTGTGATCACTCCTTTTTAGATGCAGACTAACGAACAGATCTTATTTGATGCAGATGTTAGTTTTGGAAATGAAAATTTTCAGAGTGATTCCATAATTTTTTCCTCATAATTGAGTGATTCCATATTTCTTCCCCCTTCTTTGGTCTTGAAATAACTGTTACTGGCTAGCACATTATGTTTTCATGATTTTTTTAGTGTTTCTTAAAGCCAGAAAGTTGCCATTTGAAATGACTTTAGTTTTGTGCTATGTCTGTGATCTGCTTTTTTTAAACAAAAGTAAACAACTGAATGAGCATCCTCAGAGTCAGGTGAGTCCATAATTTTTGCCAGGGGTTGTAGTAGTTAATGTGTGTCCCACTCAGCCAAATGTCCTTCACCCTGATGCTCATTTTCCCTTGCTTCTTTCGGAGATCTTCCGAAAAAGTGCTTGAGTTTTCCATTGACTTCCATTATACTTGGTACAGGAGTCAAGCCTGTCCAAGCATCCAACTGCTGGTTACGAGTATCGAGCACACAAGCATGGTAGTTCACGCTCATCACTAATCACCTCCTCACTGCAGGTTTCATGTCACTCACTTGTGGCGCCCTGGACAAGCCAGGGGCCACAGACAACAACACCAACACACCCCACACTCCCGGTCAGGCACACCGAAGTCAGACACAAACCCTTGTTGCCTTCCTCCAGAGGCTGATGTTCACACCAGGGGGGTGGGCCAGGCGGTTGGCCCCACCCACCGAGGAGTTCACAGTCCTGGAGGCGGGAAAAGTAAGGAGATGAGTTGAGGAGAGAGGACAGATCAGTGAGAGAGTTGAAAGTGGTAGGAGGGAAGTGGCAGTAGAGAAGCCTGAAGTTGGTCCGGGTGTGTGGCCCGGACGGATCAGCAAGGTTGGCAGACGGTGGTGACCGTCTGCAGGAGTGGCCTATCGGAGTCTACTGTAAGGACCGTGGACGGGCGGTAGCCCGGCGGTATCGGACCGGTACACGAAGAGAAGTCAGCACCATCCGGCAGGGGCTTGCGGACCCCGGCAAGGCTAGGAGTCACCAAATGAATTTGCCAAATCCGTCAGCGAAGGGAACCTCCTGAGTTTCCCAGCAGCCAAGTCCCGACAGAAGGCAACAGTCCAACCGTTAGAGGGAAACACAGCCACCGCCAAGGCTACCGTTCCCAGGGCCAGAGCCTGCGGGCAAAAGGGGCTCCTCCAGCCCATATCCAAGCTGGGAAGCGGGTTACCGGTGGGAACCCATTGGAACCGTTTACAGTACATAGGTGCAGGGAAAGGCAGTCACCATCAACCTGCCGGGAGAAACAACACCGCAGCCGTCTGTGGGACCCGTCCATCCAGCCGTGTGTTTTACCGAGAACTGTGTCCTCATCATTGGCTGAGTGAGTACCACCGTGCCGTGCGGCACAGCGCTGCCCCTGCGACCCTGCACCTCACCAGGCCCCGTAACCCGCCTGCCATTCATCCCTACCCCATCACCGGGCCCCGGGACAACCAACCCTCTACCCACGGAGGGGAGAACTAACATCAAAGCTGCTCCCTGTCACCGCTCCCGGGATCCCCTTCTAGAGCAGCGGTGGTGTCACCAATATCACCACAACCGTGGGTGGCGTCACGGACAATATCCAATCCCCACAATCAAAAATCCTTTTCACTCACGGGCGAGGAGCGCCGCTCGAGTCCCCGGGATCCGGCCCACTGCTCGAGCCACCACCGATCAACCGCAGCCGATGCAGCAGCAGTAGCCGGACCCGAGCAGTGGGAGAACGCAGCGTCCCCTCCTCCGCCCGCGACACACTTCTTCAGGGGGGCATGGCTACACTGCTCGTCATAGCATCTATATCTGATCTGTCTTTGACTAATTGGTCAGGTAGACCAATCACAGCGGTTTTCTGGTGCATGCTCACTGAGGTCCTCGGTCGCCACAGACTCCTCTGTACGCATCCGCATGCACAAAGAACACTGAAACAAGCTGCCTAGTGTGCACAGTTGAAATTATGAGAAACAACAGAGTAGAATGAGGGGAACAGAGGAGTACAATGATTATGCGCATGTGAATATATTATGCTGCCAAGAGCATGGATCCATTTATATAAACCTGTGCATTAAGAAAAAATAGTGACCATGATTATGTCAGTGATGACTTAGTTGTGAGTTGACATTAGATACAGTAAACAGTAAGTCTTCTGGAAAAATGCTGGAATATCTCATTGACTTCCATCATACTCGGTATATCAGTCGAGCCCGTTCAAATATCTGATTGCTCATTTCGAGTACCAACCACCCAAGTATGGCATACATTTATACAATGTGTATACATAGCAAAAACAGCATAATATGTGCAATAAAATTAAACAGGTCCAACGCTCACCTATGCAAACAGTTCAAAGGTACAAATGATGGAGGGGAGATATTTTCAAGCCTCTAATAGCATGATTAGAGAACTAAAGGGGGCTTTACACGCTGCGACATCGCTAATGCGGAGTCGGTGGGGTCATGGAATTTGTGACGCACATCCGGCCGCATTAGCGATGCCGTTGCGTGTGACACCGATAAGCGATTTTGCATCGTTGCAAAAACGTGCAAACTCGCTAATCGGCGACATGGGGGTAATTTCTTAAAAATCGTTACTGCAGCAGTAACGAAGTTGTTCCTCGTTCCTGCGGCAGCACACTTCGCTGCGTGTGACGCCGCAGGAACGAGGAAGCTCCTCTTACCTGCCTCCCGGCTGCTATGTGGAAGGAAGGAGGTGGGCGGGATGTTACGTCCCGCTCATCTCCGCCCCTCCGCTACGATTGGGCGGCGGTTCAGTGACACTTCAGTGACGTCGCTGTGACGCCGCACGGACCGCCCCCTTAGAAAGGAGGCGGTTCGCCGGTCACAGCGACGTCGCCAGACAGGTAAGTATGTGTGACGGCTCTGGGCGATGTTGAGCGGCACGGGCAGCGATATGCCCGTGTCGCGCAACAGATGGGGGCGGATACCCACACTAGCGATATCGGGACCGATATCGCAGTGTGTAAAGCCCGCTTAAGTCTTATTGCCCATTCTATTTTTGCATCAAACATGCCAAAAACCTCACAAACCACCACATGATTTCATGATTTCATAATCTTAATATACAACCCAAGTTGACACAGCTAAGGCGGGCTTTGCACACTACGACATCGCAGGTGCGATGTCGGTGGGGTCAAATTGAAAGTGACGCACATCCGGCATCGCATGCGACATCGTAGTGTGTAAAGCCTAGATGATACGATTAACGAGCGCAAAATCGTCGTAATCGTATCATCGGTGCAGCGTCGGCGTAATCCATAATTATGCTGACGCGACAGTCCGATGTTGTTCCTCGCTCCTGCGGCAGCACACATCGCTGTGTGTGAAGTCGCAGGAGCGAGGAACATCTCCTACCGGCGTCACCGCGGCTTCCGTAGGATATGCGGAAGGAAGGAGGTGGGCGGGATGTTTACATCCTGCTGATCTCCGCCCCTCCGCCGCTATTGGCCGCCTGCCGTGTGATGTCGCTATGACGCCGCACGACCCGCCCACTTAGGAAGGAGGCGGGTCGCCGGCCAGAGCGACGGTCGCAGGGCAGGTGAGTGCATGTGAAGCTGGCGTAGCGATAATTTTCGCTACGCTAGCTATCACACGATATCGTACCTGCGACGGGGGCGGGGACTATAGCGTGCGACATCGCAGCATCGGCTTTCGATGTCGCAACGTGCAAAGCCCGCCTAAGTTCTGTTTTGCAGAATTGGTCACTGGTCATAGGGCATCTATTCCTTACTCTAAAGCAACATAAAACAGCACAATTTACAACTCCAAAAAATATATTTTACATTCATCAGTAAGAATTAAAAAAATATTAATGTCATATTACACAAATACAAAAAGACATGAAAAAAGTCCAAGAGCAACAAAACCATTACATATCTACATGGCTAATCCTAAAAAGCCTATACCTCCCATAATATTCACGGCTGGGGCAAGGGAGTGTACATAAATAAGGCCTCATCTGCAAAGATTATGAGAAAAAGAAATTTATGGTGTGATTAGGAACAAAATAAGACAATTCTTTCAGTAAATTAAAAGTTTTAAACATGTCACATATATCTTGAGTTTAGCAGTAAAGCAAATTCACTTATACTGGCCACAGGATTTCACATGAAGTAAGCAGCCTTGAGAGAAACCTCCCTTGTACTATTTTATCAGAAAAGAAACACTTCATGTAGATAAGTACCCATCTGGGGAACAGAAAACAACACTGTGTTCTTTCTGTATTATAATAGTTCTTTAGTTTGCATCTAGTATTGTAATTATAAGCCCATCTCATTCAGTTTCATTTGATTTTACTTCAACTTTGAGGTCGGGGCCACACGGGGCACTAGTGCAATCCTTGCATGACACTCGGCTCGCGCTGGCAGCTGAGCAGGAGCCGAGTGTCATGCGAGTGTCACTGCGACTGAGGTCCGATCCTTTTGGAAAAACTCCACTTCTGCACCACGTCCTCACCAATCACACATTAACATTTCCCATTGAACACCATATCACATATATAGCCATCAGCCTTTGTTAAGGCTAAAAGATTTTTTTTCAATTTGCCATCATGACAAGGTGGACTCTTGGTAGGGCCCTACTCTAAATTATTAAAAATCTCTTAAAGTATCCAATATTCTCTTTAGGCATGTTTTTATTTATTTTTCTTTTGCAGAATGTGTCACATACATTTTTTAAAAATGACCAATAATACCACATACAAGAGACAAATAATGCCACACCATGACGAGACCATATATTACAACCACATAGTGGACCGAATAATACCACATACAAGTGACAAATACAGTCACACTATGATCAGACCACATATTACCACCAAAAACTACAATTCTGATAGTTAATAAAAAAAACACAAAATTAATATTACCTTAAGTGTCATTATACACAAGAGCTCTGTACATAGTATACAGTGTAAAGTGTCAGTGTACAGGTAATACAGATATTACTGGTAACATTATACACAGGAGCCCTGTACATAGTATACAGTGTATAGTGTAAGTGTATAGGTAATACAGTGACTCACCAGTGACATACACAGAATATAGTGTAATACGTCACTGTATTACACTATACTCTGTGTTTACCTAACCATGTCATCTCTAGTGGAAATAATTCATCTTCACTTTTCTTCGTTATCCAGTGCAGACCACCATTTCTTCTTCCAACCAGGACTCATCTCTGCAGAAAATAACACACAGCTTTGTATAGCTGATCAATTCCAGAGCACATGCCCACTCTTTCCCTGATATCTCAACTACGCTACATGAAGAAAAAAAGCAACAATTTGTTGCCCTGCAGTTACAGAGACTCCACCCCATTGAAAACAGTATACTCAAAAAAATAAAATACATCACAGCAGTAATAATATCCTTTAATTAGCCCCTACAGTAATAATGTCCCACATCTTGGCCTCATGTCTCTCCATCCTGGCTCCATGTGTCTTCATCTTGGCTTCATGTCTTTCCATCCTGGCCCCATGACTCTCCAGACAGATCCCGTGTTTCTCTATCCTGGCACCTATATATCTGTTCCCCCATATTGCTTCTTTTCAGTACAAGCAAGAAAAAAAAAAGACGTTTCCTCTTACCTGGCCACAGTCCAGCACCGTACTCTTCCTACTTGAGCTATGCGGTGTCAAGAAGCTGGCGCATGGCAGTGACATTATACACCAGTGACATGTGTGCCGACATCAGCTGCCAGCCTCTGATTGGCTGGTTGCTGTTAACTATTGCAATGTAGGAATGTACTTCAACTGAATGTGTGTCCAATGACACATGTTTAATTGAATACCGAAACAAATCCTGCCCCTGGGGCCCAGTGAGCAGAAGCAGAGGAGGGAGGCCTGGACTTTCTTCTGCTCACTGGGCCCCATATACCATTAAGGGCTGTAATGCTCTTATCTCAGCCCTAGTTCCTTCTTTACTTTATCTAACTGCTTTATTTTATTTTAACTTACCTACAATGCATACTGGGATAGTCAAATGGGACTTCATCAAGGTGGAAGGGGCTGACGTCTATTTCATGGGCTGGGCTAGTTCCGTGCTCTAGTGAACATGCACAGTTGTCAATTATGATATATTTACAGTAGCAGCTCAAAGCTCATGGTTCGATATTCCTTTTCAATGCACAGTGACAGTGCTAACAGGACTGCAAGTGAGCGCACTGTCAGTGTGCATTATAATGGAGATAATACAGGGAGCAGGAAGAGCAGGGGACATGTCCTTCTTTCCTTTGAGTGTTGCTAAAAAAAAGTCAACTCATTAGGTGCCAACTTCTTTGCTATGTTCTCGACAATTACCAGATAGCATTAAAAAATAAAGTTTTATTCCACCCCTCAGCCACTATTGCATCCAGTGTCCAGTTCAACCTTAAAAAAAATGTAAAACATTTCATGAAAGTTCCTCCTTAATAAAGATTGTAAAAAAAAAAACTTGTCAATATTGACAAAAAAATGCATTCAACTCAAAAACCTTATTTAGAGAATGGGTTATTTTCTGATTATACGTTCTGTAAGGAAAAACAACAACAACAAAAGGCTCATTTGATATAAAATAACAGTAAAGGGGACCACTGAGTCCACAGAATGACCTAGCTACATGTCAGAAGGTTCCAAGTGCTGAGACTCCCAGTCTGAGGAGCAGCCAAATGGACACAGCTCTGAACAGGGCTTTCAGCTGTTTCAGCAGTCAATGGGGTCTTAGCAACTGGACACCCACCTATCAGAATATTTTAGGAAGTGTCATTGTTAGCTAGAAGTACAATACCCTTGTAATTGTAACTAATCACAACAACTACAAATATTGTTTGCTACATATAGTATGTTACTTTATCCACTTGTACAGAAACATACTGCACCTCATTTTCTCAATCCGTATGTGTTAGGTTGACCTAACGGTCACAGCTGTTACCAGTGATGTCCGAATGCAGAGAGGGTACCGGTGACTCCCCCCCCTCTGCTACTCCGTCTCAATGCGGACGCTGTTATACACATAAGACTGGAGATGTGCGGCTCCGAATAGAAAGTGTATTGATATTGTTTACATTACAAAGATATACAAAGTTGATTAGGGCGTAACTATGCAACATACATATTCATTAAAGGCGTGAATTACATATTCCCAGCAAAAGAAATTAACATAATGACTTATACTCCCATAACAAGATGTTTTTCAGTCGTCTCTAAGTCAAAACATTCTGCGTCCTTGAGGTTGGTCTCACAGTTTATTACGCAAATAAGGCTATGTGCACACAGTGCGTTTTTTTGACGCTGCGTTTTTGTGCGTTTTTGGCCGCTAAAAACGCACAAAAACGCACCTGCGTCGAAAAAACGCGGCAAAAAACGCACGCGTTTTGCCGCGATTTGGTGCGTTTTTTTGCTGCGTTTTGCTGCGTTTTTGCTCACTGCGTCCTTATGCGTTTTTTTATCAGTGAACAAAAAAAAAAGGTCTGATGTCATTTCCTTCTTCAATGTGTTCTTCATTCTCCACTAGTGTATGCAGAAGAGCAGACAGCTGCTGTCGAACTACAAGGCTCAGCATCCTCCTTCCAGGACTGTATGCAGGATTTCTTTGCCCCCCCCCCAAACAAAAAAAATGACGTGGGCTTCGCCATATTTTTGTATGCTAGCCGGGTACAGCAGGCAGGTACGGGCTGCCCCCAACCCCCAGCTGCCTATTTGTACCCGGATGGGAACCAAAAATATAGGGAAGCCCTTTTTTTTAAAATTATTTCATGAATTTCATGAAATAATTAAAAAAAAAAATGACGTGAGCTTCGCCCAATTTTTGAGTCCAGCCGGGTACAACTAGGCAGCAGGGGATTGGAATCCACAGTGCAGGGTGCCCATGCTTTCTGGGCACCCCCGCTGTGAATTGCAGTCCCGCAGCCACCACAGAAAATGGCGCTTTCATAGAAGCGCCATCTTCTGGCGCTGTATCCAACTCTTCCAGCTGCCCTGATGCCGGGTGGCTCGCCGGGTAATAATGGGGTTAGGGCTAGCTGTATAGCTGTCCCTAAGCCCGAAATTCATGGTGTCATGCCAATATTAGACATGGCCACCATGAATTTCTAGTAAAGATAAAAAAAAAACACAACACACAGAAAAATATTTTTATTAGAAATAAAACACAACACAATTAGTGACTCCATCTTTATTGAAATAAAGAACCCCCCCTCCGCAGTAATCCTGGGTCAGGGTCCCGCGCCGTCCAATCCGGATCCAATATCATCTGATCAGTTTGCTGGAAGGCAAAGCGATCAGATGATGTGTCAGGATCAAGTGCCTGAATCCCATCACACATCAGCTGATTGTATAAAAGCCGATTATACAATCAGCTGATGCATCGGTGCAAAAAAAAAAAAAAAAAATAATAATACTCACATGTGCTGATTACCGGCAGCTCCTGGAGCGATGGGGCGGGAGTCTGACCCCGTCCGATCGCTGCAGCAGCTGCCGGTAATCAGGGATGAAGTCTCCTGACGCATCCGCTGATACCGGCCGGGCGCCCGCGTCACCGCGATACTTACGATCACCTGATGTCCTGAGGGACAGATTTCGGGATAAAAAATATCCGGTGTCTGTGATCAAAAAAGCCTACAATAATAACAAGTCGCTTAAACAGGTTGATCTTATTGGGAAGATCAGAAATCCCGAGAATAAGGAGAAGAACATGGCCTTTTCCTCGAATTTCCTAATGACATATAGTGATGATAGTGGCAAAGTGAAAGATATCATTGCTAAACACTGGAAAATCCTGTTGAATGATCCATTCCTAAAGGAGACTTTACCTTTGAAACCGGGAATTACGTTCCGCAGGGCCTCGAGTCTGAGAAATCATTTGGCCCCCAGTAGACTCAAAAATAATAGTAATGATATGGTCATCTCTACCACCAAACCTTTGGGGGTGTTTAAGTGTTTGGCGAAGAACTGTCTTTGTTGTAATATTATCCAACATAGAAGGGTCTCTTTTGGGCTGTTTCCAGGGGGGACAGAATTCCCTATCAAAAGCCATATGACTTGCCAAACTGATTTTGTGATATACTTAATAGAATGTGAGTGCGAGAAAAGATATGTGGGCAGAACAACACAGCCCCTCCATAATAGACTGAACTCACATAGATACAACATTAAAATAGGTTTTTTGTTACATGGTCTCTCCAGACATGTAACTTTGACACATAAAGGTAAATCACGGTTGAGAATCACTCCCATTGAACAGATATCCCCCTTTGTCAATAATCGGGTGGAACTTTTGAACAAAAAAGAGACTTTTTGGATTTATAAACTTAATACTTTGAAACCACAAGGGTTAAATGAGGTGACTGATTTGTTTATGAAAGGTTAAAATATCATATCCTGCTATATAGTATCATTGTGGATTTTATGCTTTTATTGTGGTCTTATTTGTGTTGGAAGGTTTTAATTTTATATCCCGCTTTACAGTATCATTGTTGGTTTTATGCTTTTATTCAGTGTTTATTAAGTTTTGGGAGTTACATTATATTTTATTTTTTGAAAAATTTTTTATTTTCCCTTTTTTTTATATAATATTGTATCATGTTTATATGGTGTATATATATATATATATATATCGCTTACAGTTCATATACAATGTTTTTAACTTATTTGAAGGTGTTGGCATTCACCTGTGGACATTTGTCCTATTTATGATTACTGTTCTTTCCTGTTTCTATTGCACTATGCACTTTGTATTTATTTTTCTTGGCTATTCATGTTTTGACTCTTTCTTTTTCACTCGATCTTCACGTTTTTTGAAGTTATGTGTTTAATACCACACTGTTTTTTGCCCTTTTTTAACACGCTAGTTACATATTTTCCGCTTTTGCCCTGCGCACTATAATTTAGAATAATTTTGCGTTTTTCCTCATTCCTTGGACAGGCTCTTCTTCACCTTCTTCATTATTTTTCCTTAATTTTTGGTCTGAGCCAATGTCCGCAGAATATGAGCCTTCTATTGGTATCGAAGGCAGAGTTCATCATTTTTTTGGTTGCAGGGAGGGGGATAGGATTCCACCCGACCAACGCACCGATTGACATATGAGATTGAGACTTTAACACAGGGATATATAATCCATGTGCTCCCGTTTTTGTTTTGTGTTTTTCCCCTTTTTTTTCGATTTTTTCCCTTCAGCCTGTCTCATAGTATCATCATATTTCGATTATATTATACTGAACTGTATACATTGTTTTTAAAGAGTTTACCCATACAAGTACTATGTTCGGTTATTTTTTCCTTAAAAATACTGATTTTTGCCTTTTTTATATATACACACTGTGTCAGCCCTAGATTTATATACAAGGCTTTTAGAGATAGAGATTTATATACATATATATATGCCCGTCCCCCCTTTTTTTCTCTCGACATTTTCCCCCTCCTTTATGTTTTAAATTTTAATTTTTATTCCACTAGGTCCGCAATAAGGTTTTCTGATGAATAACCGGTAGATTATTCTCTGCACGGAGCTTGGAAGACTAACTGGCTCCCATCTCTTTTTCTCTGACATGCGCACTTTCTTTTTCCCACGCTTTGAACTTTCTTCACCTTGTCTTAACAAGCTCCGGACCTTTTCTGACATGCGCACTCACCTTTTTCCCACGCTCTGAACTTTCTTCACCCCGGCTTAGGTGTTTTACGTTGACTTACGTAGGATTTTCACGTAAACACTCGGAATTATACGGATCTTCTCACAGCTACACTTTCAGAGGTATTTCTTTCTATACTTGGTTTCAAAAGGTGTTTTCGGGACTCCTAAGGTGGAGACATGGTTTGCTCTCTTTGAGATGCAACCCCTTTGAGAAAAGAGTTAATATTCCCATGGGTTCTAGACCGCTTCATAGCGGCTTGGCAGTGCAGGGTTTTATTCCCGTATTTTATTTAAATACACAATAATTCACACATTTTTTCTTCTTTTTTCTTTTTATTGCATACCTTCATTTTATTTCATTTCTATTGGATAATATGATGATATTTCCATATGTAATTATGTATTTTTTTTGATCGTGATTTTCATTGTTATATGTGTTTTTGTGTTTTTTTGATGTGTCTTTCCCGCCGATTTTTTTGGAAGAGGCTGGGCTTTGACGTCATCATGACGGAATGTATATAGATTCTGCAGTCCTCATGGTTTAGCAGATTTGATGTACTTTTTTCCTGTGTGTCCTGAGGAAGGGAGCAGAGACTCCAGAAACGCGTCGACCTAAAGATGAAATAAAGGAACATTAACTCTCTATGTTCAGAGTGGTCACTGGCGCAGCCTTGCAAGCCCTACTTCACTATTCCCTGTGATCACCTGATGCGTCAGGTGACTGCATCAGGTGATCCATCGCCAGGTCCTGCATCCATCGGAGCTTTCCCGGCCGTCTGCACTCAGGCGGAGCGGGGGTGGCGATACCGTGAGAGGAGATGGGAGCGGGCATGGCACCGGGAGTCTGCAGACAGGTGAGTATAACTTTTTTTTTTTTTTCTACTGTTAACTTTTGTTTTCGCAGCCGCTTCCACCTCCTGCCTGTACATGGCGCCGCACGGCAGCATACATGCACAGGGCGGGAGGTGGGCGCGGCGGTGACGGTACCGGGAGGATTCACGCTTCTGTATATACTGACAGAAGGAATCCTCTTCCTGTACACGTCACTTTACTACCCACCTCCTGCGTTTATAGCTGCGTTTTTGGTCTTAGAAACGCACCAAAACGCAGCTATTTGCGTTTCTCATTGCGTCTTTCAACATCCCATTGCACTCAATGGATGAAAAGCGCAGTTAAAAACGCGGGAATAATTGACATGCTGCGTTTTTGTGGTCACCACAAAAACGCAGCTGAAAAAAAACGCTGTGTGGGTACAGCAAAAATGAAAACTCATAGACTTTGCTGGGGAAGCAAAGTCATGCAGTTTTGAGGCCAAAAACGCACCCGAAAAACGCGCAAAAACGCAGAGAAAAACGCACTGTGTGCACATAGCCTAAGTCTGGTTTGGTCTTGCCAGGGAGAATGAATTTCTATTCAGTCAGTGAAAAAGGTTAACTCTTTCCTCACAATCCCCCCTATTGGCGTGATTGATGGACAGGGGGCCATCGAGAAGCTGTGGACTATAGAGCGAGCAGGCTAGCCTCCAGATACTTTCTGAGCCGCGCATTGCTCAGGGAGTGTCGTCTCACATCCGTCACCCAGGACTGCCTGCATGCCTCTCGATAGGAGTCTCATCATGATACGCCAAGGTGATTTCTAGAGGAAAGAGTAGAGAAGAGAAAAAAAAGGCATATTAGTTATTTCATACGGGTGCTGAATAATCATTGTATCTACATTGCTTCAAGCAGCGGGAAAACAAAGCCATTAGCAACTTGAACACTACATAAGCAACTAGTAAACAGAGTAACACTTGGTTTCATTGACTGAAAGTCTATTGTAACAGCCTCCCCATTGAAACACTTCGTTTATTGGGACTCGTATGGCTAAGTATGGCATGGAAGAGGCTGTCACAGGTGCGTGTGTACATATCCAGCAATCTGTGATCTCAAGTTTTTCAGCTAACACTTCATGATGGGTCTCAAATGAATTCTGCCGTGGTGTAGAAGGCCCCAAAAAGGGAGTACACATAGAAATACTTATCAGCAGTATTAGGCCTTCTTGCAGTGGCTGGCATGGACCCATGTCGATTTCCCCTCAAGTTTGACGGAGGTTGGAGTGGTCAGCTGGACAGTAAAAGGCCCTTCGAATCGTGGCTCAAGGGTCTTTTTCACGTGCTTCTTTAGGTAGACCCGGTCACCAGGCTTTAGAGAGTGGGTTCCTGGAACGGCATCAGGCTCAGGTAGAAAAGAGTAGACCCTTTGGTGGGTTTCAGTTAGTCTCTTCTGCAGGGAAACAACATAAGGGTAAGTTCACACAGTGCGTTTTTCGCGGCGTTTTTGCGCAGTTTTCGGGTGCGTTTTTGCTCAGAAACCTGCATGACTTTGCTTCCCCAGCAAAGTCTATGAGTTTTCATTTTTGCTGTCTGCACACAGCGTTTTTTTTCAACTGCGTTTTTGTAGTGCCACAAAAACGCAGCATGTCAATTATTCCCGCGTTTTTCACTGCGCTTTTCATCCATTGAGTGCAATGGGATGTTGAAAGACGCAATGAGAAACGCAAATTGCAAATATAGCTGCGTTTTGGTGCGTTTCTAAGACCAAAAACGCAGCTATAAACGCAGGAGGTGGGTAGTAAAGTGACATGTACAGGAAGAGGATTCCTTCTGTCAGTAAACACAGAAGCGTGAATCCTCCCGGTACCGTCACCGCCTCGTCCACCTCCCGTCCTGTGCATGTCTGCTGCCGTGCGGCGCCTTGTCTGGGCGGGAGGTGGAAGCGGCAATCAAAAGTGAACAGTAAAAAAAAAAAAAATTATACTCACCTGTCTGCAGACTCCCGGTGCCATGCCCACCGGTGTGTGCAGTCTCCCCGGGTATGTATGCCTGCAGGATGCAGGACCTGGCGATGGATCACCTGATGCAGTCACCTGACGCATCAGCTGATCGTAAGTCTCGGGCTGACGCCAGCGGCCGGCTGGCTTCACCTATCAGCGGATGCGTCAGGAGACTTCATCCCTGATTACCGGCAGCTGCTGCAGCGATCGGACAGGATCAGACTCCCGCCCCATCGCTCCAGGAGCTGCCGGTAATCAGCACATAAGTGAGTATTTTTTTTTTTTTTTTTGCACCGATGCATCAGCTGATTGTATAAACGGCTTTTATACAATCAGCTGCTGTGTCATGTGATTCAGCCCCTAGAACCTGACACATCATCTGATCGCTTTGCCTTCCAGCAAACCGATCAGATGATATTGGATCCGGATTGGACGGCGCGGGACCCTTGACCCAGGATTACTGCGGAGGGGGGTTCTTTATTTCAATAAAGATGGAGTCACTAATTGTGTTGTGTTTTATTTCTAATAAAAATATTTTTCTGTGTTGTGTTTTTTTTTATCTTTACTAGAAATTCATGGTGGCCATGTCTAATATTGGCGTGACACCATGAATTTCGGGCTTAGGGCCAGCTATACAGCTAGCCCTAACCCCATTATTACCCAGCGAGCCACCCGGCATCAGGGCAGCTGGAAGAGTTGGATACAGCGCCAGAAGATGGCGCTTCTATGAAAGCGCCATTTTCTGGGGTGGCTGCGGGACTGCAATTCACAGCGGGGGTGCCCAGAAAGCATGGGCACCCTGCACTGTGGATTCCAATCCCCAGCTGCCTAGTTGTACCCGGCTGGACACAAAAATTAGGCGAAGCTCACGTAATTTTTTTTTTTAATTATTTCATGAAATTCATGAAATAATTAAAAAAAAAAGGGCTTCTCTATATTTTTGGTTCCCATCCGGGTACAAATAGGCAGCTGGGGGTTGGGAGCAGCCCGTACCTGCCTCCTGTACCTAGCATACAAAAATATGGCGAAGCCCACGTAATTTTTTTTTTTGGGGGGGGCAAAGAAATCCTGCATACAGTCCTGGAAGGAGGATGCTGATCCTTGTAGTTCGACAGCTGCTGTCTGCTCTCCTGCATACACTATTGGATGGAGGATGCTGAGCCTTGTAGTTCGACAGCTGCTGTCTGCTCTCCTGCATACACTATTGGATGGAGGATGCTGAGCCTTGTAGGTCTGCTTCCCCTGACTCTCCCTCCAGCATACAGTCCTGGATGGAGCATGCTGAGCCTTGTAGTTCTGCAGCTGATGTCTGCTCTCCTGCATGCACTATTGGATGGAGTATGCTGAGCCTTGTAGTTCTGCAGCTGTCTGCTCTCCTGCATACATTAGCGGAGAATGAAGAACATATTGAAGAAGGAAATGACATCAGACCTTTTTTTTTTGTTCACTGATAAAAAAACGCATAAAGACGCAGTGAGCAAAAACGCAGCAAAACGCAGCAAAAAACGCACCAAATCGCGGAAAAACGCGAGCGTTTTTTGCCGCGTTTTTTTGACGCGGGTCCGTTTTTGTGCGTTTTTTGCCGCAAAAAACGCACAAAAACGCAGCGTCAAAAAAACGCAGTGTGTGAACCTAGCCTAAGACGTTAGGCTATCACATTGCAGGTGTAACTCCTGCGGGAAGTAGCATCCTAATCTGGGTGCACTACTAAAGAGTATTGCAAAGGGTTAGAGCCTGTGCTTTCCCTGCGGGGTAGTCCTTATAGAGTAAAGAGCTATGGGAAGACATTCTGTCCATGGTCTACCAGTCTCCTCCACTGCCTTGGCTAGTTTGAGCTTTAGGCTGGAAACACATCTATGCGAGTAAAATCGGTCCGACTGGGCTGAAAAAAACTCGGCTGATTTTAGTTCACGTTAGGTGCGAGTGCAACGCAAGTGCGATGCTATTTCTGAATAAGTTAATGATTTTACTAGCGTGTGTAATGCGTGTGTAATGCGTGTGTAATGCGTATTTTTTACTATGTCATCTGCCATTCAGCGCTGCTACATGGCCGCTGACAGCAGACACAGACAGCCATGTAGCAGAGCTGAACGGCAGATGACAGCAGACACAGACAGAGCCGCACAATCAGAATGAACTCGGGTGAACTTAACCCAACTTCATTGTCATGCTGCGGCTCTGTCTGTGCCGCGTCCTGATTAGCGGTCACCAGTGAAGGGCTCACCGGTGACCACTAATCCCCCGAGTGACTGAAGTTAGCAGCCCTCTCTCATACTCACCGATCCCTGGCGCCGCCCTGCACGGCGTTCACACTGCTCCGGCGGCTTTTACTATTTTGAAAAAGCTGGCCGCTCATTAAACAATCTCGTATTCCCTGCTTTCCCCGCCCACAGGCGCCTATGATTGGTTGCAGTGAGACACGCCCCCACGCTGAGTGACAGGTGTCTCACTGCACCCAATCACAGCAGCCGGTGGGTGTGTCTATACTGTGCAGTGAAATAAATAAATTAATAATTTAAAAAAATGGCGTGCGGTCCCCCCCAATTTTAATACCAGCCAGATAAAGCCATACGGCTGAAGGCTGGTATTCTCAGGATGGGGAGCTCCACGTTATGGGGAGCCCCCCAGCCTAACAATATCAGCCAGCAGCCGCCCAGAATTGCCGCATACATTATATGCGACAGTTCTGGGACTGTACCCGGCTCTTCCCGATTTGCCCTGGTGCGTTGGCAAATCGGGGTAATAAGGAGTTAATGGCAGCCCACAGCTGCCACTAAATCCTAGATTAATCATGTCAGGCGTCTATGAGACACCCTCCATGATTAATCTGTAAGTTACAGTAAATAAACACACATACACACATGAAAAAATCCTTTATTAGAAATAAAAAACACAAACACATTCCCTCATTACCAATTTAATAAGCCCCAAAAAGCCCTCCATATCCGGCGTAATCCACGGACCTCCAGCGTCGCTTCAAGCTTTGCTGCATGGAGGTGACCGGAGCTGCAGAAGACACCGCCGCTCTGGTCACCTCCAAGCAGCAACTGAGGTGAGTAGCTGAGCTGTCACTGAGGTTAATCGCGGCCACCGCTGGATCCTCCAACAGTGACAGCGGGTAACCTCAGTGACAGCTCAGCCGATCGCGCTACTCACCTCAGTTGCTGCTTGGAGGTGACCGGAGCGGCGGTGTCTTCTGCAGCTCCTGTCACCTTCATGCTGGAAGCGACGCTGGAGGTCCCCATCCTGAGAATACCAGCCTTCAGCCGTATGGCTTTATCTGGCTGGTATTAAAATTGGGGGGGACCGCACGCCATTTTTTTTAATTATTTATTTATTTATTTCACTGCACAGTATAGACCCGCCCACCGGCTGCTGTGATTGGGTGCAGTGAGACACCTGTCACTCAGCGTGGGGGCGTGTCTCACTGCAACCAATCATAGGCACCTGTGGGCGGGGAAAGCAGGGAATACGAGATTGTTTAATGAGCGGCCGGCTTTTTCAAAATAGTAAAAGCCGCCGCAGCAGTGAGAAAGCCGTGCAGCGCCGCGCCGGAGATCGGGGAATGGTGAGTATGAGAGAGGAGGGGAAAATGACCGACAGACTGTGAGAGAGGGACAGAGATAGTGACGGACCGACAGAGAGAGAATAGAGACCGAGAGGGAGAGACCGACTGACAGAGAATAGTGATTGACAGACATTGGGAGACATCGCTCGTTTCCAGTGTTTTAGGAAACATGCGAGAAATGTATTTAGAAAATCGGATGTCACTAGGATGGTGTGAGTGCCGTCCTGTGACATCCGATTTTTTACACGCTCCCATAGACTTGCATTGGAGAAACTCGCAGTAGAAACTCGCAAAAAAGCAGCATGCTGCGATTTTTTTCTCAGTCCGATTCGGACTGAGAAAAAAATCGCAGATGAGAGCTGAATCATTCACTAACATGTGTCCGACTCCAATGCGAGATTTTCTCGCATTGCTCTACTGCGAGAAACTCGCAAGTGAGAAGCAGCCCTTAGAGTTCCATTTAACCTTTCCACTTTCCCTGATGACTGTGGGTGGTAAGGCGTGTGTAAGGCTGACTGAATGCCTAACAGGGCACAGGTGTTCTGGAACACTTGTCCAGTGAAATGAGTACCTGGGTCTGACTCTATGACTTCAGGGAGTCCAAACCGAGGCACCAGCTCACAGGCCAATTTCTTTGCTGTAATTCGGGCCGTGGCTGAGCTTACAGGATAGGCCTCTGGCCATCCTGAGAAGAGGTCTACACAGACAAGTACAAACTCGTAGATGCCATGTTTTGGCAACTGTATATAGTCTATTTGTACTCTTTGAAATGGGGCAAACGTCTTTGGCATGTGTCTTTGCGGGGTTTTAGTTAGCTGGCCTGGATTGTGTTGTTGACAGATATGACAAGCTTTTATTCTCTGGGAGGCGTATTGTCTGAAGCCGGGGGCTACCCAATATGGTTGCATCTGGTTCATGATTGAGTTTGTGCTACCGTGTGTGGGGTAGTGGAGTACTTTGAAAATGGCAGGGAACCAACTGCGTGGCAGGACGGGAAGTCCGTTTAGGCGCCAAATCCCCTCCACCTTTTCTGCCCCCTTGGCCCGCCATCCGGCCTTTTCTTCCTCAGAGGCGTTTTCTTGTGTCTTAACCCCTTCACCCCCGGCCACTAAAACACCCTAATGACCGGGCCATTTTTTGCAATTCTGACCAGTGTCACTTTGACAGGTTATAACTCTGGAACGCTTCAACAGATCCTGGCGATTCTGAGATTGTTTTTTCGTGACATATTGTACTTCCTGACAGTGGTAAATTTAGGCCAATATTTTTTGCGTTTATTTGTGAAAATTTAGGAAACTTTGCAAAAATTTTGAAAATTTCGCAATTTTCAAACTTTGAAAATGTATGCCTATAAATCTGAGAAATATGTCACACAAAATAGTTACTAAATAACATTTTCCACATGTCTACTTTACATCAGCGCAATTTTTGAAACAAATTTTTTTTTCGTTAGAAAGTTAGAAGGGGTCAAAGTTAATCAGCAATTTCTCATTTTTCCAACAAAATTTACGAAATAATTTTTTTTAGGGACCACATCACATTTGAGGTAACTTTGAGAGGCCGAGGTGACAGAAAATACCCAAAAGTGACCCCATTCTAAAATCTGCATCCCTCACTCTGCTCAAAACCACATCCAAGAAGTTTATTAACCCTTTAGGTGCTTCACAGCAACCAAAGCAATGTAGAAGGAAAAAATGAAAATTTTACTTTTTAACACAAAAATGTTACTTTAGCCATAAAATTTTAATTTTCACAAGGGAGAAAAGAGAAAGTGCACTCTACAATTTATTGTGCATTTTCTCCTGAGTACACTGATACCCCATATGTGGTAAAAATAAATTGTTTGGGCGCACGGCAGAGTTTGAAAGGGAAGGAGCGCCATTTGAATTTTTGAACACAAAATTAGCTGCACTCATTAGCAGACGCCATGTCGGGTTTGAAGACCCCCTGAGGTGCCTAAACAATTGAGCTACCCCACAAGTGACCCCATTTTGGAAACTAGAGCCCTCAAATAATTTTTTTAGATGTTTGGTGAGCACTTTGAACCTCTGGGGGCTTCACAGAAGTTTATAACGTTGAGCTGTGAAAAGAAAAAAAAAAAAATTTACCACAAAACTGTTGCTTCAACTAGGTAGCTTTTTTTCACAAGGGTATCAGGAAAAAATGCACCATAAAATGTATTGTGCATTTTCTCCTGAGTACGCAGATACCCCATATGTGGTTGAAATCAAATGTTTGGGCACACGGCAGGGCTCGGAAGGCAAGGAGCGCCATTTGAATTTTTGACTGCAAAATTAGCTGCACTCATTAGCGGACGCCATGTCGGGTTTGAAGACCCCCTGAGGTGCCTAAACAATGCAGCTACCCCACAAGTGACCCCATTTTGGAAACTAGAGCCCTCAAATAATTTTTCTAGATGTTTGGTGAGCACTTTGAACCCCTGGGGGCTTCACAGAAGTTTATAACGTTGAGCCGTGAAAAGAAAAAAAAATTTTTTTACCACAAAACTGTTGCTTCAACTAGGTAGCTTTTTTTCACAAAGGTATTAGGAAAAAATGCACCATAAAATGTATTGTGCATTTTCTCCTCAGTACGCAGATACCCCATATGTGGTGGAAATCAAATGTTTGGGCACACGGCAGGGCTCGGAAGGCAAGGAGCGCCATTTGAATTTTTGACTGCAAAATTAGCTGCACTCATTAGCGGACGCCATGTCGGGTTTGAAGACCCCCTGAGGTGCCTAAACAATGGAGCTACCTCACAAGTGACCCCATTTTGGAAACTAGAGCCCTCAAATAATTTTTCTAGATGTTTGGTGAGCACTTTGAACCCCTGGGGGTTTCACAGAAGTTTATAACATTGAGCCGTGAAAAGAAAAAAAATTTTTTTTACCACAAACTGTTGCTTCAACTAGGTAGCTTTTTTTTCACAAGGGTATCAGTAAAAAATGCACCATAAAATGTATTGTGCATTTTCTCCTGAGTACGCAGATACCTCATATGTGGTGGAAAGTAATTGTTTGTGCGCATGGCGGGGCTCAGAAGAGAAAGAGCACCATTTGACAGCAAAATTGGTTGGAATCATTAGCTGACGTAATGTTGCATTTGGAGACCCCCTGAGGTGCCTAAACAATAGAGCTCCCCCACAAGTGACCCCATTTTGGAAACTAGACGCCTCAAGGAATTTATCTAGATGCTTAGCGAGCCCCAAGGGGCTCCACACAAATTGATAATGTTGAGCCATGAATACAATTTTCTTTTTTTCACCACAAAACTGTTACTTGAACCACGTAGCTTTTTTTTTCACAAGGGTATCAGGAAAAAATGTACCATAAAACGTATTTTGCAATTTCTCCTGAGTACGACGATCTCTCATATGTGGTGGAAAGTAATTCTTTGGGCGCATGGCAGGGCTCAGAAGAGAAAGCGCACCATTTGACAGCAAAATTGGTTGGAATCATTAGCGGACGCCATGTCATGTTTGGAGACCCCCATGGTGCCTAAACAGTGGAGCTCCCTCACAAGTGACCCCATCCCCTCAAGGAAATTATCTAGATGTTTGGTGAGCCTCTTGCACCCCCAGGGGCTCCACAGAAGTTGATAACATTGAACCGTGACATTTTTTTTTTTTTTTTTTACCACAAACTTTTTGCATCAACCAGGTAGCTTTTTTTTTTTTTTACAAGGGTATCAGGAAAAACTGCACCATAAAACGTATTGTGCAATTTTTCCTGAGTACGCAGATACCTCATATGTGGTGGAAATAAATTGTTTGGGCACATGGTGGGGCTCAGAAGAGAACAAACGCCATTTGACTTTTCAAACGCACAGACGCGGTGCACTGATCGACCGCTGCAAGACGCACATTCGGATGGGATACAAAAAGCGTCGGTGATACGGAAAAAAAGAAAAAGTCACGCCAAAAATTCAGCAGGGATGCCAATCCGTTATGTGCATCCTGATCAGCGCTCGGCGGGACGCACGGACAGATGCGATACAAAAAGCGTCGCGGATACGGAAAAAAGTCACGCCAAAAATTGAGCAGGGATGCAGATTTGTTATGTGCATCCCTGATCAGCGCTTGGAGAGACGCACGGATGGATGCGATACAAAAAGCGTCGGGGATATGGAAAAAAGTCACGCCAAAAATTGAGCAGGGATGCCGATCCGTTATGTGCATCCCTGATCAGCGCTTGGCGAGACGCACGGACAGATGCAATACAAAACGCGTTGGGGATACGGAAAAAAAAAAGTCACGCCAAAAATTGACCACGGATGCAGATCCGTTATCTGCATCCGCGATCAGTGCTTGGCGTGATGCACGGACAAATGAGGTGTAAAAATGGACAGGATACAGGGAAAAAAAAAAAGTTATACTCACAGTACCCAGAGGAGTAGCAGACCCAGAGATGTGATCGGGCCAGTGAAGAAATTGGACGACCCGGTGAAGGCAGGTAAGAGGACGTCAAGGGGAGAAGGGAGGGGGAGAGGGGAGAGGGAGAGCAGAGGGGGGCGCGGGAGAGCAGAGGGGGTGCGGGAGAGCAGAGGGGGATACCGGAGAAGCAAAGAAGGAAGGAAGGAAGCAGAATAGAGATGACAGAGGAGGCAGGCAGATCGCAGGGGGAGCAGATCAGGATGTCAGGGGACAGATCGGGGCGTGGGGGGGCAGACCGCGGGGGGCAGGGGCCATAACGGGAGCGCGCATGGGCCATAACGGGAGCGCGCAGGGGCCATAACGGGAGCGCGTACGGGCTGCAAGGGGAGTGGAATACTCACCTGGAGCAGGCGCAGAAGCCGTGACATTAGCGGCGGCAGCGGTGGCGTGGTACCACAAGTACCAGCCACTCCACGCTGCAGACATGCTGGGGGAGGCTCCCCAGACCAGCACAGGCCTGGGGAGGGCGGCCACCTGCAGATCAGACCGCCCCACTGCAGACTGATTGGAGCGATTGCGCGTCATAGCACGATTGCTCCAATCAGTGCTGCAGGGGCTGGGGGCGGCATGTTTGAGATCCACCTATGATCTGCTGTAGCTGCTACGGCATCTCATGGCAGGATCTCATAGTATTGCACTAATTCGGGCATTATTTTTGCCGAAATCAGTGCGAATGATGTGGTTGGCGGTTCAGATTTGAACAGCCAATCACATCGATCGTCGATGGGGGTTGGCGATGCCACCCCCCTGGGGTCAAGCAAAGGTCCCCTGCTGTAAGAAACAGCAGGGGACATC
The DNA here is from genome assembly GCF_048569485.1 of Anomaloglossus baeobatrachus. Lineage (NCBI taxonomy): Eukaryota > Metazoa > Chordata > Amphibia > Anura > Aromobatidae > Anomaloglossus > Anomaloglossus baeobatrachus. The sequence goes on along the minus strand of NC_134359.1, from coordinate 116,375,600 downwards.
ATTTGAAAGCCGTTGCTATGGCCACGACAATCAAATGAACTTTAGGCAGTAAAATTACGTCCCTGGTCGTTAAGTCACGTTAAAATAGGACGTAATTTTACTGCCCGCGGTCGTGAAGGGGTTAAAGAGGTTCTGCATTTCTTCCTCCGTTGTTGACACTGTTTCCGTCTCCTTCAAAGGGAGTAAGGCTGCTTGTTTTGCTATTTGATCGGCCAAGCGATTTCCCCTTGCCTTGGGTGTTTGAGCCTTGGTGTGGGCAGCAACCTTTATGATTGCTAGCTGCTTTGGTATCAAGGCTACTTCCATTAGTTTCTTCACTGAGGCTCCATGCCTGATGGGATTTCCTGTTGCTGTGAGGAATCCTCTAGTCTGCCAGATAGTGCCAAAATCGTGCACAATGCCGTATGCATAGGCTGAGTCCGTGTAGATGTTCGCTGTTCGTTCTTCCAGAAACTCAATTGCCCAGATGAGAGCAAGAAGTTCTGCTTCTTGAGCAGATATGCGTGGAGGTAGCGGTTGTTTGGCTAGGACTGCATATAGAGTCACTACTGGAAATCCGGTGTGGAACTTGCCTGCTTCATTAGCGTATCTGCTACCATCCACAAAAAGTTCAAAGTCTGGATTTGTAAGCGGTGTTGCCTGAATATTGTGCAGGGGCTTTGCCTCATGTTCAATGAGTTCCTGACAATCATGATCAAATGGTGCGCTGGTACGTTTGTCACTCTCTTCTGTCCTCTCTTCTGTCCCCCCTTCTAAACTTGTGAAGATCAGCAGATCAGCAAGGTTTAGACTTGTAACTCGAGCAAATGAGATGTTTGGGGGTAGCAACAGCGTGCACTGAAGTCTGACCTGTCTTGCCATGGAGAGGTGTTTCAGCTGCACTTGATTGAGAACAGCATAGATGTAATGGCTGGTAAGGATGGTAGTCGGGAAATCGAGTGAGATTTCAGATGCTTTCTGCAGTATGTTTGAAACTGCTGTAACAGCACGGACACAGGTTGGTGCTGCTTTGGTGACGTTGTCAAGTTGAGAGGAGTAGTACCCGATTATGTGATGTTTGTCCGTCTTCTGGGTGAGTACTCCTACGGCAAATCCTTGAAGCCCTGCTACGAACAGATTAAAGGTGAGATCATAGTTTGGTAGTGCCAGAGCATCAATCACTAGTTCCTTGAGCTTTTGAAAGTTTTGTCGAGCTTCTTCTGTAAGGGAGAAAGGAACATTCTTTGTGCAATCATACAGCGGTTGCATGAGTAGTGACGCATTGGGAATCCACCGTCTGCATTTATCTCTGCTCGCTTTGCATCCTACTTCTGCCAGAAAGGTAAGAAGACTTATTGAAGCCGTTTTACATTCCTCTTCACTAGGGCAGCACAGTAGTAAATCATCCACTTACTGGTAGATGTACTGCGAGAGGTAGCGGGAGGGGGGATTGTCTCAGCTGCGGTGGCATAATTCCAGGCTTGACTGAAACTTTTACTGTGGGCACGGGAAGTGTGCCGAGGTCAGTTTTTGATGTGGACCAAAGTTTTGCAGGAACTTGTAGAAGTATTGGATCCGTGTTTACTTCACATGTAACATCAGATTCTGGTTGATCTTCTATCATCTGGAGAGTGCACAGGATTTCTTCTGGGATATCTTCTGGAATTTGCAGGATAGCAGATCCATCTTCATTGTAGACAATCTGAGCTTGCAGTCTTGAAAGTAGATCTGCTCCCACTAGGGCATCTCCACCCAGGGGGGACACTAAGAATTTAGACACGAACATGTGTGGTCCCAGTTTCACCTTCAGAGGATGTGTTATTGGGATTATCTGGGCTTGTCCATCAAATCCGGATACTACAGTAGCTTCAGATGAGATGGATCCTTCAGGCACCAGGTTCCTGGGGAGTACGGAGCGTGAGGCTCCTTAGTCCACCAAAGCTCTTATTTCCTTGTTGCCAATGTGAAGGGGGACGTGTGCAAATGGACCTCTGGCATTCCTATCCCGTGCTGCCGCAAGTCAGGCAGTCTTCCCCTCCTGACTCTCGGGTTGGTTTTGAGTGTCCCTCTTCTTCTTTCTACAGTCTCTGATCACATGTCCTCTGATCCCACAATAGTAGCAGGTCGGTGCCTTCCTTCTTGTACCTTCTGGCTGACCGTCCACTGCTGCTATGACAACTTTCTTGTTGCTCCTTTGCGTTGGTTTCTAAGCCACTTGCTTTGTTGACTAGAAGATCTATGTCTTCCATGTTTCTCCATTCTGGGCAGCAGGCTTTCAATCTTTCTGCCAGAGGTGCATGTATTCCATCCATGAAGGATCTTCCCATCAGGCGACGTATTGCACCCGCTTGTAAGTCCAGCCCTTCATCTGCGAATGACTGCATCAATCTCCCATTGTGCCCTTAGTTCTTTGCTCCTGGGCGCAGAAGAGATTGAGTCTTATCATGAAGTCTTGGCCCGATTCCACATTACAGGTATTGTCCGGAACATGTCCTGTCGGGTGGGCAGTGAGTTTGGCATACAGTTCGGGAGACATTTTAACTCTACACAAACCTTCCATATCCAACCAAGTGCTTCTGTAGGAGACCTGTATTTGGTTCAGGTAACATGAAAAACTGACTGGGTTTCTAGTCGGGTCTGGAGCATTTTGCAGGAAAGCCATCTGCTCGGCTGGAGTCCAGGGTACGTAGTCATCATACGTACGAGGAACTGCATCTCTGGGAGCATCTGGGTTTTGTGGATTAACAGGTGGTCTTATCAGGACTCTTCTTTCCACTACGGGATAAAGAGGAACTGGTGCTGTGGCTTGTAGCTTGTGCTGTGGGGCTCCACAGGCTAGGCATGTTTCACTCCAGTCCGGATTTTGTTGGCCACAGTTTGTGCAGGTCCATTCCGGGGATCCTGCTATTTTTGGAGTTGTTCCAGGAGTAGCTGACAGGTACGGAGGAGGCTGCTGTTGATCCTTATTAGCCTTCTTCCCAGCTTCTTCCCATGTGTCTGATTCTTCATGATATATCCAACCTTGATCGTGGGCTGTTTTTGCCATGTCAGAAAGAGTTCTGACTAGTTCAGTCCATGATTTATCTGCTATCACTCCTGCTCTAGTAGCTCTTATTGTGTCCCATTTGTTGCGGTCCAATTGATCCTTCCCCTTCAATCCAAATGTCTTAAAAACTTCCTTGGACTGACTGGCTGTTCTTTTGCCATGATAACACGTAATGAGATGTTGCAGGGTGCATCCAGCTCATCTGTCTTTTGATATTCCTTGCCCCATTCTTCATCTATCTTCTACAGCTTTTAGACCCTTGAACGTCCTTTGGACTAAACCTACCTATCCTGGAAGTACTCAGAGACTAAGGGGTGCTTCACACACAGCGAGATCGCTGCCGAGATCGCTGCTGAGTCACGCTTTTTGTGACGCAGCAGTGACCTCATTAGCGATCTCGCTGTGTGTGACACTGAGCAGCGATCTGGCCCCTGCTGCGAGATCGCTGCTCGTTACACACAGCCCTGGTTCGTTTTCTTCAAAGCCGCTCTCCTGCTGTGACACACAGATCGCTGTGTGTGACAGCAAGAGAGCGACAAATGAAGCGAGCAGGGAGCAGGAGCCGGCGTCTGACAGCTGAGGTAAGCTGTATCCAAGATAAACATCGGGTAACCAAGGTGGTTACCCGATATTTACCTTAGTTACCAGCCTCTGCAGCTCTCACGCTGCCTGTGCTGCCGGCTCCGGCTCTCTGCACATGTAGCTGCTGTACACATCGGGTTAATTAACTCGATGTGTACAGCAGCTAGGAGAGCAAGGAGCCAGCGCTCAATGTGCGCGGCTCCCTGCTCTCTGCACATGTAGCTGCATTACACATCGGGTTAATTAACCCGATGTGTACTGTAGCTAGGAGAGCAAGGAGCCAGCGCTCAGTGTGCGCGGCTCCCTGCTCCCTGCTCACACTGGTAACTAATGTAAACATCGGGTAACCATACCCGATGTTTACCTTAGTTACCAGTCTCCGCAGCTTCCAGACGGCGGCTCCGTGCAAGCGCAGCGTCGCTTGCACGTCGCTGCTGGCTGGGGGCTGTTCACTGGTCGCTGGTGAGATCTGCCTGTTTGACAGCTCACCAGCGACCATGTAGCGATGCAGCAGCGATCCTGACCAGGTGAGATCGCTGGTCGGATCGCTGCTGCATCGCTAAGTGTGAAGGGACCCTAACTCCTTTTGTATTCCTACCTAAGGTGAGGTCTAGAACCACCTTTCCTGGAAGTACCCAGAGACTGACTCTTGATCTGTATTCCTACTGAAAGGTGGTGTCCTAACTTCAGAGGGGGCTGAGAATGTTGAATGGCGCTGGGTTACCCTTCTTGTACCAAAGGTACACTCTATATCCGATGGCAATGGCAAACAGGGCTATTCCCACTAACACTAGGGCAGTGAATATCACATCCATTGGACAGAGCAGGTACACTATTACCTTTCAACACTCACTGATGTATGGGATCTATGACTACCAACAAGGACAACAGCACAGAAGCAAAGCGCAGGAGAGCAGACACGCGACACACGGAGAGGCAGAGAAACACAGAGAAACAAACAAACAAACAACCAAACAAGGCACAGAAAACATCAGCTGGCAAGGCTCTCTCTCTCAGAGTTCAGTAGAAACCCGCCAATAACCCAGTATCTACTCACAGTGTACCTCTTGCGCATTGAGGAGAGGGGAGATCAGATGTGGGGAGCATAAAGAGAAGAATAAGGTTCAACTCTTACCTGGCCAGGTGTTTCTGGTCCCCACGTCTGGTCACCTCCTCCTCTGCTTGGCAAGACAGTCCACTGCGTCCTGGGATTACACGGTTCCCTGCTTTTCGGGCGCCAGATAATGTTAGGTTGACCTAACGGTCACAGCTGTTGCCAGCGATGTCCGAATGCAGAGAGGGTACCGGTGACCCCCTCCTCTGCTACTCTGTCTCAATGAAAACAAGCGGACGCTGTTATACACATAAGACTGGAGATGTGCGGCTCCGAATAGAAAGTGTATTGATATTGTTTACATTACAAAGTTATACAAAGTTGATTAGGGCGTAACTATGCAACATACATATTCATTAAAGGCGTGAATTACATATTCCCAGCAAGAGAAATTAACATAATGACTTATACTCCCATAACAAGATGTTTTTCAGTCGTCTCTAAGTCAAAACATTCTGCGTCCTTGAGGTTGGTCTCACAGTTTATTACGCAAATAAGTCTGGTTTGGTCTTGCCAGGGAGAATGAATTTCTATTATTTTCTAAGTCAGTGAAAAAGGTTAACTCTTTCCTCACATATGTCATGTTACTAAGATGTGAGAACTGAGAAGACTTCTGAAATTGGAGGTATACTTTTACTTTGAATTCCATGTTGTTTCAGCTCTATGATGCCAGAGTCCCTCACCAAAAGGCAGGATCTGGCTGTTTTAGGCCTCTTTCACACATCCGTGAAAACCACACACGTTTTTCTCACGGACGTGAAAAAGGTGCGTCTTGCCCTCCGTGTGCCGTGATTTTGGCACATGTATGTCCTCTGTGCTATCCGAGATAAGACACGAAGAACAGGAACTTTCTACTCACCTGTCCCTGGTGTTGCTGTCCGTGGTGCTGATCTACGGTCTCCGGCCCTGCTGACTCCCCACTGCTGCTGCTTCCGGTCCTCTGTGCCGTGCATATGTGATGAGCATAATGAGCGGGGGTCGGAAGCAAGTGCCGGCAGTGGCAGAGACAGCAGCGCTGAAGACAGGTGAGTATAGAAATAGAAATTAATTTTATTTCACAGACACGTGTGTTTTCTCCGGTACGTGTCACACTGATGTCAATCGGATCACATCCATGCGGTCTGTGTGACACTCGTGCTGCTGGAGAAAACGGACATGTCTACGTGTGGACCACATGGACACACGGACACATGTCTATGGCAAAACATGTATGTGTGCAAACCCATTGATTTTAATGGGTCTACGTGTGCCCGTGTCTCCAGTACCTGTGAAAACGGACATCACATGTACCGGAGACACGGATGTGTGAAGGAGGCCTTAGTCACATTTTTTATGAATATAATTATGTTGACACTTGGAAACGTTTCTGCATCCATCTGGGGGTGGAGAGGTGATGGGGACATGATGACCTCCATGACAGCCAGGTTATTTCTGTAGTTTTTCCATATTTCTTTTGTGGCGCCCCTGACCCGGTCAGGCACCACTGAGTACTGCACCCATGCTGGGACAGTACTTCCAGGTAATCCTGAGGGCCAGAATGAGGTGTGTACGGACAGACACATAGCAACCAGTTCTCCCACACCATTAGATGGGACCCTTGAGCAGTCCCTGGAGGGGTCTGGCGTTCAATTCTTGTCAAGGGGTGTAGTGGAGGGGCTGAGAGCTAAAGTGCAGAGGTTGTCAGGAAAGGAGTGGAGCGAGCCAGTCTGGCAGTGGTGAGTGCAGCCCCTGCGCGGTGTAGTGACAGTTGGTGGGGGAGAACGGTCAAATGGTCAGTCAGTCAGGCAGTCAGTCAGTACGAGGTTGCCGGTGACTAGGCACGCACAGGGAACAGGTCCCCAGAGCAGACTTCAGTTTTAACTACCTGCTAAACCTGCTGGTGAGGGGAACTACAAGTACCTCACCAACATTACAGAGTCCGAGCCTCAGCAGCAACGCAGGGACCCATAAGGGGACAGAGCTTGAAGCTGTCTCACCTGGTCCACGCTGCCGGCAATCGGTCCAAAAAGGGGAGAAAAGGCAGTTGCGACTCCCTGGATAGACCCCATGGTACTTCAAGTCAGGGGTCATCCGAACACAGAGTGCTAGGAAGGCGAGCCAACTAGTTACCTTCAGACTGGTCAGAAGGAGCCCTGGTTCTACCTGGTTAATCACAGCATCGCCCGGGTCAGCTCACCATAACACCTGAGTGAGTAAAAAGCAGTTAAAAAGACTTTTGGACTGAGCCTGAGTTATTCTGGGACCTGTTGTTCTACACACTTGAGCCCCTGGGGCCTGCCTCACTCACGGGAGGCCACACCATCTGACTGCAGACCCCATCAGCCCCAGAAGCTCATAAAATTTGCAGTGGCGGTCATCCAAGCCGTGAGTGGCATCACGACACTTACAAAATCTGACATACCTGTTTGCCATATACTGAAGAAGACCCTGTGGTGTCCCTGAAGCTGGATCGATGTCCCTGGGGCGACACACTTTCTCTTATTGTTTTTGTAGATTGGTAACAAAAATTATACAAACAAGACAATGAATTCAAAATTTGCTGATATTATTATAGAACAATTTTTAATGTATAAGCCATAAACCATATTAGTCTTTATTATAAACTATATGTTACACATTGATTTATATAAGTTTTTCTTCTAAGTAAAATGTTAGTATTTAGATCCTCATTATCCTCCCCTAAGTTGATCCCAGGTCCCTCACTAGGCATTGTACTCTCAACATGCCTAGGAGGGTGCATTTCAAAGGTCTTATCAGAGAGGGCACATTAAAAGGTGTTTATTTTCACATATTCACAGCCAGATGGAGGGACAAGTCCATTTGAAATGCAAATCAGATTAGTTTCATTCCAACCCTCCCCCTTCTGCCATGTGGGTGGTATTAGTAAGTAAATACCATTCAAGTAGATGAAAAGTTGGGAGATTCTACATATTGGAGCTTTGCAATCTTCACATATGGCAAATTTGTTACAGAAATTCCAGTGAGTGACCGTCAATTTCTAAACAACATGAATGGGTTGTTTCTGTAGCACATACTTGGGCTTTTGCAAGCCCCAATCAGATGAACAGAATAGTCATAGACATTTCTACAACAAAGCTGCCATATGGGGAAATCAGTGACATACCATCAATGGCGACAGACCACGAGGCCACTATGGAATATCATGACCATTGCACGTGTATCCAGCTCCAATCCTTATAGTCCATTCATGGGCACCAGGACCTGGCCACAGCAACAGATCCTCGCCCATCCAAGCTACAGCATTAACTGCCTCACCAAGTAAATGTTTGGCTTATTGTATCTCTCCTGGGATCAGCCCCCTGGAGAGGCAGAAGTATTCATCATACCCACTCCCTTAGGGGTGCTTCACACACAGGGAGATCGCTGCTGAGATCGCTGCTGAGTCACGTTTTTTGTGACGCAGCAGTGACCTCATTAGCGATCTCGCTGTGTGTGACACTGAGCAGCAATCTGGCCCCTGCTGTGAGATCGCTGCTCGTTACCCACAGCCCTGGTTAATTTTTTATTATTGCTCTCCCGCTGTGACGCACAGATCGCTGTGTGTGACAGCGAGAGAGCGACGAAATGAAGTGAGCAGAGAGCAGGAGCCGGCGTCTGACAGCTGCGGTAAGCTGTAACCAGGGTAAACATCGGGTAACCAAGGTGGTTACCCGATATTTACCTTTGTAACCAGCCTCCGCCGCTCTCACGCTGCCAGTGCTGGCTCCCTGCTCTCTGCACATGTAGCTGCAGTACACATCGGGTTAATTAACCCGATGTGTACTGTAGCTAGGAGTGCAGGGAGCCAGCGCTAAGCAGTGTGCGCGGCTCCCTGCTCTCTGCACATGTAGCGACGTTATGATCGCTGCTGCGTCGCTGTGTTTGACAGCTAAGCAGCGATCATAACAGCAACATACAAGGTCGCTGTTACGTCACAGAAAATGGTGACGTAACAGCGACGTCATTGTCGCTGTCGCTATGTGTGAACCCAGCTTTAGACATTTTATACATGAAGCTCAAAGTATGAAGATTCCAGAAGCCAAGTCTTTGGCCCTGTCTACCAAATTGTCTATTAGGAAAGCCCCCTGCAGGAAGGAAAAAAGAATCACAACCCCCCCATCAGATGCAGGACAATGAATTCTACTAATTACATTAGAGTCGATAGAATCTAACTAGGATGACACACTGTTACAACCCCTTCCCCATCCAAATTGTGTACCTTAAACTGACTAGGAAGCAATCTCTAATAAAAAAAAAAGCAAAAAAAAACAGAAAAAAACAATAATAAGATTGATGTAACCACTGCTCTGTGCTGGAAAAAGTTGACTAGTTTTCAGCTCCTCGCAAACATCATCCAGCTCATCGATAGCAGTCTCTCAGCCAAGAAAACTCCCAAACTGCATCATGTGAGCGCTATGACTTTTGTAACAATACAAAATGAAGTCCATCCATCCATTTAAAATCCAAGCAATAAACGTCCAGGCAAAATATTGGTGTCAACAAGTCGGCTCATCATTAGATCTATGAGTTCCAGCGCGACAAACTCGACAATGGAAGTGGCTCATATGCTTTGTAATACACAGACATCTATGCAAGCATTGTGCAATGCACTTTACACAGGTCTGGAATGGTGGCCCAAAAAAAGGCAAAGAAACCTCGACTTCAATATCATCATAAGAAGTATCCAATGAAGTTTGCAAAAAAGTATGAAAAGAGGACAGGAGAAGATTGGAAACGGGTGATTTGGATCAATAAAGGTGGTGTCACACACAGCGACGACGACAACGATGTCGCTGCTACGTCAACATTTTCTGTGACGTTGCAGCGACGTCCCGTCGCTGTCGCTGTGTGTGACATCCAGCAACGAGCTGGCCCATGCTGTGAGGTCGCCGCTCGTTGCTGAATGTCCTGCTTCATTTTTTCGTCGTCGCTCTCCCGCTGTGATGCACACATCGCTGTGTGTGAGAGCGAGAGAGCGACGAAATGAAGCAAGCAGGGAGCAGGAGGCGGCGTCTGGCAGCTGCGGAAAGCTGTAACCACTGTAAACATCGGGTAACCAAGAGAAGACCTTTCCCTGGTTACCCGATATTTACCTTCGTTACCAGCCTCCGCCGCTCTTGCTGCTAGTGCCGGCTCCTGCTCTGTGCACATGTAGCTGCAGTACGCATCGGGTAATTAACCCTATGTGTACTGTAGCTAGGAGAGCAAGGAGCCAGCGCTAAGCAGTGTGCGCGGCTCCCTGCTCTCTGCACTGTGACATGTAGCTGCAGTACACATCGGGTTAATTAACCCGATGTGTACTGTAGCTAGGAGAGCAAGGAGCCAGCGCTAAGCAGTGTGCGCGGCTCCCTGCTCTCTGCACTGTGACATGTAGCTGCAGTACACATCGGGTTAATTAACCCGATGTGTACTGTAGCTAGGAGAGCAAGGAGCCAGCGCTAAGCAGTGTGCACGGCTCCCTGCTCTCTGCACTGTGACATGTAGCTGCAGTACACATCGGGTTAATTAACCCGATGTGTACTGTAGCTAGGAGAGCAAGGAGCCAGCGCTAAGCAGTGTGTGCGGCTCCCTGCTCTCTGCACATGTAGCGACGTTATGATCGCTGCTGCGTCACTGTGTTTGACAGCTAAGCAGCGATCATAACAGCGACTTACAAGGTCGCTGTTACGTCACAGAAAATGGTGACGTAACAGCGATGTCGTCGCTGTCGCTATGTGTGAACCCAGCTTAAGACTAGAGTTAATAGACGAGGATCTGATGGGTGCAGATGCCCTTAATCGCCTTGCGACAGATGAGATGGACTTCAGGAAAATGGTGCCGGAGGTGGCGCATGTGCAGATTGAGATCTCAATCTGCACATGCGCCACCTCCAGCGCCAATTTCCTGAAGTCCATCACTGGCACCGTGAGCACACTCTCTTCTTCTAGCCCAGGGCCTGCAGCATCGCCCAGGCCATGCTGCCAGCTTCCTATGGCCCCGTTCCATCGCTCCGCACCCCCCTGGTAAGCTACATTTGCTTTATAAGATGCACTTCCATTTCCCCCTAAATTTTTGGGTAAAAAAGTACATATTATAATCCAAAAAATACTGTAATATATTTATTTAATAATGTGTGAACTTTGTACTGTGAAATCTGGTAACAAATGTATTTTAATAACTTGAATAAATAAGATGAACAAGTATGCCACACCACTTCAATAATGCTATTAATTATTATTTTTTTTAACCATCAAGCTGGGTTCTGTTCTTGAGACTGTGTAAAATTGCATCAGCCTTATCAATTAAATTATTTACAAAGCTAGATTTACAAAAACATTAATAAAAGACTCATTCACTTTTATGTCACAGAAAATTCTTTAAATTGCCAAAGGAGCAGATTTAACATTTTAATTGAAATATGGAACTCTATGAGATCAAGGACCTTGAAATATAACACATGGTATCTATAAAACTACAATATAGAACAACAATGAAAAGTACAGTAAGAGATCTAATCCATGAACTATGCTGTAAGTCACATTAGGTAAAACACTGCCCCATCTTTCCAGAGATTGTGTGTGGTATTGCAGTCCAACATTCACAGTCTAATTACAGACAGTAATATTCAGACCGGCTATGGGGCTCCTCATTTAGTAGAGATGAGCAAATTGTTTTTAAGCAAATCAAATTTGTGTTGAATATTTATACATTTGCTGAACCCGGTGAATTAAAAACAATTTGCAGATTGTTTTGTGCAAATTGCTTAATATAACTCCCACCATTTTACACATTGCAGAAGAATTAATCAGCAAAAGACTTATCATATGCAGCCTTCTGTATTATACCTTGCAGCTTGCACAATCAATCACGAGGAATTAACATATCATGTATAAAAGCTGGGGCAGGGAATTCAGCAGCCATTTTGTGGTGAATCTGGATAGTGAGAGGACATCATAACTCCCTGCATAGTCATGGAGGTAAGGAAACAATGACATAAAACACTAAAGATACTATACAAATATTGTGTAAGGAAAAGATAATAGTGGCATATACATTTTTTCAGGACAATTGAAGACTTTGGAGTGATTTCAGTTTGCATGAAATCAAATTTCCTGATAAAATTTGGCAAATTTGCCAAATTCAAAATTTTTCTATCATATATGTTTTTAATGCACATCAAGTGACCCACAGTCATTCTTACATTGTGGTCCGTACATAGTCTATAAATGTTGGATGTGTAAAACCTGACTGAACAGTGTCAGTTTTTGGAATTATGCCTACTTATACCACCCGAAAGCAAAAGTAAATAATGTTTATATAAATTTTAAGGTTTACTAAATCCATTCCTTTAACTGAAAAATACAAGGAAGCACTAAGTATAAAGACTAAATTTCTATGAATTATACATAAAGCTGCAAATGAAAGAAAGAAGGGGAATGAAGAATAAAATGTGTCAGCTCCGATCATCCTCCCACCAGCAGTCTAATTAAAAGTCCATCAAAGTCCGGGACGGCAGGTAGGAAGCAGATGTCGTGTTCACAGCTGACGGAAGGGGCTTGTCTACAAACTTTCTGTTTTGTGTGAATACATCTGTGAAAAACACCATGATGAGAATTATGTGCATGCAGCCTGTATGGTAGTCTAGATTACAGGGTTTGTTGGTTGGTGTACAGAATCTACTGGAGCATATCACAATTTCTACTGTTTTGTATGCAATTCTACAAAAAAAAAAAAAAAAAAATTGATCGCGTTTGAAACACTAAGCATTTAGAGGTACAGTAAAATGGTACATATAAGAGCATCTCAATAAATTAGAATATCATCAAAAAGTTAATTTATTTCAGTAAATCAATCCAAAAAGGGAAACACATATATTATATAGAGTCATTACAAACAGAGTGATCTATTTCAAGTGTTTATTTCTGTTAATGTTGATGATTACGGCTTACAGACAATGAAAACCCAAAAGTCATTATCTCAGAAAATTAGAATAATTACCACAAAACACCTGCAAAGGCTTCCTAAGCATTTAAAATGGTCCCTTAGTCTGGTTCAGTAGGCTACACAATCATGGGGAAGACTGCTGACTTGACAGATGTCCAGAAGGCAGTCATTGACACACTCCACAAAGAGGGTAAGCCAGAAAAGGTGATTGCTAAAAAAGATGGCTGTTCACAGAGTGCTGTATCCAAGCATATTAATGGAAGGTTGAGTGGAAATGGGGTAAAAAAAATGGTGCACAATAACCGGGATATCCACAGCCATGATAGGATTGTTAAGAAAAGGTCATTCAAAACTTTGAGGGAGATTCACAATGAGTGAACTGCTGCTGGAGTCAGTGCTTCAAAAGCCACCACACACAGACGTATCCAGGACATGGGCTACAGCTGTCACATTCCTTGTGTCAAGCCAATTATGACCAATAGACAATGCCAGAAGTGTCTTACCTGGGCCAAGAAGAAAAATAACTGGACTGTTGCTCAGTCGTCCAAAGTGTTTTTTTCAGATGAAAGTAAATTTTGCATTTCATTTGGAAATCACGGTCCCAGAGTCTGGAGGAAGAGTGGAGGCCACAATCCAAGCTGCATGAGGTCTAGTGTGAAGTTTCCACAATCAGTGATGGTTTGGGGAGCCATGTCATCTGCTGGTGTAGGTCCACTGTGTTTTATCAAGACCAAAGTCAGCACAGCCGTCTACCAGGAATTTTTAGAGCACTTCATGCTTCCCTCTGCCGACAAGCTTTTTGGAGATGGAAATGTCATTTTCCAGCAGGACTTGACACCTGTCCACACTGCCAAAAGTACCAACACCTGGTTTAATAACCACAGTATCACTGTGCTTGATTGGCCAGCAAACTTGCCAGACCTAAACCCCATCTATGGGGTATTGTCAAGAGGAAGATGAGATACACCAGACCCAACAATGCAGACGAGCTGAAGGCTGCTATCAAAGCAACCTGGGCTTTCATAACACCTCAGCAGTGTCACAGGCTGATCGCCTCCATGCCACGCCGCATTGATGCAGTAATTCATGCAATTGGAGCCCAGCCAAGTATTGAGTGTATTTACTGTACATACTTTTCAGTAGGCCAACATTTCTGACTTTTTTTTTCTAATTTTCTGAGATCATGACTTTTGGGTTTTCCTTGGCTATAAGCCATAATCATCAACATTAACAGAAATAAATACTTGAAATAGATCACTCTGTGTGTAATGACTGTATATAATATATGCGTTTCCCTTTTGTATTGAATTACTGAATTAAATTAACTTTTTGATGATATTCTAATTTATTGGGATACAGTTGTATATGGAGGTCATATCGTACTGTAAAGGCAACACACACATTGGATGAAAGTTGGCTGATCTAGCTGTCCATCTGGTGTTGCATATGGAGGCCTCCCAACTCTTTTCTGATGATGTTAATTGAGAGAAGGTAGCCACAGAAGCAGACAGACTATTGGAGTAACCTGTGTAACCACAGAGTAGTCCAAGTGGTAAGAGGGCCGACTTCTACCTCAAAAACAGATGGAGTTGTGCATTATGATGAGCTCTGGGACTACAAAGGACCCATGTACTGATCTTGCACATGTGTCCTCTTCTGTCTGTGTCCACTTCTGATAGGGCAGATGGACATTTAACCACCAATCCTTTTGTTTTTTGAGGAGGTTCCTGGCAATGACTCCTATCTCCACGTTGAAAACATATGAATGCTCGGCTGACAGCTATCTCATATGTATGTACAGCATAATTTGTACATCAGCATTAAGGCCCTGTTACACGCAACGACGTATCTAACGTATTCCGTGACGCACATCCAGCATCATTAGCGACGTCGTTGCGTGTGACACCAACGAATGGCCGTTAACGATCAAAAATTCTCACCTTATCGTTGATCGTTGACACGTCGTTTATTTTCAAATAATCGTTGATTGTTGCAGGACGGAGGTTGTTCGTCATTCCCGAGGCAGCACACATCGCTACGTGTGACACCTCGGGAACAACAAACTACATCTTACCTGCGTCCGCTGGCAATGAGGAAGGAAGGAGGTTGGCGGGATGTTATGGCCGCTCATCTCCGCCCCTCCGCTTCTACTGGGTGGCCACTTAGTGACGCCGCTGTTACGCCGCACGAACCGCCCCCTTTGAAAGGAGGCAGTTTGCCGGCAACAGCGACGTCGCTAGGCAGGTAAGTCCGTGTGACGGGTCCTAACGATTTTGTGCACCACGGGCAGTGATTTGCCCGTAATGCACAAACGATGGGGGCGGGTGCTTTCACCAGCGATATCGCTAGCGATATCGCTGCATGTAAAGCCCCCTTTAGCCCTAGGATGACAAGCTGGGATGCTGTATATAATATGGCAATGTGAATGTTTCCTTCATGATACCATTTTGGAGGTATACATGAGCTATTCTATTTTGCCGTCTAAACTACATCATGGTCATATAGATCGGTTGTTGTAGAAAAATATAAGGTTAGGTGTCTTTCACATGGAACATTCTTGGTTCCTTTTCAATACTGCTGAGTAGTTGTATTTAGATATTACAATTTAATGACCTTATCAAAAAGTTTTTTAACATGCCAGAAAATTTGTGGCCAAACCAAACTAAACTGATTGTTTAGAAATATTTACACCATCAGATGTTCATGAGTACATATTGTGGAGACACGGGGCTCAGTGGGTGCTCTCGTCCACTAAAACCCGCCGCCTTTAGAAAGACAGCGTGGCTCAGGGCTCATCCCAACTGAACGCCGGCCTCCTTAACCGTGGGCGTAACACTACTCAGACAACACAGGGTAAGGGAACCACAATAATTAGACTTTATTGGATCCCCAGACAATTAACGGCACATAACACATAACCAGCAAAACACACAAATGTAACAGGCAACAGAGTCTCACCCTTCCGCTGGCTCACCAGGGATTTAGAATGTCCTTGCCTCAGAGGTTCCAGGGCCGCTTACTCCAACCCAGCAGCACCCCGCTTTTGGCGGGCACCCACCGAGAAAGGAATAATGCCAGATTTAGGAAGCTGTCTGAGGTCTGCAAAGTCTGTAACAGGTGACTGAACTGTCCCAACCTGAGTGTCCTCCTTAGTTAGTCCTGGTTTGATGTTACAATCCTGGCAGCCGGAGTCGAAATCCCTAGGCTGTGGATATGGTCTCCAACCGGAACCGGAGTCCCTAGATTGAAGCCATAAGATATCCTGATCCTCTACTCAGCTCCTTAGAGCTTAGACTGGATCCATCAGCATCCATCAACAACCTGGTGGCTTAAAGAAGTCCCTTTTATAGCCACAGCCTTCCACTTAGATACACTGCGTCCTCATCGATTGGTTGGACAAGATCGCCTCTCCCATTGGATGAATCTCAAGCTGCATGGACAATGTTCATCCAAATGATGTCTACAGAAAGACTGATGGTATACATGTAGTCTGGGAGTCACCGACTAGACAATGGCTACTAAGGTGATCACATTAGCAATACACAACTACAATACAATGATTACTGGAAAAGTCTGGAGAACAATAGCTAAGCAAACATGACTTGGCACACATAAGAACAATAGTCTGGCTGAATGTTAAGAAACTTTAACCCATGAGAGTCCATGTCCTCACACATATACTCTTCAACAAAGAAACTACAACGCCAAGAAGAAAAACCCATGAAGTTATGCAAAACGATGATGTAGCACATGTCGATAAGATCTGTAAATTATCAGTGTCAAGCACAAAACTCATTCTGTGGACAGGCAAAAAGCCAGATTGAAAGTAGATCTTTTTAGCCATACGAAAACTCAAAAATTGTATTAAGTCTTGTGAGCTAATTGTGTGATACCTCCTGTTAGTCGATGTGCCAGTTTACAGAATGCTTGAACTGAAAGACCTTGGTTCATCACCCCAGTAGATCACAAGGTGCGTAGATCAATACGTAAGCTCTATTCAACATTGCATGTTCCAGTGGCTGGGAGAACAATGATGAACTGGATTGACAACAAGAGATGCGCAGGGGAGAACCTCTACACAGATAGATCTTCAAATTAGAAGAATGGCAAAAGTTATTCATTCTGTACTGCAATTGAAATTGGATGTCGCATAAATAACCTAAGTCGTCAAACAGTGTCTGCACAAACCGTCAGAAGGCATTTGCATGGCATTGCACTACAAGTAATACCAAAGTTTTCTCACATGAGGGAATATAAAACGTAGTGTCCAATGGTGTCAATGCCCCACTGCATACCCCATACGGTTAAATGGAAATGGCTATAAAAATTGAACGTATATACCCATACAAACTAAAAAAATAGCCAATACAAAATATGTGATTATGAAAGTTTATTAATGAATAAATTAAAAAACAAAGTAAAAAGCAATGAAAGTAGTGCGAAATGTACCACAAAACAGCCCGGCAAGGGACAATAGACAAAATATATTAAAACAATCTCAAGAAGATCACGAAAAAATGGGAATATGTACTCAAAAATATGTAATGTTTTAGAAAATATTATGCAAGAAGGAGTACAAACAGCATCAATATAAACCAATGGTCACAATATATGAGATATAGAGCATAAATAATAGTACACACCAAAATATAATATACATACATGCATATATACAGTCAGGGCCAGAAATATTTGGACAGTGACACAAGTTTTGTTATTTTAGCTGTTTACAAAAACATGTTCAGAAATACAATTATATATATATAATATGGGCTGAAAGTGCACACTCCCAGCTGCAATATGAGAGTTTTCACATCCAAATCAGAGAAAGGGTTTAGGAATCATAGCTCTGTAATGCATAGCCTCCTCTTTTTCAAGGGACCAAAAGTAATTGGACAAGGGACTCTAAGGGCTGCAATTAATTCTGAAGGCATCTCACTCGTTAACCTGTAATCAATGAAGTAGTTAAAAGGTCTGGGGTTGATTACAGGTGTGTGGTTTTGCATTTGGAAGCTGTTGCTGTGACCAGACAACATGCGGTCTAAGGAACTCTCAATTGAGGTGAAGCAGAACATCCTGAGGCTGAAAAAGAAGAAAAAATCCATCAGAGAGATAGCAGACATGCTTGGAGTAGCAAAATCAACAGTCGGGTACATTCTGAGAAAAAAGGAATTGACTGGTGAGCTTGGGAACTCAAAAAGGCCTGGGCGTCCACGGATGACAACAGTGGTGGATGATCGCCGCATACTTTCTTTGGTGAACATCATCAACTGAAGTCCAGAACACTCTCAGTGAAGTAGGTGTACCTGTCTCTAAGTCAACAGTAAAGAGAAGACTCCATGAAAGTAAATACAAAGGGTTCACATCTAGATGCAAACCATTCATCAATTCCAAAAATAGACAGGCCAGAGTTAAATTTGCTGAAAAACACCTCATGAAGCCAGCTCAGTTCTGGAAAAGTATTCTATGGACAGATGAGACAAAGATCAACCTGTACCAGAATGATGGGAAGAAAAAAGTTTGGAGAAGAAAGGGAACGGCACATGATCCAAGGCACACCACATCCTCTGTAAAACATGGTGGAGGCAACGTGATGGCATGGGCATGCATGTCTTTCAATGGCACTGGGTCACTTGTGTTTATTGATGACATAACAGCAGACAAGAGTAGCCGGATGAATTCTGAAGTGTACCGGGATATACTTTCAGCCCAGATTCAGCCAAATGCCGCAAAGTTGATCGGACGGCGCTTCATAGTACAGATGGACAATGACCCCAAGCATACAGCCAAAGCTACCCAGGAGTTCATGAGTGCAAAAAAGTGGAACATTCTGCAATGGCCAAGTCAATCACCAGATCTTAACCCAATTGAGCATGCATTTCACTTGCTCAAATCCAGATTTAAGACGGAAAGACCCACAAACAAGCAAGACCTGAAGGCTGCGGCTGTAAAGGCCTGGCAAAGCATTAAGAAGGAGGAAACCCAGCGTTTGGTGATGTCCATGGGTTCCAGACTTAAGGCAGTGATTGCCTCCAAAGGATTCGCAACAAAATATTGAAAATAAAAATATTTTGTTTGGGTTTGGTTTATTTGTCCAATTACTTTTGACCTCCTAAAATGTGGAGTGTTTGTAAAGAAATGTGTACAATTCCTACAATTTCTATCAGATATTTTTGTTCTAACCTTCAAATTAAACGTTACAATCTGCACTTGAATTCTGTTGTAGAGGTTTCATTTCAAATCCAATGTGGTGGCATGCAGAGCCCAACTCGCGAAAATTGTGTCACTGTCCAAATATTTCTGGACCTAACTGTATATATATATATATACCCCCGTATACGACAGAGGTCCAGCAACAGGTGTTACATTGTTCTCAAAAACTACGGTATATTGGTGCAGAGCAAAGAGTAATGGAGCCTAGAATGGAGGCCAATTCTGTTCAGTCATAAGTCCCGCTTTTGTTTTGGACATAATGATAGCTGGAGATTGATTTGAAGACCACGCTGGCAACTATATGAAAAGGGCTTCCTGAGGTAATGTTACAGTGTCCTAACCCTGGGATTATGGTGTGGAGTGGCATAATTTACAGTGGCCAGATACTTCTAATCTTCATTCCAGGTACAGCAACTCTTGGGCCGTACATTAATTTGGCTGTTGAAACAGCAGTATGGCCATTTCTCCAAAGTGTAACACAAGTAATTTTTCAACCCAAGATACCATGTTGTGCTAGTGCTACTGTCTGGGCTGCAAGCATCTCCAGACTTGTCTCCCATCGAGCAAATCTGGGGTGTCATTGATTGGCAATTGCAAAGATACGGTAGCTGCCAGCAGGAGACCTTGATGGTTTGCATTCCTAATTGCATTCAGTTTAGCAGACTATTCTTCAAGCAACTATTAATAATAACTTCACCGATAGTATACTAAGGTTTGCTAGTGTGGATCGTCCTGTGTGTGGTGCTCATACTTCATACTGAATAAATTGAGATGTTCCTATTTTATTATCATTTATATATCAGTAACATGTCTCTTGATTCTGTGAATTCCATAATTCCACAACTTTGCCTTCTTGGTGTTGCAATTTCAGTTTTGACAAGTCTACTATAGCAGCCTGCAAAGTCACACGAAGAATAATTAATGTTTTGATCAGTGCCATACATATTTGGAAGTTGTCAGCTTTAATGATGGACGATCCCGAATTGTAAAGATCGGGGATCCTACCGATCACATAGGGATCATTTACATGATTCCAATCACGAGCTTTCCTGGGAAGCTCGTGTTACAGATCAGATTCAGATCAGGTCCGGGGTCTGTAAAAAAAACCCCAAACACATTATTAAAAAACATTACTTACAGGTCACACGACGCGTCTTGCCGACTTTGTCACTCGGCCGCTTCTGCTTCCAAGTCCGATTATTGCTATGCCCCCAAGTTAAAAGACCTTCCATGATGGATGTCATAGCCATGTGTCCAGTCTGATGTAAATGTTGTACAGACATTGGCTTACAGACTGGTCACATGACTATAACGTCATCGAAGGTCCTCATTGTCACCCTGCTTCTTGCTCTGTCTTGCTCTGTACAGAGCAATATAGCAGAGCTGACAATGCTCTCTCTGCTTCTCAACTGTGTCTGCACAGAGCGATGAAGCAGAGCTGACATGGCTCTCCCTGTGAACTACATTGGGCTAAGAAGTTTTTTTATAACAAAGATGGAGTCTCTAAATGTTTTTTTTGTTTCATTTCTAATAAAAAAATTTTTTCTAAGTGTTGTGGTTTTTTTTTTACTGTTTATTAGAAATTCATGGTGGCCATGTCTAATTTGGCATGAGACCATGAATTTCGGGCTAAGTGCCATCTAAGAATACAAAGCTGGTATTAACCCCTTTATTACCCAGCGTGCCACCACCTTCAGGGCCGCTGGATGAGCCGGGTAAAGCACCTAGAAATGGTGCTAAGAAACAATGCACCATTTCCAGGGGCAGCTGTGGACTGTCGAGAATCCCAGCCCCCAGCTGCCTGGCTTTACCTGACTGGCGATCAAAATATGGCGAGAGCCCACGCAATTTTTTTTTTAATTCTTTTTTTAAATAAAAAAAAAGGGCTTCCCTGTATTTTGATTGCCAGCCAGTGTAAAGCCAGGTAGAAGGGGGTGGCAGCCCGTAACCATCCGCTTTATCTGCACTGAGAATATTATTTATCCTTATATAACTATAGATTGTACATACTATATACATATATACAGCTCTGGCAAAAATTAAAAGACCACTGCAAAATTTTCAGTTTTTCTGATTTTTCTCTTTATAGGTATATTTTGCAGTAAAATGTAAATTGTTGTTCTATGATATAAACTAACATTTTCAGAAAATAAATGCAATTTTTTTCCTTCGGAAATTCGGAGACATGCTGTCAGTAGTTTATAGAAAAAAATCACAGTTCAAATTGTACTCAAAAATATACCTATAAAGAGAAAAATCAGAAAAACTGAAAATTTTGCAATGGTCTCTTAATTTTTGCCAGAGCTGTATATATATATATATATATATATATATATATATATATATATATATATATACGGTAAATAAATATATAGATATATAAAAATGTATATATATATATATATATGTATATATATACAATATATAGTTGGTATAAAAATAAGTAGATAATTTAAAAAAAATGATGTAGCGCTCCACGGTATTTTTGATTCTCAGCACAGATAAGGCGGACGGCTACAGTCTCCCTGGCTTTACCTTGGCTGGCAATCAAAATACAGGGAAGGCCTTTTTTTTTTTTTTTTTTTTTTTTTTTTAAATAATTAAAAAAAAAATGCATGGGCTCCCCCCAAATTTTGATTGCCAGTCAGGTAACACCAGGCAGCCTGCAGCCGCCCCTAGAAATGGCGCTTTGTTTGTTAGTGCCATGTCCTGGCGCGTCCAGCGACCCTAAAGGCGGTGGCACGCTGGGTAATAAAGGGGTTAATACTAGCTTTGTATTCTCAGATGGTACTAAGCCCGAAATTCATGGTGTCATGGCCACCATGAATTTCTAATAAACAGTAAAAAAAAACACAACACATAGAAAAAAAGTTTTTATTAGAAATAAAACAAAAAAAATTTAGAGACTCCATCTTTATTATAAAAAACTCCTTAGTCCGACGTAGTTCACAGGGACAGCAATGCCAGCTTCATCACTCTGTTCAGATGTCCATGAATAAGAACTAACGACACTGCGTTCTGTCGAAACGTGTTGGATGAACTGTGCCTTGTGGATGCTGTCTATCCATTTTTAAAGCGATAAAAATAAAGGGAAGTTTTTAATTTATCTGCCTGTGATCCACTGGATTTTGTTACTTTGTATCTGCTATTATCCCCTTGTGCCTGGGATTTCCATGCAGGATCAGCTGGTCTACTCCTCAGACTTACACACCAGAGCGGTGAGCTGGAACACATTTCTTCTTGCTGTACAGATACAGTCTATACAAAATAAGAAACAGAGAGAGCATTGTCAGCTCTGCTACATCGCTCTGTAGAGAGCAAGAAGCAGGCTTACAGTGAGGACCTTCATGTGACCAGTCTGTAAGCCAATGTCTGTACAACATTTATACCAGACTGGTCACATGGCTATGATGTCACAGGAGGTCCTTTAACCTGAGGGCACAGCAATGGTCAGACTCGGAAGCAGAAGCGGCCGGGAGACAGAGTCTGCAGGACACGTCACGGGACCTGTAAGTATAATGACAATGTTTATTATTAACTATATTCTTTATTTTAGAGCCTCCACTGCCCCATCACATAACTCAATCGGTGATCGGACGCTAGATCATGTTATCTCGATCCCGATCTCGATCTTTACTAAACTGTTGTGAACACATTTTCAAGTTTGGGGCTCCCTCTTGTGGTCAGTGCTGGCAATGCAGTTATTGTGTGGAGCAAAAGCTTCACACCCGTGGAGGACTGGCAATCAGGGTCAGATTGGGCTATTTAACTGAGTAGTTTTCTCTGGTTACTTGCCGGTGGTCAATTGCGCCTGTGTGTTAAGGACATTCTGTAACTAGCTCTGCTCACTTCCAGAACTCCTCTCAGATAAGTGGTCTTTGTACCTCTGCTGTTGTTTTCCACTTTCTTGTTGCTTTCTCTGCTTTGATACTAATGCATGATTCCTATTTTGTCTGTGTGGAGTTCGTGGTGGAATGGGATGATTACCTGCTGGGTGTGTCTGTATACTTAACTCCATGATTCTGCAAGGTTTGTGTTTGTCATGCTTGGTATTAATTCAGTCCCTCATGTGTATTAGTGTTTTTGGATCCCAGTAACATCTGAGTGCTGGTACAGTGGGGGAGAGGTTGTGTGACCTCAGGATTTTTCCATATCAGAAGTGCTGGTATATATTAGGATTTTTACGGCTGCAGACAGTTGCTCTTTCCTATGCTTTCTTATAAAGATAGTTTGGGCCTCACGTTTGCTGAATCAGTCTTTTCTGGCTTTGTATTGTATTTTTTCTATATCACCATAGCCTTTACATGTGGGGGGCTATCTATCTATCTTTGGGGACTACTCTGAGGCAGATTAGCTTTCTTATATTTCTATCTGTGAGATTATTTAGTTCTCCGGCTTTGTCGAGGCGTCCAGGTCATCGTAGGCACGCCCCACCGCTACTGTTAGTTGTGTGTCAGGATTAGGTCTGCAGTACGTTAAGTTACCAGCCACTCTGTTACCTTTTTGGGATTCCACATTTTTTGATTCTCCTCGGTCCCTGAATCATAACACTAAGCGATCGGGCGAGGCTCCTGATCCCGACCATCGGGGGGGATCACCCATCACTAGACAGCTTAACATACTTTCTGCTCAAGGCCATCTCTCCTACCCTCTATCCTTGCATGTACATGCTCAGCTCAACCAATAGTGACTGTGCTCCTGTTTACTCCTCTGCTCATCCTGAGTGTCCTGGTTTATCCTGAGTCTCCTGATTCATGATTCATGAACCAGGAGGCTCAGGATGACCAGATCTCTGCGCCTGTGATGTTTCCTCCTCTGCTCATCCTGAGCCTCCTGGTTCATGAATCATGAACCAGGAGGCTCAGCCTGAACCAGGACGTTCAGAATGACCAGAGGCGGAAACATCGCAGGCACAGAGATCTGCTAATCCTGAGCCTCCTGTTCATGAATCATAAACCAGAAGTCCCAGGATGAACCAGGTGGCTCAGGATTAGCGGAGGAGGAAACATTGCGGGCACAGAGATCTGCTCACCCTCCCATCTAGGGGTCTTACCCCCAGAACCCCGCTTCTATTATAAACAACTCCATGCCCACGTGGACTTAGAAAAAAAAATGTTTATTCCATCTGGAAAACATTGGGCTGTATTTTGAACACGCCCCCCCATCATGTGACAAATTACGTCATACCTGGAAGGAGCCCGTACACTCTCATCTACCTTTATTTTTAGTGCACGATCTAGACGCACGCAGCCTTAGAAGTGAATGCGTGACCTGGAAGCAGTTTGCCGCCATGACACGGAGCTTCGGTGAGTCCTATCCCCCTATCCCTTAAACCAACATTTTTAATCACTGGCTTCTGGTTCCAATAAACTTATATGGGTACTGGATTCTGGACAGGAACAATTTTTTTTTTAAAAAATTTAGCAGGGACCCGCCGGTCCCGGTTATCTGCGAGACTGCCCATCTCTACTCTTTAGTTTTTTTACTCCCCTTATTTCTAGAGCCATAACTTTTTTATTTTTCGTTTGACATAGCCGTGTAAGGGCTTGCTTTTTTGGAACTGGTTGTACTATTGAATAGCACCATGCATTTTATAATGTGATGTACTGGAAAGAGGGGAAAAAATTCCAAATGTGACATGATAGCTAACTGTTTTTTCTTTTTTAAATTTACAGTGTTCATTTAATGGGAAAATGACCTGTAAATATAATTCTCCAAGTTAATACAATTACACAGATACCAAACATGCATTGTTTTTTGTTTATTTAAAGGGAATCTGTCAGCAAGTTTTTGCTACCTCATCTAAGAGCAGCATGATGTAGGCAAAGAGACCCTGAATTCAATGATGTATCACTTAAGCCTGCTTTACACGCTGCAATGTATCTTACAATGTGTCGGCGGGGTCACGTCGTAAGTGACGCACATCCGGCATTGTAAGTTACATTGCAGTGTGTGACAGGTACGTGCGATTGAACGGTAAAACGTTCATCGCACGCACATCGTTCATTTCTCTAGAATTGAACGTCAGGTGGTTCATGGTACCCGGGGTAGCACACATCGCAGTGTGTGACACCCCGAGAACGATGAATAGATCTTACCAGCGTCCTGCGGCTCCTGGCCCACAATGCGGAAGGAAGGAGGTGGGCGGGATGTTTACGTCCCGCTCAGCTCCGCCCCTCCGCTTCTATTGGCCGGCTGCCGCGTGACGTCGATATGACGCCGAACGTCCCTCCCACTCCAGGCAGTGGACGTTCGCCGCCCACATCGAGATCGTATGGAAGGTAAGTATGTGTGACGGGGGTTAATCGTTTGTGTGGCACATTCAACAAATTGAACGTGCCACACATACGATGGGGGCGTTGCAAATCGCATACGATATCGTATGCGAAATTGCAACGTGTAAAGCAGGCTTTAGATTACTGTGTGCAGCCGTTCTGACAAAGGGAAAGATTTTAGATTTTGCATGTAGCAGTGCTGGGGGAGCTGTCCCTGCCCACACCAGGCTTTCAGTGTACATTTCCATAGACAGAAACTGCTAATCACAGAAGAAGGCATAGTCGGACTATAACGCACACGCTGTTGAGACCCACTAATGATAAAGATAACAGGGTTAAGCTAACATTGCAAGTATACCAAAGCAGACATTGAGATTCGATACAAAGGGCTGAATTTTCTGTATTAACTCTTGCAGCATGCTGTCTTCAGGTTATATTGCAGAAACCTGCTGTTTACCAATTTAATTGATTTATTTTAGGTTTATTAATTTACTAATGCAGCAATACCAAATATGTGCATTTTTTTAAATAGTTTTTCTTTCTTAATTTTCAGTAATGGAAGGGGGGGGGATTTAAATTTTTATATCTATTTATTTTTAATTTTTTTTATTTAAGCATTTTTATTTTCTCGATGTATGTGTTAGGCCCCTTACCAACCTTGAACTTGCAATCATCTACTTGCTTGTGCTATGTACTGCAATGCCACAGCAAAAATCATGGTCTCCTGTGAACACTGAAACGGGCTGCTGGCTTTCACAGGTGTACTATATGGAGAGAAGGTATGCACATCAGTGACTATGTAAGGGGAATATATGAAAAGCAGAAACTGCTGTGTGAATACTGACATGAAAAATCCAATATCTATATGTAAGAATGAAAATATGAAAAATGGAATCTGCATTACTGCCATGAACATATGAATCAAGAGAAATTTAGTTATTGAATTGATCAATGCAACAGAGTCCCAACACTACGCCAAAGTATTTCTCTACGTTGGGGTCCCTAGCTAGTGTGTGTCCTCTCATGCAGTTAAAAAACTTACCGTGTATGGGAAGGTGAGACCCAGGCTATATATACGTATCATGTGGATTGGCAATAGGTGTGGGTGGGGCCGGGTTCACAAACGAAAGACTACAAATCAATCAAGACATAACGTCTGGAACATCATTCTGAGTCTGAACTGGGTGCAAAAACCTAAAAAATTACACTATATGGAGAGAAGGTATGCACACCAGTGACTATGTAAGGGGAATATATGAAAAGCAGAAACTGCTGTGTGAATACTGACATAAATAAATAATAATATATAGCCTGGGTCTCAGCTTCCCATACATGGTAAGTTTTTTAATTGCATGAGAGGACGCACACTAGCTAGGGACCCCAACATAGAGAAATACTTTGGCGTAGTGTTGGGGCACTGTTGCATTGATCAATTCAATAGCTAAATTTCTCTTTATTCACATGTTCATGGCAGTAATTGTACCGCCCCGCCGAGCCGCTCGGATCCGTGCTCGTACTGCGGGTGGTGGCTTGAGCCTCTCACAGACCCGGGAGTCACGTCGCTCTGCAAGGGAGTTGGTGCTACACGTTGGGATTTGGGGTGTTTGGATTTGAAGTGATAGTTCGTGACACCACCCACGGGTTGTGGTGATTGTAGACACCACCACTGCGGTGAAGGTGGGGGGGGAGTGGTGTAGTGGCGCAGCTAGGTGTTGACCCCTCCGTGGGTAGGGGATGTTGGTCCCGGGGTCTGGCGGGCTGGGGCCCGGGTGCAGGGTGTAGTGTTGCGGTGCAGCGCGGCGCGGTGCCTGATGGCACTGGTGTACTCACTCTGACACAGGACAATGGAGTCGCTGGTAAACAAAATGGAGTGATGAACGGGGCCCGCAGCCGGCTGTAGCTTTTCCCAGATTAAGTTGGTAATGTACGCTTTTCTCCTGCACCTCTGTATGTGAATCTTGACTCCTGTGCCTAGGCACCGGTAGTCCGCTCCCCGGCGTGTATCTGTCATAGGAGCTCGTTTGCCCGCAGACGCTGGCCCTTTGGATCTCTGGCCCTTGGCGGTGGCACTTATCCGGAATGGTTGGGCTGTTGTCTTCAATCGGGACTTAGGTGGGAATGAACCCCTGAGGTCCAGACCGCAATCAGTTAATTCGACTATGGTGGTGGCTTCTAGCCTAGTTCGGGGTCTGAGTACCCTGCCTGGTGCTCCGGTATCCAGTTGGCTCCCCGGTTCGTTTCCGGCGGGCCACTACCCTGTCCCGGTCCCTTACGGTTCCACCGGTCGTATTCCCAGTCTCCTGCAGGCGGCCACTACCATCTGCCTCCTTGCCAATGGCGACTGGGCTCCAACCCAGCCACCGGAGTATTCTTTGGCAGGCCTGAGCACAGGTCTGCTTCTGGACTTGAACTTGACTCCTTCCAGAGCCAGGGCTAGACTTCAACTCCTCTTCTCTGTTTTCCCGCCTCCAGGTTTGTGAACTCCTCGGTGGATGGAGGCAACCGCCTTGCTCCACCCCCCCTGGTTTGGACATCAAACCTGGAGGGTGGTGAAAAGGCTTTTAGTTTGACTGCTGTTACCTAACTGGGAAGGGGTGTGTAGTGTTGTTGTGTCTACCTGGGACGACCTGGATAGTCCAGGGCGTCACATAATGCAGATTCCTTTTTTTCATATTTTCATTCTTACATATAGCTATTGGATTTTTCATGTCAGTATTCACACAGCAGTTTCTGCTTTTCATATATTCCCCTTACATAGTCACTGGTGTGCATACCTTCTCTCCATATAGTGTAATTTGCTAGGTTTTTGCACCCAGTTCAGACTCAGAATGGTGTTCCAGATGGTATTTCTTGATTGATTCACAGGTGTACTGTCATGACAGGTACAAGGGTCTTCATCAGACTCTTGGCTGTAATTGCAACCCATCAACAACGAGCAATCACATCACAGGCATGCTAAAGGGCTCATAAAATTATATGCCCCCTACTGCAGGCGCACAGAGATTAACAGCAGCATTTAACAGGTTAAAAGCCGCAGGCAGAGCTCATCATCTGCCGGCAAAGATGTGGGCTTAGCTTTTGAACCTGCATCAAAGTCAGGGATCCAGTATATGACATACCATTATGTCATATGTCGGTAAGGGATTAAAATACATTTCTAAGTGGAACAAAATAAAAAAATAACCTTCAGGCTAGATTCATACACTGTATTATGCAGCAAATGTTTCATTATGTTGTTAAACATTACATTTTATTCTACCTCAGTGTTCCACTCAGGGAGTCTATGTTCCTTCTTTCAGGATGTGCCACATGAATAATGCCTAATAAAATGTAATACTTCTATATGTATTTTTGTATATTTCTGCACAGATTAGCGTGTATATGGTTTAATCTGAATCCAAAGAATAGGAGATAACTTCCCAGTCACTTAGGCCACTGAGACCCCAACAAATAGTGAGAACTGGGTGTCACGGCTGAGGTTAGAGACTATACAACAACACAAAGGAAGGGGGAAGGAATGCCTTATTGCTAGGGAAAGAGGGTAAGTGATGACCCCTGATAACAACCTGCAGCTCCCTCTCACTGCACTCACAGACCCTATACAGGTTCCACACCCGTCGCTGAGCTGGATACCTGAGGCCCTGTCTTACCCTGGCAAAAGGGCCATAAGTAAGGATGGTGGGTATGATCGCTAGTGTGACGCCCTGGCAAAACCAGGTAGTCACAGATGACTGTACCCCCCACCAAGGGAACAGGAATTGCCTCCTCCTTGGGAATTAACAACACACTTCCCACACATAGGAACACCAGCCACAAATCCTTGTCGCCCCCATGACAGCCAGGACACACCAGTGGGCGGGACCAGGCAGATAGGAACGCCCACCTAGGGGTCTTGAGGTGACACGGGGTGGGAACCAGTGAGTTGAGTTTCAGTTCAGTTTCAGTTCAGTTTCCAGGGGAGTTCAGTGGAGTTTGAGTCGGTGACACGAGCTGAAGTGAAGTGTGGTCAGAGTTGGAGCCCTTGGACCACGGGAGGACCGACTAGGTGGCAGACAGCATTGTAGGGCCACAGGCGACGGAGATCCGGTCGCGGGATACCTGAAGTGGACCGGGGAAGAGTTGTAGCCCGCCAGTACCGACGACGGGAATCCGATCCGGAGGCCGTGCACAGGCGGGGTACCTGGACCCTAGGACGAGGCAAGCTTCAAGCCCCTTGTTAATTGACCAGCGGGAAAAGGTACCAGGTCTTGTTCCCAAAGAGAGAAGCCCAGATAGAGCAGACCGGCAGCCCAACGCGGGGAACAGGGTGTCCGCCAAGAACCCATTAAAGTCCAATGGGTCAGCGTCTGCGGGCAACGGCTCCCTCTGCGTCCAAAGCTGCAAGTGAGCGGATTTCTCCTGTTCCAAGCGGGGTTAATCTATACACCACAAGACACAAGTGCAGGAGGAAGGGCCCCTACATTGCCAACCCGTGTGCGGGACCAGCACACCCCTCCAGATGCAACCGGCATCTGGCCTTGGTTTACAATACAGACTTGGTGTGAATTCTTCCTAATTGTGAGTACACCGGTGTCGTCCGGTCCAACCTGCCAACAGCGCCCCTGCCTTGTGTTACGCTCACCGAGGAGCGGCGATCGTCCGGAGGTGGACCCACTGGACCGTGCACCGGACTCCCCCGAGAAGGCGAACAGCAGCGAACCCCTATACAGGGACTGTGCGGCGCCTCCCCAGAAGGCCTAAATGCACGGCGGCCAGGAACCGGTAGCAGGAGCCTCTGTAGGGCCAGGTGTAGCAAGGTTGTGACGTCCACAGCCGGCAGAACACGGAAACGGCACCGGAGATGTTCACAGCAGGTGACGTCCACAGCAGATACGGTACGGATAATGTCCACAGCAGGTAGGGCACGGTGACGTCCACTGTCAGTATGAGCGGTGACGTCCACTGCGGGTATGTATAGATAGTGTCCACTGCAGGTATGGCACGGTGACGTCCACGGTAGGTATAAGTGGTGACGTCCACAGCCGGGATGGTATAGATGGCACTACGGTGAGACACAGGATTAGAATCAGGTAACAAATGCACGGATCACAAACAATAGCACAAACGGATTTGGACACTGGCAATGCACTAATAGAGGCGTTGCTCGGGCGCCTGCTGCCGGGGAAGGTGAACTTAAATACCTATTAGGCAACAGGTGACCTCTGAGGTCACTTCCAGAAAATGGGGCATGCCACTTTAAGAAAGGGGGCGTGGCCTCGCGCGCAGCCTAGAGTCACTTACAGCAATTCTGTGTGAGGAGGAAACTGCAGCAGGCCTAGGAGTGGGAGCAGCGTCTGCAGAGCCATGGGGCCGGTAAGAGGAAGGCCTTCGCTGCCTGGGAGTGGGGGCAGGAGTGCACGTGGGAGCCATGCTGGGACTGGGCAGATGTGAGGGAGAGCTCCCCCCCCGGGGTCTGGTGGGACCAGGCATTACACCCTGCTCCTTACCCACACCTGGGCCCCGGGACTACACCTTCCCCTACCCGTGGAGGGGATACCACCTTGCTGCCCCCACACCATCGGTCCCGGACGTCGACCCCGAGAGGCAGCGGCAGTGCCACCATCCTATCACCGCAAACCACGGGTAGCGTCACAGATAATCTCCCCTGTAAATACCTCCATTTTTCACTGTGTGCGAGGACGGGCGGTTGCACGAGCCCCGGGTCCGGTCACCACTTGAGCCCAGGACACGATCCCGGATCCGAGCGCCACTCAAGCAGCCCCGGTTACCGCAGCAGAGGCGGCACCCATCCGCGACACTAGTCAATACCACTAACACTAAAAGATGTCACAAGGAAACAATGCGGGGCAAACACAAATGCTATCACCAGAGCCCAGGTAGAGAGCAAAAGTCAAACACTTATCTGAAGAGCAGTAACAGAAGTCTCTGGAGCAGCAGGAGATGACCACTGCAGACCACAACAATGAGCAAACTTTAAACTGCAACCAAACCACCCCAAGGTGAGGTTAATAAAGGAAGTCAGAGGATAGCAACTGAGAGGAAGGACTGACTGTTCTCCAAGGTCACACAGTCCGCAGGATGCAGAAAGAGGGAACTATCAGATAATAACATGTGCCACCTAAGTCTGTGATCTTCTAATACTCGCTGACAATGGATTGACAGGCTGTGACACATCCTTGACACTGAGGCATTTCAGAGTGTGAAAAAAGTGGAGGTCGCACTCTCGCTGCATTTACTCTTATGATAGTTCTGAATACTAATAAAGCGCTGCAGTCGGCTATCTCTGGGGGTCCTGTGGCGCCCTGGACAAGCCAGGACGTCACAGGTACTACACCAACACACCCCACACCCCGGTCAGGCACACCTAAGTCAAACATAAATCCTTGTTGCCTCCCTCCAGGGGCTGATGTTCACACCAGGGGGTGGGCCAGGCGGTTGGTCCCGCCCACCGAGGAGTTCACAGTCCTGGAGGCGGGAAAAGCAGAGCAGATTAGTTTGGAAGTGGAGAAGTGAGGTGGAAAAAGAGCAGTCTGAAGTTGGTCCGGGTGTGTGGCCCGGACGGAACAGCAAGGTTGGCAGACAGTGGTGACCGTCTGCAGGAGAGGCCTATTTGAGCAAGCCGTAAGGACAGTGGACGGGCGGTGGCCCGGCAGTACCGGACCGGTATGCAAAGAGAAGCCAGGACCAACCGGCAGGGCTTACGGACCCCGACAAGGCTAGGAGTCACCGCTGAAATTGTCAAATCCGTTAGCGAAGGGAACCTCCGGGGTTTCCCAGCAGCCAAGTCCCGATAGAAGGCAACAGTCCAACCGTTAGAGGGAAACACAGTCACCGCCAAGGCTACAGTTCCCAGGGCCAGAGCCTGCGGGCAAAAGGGGCTCCCTCAGCACATATCCAAGCTGGGGAGCGGGTTACCGGTGGGAACCCATTGGGACCGTCTACACTACACAGGTGCAGGGAAAGGCAGTCACCATCAACCAGCCGGGAGGAGAAACACCGCAGCCGTCTGTGGGACCCGTCCATCCAGCCGTTTGTTTTACTGGAGACTTTGTGTTCATGATTGGCTGAGTGAGTACCACCGTGCCGTGCGGCACAGCGCTGCCCCCGCGACCCTGCACCTCACCAGGCCCCGTAACCCACCTGCTTATTACACACCAATTTTAATAAGAATTAGAGAATTCAACTGTTAATAGACCGAAAACTGATTACTCTAAAAACAATTTTTATTTATAAACATTAAAATTATAAGTTCAAGCTATATCTCATTGTATGTAGCTATATCGGTCAGTGAACACACATCCAGTCGTGCAGAGCTAGATATACTCTAAAGGGATATCAGACTAGGGAAATTAAGGATAGCCCAGTGAGGTTCTTTTTGATAGAAATTGTAATATCAACTAAGATGTTAAAAAATGGCCAGGTCATAGATCCCTAGTCCTTCACCTTCCTGGCAGCGGAGGTAAACACCATAATGTTTCGGGCGCCCCCGCTCCTCGTCGGCTATCCCTAGTAGGCCCTAGAACTGCCTGTGTGTCAATAATTGACCTAAAGCCCAGAAAGTGTGGTTAGTGCTGAAGTCAGGATTATTCAATCACACTAGGTGCATAGTCAATATGCTGATTAGTATTAAATATATTAGTTGGTCATAGGTGAAATCCCCATACAGAGTAGTTGTAAAAAATGCTCCCCTCAGATGCACTCTAATGGGTGAGAGGGAGTACACAGGTAGCTGTCAAAAATCCGTTACCCAGTGCAGATGACCAACTGCATTAAAGTGGACCTGTAAGAATTAAATCCCAGTAGGGTAAACTTAACTTGCTGGAGAACAACCTCAACCCCGTAACCCACCTGCCATCCATCCCTACCCCCCTCACCGGGCCCCGGGACAACCAACCCCCCTACCCACGGAGGGGAGAAAAACAACAGCCAAGCTGCTCCCTGTCATCGCTCCCAGGATCCCCGTCCAGGGCAGCGGTGGTGTCACAACCTCACCACAACCGTGGGTGGCGTCACGGACAATATCCCCAAACGACACCACCCCCTTTCACTCACGGGCGAGGAACGCCGCTCGAGTCCCCGGGATCCGGCCCACCGCTTGAGCCACCACCGAGCAGCAGCAGCCGGACCCGAGCAGTGGGTGAGCGCAGCGTCCCCTCCTCCGCCCGCGACAGTCCCATTAAGAATAAATGGAATGTGGAAGTGTTCATCATTGATGGCCGCAGGATTCACACTCTAGGTGCTCCGTTTCTCAGGGACATTTTTGTCCCAGCAGTCAGACTTCCAGCAAATATAAAGTTATCCCCTGTCCTGAAGATAGTGTATAACTTTCAAATTTGAGAATACATAAGGTATCCTTATAAATATTGAATTGTACAAATGTATCATGGTGAGGTTCAAAAATATTTTCTTTAGGGAACAATCCAATGGGGAAAAAAAGCTGTCCACCACGGAGTTTTTAATGTATCAGCATTTATATAACCATTAATGTATTTTTGTGAAGTGATACGACTCCCTGAAGGTTGAGTTTTGAAAGGAGTTCAGTCTTGTCCTCTGTTGCTGTACATCACTAATGATGCATTATGTACAGGATTGGCGCTCTACACCCCCACTACTTTAAGCAGCTTTTCAAGAACATTGTAATACAGTGGGAAACACGTTATTTTCTTCAGGTGTGATCAAGAGGTTCCTCTGCTGCTGTCAGTGAGAAGACATTTGCCAACACACAGAGTGACTGCCTGCAACATTCTCTCATTATCCTTGGAAAAGTACTAATGAGGTAGAGGAAAAGATGGTGTCTGCTGCTCCGACCACCTGCTGGGGAGGTAATGAAGCAGTGTCTTGCTATGGTGGTGCAATCACTTTTATCTCTGGGAACCCCAATCACCATTTAAAAATGACACCTGTCATGACAGAAATGTGGGGATTTTAATCTATCATTAAAGCTTTTTTTTGGCTGTGTCACTTTTAATCTGCCACTTACAGCTGGTAGCAATGTAGAGAAAAACAATCTTTGTGTAGGGTAAGGAAGGTTTCCGACTTTTGGTTTTATATTAAATGCATTTCGTGGCCATCTTACAAGAAAGTCCCTAAAGCTGAGTGTTGGTTCTCAATCATTTAAAAGTTACCAAGTAAAAGTTGATTAATTTCTTGATAATATCTTATTTCAATGATTAGATTTCATGTTTCGGAGCGCTATCTAGCAGTGAATAAATTAATGAAAAAAAACCTGAATGTCAAACTCCAGAAAAAAACAATTATATAGACTGTAGAAATCGGGCAATGAAACAATCAAAAGCTTCTTTCACGCGTATGGTTTTTTTATACATTTTTTTTGCAAAAAAAAATCAGCATTTTAAAAGGCACATGGCTTTTGTTTGACAACTTTTAGTGCTTTTTTGTGCTATTTTGTTTTTTCAAAAATCCATTATTTTACTGTGCTTTAAAGGGAATCTGTCCCCACCTTGACCTTTTTAAACTGGTACTATCGGCATACAGGTTATAGAATGCTGAAAAAAGCCATACCTGTCTGTCTCACATCAGATGCCTTGTTGTGAAAATATCATCTTTTATAACTTTATGTAAATGCACTCTTCCAGGCTATGGGGTGGATGCTGCCTAGAAGATAACTCCACCTCCAGAGATTATTTTAAATAAAAGGGGCATTACTAGTGTGGTGTGTGATGGTCGGTCATTGCTCGCACTGCAGAGCTGTGTGTGATTATAAGGCTGGCTTCACACATGTGATTAACTCGCACGAGTGCAATGCGAAAAAATTAACTTTATCTAGGAGGCCGCATGGCACATGAAATACAGAATATAGAGTAGGACCCCCTATTGAGATTTGCCGTGACGTTGGCAGGGGTGGCTCAAAAAATTGATCAATTATTTGCTAAAAATCTCATTTTTTTATTATAGTACAGTTGGAATAAATCTGTGAATTTTCACTTTTTATATGATGCATGCCAATTTCAGATCATGCTGGCTCCTTTTTTTCTCTGTTATGTCTGTAGTTATGCTACAATTCTGGTGACTGACCATCTCCATACCATGTACGCCTGATTTTGGTTTGCAATGTATTCCTCCTGTTGGTAGCTGTTCAGATTCCTTTACCTCACCCCTTTCCACAGGCATTGCTAATTAAGCACCATTCTTGGATCTGGTCCGCCTTTATCAATGGTTGCTGTTTGGCACTGGGAGGGTCAGTTCTGATATAGTCCTGGTATGTGTAGAGCTTGCTCCACATGATGGGACCTGGGCTGATCTCTATCCACAATTGCCTTTTTTGCAACATGGAAGCGGCTATATACAGGTTACAGGTATGTGTGCTCCATTATGGTTCTGCTTTTAACTTTATCTAGGAGGCCGCATGGCACATGAAATACAGAATATAGAGTAGGACCCCCCTATTGAGATTTGCCGTGACGTTGGCAGGGGTGGCTCAAAGAATTGATCAATTATTTGCTAAAAAATCTCATTTTTTTTATTATAGTACAGTTGGAATAAATCTGTGAATTTTCACTTTTTATATGATGCATGCCAATTTCAGATCGTGCTGGCTCCTTTTTTTCAGCTGGTAGCAATGTAGAGAAAAACAATCTTTGTGTAGGGTAAGGAAGGATTCCGACTTTTGGTTTTATATTAAATGCATTTTGTAGCCATCTTACAAGAAAGTCCCTAAAGCTGAGTGTTGGTTCTCAATCATTTAAAAGTTACCAAGTAAAAGTTGATTAATTTCTTGATAATATCTTATTTCAATGATTAGATTTCATGTTTCAGAGCGCTATCTAGCAGTGAATAAATTAATGAAAAAAAACCTGAATGTCAAACTCCAGAAAAAAACAATTATATAGACTGTAGAAATCGGGCAATGAAACAATCAAAAGCTTCTTTCACGCGTATGTTTTTTTTATACATTTTTTTTGCAAAAAAAAAATCAGCATTTTAAAAGGCACATGGCTTTTGTTTGACAACTTTTAGTGCTTTTTTGTGCTATTTTGTTTTTTCAAAAATCCATTATTTTACTGTGCTTTAAAGGGAATCTGTCCCCACCTTGACCTTTTTAAACTGGTACTATCGGCATACAGGTTATAGAATGCTGAAAAAAGCCATACCTGTCTGTCTCACATCAGATGCCTTGTTGTGAAAATATCATCTTTTATAACTTTATGTAAATGCACTCTTCCAGGCTATGGGGTGGATGCTGCCTAGAAGATAACTCCACCTCCAGAGATTATTTTAAATAAAAGGGGCATTACTAGTGTGGTGTGTGATGGTCGGTCATTGCTCGCACTGCAGAGCTGTGTGTGATTATAAGGCTGGCTTCACACATGCGATTAACTCGCACGAGTGCAATGCGAAAAAATTAACTTTATCTAGGAGGCCGCATGGCACATGAAATACAGAATATAGAGTAGGACCCCCTATTGAGATTTGCCGTGACGTTGGCAGGGGTGGCTCAAAAAATTGATCAATTATTTGCTAAAAATCTCATTTTTTTTTATTATAGTACAGTTGGAATAAATCTGTGAATTTTCACTTTTTATATGATGCATGCCAATTTCAGATCGTGCTGGCTCCTTTTTTTCTCTGTTATGACTGTAGTTATGCTACAATTCTGGTGACTGACCATCTCCATACCATGTACGCCTGATTTTGGTTTGCAATGTATTCCTCCTGTTGGTAGCTGTTCAGATTCCTTTACCTCACCCCTTTCCACAGGCATTGCTAATTAAGCACCATTCTTGGATCTGGTCCGCCTTTATCAATGGTTGCTGTTTGGCACTGGGAGGGTCAGTTCTGATATAGTCCTGGTATGTGTAGAGCTTGCTCCACATGCTGGGACCTGGGCTGATCTCTATCCACAATTGCCTTTTTTGCAACATGGAAGCGGCTATATACAGGTTACAGGTATGTGTGCTCCATTATGGTTCTGCTTTTAACTTTATCTAGGAGGCCGCATGGCACATGAAATACAGAATATAGAGTAGGACCCCCCTATTGAGATTTGCCGTGACGTTGGCAGGGGTGGCTCAAAGAATTGATCAATTATTTGCTAAAAAATCTCATTTTTTTTATTATAGTACAGTTGGAATAAATCTGTGAATTTTCACTTTTTATATGATGCATGCCAATTTCAGATCGTGCTGGCTCCTTTTTTTCAGCTGGTAGCAATGTAGAGAAAAACAATCTTTGTGTAGGGTAAGGAAGGATTCCGACTTTTGGTTTTATATTAAATGCATTTTGTAGCCATCTTACAAGAAAGTCCCTAAAGCTGAGTGTTGGTTCTCAATCATTTAAAAGTTACCAAGTAAAAGTTGATTAATTTCTTGATAATATCTTATTTCAATGATTAGATTTCATGTTTCGGAGCGCTATCTAGCAGTGAATAAATTAATGAAAAAAAACCTGAATGTCAAACTCCAGAAAAAAACAATTATATAGACTGTAGAAATCGGGCAATGAAACAATCAAAAGCTTCTTTCACGTGTATGGTTTTTTTATACATTTTTTTGCAAAAAAAAAAATCAGCATTTTAAAAGGCACATGGCTTTTGTTTGACAACTTTTAGTGCTTTTTTGTGCTATTTTGTTTTTTCAAAAACCCATTATTTTACTGTGCTTTAAAGGGAATCTGTCCCCACCTTGACCTTTTTAAACTGGTACTATCGGCATACAGGTTATAGAATGCTGAAAAAAGCCATACCTGTCTGTCTCACATCAGATGCCTTGTTGTGAAAATATCATCTTTTATAACTTTATGTAAATGCACTCTTCCAGGCTATGGGGCGGATGCTGCCTAGAAGATAACTCCGCCTCCAGAGATTATTTTAAATAAAAGGGGCATTACTAGTGTGGTGTGTGATGGTCGGTCATTGCTCGCACTGCAGAGCTGTGTGTGATTATAAGGCTGGCTTCACACATGCGATTAACTCGCACGAGTGCAATGCGAAAAAATCTCGCATTGCACTTGGACCAATGTTGATCAATGAGACAGCTCCCATCTGCTATTTTTTTTCTCAGTCCAAATCGGACTGAGAAAAAAAAATCGCAGCATGCTGCGTTTTGGTGAGTTTATCGCGCGTGTCTCCCCAATGAAACTCTATGGGTGCGTGGAAAAAAACGGATGTCACATGGACGGCACACACACCATCCTAGTGAGATGCGTTTTTCTAAATACATTTATCGCATGTTGCAGAAAACACTGGAAATAAGTGAGGTCTGTCGATGTCGGTCAATTTCTATCGCTGTCAGTCGGTCTGTCTCTCTCTCTGTTGGTCTCTCTGTCTCCCTGTCGTCGGTCTCTATCTCGCTCTGTCTGTCTATCCCTCCCCCCCTCTCATACTCACCGATCCCCGAGCACCTGCGCGGCGCTGCACGGCTGTCACAAAGCTCCGGCGGCTTTTCCTCTTTTGAAAAAGCCGGCCGCTCATTATTCCATATAGTATTCACTGCTTTCCCCGCCCACCAGCGCCTATTATTGGTTGCAGTTACACAGGCCCCCACGTTGAGTGACAGCTGTCTCACTGCAACCAATCACAGCCGCCGGCGGGTCTATATCGTGCAGTAAATTAAATAAATAGATGATTAAAGAAAAACGGAGTGCGGTTCCCCCCAATTTTCATACCAGCAAGGGTAAAGCCATACGGCTGGAGGCTGGTATTGTAAGGATGGGGAGTGGATGGATGGGGGGGTGGGGCTGGGAGGGGGTGGGCCCAGAGGTGCCTGGTTCAGTTTAAAAGGGAGCTGCTGGCATCAGGCCCCTTTTCTCATCTGCTCATCTTTACATCTGTCTGTCACGTTGAATATCAGGCCTCCTGATGACCCTGGAGGGAGAAACGCGTTGAGGCAACCAAAGGCGACAATTGGATCATGTATCAGTGATGAGTACACCCCTTTCTTAGTCCCCTGCATCTTTGATTAAGCACATGCACTTTCTGGTTTAAAATGCTGCTGTAAATTTATTATTGCATCCTAGTATAAGTGCCTCCTTATCGTTATTTATCACTATGCACTTTAGGCCCACAGCACAGGCACTTTATATTTGTATGCATATTGTCTGATAGGGTGCAATAGGGACTCTTTAGGGGCAGCCTTCGTGGTGTGGGGGCGCCATATGTTATCGTGTATTCAGGGTGCCGACCCCCGCTTGAGGTAGGGAGTGGTTAGGAGACAGTTATTAAGGTCCCCTCCACGTTTTCTGGCGCATCCTCGCCTAACCTCTAAGGCCAATTGATTTACATGATCCTCTTTTTATACCTCATTAGCTATCCGCACTTATGCACTTTATGAGTTTTTGAGCACCTTTCATACCTGCCGCTAGGGTTAACTAGGGCAGGCTAAGGATAGCCGGCGGTGAGTGGGGGCGCCATATCGTGCTTTTAGGGTGCCAACCCCCGCGTGAGGTAGTGGACAGGAGGGAGGTTTATATTTAGGGGTTACTTTATCCTTTACCCTCCTCCCTTCTCCACCTGTGCACTTTAGGTTCTATAGTGTGTATTTTGGATGTTTTTAGATTTTATAATAAAATGATGTTTTAAGGGTTTATAGATATATTTGTCACTTCAAATTTCCCTTCACTTTATATATTGTTTAATATGGCCAGTTTTTTGTCAGGACCAATAAATAGTGATTCCTGGGTGGAGGACGCAAACCAGGCGTTCTGCACTAAAGAAACCCCGGAAGGTGGTATTGGAATTACTTCCTTGAGAACTAAATTTAATGATCTGTACCTCTCCTACAAAGAGTACACTAAGTCCTGGTGGGAAATTAAAGCACTTGAAAATTACCTAAAAAACAAAATTGTCCCTAAGGGTCTCAGGATAAATATCCGTCCATCCCCCCGCACCTCAAGTCCAAAGCTCCTTGAGGCTTGGCAAAAAGAGTCGGTCGAATCTTCCCTTAGACTAATGACCATCCTCCTACAGGAGGAAAAAGCTCTTCTAGAACAAGCTACGGTCAAATTGAATACAGATATTGAAAGCATACTTAAATGCAAATCGGATCCTGATTTTAATAAACGTGAAAGTACCCTACAGACCTCAATCGAAAAGTATCAGGGTTATTTGAAGGAGAGAAAACATCTACAGTTTCAGAGGGATCTAAGGGAATTCAACACAAATCAGGCCTATCACTTTGCCAGCCAAGCCCAGAGGGAGACGGACGTCTCCTCATCAGACTTGGAATATTCAGATACCGAAAAAACAGGAGCAGAGGGCTGGAGTAACAGAAGGGGGCAGTATAATAAGAGATGGCGGGGAAAAAAGGGGTACTCTGGGAAGGGACCAGGAAACCCAAGACCTTATGGACAGGAATCAAATTTCTCCTCATCCTCGGCTTCATCCAATGCATCCAAGGCACCCTCTTTTTTAGAACAGGGGATATCCAAGGTTTATCAATTGAGGAGTCGAGTGAACTAGTGTCTAGTGATATAGTGCAGGGTGGACTCAACAGGAATCAAATCATTAATCTATCTAGCTGTTCATTGAGTGAGAAACAATATGATGTCTTGAAAAAGGGCCTATCGTTTGTCCCCACAAATGACTTCAACTGCTTCCATTGGGTGAAAGATCTACAACTCTTTGGAAGGAAGTTGAAGTGGAGGAAGTTCTTTCTGAACAATGATAGGGAGAATTGCAAACGGATGGGGCTGACAGAGGAAGACTTGGAGGGCTATCAATCATTGATGGGGCTTCTGCAAGAACAGAGCACCACCTCAGAAAATGGTCTTGGTCCATTCACCAGACTTAGGGGGAAAAGCAAGAAAATGCCTCCACAAGGTGACACCCTTAATATTGATATCTTTCTGGAACTGGTGGAAAGGGACCTAAAAAGGATCCCACGTAAAGGGGGAAGCAATTCAGAGAGTAATCTTTCTAGTGAGGAATGGTCAGTACTAGAGGAACTGGAGAAAAATGATAACCTCGTACTGAAACCATCTGATAAGGGTGGAAACCTTGTAATTATGGACCATGAAAAATATCTGGGGATGTGTCAGCGCATTTTGGGGGATAGAAACATCTATGCGGTTCTCCCCTCTAACCCCATAAATGATTTTGAGTCAGCCCTTGTGGTGATCCTTGAGGAGGCCAGGGAAGGTGGTTTACTATCAAACAGTGAATTTGATTTCTTGAAGCCTGTTTCCCCGATGCTACCTACTTTCTATGCCTTGCCCAAGGTTCATAAGGGTCTTGATGTACTTAAGGGGCGTCCTATAATATCTGGAGTCGATTCATATATACAAAACAGTGGTATCTATATTGACGAGATTCTCCGTCCATTTGTCATCTCACTCCCTTCTTACACAAGGGATACTGCAGACCTGTTGGGCAAAATTGATGGCATTGTTGTAGGGGAGGAGGTATTCTTGGCCTCCATTGATGTGGAGGCACTGTATAGTAATATACCACATGATTTGGGTCTTAGAGCTGTTGAGTATTATTTAAACACCAGAAATATTGAATGCTCCAATCATACTCGGTTCCTTCTGAGTCTCCTTAAATTTTTGCTGTATCATAATGTCTTTAAGTTCGACGGTAAGTACTTCCACCAGCTCAGGGGGACAGCTATGGGGAGCCCTTGTGCTCCCTCGGATGCTAACCTCTTCCTGGGCTGGTGGGAAGAAACCGTCGTATTTACTGATGAGGACCATTGGTGGCAGACACATATTATTTTATGGACTAGATTTATTGACGACGTTTTTGTTTTGTGGTCAGGGACGAGTGCTCTGTTTGAAAAATTTGTAGAACAGCTTAACATCAATGATTTGGGGCTCCATTTCACATTTGAGATTAATGCTAATGAATTGCCATTTCTGGACGTTACTATACTGAAGGAGCGGGATGGTGGTCTTTCCACTCGAACTTATCGCAAACCTACTGCGACAAATAATCTACTTCGATGGGATAGCCACCACCCGACTCCCTTAAAGATGGGTATCCCGAAGGGCCAATATTTGCGCCTGAGGAGGAACTGCTCCACCATGACGAGCTTTAGGACACAGGCAAGGGACATGACCCGACGCTTCCTGGATAGAGGCTACCCTGGCAAGATTCTACATACAGCCCGTGATTTTGCAGAGAAACAGGACAGAGCAGCACTCCTGCATAGATGTGGCAATAGGGATAAATGCAATGAGGATATCACCAGATTAATTGGCACCTTTGATTGCCAGAATGAGCGGGTGCTAGGAGTCCTGAGAAAACACTGGGATGTACTCACGCTGGATCCAGATTTGAGGGGGATGATATCCCAGAAACC
Source organism: Anomaloglossus baeobatrachus (assembly GCF_048569485.1). Taxonomy (NCBI): domain Eukaryota; kingdom Metazoa; phylum Chordata; class Amphibia; order Anura; family Aromobatidae; genus Anomaloglossus; species Anomaloglossus baeobatrachus. The sequence goes on along the minus strand of NC_134359.1, from coordinate 116,333,213 downwards.
GAGTGTTACATATAGGAGAGGTAGATCGATCAGGGACAGATTGGTTCACAGTTGGTATACAAGACCACAACCTGTGGGCACTTGGCTCAATAGAGGTCTCTGTGGTTTTTTCAGATGCGGTGACTGTATATACTGTGGCTCCATGAAACCCTCAAAGTCTGTGATCAGTGCCAAAAATGGCAAAGAATTTTTTCTGAGGAGTTTCTGTAACTGCAAGACCACAGGGGTGATATATGTGGCCACCTGTTCATGCCCCCTAGACTACGTAGGGAAGACTAAGAGGGAACTACGTAGGAGAGTTGGGGAACACCTGGGTGATGTCCGCAACCAGCGTGATACGCCGCTAGGGAGACACATGAATGGACATCATGGAGGGGATATCCATCAGTTATCCTTCCGTGTACTAGAGGTGGTAAAAAAGAACCCTAGGGGGGGTGATCATGACAGGATACTCATGAGAAAGGAGTGTGAGTGGATCTTCAGGATGGAGTCGGTACACCCTGGGGGGCTTAATGAGCAATTATCGTATGTTTCTTTCCTTTAAGCCCAGGAATGCTACTTTGTTGGTTTGTGATGGTCATACTGGTCTGTATCCCGCAACTGGGAGGTAAATACTTTGCATTAAATGACATTTTTGTGCATTTGTGACATTCATATGTGATGCCTGGCACGGCGGGCCCTCCCCTTCCCCCTTCCCCTCTTCCCCCTCCCCCCCCCCCTGTTTTTCCTACTCCCGACCAATATTTTTCCCTTGTGTTTCATTAAGGGTATTTTTTGTTTTATTTGACCACATGATTAAATGGCATTTTTTTCAACATAAGAACATTAGTGCCTCATGTTTGAGACTTTAATCAGTAAATAATTAAACCATAATGAAATATTGGAATAATTGATGAAGGGTGATGAAGGGACAGAAACTATCTATGTATACATTTGTATACTTTGTTTATCTATTGTCCTTGTATGGTCGTCTATATGGATGAGGGATGACTGATGCCCATGGTTTATATACTCAGCAGTGGTTTGGAGGAGAGAAGGGGGGTTCTCAGCCCCTATTGCACCAGTTATTAACATGGTGGTGCGTTCCAGACTGGAAGGCAAACACCGGTCACATGATCGCGGATGTTACCGCATCACTTCCGGTTTGATGCTGGATATCGTAGCGTCACTTCCGGTCATGTGATGCGGTCCCGGTCATGTGATGCGGTTCACCCTGGAACGCAAACGGCCTCCACATGCCTGAATTGGCCGGAGGGAGGATTACATTAGTCACCACGAGGCGTGTGAGTAACGCCTTTGTGGCACCAAATGTTGATAAGCATGCTGATGGGTGAATCATGGACATTTAGGTATATTATCCATATCTATGGGGCGTGGATGGATGGGGGGGTGGGGCTGGGAGGGGGTGGGCCCAGAGGTGCCTGGTTCAGTTTAAAAGGGAGCTGCTGGCATCAGGCCCCTTTTCTCATCTGCTCATCTTTACATCTGTCTGTCACGTTGAATATCAGGCCTCCTGATGACCCTGGAGGGAGAAACGCGTTGAGGCAACCAAAGGCGACAATTGGATCATGTATCAGTGATGAGTACACCCCTTTCTTAGTCCCCTGCATCTTTGATTAAGCACATGCACTTTCTGGTTTAAAATGCTGCTGTAAATTTATTATTGCATCCTAGTATAAGTGCCTCCTTATCGTTATTTTTCACTATGCACTTTAGGCCCACAGCACAGGCACTTTATATTTGTATGCATATTGTCTGATAGGGTGCAATAGGGACTCTTTAGGGGCAGCCTTCGTGGTGTGGGGGCGCCATATGTTATCGTGTATTCAGGGTGCCGACCCCCGCTTGAGGTAGGGAGTGGTTAGGAGACAGTTATTAAGGTCCCCTCCACGTTTTCTGGCGCATCCTCGCCTAACCTCTAAGGCCAATTGATTTACATGATCCTCTTTTTATACCTCATTAGCTATCCGCACTTATGCACTTTATGAGTTTTTGAGCACCTTTCATACCTGCCGCTAGGGTTAACTAGGGCAGGCTAAGGATAGCCGGCGGTGAGTGGGGGCGCCATATCGTGCTTTTAGGGTGCCAACCCCCGCGTGAGGTAGTGGACAGGAGGGAGGTTTATATTTAGGGGTTACTTTATCCTTTACCCTCCTCCCTTCTCCACCTGTGCACTTTAGGTTCTATAGTGTGTATTTTGGATGTTTTTAGATTTTATAATAAAATGATGTTTTAAGGGTTTATAGATATATTTGTCACTTCAAATTTCCCTTCACTTTATATACTGCCTGGAGCTTTTGCCTGACCTAGAATTCTGTACCCCATTGGTGCGTAGTTCCAGGAGTACTCCACCATACTCCTCCGGCAACTAACCGCTTGGGCCCTCAGGTCACTGTTCACTCCGGTCAGTCCGTCTGCTCCCTTTCACTGTCACCTCTCAACTCCTCACTCTCCACTGTCTGACTCTCCACTGTCTGCCCCTCCTACCTGGTTGTCTAGTGAACTGGATTGGCTCCACCTCTAGGCGGCCATCCATTGGTCCAACCCTAGCCTGGTACAATGTTATGGGGGATGTTGGGGAAAAGCAGGGATTATCTGGAGTGTTTGTGTGTTACCGGCACTGGTCTTCTGGGTCCCTAGGGGGTAGGCCCTGCATCCTGGTGGGGATGCAGTATCTTGTAGCTCCCTGATGGGTTCAGGGGCGCTACAGTAGCACTACCTAGATGTTCATGGCAAATTTCAGCAGCTGCTCCCCCTAGTGTTTAAATGTGGAAAATATAAAAACTTTTTAACTTATTTTTCATATTTTATTCCATTAAAAAATATATATATATTAATACTTTAGATTTTTTCAAATAGTTGAAAAAAGTCATTTTTGTGCTGACATTCCCTTTTAGAAATTCTGGTTCATGATGTATCAGTGTAAATAAAGCTTAAGTTTAAACCACCTATTAGTTGGCTCGCTTTGTACTAGAAATGAGAGTCACAATTTTGGAGCACGATTTTGTGCATTAGGTCCTCGTTATTTCCTTCCTCCCCTTTTCATTGAGGTCATAGAAAGTGTCTAAAACACATAATAAATACAATGCAAGTCTTGAAAGATAGTTTAATGGCAAAGATTGTACCAGAATTCTAGCTTTATAAGTATGCCCTATTGTGTTTTCTCTGTTGTGCTTTGGTGACTTTTTTCTTTTTTTGTGTGTGTTAATGAAGCTTGATCTGGGTATAGCATTTTTTTTGCCTTTTATTCAATAGACTTCCTTAAAGGACATGAGAAAAATGCAGAAAAAAAACAACGCACGTTACTAATGTAACTGTAAGATAAATAGCACCACTAAAAACGCATGGCAAAAAGCCGCAGTGGAAAACAGTGCATGTGAAGATGGCTTAAGGGAAGAACTTTTTAGATTTTCTGCTAGATATTTTAATGTAAGTGGTACAGTTAGGTCTTTGTAATTTGGGCTCTGCATGCCAGTATTTTTATTATTTATTTAAAATTAAATAACTGAGATGTAATTGACGTATAGACTTTCAGTTTTATTTAAAGAGGTTGAACAAAAATATCCTGTGAAATATTTAGGAATTACAACCATTTTTCTACAAAGCCTCCTTATTTCAGGGGCTCAAACTTAATTGGACAAATTTACCGTATCATAAATAAAATGTTCATTTTTAATACTTTGTAGAGAATCCTTTGCAGACAGTGACAGTCTGAAGTCTGTAAGCCATGTGTTACCGGTCAGAGTCAAGGTGCCTCCTGTCTCTCCGTTGCCCGAGACTCATTCTTCTCCGCCTCGGCGCCATTTTCAATGTTTGGCACAATCCTCCGCTGTGCTACTAGTGGCTGTATTTTTTTTTATATATAAATTTAACTTTTATTAACATTATCAATAACACAGGAAACACCGTATTGTACAGAATAAAGCACAATGTCAGAACACAAGCATTTTATCGAGGAATTGTTAGCAGATCAAATCCTAAAATATGGGGAGATACAAAACTCAAGACTGTATAAACAACAATGAGAACTGTAACCGACAACTGTCGGAGGATTAACATAATACCTTTTTATACTATATAACGAGGCCAACAAAACCGGGGCCGTAACTCAAGTGTGAGTTGGCAGAATAGAAGATACTGTGTAAAACATGAATAAGAAAGAAAAAGAGAGAAAACAAAGTCAGAGAAGAAAAAGGTGGGAGGGTTGGAGTCAAAAAGGGTAGGTGAATTTGTCAGGATGGAGGGGGAGGAGGGGGGGAGGTTCTAGACACTGACAGTGCAATGTGGCTGTATTTTAAGATTTTGTGAATGACATATTTCGCAACCACCAACAGTCATCAGTGGTTGTCTACCTAGACGATATACTTATCTTTTCCCCAAACATGACTGCACATCGTAGGGATGTGGACGACGTAGTTAAACGCCTGCAAGCAAATTCCCTTTATGCAAAATTGGAAAAGTGCTTATTTGAGTGGGACTCCCTCCCATTTCTGGGGTACACTGTTTCTGGTACGGAGCTCGCCATGGATCCCACCAAAGTAGAAGCGGTATTAAATTGGCCTGAACCCCATTCGTTGAAAGCAATACAGCGCTTTCTCGAGTTTATTTCTTACTAACGCCAATTTATCCCTCATTTTTCTACTCGGACAGCCCCTTTGGTAGCACTCACGCGTGAAGGAGCTAATGTCACGGGCGGGGGAGGACGCCGCTGCGCTGCGCTCGCTAATGCTCGGGTCTGGCGCTGCTGCGATGGCTGCTCGGTGGCTAGAGCGGTGGGCCGGATCCGGGGACTCAAGCGGCACTCTTCGCCCGTGAGTGAAAGGGGGTAGTTTGGTTTGGGGTTTTTGTCCGTGACACCACCCACGGGTTGTGGTGAGGTTGGGCACCACCACTGCTGGTGACGGGGATCCCGGGAGCGATGGTAGGGTGCAGCTAGGATGTCGACCCCTCCGTGGGTAGGGGTTGGTGGTCCCGGGGCCCGGTGAGGTGACGGGGAGGCAGGGTCGGGAAGGTGCAGGGTTGCTTGGACTGCGCAGCGCGGTGCCGGACGGCACAGTAGTACTCACTCAGCCACAAAGGTACGCAAAGTCTCTGGTAAACCAAACGGCTGGATGGACGGGTCCCGCAGCCGGCTGCTGTGGCTTCTCCTGGACGGTTAGTGGTGGCTGCCTTTCCCTGCACCTTTGTGTATGTTTGGTCCCGATGGATTCCCACCGGTAACCCGCTCCCCAGCGTATATATGTGCCGGAGGAGCCCCTTTGCCCGCAGGCTCTGGCCCTTGGAACTCTAGCTGTGGCGGTAGCTGTATTTCCTTCTGTTGGTTGGACGGTTGCCTTCAATTGGGTCTTGGCTGTTAGGAAACCCCTGGGGTTCCGGTCACTGACGGATTTGACCTCTAATGGCAACTTCAAGCCTGGTCGGGGTCCGCAGGCCCTGCCTGTGTGTGCTGGCTTCACTTTGCTCCCCGGTTCGGTACCGGCGGGCCACCACCGTCTGCCAACCTTGCTCTTGGTGCCTGGGCCACACACCCGGACACAGTCAGTTTGCTCCTCTACTACCACTTCACTCTTCTCCTGACTCCTACTGACTCAACTCTCTGGCTCCCTTTTCCCGCCTCCAGGACTGTGAACTCCTTAGTGGGTGGGGCCAACCGCCTGGCTCCACCCCACCTGGTGTGGACATCAGCCCCTGGAGGGAGGCAACAAGGATTTTGTGTCTGGCTGATGTGCCTGTCTCAGGGTGGGGGTGTATGTTGTAGTACCTGTGACGACCTAGCTAGTCCAGGGCGCCACATTAATCCTAAAGTATGGGGTGAGGAGGTCTCTAAAGCTTTTACTTCCCTCAAAGCTCATTTTTCCAAAGCTCAACCGACCCGATGCTAATAAACCTTTTCCTCTTGAAGTGGATGCATCTTCTGTCTGGGCCGGTGAAGTTCTGCATCAGAAAAATGATCAGGGTCAAAAACATCCTTGTTTTTTCTTTTCCAAATCGTTTTCGCCTGCAGAGAGAAACTATTCCATTGGAGAGAGAGAGAGTTGCTGGCTCTGAAAATGGCTCTCTCTAAATTAAGACATTTACTGGAAGGAGAAAAATTTCCCTTTCAAGTTTTCACCGACCATAAGAATTTACGTTATCTCCAAACCGCACAACGTTTTAATCCCAGACAGGAAAGATGGTTGTTATTTTTATCTCATTTTCACTTTGCTACACTTTGTGTCTGGAGAGAAGAACACTCGAGCAGACGCGCTATCCCGATCTGTTGCACTGACTGATGAAGAAGACGAAGCTCAGCTAATCATTCCCCCTAATAGCCTTCTCTCGTTTTTTCCAGGCCCGGAAAGACTTTTGTCCCTGCTGGGTTGCAAAATGAAGTCCTTGCTTGGGCACATGCATCTAAAGTCGGAGGACATTTTGAGGATGAAATGTACTATTCAGCTTCTTGAGAGATTCTATTGGTGGCCTCGCATGGCACAAGATGTTAAAGAATACATTCAAAGATGTGTATCTTGTGCCAGAAATTGTCCATCCAGACAAAGACAGGCTGGATTACTTGATCCTATACCTCTAACCAATAGGCCATTGGAGATGGTCAGGATGGATTTTGTTGTGGATTTACTCAAGTCCCGTGGCAATGACACCATTTGGGTCGTTACCGACCATTTCTCTAAAATGGTTCATCTCGTTCCTCTTCTGGGACTTCTCTCATCTCGAGCTGTCATCACGAACCCTAGAGTTGAACCTATCCTCTGCGTATCATCCTGAGATGAGTGGCCTGGTGGAAAGAACTAATCAAACGTTAGTGACTTACTGTATCTTTGGCATTTTGTGTCCGCAAGTCACTGGTCCACTTTACTGCCTTGGGCAGAATTTGCCTTGAATAATTCTGTTTCTGAATGCACGGGACACAATCCTTTTGTTCTTAATAATGGTCAGCATCCTCATGTCCCAGTTTCTATACCCATTTTCTCCACAGTCCCAAGAGTTGTTGATTGGGCTACTAATGCTCGGGATATTTGGGATCACACACAGGAAGTGATTTGTTTATCTAAATAATGTATGAGAACAACAGCAGACGAACATCATCACCTTGCTCCTATATTTTCCCCTGGGGAGTTAGTCTGGTTATCCTTAAAGCACAAAAATTTCACAGAAAAACAGATCAAAATCTGGAGTATGTGGAGACCCAAAAAATCACAGAAAAATATTCCTAAAATTTATACCTTTATTGATTATCAATATATTAAAAAACTAGAAAATACCCTAAGGGTCTAAAATACAGTTTAGTACACAATTTAGTGGACCAGCCAGCGGTATACCCCAACAAAAATGGGGAGTGGTTATATTGCTCTACCAGTCAACTTTACATTCAATAATAAATGTTTACGCTCATTATAGAAACAATCAATCAAAAAGTCATTTAATCTAGATCCAATAATTGTCCATATACAGAAAAAAGAAGGAGGAAGTATATATTATTGGGAGGTGTGCAACTAAATTTAACATGTATCTCCCATATAGTAAATGAGAAACATATAAGAATGTTAGAACTATGTATGGTTTTAGGTCGTATGGAACAAAATGGAGAATATATAGTTTACTGTTGTGGTATATATTTTACATCCAGTATTCTTTTATGCCCAAGGCATGCCCTCTTCTCATCATAAGAAGCAGACTAAAGGCTGCTTTACACGCAACGACATTGCTAACGCAATGTCGTTGGGGTCACAGAATTCATGATGCACATCCGTTCTCGGTAGCGACGTCGTTGCGTTTGACATGTACGAGCGACCGCTAACGATCAAAAATACTCACCTTATCGTTGATCGTTGACACGCTGTCCAGTTCCCAAATATCGTTGCTGTTGCAGGACTCAGGTTGTTAGTCGTTCCCGAGGCAGCACACATCGCTATGTGTGACACCGCAGGAACGAGGAACCACATCGTACCTGCGGCTACCCGCAATGAGGAAGGAAGAAGGTGGGCGGGATGTTCGTCCCGCTCCTCTCCGCCCCCTCCGCTTCTATTGGGCGGCCACTTACTGACGTCGCTGTGACGCCGAACGAACCACCCCCTTAGAAAGGAGGCGGTTCGCCAGTCACAGCGACGTCGCTAGGCAGGTAAGTAGTGTGATGGGTCCGAGCGATGTTGTGCGCCACGGGCAGTGATTTGCCCGTGATGCACAACTGCCGGGGTGGGTACGCAAGCTAGCGATCTACAAGTCAACTTTACAATCCGCCGGATGGTCAACTAAATTGTGTACTAAACTGTATTTTAGACCCTTAGGGTATTTTCTAGTTTTTTAATATATTGATAATCAATAAAGGTATAAATTTTAGGAGTACTTTTCTGTGATTTTTTTTATCCTCAAAGAACATTAAACTGAGAGCAGCCTCTCCTAAGTTTGACTCTCGTCTTCTCGGCCCTTTCAAAATACTTGCCCAGGTTAATCCTGTGGCCTAAAATCTTAAGTTACCTTCTAATTGGGCTATTGCCAACACTTTTCATGATTGCGTGTTGAAACCAGTACGTCAGAATAAGTTCTCTGGTTCTTTTCCAGTAAACTCTGAATCGGGAGTGGACTATTTTGTAGTTGGTTCTAAGATAGTTAGAGGCAAGAAATATTACCTGGTGGATTGGAAGGACTACAGGTTGCAGGACCGAATGTTGGAAGCACAGGAGAATATCCATGCTCCAGAGCTTATCGCGGCATTTGAACAAGAGTGGGAGGATGTTAAAGAGGGGGGTACTGTTACGACTATACGCTGGAGGGGTCCTCCTTCTCAGGTCAGAGTCAGGGTGCCTCCTGTCTCTCCATTGCCCGAGACTCATTCTGTGGGTTCTGCTTTGCATTGGTGCCATTCTCAGCGTTTGGCCCAATTCTCCACTGTGTTACTGGTGGCTGGTTCAGCCACCAGAGTCTAAAGGCCGCTTTACACACTGCGATATCGGTACCGATATCGCCAGTGTGCGTACCTGCCCCCATCGGTAGTGCGACACGGGCCAATTGCTGCCCGTGTCGCACAACATCGCCCGGACCCGTCACACGGACTTACCTTCCCTGCAACGTTGCTGTGACCGGCGAACCGCCTCCTTTCTAAGGGGGCGGTTCGTTCAGCGTCAAAGCAGCGTCACTGAACCGCCGCCCAATAGAAGCGGAGGGGCGGAGATGAGCGGGACGTAACATCCCGCCCACCTCCTTCCTTCCGCATTGTGGCCGGGATGCAGGTAAGGTGAGGTTCCTCGTTCCTGTGGTGTCACACAGAGCGATGTGTGCTGCCGCAGGAACGAGGAACAACTTCGTTACTGCTGCAGTAACGATATTTGAGAATGGACCCCCATGTCACCGATGAGCGATTTTTAACGTTTTTGCGACGATGAAAAATCGCTCATAGGTGTCACACGCAACGGCATCACTAAAGCGACCGGATGTGCGTCACAATTTCCGTGACCCCAACGAGATCACTTGAGCGATGTCGTAGCGTGTAAAGCCCACTTTAGTGAGGAAAGCAGGCGAGTGCGCAGAGTTTTTTCCTGAGTCTGACTCTTTGGCCAACGCGCATGCGTGTGATGTGGCATCTTCGGATTGGCCATTGGACGTCAGCTACACTGATTGGGCATGAACTGAGACTAGGCGGTGCTTAAGTTATATACGGACGCTGCTGACGCCGGACGGCACACAGTCTTTACTTGCCTTGTAGTGAGAGCATCTCTTAGGCAGGTCTCTTACCAAATTGCTACCAAGTAGTTATAGCCGGTGGCTGTGTGACCGCAATCCTAGTGGCTGTGACAGTGCTGGTGAAGCCACTGTTGTTCCAGAGCCTGCTTCACCTCTACCAATATAACAGCACTGGTTAAGCGTACTGTTAACTATATCTTTACTTTATTAGGCGGCTGCACTGGTTAAGCGAGCTGAAAACTCAGGAGGACAAGATGTATAAGTACTAATATATAGAGAAAAAATTGCAGATAATACTAAAAATGCAAAAATTAATGTATGTGGAAAAACTCCTTTATTAACAATATAAAAAAGTTCACATGAATAATTATGAAAAAAAGGGAGGGGGAGAGGGATGGGTACAGAAATGTGAGGGTACAGGTAACACTATGCAGGATAATGTTGTAAGGAATAGACCTTCATATGTATATCAAAGAGCGCCCACTAAAGGTCAGGGAGAGGCATGAAGTCAAGCATGTGCAAAAATTATTGCTATTAAATAAATCAGTCTAACAATCACCACTTAGGAAGCTAAAATATTAAAATAGAAGAAGGTCATAGCAGAGGTATGGGAAAGGAATTCTCAAATGTAAAAGGATCCATAGTGGATACATCCAATAAAGTGCATAATGCTTTCTACATTACCCCTGCAGTAGTATGAGTTAGATGGAGGGCAGGGGGGAAGCCCCAAGGACCGTTTCGCTAGAGAGCAGCTCTATTAAATTAAATAGCGTGGTTTAATTGCTGCTCTCTCTTAACGCGGTGGAAGCCATAACTCACGGTTGTTTGTAGAAGAATGAGTGTGCTATTAACACTGACCGTTTAGCACCCTTTTAATTTGAACCTAATTATACTGAAGTCTGTAGTTGTCCAACCAGCTCTCTGGGCTCTCAGCAGCTATATCAATCCATAGCACGGTAAACCCCGGGTTGCGCTTAGAATTGTATGTACCATCCTCCTTCTAAGCCGCCAACCCTTAACACCATGGCTATCACCAAACACTGGGTTTCCTTTTTTATGATACTTTGCCAGACTGTACTGCAGCTGACTTCAGTTATTCCTTGTTTGTGGTTCTGTTTGCCTTAAAGCAAACCAAAGACCAGGATTTTCCTATATAAACTAAAGCCAGTGCTATACTGGCGCTATCATGCTGATTCTATACTTACCTTTGGTTGTCGGATTGGATGTATAGTTTTTTAAATACAGGCAAGTAAAGTTACAGAAATATACAGCTCTTTGATTGGCAGCAGCTGCTGAATAGCTAATATGTGGGACGGGTTTTGTTATCTATTCCCGCCCCTGTCTGCTGCCTGACCTCTGTAAATGCTAGACTGTATGGGCTGCATTTCTAACACACCCCTATCATGTGACAGAAATTACTCATACCTGGAAGGAGCCCATACAGGCTAGCAGAGGCCAGGCAGCAGACAGGGGTGGGAATAGATAACAAAACCACAATAATTCAAAGAAAATCTCCTAAATTTAAGTTTATTAGACATATATTAAAATGAGAAAAATCCTCAATTCACAACTCTTTAGAAAACATGACGTCTCTATAAGGGATAATTTGGTCTCCAATGTTGAACACCCCTCTTAACCACTTTACTTAAATAACGACATAACTTTTATGGGCGAAAGGCCACAGCTTTTATTTAAACAGTATACATATATCAAAACTTGTGGCTCAACATGCCCCCTTTTAGTAAAACATAACCGATACATGTATACCTTCCCAACCAAAAACAACCGATAGGTCCGTCCAAGAAGCCAACAATCATTCTTATCCCCTGGCCGTAACCTGCAACCGGCCCAAAGGACCACCTCGGCCGTGACCAACCGACCCGAGGTGTGGGATAATAACGTTCCATCGTTAAATACCCCTCCCCAGAACCTGCAGGACCTACGCCCACAAGTTCCCAATCCTGTCTGAAGCCACTACCCATGAGTGACTTCATACCACCAACCGACTATCGGTACTCCCGGCCTCTAGGAACGGACCTATCTCCCCACCACAGACCGACCACGTGACCGATTATGTGGCCCGGGCCCTCCACACCCCCATGGCTTGCTCCAGGCCATCTCTCAAACCAAGCATCCACAAGTCCAATCCGATATCCGTGAGATGCACCCCATCTCTCCGCAAATATTGACCAGTCGACGCCTCCAATTCCCTATGTCGCACCACCAAACCCCCATTCTGTGCCACAAACCAGCCAATTGCCCTATTCAATTTAATACGTGACCTGTTAACACGGTCAACCGACCTTGCAAAACGCCAGTTCTCCCGAGCTACAATATCAGACCACACTATGACAATAGCTGGGAATGCTCTCCACAGATGCAACAGATCCAGCTTAATGTCCCTCTTCAACTCTCTAGCTTCTCTCACTCCCAGATCGTTTCCACCCACATGCAAAATCAATACATTGGGATCCTGGTCGATCCTGCTATAATAAGCCACCTCTAGACGCACTCTCCCCCAGGTCATGCCCCGAATCCCGATCCATTTGACCTGCGCATCCGCTCTCGCCACTCCAAGTTGCCGACCGTCGGGACGTACATCCGCCCGCAACGCTCCCCAGTAAACAAAGGAGTGCCCGAGAATCCACACCAGGCACGCACCTAAAAAATATAAAAACCAAGAATAAACAGCAACTGAACAAGGAAAAAAACAGCACTCAAGCAATTAAACAAAACATATTAACCACCGTACTCCTAAATCCAGTCCCATCACTCCCCGTCACCCCTCACCAGGTGCGGCCTTATGTACAAGCGAAACCTGGACGACTCCCATCTCCAAATGCGCCGGATCCAATCATCGCTCAACCCAACAACAAAAGGAATCCCAAACCAGCAAATCCCCTTTCATCACCTTTGTCACTCTGACAAAGTGATTCGGCGCTGTCACCCCTGCAGATGCACTCTCCAATCTCCTATTAAATATTCACCCCATCGGCATAATGCGACAAGCGAAATTCAATTTTCACAAAACTGACTGCAAATCTCTCAACCTCACCTTTTTAGCCTGATATAATGAACGCACTGACGCTTTTAAATCAACCAACTTTTTGGGGACCACCCCCAATGGTGAAATCCTAAGATTGGAGAATGGCGGATCCTGAAACGGCCCGCCATCCTACCTAACTCTACCTCCTTGACTAGCTTTTCCTTCACCACCTCCGGGTGTTCCTTTGCGGACTTCAAGTTACCCGGGCGAAACACTGGCGCCCCAGATTCAAACGGAATCCTAGCTTTTCCTTTCCTTTCTTAAAGCACCTGGCCAAAGAATGGGAACCTCCACATCCGGAACACTCATGTTTGAAATGGCACGATGCCCCGAATTTACACTGCCCCTCATTGAATTGCCAGCAAGCTACTTTTTTCTGACCAGCCGGTGACCCGCTGTTCGCACCCGAGCCCTCGGCAGCCCCCCAAAAGGGCTGGGCCGGAGCCATCCTTAACCTCATCCACAAGGAGATGTTCTTGTGGTCCCAATTAATACCAGCCCGCAGAGCTTTCCGTTGCCGGGACTGCACGTCATATCTTAGCCACCCTAAACCCCCGTATACTCTATACGCCTCCCCAATCGAATCCATATATCCAAAAAGTGCGGAACAATGTTCCGGCTCCTTTTCCCCAATGACACTGGCTAGGATAGCAAAATCCTGCAGCCAGTAAGTAAACGTTCTGGGAATAAGCCTATACCTCCTCTTTTCCTCATCCTCCTCCTTTTTGAATCACTTGGCTTCACCTTGTCCAAGTTAAACTTCTCAAGGGGAAGTGTCGCGGGCGGAGGAGGGGACGCCGCGCTCTCCCACTGCTGCTCGGGTCCGGCTGCCGCGGCTGCTGCGGCCTGCTGCTGCTCGGTGGCTCGAGCGATGAGCCGGATCCCGGGGACTCTAGCGGCGCTCCTCGCCCGTGAGTGAAAGGGGGTTGTTGGGTGTGGGGATGGTTTATTGTCCGTGACGCCACCCACGGTTGTGGTGATTTGTAGCTCCACTGCTGCTCAATATGGGGATCCCGGGAGTGGTGATGCGGAGCAGCCAGGTGTTGTGTTGCCCCTCCGTGGGTAGGGGTTGGTGATCCCGGGGCCCAGTGATGGTGTGGAAGGTGCAGGGCCTGGTGGGCGCAGGGACGCGGGGGCAGCGCTGTGCCTTGCGGTACTGTGGTACTCACTCAGCCTGAGACGTTGACACAGTTTTACGGTAAACCACACGGAAAGACGGTTCCCACGGACGGCTGCACTTGCTCTCCCAGTAGGTAACGGTGATGTCCCTTTGACCTGCACCTAGTGTTTCTATGTTGGTAGCGATGGGTTCCCACCGGTAACCCGCTCCTCGGCTTGGATATGGGCCGGAGGAGCCCTACTTTGCCCGCAGACGCTGGCCCTGAGGAACTGGTGCCCTGGCGGTGGCGGTGTTCCTCCTTAATGGTTGGACTTTTGCCTCCAGTCGGGACTTGGTTGTTGGGGGATCGACGTCCCCTTCACTGACGGATTCGGCAAATTATGGCGACTCCTAGCCTTGTCGGGGTCCGAGAGGCCCCTGCCCTGGTGCTGACTGTCCTTCGTATACTGCTCCAGACTGCCGGGCCACTACCCGTCCGCGGTCCTTCCAGCAACCTCCGAGCAGTCCCCCTCCAGACGATCACAGCTGTTGCTGACCTTGCTGACCTGTCCTGCACTTAGCTGGACTAACTTCAGGTCTTTCTACGCTCACTTTTGTTCCTTTTCTTCTTTGCTCCACTACCACTTCACTTTCACTTAGCTGTTTACTCCTTCCTCACTCTAGCTCTTCCCTGAGCTGACTCTGTTGTTTCCTCCTTCACTCCCCTAAGTAGACTGCTTGGTTCTTCCTGCCTCCAGGGCTGTGTACTCCTCGGTGGGCGGAGCCAACCGCCTGGCCCACCCCCTGGTGTGATCATCAGCCCCTGGAGGAAGGCAACAAGGATTTTAGTAGCCTTGGTGTTCCTAACTGGGATGTAGGGTGTGGTGGTGTGATGACCTGTGATCCCTGGCTTGCCCAGGGCGTCACAGAAGCAGGGAAAAGATTTCCACATACTCCCCCTTCCATATCTTCTCCCTCACTTCCTTTTTTAAATGCACCCCCAAAGGACTCTCAAAGCAAACATATACTTCGTTCTGTGCCCTATCACCTAACCTCACCACCTCATCCTCTTTTTCCTTTTCTTTTTCACAGTCCTTTGCCGGACCCGGCCGCAACTCCTGCCGCCTGCCCCGTTTCCACCGCTACTGCAGCTCCCTGCATTGCTACCTCCTGCGCCGCCACTAGCGGCTGCATACCCCACGAGGGGCCCACCCGAGCCCCCGCCGGAGAACCAGACCCACTCACCCCCGACCGCTCAGCCGCCAACCCCCGCAGCACCCCTAATAACTGACCCCAAAACTCTGACCGTGGTAACCCCAGCTGCTCCCGCACCCCCGAGCCCTGTGTACTAACACTCGCGGAAGACCCCCCACTCCCACTACCTGCAACATTAAGCATACTCGTCGTTCGCTCACCGGGCTGCCTCTGAATTGGATCCGGAACAGCCGTATCACGATTCCTCTGATGCTCCATCCGTCCTGACACGTCGTCACCTCCATCCTCATCATCGGAATCCGAATCGCTGCTGAGGACCTCAGGGGGGACCAGTGTCGCGGGCGGAGGAGGGGACGCCGCGCTCTCCCACTGCTCGGGTCCGTCTGCTGCTGCGGCTGCTGCTGCTGCTCGGTGGCTCGAGCGATGGGCCGGATCCCGGGGACTCGAGCGGCGCTCCTCGCCCGTGAGTGAAAGGGGATTGGGATTTGGGATAGTTTATTGTCCATGACGCCACCCACGGTTGTGGTGATTTGTTGACACCACCGCTGCTCTGTATGGGGATCCCGGGGACTGATGACAGGGAGCAGCAAAGGTGTTGGTTCTCCCCTCCGTGGGTAGGGGGTAGTTGTCCCGGGGCCCAGTGATGAAGTGGGTGATGCAGGGCTTGGTGGGGTGCAGGGACGCGGGGGCAGCGCTGTGCCTTGCGGCACTGTGGTACTCACTCAGCCTGAGACGATGACACAGTTCTCGGTAAAACACACGGCTGGAAAGACGGTTCCCACGGACGGCTGCACTTGCTTTCCCCAGTAGTTGACGGTGACGGTCCCTTTTTCCTGCACCTAAGATGATGATGGTTGCGATGGGTTCCCACCGGTAACCCGCTCCCCGGCTTGGATGTGGGCCGGAGGAGCCCTACTTTGCCCACAGGCGCTGGCCCTGAGAAACTGGTGCCCTGGCGGTGGCGGTGTCTCTCTGTAACGGTTGGACTGTTGCCTTCAATCGGGACTTGCTTGTTGGGAGACCCAGAGGCCCCCTTCACTAACGGATTTGGCAAATTCACGGCGACTCCTAGCCTTGCCGGGATCCGAAAGGCCCCTGCCACTGGTGCTGACTGCTCTTCGTATACCGCTCCGGTACCGCCGGGCCACCACCCGTCCGCGGTCCTTCCAGCAACCTCCAAGCAGTCACCCCTGCAGACAGTCACCGCCGTCTGCTGACCTTGCTGTCTCTCAGTCCGGGGCACACACCCGGATCAGCTTCAGGCTTTACAAACTGTCACTTTCCTTTTACTTCAGCTTCTCTCCTTAGCTCCTCTGCCACTTCCTTCTACTTCCTCCTCCTAAACTGCACTGCCTGGTTCTCCCGCCTCCAGGCCTGTGAACTCCTCGGATTTTAGGTTAGCCTTGGTGTTCCTAACTGGGGTGTAGGGTGTGGTGGTGTTATGACCTGTGACCCCTGGCTTGCCCAGGGCATCACACCAGCAAAGGGACAGCCTGCAATTGGCGGCCGTCGACCCCCACGGTCACCGCACCCTGCTCCTCCAAACGCCTCCTGCTGGACCGTTTTCGTTTGATCCGACGCAGCATCCTGCCGCCATCCACCGTCACCGATCCCATGCCTGACTGCCGAACCAACGCTCCCTCCGTCATCCTCACTGGCCTCTCTCCCTGCCGACTACAGGAAGGCCGCTCACCTCCTGTTCCTTGCTGAGTCCTCCCCCCAGCACGATCCTCGCTGGGGGGGACCGTCACCACTGACCGCACACTCTGGTCCTGCCAACTGCTTCCCCCTGGCTGCTGACATGGAGATCTCGGGCTGCACTCTCCTGGCGCTTCCCCTGCTTCTTGCAGGGAGTCTCTGCCGTCGAAACCTCACACAGGGCTCTGCCCCCAGCTGGCACATCACCGGGGGCTGCCGTCAGTCTGCTCCCTCGCAGGCCGCAGACTGGAAGTAGGCCTTTCCGAAGCTCCGCCCACCTCCAACCCGCGGGCTCTCCGATGAGGATTCCTCCCAGAGGCCGGCGAAGCTCCTGCAGACTGTCGAGGGCTCCCCTGCCCCGGAGGGTCTCTGAGGGGGCTCCTTGATCTAGATCTCCTCCCACCACCGGGGAAGTAACTCTCTGGCGGCCGCGACCGCCGAGCACGCAGCACAGGTCCGGGTGCAGCAACAGCCGCAGTGGCAGGTACCATCGCTCCAGCTCCACAGGCCGCGACCAGCTGCTCCCGCACCGCATCCACTCCCAGGACCTCAGAGGCTCCACGCACCCACTCCAGTAGCGCCGCAAAATCTGACATCCTGGCACTGGCGATGCTGACCCACACAACGATGGCACCAACGGCAAAGAGGAGGTACCAGCCCTTACGGCTCCTTATAAACCCCCTTTTTACCCCACCCCTCACAAAGCTCTGCCCCAATCCTCATTGCTCTCCCAATCCACCAATCCCCTAACCCCTTACACAGCCCTATTAAACCAACCCTCCCGATCGTCATGGGGCTTACTCACCCCTATTGGGCTCATTGCCCATCTTACACCAATTAGAAGTGTGATACCAGAATAAGAGATAAACAAGAAACAAAGGGAGCTAACCCTAGTAGGCCCTACTCTCGCTCCTACCTTGCCGTGAAAGTCGGCACCCTAATCCTGCGCTTGTGGTGCCCCCACTCATCAATGGCTGTCCCTACAGGCCCTAGATGGCCCTAAGCAGGAGAAATAAGAGACCATAACCAACCCACACTAATATAGAAAAAAATACATTAATGTGACAAATCTAAATGCACAATGAATTTCAGGGTAAAACAACAATGATCTCCCCAGTACCTGAAATCTGGGGAATATAAAAAAGGGCGAAGAGCCCAGAAGATAATGAACCACTCTATATGAATATGGTCAAGGATATCTAGTCGGACTGTGTCCCGAAGTATGCACATCGTATGTTTGTGGCCACATGACTCCCCCTCTCCCAGTTTAGTAAAATGGCCACCACCAGAGAATCCTGATCGTGCGTGCTATGCACAATGTGAGTATTCACATGTCTGCAGTCACATAGCATAGAAAAAACAATTAGTGTGCAGTCAGCATTAAGGAGTAGAGATGAGCGAACTGGCCGTGGTTCGGCTCGAGTTCGGTTCGTCGAACGGAGGTCTCGTTCGAGTTCAGTTCGGCGAACGTTCGACGAACCGAACTCGAACCAATAGGATATAATGGGAGGCAATCACAAACACATAAAAACGCATTATAAATGTACACATACAGTTAATAAACATTGCCATAACACTTACCGGTCCCCGCGATCCCTCCTGCACTCTGTCTCCTGCCGCTATTCCATCCGATGATCGCTGAATCCTCCCGGTGACCAGCACTGCCAGCAGTGATGCAGGACCTATCGTGATGTCAAAATAGCCATGTGACCAGTCACGTGGCTATTATCTCATTGGCCACAGACTGGTCACATGACTATGACGCGTCATGTAGGACCTGTCATTGCACTCTCCGGTACACGGTGCACATTTGTGTATCGCCGTGTACCGGCGACATGCTCTAGCACACGGTCGACTCCCCATTCCGTTAGGGACCGTCTGACACAGCCGGTCATTAACGGAGATCACCGTTGTCATAGCAACGCAGTTAGCGGTGACGTCACCGCTAACCGCGGCTCCGGGAATCACATGATCGGAGCCCTGTTGCTATGGCAACGCGTCTGTCACCGCCAGCAGCCAGCAGCACTGATCTCTCACGGAGTGAAGGCTGCACGCTGCTTCCCGTGCAGCCATCACGGAGTGAAGGCTGCACGGGAAGCAGCGTCTTCCCCCATGCAGCAGTGATGGAGCAGAGCTGCATTTGTTGAACGAGAAAGACAGAAGACCATGGATCGTGGAGGGCTGACAGGGGGTAATAAAGATGGAGTCTCTAATGTGTCTGTGTATTTATTTCTATAAAACAAAGCCAGTATTAACTCATGATTACCCAACAAGCCACCTGGCTCCAGGGCTGTTGGAAGAGTTGGATACAGCGTCAGATGATGGCGCTTCTATGAGAGCGCCATTTTCTGGGGCGGCTGCAGACTGCAATTCGCAGCAGAGGCGCCCAGAAACCTCGGGCTAACCTGTGCTGTGGATTCCAATCCCCAGCTGCCTAGTTGTACCTGGCTGGACACAAAAATGGGGCGAAGCCCACGTCATTTGTTTTTTAATTATTTCATGAAATAAGTGAAATAATTAAAAAAAAACGGGCTTCCCTATACTTTTGGTTCCCAGCCGGGTACAAATAGACAACTGGGGGTTGGAGGCAGCCCGTGGTTGCCTGCTGTACCTGGCTAGCATACAAAAATATGGCAAAGCCCACGTCATTTTTTTGGTGGGCAAAAAACTTCTGCATACAGTCCTGGATGGAGTATGCTGAGCCTTGTAGTTCTGCAGCTGCTGTCTGCTCTTCTCCATACAGACAGACAGCAGCTGCAGAACTACAAGGTTCAGCATACTCCATCCAGGACTGTATGCAGAAGTTTTTTGCCCCCTGAAAAAATTATGTGGGCTTCGCCATATTTTTGTATGCTAGCCAGGTACAGCAGGCAGGTACAGCTGCCCCCAACCCCCAGTTGCCTATTTGTACCCGGCTGGGAACCAAAAATAAAGAGAAGCCCTTTTTTTATTATTTCATGAATTTCATGAAATAATTAGAAAACAAATGACGTAGGCTTCGCCCCATTTTGTGTCCAGCCAGGTACAACTAGGCAGCTGGGGATTGGAATCCGCAGCACAGGTTGGCCTGAGCTTTCTGGGCCACACTGCTGCGAATTGCAGTCTGCAGCCGCCTCAGAAAATGGCACTTTCATAGAAGCGCCATCTTCTGGCGCTGTATCCAACTCTTCCAGCACCTGCCTGCTATACCTGGCTAGCATACAAAAATATGGCGAAGCTCACGTCCTTTTTTTGTAGTTTTTTGGCAAAAAATTAAAAAATGCTTCCCTGGATTTTCCATTGCCAGTGAAGGTAACAACAAGCAGTGGGGGTTAGCAGCCAGTAGCTGCTTGGATTACCCTTAGCTAGCAATACAAAAAATGCAGCGGGAGCCTATATATATTTTTTTTAATTATTTATTTAAATAACTAAAAACAAAATGGGCTTCCCTGTATTTTGATTGCTGGACATCACAGTGCTGTAAAAATAAATCTTTAAAAAAAATGACATAGCGCTCCGCGGTATTTTTGATTCTCAGCGCAGATAAAGCAGACAGCTATGGGTTGCCACCCCCATCTGCCTGCCGTTACCTTGGTTGGCAATCAAAATACAGGGAAGCCCATTAATTTTTTCTATTTAAAAAATAGTTAAAAAAAAAATGACGTTGGGTCCCCCCATTTTTGATAGCCAGCTAGGGTAAAGCAGACGGCTGTAGCCTGAAAACCACAGCTGGCAGCTTTACCGTGGTTGGGGATCCAATGTGGAGGTCCCCCCAGGCTCTTTTTTTATAATTATTTTATAAATATTAATAATTAGACAAAAAAAGTAGGGTCCCCCCCAAATTGGATCACCAGCCAAGGTAAAGCGGACAGCTGTGGTCTGGTATTCTCAGGGTGGGAAGGTCCATAGTTATTGGGCCTTCACAGCCTAAAATTAGCAGGCCGCAGGCACCCCAGACGTGGCGCATCCACTAGATGCGCCAATCCTGGCGCTTCACCCCAGCTCATCCCGTGCCCTGGTGCAGTGGCAAACGGGGTAATAAATCGGGTTGATACTAGCTGTAAAGTCACCTGAGATCAAGCGCAGCAGTTTGTGATGTCATGGCGTCTATTAGATACCCAACATCATAAACTGTCAGTACTAACAAAAAAAAAAATCAACAAAAGAAATTTATTTGAAAAAACAGTCCCCAAAACATTTCCTCTTTCACCAATTTATTGTAAGAAAAAAAATAAAGGGGTCCCACGACGACTCTGGACCGTCTAGAATAAGGGGGGGAGACACTCAAGGAACGTATCCCCCATTTTCTAGGAGTGCAGACCCTTCATGTGAGGAGTGATGAGCAATGAATCTGCACTCACTCTCCCCGGGTCCACAGCAGCAGAGTCCATGTCGTAATGGTTGCTACCAAAGCTGCAATGCCCTGCTCATGAGGTAAGGGCATGCCTAATCAGGAGAACTATTCTACATTTCCAAATATTGGTATTTGCTGATATTATTGCTATTCCACCTACTATATATTGGGGATAGGATCTTGGAGATGGAATACCCCTCTAAGTCCAGTTATCCAGCTGAATGAATACTTAACAACAGAGCTCGCTATTTAGATGTGTTTTCTTGTGGCGTATAACGGACTCTCATGTTTGGTAGTCGTTCAGCAGGGAAACTATAAAAGCAAATCCCTCCATTTGGAAATGTAGTATATAGCTCTCCTGATCAATTATGTTCCTTACCTCATGAGCAGGGCATTGCAGTAATAATAATAATTTATTCATTTATATAGCGTTATTAATTCCATAGCGCTGTATGTCTTTGGAGTGTGGGAGGAAACCGGAGTACCCAGAGGAAACCCACGCAAACACGGGGAGAACATACAAACTCCTTGCAGATGGTGCCCTTGGTGAGAATTGAACCCAGGACCTCAGCGCTGCAAGACTGCAGTGCTAACCACTGAGCCACCGTGCCGCCCATTTAGCTTACAGATGCATAACCACCACTCACTGTGTCTGAACACAGGAAGCTGAGCTGACAGCCGCTCTGTGCATGCGGCAGCGTCTATTGTGAAGGAGAGGGCCGTGGGGGATCAACGCTGCACAGGTACCGTGGGACACCGGGGAACACCGGTGGGGTTATAGGGGGTAACCTGGCAGGGCCTGGGGAGGAGTTTTCTGTCGCATGTGTCATGGCACATGCGACAGAAATCAGAGGAGTAGGGTGAATGCGGCCGGCGCGCTGCTGTGCGCGTGGCCATTTTGGATTTCTGGGAGGGCATCGGGGGGTCACTTTGGCGACACCGGGGGACCGGAGGGGACCGGGGAGGAGATTTATCATGTTTGTTCATGCCAGATGGGAGATAAATAATTTTTTACCGGCGCTGTCATTTACTGTAACGTGATCATCGGTATACGGTGTATACCTGTGATTACGTGAGCGGGGACCGGAAAAACCGTCCTGAATCATGATCTCCAGGGTCTCAGCTAGCCCTGAAACCCCGGAGATTTTCTGACGCTGGGGGGCGTTATTCACTTATTTCTGCCTGCTGTTTATAAACGGCAGATCAGAATAAGGCTACATTCACACGACCGATCCATTTTTGTGGTCTGCAAAAAACAGTCCGTTTTTTTTCACAGGTGCATCCGTGTGGCATCCGTTTCCGTTCCGTAGATGGTCCGTATTTCATCTGTTTGTCATCCGTGTGCCTTCCGTTTTTTTTGTGTACTGCAAAAAAACTGAAGGAGGGAAAATACATATATTTACCCAGGATCCTTAGCTTCAACTTACATGAGGCGGTCGCATGTTCACTCCAGTGCCATTTTCTACTGCTTTTCACAGCGTAGAGCGCTCTGGTGATTTTCTTGTGCTTGTACACTTCATATCAGTCTTTTCTGTCATTATAATGGCAGAAAGACACATAATGTCCCACTCTCCTGCATTTTGTAATTTTGCACCCTTTGGTGCCTTTCATGTGGCACTAAGGGGTGCTTAGCTTTGTATTTAGCCAAAAAAATGAAAAAAAAAATGACGTAGGGTTCCCCTATTTTTGTAGCCAGCTAGAGTAAAGCAGATGGCTGCAGCCTGCAGACCACAGCTGGCAGCCTCACCTTGGCTGGTAATCCAAAACTGAGGGCACCCCACGCTGTTATTTTAAATTAAATAAATAATTAAAAAAAAAAACACGTAGGGGTCCCCCCAAAATTGGATCACCAGCCAAGGTAAAGCAGACAGCTGGGGTCTGATATCGTCAGACTAGGGAGGTCCATGGTTATTGGACTCTCCCCAGCCTAAAAATAGCAGGCCGCAGCCGCCCCAGAAGTGGCGCATCCATTAGATGCGCCAATCCTGGTGCTTCGCCCCAGCTCATCCCGTGCCCTGGTGCGGTGGCAAACGGGGTAATATATGGGGTTAATACCAGATGTGTAATGTCACCTGGCACCAAGCCCTGGGGTTGGTGAGGTCAGGTGTCTATCAGATACCCGACATCACCAACCCAGTCAGTAATAAAAAAAAATAGACGACAAACACATTTTTATTTGAAAAAACACTCCCCAATACATTCCCTTTTTAACCAATTTATTAGAAAGAAAAACAAATCCAGGTCTGGTGTAATCCAAGGGGTTGCCATGACGATCCACACTGTCCCAGTCAATGAAGAGCAGGATGTTCCCCATTGGCTGGGAGAGCAGTGCAGTGACCTGAGCTAACATCAATGGGTCAGCCCCGGTCACTGCAGGGGATGACAAGTGCTGCTGTCAGCGAGGTACATTACCTGCGCTGATCTCCTGCACTGCTGACAGCACCTGTCACTGAGTTCAATGACCGCCGCCTTCACAGCCAAGTATCGCGAGAGGCCCGTGACGTCACCGCTAGTCAGTCTCGGGTCGGAAGCGAGAGAAGGTGATATGACAAACGGCGGCCATGGAGGACAGTGACAGCGCTGAGGTCGGGACTTCATTACCGCAGGTAAGCCGAGCGGGACCATGTGTGCAGAGTGCCAGGAGGACGTCAGTGTCGTGGACTGCATGGCTGGGGACGTGTGTGTGTGTGTGTGAGTGTGTGTGTACATGCCGCGTGCAGGAGGGGGCGGAGTGAGCTGAGCGGGGAAGTGTGGGCTTCCTGCACGTAACTAGGATAAACATCGGGTTACTAACCAAAGCGCTTTGCTTGGATACCCAATGTTTATTTTGGTTACCAGCTTCTGGCAGGCTGCCAGCGATGGCTCCTGCACACTGTAGCTGTAAAAAGCCCTGCTTTTTGCTGCTAGAACCGTTCTCGAACGTATCTAGAACTATCGAGCTTTAGCAAAAAGCTCGAGTTCTAGTTCGATCTAGAACAGCCCCCAAAATCACTCGAGCCGCGAACTGGAGAACCTCGAACCGCGAACCGCGCTCAACTCTATTAAGGAGCAGAAGGTGCTGGCTGATTGGGGTGATGGCTCTGTGCTGCAGGTAATAGAAAATTCTCCACTCTCCGGCACCGGAGAATCCTGACAGTGCGTACTGTGCATGATGTGAGAATTCACAAGTCTGCAGTACCATAGAGTGACTAAAGACCATAATGCTAAACCAGGACAACTCCTTTAAATGCTGAACATGTCTACACAAGCACATGGACCCAAATTCATCTGTTTTAACCAGTTTTCTTGTAGTTATTCAAACATTTTGCAAATTTACACAATTTTTCCACCGCCTCAGCCATCTTCATCAACTATTTGAAAGTGCAAAGTGGCAGCTTTGATTAATCTGAACAACATTTTTCTCATTTACAGACTTCTTAATAGATCTTTAAAAATACCTAAAAAATGCCCGTGCAAAAATAGTAATAAAAAAAAAGTTAAAAATGTTAATTTAAACTCCTCAAACAGCAGGCATTTTTACATGTGTTTTAAAAAGTCAAATTAGTTAAGTGAAACTACTTTGGTGTCATGGCTGTCAGATATTCTTTAAGTGTAAGGCCGGTGTCCCACTTGAGATTGCCTCGTGTATATCTCGCGTGAGTATCGCGGTGCATCACCCGTCACGGACTCACACTCTGCTCACAGGAGCGGGTTGGTTGCAAGCATCTCTATGCAGCAGACCCGCTCCTGTCCGGAGAGTGTGAGTCCGTGACGGGTGATGCACCGCAATACTCGCGCGAGATATACACGAGGCAATCGCAAGTGTGATACCGGCCTAACAATTAGTTTTGCGCTTCATGATGTAATCTATTGAGGAGAAGCGCTTCAATTAATCCATATTACCAAGATAATTTAGAGGTTACAAAGGTTACCCTAGATCAGGCATAACCCTGTAGAACAGTATGGAGTGTAAGTATGACTACTGCTCCAAATCATGAGCCAATATCGGAGGGATCCAGATACTTCAAAAAGCAGTTAAAAGTCATATTTACTCTGAATGGAACCATATAAAACTGCAGCTCTACATGCAAAAATACATCTCAACTGACATAAAAAGCTATGGGCCTAGTAAAATGGCAACACAATCCAAT
Organism: Anomaloglossus baeobatrachus; assembly: GCF_048569485.1. Taxonomy (NCBI): domain Eukaryota; kingdom Metazoa; phylum Chordata; class Amphibia; order Anura; family Aromobatidae; genus Anomaloglossus; species Anomaloglossus baeobatrachus. The sequence continues at coordinate 116,308,017 of NC_134359.1, read as the reverse complement.
TTTTCATTACAATGTTTTGCATTTTTTATAAGCCACATGTGATTGGGTCTGAAGAAGGAGAAGGGATCTCCAAAACGCATTAAACATTAAATCACTGTCAAGGTTCCTAGATTGTCTCTTCTTGCACGGCACCGTGACGTTAACCCTTTATACAGTGCTTTTACTTAAGCTGGTGTCACACTAAACGACAGCGACAACGACGTCGCTGTTACGTCACCATTTTCGGTGACGTAACAGCGACCTTGTAAGTCGCTGTTATGATCGCTGCTTAGCTGTCAAACACAGCAGAAGCAGCGATCATAAGGTCACTGTGCTACATGTTCAGAGAGCAGGGAGCCGCGCTTAGCGCTGGCTCCTTGCTCTCCTGCAGCACACATCGGGTTAATTAACCCGATGTGTGCTGCAGCTACATGTCACAGTTCAGAGAGCAGGGAGCCGCGCTTAGCGCTGGCTCCTTGCTCTCCTGCAGCACACATCGGGTTAATTACCCGATGCGTACTGCAGCCACATGTCACAGTGCAGGAGCCGGCACTGGCAGCAAGAGCGGAGGCTGGTAACCAGCGTAAACATCGGGTAACCAGGGAAAGGTCTTCCCTTGGTTACCCGATGTTTACGCTGGTTACAGCTTACCGCAGCTGCCAGTGCCGGCTCCTGATCGCTTCATTTCGTCGCTCTCTCGCTGTCACACACAGCGATGTGTGTGTCACAGCGGGAGAGTGACGACCAAAAAATGAAGCTGGACATTCAGCAACGACCGGCGACCTCACAGCAGGGGCCAGGTCGTTGCTGGATGTCACACACAGCGACAGCGACGGGACGTCGCTGCAACGTCACAGAAAATGGTGACGTAGCAGCGACGTCGTTGTCGTCGTCGTTATGTGTGACACCAGCTTTAGATCTACACATGGAGCTGCAGCAGTAATATTACTATACCTTCATAGGTGGTTGTGACTCTCACAATCCCTTAAGGTGAGCAGAACCTGTGCTCATATATAACCCTGAGTAGGCCCAGTCCAGGAACAACTTCTCACACCAATATCCCTGGCCGCAACACACCGACCCAGAGATGAGGTATTAATCACCAACGGATTAATACCCCCAACTTTGCAGAACCCCGTGCCTGCAACATCCCGGAACCCGGAGCCACCATACCAAGATGGTGTCCCTCAGTCCAGTTACCATTGCCTTCAACGGACCAGACCTACCCCCCGCTGCTGTGACAAAGAAAACAACCCAGGCAAATATTTTCCACCGTACTAAACACAAGGGAGGGTGGGCGGGGATCGCTCCATATACGGAAATCAAGAGAGGGGGTAAGCCAAATTTCCTATACTTACACCCCTCATCTGTCCCACCTCTTCCTCCAGAGAAACTCCTCCTACCCACCAATCCCTTTCTCTGCGCTATATACGAACATTCCTGTTCCTATTAACCCCATCACTCCTTTCCTTCCCTCTAGTCATGTCGCCCCTCCACCCTATGGGTTCCATGGCTTTCTTTGCGTTTTCACCTGCATTTTAGCTGCTTTTTAGGTCCGTTTAGAAAGCCATGGACCCCATAGGGGGGAGGGGCGACATGACCAGAGGGAAGGGAGGGAGTTAGGGGTTAATAAAGTGAATTAAAGGGCATTATGGGCCCTTATAGGGGATTGGTGGAATAGGGTCACTGTAGGGTGGGGAGGGGGCTAGTATATAAGCTATAGGGGAGGGGTCTTACCTTCCTTGTGACTCCGGACAGCAAAGGATTCCGACCTGACCAACTGACCAGCGGCATGGCGGACCTCCAGGAACTGGACAGGATGATCCGAGCAGCGATGGCGGTGCACGGGGCCCAGGCAGTGCAGTCCCACTTCAGGGCTGCCTGGGTTTCCCCGTCAGCACCTGCCCCTTGTCCCCCCCTCGGCCGCGGGCGGCGTTCCAGGCCCCCCCATCAGGTATTTCCCGGGCGCAGGGGGGCAAGGAGGCCCAGTGAGAGCCCCCCCCGGGACCCTCCGCGGCGGGGCGGGCAGCGGCTGCTTCCAGCGTCTGCCCCGGCCGCAGGGAGGAATCTCCAGCGAGGCCGCGGCGGCCGCAAGGGGGGCGTGGCCAGCCCGGGGCCTTCTTCTGATGTCGGGCCTCGGGCTGGAGTGAGGAGCCCAGCGGCGTCTCCCGGCCGGGAGCGAGCCCGGCAACGATCTGAGGCCAGCGGCGGCCTGGACGGAGGCGGGCCCGGCCTGGGGCCTACTTCCGGTCCCAGGCCTCGGGCTCAATTTAACAGGCCAGCGGCAGCCCGGGACCGGGGGGCGTGCCCAGCGGAGATCGGAGACTTCGAGAGGGGGCGTGCCCAGCCTGGGGCCTGCTCCTGGTGACGGGCACCCTGCGGTGGGACACGGCCCTGCGGCAGCTTCCAACTGGGAGCGGGCCCAGCAGTCGAATGAGGCCAGCAGTACCCCCCATGGGCGGCGGGGGGGCCAGGCGCAGGCAGCCAGCGGGGGGACCGGTGTGTGCAGGCGGCACCCGGATACCCGTGAGGCTGCGGGGAGCGGGGGGGACGGCAGGACCCCTGCGGTTCCCACCAGGTCCCTCAGGTCATCAGTACTGCGCCCGGCAGCAGCGGTCTCCCCCGAGCGGGGGAGGACCCAGCGGGATGCCACGGTTGGGGCCCCTGGAGGGCTGGAGGCGACGGTGGGGAGCCCCCTGAGCTCGGGGAGAGGCTCCTCCAGGAAGAGGATTCGGTCAGCGGCGGCCCGGGGGACAGGACGGTCTCGCGGGCTGTCGCCGCATAGGAAGAGAAGGACGCCCACCGCCAGTGCCCACACGGTGGCCCAGGAGGGCGGCCGTGGTGGAGGGGATGCATCGGCTGCGTCCTCTGGAGCTGGAACGGTGGAGGACGACTACAGCGAGGAAGAAGAGGGAGCCCTCAGGTCGGGGGACGAATCTGACGAGCAGATGGCAGAGGACGTCACGGTACCGATTTCCATTTCTGCGCCACGGTCGGGTGAGCTAGCCGTGGATTCGGCATTGCTTGCGGCGCGGGGTGCTGGTTTTGGGGAGGTGGCTGCGGGCACGGCAGCGCCGGAGGGGTCAGCATTGCTTAGTCAGTTGCTGGGCTTGTTGCAGGGTTTAGCGCGCACGCCGGCGGCAGCAGCGGCCTGGACGGGTCAGCGGTGGATGGCGCAGCATCGGTCATCAGCGAGGTGGCGCCGGTAGGGACGGGTGCGGTTGGTGGAGTAGTGGAGCTCGCGGGAAAAGGATAAGGAAAAGGAGGATGAGGTGGTGCGTTTGGATGATAGGGCCAAGTTTACGTGTGCTTTGAGGGACCGTTAGGGGCTCATCTCAAGAAAGAGGTGAGGGACAAGATTTGGAAGGGGGAGTATGTGGAGATATTTTCCCTGCTACCCGTGGAAAAAATTTAATCTGGACAGGGTGAAGCCGAGCGACTCCAAGAAGGAAAGGGAAGAGGAAGAAAAACGCCGTTATAGGCTCATTCCTCGTTCCTTTTCCAATTGGCTGCAGGCGTTCGCAATTTTGGCAAGTGTAATAGGGGAAAAGGAGCCGGAGCACTGCTCGACTCTGTTTGGTTATCTGGATGCAATTGGGGAGGCGTATCGCACGTACGGGGGCTTGTCATGGCTGCGGTATGATGAGCAGTTTAGGCAGCGGAAGGCGTTGCGGCCCGGCATGTGGTGGGACCATAAGGACATTTCCTTATGGATGCGTTTAATGGCGGCCCCGAGCCAGCCCTTTCGTGGCGGTGCCGGGGGAACGGGAGCCGGGCCCTCGGGTACCCAGAAAAAGGGATTGTGCTGGCAATTTAACGACGGCCAGTGCAAATTTGGTGCAGCATGCAGGTTCGAGCATGAGTGCTCCGGCTGCGGGGGGGGACATAGTTTTTTTCCAAATGTTTTAAAAAAGGGAAAGGCAAGGCTGGGGACGGGTTTGGTAAAAGGGAGGACGCCGGTGAAAATAGGGGCGATGGTGCCGTTTTTAAATAGGTATCCGGACGGGGCAGCGGCGTCACTTTTGCGGTTTGGTTTTTATATGGTTTTCAGATTCCGTCGGCGGTTGAGGCATTGCCTCCGGTTTGTCGTAATTTACGGTCGGCAAGGGACCACCCTATGGTTGTGGGTGAGAAGTTGGGGAAAGAGGTTGAGTTGGGAAGGATGGGGGGTCCATTTGAGAGCCCGCCGTGCAGTAATCTGGTGGTGTCCCCGTTGGGGGTGGTGCCAAAGAAGGAGCCGAATAAATTTCGGCTCATCCATCATCTTTCATTTCCGGAGGGGTCGTCAGTGAATGATGGCATCGCGCCAGAATTGTCAGCAGTGTACTACGTCTCGTTTGACAAAGCGCTGGACTTGGTACGGGCGGCAGGACGCGGTGCATTGATGGCAAAGATGGATGTAGAATCGGCGTTTCGTTTGCTGCCGGTGCATCCGGAGAGCCAGCACCTTTTGGGTTGCTGGTGGGGTGATAAGTTTATGTTGATCGTTGTTTGCCTACGGGCTGTTCAATTTCTTGTTCGTATTTTGAGGCGTTTAGTTCCTTTGTTGAGTGGGTGGTGCGGGACATGTCTGGCTTGTCCTCCATTATCCACTATCTAGATGATTTTCTTTGTGTCGGTCCGGCGGGATCCATGGTTTGCGCTGGCCTGTTGTTCACCTTACAGAGAGTGGCGGATAGCTTTGGGATCCCTTTGGCACAGGATAAAACGGAGGGGCCGGCGCCGGTTATGCGGTTCTTGGGGATTGAGATTGACTCTTTGGCTATGGAATGCAGGCTGCCGGAGGGGAAGATGGTGGACCTGTGGTGCGCGGTAGCAGCAATGCTGGCAGCATGGAAAGTGCGGCTGAAGGTGGTGCAGTCTTTGCTCGGGAAGTTGAATTTTGCGTGCAGGATTATGCCAATGGGGCGGGTGTTCGCCAGGAGTTTGGCTGCAGCTATGGCAGGCGTACGGTCCCCGGCGCACTTTGTGCAGGTCACGCGGGAGATCAAGGAGGATTTTCTGGTTTGGGATGTGTTCTTGCAACGTTTTAACGGCCGAGCCTTGTGGTTGAAGAAGGTGGTGCCCAATGGTGCGCTGGAACTGTACAGGGTCGCGGCCGGGTCGGCGGGTTTCGTCGCCCTTTTACAGGGACATTGGTACGTTGGGAGGTGGCCTGAGGAATGGCGGCAGGTTGGTCTGGTAAGGAATCTGGCCTTGCTTTAGTTATTTCCGATCGTGGTGGCGGTGGAGTTGTGGGGGTCGCAATTTTCGGGACGTAAAGTGTGCTATCACTGCGATAATCAGGCGGTTGTGCATGCGATAAACAGCTTGTCAGCAAAATCCGGACCGGTAGTGGCTTATCTGCGGCATTTGGTGCTCAAGTGTTTACTGTGGAACATTCATGTGGTTGCAAAACATGTGGCGGGGGTTGATAACGGGGTGGCGGACGTTTTATCTCGTTTTCAGTTCCACAGGTTTCGGGAGTTAATGCCGGGGGCGGACGAGATCGGAGCGGTGTGTCCAGAGGACTTGTGGAGCCTGGTGAGGCATTGATTGCGGGTTTAATTAGGAATTCGGTGACCGAGGTGACTTGGTGCCGTTATGCTAAAGTGTGGGTTGAGTGGCAGGAGATGCTGGGAGTTATGTTTGGTGACGGGCGAGCAAATTACTTGTTGGCGCTACTGGCATTGGTGAGCGAGGATTTCAGGGCTGGGAAGTCAGCATCAGCAATGATACTTAGGGTGGCTGCTGTGGCCTTTTGGTTGAAGGTCAGGGGTGAGTGGGGCGTGTCGCGGGATTTCGGGTGCGGCAGGCCTTGAAGGGTTTTCGTAAAGGGGTGAAGGAGCGGGACACTAGGCGGCCCATTTCTTTGGTTTTGTTATGGCGATTGGTGGATGGTTTGCGGGAAATTTGTGTCTCAGTTTATGAGAGGGTGCTTTTAGAAACGGCTTTTGTGTTAGCCTTTTTTGGGGCGTTGGTGAGCCCTTCCAGGTTCAGGGGGGGTGGTCTGATGTCCGAGGATGTGGCAGTGGTGGGACGGAGAGTAGAGTGTCAGCTTAGGTGGTCCAAAACAGACCAGATGGGTCGAGGCAGGTTGGTTGTGATGTACGCGGTGCAAGGGGATGAGTTGTGCCCGGTGCAGATGGTGAGGAAGTTTTGCGGCCTGCGGGGCGGTCTTCCGGGCCCGCTGTTACGGCACGTGGATGGGACTTAGTTGTCTCGTTACCAGTTTGTGGCCGTACTGAGGAGTTGTTTGCGCTGTGCGGGGGAATACCCGGGAAAATACGGGTCTCATTCCTTCAGGATCTGGGCGGCTGCGGAGGCTTCGCGTTGGGGCCTGGGTGATGACATGGTGAGACGAATCGGTTGGTGGGAGTCTTATCGTTTTCGGGGTTATGTGCGCCCACAGTTGTTGTCCCAGTGAGGGCTTTATAGAGTTATTGGTTGTGGCTTTGTCGGGGTTCCTTGCTGCAAATTGGAGTTGGTGGGTTTTTTTGTTTGTTAAAGTTGTTTCTTTGGTTGTAGGAATCTGCCTGATATGGATTCTGGGGCACTCCTTCGTGTTCTGGGGGGCCCGTCGGGCCGAAGCTCGCCCGAATGGTCGGCAGTTGGGTGTGGACAGGTCGCTGGCATTGGTCAAGTGGATCGGTGTGCGGGGTATGGAATGGAGCAGGGTCGTGCCGGAATTTGAATACTATTGCAGGGTGGATAGACCTCTGAACGTGTTGGTTTTGCACGTGGGGGGGAAATGACTTAGGAGCGCGGGCATCACGTGATTTGATCAGGGACATCAAGATGAATCTATTGCGTTTATGGACCAGGTATCCGGGTTTGATAGTGGTATGGTCGGATATTGTGGCCAGATTGGTGTGGAGGGGGGCACGGTCAGTTGAGAAGCTTAATCGCGCCCGGGCTCAAGTGAACAGGGTGGTTGCGCGTTTCGTGCGGAGAAACGGCGGTATTGTAGTGCGACATGCGGATCTAGAGTCGCCGAAGTGGCAGTTTCGGAGGGGTGATGGGGTTCACCTTAATGAGATTGGTTCTGATCTATGGGCCTTGGGTTTGCATGATGGTGGAGCAAGCCTTGGGTGTGTGGCGGGTCCAGGCCACGTAAGGTGTCACGTGTCCTGTCCTGTAGCAGGGGTAGGTCTGGTCCAGAGGCGGTTGTAAGGGATTGGTGGCTGGACTGAGAGGCACTGTCTTGGTATGGTGTCTCCAGGTTCCGGTAAATTGCAGGCACGGGGTTCTGCAAAGTTTGGGGGGTATTAATCCACGGGGTGATTAATACCTCATCTCTGGGTCGGAGTGTTGCGGCCAGGGATATTGGTGGAGGAAGTGGTTTCTGGACTGGGCCTACATGGGGTTACATGTACAGTTATTATTTATGTGTTACCTATTATTTGTTTGGGGTCGCCCGTTGGACGGCGCCCCCTTGTGTTAGAATGTTAATAATAGGTAATAAAGGCTGCTGTGGCCAATTTGTTTAACCAAGTCGCATGCAGTCGGTGTGTTATTTATTAGGTTAAGTTGGGTATACTAACCATCACGACCGGAGAATCCTTCCTCAGTGGTCAAGAAAGCCATGGACCCCATAGGGGGGAGGGGCGACATGACCAGAGGGAAGGGAGTGAGGGGTTAATAAAGTGAATTAAAGGGCATTATGGGCCCTTATAGGGGATTGGTGGAATAGGTCACTGTAGGGTGGGGAGGGGGCTAGTATATAAGCTATAGGGGAGGGGTCTTACCTTCCTTGTGACTCCGGACAGCAAAGGATTCCCGCCCACCCGCCCTTGTGTTTTGCGAGTTCGTTTTGGCAATGTTTTTTTTAAAAAAAAAGAAAACAAAATGAGAAAATGGAATGATGCAGTTTAAAAAAAAAAAAGAAAAAAAAAAAAAAAAAAGGAATACAGGTTAAAAAGAGTCGTATGTTCTGTCGCAGCAGCGGGGGTAGGTCTGGTCCAGAGGCGGTTGTAAGGGATTGGTGGCTGGACTGAGAGGCACTGTCTTGGTATGGTGTCTCCGGGTTACGGTAAATTGCAGGCACGGGGTTCTGCAAAGTTTGGGGGGTATTAATCCACGGGGTGATTAATACCTCATCTCTGGGTCGGAGTGTTGCGGCCTACATGGGGTTACATGTACAGTTATTATTTATGTGTTACCTATTATTTGTTTGGGGTCGCCCGTTCGATAGCGCCCCCTTGTGTTAGAATGTTAATAATAGGTAATAAAGGCTGCTGTGGCCAATTTGTTTAACCAAGTCGCATGCAGTCGGTGTGTTATTTATTAGGTTAAGTTGGGTATACTAACCATCACGACCGGAGAATCCTTCCTCAGTGGTCATGATTTGCACCTTTTTCATGCCAAAAGGCATGCGTTTTGATTTTCCAGTAAAGTCTATGGAAAATGGGGATTTCTGACCGCACTTTGCGTTTTAAAACGCTGCATTTAATTTGCATAATTTGTGGCAAAAAACATGCGTTCAAGAAGCAGCATGTCAATTGTTTTTGCCATTTCTGCAGCGTTTTGCTAACATTGAAGTCAATGAGAAGTGTCAAAAAGCAACAAACATCAAAATTCCAGCGTTTTACCTGCTTTTTAGGTGCAGAAACACTGCGTTTTGGACTTCAAAAACGCATGCTTTTCTGACTTAAAAATAATGGAATAATATGTCCTTTTACACACATACATAGTCCGACAATCAAATTAAAGAAAATTAGGATTTTATTGCTATTTTAGCATTAAATATTATAAAACCGCTATAATTTCATGAAATATAACTATTTTCTTTAATAATTCCAAAATTATATATTTTTTCCTTTTTTTTCTCTTTTTTCATTCTGTTTGACTATTTAATCTTTATTTAGCAGTGTCTTGATGTTCAAAATGCATCTGTCAAAACGCAGGTGAAAAAGCATGTAAGAAGCGCTGAAAACGCATCTAAAACGCGGTAAATACGCATGCGTTTTTAGCGCTAAATTTCTGGATTAGGCAACTTTGGCTAAATCAATTAAGGCAAAACGGTGCGTTCTAAACTGCATGTACGGCAACGCAAAGTGCAGTCATACCCTTACTCCCATAAGTCTATTCGGGTAAGACCCTATTTTGAGCTTCTTTGTCTTCCAGACTGTTTTCGTTCTTAGGCTATGTGTCCACGGGAGAATGTAGCTGCGGATTTTTCTGCATCAAAATCCGCAGCTTTCCCGCAAAATTTGCCGCGGATTTGCCGCGGATTTGATGCGGATTTTGGTGCGGATTTTTTTTTTCCCAATTTTAAAGCCAAAATCCGGATGAAAATCCGTAACAATAATTGACATGTTGCAGATTTTTCCGGACCAAAATCCGCACGAAATCCGCTGCGTAAAAATCCGCAGCGTGGGCACAGCATTTCCAAAATGCCATAAAAATGGCTGGGAAGTACCTGTGCTGCAGATTTTCAGGAAATCCGCGGCTTTTCCGCGAGAAATCCGCGGCAAAATCCGCGCATTTTCTGCAGCGTGGGCACATAGCCTTACAGTAAAGAAGCAATGTCTGTGAATATGATTAAACTTTCTTTCTTCTAGACATAGAGGATGCCCCCTTGTCATTGCAGGTCTCATCATGAAAAGATCATTAGAAAGTTCTCTATACTGTCCACGCATATATTTGCACATTGTAATAATATCGCCTCAAAGATTTCATTTTTACAAACTGAATAACCCCAAGATAAAGTGTCTTCTGTAGTGTACATAGAAATCACAGGGCCCCATAGCAAAAGTGCAACTTGGGCCCAACCCGCAAAAGCAAAAAAATTATATGTTTATGTGACGCCCTGGCCTGTCAGTTCGTCACAGGGTATTGTGCAATCTGCCATTCTGCACAGTATCCAATCCTTCTTGGTTACGGGTCCTGGTCCTTTGGTGTTGTTAAGAGCTTATCCAGTCAAAACATTAGAAACACTTTACACCATACCCACCAGACACACCATTGGGGGTCCTGAAGGAAATAGGGCCGCCCACTTGGGGGGTTGGTAGGGGAAGGTGAGAAAGTGAGAGAGAACTGAAAAAGGAGTGGAAGGAGTAGGAGGTAGAGTAGTGACTCTCTGAGAGGGAGTGGTCACCGATGAGGAGCAGGGCTCCTTGAGTTCTAGGTGACAGACGTTGGTCTGGGCCTGGTAGGAGCTGGAACCCCGGTCGCAGGGGATCGTATCAAAGGGCACGGATTGTCGAGGAGGGCAGCCGGTGGCCTTGAGCCATCTCCGGGCAGGGACCAGGGCACAACGGGGTACGCGGACCCTAGGCCGGGAAGTATCCGACGGGGGTGAAGCCTTCAAGATTCATCTCTCACCCGCTCCAAAATCGGGATACTAGCGCACCGATGGGATAGGATTTTCTCTGACACAGTCCACCAAATCCCAAGCGTGAACCCTGAGAGCAAGCTCACTCCGTTATCTATACAGGTGAGCGGGACACGACTAGTTCCACACTACAGGGTCCAAACAGTTAACAAGGTGCCACGGAAAAGGTCACAGGCTAACAAGCAACACCAAGGGCACGGACCCAAGCTTGCTCCCTCCTGGCTGCAGCGGTGCTCAGAATTCTGGTTACAAGCTGTCGGTGTCAGTATTCTTGGACTGAGTGCGTACACAGAAACCCTTCCTTTTCCCAATGGCACCCCACTCCTGCATTACCAACACCGGGCCCCGGGGCACAAACCCCCTACCCACGGAGGGGTTAAACACCTTGCTGCCGCACCATCGCCACCGGGCTCCCACTTTCCCAAACAGCAGTGGTGGTATCTCACCTTACCACGCACCGTGGGTGGCGTCACGAACTTCTAACTCCCCAGTACATACTCCCCTTTTCATACTCGAGTGTCCGCACGAACCCCCGGGTCCGGAGACCCCTCAAGCCACCGCGGTTCCGGATCAGAGCGGCTCGGCCGCTGGCACGGGGGCGGTACATATACACATATCGAAGCCTTAGTGTTGTCACCAGCAATGGCCCTTTTAGAGTATGATGCTCCCAAATATGCCCCTCCCCTCACACACTGAGTATGGTATCCCACAGTGAATCCCCCGCCAGTTTCACCCAACACATACAGTATAGCATCTGTCAGTGTGATGCCCCCACTCAGTATAAAGTCCCCACAGCCCCCTACTAAGTATGAGATGTCCGTAGTCTTATTCAGTATAAATGCTCCCACATAGAATGAGGATTCCCACTGCTTATTCACAGAATAAGAGCCCCACAGTATGGAAGTCCCCACAGTATGGAAGCCATTCAATTAGCCTCTCACTCAATATGTCAGCTCCCATTTAGTATGCCCCCACAGGCCCCCACTCAGTATGATGGTTTCCACAGCTCCCCCACATAGTATATTGGCCCCCACAGTCCTGCACACAATATAATGCCCCCCACAACTCATCAATTCAATATGAGAGCCCTCACAGTACAGCATAGAACATCACACAGTATCATAGCCCCTACCAGCCTCTACTCAGAATTATGGCACCCACCAGCATCAAACTCGGTAGTATGGCCCCGAACTCCTCCTGACACCGTAATATGGGCCCCACCAGACCTCCACTCAGTATTATGCCCCCACAGTACCCCCTGCAGAATTATGGCCTCCACCAGGCCCCTAATCAGTATAATGGCCCTCACAGTTCCTGACATTGAAAGAAAAAGAAAAGCATTACCCTCCTTACCTTGTTTATGCAATGTGCTGCTCTGGTCTGTACAGTGCGAGCACAGAGATTTCACACTATAGGTGCGATCTAGTGACGTCATTGCACCTACAGTACACAGAGTCTCAGACTCACCATCGCAAGCTGAATGGTGGATCACAGCGCCTTTAGCACTCTGATCCACCCACCTTTCTATTCAACGGTATCCACAACCTGAGGATATGGATTCCACTAAAATTGTAATGGCAGGAAAAGGGAAGCCTACGTCTAGCGACACTGGACCCCACCAAATCACAGGCCTCATAGTGGCCACATGGGTTGCCGCCAAAGATGGTGTGCCCCTGCGTGTCTTGGTATTTTTACTGCTTTTTAAACAGTCATAATTGATTAATCAGCTTAAGGCTAGGCTAGGGCCCCACTTTGCGTTCACCTACCTGCAGTTCAGAACGCACCTTTGTCTTGTAATTATTTTTGCCAAAGTTGTCGTTTGCTGAATTTTAGCGCTGAAAACGCATGCGTTTTTTGTGCGTATTAGATGCGTTTTTAGCGCTTTTTACATGCGTTTTGAACTGCAAGTAGTGACTTGCGTTTTGCAAATAAACACAAAGCTACATAAAGTTTAACTATTGAAAAATCAAGATATCTGTCTTTTATAAAAAAAGACACTCAGTACTGATGTCATGTCCTGTAGACATGTTAACATCCATGTTATAAAACAGCATTTAGGTTAAACTAGAGTAAATTTTTTTTAAAAAAAAACAAGAAATTTAAATGATGTTTTTAAGATACTTTTATTTGTAACATAATACTTTATTAAATTCCACACAAAACAATTTTTTTTTTTTTTTTTAAATAAACAAAAAATTACTTCATTTATTGTTTATTAAAAAACAATAGTTTAAATTTCCACATAATTATATTTTTAAAAAATAAACTTATGTATCTGAGTACAACTGCTGGGTGAAATATCCTTGTTTTTTTCTTGTGGCTTTATAAATATATTTTGATTATTGGAGACATTTTCTGGTGGTTGCAGACTAAATTCTGGTTGGTTTGGCTTAACATAAAATTTTTGTTGATATGGTGGAATATATTGTCTTTGGTATTGTTGATAGGGATTTGGCCTGGAAATATTTATTGGTTGGTGTAGTGGATCAATAATTTCTGATTGTGGTTTTTTAAAATCCAAGAATATTTTTTCAAGCAGAGAAACCATTTCCCCACCAGAAGGATATGGTCCCTCTTCCTCGAAACAGCTCATCATGCCACATATGGATGTCATGTGTCGCGGGCGGGGAAGGAAGCCGCTGCGCTGCGCTCGCTAACGCTCGGGTCCGGCGCTGCTGCGGTGGCGGCTCGGTGGCTCAAGCGGTGGACCGGATCCGGGGACTCGAGCGGCGCTCCTCGCCCGTGAGTGAAAGGGGGTACTTTGGTTTGGGGATTTGGTCCGTGACGCCACCCACGGGTTGTGATGAGGTTGGGAACCACCGCTGCTGATGACGGGGATCCCGGGAGCGATGGCAGGGAGCAGCTGGGATGTTGTTTTCCCCCTCCGTGGGTAGGGGTTGGTGGTCACGGAGCCCGGTGAGATGACGGGGAGGCAGGGTTGGATGGGTGCAGGGTCGCCTGGACTGCGCAGCGCGGTGCCGGATGGCACGGTTGTACTCACTCAGCCACAAAGGTACGCAAAGTCTCTGGTAAACCAAACGGCTGGATGGACGGGTCCCGCAGCCGGCTGCTGTAGTCTCTCCCAGACGGTTAGTGGTGGCTGCCTTTCCCTGCACCTTTGTGTATGTTCGGTCCCGATGGATTCCCACCGGTAACCCGCTCCCCAGCGTATATATGTGCCGGAGGAGCCCTTTTGCCCGCAGGCTCTGGCCCTTGGAACTCTAGCTGTGGCGGTAGCTGTATTTCCTTTTGCTGGTCGGTCGGTTGCCTTCAATCGGGTCTTGGCTGTTAGGAAACCCCTGGGGTTCCGGTCACTGACAGATTTGACCTCTAATGGCGACTCCAAGCCTGTTCAGGGTCCGTAGGTCCTGCCTGAGTGTGCTGGCTTCACTTCGCTCCCCGGTTCGGTACCGGCGGGCCACTGCCCGTCCCCGGTCCTACGGTTCCGCGTTGATCTGCCTCTCCTGCAGACGGCCACCACTGTCTGCCAACCTTGCTCTAAGTGCCCGGGCCACACACCCGGACACGGTCAGTTCGCTCCTTCACTTCCACTTCACTCCTCATTCCTTCTCTTCCCTAACTGTTCTCTACACTCCACTCAACTCAACTCTCTGGCTCCCTTTTCCCGCCTCCAGGACTGTGAACTCCTTAGTGGGTGGGGCCAACCGCCTGGCTCCACCCCACCTGGTGTGGACATCAGCCCCTGGAGGGAGGCAACAAGGATTTTGTGTCTGGCTGATGTGCCTGTCTCGGGGTGGGGGTGTGTGTTGCAGTACCTGTGACGACCTGGCTAGTCCAGGGCGCCACACATGCATATGGGTTTTTTTTGGGATCTTTGATTTTTCTAAGGCGACATGCTATACTCATGCCAAATGTGTCAAATTCGTCATCCTCAGTTGCAGATTTTAAAAGTTCCATAGTTTTTGTGGATATAGGATCATCCACAAGATTTTTTTTTTCAATGTTTTTTTGTTTTGTTTTTTGGTTTTGTGTAGGTTGGAATTTTATCAGGCAGATTTATGACATTTGAAACACTGGTTTCTACTATATTAGTTGATAATTCATCAACAACAATAGACTGTTGAATGCTGGATTCCCTCTCCCCATCTTCATCATGAGTAGCTTGGTTTTCACCAGCTTGATCTTCATCAGGTGTTTCGTCCCTTGGTTGTATACTGCCAGAAGTTTTACCAATTTTAAAGCAGAATAATTATTTTAACTTTATGAAAATGTTTTTAAATTTAGTAACAAATAAAATAAATAATATTTTATAATAAAATACTGAACACACAAAAAAAAAAACTAAAACTAAAAAAACTTACGGACGTAACTGTCGACTTGTACATAGAAAACGGAGATCTTCATAATACATGAAATTTATTTTTTTTGGCGATGATCCACTTTTCATTCCCTCTAACCTTATTTTATTAAAACGGTCTTTAACTGAACGCCATCTCTTCCTGACATCTTGTTCTACATTTGTAAAAAAAATAACATATATATGCTGATTAAAAAAAAGTATAAAATTTTAAACAAAAAAAAACAAAAAAAAAATAATAATAATATAATAAAAATAACATAAAAACGTACCAATTTTATTTTGCATTGCCTGATCAACATCATGCCACTGGGGGAATAATTCCCGACAAATGATTATCCAACAGTCTGATCGTTTGAGCTTCAACATATAGTCAGGAGAAGCTGGATCCCACAGGCATGGCATTGATTCAACCTTTTGGGGCATTAAGAAAAATTAAAATTAATTTAAGTTTAAGTAAATAAATGAATTTAAATAACAAAAAATGATATTTAAGTAATCAAAAAATGTATTTTACCTAAACACTAAGAAAAAAAAAACATTGTTTGTTATTAAAAAATAACTTACCAGAGAAATCAATTTTGGGACATCTATTTTAAGCCGCTGAGACCAAGCCATTGGTGACAATATAATATCCAGACACAGGAAAAAAAGGTTCTTCAAGCATTCAAGGGCAAAAATAATGATTCAACATGCCCCTTTTTATTTGACAACGAATGTGATGTCAATGATGACGTTTTTGCAAACAAATGCAAACTCCATTTGCTGCGTTTTTTGCGCCCAAAACGCAGGTAAAAAGCATTCAAAACACTAGTAAAACGTACATTTCTATCAAATCCAAGATTTTTGACCATTTCCATTGACTTCAATGTTAGCAAAACGCACCCAAAATGGCAAAAACAACTGACATGGTGCTTATTTGAACGCATGGTTTTTGCCACGAAATATGCAAATTAAACGCAGCGTTTTAAAATGCAAAGTGGGGTCTGGAAATCACATTTATCCATAGAATATCATGGAAACGCAAAACGCAGGCCATTTGGCATGAAAAAGGTGCTTCTCAAAACGCTGCAGAAACGCAAGTAAAAACGCAAAGTGGGGCCCTAGCCTAAAACATCTGTAAATCTCAAACCCTGCCTACAATGAAACACAAAAATAGAGGTTTACAGTAGCATTTAAATGTTTAAACTACATGTGCTACAACCGCTGTAGTTACAGGCACATGCTAGCTTTATATTATAACTGGTATCAGCCACATATGTTGCGGGTTCAGCTCTTGACTCTGCTCCATAAATGGAAACCCAACATAGGACGTACTACTAGATCTTAGGCCAGAAAAGGTTAAATCAGACCTTTGTGTAACATGCAGTTTGAATAATATATCATAAAGAAATTATAATATCCAAAAAAGACATCTCTTTGGTCTCTAGAGAGGGGACATATCCACCCCCTCATTGAACATATGGTATGAATTAAAATGGAGGAAGAATTATCTGCTGAGAAACCAGCACAAGGTCTGGGGTCTATATATGCAGGGATAGAAAAGCATCAGATATGTTACATCTGAAGTCAGCTATGGTAAATTTCAAAAGATTGTCCCATATGTTTGGGCACCAGTGATCAGTGATGAATATTGGGTTTTGTAGCCATCCAATATTTCTAGGAGACATATTTTTGGCATTGCAATCCTGAGGGGAAGAACATTAATATTTTTACATAATTGTGAGGCCTGTCTATGAGCTCCAAATTAAAATCGGTCAGGTGGATGAGGCTATCCATGTCATGTTTCATCTCTATAGAAAGGTAAAATTGTGATAAGAAACATGAACACGATAACTTCTGCCTGGGACCTCCAAGGACGAAGATATTCTGAAAGTTGGGGATCATATCATTTTCTGGAGACTGAGGTCACATCCTATGACCAGTCCTTTTTTGACTCACAAGAGGGGAGGTATCTAAGTGTAGCTTGTGTTTATAAAAGTAAATGCCAAATTATAACCTTTGTTCGATACCAGAAAGATACAAGGCTGTGTAGGATTGTTACACGTTTCATTGGATTTCTTTCCTCCATAAATCTGAGCCATTTCTGTTACATATTTTTAGTAATTTTCTTTTGTGATTCCTTTTTTATTGTAATTGTGTATACTGTTGTTTTGTACCCTTTCTAATATCTTTTGTATATTTTTAGAAACACTGCCTACGTTTCAGATTAAATATATAAAATGTATTAGCTTCTTCCCTCTTGCTCTATAAAACTGAATCCCCAAAGCCATATGCTGCCTGTAACAGATGCTCAATTTGCCTGCAAAAGGATTGGTGGTGGCCGCAAGTAGGTTTTCTTGGGTTATTGTGAAGTTTGGCAGTGACTATACTATTAGGTCCTTGTGATTTTCCCAATAATCGGCCTAGTAGTGAAAACAACCATTGCCATGTCCATCAATCATTGGTGAGTTGCATATTGTCCTTAACAATTGGACACAGCAGAGTGATTTCTATGACTACATATACACACACACAAATTTATATATTAGTATTCCTGCACTGGCCACTGATTGCAAACACCTCTGCACACAGCTGTTACACGGGATCCAACAGTCATAATAAGTGATGTCACAGCCCTCTCTTTGCCCTCCCTTCACAATGATCTTTGCAAACGATCATTAGAAACTTCAAAACAAAAGATAAGGTCTGATTTAGTCTATTGCTATTCATATACCTGTAAGTTTCTTGAAACAGAAAGTTGTAATCTAAAATATCCCCAGTTATCAGTGTGAAAATTGTAAGATTTCTAATTTTTATTTTTAATGCAGTTTATGATATGCAAAAAAAAGAAAACATTGCTGTGTTTTTTCTTTTTTTTAATACAAACCTGATTTAAACAATTGGTCATTTTTTTCATTAAATATTCCTTAACAATGTCTATGTACTAAAATGTTGCCCAGGCAAATGTACACTGAACAGTTTCTCAGCCCTACAAAGAGTAACTGAAGCAGGGACCTGTAAGCTGGCCCTCAGACTTGGGACCCTGCACTGTCCCTCCTTCCAGAGGTGCGCCTAATGGTAGCGAGGTCTGGACTGCCAGCGTAACCCTAAATCCTGTTCAAACCCTGAAGTAACACCTCGTCTCCCACATCCCAGCAGAGGACTGGAACTGGAGCAGCAAACCTCAAAATAGCACAGACAGGAGAACAAAAAATAAACTCATGCACACAGCAATCAGTCACTAGGGAGACACAATAATTGCCCAGGAAGAAATAAACGCAGTGAGGAAATAAACTAGCAGGGATATTTCCACACCACACAGGAAAGCACATAACAGATTACCAGGCTCTGGATTACCATGAAAGGACTGGTATCGCTGAAAAAAAGCTGGGCTATATTCGGCAATGAGAAACCGGATCCAGCACTTTATAAAGAGTGAAGGCGGCTGTGAATGGTCATTAGCAGCCTGAACTCCTAGCTGCAGTTCACAAGCCAGCAGGAATTAACTCCTAGTGGACTGAAGAGCAGTGATTCTAAAACAGCCGACGTCTGACTCAAGTTGAACAACTAGGAGACCTAGGAGATCAAAGATATCTCCTCTTTTTGTTGCTATTTTAGATATTTATCAGTGTAGGGACCCGCAAGCGTGAGGATCCGTGATGAGGATTGCGGGCTTACGTACATTGGCCAATTTACAAACTAATACCTCATAGTTATTTTATATGTATTTTTTGCACTTTTTTATACGGGGTGCAGCCGGGCCTCTTAATACAGGCCGTGCATAGTGGAATTTCTGTCCCTTGCGTGCTGCAGTGAGTAGTGTCCGAGTAACCCGCCTAATCTAATAGTAAGGGCGTGGTAATAGGTTGCTGGCTGGACACCATGCGCATACAAGTGTGAACAGCGCCCTATGCGCGCCACTAGTGTGCAATTTACCTTGCACCTGTGAAGTGTCCATCATGTTGAGAGGTTTGTCTGCATCCTGTTTGTGCATTGGATGTGTTGGCCTGGGCTAACTGGACTGGTTGCCCTCTTTTTTGCTGTGAGTATAAAACCATGAATAGGAAAGAAATACAGCAGTGGTGCCAGTGTTAAGGCCACGTCTCACTAAGCGACCGCTAGCGACATCGCTGCTGAGTCATGGTTTTTGTGACGCACCCTGTGATCTTGCTAGCGATGTCGCTGTGTGTGACATCCAGCAATGACCTGGCCCCTGCTGTGAGGTCGCCGGTCGTTGCTGAATGTCCTGGACCAATTTTTGGTCGTTGCTCTCCCGCTGTGAAGCACACATCGCTGTGTTTGACAGCGAGAGAGCAACGATCTGAATGTGCAGGGAGCAGGGAGCCGGCTTCTGCGGACGCTGGTAACCAAGGTACACATCAAGTAACCAAGCAAAGGCTTTGCTTGGTTACCCGATATTTGCCTTGGTTACCAGCGTCCGCAGCTTCTAGAAGCCGCCTCCCTGCTCCCTGCACACATAGTCAAGGTACACATCGGGTAACTATAAGCAAAGTGCTTTGCTTAGTAACCCGATGTGTACTATGGTTACCAAGCACAGCTTCATTACACAGGTCGCTGGTGGCTGATCTCTGATCGCTGTGGAGATCTGCGTGTTTGACAGATCACCAGTGATCATGTAGCGACGCTCCAGCGATCCCTGCCAGGTCAGATCGCTGGTGGGATCGCTGGAGCGTCGCTAAGTGTGACGGTACCTTTACTTTTCCACTGGTTATGCCACTCCTGAGGTAAATAGCTCCCCAAATACTCAATGTGTGAACATGGCCTTAGAGAGCTACTAACAACCGTTTGAAATCAATATCTACCAGGAATACAATGTAAATCAGCAGGGTAGAAATAATAAAGTTAAAAGTTAGCTTTGAGGGCACTGTATGATATTAAGCCATCACCCGACCTGGACTCTTAGGGGTACTTTGCACGTTGCAATATTGCTACTGCGATATTGCCGGGGTCAAATCGAAAGTGACGCACATCCGGCGCCAGTAACGACGTCGCAACGTGTAAAGCCTAGATGCACCGATTAACGATCGCAAAAGCGTCGTAAGTCGGTGATCTGTGTAGTGTCGGTCATTTCCAAAATTTCGCTGCAGCGACAGGTACAATGTTGTTCCTCGTTCCTGCGGCAGCACACATCGCTGTGCGTGAAGCCGCAGGAGCGAGGAACATCTCCTTACCTGCGTCCCACCTGCAATGAGGAAGGAAGAAGGTGGGTGGGATGTTTACATCCCACTCATCTCTGCCCCTCCGCTTCTATTGGCCGCCTGCCGTGTGTCGTTGCTGTGACGCTGCATGACCCGCCCCCTTAGGAAGGAGGCGGGTCGGCGGCCAGAGCGACATCGCAGGGCAGGTAAGTGCGTGTGAAGCTGCCGTAGCGATAATGTCTGTGTGCATCTGTGACGGGGGGCGGGGACTATCGCGCTCGGCATTGCTACAATCGGCTAGCGATGTCACAGTGTGCAAAGTACCCCTTAGGCTATGTGCCCACGGGAGCTTGCTTCTGCAGATTTTGCCGCGGAAAACCTGCGGATTTATCTGGATTTTCTATGGGACATGGGGAGTGTCTGTGTCCACGCAGCTGAATGTGCGGCTGCGGAATATGCTGCGGATGTCCCGCAGCCGCACATAACAGCATGTCAATTATTCCTGCGGAATTACCTGCCAAAATCCCGGCCCTCCACTATGGAGATAGAGGCCGGGACGTCCGCAGGTAAATCGCATGAAAGTCCGCATGTTTACCGCAGCTATTCCGCTGTACTACCGCAGATAAAAATAGCTGCGGGTGCCGGCGAGCAGCTGCGGGAAACCTGCGGCCGTACCTGTGGATATATCCGCAGGTACGAGCTCCCGTGAGCACATAGCAATACTCTCCGGACAGGAGCATTTCAGCTGCATAGAGATGCATGCAACCGACCCGCTCCTGTGAGGAGAGTGCGAGTCCATGACAGGAGATGCAACGCGAGACTCGCGCAAGATACACACGAGGCACTTGCAAGTGTGACACCGGCCTTAGAAAGCTTTTGGTCTTGCCCATGTTGTAGAGGTTACAGTCTGACTGATTAATTGAGTCTGTGGACAGGAGTCTTTTATACAGGTGACAATTTACGACATTCGTCTTTAATGCAGGTAACAAGCTGATTAGGAGCGTCTATGTGGTCTGTAGGAGCCAGAACTCTTAATGGTTGGTAGGGGATCAAATACGTATTTCACTCTGCAAAAGGTAAATCATTTTATATAATCTATACAATGTGATTTTCTGGATTTTATTTTGGATATTCTATCTCTCACTTAAAATTAACCTACCCTTAAAATTATAGACTGTTCATGTCTTTGTCAGTGGGCAATATCCAAAATAGCAGCTGCACTCAAGTAAAGGGAAGGAGAAAAAACAAGATTGTAGATGGTGAACATTGGAATGTGAACACGCATTACTGACAAGAAAACATGAAAATATATATATATATATATATATATATATATGTATATGTATATGTATATGTATATATATATATATATATATATATATATATATCTATCTATCTATTTATGTATATATATTTATCTATTTTTTTTTCTTCACTTGTGCCTAGACACCACATCAAGGTGTAACTCTCATCTGGGTCCTACTCTATTTTTAAGCCTCTCTTGTCCAAGCTCAACTATTATATGGGCTAGAATAGAACCTGCAAAAGAAAATTAAAAACACCTGAAATAACTTTGAGGAGTGCGCAGACAAAGGACATGACTGCATAATACAAATTGGAAAATGGCACCTCCTAATGTCCAGTCTGAACTGGTGCATACTGAACATGTCAGTGGGCAAACTTACAAAATCAGCAAGTGATCAAAGAATTTTTTCCTTCACTGTATGTCCCTTTAGATTATACAGCTGTTGAACCAAGTAATAATAAGTACATGATATTTAATGACCAATTGTAGCTAGATAAATTTGCGGTGGGCTTCCTGATATATTTTATCACTCTATCTGTACAAGCTAACCGTAGATCCATGCTAGCGAACAGCAGAAGTAGGCGCAACAAAGAATGGTATCATATACAAGTTTATTTTATAGGATTTCAGCAGTACTTGACTTCATATTTAAATGTACAGCAACAAGTGTAACAGCAGTACCATATCTGTAAAAAAGTGACCATTTCTAAGTCTCCTATCCTGATTCACTCTAATAATATCACAGTCTGTAGGTAAAAGGTAGAAGACCCTTTTTCTATAATGTTACCAACTAAGCAATTACAGCAAATCATTGCATGTGGCACAATTGCACCACAATTTAGCTTTTTCGCTGTGCTCACTTTGGATGGAGCATGTTCGGCATTTGTCCAACAAACTTACTAAGTAGGGAGGCAGAAGATGGCTCAGGAGCAGATTGTATTTTCTATCTTAAGGACATTCATAGATGCACCAAATATTTAGGAGGCGTGCTGTTAATAAATTTAGTACTTATTAGTCTAGTGAGGTATGAAATGTCAGTGGTAAAAGTGGCTCATAATGTTATTCTGAAGAATAATGAGTACTGATCAGCTGTCTCTATTAGACAGTTTTCGCTATTGAAAAGCAGCAAAGCTTCAGCAGAAGTGATTATTCTGGCTTTGGAGAACTGGATAAAGCGGAGTATATATTTTTGTAAGGTGCATTATTCTTCCATTTTATTTCAAGATGGCTTCTCTAATAAGAAGGCAGCAGGTTGGGGAAGGTGTGCAAAGTCGGATGGAAGGCTGGTACATTCATACAGGTGCATACAGAGCCTGGGGCTGACCGTCCATCTAGGTAAATGAAGAAAGCCAGGAGTTACTTATAAGCATATAACGTGATATATCACAAAACAATAAGGCAATGTATGTAGGCATAAACCTCTAAGGGCACATGCCCATGATCCTGACATGCTGTGCCCCGGAATCAGCATGTCATCTCCCGTGGGGCCACGAGTGTTCTCTGCAGGAGACCACAGCTGCTTGTGCCTATGATCAGGATTCGGGACTCTGCGGACTTTCTCTCTGTTCTACCCGCTGAGAACACTCGCGTCTCCTCAAGCCTAAACGGTCATGCTGAAGCTTGGAAAGCTGCACTGCCGGTCAGTTTATGCTGAAAAGAAGCACAGTGGACATGGGATTTCTATAAATCCCATTCACTGTGCTCCTACTATACAATGCAGCATTTTGGATGCAGCGAAAACACGCTATGAGCCAAATACTGATCTACCTGGGAATCTGACTCCAGAGATCATTTTAAATATAATGGGGCGATAGCAGTGTGATATGTGATGGCTGCTCTCTGCTCTGTGTGTGATTATGAGCCCTGACCCTCAATGTTCTCAAGCAGTGATGGCTTCCCCCCTTTATTGTATTTATTGGTTCAGTGGCTGACACCCAACATGCCGCGCACGCCTGGTTTGGTTTGCAAATTCCTTCTGTTTCTATCAAATATTATTTTGGTGGCTGTTCACACTCAACCACCTCACCCTTTTCCACAGGCTTTGTTAATTAAGCACCATTTACTTGGGCCTGTTCCGCCTTTATTTATGGACCCTGGTCTGGCACTGTGAGGGCCAGTTCTGGCATTGTCATAGTGTGTGTGACATCCGCTACACATGCTGGGACATGGGCTGCCTTTTTTCGCGTTTGCCTCTCCTTGCAATCATGGAAGCGGTTTCTGAAATGTTACAGGTATGTTCTGCTTTTAATGAATTTCGGAGGCCGAATGGTACAATGAAAATATAAAATATACAGTAGGACCCCCGTATTGAGATTTGCCGTGACGAAGCAGGGGTGGCTAAAAACATTGATCAATTATTTGCCAAAAAATCTCATTTTTGCATTATAGTACAGTTGGAATAGTTTGTGAATTTTCACTTTTAATTGTTACATGCCATTCTCAAGCAGTGCTGCCTCCACCCCTTTCTGTAGGGTTGCAATGTTGTAGCAATACAGCAGAGCTGTGAGAGCTGCAGCTGCTAATGTGTTTGTCAGAAAACAAAGTTTAGTTCTGCTGTTCTGTGTTAGTTACATATCTCACACTGGTAACATCACCTTTTATTAAAAATAAACCCTGGAGGCAGATTCTCATGCAGATTAGTGTCCGGCCCATAGCCTGGAACAGCTCATTTACATACAGATTTGTCTAGAATAAGACATCAGATTGCAGATATCATGGTATCATTTTATTCAGCTTCCTATGACCTACTTGCCCATATAAACAGCTTAGGAGGTTTGATCCTACTAAAATGAATGGAAAGTGGCTGTAAAAAGTTGCTCCAGCCTTTAAATACTCAGCATATATGTGAATAATACAGGATGCCTCCACTAATTACAGCTACTTATTTGGGGTCCCAGAAGAACATATAATCATATTAACATTGGGGGAACCTTCTAAGGGCAAACCTGCTGCCCATTTTGGCCTTAAATTGAATGTTTGCCATTAGATATCAAATTTTGATATATTTTTAATCTAAGTTTCATTTTTTATATATATGTATATATATATATATATATATATATATATATATATATATATATATATAAAAAAAGCTTTCGTACATATTGCCAAAACTACTGCACAGAGGGAGACTAGAGGCTTACTACTATATATTGTGTTAAAGGGAATCTGTCACCTGTTTTTTGCTATATAATTTGAGAAAGAGAAACCGAGGGAACAATTGTGAAAACATACCCTGCTGTAACTAAATAAAAGCATAGTGCATATAAACATAGGGTACTTAGTAAACACTGTTTTTGATCAAAAAAAGCATAAAGCTATCCCACCAAACGTCAAGGTGTACCCAGTTGGGATAGTACCTACACTCTCTAATATTAAAACCTTACCATGGGTCTAAAATAGGCCTCAGTTTTGCAGTGCAAAACCCAAATGGCAAAACAACTGACATGTCAATTGTTTTTGCCATTTGGGTTTTGCCCTGCAAAGCTGAGTTTTTGACCAAAGTTCTGCAACAAAAAGGCTGCAGTTTGAACTGCATAGTGCGGACAAGAAACCCAAATTCCCATAGACTTTGCTTGAAAAGCAGAACACAACCATTTTGACATTAAACGCTGCAGTTGAAAAAGCAGCAAAAAAGCAGGTAAAAAGCAACGTGCGGACATAGCCTTAATGTGGCTAAGGGCTGAGAGTGACCGGGTCCCGACAGAACACACAGTCAGGGGATGCACAGAATGAAATGCCCAGCTGACTAAGAAGGAGGGCCACACCCTATTTGTACTGAATACAAAAAAACTACATAAAAACAAAAAAGTGAGCCAGAGTATGAGATGGTATACATGGAGCTTGTGAGACCATATTCACACTGGCCACTTGTCTAATGAACATCAACAGCTACATAGATATTTAGGAATCAGCCAACAGGACTGAAAGCAGAACATTTGGGCAGTTTGAAAGAAAAAAAAATAATTGTATCAGCAAGTTTATTTAATGTACATTTGGAAAACAATAACATATTCTTTCTGGAGTCAGACAACTCTTTTAACCCTTTCACTCCTTGGTGAGTTTCCGTTTTTGTGTCCCCCACCTTCTTTGATGAGCCATAATTTTGTTTTTATTGTTCCATCAATATAGCTGTATAAGGGCCTAATTTTTTGCAGAAAGTGTTGTACTTTTGAATGACACCAATCATTCTGCCCCATATTGTACTGAAAAACAGAAAATAATTAGCAAGTGCGGTAAAATTGCAAAAAAAAAAAATGCAATTCGACAATGTTTTGTTTTCTTTTTTTGTTATTTTTTTTTTATTTACCAAGTGCAATACATCCCCAGGTCAGAATAAGATTGTAGATACCAAACATGTACCATTTTGGAATTATTAAGTGGTAAAAAAAAATAAAAACCGCTTTTCGTCATTTTTTTGAGACCTGTTACTGTCACATTTTTGGGATCTGGGAATGTGTGTCGGCTTATTTTTTTGCGTTCTGAGCCGATGTTTTTACTGATACTATTTTTGGGTAGATGCAATGGCATTTTGATTTTTTTTTCTTGTTATGCCCTTTACCAATCAGATTAATTTATTTTATATTTTGATAGATCGGGCATTTCTGAACTCGGCAATAACAAATATATGTATTTGTTATTGTTTTATGTTCAATGGGGGCAAAGTGGGGTGATTTGAACTTTTGTGGGGTTTTTTATAATTTTTTTTTTACTTTTTACTGGATTTACAGTAATAGTCCCCTTAGCGGCCTTAAAGCTGTGATCATCTGATTGCTTGTGCTATACAGAGCAGTGCATCAGCATCAGCTGCTCTTTAGAGCTGAAATCACAATCTCATATGAAGGCTGACATTTACAGGAGGATTGTGTTGACAGGCATGGGGGTCATCAGCAGTCCCCTGACATGACGACCCTCATCGACATCCTGTGATCACGTCACCGGTGCATCAGTGGGCAAGATAAATTACATGCTTCCTGTCAGCGTATGTAAAATGCTGCCATTAGTGATTGACAGCATAATTTAACTGGTTAACAGCTGCGGGTGGTTGACAGCAGAATGTAACTGGTTAACAGCCACGGGTGGATTTCTGATCCACCAGCAACTGTTAGAGGCACTAAAGAGCCATTAAGTAGGGGTAAAGATGCAGCCTCAGCGTGTGACCCCCACATCAAAGCTAGGCACATGACCGAAAACAAAAATATACGTCATCGGTTGTGAAGGGGTTAATGATGATTTATATGTATAAAAAATATACTTTAAAATTTCCTCTAGTGGTGACTGCAAGAAGTCTGGAGTTTATCATTTAACTCTATGGGGCCAAATAATATTACCCCACCATAACTCTTTATTAACCCCTTCAAGACCTTTGACGTACATTTATGTAGAAGGTTGTGTCCCTGCCTTTGATGCAGGCTCATACACATGAAACTCTCGTGATTTCTGCTGTACATAGAAATGCTGATGCTGATGCACTGCTCTTTATAGCACAAGTGATCGGATTATCACAGCTTTAAGTTCCCTAAGGGGACTAGTAAATACAACAAAAAGTGGAAAAAAAGGTATTAAAAATATAAAAAAAAAAAAAAGTTCAAATCACTCCTCTTTTGCCCTCATTGAACATAAAACAATAAAAATACACATATTTGGCATCGCAGAGTTCATAAAATGTCCGATCTATCAAAATATTAAACAAATTAATCAAATCAGTAAACAGCGTAAGGAAAAAAAAAATGAAAAAACCCCAGAATTAAGTTTTTTGGGGGCCGCCAACTACATTGCAATAAAATGCTATAAGAGGCGATCAAAACATTGTATCTACCCAAAAATGGTATCAGTAAAAATGTCAGCTCAGGTCGCAAAAAGTAAGCCCTCACACAGCCCCAGGTACTAAAAAATAAAATTGTTACTGTGCTCATAAAATGGTGACACAAGCACACATTTTTTTATGTACAAATTTTGGATTTTTTACAACGTTTAAATAAAAATGTAAAAAACCCTGTACGTTTGGTATCTATGTACTCGTACTGATCTGGAAAATCATATTGGTAGGTCAGTTTTACCATATAGGGAACATGGTAAATAAAAAACTCAATCAAAAATAATTGTGGAATTGCTGTTTTTTTGCAACTTCACAGAACTTGGAATGTTTTTTCCATTTTCAAGTAGAATATATGAAAATGAATGGTTTAATTCAAAAGTACAAAAAACAAGCCCTCACATGGCTATATTGATGGATAAATAGAAAAGATTTGGCTTTTTAGATGGGGAGGAAAAAACTAAAACAAAAAAACTGAAAATGTCAAGGTCATGAAGCGGTTAGGAATGTAATGAACAACGCGACTCTTAATGAATTGGAATTCTCTCTATACAGGGAATTTGGACCTCTATGCCAGGAAAATGAAGCTTTGGACTGATCATATCGTGTAATCTTTCAATTTAGTGTTTATTGTTAATGAGTTTGATCATGTCTGCAGATATTTGCTGACTTTAGATTATAAACCCAACTACAGAGGAGATTGATGTGAATAAACATCTGTTCACCACAATGTAACATTGTTTCTGTATAAAAGTAACAACATAAATAAATGAGTGGAACATGGAGTCTTCTAAGTGAATACTGAATATTACATATTTGTTGTATGTAAGTCATAGTGACACATAATTGTGTGCTGGTGCTGGGGAGACTCACCTCTGGAATGTTCACCACGGCTTATGATGTGCGGTGGGTTGAGAATTTTTCCGATGTGGTATAATCAGATCTCGGATTTCAGGTTTAAGGCTTAGCCCCGGAACAGTGAATATGGACCGCACTGCAAGAAAAACATGTATAGTTAGTCTTCACCCAGAATTTCTTTAATTACAGTGGGAGAAATTAGTATTGAACATGTCACCAATTTTCTAAGTAAATATATTCTATAATATTAAAATGAATTTCTCACCAGATGTTGGTAACAACCCATCCAATTTACAAAATCAAACAAATCAATAACGTACATGTCCATAAATTAATTTGTTTTAATAATGAGAAACAACACAGGTGAAAGTATTGAAGATGCTTTCTGAAATTTAATTAATACTGTGTACAAAAGCCTTTGTCGGGGATGACAGCTTCAAGTCGCCTCCTGCATGGAGAAACTAGTTGCATGCATTGCTCATGTGGGATTTTGGACTATTCTTCCGCACAAGTACTCTTCAAATCCTGAAGGTTCCATGGGCTCATTCTATGAACTCTGAGCTTTAGTTTCTTCCACAAATTTTCTATTGGATTCAGGTCAGGTGATTGGCTGAACCATTCCAGCAGCTTTGTTTTCTTTCTCTGAAACCAACTGAAACTTTCCTTGGTTGTATATTTCGAACCATGGTCTTTACAAAATACTTCCATTTTGGACTCATCTTACCAGTCTATATTCTCCCAGTATTTCACAGGCTTGACTAAATTTTGTTGAGCAAACTTGAAATGCTCTTGAACATGCTTTTAGATCAGTAATGGAGTCTTGCATGATGGGTGTGCATACAGGCCTTGGAGATTGAGGGCACTACTTATTGTTTTCTTTGAAACAATCGTACCTTCTGATTCCAGGTCTTTCTGTAGCTCTCCACAGGTAATTGTTGGCTCTTGGCCAACTCTTCTGACAATTCCTTTCACTCCTCTGTCTGAAATCTAGCAGGAGCATCTTGTCGTGGCCGGTTTATAGTGAAATTATGTTCGTTCCATTTCTGGATTATGGCACCAACAGTGCTCACTGGTACCTTCAGCAGTTTGGAAATTATGTAATCAGTGCCATTAGTATGTTTTGGAACAATAAGGTTGTGAAGGTCTTGAGACAGTGCACTGGTTTTACTCATCATAGTTCAATTGTTTTTCCTGGTGTCATTTCTCATTACTACACAAGTTATGAACCTCTATAGTTTGATTTCTTTGCCTGTCTGGATTGAAAGGGTTGTTACCGACACCTGGTGAGAAATTCATGTCTATAGCACCTTTTTTAGAAATATATTTACTTAGCAGGTTGGTGACATGTTCAATACTTTTTTCACCTGTTGTGCATGTACTACACTTTAGTGACTGTGGCCATATGCCAAAAAACCATCAATAGGCAAACTGCAAGTAATTTGTTCGTAATTTGTTCGTAATTTGTAGCAGAATGACCTGACGTGGATCTAGACTCAATAGTACAGATTACTTTGTATGGATGGGAAATATTCCTTGCACTTTTTGATTTACATCACAAAAGAAAATTTACCTTCATGACATTCACTTGCTAATATGTTGGCAGACCTTATTCTGTGGAGCTCAATTGCAGGGGAATAACTTGTGAGTAAGACACATGTAGCTGCTCTGAGAATGGCAGATGATGAACTCCAACTGGCTGCTGGAGTATGTCTGACTCTTGTGTTGCATCCCACATATTTATTTTCCATGGTAAGTAGTCAAGGACTAAATGTTATCAAAGTATATAAGGAAGTTAGTGTAAAAAGATCTACATCCTTTGGAATCCCACATGCAGTAATGGACTACTACTGTGAAGGACATTTAGACAGCTGTCAATAAGGAAGAGGGCAAATCTGTAAGAAGCTGTTCCTGATTGTGGGCCTGTGTATGGATGCTGACAACCACCTGATGAATGATTAACATGCTTGTCCCTCAGGTGATTAGATTGTTTATGAGAGTATAAAAATTATCATCATACGTAGCATATTGTCCCATGTAGACAGAGGATGTGCTGGTGATAACATGACACTGTATGGGGTCAGAACGATTGTCTTAACAATCATTGACCTTTGCAAATGGGCCAGGAAAAGAACACCAATTGACTTGGATAAAGGGAAATAAGCCAGTTTAAATGGTTTGGTCATCATATATTCGCTGTCAGGTTCCCTTTCATGTGCACATGCAAAGGGATTGTCTTAGGGTCCTTTCATACATCCATATAAATTGTCTGTAGAGAGCAATTATGACTTGGTCAATGACTTGAGAAGGTTCCCACAATTGTTAATTTCCTTTCGACTTTCAGGTCAGCAGCTCCTCCCTGGTTTACACAAGCAGACGTGCTGCCAACCAACCATAATTTTATGTTAGCATAAAAGATGTGTTTTCTCATTTGCTGATTGGTCGTTGAGCCATGATCATCAATGAACATTTATAAAACTGTATTTTCGAAAATCATTGCTGTATGTGAAAGGCCCTTAAGTGAGAAAATCCATGTAAGGCTTCCCTCACACGTCAGTGATTCCAGTCCGTATGACACCGTTTTTATGCATACCAAAATCACTGACATATGCAGACCCATTCAAATCAATGGGTCTGCACCCACAGCAGTGATTTCTCACGGACGGTGTGACCGTATGGAGCACACACGTATCCATGTGTTCCGCACAGAGATAAGTCAATTTTTCTCCGGCAGCACTGATGTCACACAGACCACACAGTGGTGTGATCTATGTGACATGTATTGGAAAAAAGACTTGTTATTGAAATAAAATGAATTTCTATACTCACCTGTCTCCAATGATGCTGTCTTTGGCACTGCTGTCTCTTGCATCAGGGTCCGCTGATTATGCTCAATGAATATTCACTGCAACCGCAGACCCGGAAGAAAGTGTGTTAGCAGCATCAGAGACATCAGCACCATGGACAGCAGTATCGGGGACAGGTGAGTAAGAAGTTCCTGCTCTGTGTCTTATCATGGATAGCACACGGAGAACACACATGTGCCAAAATCACGGATGGCCATATGCATCTTCAACACATCAATGAAAGACATGTGCTTTTCACTATCCATATATCCAGTGTGCGGCTCTGCAGGTGGAGGTCCCTAGAATATCGGATCCTCTTAGTGGAGATCTTCTATGTAAATGAATTGTTCTTATTTACCTATGAAGGATGGATAAAGACAGGGACAGGATGGTGGAAAGGTTAATACACCTCACCCTAGAGATCCTCTTCCGGCTTACTGGAAAGGATTACACAGTAGTGAAGAAGACCTCTAGTGAGCGCTGTCAGGACCCTGTGTCTGAGGGACGGGGAAGACCTCTGAGCCCAATCATGGGGCCGCCACCTTGCCCCCTGATTCATGAGGACATCAATGACCAGAAGATCCTAGAACTCACCTACAAGATGATTGAGCTGCTGACTGGAGAGTTTCCTTTAAGGTGTCAGGATACCACTGTCTATTTCTCCATGGAAGAGTGGGAGTATTTAGAAGAACACAAAGATCTATACAAGGACGTCATGATGGAGGATCCCCAGCCTCTCACATCACCAGTTCTATCCAGTGAAAGGACAACACCAGAGAGATGTCCCCGTCCTCTTCTCCCACAGGACTGTAAACAAGAAAATCCCAATGTTCCTCTGGACCATCAGGGTGAAGATCTGACCCATATTAATACTACAGACACATATGTGAGGGGTGATGACCGGTGTAAAGAGGAGATTCCTACATATGGCTACCCAGATGACTACACCTGGAACTCCGAGGAATATTTGACAGGTTTAGATATTAAAATAGATGATGAGGGTATCACACAGGATACATATGCAGAGAATACCATTTTCCCAGATATAGACTCAGCCATTCACAGAAATTATATATCAACTGAGCTAAAACATCAAATAGCACACACAGGGGAGAAGCCATATTTATGTTCAGAATATGATAAATATTTTCTAGAAAAATCAAATTTTATTACTCATCAATGAACATTCATAAAACTGTATTTTGGAAAATCATTGCTGTATGTAAAAGGCCCTTAAGTGAGAAAATCCATGTAAGGCTTCCCTCACACGTCAGTAATTCCAGTCCGTATGACGCCGTTTTTATGCATACCAAAATCACTGACATATGCAGACCCATTCAAATCAATGGGTCTGCACCCACAGCAGTGATTTCTCACGGACGGTGTGACCGTATGGAGCACACACGTATCCATGTGTTCCGCACAGATAAGTCGATTTTTCTCCGGCAGCACTGATGTCACACAGACCACACAGCGGTGTGATCTATGTGACATGTACTGGAAAAAAGACTTGTTATTGAAATAAAATGAATTTCTATACTCACCTGTCTCCAATGATGCTGTCTTTGGCACTGCTGTCTCTTGCATCAGGGTCCGCTGATTATGCTCAATGAATATTCACTGCACCGCGGACCCGGAAGAAAGTGTGTTAGCAGCATCAGAGACATCAGCACCATGGACAGCAGTACCGGGGACAGGTGAGTAAGAAGTTCCTGCTCTGTGTCCTATCATGGATAGCACACGGAGAACACACATGTGCCAAAATCACGGATGGCCATATGTATCTTCATCAACACATCAATGAAAGACATGTGCTTTTCACTGTGTGTAATGCCTGCCTGGATCCACAGACTCAGACTGGCTGTAATGGACAGGCTAGAGGGAAGCCACTCACCCAGCAGGACCCCCAGAACCCTGAAACCCTTTAACTCATATACAGGAATTTGGAATTACACAGTGCCTCGGTAATCACTACCTGTGGAAGGCTGCAGTCCGATAAGTAGTAGTCAGGCAGGGTCAAACCAGAAATTGCAGAACAGGGACAGAATCAGGCAGGCAAGGACGTAATCAGGAAACCAAGCAGAGGTCAAATCCGGGACTGGCGGCGAGGTACAGAAACGGCAGGCAGGGAGGTAGTCAGAAAACAAGCAGAAGTCCAAACACAGGGGTCACTAATCAAAACAGGGAGGGAGCCAGGTAACATAAAAACAGAGCTACCTCTGGCAGTGGTCAGCAGACAGGAGGGGAATTAAGAAGGGAGTGGTGTCTTTCCATTGGTTGTAGCTGAATGATGGCAACCTCAGCTGGAAGACACACGCCACCTACAGTCAGCTAGTGGTACTGCAGAGCCCAAGGAAACCCAGCCCAGTGCATGAGCGGAGCCTGCGCCCACCAGTGCCGCTGGCATCGACTCCTCTCCCACCACCAGCACTATCCACGGCAGGGACACGGCTTCGCCTGGTGATCGAAGTAGAAGTCGCTGGAGCGGACTCCGGTGGTGACAAAACAATGTGTGAAAGAGGCCTAAGGCTGAGTTCACATGCACGGTAATCATGTGTTTGAAGGGATTAAGCAGGAATACATTGGCAAAACAGGTCTGCAAATACAACTTTCTTGTCCATTTTGAAAAAATAGATTTTTGCAAGATGTTTTTTTTTTTTTAAAACATTAGAGTCTATGGAAAACAGATTGTTTAACGGATTGCTATTTTTTCTTCCAAATGAATCTGATCCAGTAAGCAAAAAACGCATCCTTTACAAATGGAAGAAAAAATGGATGGCTAAATAGCAATCCTTTAACGGATCAGTTTCCCATAGACTCGCCTGTTAAAAAAAAAATTAATCCTACAAAAATCATTTTTTTCAAAAAAGGACAAGAAGGTTGTGTTTGCAGAACTTTTGTGTCAACGGATTTCTCCTGGATTCGTTCTAACAGATGATTACTGAAGTGAACAGAGCCTAAGAATTTCCTCAGGAATAATGCTAAGCAACTCCCACTCCCACCCCAGTGGGAACCCACTTTATTTACACAGACATTTGGTAACTTTTTCTTAACATTTTCTTATTTTCTACTCAGTTCCAGCTGAGAATTCTTATGTGTTTGAAGATACATGCCTGACTGCTCAGCAAACACCCACATATATCAGGTTCACAATTTACATGTGGAATCTGTCTACATAAGAGTTGGGTAATGTTGTAAATACATTGCCTTACTTTATCTACTGATCCTAAGCTAGCCCAGATATGCATTCACAATTCAGTTGACTGCAGAGCTGCACTCACAATATTCTGTGCCGTTTCAATGTCTAATTAGATGTTGCCTTGGTAATTTAACATTGCCGGAGACTAAAGGCCCTATATACATTGACCTAACCCTTGTCGGACACACCAATATCGATCACCTACAATCTAAGGATAGATTCCGGCATCGGTGTGAGTGTTACTATCCGAGAAAAACAAAACAATTTTTTTCTCAGGTGTTGTTCTAGATACATCTGCTTTTTACTCATGTATTTTATTTTTTTATACTGAACCACGTAGACTGATCCATTATTTATTTTAGGGCGCATTCACACATCCATTAAAGAGAACCTGTCCCCAGTTTTGGGGCCTATAAGCTGTGGCCACCATCAGTGGGCTCTTATATACAGCATTCTAACATGCTCTACATAAGAGCCCAGGCCGCTGTGTAGAACGTAATAATCACTTTATAATGCTTACCTAAAACGATTGCTGTGGTGGAGTTGGGCCACATGGGCGTCTCCGTTGCTGGCGCATCCTCTTTCGACCATCTTTGTTGACCTTCTTCTGAAGCCGGGGTGCATGACGCATCCTACGTCATCCACACTCGCCGGCATTGAGGTTCTGCGCAGGCGCACTTTGATCTGCACTGGCAGGGCAGATCAAAGTATTGTAGTGCGCCTGCGCGGGACCGGCGAGTGTGTATGACATAGGATGGGTCATGCACACAGGCTTCAGAAGGAGGTCGAAGATGGCCAAAATAGGAAGCGCTGGCACTGGAGAATGGAGACGCCCATATGGCGCAACTCCACCACAGCCACCATTTTAGGTGAGTATTTTAAAGTGATTTTTACGTTCTACACAGTCGCCTGGGCTCTTATATACAGCATGTTAGAATGCTGTATATAAGAATCCACTGGTGGTGGCCGCAGCTTATAGGCCTTAAAACTGGTGACAGGTTCCCTTTAATGTTGGTGTGCTGCCCCATTTTCTATCAAACAGCACATGGCTCCACTGCATATCAGATCAGAATAGGACATGCTGTGAGTTTAACAGGTCTCATTTTCAGGTCCATCATTTTCGTCGATGGGTCTTTATGGATCCGAGTGCCCTCTGAAAAAAAATCGTACAGCACTTTGGCATGTCATAGAGATATGCGAGTGCACCCTTAATAATATACGAGTTAAAAACATGAAACTAGGATGGAGATCTGAAGTATAAAGTCTGTTTTCTTAGTTTCATCTGTGACTTGCGGATTCCCATTTAACACCGGTGTACCTGTACTGCTCTGCCTCTCCCCAGCAGGGACGCCAACTCACTCACCGGTGCAACGGCTGGACTGTGCCCTGCCTTGCTTCCCCACGGTCCTTCACGTGTGTCTCTCCTGCTCTTGGGGCCTGTGCTTCACAGGTCCCCTGGGAGTGTGCTTAGGGCATACACTCACTCTCTTAAAGGATCAGTGCACCTCTTTCCGGAAGTGCCTCTCAACCTATAGCTGAGAGACACTATGTACTTTAAGCATACTCCCATTACTGGAGGTGACTGAGCAACATAGACAGCTAGTCAGTTTATGGCAATGTAGCTAGCTAGTTGTTGGCCCTGTCTGTCCAATGTCCATTACCTTCTCCCATGCCCACTAACCTGTGCCTTCCTATACCTGTCAACATCTGCCATGCCATCTGTACCTGCCCTCATCTGTCTTCCTGTCTGCCTCAGCCATCCTGACTGTATCTGTTAGCACTAGAAACTTTGCCGGTCTGTACCTGAGCCTGTTCCTGCCCTGGGGGTCAGCTGCCGCCAATGGCACTTGACGTCTATCCAGTAAGTGCTTAGTTAAGCACCTCCCATTTCAGGGTAAGCCCGGGTAACCCCCCTATCGTCCAGTGAGTCACTCCTGCTCACCGCCTCATCACCATGCGTTATGTCTCATAGATTTTAATGGCTAAAGGGTGCTTTACACGTAGCGAAATCACTAGCGATGTCGCTGGTGAAAGCACCCACCCCCGTCGGTTGTGTGTCACGGGCAAATCGCTGCCCATGGTGCACAACATTGTTAGGACCCATCACACGGGACTTACCTGCATAGCGACGTTGCTCTGGCTGGAGAACCGCCTCCTTTCTAAGAGGGTGGTTCATTTGGCGTCACATCAGTGTCACTAAGCGACCGCCAAAGAGAAGCGAAGGGGCGGAGATGAGCGGACGTAACATCCACGCCCACCTCCTTCCTTCCTCATTGTGGCCGGCCGCAGGTACGGTGATGTTCCTCGTTCCTGCGGTGTCACACGTAGCGATGTGTGCTGCCGCAGGAACGACGAACAACCAGCGTCCTGCAACGATTTTATGAAAATGAACGACGTGTCATCGATCAACGATAAGGTGAGTATTTTTGATCGTTAACACTCGCTCGGAGCTGTTACACACAATGACGTCGCTAATTACACCAGATGTGCATCACGAAATCCGTGACCCCAGCGATATATGGTTAGATACGTCGACGCATGTAACGGGGCCTTAAGTCTGAACTGCAAAATGGATGAGGTGGGTCCTGCTCTTAATCTCACGGACCAGAAACATGGATCTGTTTTTAAAACTGTTGTGTTTATGGCTCAAAAAAACTTCATGGATCTATGGGGACTCAGAGATAACAGAGGAGAGAAGGATCTGGCATGTACAATACTCTGACTGCCAATAGTCTTCTTCTCTAAAGAAAAGCCGCTACCAGAGATGGCGGTGCTTTCGACAGAGTGAGTGCGCCTGTGTATGGAAGAGTCGGGCAAGACATCTGCTGGCCGAAAATCAGCCAAGCCCTCATCGGCCAACAGCTATCAGAAATGCATGTGGTGGCTTAAGCTGTTATTGTGCGTCTGTTGACACTTTTGCGATTTCCATTATTAATGAGCAGAATTGAAAAGATGATCCATTACATCAATCTATAAACCGAAAATGGCTTTCACACATAATCCTTAATCATAAGAACAGTTTATGATAGTGGTTTGGTTGCCAGAGTTAATATCTATTGATAGGATGAGATATACTTGGCCGCCAAGTTTCCAGAAATGAAGTTTTCTGATGGGCTTTAAACTTTTTAAAGTGAAAATCAGTTCAACCCAGAAACTTGTGTACATGGAAGGCAGCTCATTAAGAAGGAGAAGATATTATAACACTGTGCAGATGCAATCTGAGAATAAACTGTTCTCCCTGTCTGCCTGTCGGGGTGGTTAATCTCCCATCTCCCCATTCCGAGCAGTCACTTGCATATTTATTTATTCAGAGCACGAGGCTCCTGAGATAATTAGACTGTCAGATTCAGAGTTAATAAGAAATTGCCGGAGAGCGAAGGCATCTTCTGTGTCTTTCACACTCTCTTCATCTTCTATTTTTTATCTTATGTGCTTAGTGGCTTTATTTCACTTGCTGTTTCTATACTGCATATTTTTTTCCTCTGGAAGCTTACCATCTTAATTAAGAGATCACTTATCCCCAAATGGTGCTCTATCTAGCTGTTATCGTATCTATTCCCTGCCTGACAACATTGAATCTTTGCTAACATAGACCTTATAAGTGGCCCTTGGTCCAGTTAAGTCCAAATAAGAGCATCCAGATTAAATGTTCACAGTAGGCCATTAAAATTAACAATAGCAGTGGGGATACATTATGATCCTAACCACGTGTGACTCGGGTTTGTGTTGTTCTCTGTATGCAGCAGCTACACAGACTTTTGTTAGGCCAAATTCCCAAGCCAGTTTTCTTCCTCATACACAAAAAAAAAAGACCGATATTTCATCAGCGTGCTATATTCGATTTTCAGACATTTTTACTCCATATTACAGTTTCTACCAGAAATGTGTCATTTGTTTTTCTTGTATGAAAAATAATGAAGGAAGTTGTATTAGCTTTTCCTAACAATTCCTCCCACGTTTTACAGAAGAGAAAGAGGGACAAACTATGTGGCGCGCGCTGTAAATTTTTGGCCATGCTCTATTCACACCCAATTAGCCAAACCTTTTTACTGGGACAGCAGAGCGTAAACCCAATTACGTACTGTCCCACTGTATCAGGGACAGTATTCACAGATGGTACAAAAAACTCTTCAAACCAATAATCTTTATTAGAAATATTTTTTTTAAAATAGGACTCAGAGTGCCCACATAAAAAATACAAAATGGCTCTTACATTGGTCCCAGGTAAGGGAAAGTAGTGACAGACCAACTGCTTGAGAAGTAGGGATAGATGAATGAAATAGGGGAAGGAGATATACAGTTAGGTCCAGAAATATTTGGACAGTGACACAAGTTTTGTTATTTTAGCTGTTTACAAAAACATGTTCAGAAATACAATTCTATATATAATATGGGCTGAAAGTGCACACTCCCAGCTGCAATATGAGAGTTTTCACATCCAAATCGGAGAAAGGGTTTAGGAATCATAGCTCTGTAATGCATAGCCTCCTCTTTTTCAAGGGACCAAAAGTAATTGGACAAGGGACTCTAAGGGCTGCAATTAACTCTGAAGGCG
The DNA here is from genome assembly GCF_048569485.1 of Anomaloglossus baeobatrachus. Taxonomy (NCBI): domain Eukaryota; kingdom Metazoa; phylum Chordata; class Amphibia; order Anura; family Aromobatidae; genus Anomaloglossus; species Anomaloglossus baeobatrachus. The sequence goes on along the minus strand of NC_134359.1, from coordinate 116,269,688 downwards.
TCTCCCTCGTTAACCTGTAATCAATGAAGTAGTTAAAAGGTCTGGGGTTGATTACAGGTGTGTGGTTTTGCATTTGGAAGCTGTTGCTGTGACCAGACAACATGCGGTCTAAGGAACTCTCAATTGAGGTGAAGCAGAACATCCTGAGGCTGGGAAAAAAAAAAGTCCATCAGAGAGATAGGAGACATGCTTGGAGTAGCAAAATCAACAGTCGGGTACATTCTGAGAAAAAAGGAATTGACTCGTGAGCTTGGGAACTCAAAAAGGCCTGGGCGTCCACGGATGACAACAGTGGTGGATGATCGCCGCATACTTTCTTTGGTGAAGAAGAACCCGTTCACAACATCAACTGATGTCCAGAACACTCTCAGTGAAGTAGGTGTATCTGTCTCTAAGTCAACAGTACAGAGAAGACTCCATGAAAGTAAATACAAAGGGTTCACATCTAGATGCAAACCATTCATCAATTCCAAAAATAGACAGGCCAGAGTTAAATTTGCTGAAAAACACCTCATGAAGCCAGCTCAGTTCTGGAAAAGTATTCTATGGACAGATGAGACCAAGATCAACTTGTACCAGAATGATGGGAAGAAAAAAGTTTGGAGAAGAAAGGGAACGGCACATGATCCAAGGCACACCACATCCTCTGTAAAACATGGTGGAGGCAACGTGATGGCATGGGCATGCATGGCTTTCAATGCCACTGGGTCACTTGTGTTTATTGATGACATAACAGCAGACAAGAGTAGCCGGATGAATTCTGAAGTGTACCGGGATATACTTTCAGCCCACATTCAGCCAAATGCCGCAAAGTTGATCGGACGGCGCTTCATAGTACAGATGGACAATGACCCCAAGCATACAGCCAAAGCTACCCAGGAGTTCATGAGTGCAAAAAAGTGGAACATTCTGCAATGGCCAAGTCAATCACCAGATCTTAACCCAATTGAGCATGCATTTCACTTGCTCAAATCCAGACTTAAGACCCACAAACAAGCAAGACCTGAAGGCTGCGGCTGTAAAGGCCTGGCAAAGCATTAAGGAGAAGGAAACCCAGCGTTTGGTGATGTCCATGGGTTCCAGACTTAAGGCAGTGATTGCCTCCAAAGGATTCGCAACAAAATATTGAAAATAAAAATATTTTGTTTGGGTTTGGTTTATTTGTCCAATTACTTTTGACCTCCTAAAATGTGGAGTGTTTGTAAAGAAATGTGTACAATTCCTACAATTTCTATCAGATATTTTTGTTCAAACCTTCAAATTAAACGTTACAATCTGCACTTGAATTCTGTTGGAGAGATTTCATTTCAAATCCAATGTGGTGGCATGCAGAGCCCAACTCGCGAAAATTGTGTCACTGTCCAAATATTTCTGGACCTAACTGTATTTAACGTTCTATTAATCCAAGGTGAATCAAGGTTATAAAACAAAAATCCCCAATGAAACACAATATCCCTCCATATCTGGAGTATACTTGAGATGACTAATTTATACACTCAGTATCCTAGTATAAAGTCCATCAAGTCCAGTCCAAACTGTCCGTTCTCCCTGGTATTCCCAAAATGAATGGTGGTACTAATAATTTTCAAATACTGGAACTGTTAAAGTGAACCAGAGATCTACAAGTGTGCTTTCCCTCTCACAGCAATGTTTAGAAAATTTGAGGGTAAAAACCCAAATTATACCAGGTGAAAAATTATATCAGATAGTAGTTCCCTTATCTGCATTCATATAAACACTATGGGGAATGCCAAAACCCAACGCATTTCCCCTCTAGCTGTGTATGAGGTTCATCAGGGATATCAATCCAAATTTCTCCACAAAAACATTTCACTATTCATACATCAAGTCTGATCAAAAATGTATGCAATAAAGGTTTGTTCATAAATATTGCTGGGTAGCTCTTCATATATTCTGCAGATCAGTTGTAACTGATGGACAATACATCAAATCTCTCCATGTGTGTTTATAAGCTTGTAATCAATCTGTTCTCCATGCTTAATGTGCCACACACAGACACACAATGTAAAGATTGGAGTCAAATTATCCCCTTTTTATCTGTTTTCAGGTGTGATTTTCATATTGCCCACGCCTGTTAGTTGCCATAAGGCTGGAAACACACGTATGCGTGTAAAATCGGTCCGACTAGGCTGAAAAAAACTCGGCTGATTTTAGTTCACGTTAAGTCAGAGTGCAACGCAAGTGCGATGCTATTTTTTTTAATTTATTTAATGACTTGCATAGCGTGTGTAATGCGTGTGTGTTCCTTTTTTTTCTCAACAGCTGTCATCTGCCATTGAGCTCTGCTACATGGCCGCTGACAGCAGCCACAGACAGAGCCATGTAGCAGAGCTGAATAGCCGCTGACAGCAGACACAGACAGAGACGCACGATCAGAATGAAGTCGGATGAACATCACCTGACTTCACTGTCATCCCGCGGCTCTGGCTGTGTGGCATGGCCTGATTTTTGGTCACCGGTGAAGGTCTCACCGGTGACCGCAAATCCCCTGAGTGACTGCAGTGAGCCGCGCGATCAGCAGTGCCGTCACTGAGGTTACCCGCAGCCACAGCTGAAGTCCTCCCGCTGAGATCTGTGGCCGCGGGTAACCTGAGTGATGTCATCGCTGATAGCGCAACTCACTTCAGTCGCTGCGGGGAGCTCACAGAGCGGTCGTGGTCTGTGACCGCTCTCTGTCAGCTTCCGATGTAGCAGAGCTGACAGCGTCGAGGGACCTCTGTGGATTACGTCGGACATGGAAGGGTATTTGGGGACTTTAATAAAGTGGTGAAAGAGGTTGTTTTTTTTTTGTTATTTATTTCAAATAAAGAATTTTGTGGTATATATCTTAATTTACTTTATCTTACAGGTTAATCATGGATGGTATATCGGGGAGACACCTGCCATGATTAATCTAGGACTTAGTGGCAGCTATGGACTGCTGCCATTAACTCCTTATTACCTCAATTGCCAACGCACCAGGGCAATTCAGGATGGCCGGGTACAGTCCCGGGACTGTCACATCTCATGGATGCAGCTATTCCGGGCGGCTGCTGGCTGATATTGTTAGGGTGGGGGGCTCCCCATAACGTGGGGCTCCCCATCCTGAGAATACCAGCCTGCAGCCGTGTGGCTTTACCCTGGCTGGTATTAAAATTGGGGGGACCACACGCCGTTTTTTTTTTTTAATTATTTTTTTTTTTTAACTGCATGATATAGACCCGCCCACCGGCAGCTGTGATTGGTTGCAGTGAGACAGCTGTCACTCATCGTGGGGGCGTGTCTGACTGCAACCAATCATAGGCGCCGGTGGGCGGGGAAAGCAGGGAATACGAGATTGAATAATGAGCGGCCGGCTTTTTCAAAAGAGGAGAAGCCGCCGGAGCAGTGTGACAGCCGTGCAGCACCACGCCGGTTATCAGGGATCGGTGAGTATGAGAGAGGGGGGGAAAGGAATAGACTGACATAGACACAGAGAGAGAGAGACCGACCGACAGACCGACCGACAGAGGGAGAATAGAGACCGAGAGGGAGAGACCGACCGACATTAATCGCATGTTTCTCAAAACACTGGAAATGAGTGAGGTCTCACAATGTCGGTCAATCTCTATAATTGACCGACATTTTGAGACCTCACTCATTTACAGTGTTTTGAGAAACATGCGATTAATGTATTTAGAAAAACGAATGTCACTAGGATGGTGTGAGTGCCGGTCCGTGTGACATGCATTTTTTTCACACTCCCATAGAGTAGCATTGGAGAGACTCTGCGAGAAACTCTCCAAAAAGCAGCCTGCTGCGATTTTTTTTCTCTGTTCGATTTGGACTGAGAAAAAAATCGCAGATGACAGCTGAATCATTCACTAACATGTGTCCGAATCCAATGCGAGATTTTCTCGCATTACACTACTGCGAGAAACTCGCAAGTGAGAAGCCGCCCTAAATGAGTGGGAACAAGCAGCTCAGCCTTGAATCAAAGTTATTTATCCACAATTTTGGAAAGATGCCAACAATTTTGTCTGGCCCATTTTCCGGTTTTGTGTTAAATTATGTCCAATTTGCCTTTTTTTCCCTTTGTATTTTTTTTGTGTTGTTCTAATAAACAAAAAGGAAATAATCGTGTATAACAAAACTTATTTATTTTCTGGAACCATACTAAGGGTGCCAACACTTTTGGCCATGACTTCATGAAGTCTTACTTTTTTGCGAAACAAGCCACAGTTTTGAGCCATTTTGCCAAAAACATCTATACAGCTGCGTTCACACACAGCTTAAATGCTAAACTATGCAATAACAATTTTCTCATGTTATTGCATTTATTTTTTTCCATTTTCCCCTTTAGTTGATGAATTTTGGGAGCAGATTTAGCAACGGTTTTAATCCCTTCACCACTCAGCAATTTTCAGTTTTTCGTTTTTATTTTTTCCTCCCCTTCTTTCATAATTTTTTAGTCAATACAAGCCATATGAGGGCTTGTTTTTTGCGGGACAAGTTGTACTTTTGAATGACATCATTCATGGTGTTAGATATTGTACTGGAAAACCGAAAAGAAATTCCAAGTGAGGTCAAATTGCAAAAATAGTGCAATTCAACAATTGTTATTTGGGTTTTTTTACTTACGATGTGTACTACATGGTAAAACTGACAAAGAAATATGATTTCCTAGGTCAGTACAAGTTTGTAGATACCAAGCATGTATAGTTTTATTTTTATTTAACTGGGGGGAAAAAATCTGACATTTATATAAAAAAAAAAAAAAAAAAAATTAAACTTTTGTCACCATTTTCCGAGACCTGTTGCATTCTCATTTTTTGGGATCTGAATCTCAGTGATGGCTTATTTTTTTGTGTTTTGAGCTAATATTGTTAAATTATACCATTTTTGTGTAGATACGATGTTTTGATTGCCTGTGATTGCATTTTATTGAAATATTGCGGCGACCAAAAAAATGTAATTCTGTTGTTTTGATTTTTTCTTATTACTCTATTTACTGATCAGATTAATTTATTTTGATAGAGCATTTCTGAAAGCGACAATACCAAATATGTGTATTTTTTTTGCTTGTTTTTCTTTCAAAGGGGGTGATTTTAAATTTTTTTTTATTTCTTTCATATTTTTTAAAACTTTTTTTTATACTTTATTGATTAGATTAGTTCCCTTAGGGGACTTGAAGCTGACACTGTTCAATTGCTTCTGCTATTCAGATCGGTTTGTCAGCATCACTCTGATCAGCAGAAATGCTGATCTTCTGTGAATGCCAGCGTTCAGGCAGCATTAACAGGAACTACGTTCCTCCTCCCTCATATCCCACCCCTTAAATAACTTTAATAACATATTATAAGTTTGTTACGTTTATTTAATAAATTCTAAACATTAAAATATATTGGAGAATGACAGTGACAGGAGTCTTCAGATGACCCCCGGCTGTAATGCAAGCCATCGGAACCCCGTGATCACGTCACGAGGCCGCTGATGGCGGCGGGGAATAGCGAGCTCCCCGTCGAAGCACGTTAAATCCTGCTGTCATAGATGATCAGATCCGCTGACATGTGCTGGGAAACATACAGGCTCCCCAAGTGAGCCGGCATTAAAGGGAGAGACACGGCCTTGAACATACAGGTACGTCTAAGGTCGTAAAAGGGTTAGTTTTTTGTTTTTTTTTAGTACAGTAAGGCTATGTCCGCACGTTGCTTTTTACCTGCTTTTTACCTGCTTTTTTGCTGCTTTTTCAACTGCAGCGTTTAATGCCAAAATGGTTGTGTTCTGCTTTTCAAGCAAAGTCTATGGGAATTTGGGTTTCTTGTCCGCACTATGCAGTTCAAACTGCAGCCTTTTTGTGGCAGAACTTTGGTCAAAGACTCAGCTTTGCAGTGCAAAACCCAAATGGCAAAAACAATTGACATGTCAGTTGTTTTTGCCATTTGGGTTTTGCACTGCAAAGCTGAGTTTTTGACCAAAGTTCTGCAACAAAAAGGCTGCAGTTTGAACTGCAAAGTGCGGACAAGAAACCCAAATTCCCATAGACTTTGCTTGAAAAGCAGAACACAACCATTTTGGCATTAAACGCTGCAGTTGAAAAAGCAGCAAAAAAGCAGGTAAAAAGCAACGTGCGAACATAGCCTAAAGCTTTAATTTTGCACTTAAAGCAATTACATATATTTTTATAAGCATCTTTCCCAGGCTCCAAATAGAAGCCTATAAAGAAAAAATGCACCAAAATCGCGTTTAACAATGTCTTTAGATGCACAGTGAGCATGAGATTTATCATGAAATTTTTCTGGGAAAGTTTAGATAAAGAATCCTGAGCTCTGGAGGGGCCAAAAGCCCCTGATGTATATTACAAAAAAATTATGGGCCAGCACACCTTTAGTATTAAATTAATATACAGGTGCACAAAATATGCTACATGGGTGTGCAAAAGGGTAACAATGTCTTGTACTTTTTTCTTTCAGACTCCATAGCTCTCTATCCACTACAGCTTTCAGTGTGAAACTACTATCATTTTATTGACAATCACCTTGGCTACAGTTACTTTTAAAGACCTCTTAGGGTATCCTTAAGAATTTGGGTCCTTTCATTGAGAAGCTGCAGAACAATGACCGCTTTGCGGCCATGAGGGAGGTGAAGTCGGAGGCCAGAGGTGTAGTAACAGTCCCTTAGGGGTCTTCGGCTGTGGGGTCTGTTTTGGCTTCTCAGCCGGGGGTGGCCTTGCTCCTTGTGTCAGTGCAGCGGCCGGGGAGTCTAGGACAGGAATGTGTACTAACCGAGGCATCGCTGGATACTGCTGTATCTCCATGTACCAGTATGGCAGCGGCCCTCCACTTGGCATCTTCAAAACCGGAAGTGACGTCACCGGAAGTGATGTCACCAGAAGGCAGGCGTGCGGCAATGGAGGGTGAGCCACAGAGCCGCATAGCCCCAACCACCGACGCCATGCCCCCTGCTGAAGCCAGTAAGGCTGGCGCCTGCAGGGAAGGGGGAACCCGGCCTAGCAGTGCTGCCAAGAATACAGGCAGCCCTGGTGTGAGTGGGCGGCTTTCCCCTACCAGTGACAGGCAGGGGGAGCTGGTGGAAAGTGGCAGTTCAGGGATCCGGGGGGCTACTGCTGCACCCATGGCGAAGAGACCTGGCCAGAAGGAGGACAACCATCCCGTTAAGCATAAAGACAAAGGTAAAAGTAATCTGTACTGTACTATTGCTGGAAGCAACACTTCTGTGTGCCAAGGACAGGAGGCACATGGAGGTGAGGAAGAGGAAATGGATACGTATAGCTCATCCTCGTCTGAGGGGGATGGGCTGCTATGGGAGATCCGGCATCTTAAGTCCCCGGTGGAACTGTTGCAGTTTTGTTTTGGGGATGAGGTGCCAGAAGAAGTATAGAAATAATATAATAAATATATATATTACCATATGTATAATATGTCAATAAAAAAGAAGGCCAAGAAGAAGAAATTGCAGGAGGTGGTGCGGTTCAGATACACGTCAATGTCTGACATGGAGGCCACCACCTCCCGTACTAGTTTAAGAAGGCAGGGCTCCTCAGCGGGCCGGGAGCATGTGTCTCATGGGGAGCGACGGGCCAAACAGGGCCATGAAGTAAGAGTGGGCACTGTGCGGTCTCACACTCCCGACATTTGTAGTGTGGAGGATTTCCCATCACTTCCCTCCCCACAAAGTCCGGTGGCAGTTGGAGGGGGAGGAGATGGGAGAAAGGGGCTGAGCCCTCTAAATGTGGAAATGGAGGAAGTGGAAGTGGTGCCCGACCCGGCAGGTATGCATTTGGTGAATACATCGGGGGTTGTGGCTGGTGTAGTGGCTGATGTGGAGGATATTGAGGTGCTTTCGGCTTTGGCTGCTGTGGATATTGCTAAGCAAGAGAGGGAGGAGAAACAGCAGGAGGAGAGAAAGAGGGGGGGAGAATGTTGCGGTTGCCAATGCTGCCTCGGTGGTGGCACCTGGCCCGGTACCGGCAAGTACGTATGATCGGGTTGCTGCTGCTGGGGGTGGTGCAAGGAGAGTGGCTGAGGCTTTGTCCGATGATTTTGAGGCCGGTGATTTGCAACAGCATCTCCTGAGTGCCCTGAAGAGGTGAGAGGAAACCTTGACAGTAGGGAAGGGGGTGGTGGACCTGTCTTTTTGGATAAAGAGACATGGTTTGTCAGCCTTCCAAGATAGAGAACAGAAGGGACCCATGGTGTGGTCCCTCCCCACAGTGGGGCGAGGTAGTGCCACTAAGAACATGGTCCATTTCCGATGGTCCACCTTGAGCGATGAGGCATGTCCCTGGAATTGCAGGGACAGAATAACTGAGCTTTTATCAGGAATGGGCTTTAAGGGTCACAACGTGGCTGGTTTTGTCCAGCCTTTTGGCATTACCATTTTTGAGGCTAGTTTCATGACTCCAGAAGGCTTGGAACTCTTCTGGTCTCGATTATGAGCTGGCCAAGAATACCCCTACATCGCGTAACATCAAGGTAGAGGCAGTTTCTCGGCAGAACACAGTTAAGAAGTGACCGGTAATTACAGCTAACGTGTTACTTTCTTGTGTTGACATCATGACCTGGATCAGCCGTTATGGTGAGGTGGTCCAGGTCCCCGAGAAAGTGCGGGATCGATTTGGTTTCTGGACTGGTGCCTGGACTTTCATGATAAAGTTGAAAGTTTCAGGAAACTCTGTTGCCCACATGCTTCCCTCAACGTTCCTGGGGAGGGACCGGATCCTGATCCACTATCAGGGGCAGCCGAAGGTCTGTCACAAGTGTGGCAGCCCCTGCCACTTCAGTGCCGCTTGTAAGGTACAGAAGTGTGCACTGTGTGGGGCACATGACCATCTTGTCGCCACGTGTAAGGCCATTCGGTGTAATATTGTGGGTATCTGGGTCACACGTTTAGCCGTTGCAACGCTCTTTCGCCAATACAGTCCTTCATCCTGCCACAGCTCCACAGGGTGCTGAGGAGTCGGTGGGGGAAAGTACTAGCAGAGGTGAAAAGGGAAAGGGTCCTGTGAAGCGTAAGAGTATGCCCCCCTCACAAGTGAGGCGACAGGAACAACGTCAGAGGAAGAGGGAGCAAGGTGTGATGATTTTGCCCTCTACCTCTGGGGCACCTGCAGCTGAGGACCTGGGTAGTGAGCTAGATGAGGAGGAAAGGAGGTTGAGAAAAAAGGAGGAGGCCAATGCCTCACATTCCTCTTGCAGTGAAGATTAGGAGGAGGATGTGAAGGCATGGCAAAAGAAACACCGTAAAAAGAAGGGCAACAAGAGCAAAGCCAGGAGGGGAGCCAGGAAAAAAAAGGCCAGGACTCCTTCTCTGGAGTGGACCCCCTCAGGAACATCTATCCTTTATGACCCTCCTGGTACGGTTCCATCAACTCAGTCCAGGCGACCAACGGAGGCTTCTGCCACCCCACCTCTGGTAGCCATTTCCACCCGGTACCAGGCCCTGGATGAACACATCCCCCCCTGCCCAGGTGGGGAGGACAATTCAAGGTGCCGGTGGTAGCGGAAAAGGACGTAGGGGCCTCTGGGGATGCTGGTCCCCCCACTCCCCAACAAAATCCTGCTTGGAGGGGGGGATCACCCCAAAACCACTGGACAAAAGGGTGTGTGAGAAAAGCATGGATGTGTCAGTATACCTGAAGTGTATAGCCTCATCAGAGGGTGAACAGGATGAGTGTGTTAGTGGGGGTGGGGAAAAAGCTGGCTGTCGAGCTCAATCAACTTTGATGGCGGCACTCACCCCGTTGACATTGGCGACCATTAATGTCGCTAGCATTAAGTCTGATACGGCTAGGTTTACAGACTTTGATTTTCTCGGCCATTTTGATGCCGACATTTTGTTTTTGCAGGAGACAAGGTTGACAGATCAGTCATCCATGTGGAAAGCATGGCAGCAGTGGACTCATGGTCCCTCCTACTGGTCTCTTGTGGCCGAGTCGTATAGCGGGGTGGCAATCCTTTTTAAGATCGCTGAGGTCACATGCTGACAAATTATTGAGCTTGAAATGGGGAGGTGTCTGATATTAGATGTGCTCATGAAGGGTCAAGAGCTTAGGCTAATTCACATCAACGGTCCCCAAACCAAGTGGGACCAGAAAAGACTCTTTATGAGGATAAAACCTTTCCTGTTTTGTAGCCGGCAAGTAGTCTTTGGAGGAGACTTTAATACTATCATAAGACTCCGGGATAAAGGAGGTTCCAGAGACAGGCTGGCATATGACAGCGTCACGATAAATAGCATAGCTAGTGAAGCTCACCTGGTAGATGTCCACATCAGGGCTGATCTAGGCCACTCGGGATTCACCTATTTTAGGGGTAGTCAGTGTAGGAGTAGAATAGATAGATTTTCTTTGAAGGAGGAAGCCATTTTCTCACCTTTGTCGGTTGTAGAAGTGGAATTCTCCGATCACTGTTTAATTTGTTTTTCTCTGAATGTTACAGACACCCCTCGGATGGGAAGAAGCATGTGGAAGCTGAATTCATCACTCCTCGAGGAAGCAGCGGTAAGACAGTCTTTTGAGGATTTTCTTCAGAGCCAGGTACCATTATTGGGCCTTTGTAACAATGAGTCGGAGTGGTGGGAGATGTTCAAACATCGGGTAGCAAGGTTCTTTCGACAGCTTGCTAACCTCAGAAGCTTGAACAGCAATCACTTGTATCATAGCGTGAGGAGGAAACTCGAGACCCTAGTCTCGGCTGGAGATGACCATGAGGAAATCTCCAGGGTGAAAGCCTTGCTAAAGAGGTGTCAGTATGATAGGCACATATCCTTGGTTTTTTAGAGGGATTTTGGGAGATACCGCTCACCCGACCCCTACAAGAACTGTAGGATATCAGTAAATAGTAAGTTGATAGTGGGTCTGAAGGATGGTACGGGATCTCTGGTACGGTCCAAGTCAGAGATCCTGGAAGTTGTCAGATCCTTCTACTCTCACGTCTTTGGAAGGAGGGAACCTGACCGACAGGGGATTTCGGCTTTCTAGCTGAAACTGTTCCCATGTCAGGGGCAGACCCCTTGCTTGGTGTTTGACAGAGGATATTAAAGAAGAAGTGAGACTGGCCATTGATAGGCTCCGGCCCAAGAAATCGCCAGGTCCGGATGGCTTACATCCGAGTTTTACAAGACCTTTAATGACTCTTTGGTCCCCTTATTGACTAGGGCCTTTAATGCGTGTCTATCCTCGGGCACGCTACTGAAATCAATGAGGAAGTCGGCTTTGATACTTCTGTGAAAGGGTAGAGATCCATCGCACATTGAGAATTGGAGCCCCATATCACTTCTCAATGTAGATAGAAAGGTTCTGACAAAAGTGCTGTTTACCAGACTGGTGAAATTTGCACCAGTGCTCCTTTTGGAGTCCCAACACTGTGCTGTTCCTGGCCGAGTCGCTTTTAGCGCCGTTCTAGGTGTCCGGGAAGCCATGGAGCAGGACAGGGAGAGTCTCTGGAATGGGTACTTGCTGTCCTTGGATCAAGCTAAGGCCTTTGACAGAGTTGATCACGCGTACCTCTGGTCCACTCTCTTGAGGTATGGTCTGCCGGGAGGGTTTGTCAACTGGCTACAGATTTGTACCAAGGGGCAAAGACTTTCCCGTTGGTGAATGGTTGGACTGGACGGCCCTTTGTGGTGGGATCCGGTGTTCGCCAGGATTGCCTGCTGAGTCCATTGCTCTGCGCATTTGCGATTGACCCCATCATTAGAAGGATAGATTGTGGGCATATGAGGGGGATTCGGATGGGTGATCCTGGACCACAGGAGACCATACTGAGGGCAGTAGCCTATGCGGATGATGTCATTGTCTTCATTTCCTTGCGAGAGGAGGTGGGGATGGTGTTGTCAGAAGTACAACACTACTCGGATCCAAGATCAATCAGGATAAATGTGAAAGTCTCTGGCTGGGTGGAGGAGAGCCTGATTTTAGTATCCCGGACACTCTACCGGAGCTCCAAGAATATGCCAAAGTTCTAGGCGTGGAATTTGGCCAGGGTGATTACCCAATAACAGAAATCGGGAAGGCAGGATTCACATCGCTGCTCAGAGAGTGGACCGTTGGAAGGCTTTAACGTTTGACCCTGAGGGAAAGGGTTGCCTTGTGCAAAACTTACTTGCTTCCAGTGTTACTTTATTTGGGCAGTATCTGTATATTACCATAGCCTCTCTGGACGATGGTCTATAGCCTGTTTTTCCAGCTTTTATGGGGAAACAGGTTAAACCTAGTCAAGCGAGAGGTTACTTACCGTACGAGGAGACTAGGGGGGTTAAATATGGTCAACCCTGTAGTATATCTGACAGATACCTTTTTAAAGCTAAATATTGTAAACCTCTGGAAAGAGAGGACTCCTCAGTGGGTATCCTCCTGCAGGGGGTGGTTTTGGCCTTTCTTCAGGGAATGGGAGACAGGCGGACGTTTGAAGGACCTTCGTGTACCTCACGGGCATCTCCTGGCTTATGTTACCCTGGTTCTGAAGGTCATCCACTGGTGTAATCTGGGGGTGTGGGAGGTGAGGACTCTGTCGAGGAGGTTACTCGACGTGTGGATCTTGTCTATGCATTTTTGGGCCCCGCTGGTCCTCAGAGACTGCCCAAGCCGGGATCTGGAGGATGGGGCTGAGGTTAATAAATTCTAAGAGGATCCCCAAGACATTTTGGGACTTGGCGCTGCTTCCTAGGTATGCTATATGTGAGGGACAATTTGAAGTGGCGGGACTGCGATGACAGGGATTGTCCTCTTGAGTCTTGTGTGGGCATTCTGGAGAGTATGGACCACTTCCTGCTTCATTGTCCCTTCAATATAGAGGTTAATAAACGGGTGGGTACTTCCATGGGTTGGAATCGGCTAGCCAGTCTCTCCTATGCTGAGTGGGCCTATGGTGCATTCAGAGACCCGGGTGGACAGGACCTGACCACTTTATTCATAGTTAGCATAGTGTTAGGTACTTCACGAGGAATTCACGAGCTTTAGTATCGACGGGTAGCAAAATCCTCCAAGTAGAAGTGTGTAGCAACATTCTTGGTGACCTGGTAAAGGTACGCTCCCTGGAGTATGAGTGGTTCAATGGACCGAGGGCCTATCGCCTGTGGAGGGGCTTCTCGTTCAGGGTGCACTAGCTGTCTTTTGCTCCAGTATCTTTCCTTTCCTGTTTGTTCCCTTCCCTCCCTTTTCCTTCCCCTTTGTTCCCTTCCATTTCTTGGTGATGGGCTGTCTTTCTCACCCTAGGTTTTTGTTTTAAATACATTATCAAATGCATTTACGTGTTAACACTTGTTTCTTTATTTTTCAGAGTTTGTTGTGTGGATTTAGTGTAGGGGTGTAGTTAGGTTTGGGTGGGGGTTTTAAAGCGGGGAGGGGGGCGGAGGAGATGTCATATGTACCGGATATCCAGCTTGGTCCCCCAGTCTGGGGTGAAACTTTGGGGGATCTCCACGAGCTCGGGAAAACTGTCCTTTAAACTTGGGAGCTGGGCAAAGCCAGATGGTAGTAGATTTAATTAGATATGTTAAGAAGGTTTTATTATGTGTGTGTATATATACAAAAAAAAAAGGGAAAAACAAACATTTTTAGGATGTTTGTGGGTGGTGGGAATGTTGAATTTATTGCCAAGTTGTGCCTGTTATGTTTTGCCGAGGTGTGCTTATTTTTGTTTATTTTTTATATATGTAAATAATACTTGTATGTATTGTAATATAGGGTAATATTTTGGGGTGTATGTACGGGCAGTGGAGCTGTGGTTGGGTTTCTTCTTTATAGTTCTGATTTATTGCTGGAGTGTATATATGTTTTTATTTTGTTTTATATTGTATTTTTACTATTATTTTAATAAAAGATTTCCTGCATCTCTACTTCATTGTATTTGAACTATTTCTTCGCCAATCTCAACATATACTTAAGGTTGTTGTTTTGCTGAAACACTATGTCGTCCTTTTCATACTGATAGTACTCAAGTATATAAAGTAACTCGTCTTGTAGGATACTCACATATGTACAGTATATAGCTCAGCATTGAGACCACTATCAATCCTGGTCAAGTATCCAACACCTTTGGCTGTGAAACAACTTCATACCATCAGGCTTCCTCCACTGAACTTAATAGTTCCTTCAATGTCTCAATCTGTTAGCCCTTTTTTCCCTTTGTTTCATCCAGACCCCTTTGCACCCATCAGAGCCTAGATTTTTTACTGTTGCCTCATCAATTCAAATCACCCATTTTCAATTTTCTACTGTCCTCTTTTTGTAATTTTTTGAAAACTCGTGCCAACTCTTCTTATGATGATATTGAAGTTCAGGCTTCTTCACCTTTTTGGGGCTACCATTCCAGATTTGTGCCATGTGCCTTGCATAGTGCTTGCATTGACATCTGTGGTCTTACTATTACGAAGCATACAAGCCGCCTCCACTGCTGTGTTTGTCGCACTAAAACTGATGGAAATTGTGATGAGCTGACTTGATTACTCCAATATTTTACTGGATGGTCACCTTCTTGCTTTTGAATGATCACCGGACTTCATTTAGTATTCTTGAAGCTCAGCAATTTTCTTGGCTGATAGACTGCTATCAATGAGCTGTGAAACAAATGATTTGTGAGCAATCTGGTGATGAACAATGCTTTTTTTCAGCATGATGGAGCACCGTGTCACAAGGCAAAAGTGATGACTAAATGGTTCGGTTAAAATATTGGGTGAATGGCCAGGTCAATTCTCAAAAATGACGACATTCAAAATCACAGAAAATGTGAGAAACTCAAAGTTCTGACTAGACAAGAATGGAGTTTCATCATTTGGGATTTGGCCCAGATCAGTTCAGTTGTTTGAGCAGCATGCATTAGATGTCAGGTTCTCTTTAAATCCTCAATTTCTAATGACTGAATTCTCAATCTGCCTCAATCTAAACAGCAATGCTGAGAAATACAGAAAACAGTAGTTGTCAGCAAACTATGATTGATAAAATGTTTCAGATTTTTGCATTGCACAATATAACACTTGATAGTATAAGAAAAAAAATCTAATTAAAAAAAAAACATTTAAAAAGATTTAGGCTATGTGCACACGCTGCGTTTTTTTGACGCTGCGTTTTTGTGCGTTTTTGGCCGCTAAAAACGCACAAAAACGCACCTGCGTCGAAAAAACGCGGCAAAAAACGCACGCGTTTTGCCGCGATTTGGTGCGTTTTTTTGCTGCGTTTTTGCTCACTGCGTCCTTATGCGTTTTTTATCAGTGAACAAAAAAAAAAAAGGTCTGATGTCATTTCCTTCTTCAATGTGTTCTTCATTCTCCACTAGTGTATGCAGAAGAGCAGACAGCTGCAGAACTACAAGGCTCAGCATCCTCGATCCAATAGTGTATGCAGGAGAGCAGACAGCAGCTGTCGAGCTACAAGGCTCAGCATCCTCCTTCCAGGACTGTATGCAGGATTTCTTTGTCCCCCCCAAAAAAAAAAAATGACGTGGGCTTCGCCATATTTTTGTATGCTAGCCGGGTACAGCAGGCAGGTACGGGCTGCCCCCAACCCCCAGCTGCCTATTTGTACCCGGCTGGGAACCAAAAATATAGGGAAGCCCTTTTTTTTTAAATTATTTCATGAATTTCATGAAATAATTTAAAAAAAAAAATGACGTGAGCTTCGCCCCATTTTTGAGTCCAGCCGGGTACAACTAGGCAGCTGGGGATTGGAATCCACAGTGCAGGGTGCCCATGATTTCTGGGCACCCCCGCTGTGAATTGCAGTCCCGCAGCCACCCCAGAAAATGGCGCTTTCATAGAAGCGCCATCTTCTGGCGCTGTATCCAACTCTTCCGGCTGCCCTGATGCCGGGTGGCTAGCCAGGTAATAATGGAGTTAGGGCTAGCTGTATATTATCAGCTAGCCCTAAGCCCGAAATTCATGGTGTCACGCCAATATTAGACATGGCCACCATGAATTTCTAGTAAAGATAAAAAAAAAACACAACACAGAAAAATATTTTTATTAGAAATAAAACACAACACAATTAGTGACTCCATCTTTATTGAAATAAACCCCCCTCCGCAGTAATCCTGGGTCAGGGTCCCGCGCCGTCCAATCCGGATCCAATATCATCTGATCGGTTTGCTGGAAGGCAAAGCGATCAGATGATCTGTCAGGATCAAGTGCCTGAATCCCATCACACATCAGCTGATTGCATAAACGCCGATTATACAATCAGCAGATGCATCAGTAGAAAAAAAAAAAAAATAATACTCACTTATGTGCTGAATTACCGGCAGCTCCCGGAGCGATGGGGCGGGAGTCTGATCCTGTCCGATCGCTGCAGCAGCTGCCGGTAATCAGGGATGAAGTCTCCTGACGCATCCGCTGATACCGGCCGGGCGCCCGCGTCAGCCCGAGACTCGATCAGCTGATGCGTCAGGTGACTGCATCAGGTGATCCATCGCCAGGTCCTGCAAGCAAGGTCCTGCCCCGGGGAGACTGCACACAGCCGGAGCGGGGGTGGCGATACCGTGAGAGGAGATGGGAGCGGGCATGGCACCGGGAGGCTGCAGACAGGTGAGTATAACTTTTTTTTTTTTATTCTACTGTTAACTTTTGTTTTCGCAGCCGCTTCCACCTCCTGCCTGTACATGGCGCCGCACGGCAGCATACATGCACAGGACCGGAGGTGGACGCGGCGGTGACGGTACCGGGAGGATTCATGCTTCTGTCTATACTGACAGAAGGAATCCTCTACCTGTACATGACTCGCCCACCCCAGGGCTAGGGGACACCCGGTGCCGGGCCGGACTAGTCCGGTGGTAGTCAGTGGTGGCTGGGCCCGGCTCCGTGGCCCTGGTGGGTGTCAGTTGAATATGTGGCTGATGAGTTGAAGTTAATGCTCGTGACGCCACCTGTGGTATGCGGCTATTAAGCCGCCGCTGCTATGGGAGAACTCCGGGGTGATGTTATGGCAGCTATGATGTTACTGCTCCCCACAGGTGGAGCGATGCCCCGGGATACAGTTGGTGCCCGTGAAAGTCTATGGTGTTGTGTGGCTAACACGGTGCAGGGCCGACAGGCGAGGAAAGAACCAGGCACAAACAACAGTCTCTTTACCTTCTCCTCTTTTACTCTGGGAACAGTCCAGTCCTGGGAGACCGTTACAGGTGGTGATGGGGATCCGGTCGGCCTGGAAGTACTTGGGATGATCTTTCTGGCCAGCTGAGTATGAGGCCTACTCCTGTACTTTGCTTTGTGATGATAGGACCCTGCTTCTCTGAATCCAGCAATGGCCCTCTTTGCTGCTGGGACCAATGGCACGTCCCTTCTTTCTGTAGGTGGCTGCGCAGACCCTCTCTCTGGTGCTTCTCCGCTGGAGTCCACACCGGGCCCTGATGCTGCAGCTGTACCTTGGATGTTTCTGGGCCAGGGGCTTGCAGCTCTCCTGCCCTTCGGACTCGGCTACCAGGGGCGGATTTTATACCCTGGCAACCACAGACTCCGATGTCTGAGTCTCTCTGCTGCCTCTCAGCTATTCCTGCTTCTCTGGGCCAAGCTGCTCCAGCTCTAGGCCCCAGATTCACAGGACAGCTCACTCTGCGTCTGTTCACTTCCACTACTCCCTACAGACTGGCTGCACTTCCTCCCTCTGGTCAGGTAGAGGAAGGCTCCCTGGAATTCCAGGTTCAGAGCTCCCCCTGCTGGCCGGAGGGAGAACTGTGTTGGGTGTTAAACCTGCTGGCCAATGGATCTCCCAATTACCTCCAGGCTCAGCATTAACCCTTTGGGAGGGCAATGCTGCTGTGGCGACCAGGTCCTAGGGCGCCACACTCCCCCTTAGTTAAATTCAGTACTCCCGGACTGTGGAAACAAAACATAACATGTCATACATTTCATCCCAATATGGGAGGCACATTATTTTTAACGTTACAACTTCAGACAGTACTATAAGAGTCCAGTGTGGCTCCCTGCCGGGTGTCCATTACACTGCTCCATGGGGGACCCGCCGCGATCAAACCCCCAACGTAGGCTCTGGGCGTGCGTCAGAGCATTGATGACCCCACTCTATGCACGCCGGACGGGTTTTTCCTCAGGGGTGTTGAGCACACTGGTGCTAACTATAAACAATTTAGGTGTTGGCCACCCATAGTCCAGTGGCCCAATTGTCCATTTTCGCAATCACAAAAAAAAACATTTTGTACACGACATTACAGACTTTTCACATAACTATTTACATTCTAATAAATACTCTTTCTTTATATAGTTGATTCCCTATACCTTAGAGGGGGTTGTCCCCGAGTGCTGCGTTGAGACCTGCGTAGCTCTGGTGTTTGTCCCTGACTACTTAGTGTGTCTCCTATCTCAGCACTACCGGTAGGCCTAACCCCAATAGGTATGCATGATGATTGCCTATGTGGTCTAGGAGTCGCCAAGGGTATGACAGGTTCACCACTGACAGGGGGTTGATCCTCCTGTTCCACTGCTGGCGTGTCACCGCGTGTCGGGGCGGACGGTTCTTTGGGTGGATCCGGAACCTGTTCTGTTTCTGGCTCGACCAACTGTGGGAACGTCAGGACCGGTACCACTACGGCACCATTTATGCGGGTCCAAGTCTTGGGGAATTTGCCGAGGATCGTTTGTATCATCTCTTCCCCTTCTTCTCGAACTTCCTCCACTTCCCTTTGAACTTTGCACCGCTCAGGGCACGTCTTCAGGCGGTCTCTGGATATTGCTTGACAAGTCTTGCCTTCGTCCTTGCTTATGAGGCACACCTTACTGTTGTCAAAGTTGGAGGGGATAATGGTGTAGGGCTCGTTCTCCCACTGATCATCCAATTTATGCGTCCTCCGCTTCTTCTTGAGGACTTGTTCTCCAGGTGCTAAGGGAGTTGCTGGGGCCGTTTGATTGTACTGCTGCTCTTGTCTTGTTCTGGCTTGAGACAGGCTCCTCTCTACGCATTCCTGGACCTTACGGTACTGCTGCTGCCGTTCTGTATCCCAATCCTCTATTTCTTGAACCGCCTCAGGCGACACAGTCCCCATCTCAAAGTCTACAGGCAACCTGCCAGGTCTGGCTCGCATCAGGTAAGCGGGGCTGCAGTTGGTCGAATTTACTGGGATATGGTTGTACAGGTCGACCAGATCTGGCAGCTTCTCTGGCCATTGGTTCCTTTCTTCCAGAGGTAGAGTCTTCAGCATATCAATAACCACATGGTTCATTTTCTCGCACAGTCCATTGGTTTGGGGGTGGTACGGTGTTGTTCTGATTTTCTTACAACCGTACATGTTACAAAACTCTTGGAACACCTCCGCCTCGAACGCAGGGCCTTGATCGGTCAGTACCCTTTCCGGATAACCGTGAGGCCGGGAAAAGGATGCCTGGAACGCTTTAGCTGCTGTTCTGGCTGTCTGGTCCTTCACAGGCACTACTACCAGGAAACGAGAGTAATGGTCCACAATTGTGAGGGCGTACACATAGCCTGACCGGCTTGGTGTTAACTTCACGTGGTCCAGGGCCACCAACTCCAGGGGCTGCTTCGTAACAATTGGCTGTAGGGGAGACCTTTGGCTGGCATCATCCTTCCGCCTCAGGTTACACGGGCCACAGTCTCGGCACCACTTCTCGATCACCTTTCTCATGTGCACCCAATAGAACCGATCACGGAGTAGGGCCTCCAACTTCTTCCACCCAAAGTGGCCTGCGTTATCATGATAAGCTGCTAGGACCATTGGAGCATCCCTCTGCGGAACCACGATCTGCCAGACAAGTTCATTTGTTCGCCAGTTGACGTGTCTCTTGCAGAGCTTGCCTTGGTAGGTGAACAGTCGTCCCCTCTCTTTCCACAACTGCTGGGCTTCTTCTGGAGCATCTGGACCAAGATGAGTCTCAGCTTGTGCTAGCTTTTCTTTGACCAATCGCACCGCCGGGTCACCGTTCTGTGTCTCTTCCCAATTATGGTGGAGTAATGGGTTAACCGGGACCTCGTGTTGGCTCGAGCGCTTCACTCCCACAGCATGCTCACACTGGGAAACGCCCTGATGATGGAAAGCCGGTAACTCTATCTCTTCGAGTTCATCCAGGTCTTCTCCAGATTCGGGTAAGTGAGGCATTCTGGACAGCGCATCAGCATTGTTATTCTTCTTGCCAGCCCGGTACTTGATGGTAAAGTCAAAGTTAGACAGCCGGGCCATCCATCGCTGTTCCAACGCCCCTAACTTGGCTGTTGCCAGGTGTGTCAACGGATTGTTGTCCGTGAAGATGGTGAACTTGGCCGACGCCAGATAGTGTTTGAAGCGTTCAGTCACTGCCCAAACAATAGCGAGGAACTCCAGCTTGAAGGAACTGTAATTTTCTGGATTCCTTTCTGTGGGCCGAAGCTTCCTACTGGCGTACGCTATCACCTTCTCCCTGCCTCCCTGCACCTGGGACAAAACGGCTCCCAGGCCCACGTTGCTGGCGTCTGTATACAGTACAAACGGCTGGCTGTAGTCAGGGTAGGCCAGAATTTCTTCTCCCGTGAGAGCCCCTTTCAGCTGGACAAAGGAGGTTTCTAGTTGGCTGCTCCATTCAAATGGAGGGCTCTGCTTCTTAGCCTGCTTTGGCTGGCCCACCAGGAGATCTTGAAGGGGCGCTGCTATCTTGGTGAAACCATCAATGAACCTTCGGTAGTAGCCCACCAGCCCAAGGAACTGCCGCACCTCCTTTACCGTGGTGGGTCTTGGCCAGTCCTTGATTACGGTGACTTTCTCCGGATCAGGTGCCACACCTTCTGCGCTGACCACATGACCCAGGTACTGTACCTTTGGCTTCAAGAGGTGACATTTGGACGGCTTGATCTTCAGGCCATATTTTGACAAAGACTCGAACACTTCTGCTAAGTGCTTCAGGTGGTCTTCATAAGTCTTGGAGTAGACTATGACGTCATCCAGGTACAACAGCACGGTTTCGAAGTTGTGGTGGCCCAAGCAGCACTCCATCAACCGTTGGAATGTCCCTGGGGCATTGCAGAGCCCGAATGGCATGCAGTTGAACTCGCAGAGGCCCATCGGCGTCGTGAATGCAGTCTTCTCCTTGTCCGCCTCTGCCACGGGAACCTGCCAATACCCACTGGTGAGATCCAAGGTGGAGAAATAGTTAGCTGACTTTAAGGCTGTTAGTGACTCCTCTATTCTGGGTAGGGGATAAGCATCTTTATGTGTAATGTGGTTAATTTGCCTGTAATCTACACACATTCTCATTGTACCATCCTTTTTCTTTACGAGCACTAGTGGAGCTGCCCAGGGGCTACAACTATCTCTGATAACCCCAGCCTCCTTCATTTCCCGTAACATTTCTTTGGCACGCTGATACTGTGCGGGGGGTACAGGGCGGTATCTCTCTTTAACGGGAGGATGATCACCCGTGGGGATTTGATGTTTAACCCCTTTCACCTGCCCAAAATCTAGGGGGTGTTTGCTGAAGACCCGCTCGTACTCCTGTACCACCCGGTAAACCCCATTCTTTTGGTGTGAGGGGGTGGAGTCGGTGCCCACATGTAAGTTTTGGCACCAGTCTTCCAGCTGCCCCTTGGAGCCCTTGTCTTCCGCCTGGTCGGACGGGATCAAGGGTTCCACTGCTTTGATGGTGTTGTTGCTGACAGTGTACAGTTTTGCTACAGTGGCGTACCGGGGCAATTTGGCTTCCTCCTCCCCACAATTCAGGACACGGATGGGCACTCTCCCCTTGCGGACGTCTGCTACCCCTCTGGCTATCAGGACTCCAGGCCTACTGTCTGAATACACCGGTTCTACCAAGGCATGGTAATCCTGACCCTTGAGGCCTATTGCTGCCCGACACCATATCAACATTTCACTTCTTGGGGGTATTGCAATGGGTAGGGGGTCACTTACCCTCACACTGCCAATTTCTCCTCCGGCCAGCTCCACCTGCTGCCTCCTCATCAGGGCTCTGATCTCCCTCTGTAGGGCACGCTGCTGCCCGGAGCTGGCAGTTTCAGACGCCTGCTGCAACAAAATTATCACTTCGGCAATACAATTTTCTATCACATTTGTACCAATGGTTACCAGCGGGTCAGATTCTTTGCGATCAATATCTACAATTATCATCCCCTGACATGGCAATTCCACCCGCCCCACTTTAATGGTTACTTCTTTATACCCAATTTGAGGTAAGGGCTGACCATTACTGGCCACAATTGTTAAATCATCATCTGGGCCATGGTCAATGTCTGAATCAGCCCAATATCTTTTGTACAGTTTATAGGGGATGGTCGTTACCTGGGACCCAGTATCCAGGAGGGCATTCAAAGGGATCCCATCCAGCACAATAGGAAGGACCGGTCGTCCTCCCACATACTTGCTGCGGCTGGGGGTTGAGCCGGGCTTCCTTACACCTGGGGGTCGGCTCCTGGCCCCAGGCTCGGCCCATTTAAAGGACAGTATCGTGCAATGTGGCCCGCCTGGCTGCAGCGGCGGCAGATCGGTTGTCCCGTTGAATCATACCGGTCTGTGTCTCTGCCTCGGGTCGGCGGAACCCTCCTCTGTCGCATCCATGGGACGTCATCTGGGCTGGAGGCCAACTCGATTTTTGCAGGCGATGGGGTCACTTGTAGGGACTGCACGATCTTGGCAAGGGCAGCTACAGTCTTGGTCAGCTCCTGGAACTGCTGTCTGAGCTCTGCAGTGGGATCCTTATCCAGGGACTGCGCCTCAGCCCCTGCAGTGGCTCGTGTTGCAGGCACCACCCCGGGGTACGTGATAGCAAGAGGCCGGAGGGGCACTGGGTCATTCGGTGTAGATTCTCTCAGTACCCGGATGGCCTGGTCCTTAAACTTTGCAAAGTCCAGAGCAGGGTTCTGCAGGACCATGATACGCAGCTGGGTCCTGTGGGCATCTGACAGGAGCCCCTCTATGAACTGCTCAGTTAGGAGTTTGTGTTCTTCACGTACACTCTCTGGGTCCACTTGTTTAACCGCTTTCAGGGCCTCCTGCAGGTTTAAGGCATAGTCCCTTATGCTGTCTGTGGGCCGCTGCTTGCACCCAAAGAATCTCATCTTTATCTCTGCTGCGGTGCGGGTGTCAAAAGTACTCTTTAGCTTGGCCAGTATCTGGGTTACTGTCCCTTTATCTGTATCAGGCCAGGACTTCACTTCACGCTGGGCTGCGCCGGCTAGCTGTCCCATTAATATGCCCACCTTCTGGCTCTCAGTCAGCGGATACACCCGGAATAAGCTGTGCAGGCTTTCTCTGAAGTCGCTCAAGGTATGGGACTCCCCGGAATACTGCGGCAGCCATTCTGCGCCCGGTATGTACGGCATGGTGATCGGCATTACCGGCGCTACAGCGGGGGATGGGGCGACGGCGACAGGGATCGCTTCGGCGGGCGCTGCGGCGTCTCGGGCTATGGCAGCCACCTGCCCTCCCTCTGCGTCGGACATCTTCCTCCCCCTTAGTGAACCTTACCAGGCTCCGTTCACTTTTCAAATTTCCTTCCGGGTCGCGCGGGGTTAACAGCGCTCTGCTCTGATGGCGCGCTCCCTTCGCGCTCTTTGTCAGGCACGCCCCCCTTCTTCCTGCGCTCAGTGAGGATAATGGCGGCGGCAGTTTTCAAACAGTGAAACACGCAGTAATACAGTCTTTAAAGCGCAATTATTCAGGCGCACAGTACCCGGTGGAACCGGGCACGAAATCCTGTTAGTGACGCCAAAAGTTGACTCGCCCACCCCAGGGCTAGGGGACACCCGGTGCCGGGCCGGACTAGTCCGGTGGTAGTCAGTGGTGGCTGGGCCCGGCTCCGTGGCCCTGGTGGGTGTCAGTTGAATATGTGGCTGATGAGTTGAAGTTAATGTTCGTGACGCCACCTGTGGTATGCGGCTATTAAGCCGCCGCTGCTATGGGAGAACTCCGGGGTGATGTTATGGCAGCTATGATGTTACTGCTCCCCACAGGTGGAGCGATGCCCCGGGATACAGTTGGTGCCCGTGAAAGTCTATGGTGTTGTGTGGCTAACACGGTGCAGGGCCGACAGGCGAGGAAAGAACCAGGCACAAACAACAGTCTCTTTACCTTCTCCTCTTTTACTCTGGGAACAGTCCAGTCCTGGGAGACCGTTACAGGTGGTGATGGGGATCCGGTCGGCCTGGAAGTACTTGGGATGATCTTTCTGGCCAGCTGAGTATGAGGCCTACTCCTGTACTTTGCTTTGTGATGATAGGACCCTGCTTCTCTGAATCCAGCAATGGCCCTCTTTGCTGCTGGGACCGATGGCACGTCCCTTCTTTCTGTAGGTGGCTGCGCAGACCCTCTCTCTGGTGCTTCTCCGCTGGAGTCCACACCGGGCCCTGATGCTGCAGCTGTACCTTGGATGTTTCTGGGCCAGGGGCTTGCAGCTCTCCTGCCCTTCGGACTCGGCTACCAGGGGCGGATTTTATACCCTGGCAACCACAGACTCCGATGTCTGAGTCTCTCTGCTGCCTCTCAGCTATTCCTGCTTCTCTGGGCCAAGCTGCTCCAGCTCTAGGCCCCAGATTCACAGGACAGCTCACTCTGCGTCTGTTCACTTCCACTACTCCCTACAGACTGGCTGCACTTCCTCCCTCTGGTCAGGTAGAGGAAGGCTCCCTGGAATTCCAGGTTCAGAGCTCCCCCTGCTGGCCGGAGGGAGAACTGTGTTGGGTGTTAAACCTGCTGGCCAATGGATCTCCCAATTACCTCCAGGCTCAGCATTAACCCTTTGGGAGGGCAATGCTGCTGTGGCGACCAGGTCCTAG
The DNA here is from genome assembly GCF_048569485.1 of Anomaloglossus baeobatrachus. Classification (NCBI taxonomy): domain Eukaryota; kingdom Metazoa; phylum Chordata; class Amphibia; order Anura; family Aromobatidae; genus Anomaloglossus; species Anomaloglossus baeobatrachus. Next base: position 116,244,976 of record NC_134359.1, on the reverse strand, counting down.
GGCGCCACATACACGTCACTTTACTACCCACCTCCTGCGCTTATAGCTGCGTTTTTGGTCTTAGAAACGCACCAAAACGCAGCTATTTGCGTTTCTCATTGCGTCTTTCAACATCCCATTGAACTCAATGGATGAAAAGCGCAGTGAAAAACGCGGGAATAATTGACATGCTGCGTTTTTGTGGTCACCACAAAAACGCAGCTGAAAAAAACGCTGTGTGGGGACAGCAAAAATGAAAACTCATAGACTTTGCTGGGGAAGCAAAGTCATGCAGTTTTGAGGCCAAAAACGCACCCGAAAAACGCGCAAAAACGCCGAGAAAAACGCACCGTGTGCACATAGCCTTAAACTTAAAACCCATGATATGTCCCTTCTAATTTGGTCATTGTTTGACTTGTGACGCATTGGCTTCATTGTTTAGCACTGCTACTTTGTAGCCCTGAGACCGTGAAAGTGAAATCTTACCAGGGCCACAGTTTGCATGTTTTCCACATTCTTATTATGCTGGTTGCTGAATTCGATGGGATTAGTCGGATGGGCTTTAGTTGGTAATTCTCCTTTCCCCTGTGACTTGACTTATGTTGACTTTTTGATTTTGAGATCTAAGAGATTTCGGGCAGACTACTTTACATGAGGTGTTGCCATAATTGAGTTGATACAGGTCACATTGTATGGATATGCATAGCCCTAACTTGACAGATGTGAGACAAAGAAGAAACATGAGACAAGGAACAGGGGGACAAGAGCCAACTAGCTTTTTTGCCAACTTAAATCTACTTTACTCCCTTTTTCCTATTAAGCTGGGCACTTTGAAAAGAAAAGGGTTAAAATATTCTTTGTAGGTCTCCTTCACATGTCCATTTAAAATAAAAATGCACGTGTGGCACATTCCGTTTTACACATCAGTGTGTATGTATGTGTCATTCGTGTATCATCCAAAGATAGACAGATGATAGATTTTATAGCTATTAATAAAATAAATACATAATTGAAGAAAATGAAGTGTGATTCCCTAATTTTTGACAACCAGCAAAAAGGTAAAGCAGACAACTGGGGGCGGATATTATCAGCATGGGAAGGTCCATGGTTATTGGGCCCTTCCCAGCCTAAACATAGCAGCCCCCAAGAAGTTGCACATTACCCCGTGATAGTAATGGAGAGGTGTCTATCAGACACCCATTGCTAACCCAGTGATCAAAAATCTATCTTTGCACATCTTTAACACATAAGAATCTTTAACTTCTTGAATGCATTTAATTCAAGTCCGTGTCACACGGACGGCACAGGGATGTCACACGGATGTCATCTATGTGCTGTATGTATTTTTCATGGACCCATATACTTCTATTGCCATTTTTCATGTGTGCTGATACTAAAAAACGGACACATCTCTGTTTGGATCACACAAACACGTGTGGGTCACATGGACATATAGTCTTTGTAAAAGCACAGAGGTGTGAAAATCAACACAGATTGTAAGAGTGTGCGTGTAAACGTGTCTCCAGTACATGTGAAAGACACCACATGTACTGTAAATACGGACATGTGAAAGGGTGCCTTAGGTTGTATTTTCTTCTCCTCTGGAGACTCCCTTTAGAGTCTCTGTCACAGATTTCTCAACATCTACTAGAAAACGTAGTGTAGCATTCTGCATGGTGTTTTCTTCTATAAGAATTGAATCCCAAAAGACCCCAATATAAGTAAACCCGGATCAACTGGGCACCATTGGCTTGATTTTCAATGAATATATCCAGCCCGCTGTCTAATTGTTGAAGCAAAACAGAAAAAGGTATTATCTACATGCATAGTATATAGTATATGTATCATGTGTATAAGACTTTTGGCCCCCGTAACACATACCTTTTTGTGGCAAATTTTTACCTTGTCAAAGACAATGTTTTATAAGCATTTTTTCGGTAACTTTTTTTAAATTCAGACATTATTTTAATGTGTTATTGAGGGGCAAGAACCACCAGAACAGATGGTTTGGTTGGTATGAGCTAGTTTTTATTTTTTGGACATAGAACATTGCTTTGAAAAGTCTTGTAACATGCAGGCCCGTAGCTATTCACTCTGTTTACACTTTAGTCACTAGGACATTGATGGTTAACCTCTGACACATGTGTCGGAGGTGACACACGGAGCCATTTTTGTTGACACGCGCGACAAGGACAGGTGGTCGCATCCCGATCTATAAGACAAGCCGCAGCCGTCGGTGATTTAACTAGTTCTGTCAAATGGGTATGGGGGCCAAATGTATCAGCTTTAGTGTAAGTGGATTCACCTGCTGGTGGTATTCCATTTTCATCTTTTTGGCCATCTTTACACAGAATACCATATAAAATAGGCAACTACTGCAGGAACATAGCCAAAGCAATAAAATATCTTGTTGCCCTCTAATTTCCATTTTTACACAATGCAAAACTATGGTCTTTATACAAGAATATTTAACAGCACAACCTGATAATAATACAAAATATAATAACTAGGTGCCCACAGTTCAAAATAACTGGCCCATTGGGACTTCCAAATGTATACCAGACAGATGACCACAGCACTCCATAATGAAAATGCACCATATGTATATAATAACACCACAGCATATGCAACGTTTTAATACCAAATATGTCATTAGTATTGTTATAATCTATCTTGCAAACTGTCTTTTTTACATTTATCTAAAAAAATTGTTTAAAAGAACTGCGAGTCCCCAGTGGTTGATACCTTTTAATGGCTCACTGAAAAGCTTTCGAGACTACTCAGGTCTCTTCTTCAGGCTCAATATAACACAAAATCTGAAGAGTCACATATTTATACACAACAGGACATAGAATGGGGCAGTAAATAAAACAAGTTATGTGAAGCAGAACTATCACTATGGCAAGAGCACAAACTGTTGTGGCCATAAATATTGCTGCAGTTCAGTGTGAAAGTTTTATTGTCCTCTGATTAGGGTCTGGTCCAGGGCTGTGATGCCCCCGGATGGTCTGAGGAGCACATCTCTTAATTGATGTAAAAAGACATGAATCCATGAGACACATTCATTCCTGCTCTGAATGTGTCAAAGGTCATCATAAGTTTGTACTCCCATAGTCTCCTATCTCTCTGGGACTTGAAGTTTCCTTTCAATACCAGCAATTTCATGTCCATGATGCTGTGGTCTGGGTTACAAAAATGTTTGGCCACAGGTATCTCTATTCTTTTTCCTTAATTGTGTGGCGGTGAGGATTCATCCTTGTCCTGAGCTGTTGTCCTGTCTCCCCTACATACAGACCCCCAGTTGGACATCTGGTACATATAATTAAGTACACCACATTGGTTGTGGTGCAGCTGAAGGTACCTGGGATCTTGTAGTCCTGATGTGATCTGGGAATCTTTATCTTGTCCGTTGTCACTATAAATGGACAGGTCTTACATTTTTTCTGGTTGCAGGGAAGTGTTCCTGTTGTTGGAGAGGACAGGGAGCTTCTGACAATGATGCTTCTTAGATTTGGGGGCTGTCTACAACACAGAAGTGGGGGAGTCTGGAAAAATAGATTTTAACCGGGCATCTTTTTGCAGTAATGGTTGTAGTTTCCGTGTAGCTCCTCTTAACACCTCCAGATGTGGATTGTAGGTGATTACAAGAGGGATCGGTTGTTTTCTTCTTTAGTTTTATAATGTAGAAGATGGTTTCTTGATACTCTGGTGGCTCTTGCAATCTGGTTTTCAATTGTTCTTGGGTGGTAGCCTTGATTCAAAAAGGTCTTTCTGAGGCCCTCAAGGTGATTGTATCTATCTGTACTGTTGGAACATATACGATTGTACCTGATAGCCTGGCTGTATACAATAGAGTTTTCTATGTGTTTTGGATGAAAACTGTCCCATTTCAGGTATGTTGGACGGTCAATTAGCTTCTTGTACAGGGATGTCTCTATTTCATTGTTCCGTAATTTAATGATGGTGTCCAAGAAGTTGATTTCAGTGCAGGAGTAGTTGAGTGTTAGGTTGATGGTGGGATGAAACTGATTAAAGTGTTCATGGAAGGTTTTCAGCTGCTCCTCAGACTCTGTCCAGATGATTAAAATATCGTCAATGTAACGGTAGTAGGCCAGAGGCCTGATAGGACAAGAGGATAAAAAGTCACTCTCAAGCTTGGCCATGAAAAGATTTGCATATTGTGGTGCCATTTTGCTTCCCATTACAGTCCCAGTCTCCTGTAGATATATGTGTTTATGACCACAACAGTTTGTCCTCTTGCCATAGGGATAGTTCTGCTTCAAATAACTTGTTTTATTTACTGACCCATTCTATGTCCTGTTGTGTATAAATATGTGACTCTTCAGATTTTGTGTTATATTGAGCCTGATGAAGAGACCTGAGTACTCTCGAAAGCTTGCTATTATTACCATCTTTTCGGTTAGCCATTAAAAGGTATCAACCACTGAGGACTTCAGTTCTTTTAAACAATTTTTTATCTCTACTGGCTAACATGGTACAAAGAGATATTTTACCTGTACATTTATCTAGAAATTTTCTATTCCACACGGATTCAAACACTTTGAGATTTGAGTCTCAAAAAGAAAACAAAACTTGCCCGCCCCATTTTCACACTGTTGATGCACCAGTGAGATGGATAACGCCTGCTTCCCCTGGCTGGCCCTGCAGCTGCGACATCTAGAGGATTATCATTCTCTCTCTCTCTCTCTCCAGTATTCGGATTTGCTCAAATTTATTCTTCGCAAATTGAATATCTGGAGAAAATTCGGTGAAGACGGGAAATAACGAATTTCAAATAAACTGCTCATCTCTATTAGCTAACTACCTAGATTACTTCACCCATAACTGAGAATGAGCGTATGCAAAGAAACATTATAGGGAGTTTTATTACACTAAATGCAACAAAATTAAAGGGCAATTTGTACCAAAACCTGTCTTCCATGGCTTGCACCATATGTATTCTGAGTAATCGATACTTTTTGTGCCTTGTCTCTTGTCAGACCTCAATGAAAAGGAATGTGGCTTAGTGAAAAGGGACTTGATTTCACAGATGACACATCTGCCAAAATTTTGCAGCAATTTTCTGGCACAGAATAAGCCAACAAATAAGTGATGCAAACTTAGACAACACAATCTAAACATGCACCAAATATACCCTTTGATCAATTTGGCACATTTTAAGACTGCCTAGTACTGTGTAAGTTTGCCCATTCTAAATCTTACACTGCATTGTCTTTTACTCTTGCATTTCTTATCCGGAAAGCATCTTCCTTGAGTTTCTTACATTAACTTGAGGCCGACTACAGAACATATTAAAACTAACAAGAAAGTAGATAAGCACTAATGTTATTTGCTAAATTGAGACAAGTTAGGCCTCTTTCACACATCAGTTTTTTGCCATCAGACACAATCCGTCGAATTTAAAAAAAAAAAAAAACGGATCCGGTGACATGCCACTGGATCCATTATTTTCTCATCGACTTGTATTAGCGACGGATTGCGACGGATCGCCTCACGTTTTCTCCGAGACAACGGACAAAGTAACGTTTTTTGTCTACGCTGAAAAATCGGACAGTGATGAATGTGTCGCCGTCCGTCGTTTGGTAGAATGGAAGCCTATGGGCGCTGGATCCGTCGGAATCTGTCAAATGAATCCGGCGACAGATTCCATTTTTTTTTAAACTGAGCATGCTCCAATTTATTTTATTTAGTATCAAATAGCCAGGCAGTCGGATCCGTTGAAAAATCGCATCAGTTTTTCCACAGTCTGCAACGGATCCGTCAAGCCAACGGATTGTGACTGACAGCAAAAAACTGATGTGTGAAAGGGGCATTAAAGGGAATCTGTCAGCAGGTTTTTGCTATGTAAACTGAAGACAGTATGCTGCAAAGGTTAACACAGAGAATTCAGGGATGCATGTCTCGTCAAGGTCCAATCTGTTTATTTGCTATGCTTGTTTAATCAGTGGGACCCTTATCATTTCTCAGACTACAATGTCACGCGCACGCCAGGTGACACACCCCTTCCTCTGATTGACACCTCACTGTCAATGTACACTCTCTATGGAGAGCCTGGTGTGGGTGGGGGCAGCTCTCTGGACTCTGATACATGACTAAGGGTACGCTCACACAAGCGTGAAAAAAGGACGAGTCCAATGCGAGAAAATCTCGCATTGCACTCTGACTAATGGTAGTCAATGAGGGAGAGCAGTTGGTCAGCTTTTCTTGCATCCAGATTCTGGATGCGAGAAAAGCAGCAGCATGCTGTGATTTTCGGCTACAGCCGTATCCCTCGCACCCATTCAAGTGAATAGGTGCGAGAGATACATCGGACTGCACTCGGATGTTATCCCAGGGAAGTGCGATATACGCACAGGCTGACAGTGGAGGAGATGAGGAGATTAACCCCTCTCTCTCCTCCGCAGCGCCCGCCTTCAACTTCACATATGTGACCTGATCGTAAGATCGGGTCACAGTCGCATGACACTCGGCTCAGCAGAGCCTGAACCAGGGGTCATTAGCATATCGCATCCGATGCTCTGACATCGGATGCTATACGCTAGTGTGAGTCCAGCCTAAAGCTAATGATTCTGATTGTGTCAAAATGGCCGCACCAGTAATTTAAGTGATACATGATTGGATTCAGGATCTCTTTGACTACATGATGAGGTAGCAAAAACCTGCTGACAGATTCCCTTTAAGGGTAAATCCCTAATATTGATCTGCACAAAGAGAGTGGCTCAATAGTGCTCAACTATGATGAAGTTGTAACTGGTTTACAATGGGACCACCCAAATCAACATTCAGGTTGCAGTATCACAAGTCATCATGTAGCATGATTTTTAATAACCGCGTTCTCTCAACCAATATCACATTAGTGTATAACTGCTATTTTATTCTTTCTGTACTTTTTCTCCCTGGTATCTGGATATTTTCAGCACCATCTCTCGGCGCCGATCTCTTCGTCCTGTTCACCATTTCTCTTTTACTTCCACCTCTCTCTTCACATACCTCTGTATTTATATCTATTCTGTCTCTCTCTCTCTCCATCTCTGTTCCTGTACGCCGTTGCAGGCACTTTCATCTGTTCCCTTGGGGACTGGATATGTCACCGCGGGATTTGCTTGTCCGCCTCTCATACAGTGGCAGAGCCCCATGGCTTTGACAAACCTCATTTAATTGGGAGGAAGCCAGGAGGGTTTGAAAGAACTCGCATGTCTACGAAACTCCTTTTATCAGGCATAATTTAAACTCTGCATGGAAAAAAAAACCTATATGTAGAAAAGAAAGTCAAACTCCCTCCTGCTGTGAAGCCCCCCTCTCCCCGCCGCAGATAGGCAGGTTCATATAAGATTCTATCTTTTTATTTTTATAAAATTGTCAGTGTAGATTTACCTTCTGTGGCTGTCTGAGGACTGAAGAGGAATGCAGATATAGCTGTCCTTCACTGTCATCACTGCTTAGCTGTCTGCCTCTGTTCAATATTTACAGGGGGATTTTTTTTTTATCGTTTTATTTCATAAATGAGTTATATTATCCCTTCATTGACAAAAAAATAAAATGTCCTTATATTTAGCTCTTCTAACAGCTTATAAGTACATGGTGTAGACTGTGTCCACCATCATATAATACAGATCCTTAAGTCATACATTGACGATGCATAAGCTGAACTTTAAAGCGTAACCATCGTTTACATTTTTAGTTCATAAATCAATAGTACAAATAAAAATAAACATGTTTGTAATATATCTCATCAGAGAAATCTGATTCTTTATCCTCCAGGATTGATGTTTCACTCATTCATGGGTAAAATCTGTTCAGTGAAGACATATTCTCCCATTAGGCTAGGTTCAAATGTCCTGTAGTCTTCCGTTATCATGTATCAGTTTGCAAAAAACTTGTGCAAACACAACTTTTTCGTCCGTTGTTAAATAACGGATGTCGGCTCGATCTGTTTTTAACATGTGCAGTCTATGGACAACGGATCTATTAATGGATGGCTATTTATCGTCCATTTGTAACAGATCCATTAAGAAAAGAACAGATCCGTTACAAATGCAAGTACAACATATGGCTTAATCTCTTCACCCCCTCTTTTTCGCCATTCTTATTCTGAGAGACGTAACCTTTTTATTTTTCAGTTAATGTCATGTGAGGGCTCGTTTTTTGCTGTAATTTTAAATGAAACCATGAGTTTTACCATATAGTGTACTGGAAAATGGCAAAAAAAATCCAAATGGGGAAAAATTGCAAAAAAAAGTGCAATTGCACTATTGTTTTTGAGATATTTTATTCACAGTGTTCACTATATGGTAGCACTGATGTGTTGGTTGGTGCGAGTTTGTAGACACCAAACATGAATAGGTTTACTTTTATCTAAGGGGTTAAAAAGAATCAGAAGTTTGTCCGAAAAAAGTGGCGCATGTTTTGCGCCATTTTCCACAACCTGTAGTATTCTAATTTTTTGGCATCTATGGCTCAGTGACTACTTATTTTTTGCGTCTCAAGCTGACAGTATTAACAGTACCATTTTTGCTTCAATGCTACGTTTTGATCGCGTGTTATTGGATTTTGCGCAACATATGCGTTGACCAAACAAACGTAATTTTGGCGTTTGGAATTTTTTTGCCGCTATGCCATTTACCGATCAGATTAATTGATTTTATATTTTGATAGATCGGGCATTTCTGAATGCAGCAATACCAAATGTGTGTATATGTTTTATTTTTTTAACCCTTTAATTTTCAATGGCGCAATTGGGTGTTGATTTGAACTTTTATTATTTTTTTATTTTTTTTTCATTTTTCAAAACTTCATTAAACTTTTTTTTTTTTTTTTTTAATTTTACTAGTACCCCTAGGGGACTATAAGGATCAACAGTCTGATCACTCATTCATTTCTCCCGATCAGAGCAGCACCGCTCAGATTGGTAGAAATGCTCATTTCTAACCTGCAGTGCTCGGATGCTGGTTAAAGGACCTGAGTCATGTGAGCTACAGGAGTCAACACAAGACCCTGTGCTACCATGACAACCATCGGATCCAAGTGATCATGTGCCGCCCCTGCAGCGGTCGAACCGCTCAGATCCAGGGGTTGCTGCTGTGGCTAGAGGGTCTCCGGACCCAGGGGCTTGCGGCCACTTCAAATGAAAGGGGGTATTTACAGGGGGGTAAGAGTTTGACGCCACCCGTGGTTCGCGGTAAGGGGAGTACCGCCACTGCCGATGGGAGTACCCGGGGAAGATGGAGTGGGGCAGCCAGATGATGCTCCCTCCATGGGTAGGGGAGGCCCCGGGATTCTGGATGATGGAGAGCGTGGTGCAGATGGGAAGCAGGGGGAGGACAGCATACTCACTCAGGTGATGTTGGCAGTGCTGCGACCGCAAAGCAGACTCTGACACAAAGGTAAACCAAGTCTCTGGGTGCCCTCTTGGGAGAGCTCATCCAGGTGTCCATTTCCTTTTGTACTGCCAGATGGTCCGGAGCCTGCCTCCGTGCACTAATTTTAGGACGCTTTGGTGGCCCGTTGGCTTAAAGCTGTCCGGGTCTCGCTCCCTCCTTGTTGATAGTGGAGCTGTGCTCTCAGGGGCTCACGCTTGGGATTTTTGCAGGCTGCATGGATTGGAAAGCCATATCCCCTTCTTTGCGCTAGTGCCCCCAATCTCTGAGCATCCTGGGGACAGTACGTGAAGACACTATCCTCCACAGGCTAATTGCAAGGTTGCCTGAAGCTACTTCCCGACCTAGGGTCCTGTACCACGCCGTGCTTTCGGTCCCAGACCAGTTATTAGGCTGGAGAAGCTGTCCGTTCTCCAAGACCGGGTCAACGCACCCAGTCACAATACCCTGCGACCCGGTCTCCGACTCCTCTGGGCCCAGACCACCGTCTGCGAGCCAACCAGCTACATACAGGGAGACACTACTCCCTCAGCCCCTCACTTCTCGAGGGTTAACACTCTTCTCCTCTCACTTCCCTCCCACCAGCCTACCTGGCCCTTAGGTGGGCGGCTCTATTCCAGCTCAGCAGCCCACTGGGGTGTCTGACAGGGTGTGGTGTGAGGTGTGGTTGGGATTTGGATGCGGATGGAGTCAGTACCATAGGTTGGGAACCCGGAACCATGAGGTCCTGCACCAGTCCTGCACCACTAGAAAAAGAGGGTGCAGTATCCTGTGACACCCTGACTAGTTCAGGGGCGTCACAATCACATCACGTGACTTTTGGTATCGGGCGGTGTGTAAATTCTACCGCGAACACCTTTAATATGGCGCTGTCACATCTTGACAGCGCCATTTAAGGGGTTAACAGGTACAGATGGATAGCGATTCCACTCGTACCTGTGAGGCACACATGTCAGCTGTACAAATCAGCTGACATGTGCGCGGATCCCCTCCTGCAGCCGACAGCAGTGGATTAACATTATGACCATAATAGTATTGCCCGCGGTCATTATGGGGATAAGGCTGGTTTCACACATCTGTTTTTTGCCATCAGGCACAATCCGGTTTGTGCCTGATGCAACGGATCCGTCGCAGATTGTGTAAAAACTGATGTGGCAGATCCGGTTTTATTTTATTCTTTTCTTTTTCATGCCAAAGAGAGAGAGAGCGACCCCATCATCACTGCACACACCGGCACTACCTCCCCCATCATCACCGCCCACACGCAGGCACTACCGCCCCCATCATCACCGCCCACACGCAGGCACTACTGCCCCCATCATCACCACACACACGCAGCACTACCGCACCCATCATCCCCGCACACACGCAGGCACTACCACCCCCATCATCACCGCACACACCGGCACTATCACCCCGATCATCACCACACACACACAGTCACTACCACACCCATCATCACCGAACACACCACCAATACCGCCCCCATCATCACCGCACACACGCAGGCACTACCGCCCCCAACATCACCGCACACACGCAGACACTATCGCCCCCATCATCACCGCACATTCACCGGCACTACCTGACTGACGTCACCGCTGACAGCGTGACTCACTTCAGTTGCTCCGTGGAGCTGACAGAGAGCGGTCATGGTCTGTGGCCAGATCTGTCAGCTTCCGATGTAGCAGAGCTGAAAGCGTCGTGGGACCTCGTATGGATTACGCCAGACCTGGAGGGGTATTGAGGGATTAAGAGTGTGTTTTTTTTGTCTTTCATTTCAAATAAAGGATTTCTTGGTGTTTGTGATTATATACTTTCACTACAGATTAATCATGGAAGGTGTCTCATAGACGACTGCCATGATTAACCTAGGACTTAGTGGCAGCTATGGGCTGCCACTAACTCCTTATTACCCCGATTGCCACCGCACCAGGTCAATTCGGGATGAGCTGGGTAGAGTCCCGGGACTGTCACATCTAATGGATACGGCAATTCCAGGCGGCTGCTGGCTGATATTTTTAGGCTGGGGGACTCCCCATAACGATGGGCTCCCCATCCTGAGAAAACCAGCTTTCAGCCGTGTGGCTTTACTTTGGCTGGTATCAAAATTGGGGGGACTGCATGCTGTTTTTTTTTAATTATTTATTTATTGTACTGCACGATACAGACATGCCCACCGGCGGCTGTGATTGGTTGCAGTGAGACAGCTGTCACTCAGCGTGGGGGCGTGTCTGACTGCAACCAATCATAGGCCCTGGTGGGCAGGGGAAGCAGTGAATACGAGATGGAATAATGAGCAGCCAGCATTTTCAAAAGAGGAGAAGCTACCAGAGCAGTGTGACAGCCGTGCAGCACCGCGCCGGTGATCGGTGAGTATGAGAGAGGGGGTGAGAGGGAGGGACCGACCAACAGAGAGAGATAGAGACAGAGAGAGAGACCGACAGAGAGAGAGAGACCAACATCGACAGACAGAGAGAGAGAGAGGCTAGAAATGAATTCACATCTCATCTGAGCATGCTCAGATTAAAAATATGGATCCATCACTGGAATGTGTTATTTGCCAGATGACGACAGATATGGCACCCATTGGCTTCCATTATATAACATGCCAGACAGCGCCGTATCCGGCGTGGTCCGGTTTTTTGCCGGAGGAAAAAACGTTGCATGATGGCACCCGGACAAAGAAATTTTGCCGGAACCGGTGGACGCCACATGCAACACAAGGCCATCCGGCACAATCCGGCGCTAATACAAGTCTAATGGGAATAAAACAAATCCAACGTCGGATCCGTTTTCTCCGCAATTCGCCGGATTGTGCCTGATGGCGAAAAACAGGTGTGAAAGCAGCCTATTAGCAATCCAATAACGGATCCGATATCCATAGACTTTCATGTTAAAAAAAAATGGATACAGCAGAAATCAGTTTCTCAACGGATCTGTTCTAATGGATGACTACAGGACATGTGAATTTAGCCTTACTGAGATAGGAAATGAGAGTTGGACCTTATAAGACTCTATGGAGATGAAAGAAGGAGGAGTTAGCACAGATATTCTGCTGCTCATTCTGCATTGAACTTATGAGCTCCATCAGTCATCTCCTAAATAATCTCAGTAACAGGAAGATCTGCCTTCATTGAATACAGATTTTACCCTTTGAGAATATTGAGAATGAATGATCAGTCTAGCAGAAGAAGGAAGCATATTTCTCTGATATCACATGCACTTACAAAGTTCTTTCTTTTTGTTTATTATTGATTTATTAAAAAAAGTTCCATAATAGTTCCATAATATTTAATTATAAATTGAAATAAAATGCAATTATAATAATGAATGCACTCTCAAGTAATATTCCATTTCCGATAACAGATAATATAGGGGAAGTTACTTATAGTAACCTAAACAAACATTAATATTGTTTCCTATTTGGTGACCAATCATCTCAGTATTGGTATTGGATTTCATGTGTCACATAAATATATCAGGAATCTGCCCAGGGCTGTAAAATGTATGGGCCTGCATGTCAATGGGATTCTAACAAAAATATATATTTTTTTTATTCTACTTTCTCTTGTGACTAAAATAACATTGGTCATTAATCTGAACTGCTTTTGAAGTAACCGTACAAGTAAAACGATCTGACTTGTAGGTTCAGCCATGCTTGCATTTTTCATATGAGTTCTATCCATATTTTTCTATGAAAGAACATGTAGCTATTATAGTCTATGGGGCACTTCACATTTCTTTAGTTTTTTTTTGCAGATCCAGTGTCTCCAAAAAAATACAAACAAACCAACCAAAACAGATGTCTGTTTTTTGATCCAAGTAACAGTTCAAACTCAGCAAAGCAAGTCTATGGGTCAATGACATAAAATGGAGAGCACAAGGATGCCATAATAGTTGCATCTTTGTGCTCTGTTTTTCACTTGCTGTTCTATGAGAAGCTTAAGAAGTCACCATCACCTTTTTTGCATAGCGAAAAACTAATAAAACATTGATTAAAAAAATGACCCAGTGAACTGATGAAATATAGTCCATTTTTTCACAAGCAAGTTAAAAACAGACGTCTGAATTAGGCCTTAATAAGGCTACTTTCACACATCCGGATTTTTGCTCTGCGGCACAATACGGCGTTCTGCAGAAAAACCGCAACCGGCTTTTGTAACACCGGTTGCGTTTTTTTTTGCATAGACTTACATTAGTGCCGTATTGTGCCGCAGGGGCTTGCGTTCGGTCCGGTTTTTGCCGCATGCGGCAGATTTAGCCGATGCCGCGGCCGGATCGAACGTTCCCTGCAACGTTTTTTGCTCCAGCAAAAAACACCGCATCGCGCCGCATCCGGCCGCTGCGGCGCATTTTTCAGTGCATACCTATGGAGGCCGGATGCGGCGCGATGCGGAAAAAACCGCATCCGCTCGCCGCATGCGTTTTTTTCCACTGCGCATGCTCAGTAGCATGCCGCAACCGGAAAAAAACGGACGGGCCGCATGTAAAAACTTATGCAAAGGATGCGGTGTTTTCGCCGCATCCGTTGCATAGTTTTCACAGCCGGATTGAGCCGCAGTGCTCAAACCGGATGTGTGAAAGTAGCCTTAGTGTATGCAAGAAGCACTCAAATAAAATCCAACAATTCTTTACATCCAAATACATTGCAAAAAACATCATGCTTTGTGGCATGTTTCTAGCATGACAGTGCTCTTAGCCATAGCATGCAGTAATACAGTACATTTCCTTGAGATGGCTGGATTGTCATTGTAAATAAGCACTTGTACCTTGCCCCCCCCCCCCCATCTCATAGTAGATTGTAAGCTCTCACAAGCAGGGTTGTCTTTTTTCCCTCTAAGGCTATGTGCGCCTGTTGCGTACTGGCCCTGCAGAAATTTCTGCAGCGATTTGAACAGCACACGTGCGCATCAAATCGCTGCAGAAACAAAAGCCGATTTCATGCGCTCTGCATGTAGCCCCTCCCAGCCCCGCCCATAGACAGAGCAGGGACTACATGCAGAGCGCATGAAAGAAGTGACATGTCACTTCTTAGGACGCGCGCTTCGGGCAGCAGCCGAAGCGCTGTGCTCTAATATGCCACATGCGCACATCTCCTGCACAATCTCCATAGATTGTGCAGGGGACGCAGGACGCATGCTGTTACGCAACGTGCGCACATAGCCTAAATATTGTATTTTCTATAACTGTTACTTGTTTGTATATGATCCTCCTGAATTGTAAAGTGCTGCGGAATATGTTGGCGCTATAGAAATAAAGATAATTATTATTATTTATTATCAGAAGCATGCATTGGAGAATTACAGCTGAGGACAGATGACATGAGAGTAAGCTTAAGGCTATTTGCACACAGTGCGTTTTTTGCTACGTTTTTGTGCATTTTTGGGCGCAAAACGGCATGACTTTCCTTCCCCAGCAAAGTCTGCGTTTTCAATTTTGCTGTCCGCACACAACTTTTTTTTTTAAGCTACGTTTTTGAGCTTAGAAAAAAAATTGACATGTTCATTCTTTCCTGCGTTTTTTCTGCGTTTGCACCCCATTCAATGCATTGGAAAAAAACACAGAAAAACGCAGAGATCAAAAACGCAGCAAAATGCAGCCAAAACGCGGTACAAACGCATGCGTTTTTACTGCAGGTGCGTTTTTGTGCGTTTTTAGCAGCCAAAAATGCACAAAAACACAGCGTCAAAAAAATGCAGCGTGCACACATAGCCTAAAGGGGTTATCCTTGACCTTTACTGTATTATTTTTCTGTTTGTTGCCAAGAACGAACATATCTGCTCTGCACGGGGATGATCTCTGCCGACAATTCCATTTCAGCTCTCACTAACATAGCAGCTCTTCATCTTCCGCCCTGCTGATCTGGCATCTCTGTCGATGTCATGCTGACTGACAGTCATCTCCACAGGTACACACTAGGGAGTTGGCTGTCAGTCAGCATCACATCGCCAGAGATCCCTCATCAACAGAGCAGAGCAGAAGAGAAGATGCTGCACTGCCGACATGACGTCAGCAGAATCGCCTCCAGGAGTAGTCTGTGACTCCTCTGACCCGGCAGAGATTGGCACCAGGCAATGACCTGCCTGGAAGTTCTTAGTGCCATACACAAAAATAACAAAAATCCAGAGTGAGGCTATGTGCGCACTAGAAAGTGCCCTTTTCTTAAGAAAAATCTGGACCCTCTTAAAGAATCCCACACCCGCTGTAAAAAAACCACACCAAAACTGCAGCAAAATCCGCATGCAGTTTTACCGCGGTTTGTCGTGGATTTACTGCGGATTTACCGCAGATTTTCCGCAGGTTGGTCCCTGCAGATTTTTAACATTATCTATGGCAAAAACGCAGTTATCTGCAGAAAAGAAGTGACATGTACATTAATTCCACAGCGGAAAATCCGCGGGTATAAAAAAAACACAGTGTGCGCACAGCATTTTTTAAAACCCATAGGATTTGCTGGGGAATGACTGCAGCAATGTTAGACACATTTTCTGCAGCAAATCCGCGGCAAAATCCGCGGTAAATCCGCAGCGTGCGCACAGGGCCTAACCCTCTGTAAGGCTTTGTAAAATTAACCCTTTAATGACCAGTGCATTTTTTTTTCAATATGCGTTTGTTTTTTCCTCGCCTTCTTCCAAAAGACATAATTTTTTTAATCTTTTTTTGTCAACATAAATGTATGAGGTCTTGTTTTTTGTGGGACAAGCTGTAGTTTTGAATGAAAACATTTTGCAATATAATGTACTGAAAAAGAGGAAAACAAATTTCAAGTGAGATGAAATAGTGAAATTATCTCTTTACTTTGTTTACCTTATGGGGTAATTCATTTTATATTATATTATTATATATTATACTAGATCAGACACAGGTTGTCCAAGGCCTTATTTTTTCTATTTTCACGTGGCAGTAATTATTTTTTAAGTTCATTTCAACTAGTTTTATGGGTGGGTACTTTTTTATTATCGCTCATAAAAAAAAACCTACATAATGCAAAATGGATGAAACATAACAACATATTTGTGCATTATCAGTGTCGTCCGGTATTGTTGTCCATTCTACTGTACTTAAAAAAACTGACGCACTGGAGGATTTCATCATTGTGATCCCCTGTGATTGAATGTGCTTACTGCAGCTGCTGCAATACAATACTTTTTGCCTTTGCAGAATGTCTAAGGCCATGTGCACACGTTGCGTTTTTTCATGCGTTTCCGCAGAGTTTTGAGCTGCAGCGTTTTAATGGAAAAGTGCATGCGTTTTGATTTCCAGGCATAGTCTGTAGAAATTAGGGCTTTCTTGTGCGCACAATGCTGTTAGGCTATGTGGGCACTTTGCGTCGAGGTAGTTGCAGTTCAAAACACATCCTCTGGCAGAAATTGCTTTTGCCAAAGTTGCTTTTGACCACAGAAACGCGATAAATACGCGTGCGTATTTACCGCGTATTAGCTGCATTTTTAGCGCTTTTTACATGCTTTTCCATTGCATGAAGACAGATGCGTTTTGAACATAAAGACACTGCTAAATAAAGTTTAAACAGTCAAACACTATGAAAAAAGGAAGAAAAAAAAGAAAACAAATATAATTATTTAAATCATAATGAAAATAGTTATATTTAATATAATTATAGTGGTTTTATACTATTTATGGCTAAAATAACAATAAATTTATATTTTCCATCAATTTAATTGTCGGACTATGTGTGTCTGTAAAGGGACATATTATTCCATTATTTTGATGTCATAAACGCATGTTTTCTGCAGGTAAACGCTAGAATTTTGATGTTGCTTGCTTTTTGCAACTTCTCATTGACTTCAATGATAGCAAAACGCAGCCAAAATGGCAAAAACAATTGACATGTTGCTTCTTCAAACGCACAGATTTTGTCAAATTTTTGACACCTAAAACGCTGCTTTTTTAAAAGCATCATGCGCACAAGAAAGCCCTATTTCCATAGACTTTGCCTGAAAATCACAGCGCATGCAATTTTGCATTAAAACACTGCAGCTCAAAACGCTGCAGAAATGCATGAAAAAATGCAACGTGCGCACATGGCCTTAGGCTACGTGCACACGTTTTGTTTTTTCCCGCGGAAACGCTGCGTTGAGAACTGCAGCGTTTCAGTGTCAAATAGCATGCGTTCAGCTTCCTCAGCAAAGTCTATGAGAAAGCCGAAAAATCAATGCACACGCTGCGTATCTAAACGCAGCGTTCTGGATGCCAAAAATCGGTGCGGAAAAAGAAGCAGCATGTCACTTCTTTTGTGCGTTGTAGCTGCGTTTTCCCCCCATTGAAATCAATGATGTGGGTCAGAACGCAGCTACACCGCAGTTCGCTGCATTTTTGTTGCGGTCCGCATGCTTTATCGGCATACAGAACGCAGGCATTTACCTGGAAGTGAGGTCAAGAGGTTTCCTGTTGACCTCACTTCCTAGCAAAGTTCAGGAAAGCCCCCGGTGTCGCCAAAGTGCCCGCCCCGACCCCCGACCCCCCTCCCGAAAATCCAACATGGCCGTGCGCACAGCAGCGCACCGGCCGCCCTACTCCTCTGTTTCTGTCGCATGTGCAATAACACATGCGACAGAAAACTGCTCCCCAGGCCCTGCCAGGTCACCCCCTATTCACCCCGGTGTCCTCCGGTGTCCCCCGGTAACCCCCGTACCTGTCACAGCGCTGATCCCCCGCGGCCCCCTCCTCCTTCACAGTGCGCGCCGGTCACATGTGCCATGCAGCTGACGGCTTCCTGTGTTCAGTGTGAGCTGCGCTGGCTGCTGCTGCTCGGCACTGTGCAGCTGTGACCCGGGGAGAGTGGGTGCAGATTCTTTGCACCCACTTTCCTCAAATGGAGGGTCTGCACTATTAGAAAATGGGGGACACGTTCCCTGAGCGTTTGTGGAGCCCTGTGTGTCTGCAGTGTTGTCTGTGTGTGGTGCTGTGTGTGTTGCGCGGTTTGTGTGGGTGTGGGGTGCGTGTGTGTGTTTTGGGGGGAGGTATGTTTTGTGCAATGTGTGTGTGTGTTGCGCGGTCTGTGCGTATATTTGTGTATGCCGCGGTGTTTGTGTGTTGGGTGTTGTGTGTGTGCGGCGTTGTCTGTGTGTGTTGGTGTCTGTGTAGGGTGGTGTTTGTGGTTCCCAGTGTGTGTGTGGTGTGTTGTGCGATGCGCGTGTGGCGGTGTGTGTGTGTTTTGGGGGGAGGTGTGCACCCCCCATCGTGCTCCATCCCCCATGCTGCGCACCCCCCATCGTGCTCCATCCCCCATGCTGCGCACCCCCCATCGTGCTCCATCCCCCATGCTGCGAATCCCCCATCGTGCTCCATCCCCCATGCTGCACCCCCCCCATTGTGCTCCATCCCCCATGCTGCGCACCCCCCATCGTGCTCCATCCCCCATGCTGCGCATTCCCCATCATGCTCCACAGTCACACATCAGACAGTATACACGCACACATCTGATCGCATACACTCACACCCCACTTCTCCCTGTGCCCTCTGGTGGGCGGTCCCAGCAGCTGTACTGCACGCCGTGCTCCTCTGCCTTCTGCCGACACTCACAGATCCGATCGCATACACTCACACATCAGAACACACGCACACATCCGATCGCATACACGCACACATCCGATCGCATACACGCACACATCCGATCGCATACGCGCACAAGTCCGATCGCATACACGCACACATCCGATCGCATACACGCACACACACACTGACGATATCGCACATACGCGCTCACACACTCACAACATCCAGAGATACCACATGCTTTCGGCCATGTCATCCTCCGGCAGGTCCTGGAAGGTCACTGCACGCACAGTGTCGCCGCCGAGAAGCGATATCACTGGATGTTGTGAGTGTGTGGATGCGATCTGATGTGTGTGTGAGGTGTGTGTGAGAGTGAGTGTGATCTGATGTGTGTGTGTCTGTTCTTATGTGTGTGCGTGTGTGTGTGTTCCGCCGCTGCAGGACCTTGATGCGCTCACCTGCTCCCAGTCGGCATCTGGTGAGTATGATTGTGGGGTCTTCTTTCTTCTGTCTTCTCTCTTCTGGGGGTGCCCGCTGCCTATAATGAAGTGTTTTGCAGTGTCTTTAACTCTTTCACCGCTGCATGACACTTCATTATTGACCGCAGCGTATGCCGGCTCCCTGCACATGTGTACCGGGAGCCGGTGTACGCTGGTAACCATGATACACATCGGGTAACTAAAGGAAGCGCTTCCTATAGTTACGCGATGTTTATCATGGTTACCAGCGTACACCGGCTCCGTCACGATCCCAGCATCGCAAGGTTATGTCTGGGCTGGGGGAGTCGGGGCTTCGTTTGAATTCGGGGGAAGGGGCGTGGCCGAGCGGTCAATGAGTGCGGAAGGTCGGGGCGAGCGGCCAATCCATGTGGGGGGCGGGGCCAGGCCGAGGCGAGCGGCCAATCCGTGGGGGTGGGCGGCCAATCCGAAAGTTTTCACTGTAACGACACAATTTTGGAGCAAGACAGACAGACAGACCGACAGAATAAGGCAATTATATATATATATATATATATATATATATATAGTACAGTTCAAAAGTTTGGACACACCTTCTCATTCAAAGAGTTTTCTTAATTTTCATGACTCTGAAAATTGTAGATTCACATTGAAGGCATCAAAGCTATGAATTAAAACATGTGGAATGAAATACTTAAAAAAAAGTGTGAAAAAACTTAAAGTATGTCTTATATTCTAGGTTCTTCAAAGTAGTCACATTTTGCTTTCATTACTACTTTGCACACTCTTGGCATTCTCTTGATGAGCTTCAAGAGGTAGTCACCGGAAATGGTTTTCCAACAGTCTTGAAGGAGTTCCCAGAGATGCTTAGCACTTGTTGGCCCTTTCGCTTTCATTCTGCGGTCCAGCTCACCCCAAACCATCTCGATTGGGTTCAGGTCTGGTGGCTGTGGAGACCAGGACATCTGGCGTAGCACCCCATCACTCTCTTTCTTAGTCAAATAGCCCTTACACAGCCTGGAGGTGTCTTTGGGGTCATTGTCCTGTTGAAAAATAAATGATGGTCCAACTAAACGCAAACCGGATGGAATAGCATGCTGCTGCAAGATGCTGTGGTAGCCATGCTAGTTCTGTATGCCTTCAATTTTGAATAAATCCCCAACAGTGTCAACAGCAAAGCACCCCCACACCATCACACCTCCTCCTCCATGCTTCACGATGGGAACCAGGCATGTAGAGTCCATCCGTTCACCTTTTCTACAAGACACGGTGGTTGGATCCAAAGATCTCAAATTTGGACTCATCAGACCAAAGCACAGATTTCCACTGGTCTAAAGTCCATTCCTTGTGTTCTTTAGCCCAAACTAGTCTCTTCTGCTTGTTGCCTGTCCTTAGCGGTAGTTTCCTAGCAGCTATTTTACCATGAAGGCCTGCTGCACAAAGTCTCCTCTTAACAGTTGTTCTAGAGATGAGGTGTGTCCAAACTTTTGGGCTGTACTGTATGTATATATATATATATATATATATATATATATATATATATATATATACTGTGTATATATATTATATATATGTATGTATGTATGTATGTATGTGTGTATATATGTGTGTATATATATTATTATTATTATTATTATTTATTATTATAGCGCCATTTATTCCATGGCGCTTTACAAGTGAAAGAGGGTATACGTACAACAATCATTAACAGTACAAGACAGACTGGTATAGGAGGAGAGAGGACCCTGCCCGCGAGGGCTCACAGTCTACAGGGAATGGGTGATGGTACAATAGGTGAGGACAGAGCTGGTTGCGCAGTGGTCTACTGGGCTGAGGGCTATTGTAGGTTGTAGGCTTGTTGGAAGAGGTGGGTCTTGAGGTTCCTCTTGAAGCTTTCCACGGTAGTGGAGAGTCTGATTTGCTGAGGTAGAGCGTTCCAGAGTATGGGGGATGCACGGGAGAAATCTTGTACACGATTGTGGGAAGAGGAAATAAGAGAGGAGCAGAGAAGGAGATCTTGTGAGGATCTAAGGTTGCGTGCAGGTAGGTACTGGGAGACTAGGTCACAGATGTAGGGAGGAGACAGGTTGTGCATGGCTTTGTATGTCATGGTTAATGTTTTGAACTGGAGTCGTTGGGCGATGGGAAGCCAGTGAAGGGATTGGCAGAGTGGCGAGGCTGGGGAGTAATATATACAGTATAATGTGACGCCCCTGAACTAGTCAGGGTGTCGCAGGGTATTGCACTCCTTTCTCTTCTGCTGCAGAGCTCAACCCCCATGGTTCTGGGATCCTAACCTTTGGTATTGCTCCATCAGCATGCAAATCCTAGCCACACCTAACACCACACCCTGTCAGGCACACTAGTGTGTGGTCTAGCTGGAAAAGGGTCCAGAGACCCTCGAGCAACAGCAACCCCGTATCCGAGCAGTCCGACTGCTGCAGGGGCGGTACACCTCGAAAACATTGGCGTCACGAACAGGATTCGGACTGGACCCACTAACCCGGCTCACGTGCACCTTGAAAAAAAAAAATCCAAGCTGCGGTGTCAAAATTCAGTTCCTGCCATTTTCTGCCATTTTTGACGCTTAAACACCATCTTCCCATCCAAAAGAGCGCAAAACTGAAGCTCTGCCCCTGGTCCAGAGAGCGCAGCAGGAAGCTGGAGAGCTGGCTGCCGAAAACCAAGGGGGCGTGACAGGATATAGCAGCGGAAGTGGAGCAGGGACGCCAGGTGTCTGCTCATAAAGTGCCTGGACCTCGGAGAGACAAGATGTCGGAGCAACGCGACTGGTCGACAGAGGGTGCCGCTCCCGGGATGGCTGCCTGGATCGAGATGAGGAGCGCGGCAGCGGCGGTGCGGGCCCGCGAGACGGAAGCCCTGTGTGTGGAGTGAGTAAGCAGAAGCCCAGTTCCAGTTGATCCGGCCTACCTGGCTGCGGAACCTGGTCTGCCACCGGCCACGGCCACCGTCCTACCACCTCCTCCATCCACGACAGCAGCTGCAGTCAAAACCCTGACTGCAACACCAGCAGTGGGAAACTTAGCCCCCGCGGAGGACGACCAGGCCGCGAATTCCGATCAAGTTGTCCCGGTTCCTGTGGCTTCGGACCCAGAGGAGATGGAGGAAGAGATGGATTCGGGCTCCAGCACGCCGGAAGCCGCCTGGGTTCCACGTTTTGGAAGAAACGGCTACTGAGTCTCCCTGTCAGCACGGTCAGTGCCGGAGATATTAGTGATGGAAGTGAAGGAGGAATCCACCTCAGATGATGAGACCCCGGCTAATACTATGGATGTTGTGGTGCCCATCTGTCGCCGCTGCGGCCTACCAGGGCACTTTGCTAGAGTGTGCCCGGGGGATGCCCGGCACTAAGGAACCGGTATTCAGACGTAGCTGAACCCGGATGGCTACCCGCCAGTTTGTTTAACAGTTTAAAAAGTGCTGCGTGGACCTGTTGCCCTTGTTGAATGTTCTCCATTGTTATGTTTGAGTGGAGAAGGCCATCGGGGACTGGCTACAGGGTCCTCAGTGGAGGGTGCAGGAGGGTTACTGCTCCAGATACACTTTGTTATCCTTGTTGAACCTTTTTCCATGCTCCGTTAAAGGTAAAAAGGCCATCAAGGTCTTGGATGGTGCGGCGCTGGTAGACGGCACCAGGGGTCCTTGATGGAGGTTGGCACAAAGAGTAGCGACTACCAGGTTACTCAGGACAGTTACCAGAGTCGTCTTTTACACCTCCAGGACTTCGACACTGTCACCAGGGACTGCCAAGGTGCCTGGAAAAGGTGTGTTCACCAGGATTAGAGGTGGCATCAAGGATCCAGGTTGTTTGGGTGGCGGGTTGAAGGGAGTGGGACAATGAGAATGGACTGTCACAGGAAGGGGCTGCAGCAAGCAGACTGAGCCACCGACTACAGCTACAACCGGTAGCGTTCCCCGTTGTTGTTTTTAGTAATTGAACTTTGGGAGTTTAAAGTAATGTTTAAGTATATTGTCTTCCCTGTGAGGGATGAATAAACATGCATAATTTGTTCAGTTTTCTTTCAGTTAAAACAAAATTAATCCTCTTGGTGTCCTGTAGTTCGGGGACAAGCTACGTATAACCAAGGGGGAATGTGAGGCCCCTGAACTAGTCAGTGTGTCACAGGGTACTGCACTCCTTTCTCTTCTGGAGCAGAGCTCAACCAGCATGGTTCTGGGATCCTAACCTTTGGTATTGCTCCATCAGCATACAAATCCTAGCCACACCTAACACTACACCCGGTCAGGCACTCTAGTGGGTGGTCTAGCTAGAAAAGGGCCACCCGCCTAGGGGTCAGGCAGACTGGTGGGAGGGACATAGTCAGTTGAGTGGTAGCCCTCAGAGAGTGAGGAGCTGAAGGGAGTTGGAGCTCCCTGGTAAACTTTGGCTAGGTCGCTGACAGTGGTCTGGGACCAGAGGAGTCGGAGACCCCGTCGCAGGGTATTAGGGAAGGGTGCCCAGACTTACTTTTGGAGACCGGTCGGCATTGGAAAATCTAGTAAGCGGACTGGTACTGAGCACGGCGGGGTACTGGACCCTAGATCAGGGAGTAGCTTCACGCAACCTGATAATTAACCTGTGAAGGATAGTCTCTTTATGAACGTTCCCCAAAAGCTCAGAGATCGAAGGCACCAACACAACGAGGGGGATAGGGCTTCCCAGCTTATGCGGCCCACTGAGATCCCAAGTGTCAGCCATCGAGAGCACAGCTCCTCTAACTAACTGTAGGGAGCGGGACCCCGAAAGCTTCAGGCTGAGGGGTTACTCAGAAAAGTCTAAACTCAGTGCATGGAGACAGGTCCAGAACCATCAGCAATACACACGTGGACGGATTCCCGGACGAACTCCCCTGAGTGGCAGCGGCACCCAGAGACTTTGTTTACTCTTGTGTCAGAGTCTGCTTAATGGACGCACCAACATCCACACGGTCTGAGTGAGTACGCTGCGCTCCCCTGAGTCTGCCCGCCTGGCCTGCACCATGCTCCCCTACACCTTCACGATCCAGTGTCCCGGGGCCTCCCCTACCCGTGGAGGGAATGTCATCTGGCTGCCCCACTCCATCTTCCCCGGGTACTCCCATCGGCAGCGGTGGTACTCCGCTTACCAAGAACCACGGGTGGCGTCACGAACACTAACCCCCTGTAAATAGCCCCCTTTCACTTTCGAGTGACCGCAAGCCCCCGGGTCTGGAGACCCTCGAGCCACAGCAACCCCGGATCTGAGCAGTCTGACTGCTGCAGGGGTGGTACAATATATATATATATATATATATATATATATATATATATATACATATATACATACATACATATACATACACATACATACCCCACAAGCTTTCAACATTTGTTATCTTCAATTTTCCCACTGACCCTGGGGACTTTTTTTTAGAATCACACCTCCTGTCCTTTGAGGAAGACTTTTTAGCAGGTTCTTTATCAGCAGAGGCAGGAGTACAATGATAGTTAATACCTCTATATACAGATGATAATACAGGATCCACCAATCACAATAAGCAATGTCATAACGGGCCCTGCTTCCCCTCCCTTCACAATGACATTTACACATGCTTATTAGATGCTTCAATTTAAAAGATAGGTTCAAGGTTGGACAATTATGGTTATGTACATGACGTGTGGCGCCCTGGACAAGCCAGGGGCCACAGGTAACAACACACACACACCCCCACCCCCAGCAGTTTCACAGCAGACATCCCCAGTGAAACTTGATTCCTTTCCTCGGGCTCAGACAGACACACCAGGTGGGCGGAGTCAGGAGATGGAGATGCCCACCCAGGAGTTTGCTGGCCTGAGGCAGGAAACAAGCCCAGACAAGTCTAGGAGAGGAAGAGAGAGGAGGTCTGCAGAGAGGCAGACGCAGACTGGGGCCTAGGATTGGAGTCTAGGGCCCTCGTGCAGCAGAGAGTCAGGCAGACGGTAGTGGCCGTCTGCAGGGAGCCGGGGAGACAGTTGGTGGAACCGTAGGTAGCCGGGGCTGGGCGGTGGCCCACCGGTACCGAACCGGGGAGCCAGCTGGAAGCCAGAGCGCAGGAGGAGCGTGCACGGAGGTGGAAGAAAGGACTTACACCACCAAACTGGGTCAGGGGAGAAACAACAACCGCAGCCGTCTGTGGGCACCCGTCCATCCAGCCGAGTGTTTTACCAAGGACTGTGTCGTGATTACTGGCTGAGTGAGTACCCCGTGCCGTGCGGCACAGCGCTGCCCCTGCGACCCTGCACCTCGCCAGGCCCCATAACCCGCCTGCTACCCATCCACCTACCTCACCGGGCCCCGGGACAACCAACCCCCTACCCACGGAGGGGAGAACTAACATCTAGCTGCTCCATACCATCACTCCCGGGATCCCCGTCCAGAGCAGCGGTGGTGTCACAACCTCACCACAACCGTGGGTGGCGTCACGGACAATCTCCCTTACCAAATCCCCTTTTACTGTGGAGCCTGGGATCACAGACCGGGTCACGCCACCGTGATACCCACAGAAGTGACCCCGTGGCCCGGATCTGAGTACCCCTGGTCCCTGGGCAACACATTTGGTGTCACGAACAGGATTCTACCGCTCTGCCGTTTGGTAGAGGTGCGCCTTGTGACCGCCGGAGGTGTCCGGCCGAAAGATTTGCAAAGCCGCCATCTTGGGCGCGAAAAAATTTCCCGCTCGAGCGTCTTCCCCGAGCAAGAAAGGCGCGAAAGTGGAGCCCTGCCCCCTGAAGAAGGAAGTGCTAAAAAGAGGCTAAGGGGGACGGGATGGCGTCCGGCCGCATGTGAACCGCGGCTGTGGAAGCAGGGACGCCAGAACTCTGCCAGTGTTTGGTTCCTGGAACATCGCTGCACGAGATGTCCCGTCCGTCCGGCACCGCTGAAACCTCAGTGCCCGCGGCCAACGCCCCGACCTACCCGTTACCCCTGTCACCGGTAGCGGAGCTCGCAGCGTCTGTGAGGGAGGGCCCAGGCCTTACCATCGTCACCGCCCTGCCACCGGTCCCGGCTTCCATCCCAGCCGCACCGCCGATGACGACGGCCCCGGCAGTCCGCCCGGCCGCAACGGAGATGACGACGGCTCCGGCAGTCCGCCCGGCCGCAACGGCAGCGAAGCACCCATCCCATTAACTGTCTTGGCAGCCTGGTTCTGGACTGGGGTCAAGGGGTGCTGCCCACTTCTTAGGGGCAGTATCAGGGCCAGGTTGTTTGGGTGGGTGACTGAAGGACCCGTTCCACTGTTATTATTAAAAGTGTTTGATTACTGTTGCAACGTTAAAGTAATGTGCATCCCGTTGTGGGAAGATTGAAAATGCTTGTGTTTAATGTTTTAATCTTTTGCAGTTTAAAAAAAGAAAAATAAAACCGGTGATGGACGGGCAGCCCGAGGACGGTCTGCATTTTGCTAAGGGGGAATGTGGCGCCCTGGACAAGCCAGGGGCCACAGGTAACAACACACACACACCCCCACCCCCAGCAGTTTCACAGCAGACATCCCCAGTGAAACTTGATTCCTTTCCTCGGGCTCAGACAGACACACCAGGTGGGCGGAGTCAGGAGATGGAGACGCCCACCCAGGAGTTAGCTGGCCTGAGGCAGGAAACAAGCCCAGACAAGTCTAGGAGAGGAAGAGAGAGGAGGTCTGCAGAGAGGCAGACGCAGACTGGGGCCTAGGATTGGAGCTTAGGGCCCTCGTGCAGCAGAGAGTCAGGCAGACGGTAGTGGCCGTCTGCAGGGAGCCGGGGAGACAGTTGGTGGAACCGTAGGTAGCCGGGGCTGGGCGGTGGCCCACCGGTACCGAACCGGGGAGCCAGCTGGAAGCCGGAGCGCAGGAGGAGCGTGCACAGAGGTGGAAGAAAGGACTTACACCACCAAACTGGGTCAGGGGAGAAACAACAACCGCAGCCGTCTGTGGGCACCCGTCCATCCAGCCGAGTGTTTTACCAAGGACTGTGTCGTGATTACTGGCTGAGTGAGTACCCCGTGCCGTGCGGCACAGCGCTGCCCCTGCGACCCTGCACCTCACCAGGCCCCATAACCCGCCTGCTACCCACCCACCTACCTCACCGGGCCCCGGGACAACCAACCCCCTACCCACGGAGGGGAGAACTAACATCTAGCTGCTCCATACCATCACTCCCGGGATCCCCGTCCAGAGCAGCGGTGGTGTCACAACCTCACCACAACCGTGGGTGGCGTCACGGACAATCTCCCTTACCAAATCCCCTTTTACTGTGGAGCCTGGGATCACAGACCGGGTCACGCCACCGTGATACCCACAGAAGTGACCCCGTGGCCCGGATCTGAGTACCCCTGGTCCCCGGGCGACACAGACGCGTCCACGGGGTCTCTGGGTTTTTTTGGTTACTTGTCACCAGGCCGGTTTGGGGGATGTCACAGCGGCCTGGCCCGGTTCCGTGACCCAGTCGGTGTCAATAAAGATGGAGGGGTTATTTACAGGTGAGTAGGATAACGTTTCTCTTCGTGATGCCACCTGTGGTGTGCGGCTACGATGGGAGCCGCCACTGCGAGATATCTTTCCTCTCTGGGACGGATGGTAATGCAGCTCAGATGGTCCAGCTCTCCACAAGCAGAGCTCAGGCCCCAGGGAGGATGTTGGGAGTAGTAGTCCACTCCAATAAGATGAGCACGGGGTGCGGGAAGGATTAAACAACACAGCAGTTGCAGTTTAGGTTGTTTACTCACTGAGTTGCTTCTGCCGTTGGACTGCCGAACTCCACTGGGATGGGCTCCAGCTGATCCCAGATAGTTTGGAGGCTAGGACCGGTGTTTCGTTCAGTGAGTCCTTCCTCCCTGCCCTGTGTTGTGTGAGTCCCTGCGACTTGAAGCTACGCGGGGACCCGAGTCTTTGCGGTTTGTTCAGTCCCCCATCCCGTAAAGCAGGCAACGCGAGTCCATAGATGGATCCCCCTATTGTCATGACTCCTGGCTCTATATGCTGCTTTGGGCACTGTGTGTGGGCCAGAAGACTTGAATCCTCTGCTCTGCAGATTCTGCTGGCAGGACTTCCAATGCCCACCAGCCTAGGGCTCCGAACCCTGAGGTGTGCGCTGGTCCTGAGGGAGCTATGAGCTCTCCCCTCAGCGACCGTGTTCTCCTACGTCTCACTTAGTTTCCTGTGGTTTCTCAACTGACTGAGTTTGTGTGTGTCGCCTTGCTCCCCAAACAGCTGCTCCACCCCCCGGGTTCCTGAGCTAGTGTGTGGGAGGCCCCAGACGATATGCTGACCATACTAAATGACCCTACCCTAACCCAGTTCCAGTCAGAGGGCAACTAGATATATGTGTTGGTGAATTGTGGTTTACCGGCAATGACCTCCTCCTTACCCAGGATGAATACTGCACATCTGGTGAGGTGCAGTACTCTGTGGCGACTGAAGCCTCAGGGGCGCCACATACACATGCTGTTTCCTGAAACAGGAACCTAGAGCCTAAAAAAAGTCCCAATTGGCAAAGTGGTAGTTGCAAGATTTCAGGGATTTTTTTTTAATACAGATTGTGGTATGGAAAAAAATATTAGCAAAAGTAAATAAAAAAATGTATGTTTTGCAAATAAACCTGAGTTTGATAGTTCTGATGATATTTTTCATGGTCACACATTAGGGAAGCTAACGCATACATCAGTATGATAGATCCATGTGTTATCCATGTGAAATCTTTATATCAATCCATGATTTAGGAATCATAGTATGCTCCATTAGACGCAGAATATGAGAACACTACAAAGTCTCTGGTGTAACACGAAGATTCATAATAAGCAAATAATGTCTTGTCATAAGTTTTCAGGAAATGGAAAAGTGTGATAAAAGTATAACTGGGCGAGAACCCAGCATATGCATTTTCCCAGACTATGTTCAGCCATGGTTGGATACACCTCTGGCCCTTGATAAGGGTCGTGTGTCAATGGTGGTGGATTATTATCCCATAAACAAGCTGACATTACATTACAAAGACATATTGGGCTTAATTCAAGCCTTTTAATACAAGAAGCCAATAGGTTCATTAGCATGCTGGCTGCCACATTCCTCGCCATCTATTAGTGGTATAATATTCGGAAAGTATATATGAGAACAGGAGATGTCAGTGTCAGAAAGCATGTGTTAGAAAATATAATATTTTCTTGGATCACAATGATGAGCACTGTCTGCAGAGAATAGTTGATGAGTGGTTACAGAATTGGAGGAGACCCTATAAGCTCTTCACCAGTTCCAGAATGTTTATTTAGGAATTAGTCGCATAACTTCTCCATATGGAGGAATGGAAAGCTACTTTATCCAAGGTTCCTCGTAATGAGAGGGCTGAAATCCTACACATTTATAGGAAGACATAAGTGGTAAGCTGGCCTGTTCAGGATTTAAGAGATAACCCAAATAAAGAGTAGGCATGCTAGGAATTTATGGGGCAATCCTTCAAAAGGATTATCAAGGGACCTCTGAACATGTGATTAAGTCATTGCCATGTGTTCTGTATGGCTTTTTGTGGATAATTTCTACCAATAATGTGCACTGCATAGCTTGGGATGAGGAGATGTCTACCACCTCGGGAACATTTAAAGGGAGATTACAGGTAGATAAAATTATCACTGACAAAGCATATGGTCTAAAAGACAAGAATCATTACAAAACGCTGCTTAAGATGGCTGTCTAATGTCTGAGAACCAGATGTTACAAACATGCTCTATCAAATCAGGAAATATCCTGCTTGATCATTTATTTGGGTGCAATCTGTATACAGTATATTATACTTTGAGTCTAATATTAATAATATTTATTCACTTATATAACATCATTAATTCCGTAGCGCTTTACATACTGTACATCAGCAACACTATCCCCATTGGGGCTCACAATTTATATTCTCTATCAGTATGTCTTTGGAGATTGGAAGGAACCGGAGAGTCAGAGGAAATCCACACAAACACAGGGAGAACATATAGACTACTTGCAGATGTTGTCCTTGGTGGGACTTGAACCCAGGACCCCAGCGCTCCAAGACTGCAGTGCTAACAACTAAGTGACCGTGCGAGTATTTCATATTTTTATAATACACTACATACAAGTAACTGATCACTATTTAAAGGGGTGTTCCTGGAAATTATCATGTCTTTTAGGTAAATGCACTAGAGTGTGCAAAAATAATAAAATAAATCATACATACTCTCCTCAATTCCAAGCAGGTCCCATTCCGATGTTTACCCAGTCTCTATTGGTCTCTGCTCCCTGGTCCCATTTTTGAGTGGTGATAGTTCTGCCTTCACAGCCAATCTGGAGCTAAGTGTACAATCTATCTGTAAAGCGTGGTGTCTATGGCGTCTATTAACACTTACTGAGAGAATTGAATTTATTTCAACCATTTCAGACATGAATGCTGATAAACAGAACTAATATTGAATCTCCCTATGTCAGAAATATTATGGTGTTATGAATACAGAAGAACTGCACAAACTCTTAAATGATGCAAATTTCAGCTTCCAGCCGCTCAGCTCCTTCTGAATATTACCATAAAGTCTCTACACAATACTAAGCAAAGCTCCTATATTATAAGGTATAATTAGACTATCTGACAATCAGCGCTCCTGATTAATGGTCCATTTAACATGCCAGCGATCACCCAATGAGCAAGCACAACATATGGGCGATTGGATGGTTTATGCCAGCATATAAATCATTGCTATTGGCGGAATTCCTTCTGATACTGGTATGAGGGCAAAATGAACATATTAGCATAAAAGGGTTGTCTGGTCTAAAATGATAACTCTGCAGCCACTCTATGTGGGAGAAGCTTTGAAGCCTAAGGGTACCTTCACACTTTAGCGATGCAGCAGCGATCTGACCAGCGATCTGACCTGGTCAGGATCGCTGCTGCATCGCTACATGGTCGCTGGTGAGCTGTCAAACAGGCAGATCTCACCAGCGACCAGTGACCAGCCCCCAGCCAGCAGCGACGTGCAAGCGACGCTGCGCTTGCACGGAGCCGGCGTCTGGAAGCTGCGGACACTGGTAACTAAGGTAAACATCGGGTATGGTTACCCGATGTTTACATTAGTTACCAGCGCACACCGCTTAGCTTTGCTCTCCTAGCTACAGTACACATCGGGTTAATTAACCCGATGTGTAATGCAGCTACATGTGCAGAGAACCGGAGCCGGCAGCACAGGCAGCGTGAGAGCTGTGGAGGCTGGTAACTAAGGTAAATATCGGGTAACCACCTTGGTTACCCGATGTTTATCTTGGTTACAGCTTACCGCAGCTGCCAGATGCCGGCTCCTGCTCCCTGCTCGCTTCATTTGTCGCTCTCTCGCTGTCACACACAGCGATCTGTGTGTCACAGTGGGAGAGCGCCTTGGAAGAAAACGAACCAGGGCTGTGTGTAACGAGCAGCGATCTCGCAGCAGGGGCCAGATCGCTGCTCAGTGTCACACACAGCGAGATCGCTAATGAGGTCACTGCTGCGTCACAAAAAGCGTGACTCAGCAGCAATCTCGGCAGCGACCTCGCTGTGTGTGAAGCACCCCTAAGAGTCCCATTACATGTAGCAACGTTCCAGTTATCCCAACAACGAAACGACCTGGTCAGAATCGCTGGTACGTCGCTACATGGTCACTAGTGATCTGTCAAACAGGCAGATCTAATTAGCGACGCAGAAACGATACAGCGATCCGTATAACGACCTCGGCGGTTGTTGGGACCCTGTCACACAGCAGCTATTCTGACAACTCAGACCTCACCTCAATAGAACGCTGAGTTCTGAGTCGCCAACGAGGTCGCTCGTCTTTGTTATGGCGTCAAACACAGCGATGCATGCTGCCCAGCGGGACTACAATGATCAAAAAATGAACCAGGACGTTCAGGTACGATCGGCGATATCGCAGCGGCGGGCCGGTCACTGCTATGTGTCACACGTAGCGAGAACGCTAGCGAGGTCGCTGTTGTGTCACAAAACCTGTGACGTTTCAGCAATCTCGCTAATGATATCGCTATGTGTAACGGGGGCTTAAAAACACCATCCCAACTGTGAAACATGGGGGGGTGGCCGTATCATGTTGTGGGGGTTTTTTGCTGCACGAGCGACTGGTGCAATTCACAAATTAGATGGCATCATGAGAAAAGAAGATTATGTAACAATACTGAAGCAACATCTCAAGACATCAGTATGATAGATCCATGTGAAATTAAAAGCAGATATGAGTAAGGATCTGTTGAATTCGAAACGCGTCATCTGTTTCCCTTTTAATGGAGTGCTAACCATGGAATTTTAAAATGTATAATAAAGTTTTGGAATTTATTTTATCGTTTGGGATTGCTGGATTTTTCTTGAATTTTTTTGGAGGTCTATAAAATGCAGCAAGATAGATGGGAATATAAAACCCAGCAGTGCTCGGCTACTTTACAACAGTCTGTAGGCTAGATCCCGTTTGTAGATAATTATAAGTTGATGGCAGATTCTCACAGCAGCCAAGGTAACAACACTATGGTATATTTAGGATACCTAAATTAAATTACATTTACATTTTATATAACTGCAGACTTCCTCCATTACCCTTGCAAGACAAGCTCATGATTGGGAACTAGACATACATCAATGAATTGTATGTATAGATAGTCTGTAATATACTTCTATTATCAGCTCCATTTATGAGCGGTAACAGCCGTTATCAGACGCGGGTTGTTGTATAACAGATTGTATCTACTGCTTTATTATCAGAACACAGACTAATGTAGACAGGAAACCGGACGGCATTAGGAAAGGTAAACGCTTTACTATCCACGCCTATGGTTAATTCCAAAAACTGAATTAAGGAAAATACCAAAAACTGCATGTGTGACTCCAACCATTTACTGTTCTGAATTAATTCACTTAGTAATTAACTGACAAACAATATATAACTTTTAAACGTATTTTGAATCCAGATTTTCTCCATATATAGAAAGTTAAAAAGTAGCCACCCTTTACACCAATAAATTCTCATAGAGACACCAAATTCATCGAAGCTTTTGAGCCAGAAAACTGTCATAAAAAGCTTTGAATGGTTATAAAATATTTGTTCAATGCAAGGCTGGGCATATATTTTGCAACTTTTGGTGTTTTCACACCACTTTTGCCAAGCTCTGACACAGTGGGTGGGCCAGGCGCATGACAGGGAATTAGGCCATGTGGAGTATTTGATGAGTTTTTTTACCTCAATATTTGTGGCCAAAATCAGAAGTGGAACAATTAGAGTATATGCCCATGATTAGGACTCACTGCATCCGATCAGGGTTCAGTGCGCTGCGGTCTTTCGCTTGTGTTCTCCCTACGGAGGACGTATGCAAATCCGCAGCAAACAATTGACTTGCTGCAGCCTGGAAAGACGCACCACAGGTCAGTGTTTGCTGTGGAAAAAACAAGCACAGTTCACACGGGATTTCTAGAAATCCCATCTCATGTGCTTGTACTGTACAATGCAGCATTTTGGATGCAGCTGAAGCATGCTGTGTCCAAAACGCTGCAAACACTGATTGTGGGCACACACCCTTAGGGCAGCTTTGCACACTACGACATCGCAGGTGCGATGTCGGTGGGGTCAAATCGAAAGTGACGCACATCCGGCATCACTTGCGATGCCGTAGTGTGTAAAACCTTTTTGATATGATGAACGAGCGCAAAAGCGTAGTTATCGTATCATCGGTGTATTTGTCGCGGGCGGAGGAGGGGACGCCGCGCTCTCCCACTGCTGCTCGGGTCCGGCTGGCACTGCGGCCTGCTGCTGCCGCTGCTCAGTGGATCGAGCGATGGGCCGGATCCCGGGGACTCGAGCGGCGCTCCTCGCCCGTGAGTGAAAGGGGGTTGTTTTTGGGTGTGGGGATTGTTTATTGTCCGTGACGCCACCCACGGTTGTGGTGATTTGTTGGCACCACCGCTGCTCTGTATGGGGATCCCGGGAAGGATTGTATGGAGCAGCCAGTTTTTGTGTTGCCCCTCCATGGGTAGGGGTTGGTGATCCCGGGGCCCAGTGATGGGTTGGGAGATGCAGGGCTTGGTGGGCGCAGGGACGCGGGGGCAGCACTGTGCCTTGCAGCACTGTGGTACTCACTCAGCCTGAGACGATGACACAGTTCTCGGTAAAACACACGGCTGGAAAGACGGTTCCCACGGACGGCTGCACTTGCTTTCCCCAGTAGGTGACAGTGACGGTCCCTCTGTCCTGCACCTAAGTTGACAATGGTTGCGATGGGTTCCCACCGGTAACCCGCTCCCCGGCTTGGATATGGGCCGGAGGAGCCCTACTTTGCCCGCAGGCGCTGGCCCTGGGAAACTGGTGCCCTGACGGTGGCGGTGTCTCTCCTCAATGGTTGGACTGTTGCCTTCAATCGGGACTTGGTTGTTTGGAGACAGACGTCCCCTTCACTGACGGATTCGGCAAATTTACGGCGACTCCTAGCCTTGCCGGGGTCCGAGAGGCCCCTGCCCTGGTGCTAACTGTTCTTCGTATACTGTTCCAGACCGCCGGGCCACTACCCGTCCGCGGTCCTTCCAGCAACCTCCGAGCAGTCCCCCTCTAGACTGTCATCACCGTTTGCTGACCTTGCTGACACTGTCCAGGCACACAGCCACGGACCAACTTCAGGCTTTCTTTACTGACACTTTTACTCTTTTCTTCTGCTCCTCTACTACTTCACTTCCACTTCACTTAGCTCCTCTCTCACTTCCTTCTACTTTCACTTCCTAAACTCATCTGCCTGGTTCCTCGCGCCTTCAGGGCTGTGTACTCCTCGGTGGGCGGAGCCAACCGCCTGGCCCACCCCCTGGTGTGAACATCAGCCCCTGGAGGAAGGCAACAAGGATTTTGGTAGCTTAGGTGTTCCTAACTGGGGTGTAGGGTGTGGTGGTGGTGTGACCTGTGACCCCTGGCTTGCCCAGGGCGTCACATATTCTCTGACATTTCCATAATGCCGGTGCAGCGACAGGTACGATGTTGTTCCTCGTTCCTGCGGCAGCATACATCGCTGTGTATGAAGCCGCAGGAGCGAGGAACATCTCCTTTCTGCCACCCGGCTGCAATGAGAAGGAAGGAGGTGGGAGGGATGTTTACATCCTGCTCATCTCCGCCCCTCCGCCGCTATTGTGCCGTGTGACGTCGCTATGACGCCGCACGACCCGCCCCCTTAGGAAGGAGGCGGGTCGCCGGCCAGAGCAACGGTCGCAGGGCAGGTGAGTGCATGTGAAGCTGGCGTAGCGATAATTTTCGCTACGCCAGCTATCACAAGATTTCGTACTTGCGACGGGGGCGGGGACTATCGCACTCGACATCGCAGCATCGGCTTGTGATGTTGTAAGGTGCAAAGCCCGCCTTAGAGGAAAGGTGTAATAGAAACCCAGGCATCACTTGTGCATTTTTAACCCAACTTGTGTACGTGGCCTAAAAGTACAGATTAGACGTTTGAATATTACATAAAGTAGATGCTTGGATGTGTCCTACAACCTACCGTCAGATAGCTGGTAAAGTTGACAAGGCAATGTGCTAAAGAATTTATGAAGAAGGGCATCTTCAGCAGAAATCCTTTCACGAGGACAACCTTTCAGCATCTTACATGCAAGATCTTCTGCCCCCATAGTTCTACTCAATCTGGAACACAAAACAAGATTGTTTTTTTTGTTACTTAAATTTACATTTTATATTCAGGTCACCAATTATATACAGATAAGACTAATTGCATAATGTCAAATATTATACACCGTAAATTGTATTTTATAGTATTTAGTATTGTGT
Organism: Anomaloglossus baeobatrachus; assembly: GCF_048569485.1. NCBI lineage: Eukaryota > Metazoa > Chordata > Amphibia > Anura > Aromobatidae > Anomaloglossus > Anomaloglossus baeobatrachus. The sequence continues at coordinate 116,208,836 of NC_134359.1, read as the reverse complement.
ATCCTAGAATGTCCATGTGTCTAAAATATACTTCTATACATAAATGCCATTGCGCATATGTTTATATGCAAAACAAATGGGTCTTAAATGTAATTTATAGGCGTCATATAAAAAATCAGGAGCATCACAATTGTGGTCAGAGAGGGTACGACCCTGGCCAGGCCCGTGGAATGAGATCATGAAAGGGCCCAATCAGGAGAGGGGGGCCCGCTGACACCAGTGGCTATTTCGCTGGATGTGACTTCGAGGATGCACATTCAGCTGAAAATTAATTCCTGATGTTACAACAGAACACTAACACTCTCATAGAGATGGACAAACCAGGAAAGATGTAAAACCAGAAATACATAGGTCCCAAAAAAGGCTAGTACTTGCCCTAGATCTGAATTGTCCCGGCCTGACAGTGGAGGTTGGCACCCTGAGATCAAATAATGGCGACGCCACTCATCGATGGTTGACCTGAGTGTCCTTAACTGCACCCTAAGCTATAAACTAAGTGTAACACAACACAACAATAAGCATAAATTAACTACACTCTGACAGAGGGTGAGACATAAGGCTAGAAATGTGCAAATACAGTCATACAGGAATTATGGAATGCAAGAAATCAAAAAGAATAACAGAATACGTGGAAACCCTCCCAAATATAAGTGAAACAAAAAAGGAGATAACTAGAGAGGAATTCACACAAACAACCTGCAAAGAATAGCAGTAGCAATGTCTCAGTAAGACAACCTTAACCGAGGAGCTGGGACTCCAGATAACCATCCATCCAGAAATATAGCCAGCACTGAGGCACCTGTGTAGTAAGTATAAATAGCCCCTCCCAAAATGTGATTTGGCAAACCAACCGAGAAAATTCACACACCTGAATAGAATTAAAAAAGTAAGGCAAAGCATAAGGAAGACAAGAAGTCCTTCAGCAGGTGGAGCAACATAAAAAAGGCTGTGGTGAATAGGGAAACCAACCAACAACTAGAGATCACTTGTTCAAACTGCAGAGTTGAACCATGACACAGGTAACCATGACAGAGTTGAACCATGACCATGACACAGGAAATATACACCTCCGGCCATTCAGAGTTTGGCAGTTAACATTGGCGTAACAGTCACAGGCACATATCAGTGATGTCTTAAGTCGCCCATAGCAGGCACGCTGATGTCAGGTGCCGGCCTCTGCTCCAGCTGCAGAAGGAGATGCTGCGCATCATGGGAGCAAAGGAAAGTGAGAAGAATGTTATGCATTGTAGAACAGAGGCAGAATGGGGGATATATATATATACAAGGAAGGGGCCCATAATGCAGGATATATATATACACCAGGATGGGGACATACAGTATATACCAGGAAGCGGCCCAGGATGGGGGACATATATACTAGGAAGGGACCCAGATGGGGGTCATATATACCAGGAAGGGGTCCCAGAATGGAGGACATATATACCAGGAAGGGGCCCAGGATGGGGGACATAGATATCAGGAAGGGTCCAAGATAAGGGATTTATATGACAGGTAGGGGTCAAGTATGGGGGACATTTTACCTTTAAGGGGTTCAGGATGGGGGACATTACTGCAAAATGGGGGGGCAACAAGTATGCCTTTATAGGATTTAGAGAGCTACAAGCGCCTATACATTTGACCAACATGCAGGGGGGTGGCACCCAAGCCCAAATCTTGCACTGGGCCCATCAGACTAGCTATGCCACTGTCAGAAATATATAATCATATACGTTTGTGATCAAATCAATTAACTACAATGGATTCTTTGTACTATATACATTAAATAAAGTCACCCGAAGTACACAAGATACCATTTTATGGCCATTTTACGAGAGAACATACCGTTCTGAGTTTTTAAGACACCAGATGACTACAGAATATATACAGAGACAGATTTCAGTTGAGTCTGGACCTGCAGGTTATTTATTGCATGAGGCTGATGCTATCCAGGGAAAGATTGAATTGAGGTATACAAATTTGTTTATGAGACTAGGAGGAGACAACAATAGTGACAATAGGTCAAGGTGAAATAAAGAATACTGAGTGTAATATAGTCATTTCTGGTAAAGATAAGGTATCTCAGAGGTTGGGCAGCCAAGACGCACAGCAGCTGGGTATTAGTTTCATGTGAACAAATCCATTTAATAGACAAAATACAAAACAAATGTTTCTAACCGCTAAAACCAAGAAGAAATGACGTTTTGTTTGCTGTAAAACACAATAGATTCCATTTATCATCAGCTGTCAGAGGAACCAGTCCAGTAATGTAGCACAGCTTCATTTGGCTGCCGCACACTCGGACACAGAATTTCAAATCACTAACCAATGTTGTTAGATAAACTCAGAACTAAGCTTATCAAGTTACTGAAGTATCCTGGGTATGTGTGACTAAGTAATTGAAGGAATCCATTTAGCATGACTTGAAAACAATGTATAAGAAGCTCTGGGGGCTTATCTTATTAGTCTGTAGAAAAGGGGACCATGGCAAAGTCCTAATAAATGCTGCTCAAGTGGGAATTATCACCCAAATTCAAGTGTTTACTTAGAAGTGGTACAACAGTTCAATCTTCTATGTGTTATAGGGCTGATAGAAGAAAACAATCTTATCTTTCCTTTATAATCATAAACAATAGATAATTAGGTCACCTAAATTAATCATGTCTAGTATTATATAAATCTTCCAAGCTCATACCGTTTCAATTTGAAATTGTTTTTTTTCTTGTGGCTTTATTTTGGGACTAATGGATGAAATGTTGCAGTATTCTAAAGCAGGCCATGCACACTAGATGGCCGTTCGAGGAATGATGCTTCGACCATAACAGCCCACACTCCCAAACACAGAAGCGTTCACTTGGCTGAGTGATCTTCTGTTCTCTATGAGATAGCTGCCTTTTGGTATGTTGGCTGGTATCTTATCTCAGGGAGAACAATGCTATAGTCGGTGGGAAATCAGACATGTTCGATTAAAATCTTTCCAGATCGCTGCTGAGTCACGGTTTCTGTGACGCAGTAGCGATCCCGTTAGCGATCTCGTTATGTGTGACATCTACCAGCGATCAGGCCCCTGCTGTGAGATTGCTAGTCGTTGCAGAATGGTCCAGGCCATTTTCTTCAAAGGCGATGTCCTGCTGGGCAGGACACATCGCTGTGTTTGACACTGTCTGACAGGGTCACAGTGACTGCTGAGATTGTTATACAGGTCGCTACTGCGACCTGTATTGTTCCTGCATCGTTGGTAAGGTCTGAGGGGTACTTTGCATGCTGCGACATCGCTAGTCGATTGTAGCGATGCCGAGCGCGATAGTCCCCGCCCCCATCGCAGATGCGATATCTTGTGATAGCTGCCGTAGCGAACATTATCGCTACGGCAGCTTCACACGCACTTAGCTGCCCTGCGACGTCACTCTGGCCAGCGACCCGCCTCCTTCCTAAGGGGGCGGGTCGTGAGGCGTCACAGCGACGTCACACGGCAGGCGGCCAATAGAAGCGGAGGGTCAAAGATGAGCGGGACGTAAACATCCCGCCCACCTCCTTCATTCCTCACTGCAGGCGGGACGCAGGTAAGGAGATGTTCATCGCACCTGCAGCTTCATACACAGCGATGTGTGCTGCCGCAGGAACGAGGAACAAAATCGTACCTGTCGCTGCAGCGAAATTATGGAAATGACCGACACTACACAGATCACCGATTTTCGACGCTTTTGCGATCGTTTATCGGTGCTTCTAGGCTTTACACGTTGCGTCGTCGTTACCGGCGCTAGATGTGCGTCAATTTCGATTTGACCCCGACGAGATCGCAGTAGCGATGTTGCAACGTGCAAAGTACCCCTGACTGTGTGACATCTCACCAGTGACCTCCCAGCGACTTACCAGCGATCCCTATCAGGTCGCATCGTTTTCGGGATCGCTGGTAAGTCGTTGTGTGTGACTGGACCTTTAGTCAGCCCGCTTTCCATACAAACTGGTCCATCGGTGATCGGTGACTGAATTCTACCTCGGTGGAATACCACTACATGATTACCCCATAGACTATTGACTGGCTGATCCCGATTGTCTATTATTCAGTCACAGGTATTCACATATTACTTATTCACCGATCACAGTCAAGAATCACTGCATAGGTTTCCTTTGTTAATGATTCTTTCTTTCACCTAGCGCTCATACGCACCTGATAAGTTCCTCTTCATATGAGTGGTGACTCGTATTGCTCCCTCCCTCGAGTAGTATGCACATACTGATTTCTCTGCTTCATAGGTACGTCTACCTGTTAGTCTCTTCTGATACTTACATGATAAGTTTCCAGTTGGTAAACAATTACTTCGGATGTTGTTCTTTCTTCTTGGGTGTATACAGATGTTATTATCTTATATATATCTTTGACTCTGTACCTTACCATTGTAATGTATACTCCTTTTGTGTACAATGTATATAAATAACCGGAGCTGTGTCTCCTGGTAATTCTTCTCCTGTATTATGTATTAATTTCTGTTTTTTTATGTTCTCTTTCTATAGTCTGATTAATTCTCTTGATAAAGGTCAAGGTATGACCGAAACGTCGAGATAAGACTATTCACAATAAAAAACATCAAAAATACCCAGACATTGTTTCTTTTTTCTCTTGGAGTGCCGGGGATAATTTTGTATTTTTAGAGACTTAGCAACTGTCCCCATTAAAGGTGGAACTGATACAAAAAGGGCCACCAGACATCCAACTCCACTTCATAGCAAACAGATGTCCGGCCATGCTCACTCCCATTTCTCTTTAGCCTCTGCCTCTGCTATCTACATGTATAGAGGCAAGTGGGCCCCCTGTGCCACATGCCACATAACAGCCACATGAGCTGCAATCTCTGGCAGTTCCGCAGTATTGGCCTCTTCAGAGTATAGGAGGGCGACCCCTGCCCTGCAAACCCTCTGAAGACACTGGCTGTTGTACTGAATACGTATATTTTGTCTGTTTATTGTATTATGCCTTTTAGTGTATTATAGAAAGATGCATGTGGGTTATGTCGCAGTTCTGCTCCCTACCACCAGATGGCACTGGACTCTGCAAATGCTAGGAGGGAGCTCAGATAGAAGGTATAGTGGTAGGATTGCAAGGGTTAATGTAGAAAGCCTGGCCCACAGCTTAGGGGGATATAAGAGGTAGGATTTCCTGGTTTTAGTCAGTAAGTGGTAGAGATGAAGTGAAAGCAAGATACAGAAGGATAGAGTGGTGTGGTATGCTGAATGAAGACGAGGCAGAAGCATTGGGCAGGAGGAAGACTGAAGTCAGTGACTTACAGAAGGTTCATACAGAACGGTGTCCGGGAGATATATCAACAGCGCCTCTGAGGTCCGCAGATAGACTGAAGTTGTGCGGGAGAAGCTCAGTGCCTTTTTCCGACATTACCAGTTCTGGGGTCTTTGGATGTTAAACTCAGGGTAGCCTATCCTTATGTGAGAAGTTTCTTGACAAAAGACCAAAAGTGAAGGATCTGTATACTCTCAAGAACCAGTGGGACTCTCTATATAGCCAGTATAGGAAGAGCCGTGTTGCACTGTATACCAAAGCCTGTAAGGTACATGTACCTCTGAGAAGAATGGTGGTGTTTTAGTAAAGTTAAAAAGTGTTAATCAGCAACAAAGAGGGTGTCTGTGTTTCTTCAGGACCATCAGCCTGTGAAAAGAACCCGCAGCCCTTAGGTAACCACACCAGCTCTCCCACACACCCCAACCCTGTTTCATGTAGTGCGTTGGGCAGGTGCACGACTACAACTCCAGGCCTCAGCCAATGCCAGGACCGACCCTACATTTTGGCGCAGTCGGCAGGATGCAAGTTCCTCACATGAAAGCGGGGAAGTGACCCCTGGTGCTGTGATCGGAGTGCCTGAAGAAAAGTAGCCTAAAGATGAGGCACTGCAAATTAACTGTGATGATTGTGATTTGAAATGACTGAAAATCAAGATGATGGATGGCAGTGTGATCCCCAACATGGCGACGGTCCGCGTCCTGAAGGGAGAATGCGCTGGCCTTTGTGGGAGGACCCAGTATCCAAGAGCATGTAAACATACCTGGCCAGGAGGAGTGCTCCCCATGCAGAGGGGAGGCGCTGTCGAGAAGGTCCATCCGGTGAGAGGTGGCCCTCACAGAAGAGGAGTGCCTTGTGAAGAAAGCGCCTATGAGAAGGAGGTTCAGCAGGTCAGAGAACACCTGCCAGTGAGTAACACCCAGTGTACATCAGAGGCATGGCTGTGAGCGCAGCCAAGAAGATGGATGTGTGACACAGCAGGGCCACAAAGCCAAAAGAGGCGAGCCCAGAGTCACAGGAAACGCACGTCATTACACCGGCCGGCGCCATTCCGTGAGACGAGACCAGAGCGTACAGATGGAGATGACAGAGCTGGAAGAAGAGGGGGTTATGCGAGAACTTTGGACTGGAGGAGGACTGTACCCTCAGCCTGGGACTTGCCCCTTGCACCCTCATGGACTTGGCCCATTTTGCCCCTGAGGACCAAGTCCTGTCCTGTTTATGGACTTTCTCCATGGACTCTGTCCTGAACAGCCCCTGAGAGACTGAACCCTATCCTATGCAGAGGGGAGAGGGGAAAAGAGCAACGGATGACCTGATGTGCTACAAGAGGCCTCCGGATGTCTCATGGCACTTTCTCTGCTGTTCCTTCTCTCATGAGTGCCAGGAATTGGAGGTGTCATTGGTTGTGAAGGAACCAGCCTCTGCTGAGGTGGCAGGGACAAGTTCTCGAACGCCTCTTGCAGTTGAGTGACTGCTACTGTGTACGAGCCCCGCAGTACATCCTCCTTTATGAACTGCACTCCCTCACCCTCTAGAAGACTGGAGGCATTGACATAGACTTTGTGTCTGGTCCTGTAACGCCTGCCTGGATCCACAGACTCATACGGGCTGTAATGGACAGGCTAGAGGGAAGCCACTCACCAAGCAGGACCCCTAGAACCCTGAAAACCCTTTAACCCCTATACAGGGATTTTGGTATTACACAGGGCCCAAGGTGATCACTACCTGTGGAGGGCTGCAGCTCGGAGAGTAGTCATCAGGCAGGGTCAAACCAAGAACTGCAGAATAGGGACAGAATCGGCAGGCAAGGACATAATCAGCAAATGAAGCAGAGGTCAAATCCAGATCGGGCAGCGAGGTACATAAACGACAGGCAGAAGGGTAGTCAGAACACAAGCAAGGTCAGTGCACAGGAATCAAAATACATATAGCACAAGAACCAGGAATACAAACTATCTCTGGCAGTGGTCACATGACAGGAGGGGGAATAAGAAGGGTGTGGTGTCTTCCCATTGGCTGCAGGTGAATGATGGCAACTTCAGCTGGAAGACACACGCCACCTAAAGTCAGCCAGTGGTACTGCAGGTTCCAGGGAAACCCAGCCTAGTGGATGAGCGGAGCCTGTGCTCAGCAGAGCCATGGGCACCGACTCCTCTCCCATCACCAGCACTATCCATGGTGGGAACACGGTGTCATCTGGCGATCGGAGCAGAAGTCACAGGAGCGGACTCTGGTGGGGACATGACAGGTCTTTTCCTCCATCTCAAAGTTGAAGCCTCGTCCGCTATCATTAATTTGCCCTGGATCATCAAATGCACTAGTTCTTCTCCACCAGGAGGGTTCAGGTGGACTAGCTAACCCACTCTTCCATCTCCTTCTTGTCTTTGATGACAGCCCGCAGCCCATTTTGCTTTAGTAGTAAGAGGCTTCCTTCCAGGAGTAAAAATGTCCTTTGAGAATAAGGATGACAAATCTGGACACAGGGTGAGGCCTTCGGTGGGGTCGATGGGGTATTCACCAGCCACTGAGCCAGCAGGACTCCAAGTTGTTCGGAGTTGAGCTGGGGAGTAGGCCTCAGCTTCCGACTTGGAAGACCGGATGAATTTCTCTGCCAAGTCACCCAGTCCTACCTCCTCCATAAGGGCCATGGGCCTCTGCCATTCACTGCATCTGGACCCCCCTCGGGTGGGTCTGCTGTTCCAAAGTCTGGCATGCTCCATCAATAACGAACAATTTATGCAAAGCAAAAAAGCAATGCGTGAAGAAAATTTTAGAAATCTAATTCCTTATGCTGCTACTGTAATACAATCATTTTTTCCATTCCCAATAAAAAAAACACAGGACAATAAAAAAAACATTGCAGGGGTGATTCACTGCAAAGAATATTGGCCACATCGATATAAAGCTGTAACAGAAGGCTTTTTCTAAATACCTTCTGTTGTCCATTCTGCCTGTGAGCGGCGCTATCGCTGTCCGCTCACCCCCATCACGTGACCCCAGGATGCAGTGACCTCTGATGTCCAGTGATGTCATGCCAACTTCCGGAATTGGAAGGTGACCCGGCATTACCGAGGTGGGACCCAGTCTCCATGAATGAATGTGGGGAGATAAGGTATGCACACCAGTGACTATGTAAGGGGAATACATGAAATAGCAGAAACTGCTGTGTGAATACTGACTTGAAAAATCCAATAGCTATATGTAAGAGTGAAAATGTGAAAAATGGAATCTGCATTACTGCCATGAACATATGAATCAAGAGAAATTTAGCTACTGAATTGATCAATGCAATAGAGCCCCAACACTACGCCAAAGTATTTCTCTACGTTGGGGTCCCTAGCTTGTGTGTGTCCTCTCATGCAGTTAAAAAGCTTACCGTGTATTCACTGTGTAATTCAGTAGCTAAATTTCTCTTGATTCATATGTTCATGGCAGTAATGCAGATTCCATTTTTCACATATTCACTCTTGCATATGTGAAGCCCCGCAGGTGTTGTGTCGGTGCATTACCTTCAGGGACTCCACTCAGCTGGATCTTGTCACAGGTAGGAGATCTTCTTCTAGTCGTGACGCCACTCTCAGTATTGCGGCCAGTAGGGACCGCCACTGCAGGTTGAGGGTCGCCTGAGGCTGATGGTATGTGCAGTTAGTTGGAATAGCCTCCTGAGAGTGAGGCAAGCCCCAGGGCCCGATGTAGTACCACAAGGCGCAGAATAACTCCACACAGGCAGAATGTCTTTCAGGGTTTTTACTCACTTCAGGTGGCAGGGTGAGTAACCCGGGCGTAGCTGGGATGAACCAGGTGGGAACCAGGTGTCCTTCAGGCTGACTTGTGAGGGTGACTACTAACTCGCCTTCCTTAGCCCTTGGTGGTTTGGGGTGACCCCGACTTTGAGTCCCTATGGGGGTCACCCAGGGAAGTTGCTGAAGCCTCACTCCCCTTCGTTCGCCGTGTGCTTGTTGCCTGGGCCAGATCACTCCAGCTTCTTGCCTCCTGTGAGCTATGGGCCCTAACTGTGGCTACGTGGCTGCGGCTTTTTGTGGTGTTGTGGCGTGGGCTTTGAGAGCCCCACACCGGCAGGTTTAGCAAAAGAAAGCTGGATCTATCTCCGCTTCGGGATCTGCCGCCCGTTTGGGCCTGGTACTCTCTAGCAGTCTCCTTACTTCCCACTCCGTGCCCTCTCTTTAGCTGAAGATGGATTTCGGGTAGCACTCCTAGTTGACCGTTCTCCCCCGTCAGTAGCCACTGCGCGGGCGCTGTTAGACAGCAACAGCCCCACAGGTCTGCTCCTCACTGAGCCCTATGGAGTTCTGCTCTAACTGACTCACTGCCCCTCCTCTCCTGTTCTTGCCTACGCCACCTAGCAACCAGACTCTCTTACCACACCCCTTGAGAGGAGATGGAGGCTTTTGGCCCCCTCCACTATTCCAGTGAAGGTCAAGGCTTTTCCCCCTCCTGGGATCCCCAGGGGTCCTCTCATGGGTACATGTGTGAGACCTGATCACTATGCGCCTGTGTTCCACACCCCGGTCAGCCTTCTGGATTACCTGTATTGTACTGTCCCCAGCATGGGTGCAGTACTCAGTGGTGCCTGACCAGGTCAGGGGCGCCACATTCCCCCTTAGTTATCACCAGCACGTCCTCGGGCTGCAAGACAACATTTTAAAATGCATAAAACATTAAAACATGTAAAACATTTAAAAGCACCAGGTACCATACATCACCACCCTCCACCCACAAGTCCGTTAACCCACCCAAAACCCTTTCACGTTGGCCGCGACTTCAGCCACTTCTGGCAGGATGTAGAGGCGGCTTTCATGGGGCTGGTGGTTTCAGGGTATACCTGGCCTGGTGGATCCGCGCCTTCAGCCTCTTCTGGCAGGATGTAGAGGCGGCTTTCATGGGCTGGTGGTTTCAGGGTATACCTGGCCTGGTGGATCCGCGCCTTCAGCCTCTTCTGGCAGGATGTAGAGGCGGCCTCCACAGTTGGTGCTGACCAGGTACCCTCTTTGTGGTGGAGAGCCAGGCCCCATAAACAGGCATGCTCTCTGGTCGCAGGTGAGCCAAGGCCCTATATACGGACGGGCTCCTCCTGGTTGCAGACGAGCCAAGCCCCTAAACAGGCTGACTCTGGTGGTGGTGGTGCCCTCTGGTGTAACTATTTACACTGCGAGAGTTTGTGGCTATAGCCAGTTCATAGCCTTAAGGTTTATTTCTCACAATAGTTTTTGTGGGCACATTACTTGAACTTGAGAACGTTGCAAAACAAACTTTTTCAAAACTTTAACTTTCTAACTGCTGAACTTCTTACTTTCCTTTACTCCTCCATACCAGGGCTTGGGCCTGTTGGGCTGCGGCACCTGCTGCTTTCTTGCTCTTTGTCGTCGTCTGAGGTAGTTTCATCTGTAGGTTCCTTGTCTTTTCTTTCTTGATCTTCATCTGTTTCCTTTGCTGCATCTGTTTCTTTATCTCTGTCTTTTCTTTCTTCTTTGGGACATGGTGCTACATCTAAGGCATACCAGCCTCTTTCTCCTTGGTGCATGGTGAACTGCACTGTGTCTCCCATCTTTAAGTTTCTGCCAGGGTGTCCTCTGGGCAAGTGGGCTCTCACATCCCTCCTATTAACGAAAATGCCCTCTTTCATACCTGGTGCCACAATAAAGCCGTATCCGCTTTTCAAGTTAAAGTCTTCCACTACTCCTCTGCAAAGGGGTCCTCTGGCCTGGGCTTTGGCTCTTCTCAGGAACCTTTTCTCCTGTAGGTCTCTGGCCGTGACTTCTCTCTGCTCTGGGGATGGCGGTGCAGGGGACAGCGTTGTTCTGTTGCGACGCCTTGTCTTGCGGCCTGAACTCCGCGTGGTACAGCTTGCAAGCTCCCAGGTGAGACTTTTAGGCAGATCTTCGTCAGCGGACGGTGTCAGGTCTTCCTCATCCCAACGGGAATAGGGCAACATCTCCGGCTCTGAGTATAGATCCACTGCTGGTGGCTCCAGAATCAGCTCCTCAGCTTCCTGGCCTCCTCTCCCCCTTAGTTCTTCTTGGCACTCCTTTGGTGGCAGTGCTGGGGATGGGCTTTCTTCAGCAGGCCCAGGCGGGGGACTCTTTGGCGTGGTTGCTGCAGGGGTTGCTGGAATCCTCTTGGGGGTATGCGGAGGGAGCATGTACCGGTCCACCAACCATTGTGGAAACTTGGCCTCCATGTCAGCCTTCAGCCGCCAGTATTCGGGGTCCTCCCCCAGCGTGGGCTTTCCAGCAGGGACCTCTTTGGACTGGGGAGCGGTGTCTGCTCTGGCCTTGCAGGCCGAGGTAAATGGTGATGCAATCTCTTGGCGGGCCGCGCCCTGTTTGGCGGCGGCCTGGTCTTGGCGGGCCGCGCCCTGTATGGCGGCGGCCTGGTCTTGGCGGGCCGCGCCTGGCATGGCGGCGGCCTGGTCTGTGCGGGCCGAGCCTGGCGTGGCGGCGGCCTGGTCTTGGCGGGCCGCGCCCGGTATGGCGGCGGCCTGGTCTTGGCGGGCCGCGCCCTGTATGGCGGCGGCCTGGATCGGCGTCGCAGCTGCGATGGGATCTGTGCAGGCTGGGCTGGGCGTCGCTGCAGGGACCGGGTCTTGGTGGGCCGAGCAGGGCATCGCTGCGGCGGCCGGGGCTTGGCGGGCCGCGCCTGGCGTGGCTGCGGCCTGGTTCAGCACCTCACTTGCGGCGCGGACGAGCGTTGCTGCGGCGGTGGGGTCTTGGCGGGCCGGGCCTAGCAGGGCGGCGGCCTGGGTCAGCGTTACGCCTGCGGCGCGGATGAGGGTCGCGGTGGCAGCCGGTTCTTTGCGGGCCGGGCAGGGCATCGCTGCGGCGGCCTGGGCTTGGCGGGCCGCACCTGGCGTGGCTACGGCCTGGCTCAGCGTCGCCGCGCCGGGCGCCTCTTCAGGGACCGCGGGCGTGGCAGCAGGGGTCAGGGCATCCGGGCCGGCAGGGGTAATACTGGACTCACCCATCGGTGGCAGCATCGGGGTCTGAGTCGTCGCCGTCCGGTCTGGCACTCGTCGTGCGGTTCCCCTCTCATAGGCCTGAACCGCGGCAGCCATCTCCAGAAGTTCCATACGTTCTTCTCTGATCTGCTCCACGACCCGGGTCTCCAGTCGGTCGCAGAACTGGGCCAGCTCCCGATACCACCAGGCAGCGGAGCCCGGTTCTGGATTTCTGCGGTCAGACGCCATTTCTTCTGCGCCCTCTTCTGCACGACTCTCCAGCTGTGGACTCGCCGTTGCCTCTAGTAGCAAGCTCTTCAGTTTCTGCTCTGCCTCTTTCAGCAGCTCCTCTCCCAGCAGCAGGCTTCTGGCTCCCTTTCCTTCCCGACGTCTCTGGACGCTTCCGCTCTCTTCACAAGCGAGGTCAGAACTCTGCAGGGGATCTCTGGGTAGCCACACCTCTTCGTGGGCGGTAACTTCTTCCAGCGCGGGCTGCTGTTGTTTTTCAGCGCGCTTTTCATGGTGGCAATATGGCGGCGCTTCCAATTTTTCAAGCGGACCGCCCAGGCACATGGTCACCTGTCTGAACAGGTCTAGTCCTTATCCTGTTCGTGACGCCAGATGTGAAGCCCCGCAGGTGTTGTGTCGGTGCATTACCTTCAGGGACTCCACTCAGCTGGATCTTGTCACAGGTAGGAGATCTTCTTCTAGTCGTGACGCCACTCTCAGTATTGCGGCCAGTAGGGACCGCCACTGCAGGTTGAGGGTCGCCTGGGGCTGATGGTATGTGCAGTTAGTTGGAATAGCCTCCTGAGAGTGAGGCAAGCCCCAGGGCCCGATGTAGGTGCGTAGTACCACAAGGCGCAGAATAACTCCACACAGGCAGAATGTCTTTCAGGGTTTTTACTCACTTCAGGTGGCAGGGTGAGTAACCCGGGCGTAGCTGGGATGAACCAGGTGGGAACCAGGTGTCCTTCAGGCTGACTTGTGAGGGTGACTACTAACTCGCCTTCCTTAGCCCTTGGTGGTTTGGGGTGACCCCGACTTTGAGTCCCTATGGGGGTCACCCAGGGAAGTTGCTGAAGCCTCACTCCCCTTCGTTCGCCGTGTGCTTGTTGCCTGGGCCAGATCACTCCAGCTTCTTGCCTCCTGTGAGCTATGGGCCCTAACTGTGGCTACGTGGCTGCGGCTTTTTGTGGTGTTGTGGCGTGGGCTTTGAGAGCCCCACACCGGCAGGTTTAGCAAAAGAAAGCTGGATCTATCTCCGCTTCGGGATCTGCCGCCCGTTTGGGCCTGGTACTCTCTAGCAGTCTCCTTACTTCCCACTCCGTGCCCTCTCTTTAGCTGAAGATGGATTTCGGGTAGCACTCCTAGTTGACCGTTCTCCCCCGTCAGTAGCCACTGCGCGGGCGCTGTTAGACAGCAACAGCCCCACAGGTCTGCTCCTCACTGAGCCCTATGGAGTTCTGCTCTAACTGACTCACTGCCCCTCCTCTCCTGTTCTTGCCTACGCCACCTAGCAACCAGACTCTCTTACCACACCCCTTGAGAGGAGATGGAGGCTTTTGGCCCCCTCCACTATTCCAGTGAAGGTCAAGGCTTTTCCCCCTCCTGGGATCCCCAGGGGTCCTCTCATGGGTACATGTGTGAGACCTGATCACTATGCGCCTGTGTTCCACACCCCGGTCAGCCTTCTGGATTACCTGTATTGTACTGTCCCCAGCATGGGTGCAGTACTCAGTGGTGCCTGACCAGGTCAGGGGCGCCACACATATAGCTATTGGATTTTTCAAGTCAGTATTCACACAGCAGTTTCTGCTATTTCATGTATTCCCCTTACATAGTCACTGGTGTGCATACCTTATCTCCCCATAGTGATGTTTTTTTAGGTTTTTGCACCCAGTTCAGACTTAGAATGGTGTTCCAAACGTTATTCGTTATTCCATGAATGAAAGGGCTGTGGGAGGAGTTTAGCCGCACATCACAGTCCAGCAACGCTCGTGCTTGCAGCGCTTTGTAGTGAAGGAAAGAACATGCAACATGATGAGCTGTGACGTACAATGAAACTCTGCTCACAGCCCATTCACTCTCGGAGACTGGGTCCTGCCTCGGTGATGTCCGGTCAACTTCCAGTTCCTGAAGTTGACATGACATCACTAGACATCAGAGGTCACTGCAGCCTATATCATGTGATGACGATGAGCGGACAGCGATAGCGCTACTCACAGGTAGAGTGAACAACAGAAGGTATTTAGAAAAACCTTCGGTCACAGCTTTACATCGATGTGGCCATTTTGTTCTGTAGTGGACCACCTCTTTAAATACTATTATTATTATTATTATTATGCTTGAATAACCCTATAAGTCTCCCATACTGTTGGCTTAATAAAAAATAACGTATTAGGCACGAACCCTTCCGAATTGGCTATTAATTTAATGCTAGTCATAGAATAAAGGGTGCTTTACATGCTGCGACATCGCTAAATATATCGTCGGGATCACGTCATTAGTGACGCACATTTGGCGCCGTTAGCGACTTCGCAGCGTGTGACACCAAGGAGCGATGATTAACGATTGCAAAAGCGTCAAAAATCATTGATCATTGACACATCGCTCCTTTTCATAATATCGTTGGTGGTGCATGTCGCTGGTGGTTGGTCGTTCCTGCGGCATCACACATCGCTATGTGTGACACCGCAGGAACGACGAACATCTCCTTACCTGCGTCCACCGGCAATGAGGAAGGAAGGAGGTGGGCGGCATGTTCCGGCCGCTCATTTCCGCCCTTCCTCTGCTATTGGGCGGCCGCTTAGTGACGTCGCTATGACGCCGAACGCACCTCCCCCTTGAAGGAGGGATTGTTCGGCGGTCACAGCGACGTCGCTGAAAAGGTATGTGCGTGTGACACTGCCGTAGCAATAATGTTCGCTACGGCAGCGATCACCAAATGTCGCATGAACAACGGGGGCGGGTGATGTCGCAGCGTGTAAAGCACCCTTAAGAGGAACTGGAATCATTCTGGAAGTAGAATATCCTAAGACAATAGCAGTAGAAGCCAGTGACACAGTGATGGCCAGCTTATGATTACTATGCTGGTGTTTGCTCACTTTACTAACTTGCTCTTTGGATTTGCAAAACATATGAACCAATTTAAACAATCAAAACTTGCTGCAGACCCTTTTAACGCCCAGCTTGGCTTCATTCACAAACTACAAAGAGTCAAATATTTTTGCACGCTCCTTCATTTCCTGTTTTTTTAAAGCTTTTTGGGATTTGTGTTGCCTTTAAACTTGATCTTTTAAACGATATATTTTTTTTTTTTGCATCGCAGCACCTGATAAGAATATAAATCCCTAGAAAAGCCAAGACTTTCCTTTGAAGTTGTGGTCTTTAAAATGGCTTGGCCGCTGGAAACCCCTGAGGGCGTGTGTTTTTCTTCTTTTCCTTTCAGCCTTTTCCCTTGAATAGCTGAAGGGCTGGATCATTTTATGGAGGACTGAAAATTGTCTGGAAAGGAGCAGAGTGACAACTGCACTGAAAACAGGGGTCATGGCACCAATTGTGTCCTGGGCCCCTGTCCTTCACTTCAAATACAATGCTGGTATTATTGGCAAGAACAATTGCAGTGAAGACGAGAAATTAGTACTCCTTCTTCTGGGCAGGCCTATTTCAAAACCCTTTCTAAAGTGTGATGGGTGCAGATGTTACTTCCCCTCCATTGAACATTTTCATTGTCATTGGTATGCATTTAGCCCAACTTTGATAAAATGCATTAATCTGTTCTTGTGGCAGTAACGAAATACTTCATTGTTGGTTGCAAAGGAATGGGTTAAATGTCTATAGAGTTGGAGCTGCAATGTAAGGATATGTGCGCCTGCTGCAGATTAGGTGCAGAGATTTTCTGCACCAAAAAACGCACCTGGTGGCAAACAAATGCACCAAAAAACAAATGCTTTTTCGGTGCATTTTTTTGTTAAGTTACTGCTTCGAAGGGCTAAAAAATGCAGAAAAAGCACCAACAATTGACATGCTGCAGATATTTCTGCACAAAACTGCAAGGAAAAAACAAGCAGTGTGTGCACAGCACTTAAGAATTCTCATGGTGGTACTTACTCAGCCAGTAAAGCACACGGAGTCTCTTGTAAAACAAACGGCTGGATGGACGAGTCCCACAGACGGCTGCGGCAGTCATTCCCGGTAGGTTGGCGGTAACTGTCTCTCCTTGCACCGGTGTTCTATGCTTGGCCCCTATGGCTTCCCACTGATAGCCCGCTCCCCAGCAGTATGTTGGCTAAGGGAGCCCTTCCTTTGCCCGCAGGCTCTGGTCTGGCCCTGGGAGCTCTAGCTCTGGCGGTAGCTTTATCTCCCTCACGGTTTGGACGGTTGCCTTCAGTCGGGTCTTTACTGCTGGGAAACCCCGGAGGTTCCCGTTGCTGACGGATTTGACCGGTTTTACGGCGACTCCTAGCCTGGTCGGGGTCCGTAGGCCCTGCCGGATGGTGCTGGCTTCTCTTCGCTGCCCGGTTCGGTACCGGCGGGCCACCGCCCATCCCCAGTCCTCACGGTTGTGCGTCAATAGGCCTCTCCTGCAGACGGTCACCACCGTCTGCCAACCTTGCTGTCAGGTGCCCCGGCCACGTACCCGGACACGGTCAGTCGGTTCCTCCACTACTACTTCCTCACTCTACGACTCCTCAAACTGTTCTTCTTCCCTTTTCCCGCCTCCAGGACTGTGAACTCCTCAGTGGGTGGAGCCAACCGCCTAGCTCCGCCCTACCTGGTGTGGACATCAGTCCCTGGAGGAAGGCAACAAGGATTTGTGTTTGACTTCGGTGTTTCTAACCGGGGTGTAGGGTGTGTTGTTGCAGTACCTGTGACGTCCTGGCTTGTCCAGGGCGCCACAAACTCAGTGTGCGCACATAGACTAAAGGGCACTTTACACGCTGTGATATCACTATCGATATCGCCAGCGAGCGTACCCGCCCCGTCGGTTGTGTAACACGGGCAAATCGCTGCCCGTGGCGCACAACATCGCTTACACCCGTCACACGGACTTATCCTTCCCTGCAACGTCTCTGTGACCGGCGAACCGCCTCCTTTCTAAGGGGTCGGTTCTAGCGACGTCACACGGCAGCCGTCCAATAGAAGTGGAGGAGCAGAGATGAGCAGGCGGAATATCCCGCCCACCTCCTTCCTTCCTCATTGCTGGTGGACTCAGGTAAGGAGATGTTTGTCATTCCTGCGGTGTCACACATAGCGATGTGTGATGCTGCAGGAACGACGAACAACCAGCGGCATGCGCCACCAACGATATTATGAAAAGGAGCAACGTGTCAACGATCAACGATTTTTGACGTTTTTGCAATCGTTGATCATCGCTCCTAGATGTCACACGCTGCGATGTCGCTAAAGAGGCTGGATGTGCGTCACTAACGACGTGACCCCGACGATATATTGTTAGCGATGTTGCAACGTGTAAAGCACCCTTAAGAGTATGTGCCCATGATCAGGACCCGCTGCATCCTGGATGCTGCAGATCCTGACCTGCGGGTCCGCGAGTCTCCTATGCAGGAGAACTCAGGAGACCACAGCTGCTCATGCCCATGATCAGGGTTTGGTGCATTGCAGTCTCTCACTTGTGTTCTCCCTATGGAGGACACTTGTGACTCCTCAGCAAAGAATTCACATGTTTGTGGCCCGGAAGGCCGCACCGCCGATTAGTTTTTGCTATACGCACAGAAGGCATGGGATTTTTATAAATCCCATCCACTGTGCTTGGACTGTACAACGCAGCATTTTGGAAGCAGCGAAAACACGCTACATCCAAAACACTGAAAACACTGATCGTGGGCACGTACCCTTAATTATTTAAAAAGTTACCAAATTCTGGTAATACAGTACAGATCCAAAAGATTACTGAACTATACTCAGCAGTAAGAATAAAGCATAAAGCAAAACATTGGCACAAATATTGGTTCTCTTGATTCAAAGTAAAGAAGTGAAAATGTCCCAGATACTTTTATGGGTCCGCTCACATCTTCATATAAATACTGTGAGTGCAATTCCATAAAAAAAATCGGATTGCACTCGCATGGATGTAAAACAATAAGGCCGAGCGCATTTGTGAGTTTTTCCTCAGCTGTTTTCGGTTTGAGGAAAAAAATCACAATATCCTGCTTATGGCCATGTTAAACGGTCGAGACTCGCCAAAGCAAGACTATGCGTATGAGAGAAAAACGTACGGCACATGGCCCATCCGTGTAACTTCCATTTTTTTACAGATACATTACCATTCTGTAGCATAGAACACTGTAAACGATCCTGTAAATGATTGTAGAATAATAACTATCCAAGCAAAGTGGATGCGATGTCATGAAAACTCATGCTCACTATGCTTTTAAAGATGCCGTTAAACTGTGTGGTATTTAATGTATTTCTCTATGGGGTGTCTGAATAAATGCATGAAATAAAAGCATGTGTTTTTAAGTGCAGAATCATAGCTTTTCTGTACTAAAAACAGCATTAAAAATTGCTGCCTCAAATCTGCACCAAAAAAGTATCAAAGAAAATGAAAACTGCCTAATAACCAGTAATAATAAGAGAAGATTGTTGTTGTTTGTTTTGGTATGGAAACATGCAATGAACAGCAGAAAAAAAACTGCATTTACACTAAGGGGTACTTTACAGGCTGCGACATCGCTGGTGATATATCTTCGGGGTCACGTGGTTAGTGACGCACATCCGGCGCCAGTAGCGACATCGCAGCGTGTAACACAAATGAGCGACAATTAACGTGAAAAATCGTTGCTCGTTGACAAGTCATTCATTTCCATAATATTGGTGCTGCTGCAGGTACGATGTTGTTTGTCGTTCCTGCGGCAGCACACATCGCTATGTGTGACGCCGCTTTAACTGCAAACATCTCCTTACCTGCGTCCACCGGAAAAGGAGGAAGGAAGGAGGTGGGCAGGATGTTTAGCCGCTCATTTCCTCTCCTCCGCTTCTATTTGGCGGCAGTTCAGTGACGCTGCTGTGACGTCGCTGTGACGCTGAACGAACCGCCCCCTTAGAAAGGAGGCGGTTTGCCGGTCACAGCAACGTCGCAGAGCAGGTATGTGCGTGTGACGCTGCCGTAGCAATAATGTTCGCTACGGCAGCGATCACCACATATCGCATGTGCGACGGGGGCGGGTGCTATCGCGCTCTACATTGCTAGCAATTGCTAGCGATGTCGCAGCATGTAAAGTACCCCTAAGTGTGAATGACGCGCCCACGGGATCTGGGGGGTTACTCGTCACCGGGCCAGTGTCGGTTTGGGATTTCACAGCGGCCTGGCCTGGTCCCGTGACAATAAAGATGAGGATGGGGATGATGGGAGTTGTTATTCGTGATGCCACCAGTTATTAACCGCTGCTCCAGAAAGTCTTTCTATTCTAGGGTAGATGGTGATGCAGCTTGGGTGTTGCAGCTCTCCACAGGTAGAGCTAGGCCCCAAGGAGGATGGGAGTAGTAGTCGCCTATGGCGCAGGGACACGATGATGGGCGCACCGGCAATGATGGGACGACACAGAAGGTGCAGTTCAAGTTCTTTACTCACTGATGTTACACCGCCTCTGTAGTGCCGTGTTCCGCTGTGATGGGTTCCAGACCATCCCAAATAGTTCAGAGGTCAAGGCCGGTGTTCCTTTCTGTGTGTCCTTTCCAGTGGTCTTCCCTCCACCCCACACCACTCCTGGGCCGTGGAACGGGTCACAGGTGCTTGCTGCACTCCCTGCGAACCCTGGAATCCCCCTTCTTCCTAAGAGCCCGGGTCGAGCCTCCAGCTCCTGACCACGGGCCCCTTTCTGTCAGTTACTTACAACGTCTCTTCCTGAGTCTGACCTGGCGCTTGCTGCACCAGGAGCTAACTGAATGCTGCATGAGATGGCTCCTCACTTCCCCTGCAGATGCCCCGCCTTGCAGTTTCCTGAACTAGTAGGCAAGAGGTCCCATACTTCGTGATGGCCATCTCTGGCACCTACCCTGGCCCAGTCCCAGTGACAGAGCTCCCGAGTTGTGTATTGAATGTGTTGTGGTGGTTTACCGGCGATGACCTCATCCGTATCTGAGATGAATACTGCACCCCGGGTGAGGTGCAGTACCCTGTGGTGCCTGAAGCCGCAGGGGCGACACACCCACCCACAGCGAATCCCAGCACGTCCGCCGGATGGAAACAAAGCAAGACAGTGGAAAATTGCAAAATTTTGGTTATGCTGTAAAACATGAACACTTCTTCATTTTATGGGAGGCATGGTTTCTTAAACATTGCAAACTCTCATATACTTCACAGTACGACAAGTAAAATCGTTGATACCATAACACAAATAAAACATTGGTTCTCAGCATAAGACATTCACTTTGGGCAATAAACATTCCCTTTGGCATAAAATTTTCACTTTTGCATAAAACTTTTCGTTGACATGAAACTTTTTCTTTTGCACCTTGCATCCCTCTGACCAAGTGCAATAAATTTAGCAGCAACAACAATATGGGGGACCTGACATGAACCCCCAACGTAGGCTTTGGGCGTGCTCAGAGTGTTCCAGACCCATTTTAACCACACATTTATCAAAACACTATCAGCATACTGTTAAATGACTATTCACATTTCCACATTTGCTTCTTACTCTCTTTTGTGTTCTTGCACTTGAGGGCTGGCTCCTGCTCCCAGGTTCTGTCCACTCGAAGGGTAGCCTCGGGCGTAGTACCCCACTTTGCCACAGTGGCAGCAAATCGGCTGCCCGTTGGAATCATAGGAGCCAGGGACTTGGGGCAGTGGGCTTCTTCCATGCTGTGGCCATGGGACGCCTTCAGCGCTGGAGGCCAGCTCGATGGTTGCCAGTCGCTGGGCCTCCTGCTGTGGTTGCACTACTATGGTTAGGGCAGCCATACTTTTAGTCAGCTCTTGGGATAGCTTGGGTTAATTCACAGCCGCTCCGGCAGCGGGGCTTCTCTTCACGCGTATTGCTGGGTCCTTCCCACAAGACACGCCCCTCTTTCTTCCTGCGCCGCGCAGTTAATGGTGACTGTTGTTTTTAGGAGAAACATATTACACAGTTTTGTAAGGCGCACAGTACCCGTACGAGACGGGCACAAAATTCTGTTTGTGATGCCAAGTTGACGTGCCCACGGGGTCTCAGGAGTTACTCGTCACTGGGCCGGTGTCGGTTTGGGTTGTCACAGTGGCCTGGCCCGGTTCTGTGACCCCGGCGGTGTCAATAAAGATGGGAATGGGGATGATGGGAGTTGTTATTAGTGATGCCATCTGTGGTGTGCGGCCAGTTATTAGGCCCTGCTGCGGAAAGTCTCTCTCTTCTGGGGCAGATGGTGAGACAGCTCGGGTGTTGCAGCTCTCCACAGGTAGAGCTAGGCCCCAGGGAGGATGGGAGTAGTAGTTGCCTATAGCACAGGGGCGCCATGATGGGAGCGCTGGCAATAATGGGACGACACAGAAGGTGCAGTTCAAGTTCTTTACTCACTGATACTTATACTGCCTCTGGAGTGCCATGTTCCGTTGTGATGGGCTCCAGCCGATCTCGGATAGTTCAGAGGTAAAGGCCGGTGGTTCCTTCTGTGTGTCCTTTCCAGTGGTCTTCCCTCCACCCCAGCTCCTGGGCCATGGAACGGGTCACGGGTGCTTGCTGCACTCCCCGCGACCCCTGGGGTCCCCCCTTCTTCCTAAGAACCCGGGTCGAGTCTCCAGCTCCTGACCACGGGCCCCTTTCTGTCAGTTACTTGCGACGTCCCGGGTTGCTGAACTAGTGGGCAAGAGGTCCCATACTTTGTGATGGGCACCCCTGGCAGCTACCTTGACCCAGTGCCAGTGACAGAGCTCCCGAGTTGTGTATTATATGTGTTGTGGTGGTTTACCGGCGATGACCTCATCCGTATCCGAGATGAATACTGGTGAGGTGCAGTATCCTGTGGCACCTGAAGCCGCAGGGGTGCCACATGAACAGGGCCTAAAACTAGTTTGTTATTTGCTAATCTTAAACAGCAATTTATTTGAGGAAGAGGAAGACCAGCAACCCGATGGCTTGATACAATCAAGAAAATGTTGGAGAAGATCCTGGTGGACCTATCTAAGCTGCACAAGATCAATCTTCCTACAGAGTGTTCATCCATTAAGTCGCCATGACTCAAGATTGATTTGAAGGCCGTTAAAAAAATGTTACAGAATTGCAACGTATTCATAAAAAAAGCAGATGCAATACTTATAGCATCTGATATTCTTTTACACACCTTTTACATTCTTTTACATGGTTTGAGTGGACAATCTCATCCAATTTAACACTAGAACTACTGAGGTAGTCATTTTGACTACTTTGCACTATGTATTTCTATATAGGTGTCATGAGTCCAGTAGTTCTAGTGTTAAGGAAGAAACTAGTGCATGGTGCAATTTATTTCACACGCAAAGTTAGCGGGAAAAAAAACACTCATTTGCACTTCCCGAACTGAATAACAAGTATGAGTGTGGTCTGTTTTTTTCTATGGATAGCATTCAGACTGAAAATATGGTCATGTGAACAAGTCTTTAGTGTGAGTGATACTGTAAAAGTGGGAACAACTTGTGAGTGAATACATTTATGGGAGCACTGTCTGCATAAACACAATCAGATGTCCAAGACCCCCACATACATTAGACTGCTGACCGAACTTGTCGTTATCGGAGAATTTGGCCAACATTGGTCGGTGTTTGAGAGGCTTATGACATATACAGATCCCATTATGTCTGTTCTTCATGAAATATTTCTAATTTTCACGATTCACATTACAATTAGCACAAAATATAAATTTATTACATGTTTATTAGCTACACACAGATATATAAATCACCGACTAATTGTGGAAGAGTTCCATCTAATAGGAGTGAATACATTTCTCCTTTACGATGCAGACATGGTTTGATGTGGTAATGTTGTTGTCTTGCATGTCTTCCGAAGGCTTCCTCACACTAAATTGATAATGAATTCAGCAAATTCTCACACACGGCAAATGGCGAGTCATGTGAGATCTCTCAGTGCTGCTGTTTTCTGCTCTTGTTAGACACAAGTTTCTAGTCTGGTTTCCTTTGACAGTCCCAGTTGGGGCTTCCTTTTAAGAGGGAGACCCCTCCCTTGCTGCCATCTGTTCAAGTGTTTCATGCTCAGCCTCACATATTGTAGTGTGTAGCATGAGGGATGGGGCACATATTTTTACGGCTCGCTGGCTGAGGGAGGCCTGCAGGTGCCATCGTCTGTGTTGTGTCAGGTGATGGGGTGAGAAAGAAGCTGAGGGAGACAGGTGTGTCTATGAATGGCCGAGTATCATCTTCTTGGAAATGTGGACACAACATCACAATGGTGATTTTCAACACAAGGACTCTGTTTTAATCAATGTCTTCTACATTGTCTAACTCTTGTAGTGGAAAGATGATCCATGTGGTAAAAAATGTGGAGAACAGTCACATCTGTTAACATTCAGCTAAGTGGGAACTCCAGTTTATTCCAGTAATTCCCAGTATTGCAAAACCAAGAGACATTTTTTTTGTAAAGTGTTATAAATGGAAGCTCCACTAAAAAAACGGAGGCTTTCATCCACATTTTTCAATGTCTACATAATTTTTAGGTGCATTGTACTCCAGAATAGTGTCTAATCTGCTGCGTGACAATTTTTTTACCATTTGCAGCTGAAGAAAGCCATTTGTGCCTTCATATTGTAAGGGCGGCTTTGCACGTTGCGACAATGCACGTGCGATGTCGATGGGGTCAAATCGTCAGAAAGAACTGTGGAAAAAAGCGCACATAGGGTCTTATCCGATGATAAATGGAGATATAACAAACAGGACAGGTACTCACCTGCTATGGTTGTGACAGGCACAACTCCTGGGAAAGCCAAAACAATTGAATGTAAAGAAAGCGGTCAGCTGCAGCCCCGATAAAGCCGTGGAGAAAAAACAATTGAGATAAAGAATCGGGTTTGATGCTGCGCTAAAGACCACAATATCCAAGGTTGTAAAAAAACTTTTTCTTTATTTCCAAAGGTCTACGCGTTTCAAAGGCATGTCCGCCTTCTTCATCAGGACAAGGAAAAAAAAAATAGAGGCTGTTCTTTATTTTTCCTTGTCCTGATGAAGAAGGCGGACATGCCTTTGAAACGCGTAGACCTTTGGAAATAAAGAAAAAGTTTTTTTACAACCTTGGATATTGTGGTCTTTAGCGCAGCATCAAACCCGATTCTTTATCTCAATTGTTTTTTCTCGATGGGGTCAAATCGAAAGTGACGCACATCCGGCGTCGCAGTCGATATCGCAACGTGCAAATGACTCGCCCACCCCAGGGCTATGGGACACCCGGTGCCGGGCCGGACTAGTCCGGTGGTAGTCAGTGGTGGCTGGGCCCGGCTCCGTGGCCCTGGTGGGTGTCAGTAGAATATGTGGCTGACAACTTTAAGTTTGTGTTCGTGATGCCACCTGTGGTATGCGGCTATTAAGCCGCCGCTGCTGTGTAGGGCCTCCGGGGTGATGAAGTGGCAGCAATGGTGATACTGCTCCCCACAGGTGGAGCGGTGCCCCGGGACACAGTTGGTGCTTGTGGAAGTCTATGGTGTTGTGTGACTAACACGGTGCAGAGCCGACAAGCAATGAAAGAAACAGGCACAAACAGTAGTCTCTTTACTAGAGATGAGCGAACCGGTCCCGGTTCGGCTCGAGGCCGGTTCGCCGAACGGAGGTCCCGTTCGAGTTCGGCTCTTCGAACGTTCGACGAACCGAACTCGAACTGCATAGGAAACAATGGCAGGCAATCACAAACACAGAAAAACACCTAGAAAACACCCTCAAAGGTGTCCAAAAGGTGACAAACAACTCAAACACATGGGAAAGTGACAAGGACATATACTCATGCGAAAACAAAACAGCTGGACAAGGAAAAAGAGGAGGACACACAGATATAGGCATGGCACGCCCTTCTAAAGTCATGTAAAACACCGCAAGGTGACTCCAAGCGGAGTCTCCCTTTTTTCCAAAAATTTGGCCCCACACACACCCACCCCTTCAGTGGCAGCAGTTGTGCCCCAGTTGTACACTTCACAGCTAGATTTGCATCAAGCACATTCAAAAATACGCCATTCTTATCCGTCCCCAGGATGACACCGGGGTAGGTAGCAAAGTCTTTCCTGATCCAAGCTCTGTTCATCTTGGCTTCTTTTAAAAACACAGCAAGCAAGGGTTACTCCAAGCGGAGTCTCCCTTTTTTCCAAAAATTGGGCCACACAGACACCCACCCCATCAGTGGCAGCACTTGGGCCCTAGTTGCAAACAGGATGTTTTGATTTGCATCAAGCACATTCAAAAATACGCCATAATTAACCGTCCCCAGCATGACACCGGTGTAGGTAGATAAAGTCTTTGCTGACCCATGACTTGTTCATCTTGGCTTCTTTTAAAAACAATGTAAGCAAGGGTTACTCCAAGCGGAGTCTCCCTTTTTTTCCAAAAATTGGGCCCCACACACACCCACCCCTTCAGTGGCAGCAGTTGTGCCCTAGTTGTACACTTCACAGCTAGATTTGCATCAAGCACATTCAAAAATACGCCATTCTTATCCGTCCCCAGGATGACACCGGGGTAGGTAGCAAAGTCTTTCCTGATCCCAGCTCTGTTCATCTTGGCTTCTTTTAAAAACACATCAAGCAAGGGTGACTCCAAGCGGAGTCTCCCTTTTTTTCCAAAAATTGGGCCCCACACACACCCACCCCTTCAGTGGCAGCAGTTGTGCCCTAGTTGTACACTTCACAGCTAGATTTGCATCAAGCACATTCAAAAATACGCCATTCTTATCCGTCCCCAGGATGACACCGGGGTAGGTAGCAAAGTCTTTCCTGATCCCAGCTCTGTTCATCTTGGCTTCTTTTAAAAACAAATCAAGCAAGGGTGACTCCAAGCGGAGTCTCCCTTTTTTCCAAAAATTGGGCCCCACACACACCCACCCCTTCAGTGGCAGCAGTTGTGCCCTAGTTGTACACTTCACAGCTAGATTTGCATCAAGCACATTCAAAAATACGCCATTCTTATCCGTCCCCAGGATGACACCGGGGTAGGTAGCAAAGTCTTTCCTGATCCCAGCTCTGTTCATCTTGGATCATTTTTAAAAACACATCAAGCAAGGGTGACTCCAAGCGGAGTCTCCCTTTTTTCCAAAAATTGGGCCCCACACACACCCACCCCTTCAGTGGCAGCAGTTGTGCCCCAGTTGTACACTTCACAGCTAGATTTGCATCAAGCACATTCAAAAATACGCCATTCTTATCCGTCCCCAGGATGACACCGGGGTAGGTAGCAAAGTCTTTCCTGATCCCAGCTCTGTTCATCTTGGATCATTTTTAAAAACACAGCAAGCAAGGGTTACTCCAAGCGGAGTCTCCCTTTTTTCCAAAAATTGGGCCCCACACACACCCACCCCTTCAGTGGCAGCAGTTGTGCCCCAGTTGTACACTTCACAGCTAGATTTGCATCAAGCACATTCAAAAATACGCCATTCTTATCCGTCCCCAGGATGACACCGGGGTAGGTAGCAAAGTCTTTCCTGATCCCAGCTCTGTTCATCTTGGCTTCTTTTAAAAACACAGCAAGCAAGGGTTACTCCAAGCGGAGTCTCCCTTTTTTCCAAAAATTGGGCCACACAGACACCCACCCCATCAGTGGCAGCACTTGGGCCCTAGTTGCAAACAGGATGTTTTGATTTGCATCAAGCACATTCAAAAATACGCCATAATTAACCGTCCCCAGCATGACAGCGGTGTAGGTAGATAAAGTCTTTGCTGACCCATGACTTGTTCATCTTGGCTTCTTTTAAAAACAATGTAAGCAAGGGTTACTCCAAGCGGAGTCTCCCTTTTTTCCAAAAATTGGGCCACACAGACACCCACCCCATCAGTGGCAGCAGTTGTGCCCCAGTTGTACACTTCACAGCTACATTTGCATCAAGCACATTCAAAAATACGCCATTCTTATCCGTCCCCAGGATGACACCGGGGTAGGTAGCAAAGTCTTTCCTGATCCCAGCTCTGTTCATCTTGGCTTCTTTTAAAAACACATCAAGCAAGGGTGACTCCAAGCGGAGTCTCCCTTTTTTTCCAAAAAGTGGGCCACACAGACACCCCATCAGTGGCAGCACTTGTGCCCTAGTTGCAAACAGGATGTTTTGATTTGCATCAAGCACATTCCAAATCCACAAGCATTTACTCTCCCCAGGATGACACAGGGGTAGTAAATTCCTTGTGGATCCATGACTTGTTCATTTTGATGTACGTCAGTCTGTCCACATTGTCACTGGACAGACGCGTGCGCTTATCTGTCAGCACACACCCAGCAGCACTGAAGACACGTTCAGAGACAACGCTGGCAGCTGGACACGACAAAATCTCCAAGGCGTAAGTTGCGAGCTCTGGCCATTTTTCTAGGTTTGAAGCCCAAAAGGAGCAAGGCTCCAGTTGCACAGTCATGGCATCGATGTTCATTTGGAGATACTCCTGTATCATCCTCTCCAGCCGTTGACTATGTGTCAGACTTGTTGTCTCTGGTGGCCTTGCAAAAGAGGGTCTAAAAAAATTATGAAAAGATTCCATAAAATTGCTGTTACCAGCACCAGATACGGTCCTACTGGTACGGGTAGACTGTTGAAGATGACGAGACCGTCCCATGTTTGTCAAGTTACAACTGGGAGATTCCCTCCCTGCACCTGCACGGTTGTTTGGTGGAAAAGCCGAGCTAAGATCGAGTAACAGCTTCTGCTGATACTCCTGCATACGTGCGTCCCTTTCTATGGCTGGAATTATGTCACAAAATTTGGACTTGTACCGGGGATCTAATAGTGTGGCAATCCAGTAGTCATCATCACTTCTAATTTTGACAATACGACTGTCATGTTGGAGGTAGTGCAACAAAAAGGCACTCATGTGTCTTGCGCAGCCATGCGGACCAAGTCCACGCTGTGTTTGTGGCATAGAGGTGCTACCCGTTCTTTCTTCCTCTGACATCTCCCCCCAACCTCTTTCAACTGAAATTTGACCAAGGTCTCCCTCATCCGCTGAGTCTTCCATGTCCATGGACAGTTCGTCCTCCATTTCTTCATGTTCTCCTGCACCTTGCTCAACATTTCGCCTTCTACTATGCGCCCTTGTCGATCCCTGTACCCCATGGTCCCATGCCTGCTGCGTTGGTGATGATGAACGTCTGGACCTTGGTGATGTTGTTGTCCCTTGCGCATATGAATCCTCCTGTAGTTCCTCCCCTTCATGTTGTCCCACCCCCTGACTCCGAATAGTGTTTAGCGTGTGCTCCAGCATGTAAATGACTGGAATCGTCATGCTGATAATGGCATTGTCAGCGCTAAACATATTCGTCGCCATGTCGAAACTGTGCAGAAGGGTGCATAGGTCCTTGATCTGAGACCACTCCATCAGGGTGATCTGCCCCACCTCTGCATCTCGTTGGCCCAGGCTATACGTCATGACGTATTGCACCAGGGCTCTGCGGTGCTGCCACAGTCGCTGTAACATGTGGAGAGTTGAATTCCAGCGTGTCGCCACATCGCATTTCAGGCGATGAACCGGCAGGCCGAAAGACTTCTGGAGCGATGCAAGTCGCTCTGCTGCGGCGCTTGAACGGCGGAAGTGAGCAGACAGTTTTCGTGCCCTGTTCAGAAGGCCATCTAGGCCGGGATAGTGTGTTAAAAATTGCTGGACGACAAGGTTCAACACGTGAGCCATACAAGGTACGTGTGTCACCTTGCCCAGGCGAAGGGCCGCACCCAGGTTTGCAGCATTGTCGCACACGGCCTTACCAGGCTGCAGGTTGAGTGGAGACAACCATTTATTAAACTCGGACCGCAGAGCTGACCACAACTCCTCAGCTGTGTGACTCTTATTCCCAAGACATGTCAAGCTAAAGACCGCCTGATGCCGTTGCGCTCTGCTGCTAGCATAGTAATGAGGGGTGCGTGATTCCTTCTGCGCAGTGAGAACGCTGGTGGCCTGACCAGGCAGGCTTGGGGCGGAGGTGGAGGACCTAGATGAGGTGGAGGATGCAGAAGCAGTGGCGGAACTTGGACAGACAGAGGATTGACACACAAGTCGTGGGGATGGCAAGACTTGTGCAGCAGACCCTTCACCATCTATCACCATAGTTACCCAGTGCCCAGTCAGCGACATGTAACGTCCCTGTCCATGCTTACTGGTCCAAGTATCGGTGGTGAAATGCACCCGTTCACACACAGAGTTTCTCAAGGAAGCGGTGATGTTGTGTGCGACATGCTGGTGTAGCGCGGGCACACCTTTCTTAGAGAAGTAGTGGCGACTAGGCATCTGGTACTGGGGCACAGCGACAGACATAAGGTCTCTAAAATCCTGTGTGTCCACTAGGCGGAAAGGCAGCATTTCGGTAGCCAACAGCTTACAGAGGGATAGAGTCAACCTCTTAGCTTTGTCATGGGTCGCAGGAAGTGGCCTTTTATTTGACCACATCTGAGGGACAGAGATCTGGCTGCTGTGTGTAGACGGTGTTGAGTAGGGTGTCCCTGGAAAAATGCAGGTTTGTGAGGAAAGTGCAGGCGGAGACATGATGTTGCCTTCATCCAACGTTGGTGCTATCGATGTCTGAGAGAGCTGTACACACTCACTTGTTTCCCCTTCCAAACCAACTGACGACCTACCAAGCAAACTGCCTGTTGCGGTTACAGTGGTGGAAGTTTTGCGTGGAAAAACAGGTGTGACAGCTGTCCCCACAGTCCTAGAAGATGAAGAGCGCGCGGATGCACTGGAAGGGGCAGGCGGTGGATGGTTCGCTCTGCTAGGCCGCATTGCAGCACAGTGAGCTTCCCACCGGGACCTATGATATTTATTCATGTGACGATTCATGGAAGAAGTTGTCAAACTGCTGAGGTTTTGACCTCTACTAAGAGAACCATGACAAAGTTTACAGATCACATAATTTGGGCGATCTTTTTCTATGTCAAAAAAGGACCAGGCTAGGCAAGGCTTAGAGGCCATGCGACCTGTTGATCCACCCCGAATAATGCTCATAGGCAGAGTGGTGGCTGAGGATGCAGTTGTAGACGTGCTACCAGTGCTCTGACTCTGTCCAGGAAGGCGCAAGGTAACTTCGTCGTCGGTTGCATCCTCCTCCACCGCCTCTGTTGACCTCCTCGAGTGCCTGACTGGGGGTTGACAGTAGGTGGGATCTAGAACTTCATCATCAATTGTTGTGTTTGCACTCCCCTCCCCCTCAGACCGAGCCTCTTCTTGCCCTGACCGAATATTTAAGTTGTCATCCCAATCGGGTATCTGCGTCTCATCTTCATCAGTATGTTCCTCATTGTCTATAACCACAGGTGTTACAGTTTGTGACAAAGGGTCAACATTATGCTCAGAAACTTGGTCCTCACGGCCTGAATCAGAGTCACAAAGGTTCTGGGCATCACTGCAGACCATTTCCTGTTCTGTACTCACTGTAGCTTGGGAGCAGACCTCTGATTCCCAGGCTATAGTGTGACTGAACAGCTCTGCAGACTCAGCCATCTCAGTTCCACCATACTGTGCAGGGCTGATGGAGACTTCAGAGCTGGGAGAAATCAAGTGTGATTGGGATGACAACTCAGAGGACTGGTGTTTTTTGGATGCGGTACTTGAAGTGGCTGAGAGGGCACTTGTTGGACCACTTGAGATCCATTCAAGCATTTTCCTTTTTTGCCCATCATCTACCTTTCTTCCTGTTGTTCGTGTCCGTAAAAAAGGGAGCACATCGGATTGTCCACGGTAAGTAGTAGACATCTTACTTTTGCTGGTAGATGGTCTATCTTCAGCAGATGATAATGGAGCTTTGCCACCTTCCCCACAGACAAAACCTTTTTTGCCTTTTCCACCACGCCTCTTCCCCTTTCCACCAGCATCTGTCATTTTGCCACTCATGTTGATTGCGACAAGATTGTGGACTGAAAATGTGGTATTAAAAATTGAGAGGTGGTGAAGATTGCAGTGGTGGTCTAGCTTTATTAACAGCAGAATAATAAAGAATAAATATCCCTGACAATGCAACTACGGCCCTTAAACTGGCAGCAAAAATTGCTAGTATAATGGCTTAGTTATAATGAGTTGGAGTGTGCAATGCAGGCAGACGCGCTCTGCAAATGTCTTTGCACTAGTGTGACTATAGCAAAGTCCAATAGCCACGTATAGGATGCCACTAGGTACACTGAGTGTTTGCTAGTATAATGGCTTAGTTATGAGTTGGAGTGTGCAATGCAGGCAGATGCGCTCTGCAAATGTCTTTGCACTAGTGTGACTATAGCAAAGTCCAATAGCCACGTATAGGATGCCACTAGGTACACTGAGTGTTTGCTAGTATAATGGCTTAGTTATAATGAGTTGGAGTGTGCAACGCAGGCAGACGCGCTCTGCAAATGTCTTTGCACTAGTGTGACTATAGCAAAGTCCAATAGCCACGTATAGGATGCCACTAGGTACACTGAGTGTTTGCTAGTATAATGGCTTAGTTATCATGAGTTGGAGTGTGCAATGCAGGCAGACGCGCTCTGCAAATGTCTTTGCACTAGTGGGACTATAGCAAAGTCCAATAGCCACGTATAGGATGCCACTAGGTACACTGAGTGTTTGCTAGTATAATGGCTTAGTTATAATGAGTTGGAGTGTGCAATGCAGGCAGACGCGCTCTGCAAATGTCTTTGCACTAGTGGGACTATAGCAAAGTCCAATAGCCACAGATAGGATGCCACTAGGTACACTGAGTGTTTGCTAGTATAATGGCTTAGTTATAATGAGTTGGAGTATGCAGAGGACACGAGGGTACAGTGCCAGGATTTTGGGGCTCTGGGTAGAGGAATGGAAGCCTGCCTTTCTATCCCTCCTAATAGGGAAATGCAGGGAGGAAATCCCTGACCTTTGCTACACAGACGCTGGCGCTGTTTTCAGGACCTGTCACCTTAACTCTGACCCTGCCGGTTTGAGCCCTTAAAAGGACTGCTAGAAAGTGCTATCCCTATGCTGTCCAGCGCTGTGTATGGAGCGCATACAGCTGTATCGGCGATAGGACTCAGGAGGACGGAGCTGCGACAGTGATGTCTGACACCAAAGACGCAGAAGAGATAATGGCGTCCTGGAGGAAAATGTCCGTTTTTATAATGCAGGGACATGTGACATGGCCATCCTATCACACATGCCGTTGCTTCTCTGGCTAAAAGTCCACTTAGCTGTGTGTGTGTCTGGGATTGGCTGACATGCTGGCCCGCCCCACAAGACGCGCGCGCTTAGGGAAGGAAGACAAGAAAAAAAAAAAAAAAATGGCGATTATAGAAACAGCAGTGATCTGAAGGCGCTGTTCACGCACACTATACACTGAAATGTCATAATAGTGTGATTCACAGAGTGACTTACACTATTACAGCAGAAACCAAGCTAGGATTTAGCTGTTTTTTTGCTGCTAGAACCGTTCTCGAACGTTTCTAGAACTATCGAGCTTTTGCAAAAAAGCTCGAGTTCTAGTTCGATCTAGAACATGCCCCAAAATCACTCGAGCCTAGAACTGGAGAACCACGAACTGCGCTCAACTCTACTCTTTACCTTCTCCTCTTTTACTCGGCAGCAGTTTAGTCCAGGGAGACCGTCACAGATGGTAAAGATGGTCCGGCCGGCCTGGAAGTGCCTGGGGTGATCTTTGGCCAGTTGAGTATGAGGCCTACTCCCTAATCTTTCTTTGCTGTTTTAGGACACTGCACTTTGGGTTCGCAATTGCCCTCTTGCTGCTGGGACTGGTGGTTCGTCCCCTTTTCTGTGTGGTACACTGCGCAGGCCCTCTCTGGTGCTTCTCTGCTGGAGTCCACACCGGGCCCTTGGAATGCAGCTGTACCTTCAGATTACTTCTGGGCCAGGGGGCTTGCAGCTCTCCTGCCCTCCGGATTCAGCTACCAGGGATGGATTTTATGCCCTGGCAACCACAGACTCCGATGTCTGAGTCTCTTCTGTGCCTCTCTGCACCTCTTGCTTCACTGGGCCAAGCTATTCCAGCTCTAGGCCCCAGTTCTACAAGGCAGCACTACTCTCCGTCTGTCCTCTTTCACTCCTGTCTACAGACTAACCACTACTTCCTCCCTCCAGCCAGACTTAAGGAATGCTCCCTGAAGTTCCAGGTTCAGAGCTCCCCCTGCTGGCCGGAGGGAGAACTGGGTTGGGTGTTACACTTACTGGCCAATAGATCTCCCAATTACCTCCAGGCTCAGCATTAACCCTTTGTAAGGGCAATGCTGTTGTGGCGACCAGGTCCTGGGGCGCCACACTCCCCCTTAGTTAATTTCAGTACTCCCGGACTGTAGAAACAAACATGACATGTTAGAACATTTCATCCCATTATGGGAGGCGCATTACTTGAACGTTACAAACTTAAACATTACTATAAGAGTCCAGTGTGGCTCCCTGCCGGGTGTCCATTACACTGCTCCATGGGGGACCCGCCGCGATCAAACCCCCAACGTAGGCTCTGGGCATGCGTCAGAGCATTGATGACCCCACTCTATGCACGCCGGACGGGTTTTTCTTCAGGGGTGTTGAGCACACTGGTGCTAACTATGAACAATTTAGGTGTTGACCACCCATAGTCCAGTGGCCCAATTGTCCATTTTCGCAATCAAAGAAAAAGAAAAACATTTTGTACACAACATTACAGACATTTCGCATAACTATTTACATTCTAATAAGTACTCTTTCTTTTTCCCTTATACAGTTGACTCTCTATACCTTGGAGGGAGTTGCCTCCGAGTGCTGCGTTGAGACCTGCGTAGCTCTGGGGTTTGCCCCTGACTACTTGGTGTGTCTCCTACCTCAGCACTACAGGTAGGCCAAACCCCGATAGGTAAGCGTGATGATTGCCTATGTGGTCTAAGAGTCGCCAAGGGTATGACAGGTTCACCACTGACAGGGGGTTGATCCTCCTGTTCCACTGCTGGCGTGTCATCTCGTGTTGGAGCGGACGGTTCTTTAGGTGGATCCGGAACCTCTTCTGCTTCTGGCTCGACCAACTGCGGAAACGTCAAAACTGGTACCACTATGGCATTGTTTATTCGGGTCCAAGTTTTGGGGAATTTTCCAAGGATTGTTTGGATCATCTCCCCCTCTTTCTCTTGACTTTGGGGACTTCCTTGTACTTCTTCCATTTCTCTTTGGATTCTGCACCGTTCAGGGCACGCTTTCAGGCGGTCTCGAGAGACTGCTTGATAGGTCTTGCCTTCATCCTTGCTTATGAGGCATACCTTACTGTTGTCAAAGTTGGAGGGGATAATGGTGTAGGGCTCGTTTTCCCACTGATCATCCAATTTATGCGTCCTCCGCTTCTTCTTGAGGACTTGTTCTCCAGGTGCTAAGGGAGTTGCTGGGGCTGTTTGATTGTAATGCTGCTCTTGTCTCGTTCTTGCTTGAGACAGGGCCCTCTCTACGCATTCCTGGACCTTACGGTACCGCTGCTGCCGCTCTGTATCCCAATCTTCCATTTCCTGAACCACCTCAGGTGACACAGTCCCCATCTCAAAGTCCACAGGTAACTTGCCAGGTCTGGCTCGCATCAGGTAAGCAGGGCTACAGTTGGTCGAATTTACCGGGATATGGTTGTTCAAGTCTACCAGATCTGGTAACTTTTCTGGCCATTGGTTTCTTTCTTCCAAAGGTAGAGTCTTGAGCATGTCAATAACCACATGGTTCATCTTCTCGCACAATCCATTGGTTTGGGGGTGGTACGGTGTGGTTCTGATTTTCTTACAACCATACAGGTTACAGAACTCTTGGAACACTTCTGCCTCGAATGCAGGACCCTGATCAGTCAGTACCCTTTCAGGGTAACCGTGAGGTCGACAAAAGTAGGCCTGAAATGCTCTCGCTGCTGTTCTGGCTGTCTGGTCCTTCACGGGCACTACTACCAGGAAACGAGAGTAATGGTCCACAATGGTGAGGGCGTACACATAACCTGACCGGCTTGGTGTTAACTTCACGTGGTCCAGAGCCACCAACTCCAGGGGCTGCTTCGTGACAATTGGCTGTAGGGGAGACCTCTGGCTAGCATCATCTTTCCGCCTCAGGTTACACGGACCACAGTCTCGGCACCACTTCTCGACTGTCTTTCTCATGTGCACCCAGTAGAACCGATCACGGAGTAGGGTCTCCAACTTCTTCCACCCGAAGTGTCCTGCATT
This sequence comes from Anomaloglossus baeobatrachus, assembly GCF_048569485.1. Classification (NCBI taxonomy): domain Eukaryota; kingdom Metazoa; phylum Chordata; class Amphibia; order Anura; family Aromobatidae; genus Anomaloglossus; species Anomaloglossus baeobatrachus. The sequence goes on along the minus strand of NC_134359.1, from coordinate 116,173,318 downwards.
ATCATGATAAGCTGCTAGGACCATTGGAGCATCCCTCTGCGGAACCACTATCTGCCAGACGAGTTCATTCGTTCGCCAGTTGACATATCTCTTACAGAGCTTGCCTTGATAGGTGAACAGCCGTCCCCTCTCCTTCCACAACTGCTGGGCTTCTTCTGGAGCATCTGGGCCAAGATGAGTCTCAGCTTGTGCTAGCTTTTCTTTGACCAATCGCATGGCCGGGTCACCGTTCTGCGTCTCTTCCCAATTATGGTGGAGTAATGGGTTGACCGAGACTTCGTGCTGGCTCGAGCGCTTCACTCCTACAGCATGCTCACACTGGGACACACCTTGGTGATGGAAAGCCGGTAACTCTATCTCTTCGAGTTCATCCAGGTCTTCTCCAGACTCGGGTAAGTGAGGCATTCTGGACAGCGCATCAGCATTGCTATTCTTCTTGCCAGCCCGATACTTGATGGTAAAGTCAAAGTTAGACAGCCGGGCCATCCATCGCTGTTCCAACGCACCTAACTTGGCTGTTGCCAGGTGTGTCAACGGATTGTTGTCCGTGAAGATGGTGAACTTAGCCGATGCCAGATAGTGCTTGAAGCGTTCAGTCACTGCCCAAACAATAGCGAGGAACTCCAGCTTGAAGGAACTGTAGTTTTCTGGATTCCTTTCTGTGGGCCGTAGCTTCCTACTGGCGTACGCTATCACCCTCTCTCTACCTCCCTGCACCTGGGACAGAACTGCTCCCAGTCCCACGTTGCTGGCGTCTTTGCCGAACAAAGGATGTTTCTAGTTGGCTGCTCCATTCAAATGGAGGGCTCTGCTTCTTAGCCTGCTTTGGCTGGCCCACCAGGAGATCTTGAAGGGGCGCTGCTATCTTGGTGAAACCATCAATGAACCTTCGGTAGTAGCCCACCAGCCCAAGGAACTGCCGCACCTCCTTTACCGTAATGGGTCTTGGCCAGTCCTTGATTACAGTGACTTTCTCTGGATCAGGTGCCACACCTTCCGCGCTGACCACATGACCCAGGTACTGTACCTTTGGCTTTAAGAGGTGACATTTGGACGGCTTTATCTTCAGGCCATATTTCGACAAGGACTCAAACACCTCTGCTAAGTGCCTCAGGTGGTCTTCATAAGTCTTGGAGTAGACTATGACGTCATCCAGGTACAACAGCACGGTTTCAAAGTTGTGGTGGCCCAAGCAGCACTCCATCAGCCTTTGGAATGTCCCTGGAGCGTTACAGAGCCCGAATGGCATACAGTTGAACTCACAGAGGCCCATTGGTGTCGTGAATGCAGTCTTTTCCTTGTCCGCCTCTGCCACGGGAACCTGCCAATACCCACTGGTGAGATCCAAGGTGGAGAAATAGTTAGCTGACTTTAAGGCTGTTAGTGACTCCTCTATTCTGGGCAGTTGATAAGCATCTTTATGTGTAATGCGGTTAATTTGCCTGTAATCTACGCACATTCTCATTGTACCATCTTTTTTCTTTACGAGCACTAGGGGAGCTGCCCAGGGGCTACAACTATCTCTGATAACCCCAGCCTCCTTCATTTCCCGCAACATCTCTTTGGCACGCTGATACTGTGCGGGGGGCACAGGGCGGTATCTCTCTTTAATGGGATGATGATCACCCGTGGGGATTTGATGTTTAACCCCTTTCACCTGCCCAAAATCTAGGGGGTGTTTGCTGAAGACCCGCTCGTACTCCTGTACCACCCTGTAAACCCCATGCTTTTGGTGTGAGGGGGTGGAGTCGGTGCCCACATGTAATTTTTGGCACCAGTCTTCCAGCTGCCCCTTGGAGCCATTGTCTTCCGCCTGGTCGGACGGGATCAAGGGTTCCACTGCTTCGATGGTATTGTTGCTGACAGTGTACAGTTTTGCTACAGTGGCGTACCGGGGCAATTTGGCCTCCTCCTCCCCACAATTCAGGACACAGATTCTCCCCTTGCGGACGTCTGCTACCCCTCTGGCTACCAGGACTCCCGGCCTACTGTCTGAATACACCGGTTCTACCAAGGCATGGTAATCCTGACCCTTGAGGCCTATTGCTGCCCGACACCATATCAACATTTCACTTCTTGGGGGTATTGCAATGGGGAGGGGGTCACTTACCCTCACACTGCCAATTTCTCCTCCGGCAAGCTCTACCTGCTGCCTCCTCATCAGGGCTCTGATCTCCCTCTGTAGGGCACGCTGCTGCCCGGAGCTGGCGGTTTCAGACGCCTGTTGCAACAAAATTATCACTTCGGCAATACAATTTTCTATCACATTTGTACCAATGGTTAGCAGTGGTTCAGATTCTTTGCGATCTATATCTACAATTATCATCCCCTGACATGGCAATTCTACCCGCCCCACTTTAATGGTTACTTCTTTGTACCCAATTTGGGGTAAGGGCTGACCATTACTGGCCACAATTGTTAAATCACCATCTGGGCCATGGTCAATGTCTGAATCAGCCCAATATCTTTTGTACAGTTTGTAGGGGATGGTTGTTACCTGGGACCCCGTATCCAGGAGGGCATTCAAAGGGATCCCGTCCAGCACAATAGGAAGGACCGGGCGTCCTCCCACATACTTGCTGCGGCTGGGGGTTGAGCCGGGCTTCCTCACACCTGGGGGTTGGCTCCTGGCCCCAGGCTCGGCCCATTTAAAGGACAGCGTCGTGCAATGTGGCCCGCCTGGCTGCAGCGGCGGCAGATCCGTTGTCCCGTTGAATCATACCGGTCTGTTTCTCTGCCTCGGGTCGGCGGAATCCTCCTCTGTCGCATCCAGGGGACGTCATCTGGGCTGGAGGCCAGCTCGAGTCTTACAGGCGATGGGGTCACTTGTAGAGACTGCACGGTCTTGGCCAGGGCAGCTACAGTCTTGGTCAGCTCCTGGACCTGCTGTCTGAGCTCTGCAGTGGGGTCCTTATCCAGGGACTGCGCCTCAGCCCCTGCAGCGGCTCGTGTTGCAGGCACCACCCCGGGGTACGTGATAGCAAGAGGCCGGAGGGATACTGGGTCATTCGGTGTAGATTCTCTCAGTACCCGGATGTCCTGGTCCTTAAACTTTGCAAAGTCCAGAGCAGGGTTCTGCAGGACCATGATACGCAGCTGTGTCCTGTGGGCATCTGACAAGAGCCCTTCTATGAACTGCTCAGTTAGGAGTTTGTGTTCTTCACGTACACTCTCTGGGTCCACCTGTTTAACTGCTTTCAGGGCCTCCTGCAAGTTTAAGGCATAGTCCCTTATGCTGTCTGTGGCCCGTTGCTTGCACCCAAAGAATCTCATCTTTATCTCTGCTGCGGTGCGGGTGTCAAAAGTACTCTTTAGCTTGGCCAATATCTGGGTTACTGTCCCTTTATCTGTATCAGGCCAGGACTTCACTTCACGCTGGGCTGCGCCGGCTAGCTGTCCCATTAATATGCCCACCTTCTGGCTCTCAGTCAGAGGATACACCCGGAACAAGTCGCTCAAGGTATGGGACTCCCCGGAGTACTGCGGTAGCCATTCTGCTCCCGGGATGTACGGCATTGTGATCGGCATTACCGGCGCTGCAGCGGGGGCTGGGGCGACGGCGACTGGGATTGCTTCGGCTGGTGCTGCGGCGTCTCGGGCTATGGCAGCCACCTGCTCTCCCTCTGAGTCGGACATCTTCCTCCCCCTTAGTGAACCTTACCAGGCTCCGTTCACTTTTCAAATTTCCTTCCGGGTCGCGCGGGGTTAACAGCACTCTGCTCTGATGGCGCGCTCCCTTCGCGCTCTTTGTCAGGCACGCCCCCCTTCTTCCTGCGCTCGGCGAGGCTAATGGCGGCGGCGGTTTGCAGACAGTACACAGTCTTTTAAGCACAATTCCTGCAGGCGCACAGTACCCGGTGTGACCGGGCACGAAATCCTGTTCGTGACGCCAAAAGTTGACTCGCCCACCCCAGGGCTATGGGACACCCGGTGCCGGGCCGGACTAGTCCGGTGGTAGCCAGTGGTGGCTGGGCCCGGCTCCGTGGCCCTGGTGTGTGTCAGTAGAATATGTGGCTGACGACTTTAAGTTTGTGTTCGTGACGCCACCTGTGGTATGCGGCTATTAAGCCGCCGCTGCTGTGTAGGGCCTCCGGGGTGATGAAGTGGCAGCAATGGTGATACTGCTCCCCACAGGTGGAGCGGTGCCCCGGGACACAGTTGGTGCTTGTGGAAGTCTATGGTGTTGTGTGACTAACACGGTGCAGGGCCGACAAGCAATGAAAGAAACAGGCACAAACAGTAGTCTCTTTACCTTCTCCTCTTTTACTCGGCAGCAGTTTAGTCCAGGGAGACCGTCACAGATGGTAAAGATGGTCCGGCCGGCCTGGAAGTGCCTGGGGTGATCTTTGGCCAGTTGAGTATGAGGCCTACTCCCTAATCTTTCTTTGCTGTTTTAGGACACTGCACTTTGGGTTCGCAATTGCCCTCTTGCTGCTGGGACTGGTGGTTCGTCCCCTTTTCTGTGTGGTACACTGCACAGGCCCTCTCTGGTACTTCTCTGTTGGAGTCCACACCGGCCCCTTGGAATGCAGCTGTACCTTCAGATTACTTCTGGGCCAGGGGGCTTGCAGCTCTCCTGCCCTCCGGATTCAGCTACCAGGGATGGATTTTATGCCCTGGCAACCACAGACTCCGATGTCTGAGTCTCTTCTGTGCCTCTCTGCACCTCTTGCTTCACTGGGCCAAGCTATTCCAGCTCTAGGCCCCAGTTCTACAAGGCAGCACTACTCTCCGTCTGTCCTCTTTCACTCCTGTCTACAGACTAACCACTACTTCCTCCCTCCAGCCAGACTTAAGGAATGCTCCCTGAAGTTCCAGGTTCAGAGCTCCCCCTGCTGGCCGGAGGGAGAACTGCGTTGGGTGTTACACTTACTGGCCAATAGATCTCCCAATTACCTCCAGGCTCAGCATTAACCCTTTGGAAGGGCAATGCTGTTGTGGCGACCAGGTCCTGGGGCGCCACACTAATCCTTTTTAATACGATGAACGAGAGCAAAAGCGTCGTTATCGTATCATCGCTGCAGCCTCCGACATTTCCATAATGCCGCGGTGCAGCGACAGGTCCGATGTTGTTCCTCGCTCCAGCGGCAGCGCACATCGCTGTGTATGAAGCCGCAGGAGCGAGGAACTTCACCTTACCTGCCGCCGGCTGCAATGAGAAGGACGGAGGTTGGCGGGATGTTTACATCCTGCTCATCTCCGCCCCTCCACTTCAATTGGCCGCCTGCCATGTGACGTCGCTGTGACGCCGCACGACCCGCCCCCTTAGGAAGGAGGCGGGTCGCCGGCCAGAGGGACGTCGCACGGCAGGTATGTGCGTGTGAAACTGCCGTAGCGATAATAATCGCTACGGCAGCTTTCACTAGATATTGCACGTGCGACGGGGGCGGGACTATCGCTGCAGCATCGGTAACACATTGTTACCGATGTCGCAGCGTGCAAAGCCCGCCTAAGTGAAGTAAAACATTGACTAATTGCTTGGCTACCACACTATGCACTCATTATTGCATGTGTGGTTATTCACATCTGTGATATTTTGTGGACCTCTTCATCTGCGAAAACACAGTCATGTCCATTTTTGATCCATGTATTGGAGCAATATTACCCATACAAGTCTATGGGTCCGTGCGAATCACTGACAACACACATTGTATCTGTGCAAGGCCAATTTGCTCTTCGTGATTTAAGGGACCCTGTTACCAAGTTTTCCCTAAATAAACTAAGAGTGCTTCCTTTAGAACCTCCTATGCCTCTTTCACAAGTCTGTGCAAAGCACACACATTTTGCAAGGTCCGTGGTGTGGGTGTGTATGTGTGTGCGTGTGTCCGTGTGTAGAACGGTGTGTGCAGGGGTTGCCAGGCCGCAGCACAGCTGCTCGATAACTCCTAACTTCCTGGTTGCCGCTCCACTGAAGGGGTGCTTTCGCCACAGTCCATTCGTTCTCTGAGTCAATAAAGCAGACACCGGTATATTCCCTTCAAACAACCGAACTTTAATGAACTTCAATACAAGGATATTTTCCATTCGTATAACACATGCACCTCTTCTGGTCCCGATGGGGTTCCCTCGAGACTCCACTTCAACCTTTAATTTATCAGCCGACTGCTTTCCTGGCAGCTGGGCTCTATTGGACACCACTAGGCCCCTCATTTTCCCGTCTGACGCCACGCTGCACAAACCGATATAAATAGTCCTTAAGCCTATCCCTTGCACCCACAGGGATTAGCTTGCGCTTCGGAAAGGCTACATGCGACCCCACTCCTCCATTCATGCTTATGACAAGGACCTACCCTTCACTGTTGAGGGCCCACTGACCTTCGGTCTCGCAGGGGATTTCTTTGGGTTTTAGGATTTGTTTTATTATTGATCAACAACTATGTTCTCAATCAACCCAAAAGACTCAAATATCAAAGCTTAATATTTTTGGAAGTTGTAGTGAGTTTTTTTTTAGATTTGGCTATCTTAGGAGGATATCTGTTTGTGCAGGTAACTATTACTGTGCAGAATTATTAGGCAACTTAATAAAACTTAATAAAAACGAAATATATTCCCATCTCACTTGTTTATTTTCACCAGGTAAACCAATATAACTGCACAAAATTTAGAAATAAACAATTCTGGCATGCAAAAACAAAACCCAAAACCTTTCTTTATGATGACACTCAACAGCCTACCATCCATAGATTCTGTCAGTTGCTTGATCTGTTTACGATCAACATTGTGTGCAGCAGCCACCACAGCCTCCAGACACTGCTCCGAGAGGTGTACTGTTTTCCCTCCCTGTAGATCTTACATTTTATCAGGGACCACAAGTTCTCTATAGGGTTCAAATCAGGTGAACAAGGGGGCCATGTCATTATTTGTTCATCTTTTAGACCTTTACTGGACAGCCACGCTGTGGAGTAGTTGGATGCATGTGATGGAGCATTGTCCTGCATGAAAATCATATTTTTCCGACTACAGTAGGTCTGGGAGTTGAGCATCACTCCATCCTCAACCCGAAAAGGTCCCACAAGTTCATCTTTGATGATACTGTGGCGCCCTGGACAAGCCAGGACGTCACAGTTACTGCAACAACACACCCCACACCCCGGTTAGGCACACCAGTCACACACAAATCCTTGTTGCCTCCCTCCAGGGGCTGATGTCCACACCAGGTGGGGTGGAGCCAGGCAGTTGGCCCCACCCACTGAGGAGTTCACAGTCCTGGAGGCGGGAAAGGAAGGCAGAACAGCTAGGGAGAGTGAAGTAGAAGGAGTAAAGTAGGAGAGAAGCAGTCTGACCGTGTCCAGGTACGTGGCCCGGGCACATACAGCAAGGTTGGCAGACGGTGGTGGCCGTCTGCAGGAGAGGTCGATCGACGCGGAACCGTAGGACCGGGGACGGGCGGTGGCCCGCCGGTACCGAACCAGGGAGCGAAGAGAAGCCAGCACCATTCGGCAGGGCCTACGGACCCCGACCAGGCTTGGAGTTGCCGTTAAACCAGTCAAATCCGTTAGTGACGGGAACCTCCGGGGTTTCCCAGCAGCAAAGACCCGATTGAAGGCAACCGTCCAAACCGTGAAGGGAAATACAGTCACCGCCAAGGCTACAATTCCCAGGGCCAGAGCCTGCGGGCAAAAGGAGCTCCTCCAGCGCCTATCAAAGCTGGGGAGCGGGTTACCGGTGGGAAGCCATCAGGGCCGAAAACACACTACAGGTGCAGGGAAAGGCAGTCACCGCCAACCTACCGGGAGCGACCACTGCAGCCGGCTGCGGGACCCGTCCATCCAGCCGTTTGTTTCACCAGAGACTCCGTGTATGTTACTGGCTGAGTGAGTACCACCGTGCCGTCGGGCACCGCGCTGCCCCCGTGACCCTGCACCTCGCCAAATCCTGCCATCCACATTCCAGTCACTTCACCGGGCCCCGGGACCACCCAAAACCCCCTACCCACGGAGGGGAGAGAAACATCCGGCCCACCGCTCGAGCCACCGAGCAGCGAGCAGCAAGCAGCAGGCTGCAGCAGCGTCGGACCCGAGCGCCAGCGAGAGCGCAGCAGCGACGACTCCCTCCCCGCCCGCGACAATACCAGTCCATACCAGTACCCCACCTCCACCTTGCTGGCGTCTGAGTCAGAGTGGAGCTCTCTGCCCTTTACTGATCCAGCCTCTGCCCCATCCATCTGGCCCATCAAGAGTCACTCTCATTTCATCAGTCCATAAAACCTTTGAAAAATCAGTCTTAAGATATTTCTTGGCCCAGTCTTGACGTTTTATCTTATGTTTCTTGTTCAAAGGTGGTCGTTTTTCAGCCTTCCTTACCTTGGCCATGTCCCTGAGTAATGGCACACCTTGTGCTTTTTGATACTCCAGTAAAGATGCAGCTCTGAAATATGGCCAAACTGGAGGCAAATAGCATCTTGGCAGCTTCACGCTTGATTTTCCTCATTCATGGGCAGTTATTTTGCGCCTTTTTTGCCCAACATGCTTCTTGCGACCGTGTTGGCTATTTGCCATGAAATGCTTGATTGTTTGGTAATCACGCTTCAAAAGTTTGGCAATTTCAAGACTGCTGCATCCCTCTGCAAGACATCTCACAATTTTGGACTTTTCAGAGCTCTTTTCTGACCCATTTTGCCAAAGGAAAGGAAGTTGCCTAATAATTAAGCACACCTTATATAGGGTGTTAATGTCATTATACCACACCCCTCCTCATTACAGAGATGCACATCACCTGATTTACTTAATTGGCTCTCAAGCCTATACAGCTTGGAGTAGGACAACATGTATAAAAATCATCATGTGATCAAAATACTCATTTGCCTAATAATTCTATACAAAGTGTACAGTCCTCTAAAGAGCAGGACCCCGCATGTCTGGGATCAAAGGGTTGACCCTTAGGATCGTTAATCAAGTTCAATAGTATGGCCTCTTCTATTTATCTCCTACTGAGGACTCTTCTGAACTGCTAATACATCCTGTCCTATATATACCCTATCCTCCTCCTTTCGCTTAACACTATTCCTGCCTACCCAGGTGCCAGGACAGCCGTCACTACCCCACTTCCACCTGGTGGCCATTTACAAGATACACAATACATTCATTCAATTACATTAAATAAAACCTTTGGTGTGCTGGCTACTTTTGAAGGGAAGTGGCATAACCTTAACCCCCCTACACATATGTGTGTTCAGCGTGTGCTGTCAGTGTGCTCTCTGTGTGCTATCTGTGATAGCACATGGACAGCATGGACGTCTATATTCCCTTATCCCTGCTGCTGCTGTCTCTGACGCTGCTGCTTCCAGGTCCGTGGTGCAGTGAATATTCATGAGCAAGTGACAGCAGTGCCGAAGACAGCAGGGCTGGAGACAAGTGAGTATAGAAAATAATTTTATTTCATACATGTGTTTTCTCCTGTACATGCCACACTGATGTCACATGGATCACATCAGAGTGTGGTCCATGTGACACCCGTGCAGCTGGAGAAAAATCAGACAATGTCGCCGTGTAGAGCACACAGACACTCATATGCTCCACACGGACACATAGTGCATGGGAAAACACGCACATTTGCACAGACCCATTGATTTTAATGGGTCTACATTTGTCTGTGTCTCTGGTACATGTGAAAATGGACATCACACGTACTGGAAACATGGACGTGTGAAGGAGGCCTTCCATGGCAGTCCAGCAGCATGTGTACACGCTCCCAACTCATTCACAGATCAAAGAAAATATCTTACATAACTATCCCACACAGTCTGCTAATTGCTATGGCACAAAAAAAAAAATCCCAAAAATGTGCGCTTTTTTTCCACACACAGACCCTAGCGTAGAAAAAGTGTTGTACAGTCATGGCCAAATGTTTTGAGACTGGCACAAATCTTGTTTTTACAAAGGTTGCTGCTTCAATGTTTTCAGATCTTATAAGCCTCATACACTATAGAAGTCTGTTTTTTCCACACATGAGAAAAACAGACTGATTTTTTTGATCAGAGAATTGTCCAAGTGTCATCAGTTTTTCTCAGAGAAATACGTTCCTCCACCTTCTCCTATCTGACAGTCTGTGAAAATCAAACCGAACTCGCATTTCATCCAAGTCTGATTTCTTCACAGACCCAAAGACTTGCATTGCCAATTTTGGACCAACCCTTGCATGAAAATTTGCAATGTCTCTACGATTTCTTTCAAACATGTGAATAGCCTATCTGTGAAAACCAAGAATAGCACTCATACAAGGATATTGGATGTCTGAATGACTTCTTAGGCCTGTTTCACCCGTCAGTGATTCTGGTACGTTTGTGCTTTTTTTTAAACGTACCAGAATCACCGACATACGCAGACCCATTATAATGAATGGGTCTGCTCACACGTCAGTGATTTTTCACTGCACGTGTCTCCGTGCGGCGTACCCGCGTGTGCGTGATTGCCGCACGGAGACATGTCCATTTTTTTCTGGCATCACTGATGTCCCACGGACCACGCAGTGGTGTGATCCGTGAGACACGTGCCAGAAAAAAACGTGCTTTTAAAATAAAAATCATTTTTACTCACCCGGCTCCAGCGATGTCCTCTGCAGCCCGTGCAGCTTGTTGCTTCTGAGCCGGATCATTACTGTCGCGCATATTCATGATGCACGACACAGCCGACCCGGAAGCAGCTGCTGCGGGGGTCAGCGCCGGCCGGATGTTGCACCGCGGGAGTGATCAGCACCATGGAGAGCGGGAGCGCGCACAGGTGAGTTAATCTCTAAGTGCAATCACGGGCCACGGAGAACGGAGCCCGGATTGCATTTAGACAACCCACGTGTGCCGTGATTAACGGCACACGGAGGGACATGTGCATGTTTTACACACCAGTGAAAAACGTCAGTGTTTTTCACTGACGTGTGAAACGGGCCTTAGTCAGATATTTTTATGGTTACTGAATTACCATAATAAGTGAAGATGGGCAAACTCATGGATATTCGGGTTCAGCAGGTCCAGCTGGACTTAAAAAAAAAGTCCAGTTGGGACCGGACTTGAACCTGAACATCTGACCAGACTCCAAACCCCATATAAGTCTATGGGTACCCAAAGATTGTGCTGTAAAATGGTGATAGAAAGGGCTAGGGGCTGTAAAACAGGATAATTATATGGGGTTCGGCGTCTGGGCAAAAGTTCGGGTTCAAGTCTGGCACAAACCTTTTTTTTTTTTTTTTTTTAAAATAAAGTCCGTGCGGACCCACCAAACCTGAACATCTGCGGGTTCGGCCATCTCTACTCATCGCCAGGAAACTCCCCAGATCTCAATGTCATTGGGACAAACAAAAATACAAAAACTGTGATAAAGGCCAAAGACTGATTAGGCAGGAATGGGCTGTCATCAGCAGGGCCAGGGTCAGTACCCGGCACACCTGGGCAAGTGCTGGAGCCGTGAACCGCTGAGGAGGCCCACTCGCAGACGGCAGGGTGGCGTACCACCAATGGCGGCAGATCACGCAGCCGCTTTGGAGCCCGTGAGTCAGAGAGGAGAGTCCCAATGCCAGCGCTGCACCATCTTCCGTCACCTTCCGCAGGCCCCCTGTCCCCCGCTGGGGATCACACTTTTAATTGTATCGCATCACAGATGACGATACAATTGAAAGCAATGATGATAGAAGGAGCAGCGTGCTTCCTCTCTCATTCTCATGCAGCGTTTGTCTGTGTCTGCGCTCTGCTTCTGACAGCTCAGTACAGAGGAGCGCAATGACGTCATTACTGTGCGCGCCTGTGTCCTGAGCTGTCAACGCGGCAGAACAGTGGACACGCTGATTAGAACGGAGCAGCGGGGGAACGAGGAGGAAGTGAGTATGTAATTACGGTGGCCAAATGACTATGGGGCTGCATAATGCTGCTACACGAGTCTGCATAGTGCTACTACATGAGGCTGCATAGTGCTGCTACATGGGGCTGCATAGTGCTGCTACATGGGGCTGCATAGTACTGCTACATGGGGTTGCATAGTACTGCTACATGGGGCTGCATAGTGCTGCTACATGGGGCTGCATAGTGCTGCTACACAGGGCTGCATAATGCTTCAACACGGAGCTGCATAATGCTGCTACACGGGGCTGCATAATGCTGCTATATGGGGCTGCCTAGTGCTGCTACATGGGGCTGCATAGTGCTGCTACATGGGGCTGCATAGTGCTGCTACATGGGGGTGCATAATACTGCTATATGGGGCTGCATATTGCTGCTACATGGGGCTGCATAGTGCTTCTACATGGGGGGCTTCATGATGCTGCTACATGGGGGTGCATGGTGCTGCTACATGGGGGTGCATGGTGCTGCTACATGGGGGCTGCTGCATGGTGCTGATACGTGGGGGCTGCTGCATAGTGCTGCAACATGGGGGCTGCTGCATAGTGCTGCTACATGGGGGCTGCTGCATAGTGCTGCTACATGGGGGCTGCTGCATGGTTCTGCAAAATGGGGGCTGCTGCATGGGGCTGCTACATGGGTGCTGCTGCGTGGGGCTGCTACAAGGGGCCTGCTGCATGGTGCTGCTACATGAGGGCTGCATTATATTATGTGGAGCAATCTGGGGTGAATTATATTATATGGATGAATATTTGGTGCATTATATTATATGGATGAATATTTGGTGCATTATTCTATATTGATGAATATTTGGTGCATTATTCTACAGTCATATGAAAAAGTTTGGGCACCCCTATTAATGTTAACCTTTTTTCTTTATAACAATTTGGGTTTTTGCAACAGCTATTTCAGTTTCATATATCTAATAACTGATGGACTCAGTAATATTTCTGGATTGAAATGAGGTTTATTGTACTAAGAGAAAATGTGCAATCCGCATTTAAACAAAATTTGACCGGTGCAAAAATATGGGCACCCTTATCAATTTCTTGATTTGAACACTCCTAACTACTTTTTACTGACTTACTAAAGCACTAAATTGGTTTTGTAACCTCATTGAGCTTTGAACTTCATAGGCAGGTGTATCCAATCATGAGAAAAGGTATTTAAGGTGGTCACTTGCAAGTTGTTCTCCTATTTGAATCTCCTATAAAGAGTGGCATCATGGGCTCCTCAAAACAACTCTCAAATGATCTGAAAACAAAGATTATTCAACATAGTTGTTCAGGGGAAGGATACAAAAAGTTGTCTCAGAGATTTAAACTGTCAGTTTCCACTGTGAGGAACATAGTAAGGAAATAGAAGAACACAGGTACAGTTCTTGTTACGCCCAGAAGTGGCAGGACAAGAAAAATATCAGAAAGGCAGAGAAGAAGAATGGTGATAACAGTCAAGGACAATCCACAGACCACCTCCAAAGACCTGCAGCATCATCTTGCTGCAGATGGTGTCAATGTGCATCGGTCAACAATACAGCGCACTTTGCACAAGGAGAAGCTGTATGGGAGAGTGATGCGAAAGAAGCCGTTTCTGCAAGCACGCCACAAACAGAGTCGCCTGAGGTATGCAAAAGCACATTTGGACAAGCCAGTTACATTTTGGAAGAAGGTCCTGTGGACTGATGAAACAAAGATTGAGTTGTTTGGTCATACAAAAAGGCGTTATGCATGAAGGCAAAAAAACACAGCATTCCAAGAAAAGCACTTGCTACCCACAGTAAAATTTGGTGGAGGTTCCATCATGCTTTGGGGCTTTGTGGCCAATGCCAGCACCGGGAATCTTGTTAAAGTTGAGGGTTGCATGGATTTAACTCAGTATCAGCAGATTCTTGACAATAGTGTGCAAGAATCAGTGACGAAGTTGAAGTTACGCAGGGGATGGATATTTCAGCAAGACAATGATCCAAAACACCGCTCCAAATCTACTCAGGCATTCATGCAGAGGAACAATTACAATGTTCTGGAATGGCCATCCCAGTCCCCAGACCTGAATATCATTGAAAATCTGTGGGATGATTTGAAGCGTGCTGTCCATGCTCAGCGACCATCAAACTTAACTGAACTGGAATTGTTTTGTAAACAGGAATGGTCAAATATACCTTCATCCAGGATCCAAGAACTCATTAAAAGCTACAGGAAGCGACTAGAGGCTGTTATTTTTGCAAAAGGAGGATCTACAAAATATTAATGTCACTTTTATGTTGAGGTGCCCATACTTTTGCACCGGTCAAATTTTGTTTAAATGCGGATTGCACATTTTCTGTTAGTACAATAAACCTCATTTCAATCCAGAAATATTACTGAGTCCATCAGTTATTAGATATATGAAACTGAAATAGCTGTTGCAAAAACCCAAATTGTTATGAAGAAAAACCGTTAACATTAATAGGGGTGCCCAAACTTTTTCATATGACTGTATATGGAGGACTATGTGGGCTGCATAAAACTATGGAGTAATATGCGGGTGCATTATATGGAGTAATATGAGGCTGCATTAAATTATGTGGAGCAATATGGATGCATTGTTATATGGAGGAATGTGGGGGCTGCATACTTTTATACCCCCCAGAGCTGTATGTCCCCTCCACCCCAGTGCTGTATATGTGACGCCCTGGCCTATCAGGTCGTCACAAGGGTGCCGTGCAATCTGCCCTTCTGCATGGAACCCGCTCCTCCTTGGTTACGGGTCCTGTCCCTTTGGTGTTGCTAATAACAGGTATACACAAATCCTGAGGAACACTTTGCACCACACCCACCAGACACCAATTGGGCAGCCTGAGGGGAATAGGGCCGCCCAGATGGGGGAATGGTAGAAGGAGGGCCAGAAGTGTGAGGAGTGAGGGAGAGTGTAGTGGAGAAGTGCCAGTGAGCAGTGACAGGAAAGGTCACGCTGCGGAGCTGGGCTCCTTTAACCGTCCCAGGTGCCAGATGTTAGTCTGGCCCGGAAGGAGCTGGAACCCCGGTCGAAGGGTGTAGTGACAGGGGGCACGGTACTGCCACAGACCGGCGGCCTTGTGCTACAACCGGGCAGGGGCCAGGGTACGACGGGTTACGTGGACCCTAGGCTGGGAATTAGCTTCACGCAGCCCAGTAATTCACCCAACGGGAACAGAGTCTTCACGAACCACTCCCCATCCACTCCAAAATCGGAATACTAATGCAACGGAGGGATAGGACTTCCCAAAACCATCCAGAAAATCCCAAGCGTAAACCCTGAGAGCACGCTCACACTGCTAGCCACACAGGTGAGGGGAACCGGACCTTCAGTGGGTGGCTCGAGGGTCTCCAGACCCGGGGGTCTCGCGGTCACTTCAACTGAAAGGGGGGTTGTGGTTTGGCGACGTAGATGTACGGCTGGAGCCGTGTTAAGTTCGTGACGCCACCCACGGGATGTGGTGAAGGTGGACAAAACCGCTGCAGTTACGGGGCACCCCGGGGAGAAGTTATGCAGCAAGTTGTTAACCCATCTGTGGGCAGGGATGGTGGCCCCGGGACCCATTGGGGGGATGATGTTTGGCGGTGCAAGGAGATGGGTAACCGGAGGGTGCTGTTGTACTCACTATTAGTAAACACACGAGTTTCTGGTAAACCAAGGTGATGGTGGTCGGTGCCCGCATCCGGCTGCGGTCTGGTCCCCCACCCGGCTGGTGGTCTCAGTCTTTCTCCCGCACCTGTGTTGGACTACCTGTGCTTGCAACTTCAGGAGTCCGCTCCCGGCTTGTGGGTGCTCAAGGAACCCTTTGCCCGCAGACGCTGGCCGTGGGATCTCTGAGCCGTGGCGGTGGTCGTTTATCCCCCTCGTTGGGCTGTTGCCTTCAGTCGGGACTTTGGGTGGGACAAGACCTCTAGTCCTGACCACAATCTGTTAATTAGCTAGCCCCCAGTAGCTTCTGGACCTAGCTTCAGGGTCTGAGTACCCCCCTTTGTGCTCCGGTTTCCGAGTCGGTTCCCCGGGTCAGTACCGGCGGGCCACTACCCTGTCCCGGTCCACCTCGGTTCCACCGAGCCGTCTTCCGGGCTCCTGCAGCCAAAGGTACCAGGGCTCCTACCCCGGCACCTGCTCAAATTGGGTTCTCTCCTCTGCTGGAGCTGCACACAGCTCCAGCCCACACACCTCTCCAACTTGAACTCTCAAACTGTACTGTTTACTTTCCCATCCTAGCCTGTCTGAACTCCTCGGTGGGCATCTTCCAACCGCCTGGTTCCGCCCCCTGGTGTGTCCATCAAGCCCTGAGGGGGGTGACTAGGGTTTAAATGTGCCGGCTTCCCAATATTAATAATACCTCTAATGTGTCTGTGTGTGTGTGTGCATGTATGATGTGTGTCTATGTGTGTCAGTGTATATGACTGTGTATAGATTTATGTCTATTTATGTGTTTTTCTGAATTTCTCTTTAAATATGTATATGTACGTATGCCTGTATGTGTATGTATCTGTATACGCGTGTCTGTGTGTGGATGGGGCCCACTGAGACTTTTTCGCCTGAGGCCCACAAAAACCTGGAGCCGGCCCTGGTAATCAGTTAGGATTTGTCCCAGAAAATGATATTCAGCTGCCAGAGCAAAGTTTTGGAATAAAAAGGGTCAATAATATAAAGATTGGGTGTTTTCATACACTTGATGTATCTGACAATATAAGCGTAAGAGTATGTGCACATGTAGCAGATTTGTGTGCAGATTTTCTACACACAAAACTGCATGTTTTGTCAGGAAAAACGCAGCAGAAAAAAAACGTGTTTGCATTTTTTTCACATGCATTTTTTGCCGCAGTTTTGTGCCATGAGGGGCACATTTAGTGTTGAAATTGTCTGCTCCAGATTTCAGCATTGCATTTTTTTGTTACTTAAAAAAAACGATGTGCGGTCCCCCCCCAATTTTCATCCCCAGCCATGATAAAGCCAGCTGGGGGCTGTTATTCTCAGCCCGCAGCCGCCTGGTATAGCCGCATCTATTAGATGTCACAATCCCGGTGCTATACCAGCTCTTTCCGGTGCCCTGAAGCGGTGGCAGTTGGGGTAATAAGGGGATAATAACAGCGCACAGCTGCTACTAAACCATAGGTTAGTAATGGCACAAGCGTCTATGACATACCTGCATCACTGACCTGTACATGAAAGTAAATAAACACAGACACCGAAAAAATCCTTTATTTGGAATAAAGTACAAAACACACCCTCTTTCACCACTTTATTAATCCTCAACACACTCCTCCAAGTCCAGTGTAATTCACACGAGGTCGCCACAGGGAAATGCATCTGGTTTAAGTTGTAATTCTCTCCCGAGTGAGAAAAGGTTAATCACTGGTTTTAACACTTACATAGAACATCTAGCATGAGTCACTACATACAGGAAGCCAGACTGCAGGTGGGCACCATAGCAACGGGTAATTCCCCAGCACTGCTGAGACATTCCATATGGTGGGGGCTGCTCTCAGTGAGTAAGTAGAAAGAGACAAACAGTTTCATTTTAGTGGAGAACAGTCTGAGACAGCAAAGGAGCAACAGGTCTCCTGAGGGGAGCTCCCCTCAGGGGGACCACCCGGGATGCATGCCTAGGAGCTATTTCGGGAAGAAGGAGAGAGTGCCAGAACTCCATGGGACCTGTAGTACCACAGCTACTATAGAGAGTGCTTCACAGAACTTCTATAGCTATGACCGGCCAGACTGTAAGAGGGCGAGACACAGAGGCAACTGGTGGAGATGGTGAGACATAGGAGACATGGCAGCTGGGGGAGAGCTTAACCGCTTCCACAGTTTCAGCACAGTCAGGGAGCAGAACCCTCGGTAGGGGAAACCTTCATGGACTCTAACAAATCTGCAGGGGTTGGGGATTTCATGTCCCATCGCCCACCACCCACTTTCCAGGAGCATAGTGACATATAGGATCCGGGGTTAGGTTTACAGCCAGGCCCCACGGCGAGGACCCGCGTCACCTGCATACGGGACGGGACACTTAACACAGACAGCGAAGTCCCCAAGTTGCTTCAAGCTGCGAGTCAGCACAAGGAGGCAGGTCTCACACATTTCCACAGACATCAGTGATTGCCAACGAACTACCCGGGACCAGCTGGAGTCCATCCATTGCGGTGTAAAGCTGCAACTCCGGGGAGCTTTAAGAACTGTGAGTAAACGGAACTTTGAACCACAGCCCCCATGTGTCATCCTTGTGATTGCCAGCACCGCCGCCCCGTGCTTCAGCGATATCAACCATCCCCATCGTCCTCATCCTCCCTGGGGCTTGCTCCACCTGTGGGGAGCTGGACTATCTGTGCTGCATTAACATCAGCCCCGAAGGAGAGCAACATCTCGCAGTGGCGGCTAAATTCCTGGCTGCACACCACGGGTGGCGCTGCAAAGTATCCACATTCCGATCCAACACCGCCCCTGGGAGAGGAAAAGTCGCAGGAGGGGTCGGCGGCTGAAACCCCAGTCACTGTTACAACTGGCGATGCCTTCCAGGGACCCTTCGCCCTACTTCCATCGGACACCCTTGCACCTGTCTTTACATGTAGCCGACAGGGCCACGGAGCCAGGTCAGGCCAGTCACACCAACCCCACGAAACCACTGGCCCGGTGACGAGTAACCCCTAAGGCACCGTGGGGCGCTACAAATGTGCGACCCGGAAGCAGTTTGCCGCTATGAAACCGAGTCTCGGGAAGTATGAAACTCTCGCTTATTTCTTGTTTTGTTTATTTTCCCTTTAATTCTTGAATCCAGATCATGTGCCCGGGTCCAGCACCCAGACATCTTTGAAACTGCGTGGATCCGGACTTTTACAGTCTGGATCCGCTCAGCCCTAGTCATGGATCCTAATTCTCACCAGTTCCCTCCAAAAAATTGAGGAACACAGAGCTTGGTTCTATACCCAGTACTGTTTACAGTTTATATGATTCACGTTGATAAAAAAAAATCCAGATTCTCATACATTCCGGCATACTACTGCTACGCAGTCAGATAATGCCCAACTATACCTTCCCTTTAAGTCCAAAGTCAATGACCTGTCAGTTCCTGTTTAACTGAACTACAAGAATGGATGAATGCTAGCTAGCTAATGTGATGCCCTGGACAAGCCAGGTAGTCACAGATAGAGCCCCGCACAACACCAGTCCCCTCCCTAGGTAACACTAGCCAACCACATAACATCCTGAGTCACCTCACTCAGGGCTGGATGAACACACCAGGGGGCGGAGCCAGGCGGTTGGACATGGCCACCGAGGAGTTCAGAGAGCCTGAAGGAGGAAAAACACAGTTAGTTCAAAAAGAGTCGAGTTTGAGAGTGGAGTGGAGGAGGTCAGGCCTGTGACAAACTGACAGTTGCCAGGGTTGGAACCCGGGTACCTTTGGCTAGGAGGCATATGGAGGCCTCTGTCTGCAGGAGCCGGGAAGACGGCTCGGAGGAACCGTGGTGGACCGGGACAGGGTAGTGGCCCGCCGGTACCGACATGGGGAACCGACTCGGAAACCGGAGTACAAGAGGGGGTACTCAGACCCTGAAACGAAGTCTAGAAACTACTGGACTGAGTTAATTAACAGATTGTGGTCTGGACTTTTGGTCCTTTCCCACCCAAAGTCCCTCATAGAAGACAACAGCTCAACGAGGGGGATAGAAAGCCACCGCCAAGGCTCAGATATCCCATGGGCCAGCGTCTGCGGGCAAACGGGCTCTTTCGACATCCACAAGCCGGGGAGCGGACTCCTGACGCTGCAAGCGCAGGTAGTCCAACAACTCAAACAGGTGCAGGAGAAAGGCAGAGACCACCAACTGGGTGGGGGAACCCGACTGCAGCCGGCTGCGGGCACCGACCACCATCATCTTGGTTTACCAGAGACTCGAGTGTTTCATTCTAATAGTGAGTACACCAGTGCCCTCCGGCCGCCCATCTCCCTGCACCTCCAAAACACCCCCAACGGGTCCCGGGGCCACCATCCCTGCCCACAGAGGGGTTAACAACTTGCTGCATACCATCTCCCCTGGATGTCCCGTAACTGCAGCGGTGGTGTCCACCTTCACCACATCCTGTGGGTGGCGTCACAAACTTAAAACACGGCTCCGGCCGTACACCTTCGTCCCCAAACCGCCAACCCCTTTTTTGTCGGAGTGACCGCAGGACCCCCGGGTCCGGAGACCCTCGAGCCACCCACTGAAGGTCCGGACCCAAGCAGCTTGGTTGCAGCCGAGCACGGGGCGGCACACTAACGCACAGCAAATGTGGCATTATCTTGGTTTAAGGTCAGTTCCTAATAGCAAAATGAAAATTTCTGTACCCTCGGAAACACAACCCTTCAACTTTCAAACCAAGTATGCAATTTGATTACCGTTATTGATAAGATCATAAATCTCAGGAACCACTAATCTTCCATCATTAAAAGTGTTGTCTAGGACTTCGGGTACTGTCTCACTAAACGACGTACCAGCGATTCCGACCACGATATAACCTTGTCAGGATCGCTGGTGCGTCGCTACATGATCGCTGGTGAGCTGTCAATCAGGCAGATCTCACCAGCGACCAGCCACCAGCGACTCTGCGCTTGGTAAGCAGGGTAAATATCGGGTAACTGAGCACAGTGCTTTGCTTCGTTACCCGATATTTACCCTGGTTACCAGCGTACACCACTTACACAGAGTCGGTGCGGTGCTCGTTGGTCTCCCGCCATCAAACACGCCGATGTGTGTTGCACAGTGGGAGACCAACAAGCAAAAAATGAACCAGAACAGTGTGTAACAATCAGCGATTTCACAGCAGGGGCCAGGTCGATGCTTAGTGTCACACACAGCGAAATCGCTGATGAGGTTACTGGTACGTCACAAAACCTGGGACTCAGCAGCAATCTCGCTTTGTGAAAAGTACCCCTTAAGGACCCTTTACACACTGAGACTTTCTAGCGATCCCACCAGCAATCTCGACCTGGCCGGGATCGCTGGAAAGTCTCTAACAGTCACTTGTGAGCTCTCAAACAGGCAGATCTGGCCAACGACACAGCAGCGATACGGACCTGCAGAACGACCTCGCTGGAAAGGGAACGCTAGCACGCCTATGGGTTGGGTCGCTAACGATGTCATTGTAACGGTGTCAAACACACCGATACATGCTGCGCAGCGGGAAACAAAGGACCAAAGAATGGTCCTGAACGACTTGTAGCGATCCGCGACCTCACAGCAGGGGCCAGGTCGCTGAGGTGGATGTGGCTCAGATGGGCGTCTTTGTCTTTGTCACGCTCCCCGGGTCCTCGCCTCCCCTCCCCGGGTCCTCTGCTCCGCTCCCCGGGTCCTCAGCTCCGCTCCCCGGCTCACCTGCCACGCTCCCCGCTCTCCAGCCTCCGGTGCCCGTCCTTCCCAGGCCCCCTGGTCTCCGCTCCCGGCGCCCGACGGCTTCCCAGGTCCTGGCCGGCTCCCCTGCGTCCTCCTCTCAGCTTCCTTCCCGGGCTTCTGGCACCCGGGCCGCGCGCATGCGCATTAGGGCGCGCGCGCGGTCACTGACCCTTTCTTAAAGGGCCAGTGTCCACTAACAGGAAATGATGCACACAGGTACAGGGTATATAGGGGGTTAATGTCCAAGGGAGCGGGGCCTGTTCTTCGTGTTTTCCCAAGCTAGGAGTCAGGTCTCCTTGTACTCTGTGAGATACTTACCTCTCTGTCTTCTAGAGCCGATCCTGCATCGCCATCCGGTCCTGCGGTACCTCGAACCCCGAACGCTGCCCATCTGCCATCCTGACAGTCCGTACCATCTCGGATCCCTGCGGTGACCCGTCATCTCGCTCCAACGGTTCCGGACCCTGCCTGACACCATCACGGCTTCCGAACCTGAGCTCCGTCACCCGGACCACCATCAGTGACCTCGTGGTCCCAGGGACTTCTCCATTTTCTCCCAGTGCACGGACTGCCCTGCTACCTAAAGTGCTCTGGCTACCGGACTCCTTTCCCTCATCCGGGAGTTCGGCCCAGTGGATCCACCTCCAGGGTCTACCCGTCCATCTGGCCCTAACAGTAAGAACAGGCCATGGATCCCGCCGAAGCACTAGCGGCCTTGCAGGAGGAACTCCAACGCCAGCGTGAAGTCCAGACCCGCATGCTGAATTTTATGACCTCCGTGGACGCCCGCTTGAACACGCTACAAGCCTCGGTCACATCTGCAGCGACCCGGGCCTCCACTAGTCAAGCCACGACCCCCGCTCCCGTGGCTGCCTCTTCGGATGCTTCCAGACTGGTACGCCGGAGATCCCAAGACCTGCAGGGGGTTTATAAACCAATGCTCCCTCCATTTCACGCAGCTGCCACATCTGTTTGCCTCCGACCAAGCCAAGGTCGCCTTCATCATGTCTCACCTAGAGGGCGAGGCACTGGCGTGGATGAACCCCTTGTGGGAGAAGGAGGAACCTATGACCAAGAACCTCCAGGAGTTTCTACAGGCCTTTCGCAGCACCTTTGACGAACCCGGACGCGCCTCCGCGTCTGCGTCATCTCTTCTCCGGTTACGTCAGGGAACACTGACGGTGGGTCAATACGCCATCCGTTTCCGCACCTTGGCTTCAGAACTCGGGTGGAATAACGAGGCCCTAACCGCCGCCGCCTTCTGGGAAGGACTATCGGGTCGAATCAAAGATGAGCTGGCTGGACGTGACGTACCGTCCACCCTGGACGCCCTGATTACCCTAGCGACTCGAGTGGACATACGCTTTCAGGAGCGGTCCAAAGAGGTGTCCCGTGAGAGACGTCCGGTACGGCATTCCTCTCCTCCACAGAAGCCCGCCGTACTCCAGTCAACGGCCTCTGGTGTCTCCGTCCATGAGCCCATGCAGATCGACCGTGTGCAACGTCGAGCAGAGCGGCTCGCCAAGGGTCTCTGCTTTTATTGCGGAGAGGGCACACACCTGCTACGCGCCTGTCCAGAGAGGCCGGGAAACTCCAAAGCCTAGGGTTGGTAGGAGAGGCCACCCTAGGTGCTGGGACTCTCTCAGACCCAGTTACATGGACTGTGCAAGTGACAACGGGAGAGACGCGGTTTACGGCTGAGGCGTACCTCGATTCTGGGGCAGCAGGCAATTTCATCCAGCAGGCCACGGTGGACAAGTATCAGGTGCCTGTTACTCCACTCGCCAAACCTCTTGTGATTGCCTCTGTGGATGGGAGACCCCTCTCTGACACCATCTCCTGGATCACCAAGCCGCTTGAACTGCGTATCGGTGCTCTGCACACCGAGAACATCGCTCTCTACGTCCTCCCACATATGTCACATCAAATCCTGCTGGGTCTTCCCTGGTTGCGGACACACGAGCCTTCAGTCAGCTGGGGCACTGGCGATATCACTCGATGGGGGTCTTCTTGCCATGAGAGGTGTCTGAAGACCATACAACCTATCCGGCGACCTCCGGTTCCCGAGTCCCTACCGGGACTGCCCTCAGCCTATTGGTCCTTCGTGGACGTCTTTGATAAGAAGGAGTCCGAAGTACTTCCGCCACATCGTCCTTACGATTGTGCCATTGACCTGCTCCCGGGAACTACACCACCTCGAGGACGGATATATCCACTGTCTCCAGCCGAAACAAGGGCCATGTCTACGTACATCACAGAGAGCCTGGCTAAGGGATTCATCCGGAGATCCTCCTCTCCTGCTGGAGCAGGCTTCTTCTTCGTAAAGAAGAAAGAGGGTGACCTACGCCCATGTATAGACTACCGGGGATTGAACCTAATCACCGTGAAAAACAAGTACCCCCTGCCGCTCATCCCCGAATTGTTTGATCGACTCAGAGGAGCTCGTGTGTTCACCAAGTTGGATCTTCGGGGTGCCTACAACCTGGTCCGTATCCACTCAGGGGATGAATGGAAGACCGCGTTCAACACTCGCGATGGGCACTATGAATACTGCGTGATGCCCTTCGGCCTGTGCAACGCACCAGCAGTCTTCCAAGAATTAGTGAACGATGTGTTTCGGGACCTCCTCTACGTCTGTGTGGTGGTATATCTGGATGACATCCTTGTCTTCTCTCCGGACCTCCAGACCCACCGAGAGAACGTGCAACTGGTTCTACAAAGACTGAGAGAGAATCGTCTGTACGCCAAGTACGAGAAGTGCGTCTTCGAACAGTCTTCTCTCCCCTTCCTGGGGTACCTCATCACCGAAACCGGACTGCAGATGGATCCCAAGAAGGTCTCCTCCATTCTCAACTGGCCTCCTCCTTCTGGACTGAAGGCAATCCAACGCTTTCTGGGATTCGCTAACTATTACCGCCAGTTCATTCCTCACTTCTCGGCTCTGACTGCTCCTCTCTCCGCCTTGACCAAGAAGGGGGCTAATCCAAAGGACTGGTCACCTGCGGCCGTCGCCGCGTTTGGCACTCTAAAGCGAGCCTTTGCCTCCTCTCCTGTACTCCACCGTCCAGAGTTAAACCGCCAATTCACCTTGGAGGTGGATGCCTCCTCCTCGGGAGCCGGAGCAGTGCTCATGCAGAAGTCCTCCTCCGGGAAGATGGTGACGTGCGGTTTCTTCTCCAAGAGCTTCTCCGCGCCTGAACGCAATTACACCATCGGTGACCGAGAGCTATTGGCGGTCAAACTGGCTCTGGAGGAATGGCGCTATCTTCTGGAAGGAGCAGTGTACCCTGTCATTGTTTACACGGACCACAAAAACCTGGAATACCTGCGGACTGCTCAGCGACTGAACCCACGGCAAGCCAGGTGGTCCTTGTTCTTTGCCCGGTTCGACTTCCAGCTTCATTTCCGACCCGCGAACAAGAATGTACGCGCTGATGCCTTGTCTAGGTCTTTCGTGCCCGTGGAACAGGAGGAAGAGACATCTCAACCCATCATCTGTCCAAGTAAGATTATCCCGGTGGCTCCTGTCACCCTGGCCCAGATACCACCTGGGAAGACTTATGTCTCTGAGACTGACAGGCAAAAAGTGTTACACTGGGGCCATGCCTCGAAAACAGCCGGTCATGCAGGTCAGAAGAAAACATGGAGCGCTATTGTACCTCATTACTGGTGGCCATCCCTGCGCACGGACGTCGCCTCTTTTGTCTCTGCCTGCTCCTCCTGTGCCAGGAACAAGACACCCAAACACCTGCCATACGGCCGTCTTCTGCCTCTGCCCATACCCTCAGTTCCCTGGCAACACATAGCGATGGACTTTATTACGGACTTGCCTTTGTCCTCCGGACACACAGTCATATGGGTCGTGGTGGATCGGTTCTCTAAAATGGCCCATTTCGTTCCTATGGCTGGACTGCCCTCTGCTCAGGAACTCGCGGACGCCTATATACAGCACATCTTCCGCTTGCATGGCTTTCCATCACACATAGTGTCCGACAGAGGAACTCAGTTCACCTCCCGCTTCTGGAGGGCTCTCTGCAAACATCTGGGAGTGACCCTGGACTTCTCTTCGGCCTACCACCCTCAGTCGAACGGCCAAGTGGAACGGGTCAATCAGATATTGACCTCTTTCTTACGTCACTACGTGAACGCCCATCATGACGATTGGTCCACGCTTCTTCCTTGGGCAGAATTCTCCCATAATCACCACATCAGTGAGTCCTCCTCCAGTTCTCCCTTCCATGTCGTCTACGGACTTCAGCCGTCTGTCCCATTGCCTGTATCCTCGTCCTCGGACATCCCTGCTGCTGATGCAGTACTCCGTGACTTTACTACCATTTGGGACTCAGTTAAGGCGTCCCTTGCACGGGCAACCCTGCGGATGAAGAGACACGCGGACAAGAGACGCCTAGATCCTCCGTGTTTCTCTCCGGGAGATCTCGTCTGGCTTGCTTCCAAGTACATCCGACTGAAGATACCATCCTACAAGCTGGGACCTCGCTACATCGGGCCGTTTAAAGTCCTCGGCAAGATCAATGAGGTCTCCTACAAACTGCAGCTCCCGGCCACAATGAGAATACCCAACTCCTTCCACGTCTCTCTGCTCAAGCCGGTTGTCCTTGGTCCCTTCTCCGCTGCCGCCAGCCCAGCTCCTCCTCCTATTGCTGAGGACGACATCTATGCGGTAAGAGATATCGTGGCCATGAAGACCGTACGTGGTCGGCAGTTCTTCCTGGTGGACTGGGAGGGGTATGGTCCTGAGGATAGGTCCTGGGAGCCCAGGGAGAACGTGGGCACTCCTCTGATCCGTGCCTTCATGTCCCGGTTGCGGGGAGGGGGGCGTGGGGGGGGGGGTACTGTCACGCTCCCCGGGTCCTCGCCTCCCCTCCCCGGGTCCTCTGCTCCGCTCCCCGGGTCCTCAGCTCCGCTCCCCGGCTCACCTGCCACGCTCCCCGCTCTCCAGCCTCTGGTGCCCGTCCTTCCCAGGCCCCCTGGTCTCCGCTCCCGGCGCCCGACGGCTTCCCAGGTCCTGGCCGGCTCCCCTGCGTCCTCCTCTCAGCTTCCTTCCCTGGCTTCTGGCACCCGGGCGCGCGCATGCGCATTAGGGCGCGCGCGCGGTCACTGACCCTTTCTTAAAGGGCCAGTGTCCACTAACAGGAAATGATGCACACAGGTACAGGGTATATAGGGGGTTAATGTCCAAGGGAGCGGGGCCTGTTCTTCGTGTTTTCCCAAGCTAGGAGTCAGGTCTCCTTGTACTCTGTGAGATACTTACCTCTCTGTCTTCTAGAGCCGATCCTGCATCGCCATCCGGTCCTGCGGTACCTCGAACCCCGAACGCTGCCCATCTGCCATCCTGACAGTCCGTACCATCTCGGATCCCTGCGGTGACCCGTCATCTCGCTCCAACGGTTCCGGACCCTGCCTGACACCATCACGGCTTCCGAACCTGAGCTCCGTCACCCGGACCACCATCAGTGACCTCGTGGTCCCAGGGACTTCTCCATTTTCTCCCAGTGCACAGACTGCCCTGCTACCTAAAGTGCTCCGGCTACCGGACTCCTTTCCCTCATCCGGGAGTTCGGCCCAGTGGATCCACCTCCAGGGTCTACCCGTCCATCTGGCCCTAACAGTCTTCCGGTGCCGGCGCCGCCTTTTTCGGCCATCTTTGTCGCCACCCCTGTCATCTTTCTGAAGCCGTGGTGCATGACACGTTTGACATCATACACAGTCGCTGGCATTCAGGTCCTGAGCAGGAACACTTTGATCTGCCCTGAGCAGGGCAGATCAAACTATTGTAGTGCGCATGCGCGGGACCGGCAAGTGTGTATGACGTAGACGCGTCATACACCACGGCTTCAGAAGAAGCATGAAGATGGCTGAAAGAGGCGGCGCCAGCACCGGAGGACGAAGACGCCCATCTGAGCCACATCCACCGCAGCGACCGGTTTAGGTGAGTATTATAAAGTGTTTTTTATCTTCTACACAGCGGCCTGGGCTCTTATACACAGCATGTTAGAATGTTGTATATAAGATCCCACTGGTGGTGGCCGCAGCATATAGGGTATAAAACTGGTGACAGGTTCCCTTTAAGATGCACCAAATTTATCATCCAACATGGGTGTAAATATACAGGACTCATAATTCCAAACCAATAATTTATTTTTCGGTGAAACTAGAAATAAATCACAGATTCTTCAAAATGTTTCCAAGAACTGACTCTCATCCTTCCACTATTCTGCTACTACATATATTAGAGAAGAGCATGGCAAGGAATTACCTAATATATGAGCAATGGAGTTTTATAGTTCCTTACAGCAAATATAATCCCTGCTATATGCCTTTATGAATTTTATACCTGTTGTTTCTCATGCATATGGTAATTCAATACCTTGGCTTACCTTTCCCAGACACTTCCAAATGGTTGCTTCCCAGTTAATGTGAGCCATTCTAAAAAACACATGAGAAATAGATACATGAAAATCAACTAAAGCAAAACACATAAATTAATTAGATACATTTATGGATCCTTAAAGAGAACCGATCGTCAGGGTCTTACACCACAAACTAATAGCATATATGTCAAGGTGCTTTGATGCCGATTTAAGCTTTACTTTTCTTGTAGAGATCAGTTCTACCGTTTTAGAGAAATCCATAGTTGAAACTGTATGCTAATGAGTTGCATATGCAGTGGGTGAGCCCTAAACTTACAGATTTCTCCCAATTTCCCTCCTGCTGCCTGCCTCCTGTCTATAGGTCACTTATATTTCAGTGAACTGTCAATCAGAGACAGGAGGCAGGCAGCGTGCGGGAAAGGCAGAAGAGCTGTTAGTTTAATGCCCATCCATTGCACTTGCAACTTATTAGCATACAATTTTCAACTATGGATTTTTGTAAAAAAAAAAAAAATCCAATATGGATGTGTACAAGAAAAATAAATATTTAACAATTAAAGAGCAAAAATAGATATACACTTTATTTTTTAAACTAATAGTACATGTGATAATAAGCAACTTTGTAATAAAATGTATTACCAAAATCCCCTTCTGTCTGGCAGTACTGATTTTTAATTTTCAAAATTCTCAATTCACGAGTAAATTGTGTATTCAATGATATTGATATATACAGCTCTGGCAAAAATTGACAGACCACTGGAAAAAATTTCAGTTTTTCTGATTTTGCTCTTTATAGGTGTATTTTTTAGTAAAATGTAAATTGTTCTTTTATTCTATAAACTACTGACAACGTCTCCAAATTTCCAAGCAATACATTTTGTATTTATTTTCTGAAAGTGAGAAATGGTCAAAATAACAAAACAATGCATTGCTTTCCGACGTCAAATGATGCAAAGAAAACAAGTTCATAATCATTTAGAAACAACAATACTAATAATGTTTCAACTCAGGAAGAGTTCAAAAATCAATAAATTGTGGAATAACCATGATTTTCAATCACAGCTTTCATGCGTCTTCGCATGCTGTCCACCAGTCTTTCACACTGCTTTTGGGTGACATTATGCCACTCTTGGTGCAAAAATGTAATCAGTTCCTCTTTGTTTGATGGCTTGTGACTATCTATCTCTTGATTACATTCCAGAAGTTTTCAATGGGGTTCAGGTCTGGAGATTGGGCTGGCCATGACAGGGTTTTGATGTGGTGGTCCTTCATCCACACATTGATTGACCTGGCTGTGTGGCAGGGTGCATTGTCCTGATGGAAAAAACAGTCCTAAGAGTTGGGGAACATTGCCTGAGCAGAAGGAAGCAACTGTTTTTCCAGAATACTCTTGTATGCGGATTGATTCATATGTCCTTCACAAAGTTTAATCTGCCCAATTCCTACCCAATTTCTAGAGTAAGGTAATCTCTGATGACTCTAATTTTCAGCTTGCCATACCACACAGCTAGGTTAATCAATGTGTGGATGAAGGACCACCACATCAAAACCCTGTCATGGCCAGCCCATTTCTCCAGACCAGAACCCCATTGAAAACATCTGGAATGTAATCAAGAGGAAGATGGATAGTCACAATCCATCAAACAAAGAAGAACTGATTAAATTTTTGCACCAGTAGTGGCATAAGGTCACCCAAAAGCAGTGTGAAAGACTGGAGGAAAGCATGCCAAGACGCATGAAAGCTGTGATGAAAAATCATGTTATTCCACAAAATATTGATTTCTGAACTCTTCCTGAGTTAAAACATTATTAGTTTTGTTGTTTCTAAATGATTATGAACTTGTTTTCTTTGCATCATTTGACGTCGGAAAGCAATGCATTGTTTTGTTACGTTGACCATTTCTCATTTTCAGAAAATAAATACAAAATTTATTGCTTGGAAATTTGGAGACATGTTGTCAGTAGTTTATAGAAGAAAAGAACAATTTACATTTTACTCAAAAATATACCTATAAAGAGAAAAATCTGAAAAACTGACAATTTTGCAGTGGTCTCTTAATTTTTGGCAGATTTTATATATATATATATATATATATATATATATGTATATATTTCAAGATAGGAAATGACAGCTACTGCAGACCATATTATATGTTAAAGGGGGGAGCGAAGGAGACAGGAGCTCTGCTTTTAGCTCCTCTTTAACTCTTGTCTCCATAGGAGATGACGGTTGCTAATATTAAGAGTCTATCTCAGTAATGTAACAATCTGTCCTCACTGAATACAGATTTTAGTCATAAACTGAGAATTTTATAAATAAATCATTAATTCTTGGGAGAAAAAAAAAACAGATTTCACTGATAAGATACACAGTTAATAATTTTCACGTCTACTATTTACTTATGAAATAAAAATGATAACACTGCTTACTGTGTTTAACCCCTTGACGCAATATAATGTACATGTAAGTGGTTGTATGGGGGACTGCAGATGGAGAGGACTCAGGAGCGGTGCTCTCTCCACACCCGGCACATACTGGCTAAATTAAATAGCCGGAGTCTGTCTATAACAGACAAAGCAGGAGATGAGCTCTGGCTAGCGCTGATAACATTTAAACAACACATTCAATATCTGATAAAGGAAGAGCCCGGACTGCTGCCCCGAAGGGGCTCAAGGGAGGGCTACATGACTAGGAGGGATGCCAGGCCATAGGGTTAATAAGGGGTTAATGAAGAAAGTCAGTGTGGGCGCGAAATTTGGGGGTGGTGCTAAGGGTCAGCTAGGATCAGGGGTCAGTGTGATTGGTCAGGGGGTGGTGCTATAGGGGGTCGTATATAGGGCAGGTCAGAAGGAGGTGGGCCATTCCTACCTGGACAGTGACTGTAATTGTTCCCGCCCGCCCGCCCTGATTGTGGATTCGACATCGACGAATAAGAGGAGGAAGATCGTATTTGTCGCAGCGGCGGAAAGGAGGGGGGTGTCTGAAGGTGGGGGTTTGCCCAGAGGAGAGGACGGAACCCAGTGCCGGAGCGGGTTACCTCTAGAGGTGCAATTGTTTGGTAAACGGGTCCTTGCTGGGTTGAGTCTCAGCGGGACATGGTGTGGGCAACATCTGGCTTGGGCTCTCGAGTCGGTGTGTTGCGGCTGAGGGTCAGGAGATGGGCTGATGTTGCAAGGAACATTTTGGTTAACCTTCAGGTACCCCCCCCCCCCCCTCCTTTTTCGGGGGTTCTTCAATGAAGAATTGTATTGTTATATGGTTTATGTTTTTGTTACTAATAAATGGGGCTGCTGTGGCCTTTATATCCAATGTCACGCAGTGTTTGTGTTTATTTTAGATAAGAACCCTGGTGGGTAGGGGGATGTTGGGTGTAGGTCAAGGCCTTTAGTCAGACATTCCGGAGTCATGGCATTCAAATGGATTGCGTGTCGCTGCTCGCACTTACCGGTGCCCATTAGCTCCCTGTTACATATTCGTGGGGTGCTAATGGGTTAGTGAGGCAGCTGGAGGCCTGCTGAAGACTCCCATCACAACTATCTTCATGCTTCTCTGAAGCTCAGATATATGCTGAGGTTCAGAGCAGATGGAGATTTACATTATATGCTAAAATAAATACTATATATGACAGTATATTATAAGCGATTGGATAATCAGGTGCGCTGAGAAAATTAAAAATAAAATTTAGAAAAAAAAATTAAATGAACAAAACAAGAATTTTAAATAACCCCCATTTTTCCCATCGAAAATAAAGAAATTAAAAAATATATTTAGCATTAATAAAAGTCTGATCTATCCAAATATAAAATTAACTAACCAGATTGGTAAACGCCATAAAAAAAATCAAAAAGCCAGAATTGCTTTTTTTGGTCACTAGTTCTCCCTGAAAACATGCAATAAAAACACAAAAAAACAGAATTACTTTTATATCCACAATTTGAGCACACTTTAAGTTTTTCCCCATTTTTCAGTACATTGAAAGGTAAAATGAATGGACAACTATGTGGAAGGACAAAATAAAAAGTTATGGCTCTTGGAAAAAGGAAATAAAAAGCGCAAAAATGAAACTTTGCTGTGGGAGGGAAGTGAATAAATGTCATTTACATATTTGCCACGTGTCGGGGAATAAAATCCTGATGACAGCTTCTCTTTAATACATACAAGACACAAATTCCCTGAAGATGGTCATTAATGGAAACTTGTAACATAGAAGCATGAAGCACTGAAGCATTTTTGAACAGAAGCTGTCAGCACGGTTTTCACATATGGAAGTAGTGGTATGGCTATGTAGGTGCCTCCAGAAAAAAAATATTTTTATGGTAAAGAGTCAGTTTGCCAATAAAGAGAAATCTAATTTAAAAGCAGGAGGTGGCTTGTTCCTCACTTGGACTGCAGTCTGCATTTCTCATGGCTGGCTTATCAGATCTCTAGTGAAAGGTTATACGGGTTGTCAGTCTAAAATGACTAGTATACAGTCACTCTATGTGACTGCAGACTTGTTATTCGTCACATCACGTGCTCTGTGAGGATTCTCCGGTGTCAGCGGCAAAACGGCGGTCGTGTGACTGCAAGTAAACAATAAGTAGACTTCCATTGTGAATCCAACTAGTCTGTTTCCGGCCTGTTCAAAGTAAATGTATTGTGCCATACCAGAAACAGTCAAGTCGGATTCTGGCTAGGAGTCTGCATATTGTATATTTGCGGTCACGGAACCGCCATTCTCGGCTGTGACACAGGAGAATAATAATAATAATAATAATAATTTTATTCATTTATATAGGCTATTAATTCCACAACGCTTTACATACATTGGCAACACTGTCCCCATTGGGGCTCACAATCTAGAGTCCCTATCTGTATGTCTTTGGAGTGTGGGAGGAACCCAGAGAACTCGGAGGAAACCCACGCAAACACAGGGAGAACATACAAATTCCTTGCAGATAGTGTCCTTGGTGGGATTTGAACCCAGGACCCCAGCACTGCAAGACTGCAGTGCTAACCACTGAACCGCAGTGCACATCAAAGTCTAGCCTCTTGACTTTCTGTCATGATGTAATTATAGGCTAGTGAGGCACTGGGGGCTAAAAAATACTGTATCTCACGCTAGGGGATGCTAGGCTATCCGTAACCTCTGGATTACCATTGATGGTGGAGATGCTGGGGTCCTGTATCTTACTGCCCTCTTGACCCTAACAAAACTGACCCACTCCCCAGGGAGAGAAGAGACAGGAGTGTGATATCAACACAGATTAGGACAGACAGGGAATAAAGAAAACTCAGACACACTGCAAACTGACAGGAACAAAACAGAAAGAGACCAAGGAGAAAAGCAAGAGAAGGAAGGCAGCAACAAAAAGACAGCAAGACATAGCACCAAAACTGTTCACATCAACAAAGTACTACATCCACCAGTAAGTCTGAATGACAATACATCACCAGAGCAGTAAAGAGAAGCTATAGATGGCATTAATGTAATTGTCCAGCCAGCATACAGTGCCTACAAGTAGTATTCAACCCCCTGCAGATTTAGTAGGTTTGATAAGATGCAAATAAGTTAGAGCCTGCAAACTTCAAACAAGAGCAGGATTTATTAACAGATGCATAAATCTTACAAACCAACAAGTTATGTTGCTCAGTTAAATTTTAATACATTTTCAACATAAAAGTGTGGGTCAATTATTATTCAACCCCTAGGTTTAATATTTTGTGGAATAACCCTTGTTTGCAATTACAGCTAATAATCGTCTTTTATAAGACCTGATCAGGCCGGCACAGGTCTCTGGAGTTATCTTGGCCCACTCCTCCATGCAGATCTTCTCCAAGTTATCTAGGTTCTTTGGGTGTCTCATGTGGACTTTAATCTTGAGCTCCTTCCATAAGTTTTCAATTGGGTTAAGGTCAGGAGACTGACTAGGCCACTGCAACACCTTGATTTTTTCCCTCTTGAACCAGGCCTTGGTTTTCTTGGCTGTGTGCTTTGGCTTGTTGTCTTGTTGGAAGATGAAATGACGACCCATCTTAAGATCCTTGATGGAGGAGCAGAGGTTCTTGGCCAAAATCTTTAGGTAGGCCGTGCTATCCATCTTCCCATGGATGCGGTCCAGATGGCCAGGCACTTGGCTGAGAAACAGCCCCACAGCATGATGCTGCCACCACCATGCTTGACTGTAGGGATGGTATTCTTGGGGTCATATGCAGTGCCATCCAGTCTCCAAACGTCACGTGTGTGGTTGGCACCAAAGATCTCGATGTTGGTCTCATCAGACCAGAGAACCTTGAACCAGTCTGTCTCAGAGTCCTCCAAGTGATCATGAGCAAACTGTAGATGAGCCTTGACATGACGCTTTGAAAGTAAAGGTACCTTACGGGCTCGTCTGGAATGGAGACCATTGCGGTGGAGTACGTTACTTATGGTATTGACTGAAACCAATGTCCCCACTGCCATGAGATCTTCCCGGAGCTCCTTCTTTGTTGTCCTTGGGTTAGCCTTGACTCTTCGGACAAGCCTGGCCTCGGCACGGGTGGAAACTTTCAAAGGCTGTCCAGGCCGTGGAAGGCTAACAGTAGTTCCATAAGCCTTCCACTTCCGGATGATGCTCCCAACAGTGGAGACAGGTAGGCCCAACTCCTTGGAAAGGGTTTTGTACCCCTTGCCAGCCTTATGACCCTCCACGATCTTGTCTCTGATGGCCTTGGAATGCTCCTTTGTCTTTCCCATGTTGACCAAGTATGAGTGCTGTTCACAAGTTTGGGGAGGGTCTTAATTAGTCAGAAAAGGCTGGAAAAAGAGATAATTAATCCAAACATGTGAAGCTCATTGTTCTTTGTGCCTGAAATACTTCTTAATACTTTAGGGGAACCAAACAGAATTCTGGTGGATTGAGGGGTTGAATAATAAATGACCCTCTGAATAAACTTTTCACAATTTAAAAAAAAATTACACTTCCAGGCTGATCTACAGTCCAAATGTCACAATGCCAAGTTAATTCCGAATGTGTAAACCTGCTAAATCTGCAGGGGGTTGAATACTACTTGTAGGCACTGTATATAGGAGGGGAGAGCATGTGACTGGATCCCTCACAGCAAGTGATCAAAGGAGACTATCAAGCACTTCAGCAGGGATTAACTCTTGCTAGCTTGCCTATCAACCACAAGTCTGTATGACGTCACCCAAGTCTGCCTGCGCTGATCACAGACATCAGATTAGTTAGCAGGTAAAGTGCCAGAATCTGTAGTCCCCACAAATCCTGATGCCGCCATGACAGTCAGCAATGTTTGTAAAAACCTCCTCATGACATTACTCATCCCTCTAAGAGGAGCCGTTGGACCCTCAGGACCTGTTTTTCTGGATGAAGGTGATGAACACTTCCAACCAGGTGCTCTGCATGGATATCAGGAGCATAACCCCACCAATAAAGTATATACTACAACAACTTTATAGATGAGCCCGAGTGCTGAGAAAAACCCGTCCACCTTTAAAAATATAGGAGAATCAGGAGGCAACGAAAAGAACCACTTAAAAAAGAGAGATATAATTCTAATCTGCTGTTTCTCACCACCAGAGGATGGGGACATAAACGAAAATATAACTTACACACCTCTTTAAATGTAGCAAACCGGCTGCACTTCCCCGGAAATCTTTCTGGGAGAGGCAGCATGGGCTCTGATGATCCAGAGACCAGGGCAGATTGCAGTGTATACATTTCACTACCAAATCTGTATCTCTTAGCAAAAAAAAATTGCTGTTTTCTGCCAGGAGATGCAGGTCTGTGAGCTTAATGAGAACAGAAGAATTGCCAACAGTTCCTAAACTAAAGGTCTGAACTGGTGCAATCTGAACATAGCA
Organism: Anomaloglossus baeobatrachus; assembly: GCF_048569485.1. Classification (NCBI taxonomy): domain Eukaryota; kingdom Metazoa; phylum Chordata; class Amphibia; order Anura; family Aromobatidae; genus Anomaloglossus; species Anomaloglossus baeobatrachus. The sequence goes on along the minus strand of NC_134359.1, from coordinate 116,137,890 downwards.
TATCTTATCCAAAATGTCAATTGCACTCAAGTAAAGGGGAGGGAAAAAAACCTGATGTAAATAGTGAATACTGAAATGAGATTTCAATATTCACTCTTTATATCTCTTTTCAATATTCACTAATTATATCCTTCAGTTATTTTTCCCTCCCCTTTACTTGAGTGCAACTGTTATTTTGGATACTGAGTTTAATGAGGTCACCTGAGATCAGTTTACCTTTGGTCACAGGTTGGGTACCGTGGGAACCTCCAGCTGTGACCGCAAATAAACTGAGTGACATCACTGCTCTTCGCTGTAGCTAAGTTAGTCTCTGCCTGAAGCCCACAGCATACAGACATGTTCTGTGCCAGCGCGTTGTGACTTCAGTATGTAGCAGACCTGGAATCGTCATGGGACCTCATGTGCATTACATTGGAACTGGGTGTTTGGGTTTTTATTTGGGATTTTATTTCAAATAAAGGATTTTTTCAGTGTTTCTGTGTATTACTTTTCACTTACAGATTAGTAATAGGGGGGTCTCATAGACACATCGCATTACTATTCTAGGGTTTAGTGCCTGCTGTGAGCTGTTATAAACCCCTGATATTACCCCAATTTCCATTGCACCAGGGCAATTGGGATGAGTCAAGGAAAGTGCAGAGATTGTAGCATTTAATGGATGCAACAATTCTGGGAGGTTGCAGACTGCTATTTTAAGGCTGGGGGCCTAATGACCATGGGCCTCCTCAGCCTAAGAATACCATCCCCCAGCTGTCGGCTTTATCATGACTGGGTCTGGGGGAGGCCTACATGCTGTTTTAAAAATTATTTATTTAAATAAGTAAGATATAGCCTCATGGGGTTCCTCTTATTTTTATACACAGCCAAGATAAGCAAATGGCTGGGGGCTGCAGCCTGTAGCTGTATGCTTTATCTGTGCTGGGTATCATAATATGGGGGGGACTTTATGCCAAATTATTTATTTATTTATTTATTTTTAGACCACTATAGATACATAGACAGCATGTACAATTGCAAGCAGTCAGATACACTGTCACAAAGGGTGAGGGCGCAGTCTGACTGTAACCAATCACAGACATCAGGGCTGCAGTTCATATGCATGAGGTTAATGAGCGGCCCCGGAATTTGTGTTACAACCACGCAGAGACTGGTAAGTATAACATGCTTGCTTTAGTCTTATTTTCTTTCTTTTTACTTTATTTTTTTTTTTAATTTTCCTGGGTGGCCGGATCCGGACAGTTACCTGGAGTTGTCTGAGAACTTCAGGCCCAGTATCGGTGCACAGGCAGGGGGTGTATCATCCAGCTGAAATACATTGCAGCATAGAGACCCGTCAGGTCCCTGGCACTGTGATGTGCCAGCCACCAATGAAGGCCATGAATATTCATTGTTCCCCATGCACACAATCCTGGCCATGGGAAGCAGAGAGTATGCTGGCAGCTGCCGGTGCTGTAAGTCATGCGCTGCACTGCTTAGAATGCTGGTCAGTTGCCAGCATGCCAGTGTTGCAGGAGGATGCCGAGGGAGCACAGGGTAGGTGAGTACAATCGTTTTGTTTTTTTACTCTGTTGGGGGCTACATACCAGGAAGGAGGGCTTTATACCAGGATGAAGGTGCTATATACCATGATGATGGCTATATACCAGGATGGAGGGCTATATACCAGGTTGAGGGGGCTATATATCAGGATGGAGGGCTATATACCAGGATGAGGGGGCTATATACCAGGATGGAGGGCAATATACCAGGATGAGGGGGCTATATACCAGGATGAGAGGGCTATATATAAAAATGGGGGATTATATACCAGGATGGGGGGCTATATATCAGGATGGGGACATGCTTGGCACATACCGTATACTAGGATGTGGCTATATACCACGATGGGGACATGATGGGGCCATATACACCAGTATGCGGACATGATTGGAGCATATATACCAGGATGGGGCAATGTTGGGAACATATATACCAGGATGGAGCCATGATGGGAGACTATATACCAGGATGGGGCCATTATAGGGACATACTGTATATACCAGGATGCGGCCATGATCATTACATATATGCCAGGACGGGGCCATATATACCAGGATGGGTCATGATGAGGACATATATACCAGGATGGACCATGATGGCGCCATATATACCAGGATGGGGCCATATATACCAGGATATATCCATGATATAAACCAGTATGAGGACATTATGGGAGCATATATATACCAGGATGGGGCCATGATGGGAAAATATATACCAGGATGGGGCTATGATGGGGACATACTGTATATACCAGGATGCGGCCATGATCATTACATATATGCCAGGACGGGGCCATATATACCAGGATGGGTCATGATGAGGACATATATACCAGGATGGACCATGATGGCGCCATATATACCAGGATGGGGCCATATATACCAGGATATATCCATGATATAAACCAGTATGAGGACATTATGGGAGCATATATATACCAGGATGGGGCCATGATGGGAAAATATATACCAGGATGGGGCTATGATGGGTGACTATATACCAGGGTGGGGCCGTTGTAGGGACATATTTACCAAGATGTGGCCATCATCGGGACATATATGCCAGAATGGGGCCATATATACCAGGATGGGCCATGATGAGGACATATATACCAGGATGGGCCATGATGGCGCCATATATACCAGGATGGGGCCATATATACCAGGCTACATCCATGATTGGGCTCATACACCAGGGTGGGGCCATGATGGGGACATATACCAGGATGGGGCCATATATACCAGGATATAGGCATGATGGGCGTCATACATCAGGATGGGCCATGATGGGGACATATACCCTGATGGGGTCATGATGGGGATATATACCAGGATGGGAGACATATTTATCAGGATGAAGGACATATTTACCAGGAAGTGTCCCAGAATGGGGGGCATTAGTGCAGGATGGAAGACAGTACTACACAATGAAGGGGGGCAATGCGTATGTCTTTATAGGCTTTAGAATGCTACAATGGCCCATACATCTGACGAACATATGGCGGGCCACAGGCTGAAACTCTGCATCAGCGGCCATCAGACTCTACTTATACCAATGTGCATGGGTACTAGGTTACCCGCACGGATCCGGACTTTTACAGTCTGGGTTCGACCATCACTACTCATTTGTAATTGAACTTGTTTGAACTTTGTAGGGGGTAAAAAACCTACCAAATCGGCAGTGTTTCAAATACTTATTTTCCCCACTTTAGCTGTATTGGGTTTTGAATATTCTATATTGTACTATAAATTATCACAGCTTTTTAGGGCATGGGCGTACCCACGCTGGGGCAGGGGGGGGCAGCTGCCCCCCCGTAGAAGCAGGGTAGGGCCATCATCAGGGCATTATTACTGTGCCTGGTGTACCGGGCCCTGTGAAGAGAGGGGGCCCGGTCAGGCCCGGGGTAATTACTTGGGTTTGTTAAGCCCCAGGCAGGATGGGCCCCTTCGCTTCACCGGGCCCCAGTCACAGGCGCAGCAGATGGGCCCGGCTGTGTCGTTTCTTCCACTGCACACATGGCTAAATTGCAGGTGAAGCCCTTCTAGGACATCACATGCAAATTAACCATGTGGCCGGAAGCAAGTAGCGCAGGGAGGCGGCGCGTCATCACACAGCACTGTGATGAGGTCATCATTCTGCGCCTCATCACAGTGCTGCGTACAACGAGGACCTGGCATCCAGCGGGGACAGGTAAGCGTTGTAAGCTGAAGACGATCGTCGAGGTGGTGAGGTGCTGGTCCCAGCCCGAGGGGGGCCCGCTAAGCTCTGCCTGCGGCGGCCCGCAGACCCGCCAACTGCCAGATCGCAGACCCGCCGACCACAGGCCCCCCCGACCGCAGACCCACCGACCGCAAGCCCGCAGACCCACCAACCACAGGCCCCGCCGACCGCAAGCCCGCCGACCACAGACCCGCCTGCCGCAAGTCCCCCGACCACAGGCCCCCCGAATGCAGGCCTGCTGACCCCTGCCTTGCTTCAGCTAGATCAGGGGTGGGAAACCTCCGGCCTGAGGTCTTATGCCTCCCTGCTGTGGTCCTCCTGCCCCTCTGCTGTGGTCCTCCTGCCCCTCTGCTGTGAGCCTCCTGCCCCTCTGCTGTGCGCCTCCTGCCCTTCTGCTGTGGGCCTCCTGCCCTTCTGCTGTGGGCCTCCTGCCCTTCTGCTGTGGGCCTCCTGCCCCTCTGCTGTGGTCCTCCTGCCCCTCTTTTTTCCTTGAAAATTTCCGTATATAATTCTATATGTATAGTAAAGTGAGGCTGATGGGCTGTGCAGCAGTATAGTGGGATGAGGGGGATGGGTGAGGCAGGGTACAGTAGATGAGGGCAGAGCTGGTCGTGCACTGGTATAGTGGTGTGAGGGGGGATGGGTGAGGGTACAGTAGATAATGTGCATGCCTCCCAGCATTCCTCAGTAATATGTATGCCCCCCAGCCTCCAGTAATGTGCATGCCTCCCAACATTTCCCAGTAATGTGTATGCCCCCCATTGTCCCTTAGTAATGTTTATATCCCACAGGCCCCCAGCGCCTCCCAATAATGTATATGGCCTCCCTCAGTGTCCTCCAGTAATGTGTACTTGACCGACCATGGCTTGCCCCCCCCCCCCCCAGTTTTGATCCTGGGTATGCCCATGTTTTAGGGCAGAGTTCTGATTTGCATTGGTCAGTTTTAAGAAGCATTGCTACTTCTTTTCCAATAAATAAAGCCTCTAGAGCTACTGTAGTGAATAATACACATCTCACAGTGCCATTTTTGGCAACATTTCAGGGTTTTAGCAGCAAGATTAGCCCAATTTATAGAACTATATTTTACTGTCAACCAAAATCCTGACAGCATACTGACTGACTGTATTATGTATGTCAGTGGGGTCCATCAGGATTTATTAGTTTTCTTCTACAAATAGAGCCAGAAAAACTGTCATGGCTCTGTTATCAACTGGATTTACCCAAGCCGCCGTTAAGTACTTTCTATACACTATGAGTTTAAAAAAAATAAATAGAATAAAATATCAAACATGTTCATGAATAAGTAAATGCCATTTTATTTTGTCTTTGCTTATAGTCCTCTACTTTGCATTTCACTTGAAGCTCACACTGGAGCCCTTGAATTGTTTTTGTATTCCCCCAAACTAAAATATTAATATTATTTTATATAGAACTGCAGACAAATACTGATGTGCTGTTATTTAATATTGCCATGGGGTCTGGTGGTAGATGGTATCTTTAAGGAGCAACAAGCTTGTGGGAAAAATTCCTTCTCTCTTTCTAATCTTCTGCCTCCTTGATGTTTGCAGATTGTTTTATTAACAAGTGCCGCATTCAATACAGAGTATTGCCCAAAAGTGAATTGAAGCAACTGGAAAACTATCAAAGCAGTAGAAACCATACATAATTCATAGGGACCCTCTAATCTCTTCAGGGTAGAAAGAAATCAAAACAATTTGAATACAATGTGCTGAAAGTGACCTGATCGTTGTATGGGATCGTGAATACTTCTATATATTCTCTCCATGAGACACATCAGAACAACTATATGTGATGTTAAGAGCAGGCAGGTGGTAAAGTTTAGCATAAAGAGGTACCTTGAGAGCTTGTTCAGCTTCTTCTTACAGATATTCATGTGGAAACAATGTGGAAGGCAATACAAGACGATGGAGACGCCGAATGATTATCCAGTAGTGTAATTGGTTCTTGGTACTGGTCAATCTCATCACTGATTGATTAAGATTACATTTTGGGAGGCTCCAACTGTGTTCACATCACTTTTGACCCCATGTTTGAGACTACATAAGCAACTTCTTAAAAATACCTATGACAGGACGAAACGGTCCACTTAATGGCGAATAAATATGTTTTGATTTTTTCATCAACTGCTGTCACAAGGAGATTTTTGCAGCCATGCCCAACTGTCATGCAAGCATAAGGATCTGTGGACACTACAGATTCTGGTAACCTGCCTGCTAACTTCTCTGATGTCTGTGATCAGCGCAGGGAGATGCGGGTGTCGACCTACAGACTTTGGCAGGCTAGCAAGAGTTAATCTCTCCTGGACTGCTTGTCAGTCTCTTTAAGGGTACTTTCACACTTGCGTTGTTTTCCTTCCGTTACAATCCACCCTTTTGGAAAACAGCGGAATCCGTTAACGGATTCCGCTGTTTCCCATAGACTTGTATGGTTGACGGATTGTACCAAAAGGACCTGCGTTGCTTCCACTGGGCGACGCTCCGTTGCTTCCGCCCAGCGGGAGGAACGTAGCACATAACGTTGTTTTGAACAGCGTAATCCTCTGGATTTCACTGCGCATGCTCTTTTTTTTTTTTTTTAAATCACAAACTTTATTTTGGCTCGCGGTGGCCGAACGTTCAGCTGAGCGCCCACCCGCCGGCAAGTGACAGCGCTCAGCTGAGCGCCCGCCCGCCGGCATGCCCGGGCGCCGACAAGTGACTGCCTCAGCTGAGCGCCCGCCCGCCGGCATGCCTGGCCGCCGGCAAGTGACAGCGCTCAGCTGAGCGCCCGGCCGCCGGCATGCCCGGCTGCTGGCAAGTGACAGCGCTCAGCTGATCACCCGGCGGCCGGCTGCAGGGAGCGATCAGCTGATCAGCCGGCGGCCGGCTACAGGGAGCGATCAGCTGATCACCCGGCGGCCGGCTGCAGGGAGCGATCAGCTGATCACCCAGCGGCCGGCTACTGGGAGCGATCAGCTGATCGTTCACAATAGTCTGCCGCCAGTAAAACTGTAAAAAAAAAAAATCAAAACGGATTCCGTTGTTTTGCAGCATCCGTTGTATCCGTTGTGCCACTATATGCAACACATCCGTTGCATCCGTCACACAACGCAATGCAACGGATACCTTCAACGGAAGTGTGAAACTAGCCTAATCCAATGTTGTGAGGGAACCAGTCATGTTCGCTCCCTTCTATATATGTTGGCTGGACTACTCCAGTAATGCCAGCTATAGCTTACTTATACTGGTCTGGTGAGGTGTTGTGTTCCAGACTTATTTGTTGTTGTTGTGCATTATTTCGGTGAGCTGCTTGTCTTTTTGTTGATGTCTTCCTGCTCTTGCTTTTTTCCTTAGTCTCTTACTGTTTATTCTTGTTAGTTTGCAGTATGTCTGAGTTTTGGTTTTCCCCTGTCAGTTTTAATCTGTGTTTCCATTACATTCCTGCCCCTTCCTTCCCTGGGAGGAAACAGATTAGATCTGGTCAGGAGAACAGTAAGGCACGGGACTCCAGCATCTCCACCTTCAAAGGTAATCTAGAGGTCATGGATAGCCTAGGGTCCCTTAGCCTGATGGACAGTATAGGAGCCCACTGTCTGTTGTTACCCTGCAGTCACATTGTGACAACTATTATTGTACCCTGTCTAATATTTCTTATCTACATAAGGGGCTTCAGTCTGAAACCGCAAAAAATTAGATTTGGACACAAGCCCCAATGGAGCCCTGACAGACCCATTCACTAGAATGATACAGACGAAGTCACTTTCTGCTACGTCTAGCCTCCATTCCGACGATATTGTTTATTCATATGCTAAATTCACACATCCATGTCAAATCTCCATGTGCTGCCATTTTTATTTAATCGGACAACACACAGATCCATAAAGTTTTATGGATCTATTTCCACATCTGTAAAAATAATGGACATGAGTGCTAAATCGGTGGAACTCAGAGCAAGTTCTATTCTAATCCGATTTTGAGGATCAGAATAGGATATACTCAATGGGTCAGTGTGCAGTACGATAACAAATTGGACATTATGGCAGACAGTTTTTGTGTTTCTGCAAAAAAGACAGATATTGCTAGAAATGGGGGTGGGGGATGGCGAGGGTTAGTGGGTGGGTTAAGAGGCGTTTCGAGCATGAGGTCAAATGTCAGCATAAGCAATTTAGGAATAATGTACTTCGGAGTTAAGGCCACTTTACACACAGCGACATCGCTAGCGATGTCGCTGGTGAAAGCACCCGCCCCCATCGGTTGTGCATCATGGGCAAATTGCTGCCTGTGGCGCACAACATCGTTAACACCCGTCACCCGGACTTACCTGCCTAGCGACATCGCTGTGGCGGGCGAACCGCCTCCTTTCTAAGGGGGCAGTTCGTGCAGCGTCACAGCGACATCACTAAACAACCGCCCAATAGAAGCGGAGGGGCGGAGATCTGCGGGACGAACATCCCGCCCACCTCCTTCCTTCCTTATTGCGTGCGGCCGCAGGTATGATGTTGTTCCTCGTTCCTGCGGTGTCACACATAGCGATGTGTGCTGCCGCAGGAACGCCGAAGAACATCGTAACCTGCAGCAGCAACGATATTTGAGATTAGAACGACGTGTCAACGATCAACGATATGGTGAGTATTTTTGATCGTTAACGGTCGTTCCTGCGTTTCACACGCAACGACGTCTCTAACGAGGCCGGATGTGCGTCACGAATTCCGTGACCCCAACGACATCTCGTTAGCGATGTTGTTGCGTGTAAAGTGGCCTTTACCTCTTAAATGGGGGAGTAGACAAGTCTAACAGCTAAAAAATCATCTTAGAAATAACTTTTTAGAGCCACAGAATATGATGACCCAAGCTCCATTCGTTGGCACTAGGATCAATACACAGATATACAGTATTTGAACATTTTACTGCTGCATAAGGAATAACTTATAATTTGTAAATGGCCCAAACATATTTTATATTCCATTTTCATTGAACAGGGAGAGTTTTTAAAGATATTTCTTGCACGGCCAAGTTTCAGGAGAAAACAACAGTCTATAACTTTCCCACAGATATTGTTATGGTTGTGAGAACGTTTTATATTACTGTCCTGGTATGTGTTTATTCAATTAGTTGTAATATTTTCAGCTTCTTTGAAGACTAGCAATGGCGTAAATGTGGGGCTCACATTTTTCTTTCATATTAGTTTTCATATTTTTTATTTTCCCCTACTCCTCTTGTATGTCTACAGTGGCTCAGTGGGTAACACTGTTGCTTTCCAGCGCTGCGGTCCTGGATTCAAACACCACCAAGAAAAACATCTGCAAAGATTTTGTGTCTTTCCCCCCACATCACATACTGATAGGAAGTTTAGATTGCGAGTCCCAATGGAGGCAGTCTGTAAAGCGCTGCAGAATTAATGACGCCATATAAGTGAGTAAAATTACCTAAGAGGGCAGGAGACATGATGTTGCTGATGCAGAGTCTGACTGGGGATCCCTTTGTGAAAAAGAGGACACAGTCTTGACACCCCATAACCATCAGCAGTCATTTTCTGGACAGAGGGGCTGTGCAGTCTGCAAGAAAGGAAGCACTAACATGTACAGGAGAAGATAATACTTACCATATTTTTCGGATAAGACACTTTTTCCCCAAAAAATTGGGGAGTGGGGGGGGAAGGGGGTTCGTCTTATAACAGTGATGGTGAACCTATGGCACGCGTGCCACCAGGGGCACGCAGAGCCCATTCTGCTGGCACGCGTTGTGTCGCCTGATCCTGCCGCTTTGATCTGCTGGTGCAGTCGCGCCAGCAGATCAAAGCTGTGTTGGAGTGGAGGAGACATTTCTCCTCGCTCTGACACTCCTCCTCCCCCAGGCTGCAGGTGTGTTGCCCAGGAGACGGAGGAGCGTCAGTGAGCGGCGCCGGCGTAATGAGGTCTTCTGGCCGCGTGGGAACTGAGGACTCAGTGGCGCGCAGCGGTGGAGCATGTGCAGGAAGGTAAGTTGTGTGTTGCTTATTTTTTTTTTATAACCCGTGTGCGGTTGCGCCAAGGTGGGGATGGGGGGGCCAGTGCCAGCGCAAGTATGGGTTGGGGGAGAACACACATGCCAGCATGGGGTGGGGAAGGGGAAACACACATGTCAGCATGGGATGGGGGATAAACACACATGCCAGTATGGGGGGGGACGCACATGCCAGCATGGGGGGGAACACACATGCCAGCATGGGGGGGGGACACACATGCCAGCATGGGGGGGATGACATGCATGCCAGGATGGGGAACAATGCATGCCAGGATGGGGAAACATGCATGTCAGAGTGGGGAAACATGCATGCCAGGATGGAGGAAACATGCATGCCAGGATGGGGAAAACATACATTCCAAGATGGAGGAAACATGCATGGCAGGATGGGGAAAACATACATGCCAAGATGGAGGAAACATGCATGCCAGGATGGGGAACAATGCATGTCAGGGTGGGGAAACATGCATGTCAGGGTGGGGAAACATGCATGCCAGGATGGGAAAACATACATTCCAAGATGGAGGAAACATGCATGGCAGGATGGGGAAAACATACATGCCAAGATGGAGGAAACATGCATGGCAGGATGGGGAAAATATACATGCTAAGATGGAGGAAACATGCATGCCAGGATGGAGGAAACATACATGACAAGATGGAGGAAACATGCATGCCAGGATGGAGGAAACATACATGACAAGATGGAGGAAACATGCATGCCAGGATGGAGGAAACATGCATGCCAGGATGGAGGAAACATACATGCCAGGATGGAGGAAACATACATGACAAGATGGAGGAAACATGCATTCCAGGATGGGGAAACATACATGGCAGGATGGGGAAACATGCATGGCAGGATGGGGAAAACATGCATGGCAGGATGGAGGAAACATACATGTCAAGATGGAGGAAACATGCATGCCAGGATGGGGAAACATGCATGGCAGGATGGGGAAAACATGCATGGCAGGATGGAGGAAACATACATGCCAAGATGGAGGAAACATGCATGGCAGGATGGAGGAAACATGCATGGCAGGATGGAAGAAACATGCATGCCAGGATGGAGGAAACATGCATGGCAGGATGGACAAACATGCATGGCAGGATGGACAAACATGCATGGCAGGATGGAGGAAACATGCATGGCAGGATGGGGAAACATGCATGCCAGGATGGGGAAACATGCATGCCAGGATGGGGAAAACATACATGCCAGGATGGGTAAAATATACACGCCAGGATGGAGGAAACATGCATGCCAGGATGGAGGAAACATACATGCCAGGATGGAGGAAACATACATGACAAGATGGAGGAAACATGCATTCCAGGATGGGGAAACATACATGGCAGGATGGGGAAACATGCATGGCAGGATGGGGAAAACATGCATGGCAGGATGGAGGAAACATACATGCCAAGATGGAGGAAACATGCATGCCAGGATGGAGGAAACATGCATGCCAGGATGGGGAAAACATGCATGCCAGGATGGGGAAAACATACATGCCAAGATGGAGGAAACATGCATGCCAGGATGGGGAAAACATGCATGCCAGGATGGGGAAAACATGCATGTCAGGATGGAGGAAACATGCATGCCAGGATGGGGAAAACATACATGCCATGATGGGGAATCATGCATGCCAGGATGGGCAAAACATACATGCCAAGTTGGAGGAAACATGCATGCCAGGATGGAGGAAACATACATGCCAGGATGGAGGAAACATGCCACGATAGGGTACATTTGCCAGGAAGGGGAACATTTACCAGGAAGGGGAACATTTACCAGGAAAAGGTACATGCTAGGAAGGGGGACATTTACCTGGATGGGGGTACATTTACCTGGATGGGGGTAAATTAACCAGGATTGGGAACATTTACCAGGATGGAGGACATTTACCAGGAATGGGGTACATGCCGGGATGGGGGAACATTTACAAGGATGGGCAATATGTCAGGATGGGGTACATTTACCAGCATGGGGGAACATGCCAGAATCGGGTACATTTACCAGAATGGAGGACATTTACCAGGATGAGGTATATTTACCAGGATGGGGCCATGATGGGGACAAATATACCAGAATGTGGGAAATATATATCAGGATGGGGGACATGTTTACCAAGAATTGGCCCAGGAAGGGGACATAACTACACAATGAAAGGGGAGTGGAGCAACTCGTACGTCTTTATGGGATTTCAAGATGTTCAGACTTTGAAATGTAGATGTGGATTCCAGGGTGACATCTGATTGCATTCCATGCTAAAATCTCTGTCTAATATGCTGCAATTTTTTCCAGAAAGATCATCTGCTGTGTCTGGAAAGGGCTCAGCTTCAATGTGTGGTAAGCATGCATGAGCGTGATGCCCCCTGCTGAAGAGAAACTGCAAAGGTAAGGTTAAAATCAATTATTTACATAATAGGATTGATTGGCACTTCGGAAAAATGTCCTGATCCCAGCTCTGTTCATCTTGGCTCCTTTTAAAAAACACAGCAAGCAAGGGTTACTCCAAGCGGAGTCTCCCTTTTTTCCAAAAATTGGGCCACACAGACACTCACCCCTTCAGTGGCAGCACTTGTGCCCTAGTTGCAAACAGGATGTTTTGATTTGCATCAAGCACATTCCAAATCCACAAGCATTTACTCTCCCCAGGATGACACAGGGGTAGTAAATTCCTTCTGGGTCCATGACTTGTTCATTTTGATGAACGTCAGTCTGTCCACATTGTCACTGGACAGACGCGTGCGCTTATCTGTCAGCACACACCCAGCAGCACTGAAGACACGTTCAGAGACAACGCTGGCAGCTGGACACGACAAAATCTCCAAGGCGTAAGTGGAGAGCTCTGGGCAGTTTTCAAGATTTGAAGCCCAAAATGAGCAAGGCTCCATTTGCAAAGTCATGGCATCAATGTTCATTTGGAGATACTCCTGTATCATCCTCTCCAGCCGTTGACTATGTGTCAGACTTGTTGTCTCTGGTGGCCTTGCAAAGGAGGGTCTAAAAAAATTATGAAAAGATTCAATAAAATTGCTGTTACCAGCACCAGATACGGTGCTACTGGTACGTGTAGACTGTTGAAGATGACGAGACCGTCCCATGTTTGTCAAGTTACAACTGGGAGATTCACTCCCTGCACCTGCACGGTTGTTTGGTGGAAAAGCCGAGCTAAGATCGAGTAACAGCTTCTGCTGATACTCCTGCATACGTGCGTGCCTTTCTATGGCTGGAATTATGTCACAAAATTTGGACTTGTACCAGGGATCTAATAGTGTGGCAAGCCAGTACTCATCATCACTTCTAATTTTGACAATACGAGGGTCATGTTGGAGGTAGTGCAGCAAGAAGGCACTCATGTGTCTTGCGCAGCCATGCGGACCAAGTCCACGCTGTGTTTGTGGCATAGAGGTGCTAACCGTTCTTTCTTCCTCTGACATCTCCCCCGAACCTCTTTCAACTGAAATTTGACCAAGGTCTCCCTCATCCGCTGAGTCTTCCATGTCCATGGACAGTTCGTCCTCCATTTCTTCATGTTCTCCTGCACCTTCCTCAACATTTCGCCTGCTACCATGCGCCCTTGTTGATCCCTGTCCCCCATAGTCCCATGCCTGCCGCGTTGGTGATGATGAACGTCTGGACCTTGGTGATGTTGTTGTGTCTTGCGCATATGAATCCTCCTGTAGTTCCTCCCCTTCCTGTTGTCCCACCCCCTGACTCCGAATAGTGTTTAGCATGTGCTCCAGTATGTAAATGACTGGAATTGTCATGCTGATAATGGCATTGTCAGTGCTAAACATATTCGTCGCCATGTCGAAACTGTGCAGAAGGGTGCATAGGTCCTTGATCTGAGACCACTCCATGAGGGTGATCTGCCCCACCTCTGCATCTCGTTGGCCCAGGCTATACGTCATGACGTATTGCACCAGGGCTCGGCGGTGCTGCCACAGTCGCTGTAACATGTGGAGAGTCGAATTCCAGCGTGTCGCCACATCGCATTTCAGGCGATGAACCGGCAGGCCGAAAGACTTCTGGAGTGATGCAAGTCGCTCAGCTGCGGCGGTTGATTGGCGGAAGTGAGCAGACAGTTTTCGTGACCTGGTCAGAAGGCCATCTAGGCCGGGATAGTGTGTTAAAAATTGCTGGAAAACAAGGTTCAACACGTGAGCCATACAAGGCACGTGTGTCACATTACCCAGGCGAAGGGCCGCACCCAGGTTTGCAGCATTGTCGCACACGGCCTTACCAGGCTGCAGGTTGAGTGGAGATAACCCTTTATTAAACTCAGTCTCCAGAGCTGCCCACAACTCAGCTGCTGTGTGACTCCTATTTCCAAGACATGATAAGCTAAAGACCGCCTTATGCCGTTGCGCTCTGCTGCCAGCATAGTAATGAGGGGTGCGTGATTCCTTCTGCGCAGTGAGAATGCTGGTGGCCTGACCAGGCAGGCTTGGGGCGGAGGTGGAGGACCCAGATGAGGTGGAGGAGGCAGAAGCAGTGGCGGAACTTGGACAGACAGAGGATTGACACACAAGTCGTGGGGACAGCAAGACTTGTGCAGCAGACCCTTCACCATCTATCACCATAGTTACCCAGTGCCCAGTCAGCAACATGTAACGTCCCTGTCCATGCTTACTGGTCCAAGTATCGGTGGTGAAATGCACCCGTTCACACACAGAGTTTCTCAAGGACGCGGTGATGCTGTGTGCAACATGCTGGTGTAGCGCGGGCACACCTTTCTTAGAGAAGTAGTGGCGACTGGGCATCTGGTACTGGGGCACAGCGACAGACATAAGGTCTCTAAAATCCTGTGTGTCCACCAGGCGGAAAGGCAGCATTTCGGTAGCCAAGAGCTTACAGAGGGATAAAGTCAACCTCTTAGCTTTGTCATGGGTCGCAGGAAATGGCCTTTTATTTGTCCACATCTGAGGGACAGAGATCTGGCTGCTGTGTGTAGACGGTGTTGAGTAGGGTGTCCCTGGAAAAATGCAGGTTTGTGAGGAAAGTGCAGGCATAGACATGATGTTGCCTTCATCCAACGTTGGTGCTATCGATGTCTGAGAGAGCTGTACACACGCACTTGTTTCCCCTTCCAAACCAACTGACGACCTACCAAGCAAACTGCCTGTTGCGGTTACAGTGGTGGAAGTTGTGCGTGGAAAACCAGGTGTGACAGCTGTCCCCACAGTCCTAGAAGATGAAGAGCGCGCGGATGCACTGCAAGGGGCAGGCAGTGGATGGTTCGCTCCGCTAGGCCGCATTGCAGCACGGTGAGCTTCCCACTGGGACATATGATATTTATTCATGTGACGATTCATGGAAGAAGTTGTCAAACTGCTGAGGTTTTGCCCTCTACTAACAGAATCATGACAAATTTTACAGATCACATAATTTGGGCGATCTTTTGCTATGTCAAAAAAGGACCAGGCTAGGCAAGGCTTAGAGGGCATGCGACCTGCTGATCCACACTGACTAGTGCTCAGAGGCACAGTGGTGGCTGAGGATGCAGTTGTAGACGTGCTACCAGTACTCCGACTCTGTCAAGGAAGGCGCAAGGTAACTTTGTCGTCAGTTGCATCCTCCTCCACCATCTCTGTTGACCTCCTCGAGGGCCTGACTGTGGGTTGACAGTAGGTTGGATCTAGAACTTCCTCATCAATTGTTGTGTTTGCACTCCCCTCACCCTCAGACCAAGCCTCTTCTTGCCCTGACCGAATATTTAAGTTGTCATCCCAATCTGGTATCTGCGTCTCATCGCCATCAGTATGTTCCTCATTGTCTATAACAACAGGTGTTACAGTTTGTGAAAAAGGGTCAACATTATGCTCAGAAACTTGGTCCTCACAGCCTGAATCAGAGTCACAAAGAATCTGGGCATCACTGCAGACCATTTCCTGGTCTGTACTCACTGTAGCTTGGGAGCAGACCTCTGATTCCCAGGCTATAGTGTGACTGAACAGCTCTGCAGACTCAGCCATCTCAGTTCCACCATACTGTGCAGGGCGGATGGAGACTTCAGAGCTGGGAGAAAGCAAGTTTGATTGGGATGACAACTCAGAGGACTGGTGTTTTTTGGATGCGGTAGTTGAGGTGGCGGAGAGGGCACTTGTTGGACCACTTGAGATCCATTCAAGCATTTTCCTTTTTTGGCCATCATCTACCTTTGTTCCAGTTGTAAAAAAGAGAGCACATCGGATTGTCCACGGTAAGTAGTAGACATCTTACTTTTGCTGGAAGATGGTCTATCTTCAGCAGATGTTAATGGAGCTTTGCCACCTTCCCCACGGACAAACCCTTTTTTTCCTTTTCCAACACGCCTCTTCCCCTTTCCACCAGCATCTGTCATTTTGCAACTCATTTTGATTGTGCACTTAAAATGTGGTAGTAAAAATTGAGAGGTGGTGTAGATTGCAGCGGTGGTCTATCTTTATTAACAGCAGAATAAACAACAATAATTATCCCTGACAATGCAACTACGGCCCTTAAACTGGCAGCAGTGTTTGCTAGTATAATGGCTTAGTAACAATGAGTTTGAGTGTGCAATGCAGAGGTGCTGCACATAGATTTGCACCAGTGGGACACTAATGGAAGTCCAACAGCCACTTTTAGGATGCCACTAAGTTTACTCAGTGTTTGCTAGTATAATGGCTTTGTAACAATGAGTTTGAGTGTGCAATGCAGAGGTGATGCACATAGATTTGCACCAGTGGGACACTAATGGAAGTCCAACAGCCACTTTTAGGATGCCACTAAGTTTACTCAGTGTTTGCTAGTATAATGGCTTAGTAACAATGAGTTTGAGTGTGCAATGCAGAGGTGATGCACATAGGTTTGCACCAGTGGGACACTAATGGAAGTCCAACAGCCACTTTTAGGATGCCACTAAGTTTACTCAGTGTTTGCTAGTGTAATGGCTTAGTAACAATGAGTTTGAGTGTGCAATGCAGAGGTGCTGCACATAGGTTTGCACCAGTGGGACACTAACGGAAGTCCAACAGCCACTTTTAGGATGCCACTAAGTTTACTCAGTTTTTGCTAGTATAATGGCTTAGTAACAACGTGTTTGGGTGTGCAATGCAGAGGTGCTGCACATAGATTTGCACCAGTGGGACACTAATGGAAGTCCAACAGCCACTTTTAGGATGCCACTAAGTTTACTCAGTGTTTGCTAGTATAATGGCTTAGTAACAATGAGCTTGAGTGTGCAAAGGGCAGGAGGGTACAGTGGCAGGGTTGTGGGTCTGGGTAGAGGAAAGGAAGCCTCCCTTTCTATCCCTCCTAATGGGGAAATGCAGCGAGGAAATCCCTGACCTTAGCTACACAGACGCTGTCATCTTGTGTAGCTGTTAAAATCTGTTTTCACGGACCTGACTGTCACCTATGGCTCTGACCCTGCTGATATTAGCCCTTAAAAGGACTAATAGAAACTTCTATCCCTATTCTGTATAGCGCTGTGTATAGAGCGTACACAGCAGTATCGGAGACAGGAGCTACGCCAGCGGTGACTGACACCAAGACGCAGAAGGCAGATAATGGCGTGCTGGAGGAAAATGTCCGTTTTTATAATGCATGGACATGTGACATGGACATCCTATCACACATGCCGTTGCTTCTCTGGCTAAAAGTCCACTTAGCTGTGTGTGTGTCTGGGATTGGCTGACATGCTGGCCCGCCCCACTACACGCGCGCGCTTAGGGAAGGAAGACAAGGGAAAAAAAAAATGGCGATCGAGTGATCTGAATGCGCTGTTCCCGCACACTATACGCTGAAATGTCATAATAGTGTGAGTCACAGAGTGACTTACACTATTACAGCGGAAAGCCAGCTAGTAATTAGCTTGTCTTTTTGCTGCTAGAACCGTTCTCGAACGTATCTAGAACTATAGAGCTTTAGCAAAAAGCTCGAGTTCTAGTTCGATCTAGAACAGCCCCCAAAATCACTCGAGGCGCGAACTGGAGAACCTCGAACCGCGAACCGCGCTCAACTCTAGTCAAGAGTCGCTTAAAGATGGGTGCTTGGGATATGGAAATTTGAGTGGATTATAGCGTTGGTAGAGAATACTTTGAGGATAAAGGTCCCGTGTTTAGCCAGCGCAGCAGCGCTGTGGCTAGTGATATGGTGCAGACCAATTTTTTTTATCTGAATTGTAAGCAAAACAGGTTTCAGGCATATGCGCGGACCAGGCCATTGACTGTACTGAGGCAGACGAAGTCACAGTGTGATATGCCGTGCAACATTTTTGTCCATTTACGCCTATTGGAGGCGGACACTAAAGCCTGCTTTACACGGTACGACCGATTGTGCGATTTCACAATCGATCGTACCCGCCCCCGTCCTTTTTGCGTCACGGGCAAATCGCTGCCCGTGTCGCACAAAGTTAGTAAACCCCGTCACGCATACTTACCTCTCGTGCGACCTCGCTGTGGGCGGCGAACGTCCACTTCCTGGAGTGGGAGGGACGTTCGGCGTCACAGCGACGTCACACGGGCGCCGGCCAATAGAAGCGGAGGGGCGGAGATGAGCGGGACGTAAACATCCCGCCCACCTCCTTCCTTCCACATAGAGGCGGCCGCGGGAGGCAGGTGAGCTGCTCATCGTTCCCGTGGTGTCACACGGAGCGACGTGTGCTACCACGGAAACGATGGTCAACTAAAGTAAACGATATTATGGAACCTAACGAGCAGTACCCGACTCACGATTTGTGAGCGATACTGCGTCGCTAGGAGGTGTCACACAGGCCGGCATCGCCAGCGATGCCGGATGTGCGTCACAAAAACCGTGACCCCGACGATCTATCGCACGATAGATTGCCTGGTGTAAAGCAGCCTTTAGACGTAGTAGACTACAGCTTGGCGCTCACCTCAACTATGCGTACAGTATATGGCCAAAAATGATGCGTGACAGAGAAGACAGTGACTCGGTCTGCCTCATTATAGAAATAAATACTTATGGTGTGCTTACGAAGGAAAATGGAAATATTAAGCACAAAGATACTGGCAAACCCACAGGTAATGCTAAAAAGTTATATGGTATACATTGGCATGAGATACAATAGATAAGACACTAAAGTATTTTTATTTTTATATATATATATATATATATATATATATACTGTACATTGACAATGCAAGGATATATATAGGTGAACCATTAATAGTAAAAAAAATTGCATGTTGAAGACAAAGTCCCTGCATCAAATATGCACAGCATTATTAATATGGTATGGAGGACAACATTGACTGGATAATAAAGTAATAACTAGTAAGGTAAGAGATGCAATGCTGATCGTGATCAGTGTAAGTATCAATACACTGGGAGGTAAAAATTGTAACACATTAGGGACAGTGCAATAAGAAAAAAAATTGCATGCCACGTGAATGTATCATAGGAAGAACCTGGTCATTGTCAGGACTTGTAGGGTGCAACGCCTACCCAAACACACGTTTCGGCAAGTCTTCATCTGGGGGCATTTTTCCCCATAGATCTTTATACCATTCACTACCAAGCCTATTTTCACCTTGCTGACCAGGCCAAATTTTACAAGTCTGACCTGCGTAAATTTATGTTCTAATAAGTTTGGAATGCTTCAATATATCCCAGTAATTCTGAGATTGTTTTTAGTGACATATTGTACTTAAAGGGAACCTGTCACCAGAATTTTTACTATTAAACTAAAAGAATCCCATTCTGCAGCTCCTGGGCTGCATTCTAGAAAGGTTCATCTTGCTACTGGTCCCCCTTTCAGACCTAAATAACAACTTTATAAAATATTACCTTTTGCTATGGTAATGAGGTTTGCTGGCCCCGTGGGCGGGCTGTATTTCTTCCGTTATCCCCCTCCTGCCGCTGTTCGCCGTCCCCCAGTGTTCATTTACATAGATGGGGCCGCTGCCCAGATCTTCCGCAGTGCTCCGGAAACTCGCACATGCGCAGTGGCACTATCGCGGGACTGAGCGCTGTTTTCAAATCGCGAGCGCCAGTGATGTTATTGCGCAGGCGTGAGATTATTGGCGGGTACTTGGATGATGCTAGTGATGACATTCACAACGCCGCCCATAATCTCGCGCCTGCGCAATAACATCACCGGCGCTTGCGATTTGAAAACAATGCTCAGTCCCGCGATAGTGCCACTGCGCATGCGTGAGTTTCCGGAGCACTGCGGAAGATGTGGGCGGCAGCCTCATCTATATAAATGAACACTAGGGGATGGCGAACAGCGGGAGGAGGGGGGATAACAAACGAAATACAGCCCACCCCCGGGGCCAACAAACCTCATTACCATAGCAATAGGTAATATTTTATAAAGTTGTTATTTAGGTCTGAAAGGGGCACAGTAGCAAGATGAACCTATTTAGAATGCAGCCCAGGAGCTGCAGAAAGGGATTCTTTTAGTTTAATAGCGTAAATTCTGGTGACAGGTTCCCTTTACTGTTAGTTGTCAATTTTGTTTGATAAGATTTGCATGTATTTATGAAAATAATCAAAATTTGACAAAAACTGTGAAAATGTCCCAATTTTCCAACTTTGATTTTTTTATGCCCCTACACCAGATAGATATGGCACACAAAATACATCATACAGAACATTTACCACGTCTACTCCAAATCAGCATCATTTTTGTAACAATTTTTTTTGTTAGGAAGTTAGAGAGGTTAAAGGTTTATCAGCAATTTTTTATTCTTTCAACAACATTTACAAAACCAATTTTTATAGGGATCACATCACATTTGAAGTGACTTTGAGGGACCTATATGTATGACAAAAAGTGACACCATTCTAAAAACTGCACCCCTCAAGTTGCTCAAAACCACATTCAAGAAGTTTATTAACCTTTTACGTGCGTCACAGAAATTAAAGAATAAAATAATTATATTAAAGATAAGGATTGATCGGCAGCCTTTTATATGGCAATGTAAAAATGTATCTTTTTTACATGTTTTTGTCACACAAACAAAGCATATATAATACACTGAATAGCCAAAGGGTAACAATGTTTTCAACTTTTGACTTTCAGGCTCCATATCTCATCATTCACTAGAGCTTTTAACACGAGACTACCTTCATTTTATAGACAATCATCTTGGCCATCTCATATATATATATTTGACTTGCAGCTATTTAGCATATGATTAGTTATGCAGATTCTTGTCATGTTACCACATTGTTACTATTTTTCTCCTCAAAACCTAAATTTTTATTTTTATTATTTTGTTAGTATGTTGAAAGTCCACCTTTTACTTTCCACACTGCCTGAATCCTTCTGGACATGCTCTCTATCAGATTCAAGCATGCCTCGACCAAAATCTGATCCCAGTATCTTCTACACATTCCCAATATTGGTACACACTGGTCGACTCACTTGGGTATGTATACAGCTTTTCTTCAAGTCTATTCACACGTGTTTCATTGGATTGATGTCTGAGGGCTGTAGGGGCCAATCCAGCACCTCTACTTCATTGTCATTGAATCATTTGTTCACCAATCTCAACATACAGTGCCTACAAGTAGTATTCAACCCCCTGCAGATTTAGCAGGTTTAGGCTATGTGCGCACGTTGCGTAAAAACATGCAGTTACGCTCCGCTTTGTAGCGCAGCGTAACTGCATGCGTCCTGCGGCCCCTGCACAGTCTATGGAGATTGTGCAGGGGCCGTGCGCACGTGGCGTCTAAGAGCGCAGCGCTTCGGCTACTGCCGAAGCGCTGCGCAAAAAGAAGTGACATGTCACTTCTTTCCTGCGCTTTGCCGGCAGCTCCTGCTCTGTCTATGGCAGGAGCTGCAGGCAGAGCGCATGGAATCGGCGCTCACTACGGACATTTCTGCAGCGATCTAAAGCGCACATGTGCTCTTCAGATCGCTGCAGAAATTTCTGCAGGGCTTGTACGCAACGTGCGCACATAGCCTTACACATTCGGAATTAACTTGGCATTGTGACATTTGGACTGTAGATCAGCCTGGAAGTGTGAAATGCACTGCAGCAAAAAAGAATGTTATTTCTTTTTTTTTTATTTTTTAAATTGTGAAAAGTTTATTCAGAGGGTCATTTATTATTCAACCCCTCAAACCACCAGAATTCTGTTTGGTTCCCCTAAAGTATTAAGAAGTATTTCAGGCACAAAGAACAATGAGCTTCACATGTTTGGATTAATTATCTCTTTTTCCAGCCTTTTCTGACTAATTAAGACCCTCCCCAAACTTGTGAACAGCACTCATACTTGGTCAACATGGGAAAGACAAAGGAGCATTCCAAGGCCATCAGAGACAAGATCGTGGAGGGTCACAAGGCTGGCAAGGGGTACAAAACCCTTTCCAAGGAGTTGGGACTACCTGTCTCCACTGTTGGGAGCATCATCCGGAAGTGGAAGGCTTATGGAACTACTGTTAGCCTTCCACGGCCTGGACAGCCTTTGAAAGTTTCCACCCGTGCCGAGGCCAGGCTTATCCGAAGAGTCAAGGCTAACTCAAGGACAACAAGGAAGGAGCTCCGGGAAGATCTCATGGCAGTGGGGGCATTGGTTCCAGTCAATACCATAAGTAACGTACACCACCGCAATGGTCTCCGTTCCAGATGAGCCCGTAAGGTACCTTTACTTTCAAAGCGTCATGTCAAGGCTCGTCTACAGTTTGCTCATGATCACTTGGAGGACTCTGAGACAGACTGGTTCAAGGTTCTCTGGTCTGATGAGACCAAGATCGAGATCTTTGGTGCCAACCACACACGTGACGTTTGGTGACTGGATGGCACTGCATACGACCCCAAGAATACCATCCCTACAGTCAAGCATGGTGGTGGCAGCATCATGCTGTGGGGCTATTTCTCAGCCAAGGGGCCTGGCCATCTGGTCTGCATCCATGGGAAGATGGATAGCACGGCCTACCTGGAGATTTTGGCCAAGAACCTCTGCTCCTCCATCAAGGATCTTAAGATGGGTCGTCATTTCATCTTCCACCAAGACAACAACCCAAAGCACACAGCCAAGAAAACCAAGGCCTGGTTCAAGAGGGAAAAAATCAAGGTGTTGCAGTGGCCTAGTCAGTCTCCTGACCTTAACCCAATTGAAAACTTGTGGAAGGAGCTCAAGATTAAAGTTCACATGAGACACCCAAAGAACCTAGATAACTTGGAGAAGATCTGCATGGAGGAGTGGGCCAAGATAACTCCAGAGACCTGTGCCGGCCTGATCAGGTCTTATAAAAGACGATTATTAGCTGTAATTGCAAACAAGGGTTATTCCACAAAATATTAAACCTAGGGGTTGAATAATAATTGACCCACGCTTTTATGTTGAAAATTTATTAAAATTTAACTGAGCAACATAACTTGTTGGTTTGTAAGATTTATGCATCTGTTAATAAATCCTGCTCTTGTTTGAAGTTTGCAGGCTCTAACCTATTTGCATCTTATCAAACCTGCTAAATCTGCAGGGGGTTGAATACTACTTCTAGGCACTGTATGTTTTGGGTCGTTGTCCTGCTGGAACACTATGTCGTCCATAAACTCGAAAAATAAGGGTTTGAAAAGAAGTAACTCTTCTTGTAGGTTATTCACATATAGCTCAGCATTGAGACTACATTGATCCTGGCTAAGTATTCAATTCCTTTGAATGTGAAACAACCCCATATCATCAGGCTTCCTCCACCGAACTTGACAGTTCCTTTAGTTTCTCAATACGTTATTCCCTTTTTCCATTGTTTCTTCAAGAACTATTTGCACCCATCAGAGCCTACTCTATTGACTTTCTTCTCCTCACTCCAAATCACCCATTTCCAGTCTTCTATTGTCCACTTTTTGTAGTTTTTTGCAAACTCAAGCTGATGTGTAGCACCCAGGAATATGGGGTACTCGGTTCGGGCAGTGTCTCTATTGGGAATGTCACGATGGTAGCCGTTACCCGGTTCCGTGCCCTGGGCCCTTTTTGTGATGGAGATATTTACAGGGGATTGGTGAATAAAGTTTATTCGTGATGCCACTTTCGGTGTTGCGGCTAAAGGTAGGGAGCGGAGCTGCCGCTGCAGTGTCTCTACTGGGGCTGATGGTATTGCAGCTAGTATGGTAGTCCCTCCGCAAGTAGGGTATTGCCCCAGCGGGTGTATGGTGCGGTGGGCGTCGGAAGAAAGAGTCCAGACAGATATTCAGTGCAACTGATTTACTCACTTTTTGGGTGTTACCTGGTTGCCCGAAGCCGGCTGGTTTCGCCTCCAGGTCCCCTTCGTCCCAGTGCCAGTCTGGTTCTCTGGTACCATTTTTCCCCTGCTCCTGTCTCTGGTAAGTGGGTTCCCGTGGTATAGAACACTGTGGCTCCCCGGTTTGTGGTTTGTCCGCCTCTGTCCGCCTGACGGTAGCGTGAACCCTGTGGTGTTGGAGTCTCTGGTCCTGTCCCCGACTCTCTCTTTGCTACTGAGTCTTCGGATTCTTTAAGGTCAGCAAGGTCCTTGATGGTTCCCTTTGCTGTCCAGGTGTTAACAGGTTGGCCTGAAGCTCTTTCCTGTCCTAGGGTCCTGTACCCCGTCAGTGCGTAGTTCTGGGAGTACTCCACTGTACTCCACTGGCAACTACCTCTCCTGGGTACCAGGTCACTGTCAACCCGAGTCAGGGACTTACTTCACTTCCACCTTTACACTTCCACAGTCACTACTCAACTGACTACTCTCCACAGTCTGCCCCTCCCACCTGGTCAACTAGTGGACTGGAGTGGCTCCATCTCTAGGTGGCCATTCATAGTCCCACCCTAGCTAGGTACCATGTATGGGGGATTGTTGGGGAAAACTGGGATTACCTGAGGTTTTGGTGTTACCGGCACTGGGGTTCTGGATCCCTAAGGGGGTAGGCCCTGCATCCTGGTGGGGATGCAGAACCTTGTAGCACCCTGATGGTCTCAGGGGCGCTACAGATGCTTCTTCTCACCCTACAACCTCCCCCAGTGACCCTATTCCCTAACATTTCATTTAGCCTCTCTCCCCAGTTATTCCTCTTACCAAACTAAAATATAGTATTAAACCTTTTTCTCCTCATTTAAACATGCTGTGATAAGATCTCTGTAAAGTTTGTGGGTGTGGAACTATTGCGCCACAGGCTAGACTTACCAGGTCTTCACTAGAACCTCTGATGGTGAGGATAGGCTCAGTTGCCAGTAATCAGGTACCACTCCAGGGCAGTCCCCGGGACTACAACAGCTAACCGAAGGGTCAAAAGCACGGGAATGAGGTAAAGGAGGGCGGAGATGTCATCAAACAGTCCGAGGTCCGGGCAGATGGCACACAAAGCCAAGGTCAGGAGCAGAGAAGTCAGACAAGAAGCGTATACGAGCAGAATTAATGACAGGAGAGGGAGAACAAACATGTACCCACAGGATCCAGAGACAAGCAACTAGGAACCAATGATTGGGCAAAGAGTGATGGGAGGAGCTGTCAGATACAGGCCCTGCTAGCATGGGGTTGGCCAAGGAACCAAAACGATGAAGGACACAGTAGGGTTAAGTTCCTGCAGAGATGTCCACGCCTCCCTATAGCCATGTGGAGATTCTCTAGGAACAGAGCTGGAAGTAAGTTCATATCAGCACAGAAAGCTGGTCTGACACTGGTGACGCAGAATAGCAAAAGCCCTGGGTAGTGTGGCACCAAGAAGGAGTGCGAAACACTGACATGACACCCTCAACTAAAGAAAATATCCCTGGACCAGAACTGCTTTGCTAACTAGAGACCAGTCTCTAATCTACCCTTCATCTCTAAAATCATGGAATGCTTGGTCTACTCTCATCTAATCAGCTATCTCTCAGATATCTCACTTCTTGACCCTTTACTATCTGGTTTCCTTAAGGGTACGTGCACACACTGCGTTTTTTTGACGCTGCGTTTTTGTGCGTTTTTGGCCGCTAAAAACGCACAAAAACGCACCTGCGTCGAAAAAACGCACGCGTTTTGCCGCGATTTGGTGCGTTTTTTTGCTGCGTTTTGCTGCGTTTTTGCTCACTGCGTCCTTATGCGTTTTTTATCAGTGAACAAAAAAAAAAAGGTCTGATGTCATTTCCTTCTTCAATGTGTTCTTCATTCTCCACTAGTGTATGCAGAAGAGCAGACAGCTGCAGAACTACAAGGCTCAGCATCCTCCATCCAATAGTGTATGCAGGAGAGCAGACAGCAGCTGTCGAACTACAAGGCTCAGCATCCTCCATCCAATAGTGTATGCAGGAGAGCAGACAGCAGCTGTCGAACTACAAGGCTCAGCATCCTCCTTCCAGGACTGTATGCAGGATTTCTTTGCCCCCCCAAACAAAAAAAATGACGTGGGCTTCGCCATATTTTTGTATGCTAGCCGGGTACAGCAGGCAGGTACGGGCTGCCCCCAACCCCCAGCTGCCTATTTGTACCCGGCTGTGAACCAAAAATATAGGGAAGCCCTTTTTTTTTAAATTATTTCATGAATTTCATGAAATAATTTAAAAAAAAAATGACGTGAGCTTCGCCCAATTTTTAAGTCCAGCTGGGTACAACTAGGCAGCTGGGGATTGGAATCCACAGTGCAGGGTACCCATGCTTTCTGGGCACCCCCGCTGTGAATTGCAGTCCCGCAGCCACCCCAGAAAATGGGGCTTTCATAGAAGCGCCATCTTCTGGCGCTGTATCCAACTCTTCCAGCTGCCCTGAAGCCGGGTGGCTAGCTAGGTAATAATGGAGTTAGGGCTAGCTGTATATTATCAGCTGGCCCTAAGCCCGAAATTCATGGTGTCACGCCAATATTAGACATGGCCACCATGAATTTCTAGTAAAGATAAAAAAAAAACACAACACACAGAAAAATATTTTTATTAGAAATAAAACACAACACAATTAGTGATTCCATCTTTATTGAAATAAAGAACCCCCCTCCGCAGTAATCCTGGGTCAGGGTCCCGCGCCGTCCAATCCGGATCCAATATCATCTGATCGGTTTGCTGGAAGGCAAAGCGATCAGATGATGTGTCAGGATCAAGTGCCTGAATCCCATCACACATCAGCTGATTGTATAAAAGCCGTTTATACAATCAGCAGATGCATCGGTGCAAAAAAAAAAAATAATACTCACTTATGTGCTGATTACCGGCAGCTCCTGCAGCGATGGGGCGGGAGTCTGATCCTGTCCGATCGCTGCAGCAGCTGCCGGTAATCAGGGATGAAGTCTCCTGACGCATCCGCTGATACCGGCCGGGCGCCCGCGTCACCGCGATACTTACGATCACCTGATGCGTCAGGTGACTGCATCAGGTGATCCATCGCCAGGTCCTGCATCCATCGGAGGTTTCCCGGCCGTCTGCACACAGCCGGAGCGGCGATACCGTGAGAGGAGATGGGAGCGGGCATGGCACCGGGAGTCTGCAGACAGGTGAGTATAACTTTTTTTTTTTTTTCTACTGTTAACTTTTGTTTTCGCAGCCGCTTCCACCTCCTGCCTGTACATGGCGCCGCACGTCAGCATACATGCACAGGACGGGAGGTGGAAGCGGCGGTGACGGTACCGGGAGGATTCACGCTTCTGTATATACTGACAGAAGGAATCCTCTTCCTGTACACGTCACTTTACTACCCACCTCCTGCGTTTATAGCTGCGTTTTTGGTCTTAGAAACGCCCCAAAACGCAGCTATTTGCGTTTCTCATTGCGTCTTTCAACATCCCATTGAACTCAATGGATGAAAAGCGCAGTGAAAAACGCGGGAATAATTGACATGCTGCGCTTTTGTGGTCACCACAAAAACGCAGCTGAAAAAAAACGCTGTGTGGGGACAGCAAAAATGAAAACTCATAGACTTTGCTGGGGAAGCAAAGTCATGCAGTTTTGAGGCCAAAAACGCACCCGAAAAACGTGCAAAAACGCCTAGAAAAACGCACTGTGTGCACATAGCCTTAAGGTGGCTTTACACACTGCAACATCGCAAACGACATTAAGGTGGCTTTACACACTGCAACATCGCAAACGACATCGCTGTAACGTCACCGGTTTTGTGACGTTACAGCCACCTCCCCAGCGACATTGCAGTGTGTGAAACACATCAGCGACCTGGCCCCTGCTGTGAAGTTGTGATCGCTACAAATCGTTCAGGACCATTCTTTGGTCTTTTGTTTCCCGCTGTGCAGCATGATCGCTAGAAAGTCTCAGTGTGTAAAGGGGACTTGACAGCGACTCCGCGGCTCTGTCTGTGTAGCGTCCTGATTAGCGGTCACCTGTGAAGGATTCACCGGTGACCGCTAATCCCCCGAGTGACTGAAGTGTCCCCCCCTCTCTCATACTCACCGATCCCCGATCACCGGCGCTGCACGGTGTTCACACTGCTGCGGCGGCTTTTCCTTTTTTGAAAAAGCCGGCCGCTCATTAAACAATCTCGTATTCCCTGCTTTTCCCCGCCCACCGGCAAATATGATTGGTTGCAGTGAGACACGCCCACACGCTGAGTGACAGCTGTGTCACTGCACCCAATCACAGCAGCCGGTGGGCGTGTCTATACTGTGCAGTAAAATAAATAAATAATTAAAAAAAAACGGCGTGCGGTCCCCCCCCTATTTTAATACCAGCCAGATAAAGCCATACGGCTGAAGGCTGGTATTCTCAGGATGGGGAGCTCCACGTTATGGGGAGCCCCCCAGCCTAACAATATTAGTCAGCAGCAGCCGCCCAGAATTGCCGCATACATTAGATGCGACAGTTCTGGGACTGTACCCGGCTCTTCCCGATTTACCCTAGTGCGTTGGCAAATCGGGGTAATAAGGAGTTATTGGCAGCCCATAGCTGCCACTAAGGGGAGATAAGGTATGCACACCAGTGACTATGTAAGGGGAATACATGAAATAGCAGAAACTGCTGTGTGAATACTGACTTGAAAAATCCAATAGCTATATGTAAGAGTGAAAATGTGAAAAATGGAATTCTGCATTGATCAATTCAGTAGCTAAATTTCTCTTGATTCATATGTTCATGGCAGTAATGCAGATTCCATTTTTCACATATTCACTCTTGCATATAGCTATTGGATTTTTCAAGTCAGTATTCACACAGCAGTTTCTGCTATTTCATGTATTCCCCTTACATAGTCACTGGTGTGCATACCTTATGTGAGGCAAATCCCGGGATATGAAGATGAATTATGACTCCAGTCATAATCCCTCATCACTCCCTGGCAGTGCCCCCCCTCCCTTCTTGTTCTCAGTGTTCCACTTACACCTCCATGGCCATGTCCTGTGATATGGAAATTAGGTGGTGTGGGAACAATGGACACAGGATGACTCCCTGCCGTCACCCTGTAACAAGAGTTGTATCTCATTAGCAAGGCTATGGAAATAGCCAGACAGAACGACTCCAGTAAAAAATGGTTCATATCTCGCAAGCCATATTTCCGATAAATATGGCAACCATAAAAATGGTGTCTCCGCATGCGGACGATGCCGGCACACCCTTTTTATGGGAGCAGGACATTGGGAAATGCCCCAGGCGTGATATCAGCCAATGGGGAACTGGCAGACAGGTCATGAGTCCCCTCGTTCTGTAGCTAAATTCATAACTGTCACAATGAGAGCATTGGCGTCCGCCTACGACGCTCCCAGGCAAATTTATGGCCCATATTCCATGTTGGGATATTGTCCATAACTCAAGCCAGGGGTGGAGCAGTGCTCCCTGTGAGGTCACTAAGGTAGGAGGGGACCTGGATCTGCCCAGGTTGATAACCCTACTTCGGCCATTTTCCAGTGTCTTTTCGCTGGGGGCACGTGTAGGAAACATCTGTGGGAAGGATCCTAGAAACCTGGGTACAGCGCCCCCCTGTGGCCAGACGCAACAAGGTAACTGCTGGAACTGTGTATGCCTGTTTGTAACCCATGCTTTGATTGTAACTGTACTCTGACCTATGTATATTCTGTAGATTCCCTATTGTATATATTGTAGTTTCTAGTGTGCTTTAGGCTGATTAAATTATATAATTAATCTTGGGCTGTTCTGTTATCTCGATCTTGAATCCCACGTCTGTGTGTTCGGCTAATAGTTACCGTGAAGCGGTTGGTGGCAGCGAGTTTGTGCCAAGGATTATTGTGGGGAGGCCAGTGAGATTCGGGGAGATTTTATATATTCCGCCCGCGGAGGTCGGGGGAATATATACCCTACTCTCACCGGGGACCCTTCAATAATCGGCATAAGTAGTATAGCGGCCTCCTTGCTTATTGTCGGGCAATTCCATAATTGGCCTGACTATAAGAGGGGCGCTAGAGAGCGCGTCACGTGCTCTGTCTGTCGGTCGGGAGGTATAAAGGAGGGGTGACCCCCACTTGTTACCCCCCGATTGTGACGTACTGGTAGCCAGCGCGGGGGATTTCTGAGTGACCCCCCCGGTGGTTTGTGACATATTGGTGGCATAGCGGTGGGATCGAGATAATAGTGTGTGTGAGTGTGAGACCCATACTCCCAGACACTAAAGACTGCCTGCAGCAGCTGTGGCTGCTGGGGTCTTCAGACTAGCTCAACACTAGAGTGTCAGAGTGCAGATACTGTAAGGTGTGTGGAGGCATCAGGTGTCAGTTCTGTGTCAGTGACCAAAAGTCTGCAAGAATGGCTGATGGCACCAGGAGCAGAGCTATGCAACTGGCCAATGCTAAAGCAGGAGCCGAAGAGAGGGAGGACGGTGCTGTGGGCAGTAATGAGGAGGTTGCCCACGAGTCCTCCAGGAGCTCGACGCCAGAAAACCGTTCTGCAGAGGACAGCGCACAAGCTGGCAATTATGGACAAGATGAGGAGCAGCTCACCCAAGGGTCCTCAACGAGCCAGATGCCAGCCCTCCGCTCTGCAAGGGACAGTGAATCACCAGGCTCCGCAGCGGGCCGCAGATCACCACGTGCCATTCCACCGAGCCTGGGAGGCTCGGATAGCCTTCTTCAAATGGCTATGGCCCTTCTCCAGGCTGGAGACCAGGAGGGCTACAAGGGACTCCTGGCAGAGCGCAGGGCAGAGCGGCAAGCAGCGCGTGAGGCTGAGGCTGCGGAGCGGCAGGCAGCGCGTGAAGAGCGCCAGGCAGAGCGTGACTACCAGCTGCAGCTAGCTCAGCTCCGGCCCTCATCAGCCCCACGTGACCTTCAAGACACCAAACTTCCAAAGGTCCGTGTTGAGGACTTCCCAGTGCTGGAGAAGGATGGAGACTTGGACTCCTTCTTGACTGCTTTTGAACGGACTTGCTTGCAGCACCATCTGGACAAGGACCAGTGGGCCAAATACCTGACCCCCCGTTTAAGGGGTAAGGCCCTAGATGTCCTTGGGGACTTGCCTGCTGAGGCAGATCAGGGCTACGACACCATCAAGCGGGCCCTGATCCAACAGTACAACCTCACTCCAGAGTCCTACCGCAAGAAGTTCCGGAGCCTACAGAAGGGACCAAAGGACTCCTGGGCTGACCACCGGCGGGCACTTGCCCGAGCTGCCGACCACTGGACCCAAGGCCTGCAGCTTTCCACCGGACCGGAGATCCTGGACTTGTTCATCACGGAGCAACTCTTGTGGAACTGCCCTGAGGATCTCCGCCAGTTCATCCGAGACCAGAAGCCAAAGGGGTCCACGGCTACAGCTGCCCTGGCCGATGACTACACCAACAATCGGGCTCCTGAAGCCAGGAGAGCAGCCACCAGCAGCACCTGGAGAGGGGGTAAGATGAACTCTACGACTGCCCCACCTGCCCCTAGACTGCAGGGGGTGTCCCCCTCAACTCCCCTCTCCAGGCCCGTGGCAGAACCAAGACGGTGCCACCAGTGCAACCTACCTGGACACTTCAAGGCCATGTGCCCTCAGCGTCCCAAGGCCCCGGCTCCGTCCCCGTCCCAAGGGCCGCCCAAGGTGTATTGTGTGGGTGGGGGTGGTGGTAGGTCCCTGGACAGCTTCCAACCTGTCACCGTCGGCCGGTCTGTGACCATAGGACTGCGAGACAGCGCCTCGGAGGTGACTCTGGTGCGGCCTGAGATGGTGTCCCCCCAAGACTTGATCCCTGGAAAAACCCTCGCTGTCTCCGGGATTGGAGGCACTGACCCGGCGCTGCCTGTTGCTGACATTTATGTGGACTGGGGCGCAGGGCGGGGGGTGAGGGAGGTGGGGGTAACTGATCGGATCCCTGCAAACGTGCTACTTGGGACAGATTTGGGGCAGATAACCTCCCAGTTTGGGCCCCAACCAAGGGCTGAACCTTCAGCCAGTACTGACATGCCTCCGGACAATGTTAATGTGTTATCTATGAATGATGTAAGGGAGGAGGGAGTGAACTCTGATATTTCTGCTTGCATAGACACCATAGACACACACTCAGCTGCAGCTGTGACAGGGGAGGGGGTCAGAGAAAGGTGTGACAATGCCTCTACAAGTAACCAGCCTGTGAGCTGGGATCTGTTGCCCTCTGCAGGGATAAGCAGAGAGCAGGGTGCTGCAGGGGGAGGACCAGTGTGTGGGGTGGGGGCTACCACAGCAAATGTGGGGTCCCCAGAGATTTCACAGCGGGGTTCTGTTGCTGCAGGAGGGGAACAGGCAGGTGAGATTGGGGCCGGTCCAGGAGCGGAAGTGCTCCCAGGTAAGATCTCGGTGCATGGTTCCCCCACAACCGGGGTGTCAGGAAGCCAGGTAGGTCTGCCTGAACCGGCGACTTGGTCAGGAACGGAGGAGGAGCAGGCACGACCCACGGTCGCAGCGGCTGTGGCCGCTGTCACCCGCAGTGGGAGTGCTGGAAGCCAAGGGGCCTCCCGGAGGTCCGATAGCTCTTCCCCTTCTGACCAAGTGGCAGCCGAGTCAGGTGGAGGCCAGGACACAGGTCCCGGGGTACTGACTGAAGATGTGACAGTCTCGTCGATTCTGGCCACATCTAGTCAGGGGTTTCAGGCAGCGTTAGAAGCTGATGACAGCCTGAAAGCTCTTAAGGAGCAGGCGGCACAGCCTCCCTCGGACTCGGACCCGGAGCGAGTGGTCTGGGACCAAGGACGGCTGTACCGGGCCACGGTCCAGCAGGGTTCACCGGAGGCGTGGCCCAGGGACCGACAGTTGGTGGTACCCTATCCGTTCCGGACGGAGTTGTTGCGGATCGCACATGAGATTCCGATGGCCGGACACCTAGGGATCGCTAAGACCAAGGCCAGGTTAAACCAGCATTTCTACTGGCCAAAAATGGGGGCCGATGTGGCTGCCTACTGCCGTTCGTGTGAAACCTGTCAGAGAGTGGGGAAGGCGGGGCCACGCCCCAAAGCCCCACTGGTATCTCTGCCAATCATCGATGAGCCTTTCAGGAGGGTGGCTGTGGATCTGGTCGGCCCGCTGGCCATCCCCAGCAGCTCCGGGAAACGCTTCATACTGACGGTAGTGGACTATGCCACCCGGTACCCAGAAGCAGTGGCCTTGTCGTCCATTCGGGCTGACAAGGTGGCCACCGCATTGCTGGAGATTTTCTCCCGAGTGGGTTTTCCCCAGGAAATGCTCACTGACCGGGGGACCCAATTCATGTCCCAGCTGATGGAGGCCCTCTGTAAGCAAGTCCAGGTGCGACATCTGGTGGCCAGCCCGTACCATCCCCAGACTAATGGCCTGTGCGAGCGGTTCAATGGCACCTTAAAGCAGATGCTTAAGATGTTGGTCGACTCCCATGGGCGTGACTGGGAGCGGTATCTCCCACACCTGTTATTTGCTTACCGGGAGGTTCCACAGGCCTCAACAGGATTCTCACCGTTTGAGCTCCTGTACGGGCGACGTGTGCGGGGCCCCCTGGCTCTGGTGAAAGAGGCTTGGGAAGGGGATTTGGCCACCCCTGGAGTGTCGGTTATCGAGTATGTCATGCGCTTCCGGGACAAAATGCAGGCCTTGACGCAACTGGTACACGACAATATGGCTCAAGCCCAGGCCGATCAGAAGCGTTGGTACGACCAGAACGCTTGTGAGAGGACCTACCAAGTGGGTCAAAAGGTGTGGGTACTGGTCCCCGTACCACAGGACAAGCTTCAGGCAGCCTGGGAAGGCCCATACCTCGTGTACCAGCAGCTCAACCCTGTGACGTACCTGGTCACCCTGGACCCTGCCCGTGGAAGGCGGAAGCCCTTCCATGTGAACATGATGAAGGCACATCATGAGCGGGAGGCATGTGCGCTCCCCGTGTGCAACCTGCCCGAGGAGGGAGAAGCGGAAACCCTCTTGGATATGCTAGCCCAGGTTAGGGCAGGCGGATCCATTGAGGATGTGGAGGTTGGCCACCAGCTCTTGGAAGACCAACGGTCCCAGCTGTGGGCCACCCTCCTCCCCTTCCGGGGGTTGTTTACCAACCAGCCCGGAAGGACTGACTTGGCTGTCCATCACGTGGACACTGGGGATCATCCCCCGATCCGGCGTTCAGCATATCGGGTCTCCCTGGAGGTGCAGCAACACATGCGCCAGGAGATTGACGAGATGCTGAAGCTGGGGGTGATCCAGGCATCCAACAGCGCTTGGGCCTCGCCTGTAGTCCTCGTCCCTAAGAAGGACCGAACCACTCGGTTCTGCGTGGACTACAGGGGGCTCAATGCGGTCACGGTCGCCGATGCGTACCCAATGCCACGCATCGATGACCTGCTCGATCAGTTGGCCGGGGCTCAGTACCTGACCATCATGGATCTGAGCCGGGGATATTGGCAGATCCCCCTGACTCGCAAGGCCAGGGAACGCTCTGCCTTTATTACCCCATTTGGACTGTACGAGTCCACGGTGATGCCATTCGGGATGAGGAATGCCCCTGCCACTTTCCAGCGGATGGTCAACACCCTGCTCAAGGGACTTGAAGGGTACGCGGCCGCGTACCTGGATGACATTGCCGTCTTCAGTCCCACCTGGGAGGACCACCTAGAGCATCTAGCACAGGTGCTCAGGCGGATCCACCGGGCAGGTTTGACCATCAAGCCGGGAAAGTGTCAGCTGGCCATGAGCGAGGTCCAGTACCTCGGTCACCGGGTAGGTGGGAGAACACTGAAGCCCGAGCCTGAGAAAGTGGAAGCCATCGCATCCTGGCCCACCCCCAGGACCAAGAAGCAGGTGATGTCCTTCTTGGGGACCGCTGGGTACTATAGGAGGTTTGTTCCATGCTATAGTAGCCTGGCAAAGCCCTTGACGGACCTCACCAAGAAGAAGCTGCCCTCTGCAGTCGATTGGACAATGGACTGCGAGACAGCCTTCCAGGCCCTAAAGGACGCCCTGTCCAGCCCGCCCGTGCTACAGGCAGCCGACTTCACGCGGCCGTTTGTAGTACAGACCGACGCCAGTGACTTCGGCCTCGGTGCGGTGCTCAGCCAGGTGGACTCTGCGAGCCAAGAGCACCCAGTCTTGTACCTGAGCAGGAAGCTGTTACCAAGGGAAGTTGCCTATTCCACGATGGAGAAGGAGTGCCTGGCCATAGTGTGGGCCCTGCAGCGTCTGCAACCCTATCTATACGGGCGCCACTTCATCGTGGAGACGGACCACAATCCCCTCAGCTGGTTGCACACCGTCTCTGGGACGAATGGGCGATTGTTGCGATGGAGCCTTGCGCTCCAGCAATACAACTTCACCATTCGCCACAAAAGGGGCCGTGACCACGGTAACGCAGACGGGCTGTCCCGACAAGGAGAGGTCGCGGACGGGCGCACGGGGGAACACCGGAGTGTGCTGCCCCCTAGCGCCCTCAAAAGGGGGGAGGTGTGAGGCAAATCCCGGGATATGAAGATGAATTATGACTCCAGTCATAATCCCTCATCACTCCCTGGCAGTGCCCCCCCTCCCTTCTTGTTCTCAGTGTTCCACTTACACCTCCATGGCCATGTCCTGTGATATGGAAATTAGGTGGTGTGGGAACAATGGACACAGGATGACTCCCTGCCGTCACCCTGTAACAAGAGTTGTATCTCATTAGCAAGGCTATGGAAATAGCCAGACAGAACGACTCCAGTAAAAAATGGTTCATATCTCGCAAGCCATATTTCCGATAAATATGGCAACCATAAAAATGGTGTCTCCGCATGCGGACGATGCCGGCACACCCTTTTTATGGGAGCAGGACATTGGGAAATGCCCCAGGCGTGATATCAGCCAATGGGGAACTGGCAGACAGGTCATGAGTCCCCTCGTTCTGTAGCTAAATTCATAACTGTCACAATGAGAGCGTTGGCGTCCGCCTACGACGCTCCCAGGCAAATTTATGGCCCATATTCCATGTTGGGATATTGTCCATAACTCAAGCCAGGGGTGGAGCAGTGCTCCCTGTGAGGTCACTAAGGTAGGAGGGGACCTGGATCTGCCCAGGTTGATAACCCTACTTCGGCCATTTTCCAGTGTCTTTTCGCTGGGGGCACGTGTAGGAAACATCTGTGGGAAGGATCCTAGAAACCTGGGTACAGCGCCCCCCTGTGGCCAGACGCAACAAGGTAACTGCTGGAACTGTGTATGCCTGTTTGTAACCCATGCTTTGATTGTAACTGTACTCTGACCTATGTATATTCTGTAGATTCCCTATTGTATATATTGTAGTTTCTAGTGTGCTTTAGGCTGATTAAATTATATAATTAATCTTGGGCTGTTCTGTTATCTCGATCTTGAATCCCACGTCTGTGTGTTCGGCTAATAGTTACCGTGAAGCGGTTGGTGGCAGCGAGTTTGTGCCAAGGATTATTGTGGGGAGGCCAGTGAGATTCGGGGAGATTTTATATATTCCGCCCGCGGAGGTCGGGGGAATATATACCCTACTCTCACCGGGGACCCTTCAATAATCGGCATAAGTAGTATAGCGGCCTCCTTGCTTATTGTCGGGCAATTCCATAATTGGCCTGACTATAAGAGGGGCGCTAGAGAGCGCGTCACGTGCTCTGTCTGTCGGTCGGGAGGTATAAAGGAGGGGTGACCCCCACTTGTTACCCCCCGATTGTGACGTACTGGTAGCCAGCGCGGGGGATTTCTGAGTGACCCCCCCGGTGGTTTGTGACACCTTATCTCCCCATAGTGATGTTTTTTTTAGGTTTTTGCACCCAGTTCAGACTTAGAATGGTGTTCCAAACGTTATTCCTTATTATTCATAGCTGCCACTAAATCCTAGATTAATCATGTCAGGCGTCTCCCCGAGATTCCTTCCATGATTAATCTGTAAATGACAGTTAAAAAACACACACACCCGAAAAATCCTTTATTAGAAATAAAAAACACTAACAAATTCCCTCATTACCAATTTATTAACCCCGACAAAGCCTTCCATGTCCGGCGTAATCCACGGACCTCCAGCGTCGCTTCCAGCTCTGCTGCATGCAGGTGACAGGAGCAGCAGAACACAACGCCGCTCCGGTCACCTCCACGCAGCTAATGAGATGAGCTGAGCTGTCACTGAGGTTACCCGCGGCCACCGCTGGATCCAGCGGTGGCCACGAGTTACCTGACTGACAGCAGCTGATCGCGCTATTCATCTCATTAGCTGCGTGGAGGTGACCGGAGCGAAGGTGTCTTCTGCTGCTCCTGTCACCTCCATGCAGCAGAGCTGGAAGCGACGCTGGAGGTCCGTGGATTACGCCGGACATGGAGGGCTTTGTCGGGGTTAATAAATTGGTAATGAGGGAATTTGTTTGTGTTTTTTATTTCTAATAAAGGATTTTTTCAGGTGTGTGTGTGTGTTTTTTAACTGTCACTTACAGATTAATCATGGAAGGTATCTCGGGGAGACGCCTGACATGATTAATCTAGGACTTATTGGCAGCTATGGGCTGCCAATAACTCCTTACTACCCCAATTTGCCAACGCACCAGGGCAAATCGGGAAGAGCCGGGTACAGTCCCAGAACTGTCGCATCTAATGTATGCGGCAATTCTGGGCGGCTGCTGACTGATATTGTTTGGGTGGGGGGCTCCCCATAACGTGGAGCTCCCCATCCTGAGAATACCAGCCTTCAGCCGTATAGCTTTATCTGGCTGGTATTAAAATTGGGGGGACCGCACGCCGTTTTTTTAAATTATTTATTTATTTATTTTACTGCACAGTATAGATACGCCCACCGGCTGCTGTGATTGGGTGCAGTGACACAGCTGTCACTCAGCGTGTGGGCGTGTCTCACTGCAACCAATCACATTTGCCGGTGGGCGGGGAAAGCAGGGAATACGAGATTGTTTAATGAGCGGCCGGCTTTTTCAAAAAAGGAAAAGCCGCCGCAGCAGTGTGAACGCCGTGCAGCGCCGGTGATCGGGGATCGGTGAGTATGAGAGAGGGGGGGAAATCACCAGCAAATGAGGTGAGTAACGCGATCAGCTGCTGTCACTGAGGTTACCCGGTGGCCGCCACTGGATCCAGCGGTGGCCGCGATTAACCTCAGTGACAGCTCAGCTGATCGCGCAACTCACCTCATTGTGGAGCTGACAGGAGCGGCGGTGAGTAGCGCGATCAGCTGAACTGTCACTGAGGTTACCCGCGGCCACCGCTGCATCCACCGCTGGATCCAGGTAAACTCAGTGACAGCTCAGCCGATCACAAGGCTGTCTTCATTAGCTGCGTGGAGGTGACCGGAGCGGCGGTGTCTTCTGCTGCTCCTGTCACCTGCATGCAGCAGAGCTGGATGCCATGCTGGAGGACCGTGGATTACGCCGGACATGGAGGGCTTTGTTGTGGGTAATAAATTGGTAATGAGGGAATTTGTTAGTGTTTTTTATTTCTAATAAAGGATTTTTCGGGTGTGTGTGTGTTTATTTACTGTAATTTACAGATTAATCATGGAAGGAATCTCGGGGAGACGCTTGACATGATTAATCTAGGACTTATTGGCAGCTATGGGCTGCCAATAACTCCTTATTACCCCGATTTGCCAACACACCAGGGCAAATCGGGAAGAGCCGGGTACAGTCCCAGAACTGTCGCATATAATGAATGCGGCAATTCTGGGCGGCTGCTGACTGATATTGTTAGGCTGGGGGGCTCCCCATAACGTGGGGCTTCCCATCCTGACAATACCAGCCTGCAGCCGTATGGCTTTATCTGGCTGGTATTAAAATAGGGGGGGACCACACACCGGATTTTTTAATTATTTATTTATTTACACGGCACACAGACAGAGCCGCGCGGCATTAAATGAAGTCGGGTGAAGTTCATCTGCTTTTTTGACACGTCCCCAACGACCAGCTAGTCGCTCTGCAGGTCCGGATCGCTGTTAGGTTGTTGGCCAGGTCTGCCTGTTTGACAGCTCACCAGAGACTTTGTAGCGATCCCGGCTAGGTTGAGATCGCAGGTTGGATCGCTAGAAAGTCTCAGTGTGTAAACCCAGCTTTACACTCTACTGAAACTGCCCTCTCAAACATCTCTTAACGATCTGCTAACAGTTAATTTGATGGTCTGATCTACTGATTCTCCTAGATCTCTCTGCTGCATTTGACACTGTGGCTCCCCAGCTCCTCTACACTATGCTCAGCTCTATTGGACTCAAACAAACTGCTCTTTTTTGGTTCTCCTACCACTCTGACTGCTCCTTCACTGTATCATTTGCCAAATCATTTGCTAATGACATTCAAATATACACTTCTCCTGACATCACCCCCACCTTAATATAAAATACCAGTAATTGTCTGTCCGCTGTGTCTAAAATCATGATCTCCCTCTCTTTGAGGGTTCAGTCACATGTGCGAATAAAATTTGTGACAGCAATGTGAGGAAAAAATCGCATTGTACTCACATCAATGTTAAGGAAACCAAACCTCAGGATGTTCGTATATAAAGTAAAGCCAGTGCAGTACTGGCACTATCAGGCACGGGGCTGTACATACCGTTAGTGGGCAGCTCTGTTGTTCAGGCCGTGAAATCCAACTTTATGAAGTTTAAAAATTCATCATGTTTTTGATTGACAGTTGCATGTCTCCAGATGATATCTGGGCTGGTCATGGAAATGATTCCCGCCCCCCCGCCGCCTGTTCCTCCCTCTCTCTGGCTGTATGCAAATTTCTCTATTCAGTAACACGGCGTCAGAGTTGGCGACTGCACATAGCGCTTATCTCCAGCGCCATGTTTTTGAAGCCCGCATTACCCAGTTTTGTGCCTGAGAGGGCGGCGCATGCGCCCTCGCTTCTTCAGATCCCGCTGTGACCGCGGGAGCGCGCGCGCTCACAACAGGAATGGAGAACAGCTGATCTTACCGATTAGCTGCAGTAGAAGATATCGTGGTTGCAGCTAATTTGTAAGATCAGCTGTTCTCCAGTCCTGTTGTGACCGTGCGCGCTACCGCAGTCACAACGAGATCTGAAGAAGCGAGGGCGCATGTGCCGCCCTCTCAGGCACAAAACTGGTAATGTGGGCTTCAAAAACATGGCGCCGGAGATAAGCGCTATGCGCAGCCGATAAATCCGACGCCGTGTTACTGAATAGAGAAATTTGCATACAGCCAGAGGGAGGAACAGGCGATGGGGGGGGGCAGGAATCATGTGCATAACCCACCCGGATATTATCTGGAGATGTACAACTGTCAATCAAAAACATGATGAATTTTTAAACTTTATAAATTTGGATTTCACAGCCTAAACATCCGAGCTGCCCACTAATGAATGGTATGTAGATAATCTGCCTGATAGGGACAGTACTGCACTGGCTTTACCTTATATACCAAAATCCTGATGTTTGGTTTCCTTTAAACAATAGATCAGAGCACATCTGCTACTTTTTCCTCTGCAATCTTCTGAGTGCGGGGAAAAATCACAACATGAGTGGCTCCATAGCTTGGCAATACAAGTCAATGAGTGCGATAAAAACATGCGTCACACGGACATGCGTTTTTAACATGGGGATTTACATACTGTACAGTCAAAAGCTAGAAAGATAGATAGCTGGATAAGTAGATAGATAGATAGATAGATAGATAGATAGACAGACAGGAGATCAAAATTAGAGAACAACAGAAAATGTCCTAAATGTTAAGGTCATTGTGTAGTCCTATGTGATTATATCCTAACATGAGTAAACTCACAGTATTTTAAGCTTATTTCATAAATTTAATTTATTCCAAAGCACATAATAAAAATTTAAATTAGATAAATGAAAAAGAACACTGATCAAAATT
Source organism: Anomaloglossus baeobatrachus (assembly GCF_048569485.1). Taxonomy (NCBI): domain Eukaryota; kingdom Metazoa; phylum Chordata; class Amphibia; order Anura; family Aromobatidae; genus Anomaloglossus; species Anomaloglossus baeobatrachus. The sequence goes on along the minus strand of NC_134359.1, from coordinate 116,097,080 downwards.
AGAGAACACTTTCAGATACCGGCAAGTTATTGGTGTTAATTTGGCACCTGGTGCTAATTTCTTTAGTTATCTGACAAACCCTTTGTAACTGGCAGCCTAACTTTCCAGTTTGCACTGACTTTGCAAAAATCGCGTATCGTTCCAAAGTCACTGAAACACTCAGGCAGCAGGTTGTCCAGATAAAGGCCAAAGGGATGACCCTATCGGCCATAGCAAGAGGAGATGGTTGTTCCAAGTCTGTGATTTCGAGAATATTGCATCTTTACAACATCACAAACTCTTTCAAGTTCCCCAAGAAGTCTGGTCACAATTGAAAGACAAATGCAAAAGAGGACAGCATAATGCGGAGACTCTCCATGAGTAATCATTTCAACACTGCAGCTGGTACTTCTTGCCAGTTCAGCACTGAACAGGATAAGGATCTGTCTCATCATACAGTGTCACAACATTTAAGAGCATTTCGACTGAAACCTCTCATTAGCAGAAAGAATCAAAAGGCTAGACAACTTTGGTGAGGAACATGTTGTGTGGACAGAGGAGAAGTGGTCAACAGTTCATTTTAGTGATGAAAACAAGTTAATTTTGTTTGGGTCTGATGGGAAACATTATGTTCGTCAACAAATTGAAGAAAGACTGAGCCCAAAGCATGTTAAGAAGTCAGTGAAAGGTGGTGGAGGAAGTGTCATGGTTTGGGAAATGTTTTCTGCAGCAGCAGTTAGACCTCTCATACAGCTTCATGGTAGTGTGAATGGAAGTGTGGTGCCCCTGAGGCTTCAGTCGCCACAGAGGTACTGCACTTCAGCCAGAGGTGTGGTATTCCATCCTGGGTAAGGAGGAGGTCATCACCAGTTCACACAAAGCATAACACCCTCACTTACTAACACCTCACCACATATAGCGGCGTGATTATACCCGAAGCCAGGCCGGGGGGTGGAGCTTCACGAGTGCAGACAGATTCATTCAGTCAGTGGTGGAGTGTGGAGAAAGAAGGAAAGGAGCAGTGGAATAACGAAGACCCTAGACCTGGAGCTGGTACCGCTTGGCCCGGGCACAGAGAGAAGGGGTCCTAGAGACCACGGGAGTTACCCTTCCGTGACCTTGTTACACATATAATCTACAGGTGGAAGGATTTGGCCACAACACGAGGACTGGTCCCTAGGCTAGAGGAGAAGAACCTACGTACTCCACTAGTAAAGCCAGTGGCTGAGGTGACTTCAAGCACCGATGCCACATCTGCACACGAATTTTCTGGAAGGTAACCCAAAAGGACCAAGGGATAGAGCTTCACACCACTCAACAGGGTCCACGGGCACTGGCACAGGGTTTCAGTGAGCGAGGGCGCAAGGCAGGAGGGGGAAGCGTGCGCAGGAAGACGACCACGGAAGGTACACTTAAGAAAGGTGCACGAGACTCGACCTCCGAACTATCCGGGATCGGCTGGAGCCCATCACAGTAAAACCCCAGCACTCCAAAGGCGGTCACTGGCATGTCATGTTACCTTGGAACCTGCTACAGTGAGTAAAAACCTTGAGACTGCATCCCTGTGTCGCTCCTTTTTTCTCCTGCGCCTCCAGGCCAGCAACCCTCGCCATTGCCTACTACTACTACCCCCATCTGCCCTGGGGCCTATTTCTACCTGTGGAGAGCTGCACCATCCAAGCTTCATCCCAATCTGCCCCACAGGTCTCTATCCCGCAGCGGCGGCACCTAACTTGCCGCATACCACAGGTGCCATCACGAATAAACTGTCATCATTCCCTTCCTATTCCCTAAACGACACCACCGGGGTCACAGAACCGGGCCTCGCCACCGTGGCGCCCCAGGAGCAGAACCGCTGCCCGGTAACCCCAGACCCCGCTGCGGGCGTGTCACAAGTGTGTATCAAAACCTTCTTCAACAATACATGGTTCCTTACTTGCGTTCATCACTCAATCAGCCAGCAATTTTCAGGGAGGACAACACAGCAAAATGGGTAAAACAGTTCCGTCAAACAGAACACATTGAAACAATGAAATGGCCAGCCCAGAGTCCTGATCTAAAAGCAATAGAAAACCTCTGGAAAATCCTTGGGGACAAAGTTATTGCTAAGAAACCTACAACAGTCAAAGAACTGTGGAAAAGACTGAAAGAAGAGTGGACCAAAATCACACCAGAGCAGTGTGCGAGACTAGTGACGTCCTGTGGCCGCAGATGTGCGCAAGTAATTAAAAACAAAGGCCTGTACATTTCTTACTGATTGATGACTGTTGTTACCTTCAGAAAATTTACTGATAATCTTTCTTTGTGCTACAGTCATTGTTGTTCACTAATTATGATCATCACGTTCTGGGCAAAATAAAGGTTTTATGTTAATAAACTTTGGATCTTTTGTAAAACTCTGTTCTAGTGGCATGGTGCACCCCTTACGAAAAAAAACCTTAAAATGTTCATCAATGTAGATTACATTATTTCTGAAAAAAAGCAAGTGATCATACATTGTTCTCAAATTTTGATCTCTAGTGTAGATGGATATGAAACACATACATACTGTCCCACCCTCTCCAAAACTGAACTGCTCATGTTCCCTTCCCTCTACCCACCTACCTATACTCGATATAGCAATTTCTATGGGTGGTTCAACCATGACTCCTAAGCAGCATGCTCACTGTCTTGGGGTCATATTTGAACTTTCCTTTATTCCCTATATCCAATCACTCACGTGCTCCTGTCCCCTGCATCTAAAAAACATCTTCAGACTCTGACCCTTGCTCACCTTTGAAACTGCAAAAACTCTTACTATTGCTCTTATTCATTCTCATCCAGACTACTGCAACTCTCTACTGATTGGGCTCCCTCTGACCAAACTTTCTCCTCTCCAGTCAGTTCTGAATGCGGCAGCTAGAATTGTATCTCTGTCCAGCTGCTACACCAATGCCTCCACTTTGTGCCAGTAGTTGCACTGGTTATCCATCTGCTACAGAGTACCAGAGCTGCCACTAGGAATTTCAGGGACCCAAACTGGCAAAAGTTCGGGGCCCCCTTGATGCTCCACCCCAGCTCCGCCTCCACCCCAGCTCCACCTCCACCCCACGAATCTTCCACAGTCTCACCGCCACTCTTGGAAAAACTTCACTTCTGCACTACAACCTCACCAATCACACATTAACTATTCACACTGAACACCATATCACACACGCAGCCATCAGATTTTGTTTTGGCCAAAAGATTTTTTTAAGCCTGCCTCCAAGACAAGGTAGACTCTTTTGGCAGGGTCCTACTCTAACTTTTTTTTTTCTTTTTAAATCTAACTTCTTTGGTATATATTTATTTTTGGTATATCTATTTTTTTTTCCTTAAGTGAATGTGTCACATACAGTTTTTATAAAGAAATTGAAACCAAATAGTAATAATGCTGACTTGTGGATTTAGACCTGACAACCTATTTAAAGGGAATTTGTCATTAGGTTTTTAACACCTAATCTGAGCGCAGCATAACATTGCGGAAGAGATCCTGATTCCAGCGATTGTCACTTATTGGGCTGCTTAGTGTAGTTTTGATAATCTCCTGCTGATTAACCAGTGATGTTATCATTACAGGGCTACTTGTCAAGCTGCAGGTAGTCCAGCATATTCATGAGCTCTGTATAATTGCTAGATCTGCAGCAGAGAACACATTGATTTTATCATAATGAAAACAAACAGCCCTGTAAGTGACGCATCGCTGGAATCAGGGTGTCTGTTTCTACTTTATGCTGCTCTCAGATGGGGGAGCAAAAACCTGCTGACAGATTCACTTTAAGGCTCTTTCAGCAGATAGATAGAATCATAGATAGATAGATAGATAAATGGATATGTTGCGCCCCTGAGGCTTCAGTCACCACAGGGTACTGCACCTCACTGAAGGTGCAGTACTCATCCTGGATCCAGAGGAGGTCGGTACCAGTTCCACAACACAAACTCATATACACAACCAGGTTGCCCTCCCCATTGGGGACCAGGCTAGGGTCGGGTCTTAAGATAGTCACCAAACATGGGGGGCAGCCACCCACTGGTGACAGGGAACCGGGGGAGGAGCAGCCACGAGAGGGAGTTAGGAGCTTACACAACAGTTATGCGGGCATCACACGATATGATCTATCGTGCGATCGCACGAGTGATCGTACCCGCCCCCGTCGTTTGTGCGTCACGTGCAATTAGTTGCCCGTGGCGCACAAAGTCGTTAAACCTCCGTCACACGTACTTACCTGCTGAGCAACGTCGCTGTGGGCGGCGAACATCCACTTCCTGAAGGGGGAGGGACGTTTGGCGTCACAGTGACGTCACACAGCCGCCGGCTAATAGAAGTGGAGGGGCGGAGATGAGCGGGACGTAAACACCCTGTCCACCTTCTTACTTCAGAATTACAGGTGGCCGCAGGTAAGCTGCAGTTCATCGTTCCCGGGGTGTCACACGGAGCGATGTGTGCTACCCCGGGTACGATGAACAACCGGCACAAAGAAGAATAAACGATTTTTTAAAAATAAACGACGTGTAAACGATACATGATGTGTAACTGATTTGCGATCGTTCTGAGATGCTCGTAGGTGTCACACGAAATGACGTTGCAAAACCGTGACCCCGACGACATATCGCACGAAAGATCGACTCGTGTGACGCCCGCATTAGAGTGTTCTCCAGCAGGAGAGAACAGGAGCGGGACCGGTGCGGTTCAGGGTGCAGAGCCTTAGGGTAGAACAGACTTCACGTTGTATCACCGAAATCTGCAGGACAGGGGGATTGCATGTCCCTCTGACCACCACGAGATCCCGGAGCACAGTGCCACATAGGGTCTAGAGTCGTGATTACAGACAAGTCCAACAGTGGCCCCGCGTCACCTACACACGGGACAGGAGCTAACACTACACGAACCGGGGTCCCCAAGCAGCATCAGGACACGGGGATCCATCTTTAAAGGCGCAAGAAGGAAGGGCCCATCGACCACCATACCGGTTCTAACCTCCAACGGATCTGGGATCGGCTGGAGCCCATCACGGCTGGAACCACAGCAGCTGATTCAGCCTTTTGATTGCCGTCGCTCCGTTCTTCGGCGCCAACGGCCACTACTCTCCTCATCATCCTCCCCGGGGTCCCGCTCCACCTGTGGGGAGCAGAACCATCCTTGCTGCAACACCATCCGTTCCGGAGGACAGTGACAGCAGCGGCGGCTAATCCCTGGCCACGTACCACAGGTGGCGTCACAAGACTATCATCCTCATCATTCCCCCACCATCATCCAAATCCCCTTTTATTGTACACCTCGGGGCCACGAAGCCAGGCAGGGCCACCTGTGACATCCCCCTGACCCAACATCACCGGCCCGGCGACAAGTAACATTTAACCCCTGCCCCGTGGGTGCTACATATAGATGAGAGACGGACAGCCAGAGAGACGGACAGCCAGAGAGACGGACGGCCAGAGAGACGGACGGCCAGAGAGACGGACGGCCAGAGAGACGGACTGCCAGAGAGACGGACGGCCAGAGAGACGGACGGCCAGAGAGACAGCCGGCCAGAGAGACGAACGGCTAGAGAGACGGACGGACACATGGACAGATAGATATATAGATAAAGGGACAGATAGGTAGAGGGATAGAGGGATAGATAGGTAGAGGGATAGAGGGATAGATAGGTAGAGGGATAGAGGGATAGATAGATAGATAGATAGATAGATAGATAGATAGGTAGAGGGATAGATAGGTAGAGGAATAGAGGGATAGATAGGTAGAGGAATAGAGGGATAGATAGGTAGATAGAGGGATAGGTAGGTAGAGGGATATAGGGATACATAGGTAGATAGAGGGATAGATAGGTTGATAGAGGGATAGATAGATAGAGGGATAGATAGATAGATAGAGGGATAGATAGATAGATAGATCGATCGATAGATAGATAGACGGATCGATAGATAGAGGGATAGATAGATAGAGGGATAGATAGATAGAGGGATAGATAGATAGATAGAGGGATAGATAGATAGATGGATCGATAGATAGAGGGATCGATAGATAGAGGGATAGATAGATAGAGGGATATATAGATAGATAGATAGATAGATAGAGGGATAGATAGATATATAGAGGGATAGATAGATAGATAGAGGGATAGATCGATAGAGGGATAGATAGAGGGATAGATATATAGAGGGATAGATAGAGGGATCACAGCAGGTGGGGGGTCACAGCAGGTGGAGGGGTCATAGCAGGTGAGGGGTCACAGCAGGTAGGGGGGTCACAGCAGGTGGGGATCACAGCAGGTGGGGGGATCACAGCAGGTGGGGGGGTCACAGCAGGTGGGGGGTCACAGCAGGTGGGGGGATCACAGCAGGTGGGGGGATCACAGCAGGTGGGGGGATCACAGCAGGTGGGGAGGACACAACAGGTGAGGGGAATCACAGCAGGTGGAGGAAGGTGAGAGGGGGCAGCAGATGAGGAAGGGGGGCAGCAGATTAGGGAGGGGGGCAGCGGCTGAAGGGGGAGAGTGGTGGCAGATGGAGGGGACGCAGCAGATAGGTTCAGTGGCGGTGGATCAGGGGCAGTGACTACTGCAGCCGGCCGCTGAAGGGTGGGGGCTGGGGCAATGGCGGTGGCTGAAAAGAGACAGTGTCTATAACTCACCGATCGCTCCCATCAGCTTCCCCAGACGCCGGAGTAAAGCTGAGGGGAGTGGTCACCAGCCCCAGATCCACAGTGATTGGTGAGATCGGTCACAAGGCTGGTCTCTCCAATCAGAGCTGGGGACGGGTGAAACTGAGGTCACCCAGCTCCAGCCAGTGATCGGTGCTACAGCTGCACTGATCATGGCTGGATTTCAATGTTTCAACCATTTTCAATGGCTAAAACATTACAGTGGCTGTGATTGGCTGAGCGGCGTTCGTCAGCCAATCACAGCCTCCTTAGGTCCGGGGAGGAGACAACACCCCTCCTGAGGTCAAGCAGAGGGTCCCTCCTCCCCGAATCTAACATATTTGCAGAAATTGCAGTCTCCGGGGCCGCGATCTCGCCATGACGTACTGGGTACGTCATGGGTCCTTAAGTACCAGGGAGCTATGACGTACCCAGTACGTCATAGGTTGCTAAGGGATTAACACGTTTTCAGGCTTTAGGGGCCCACTCTCGCTTGGGGCCCCTGTGCAACTGCAGGTGCTGCACTGCGATATGTCTGCCAGTGCAACGTCCCCGCCCCCTGCCCATGGGGCCCGGTGAGCAGAGGAATGAAAGGGGAGGGGCCCGAGCTGTCAGCCGGGCCCCTGCTTCTGCCTGCTGCTCACCTGGCCCAGTACAGGAGTCCCAGTAGTAATGCCCTGATGACGGCCCTGCAGAGTACAACATAGACTTATCCCTCTCACCTACACAACTCTCCACAGTTCTGCACTACCATACATCTCCCTCATCTACATCTACTACCCTACCCGTTCTCTCTTCGTTCTGCAACTGATCTAAGGCTAAAATCCTCCTTAATTCAAAACTTTATTTCCTGTCTCCAAAAATTCTCTCGCGCAGTGCCAGTTTTACCCCAGATGCTCAGATTAACACCTAACCCCCCCATTATTAAGCGTGCTTTAAAAATACATCATTTTAGACAAGCTTATCACCTAACTTCACTAATTTAACTCTCCCTTGTTCCCCCTACTATTTTTTTCCTCAGAATCTGGTCCCTCGATTCATCTGCCTGCCCATCCTCCATGCACCCAATAGCACTTGGTACTGTACTTAGACAGATACTGGCTGATGATGGCTCATACAGCTGCATATCATAACCCCGATTTATTATAATGGTGGCTGGATCATACATGACAAGCACGTTCTACCTATAGTGTCCTCCCCACTCCTTTTCCTTATAGATTGTAAACTTGCGAGCAGGCCTCTCACCCCTTCCGTAACTGTTGAACAATGAATAAGGACAAGTACATCTGAAACGCATTTGTAAGAACTAGGATATTCCTGACATTGTTGGGTTTTTTCATATTACCTATGGATTGAAAGCTTTTAAAGAAATTTTTTAATAAAATTATCTTTTTATGGAACCTGGATGCCGGATTATTCCCTCCCTTTGTTGAACTATGTGTTACTTTGTAATTTCTTTACTGCCTGTTCATATCAATGCTCAATTGTAAATGGCTGAGGAATACTAAATAAATAAAATAATTATATTATTATTATTATTATTATGAGGCCTAAGCCACACGGCGAGAAAAACGGTGCAAGTGGAGTGCGATATAAAATTGCATTCCACTGGGATCAATATTAGCCTGTGTGTGAGCACACATGAGCGATTATTTTCTCAGCCCTAATCGGACCGAGAAAACAATCGCAGCATGCTGCGACTGTAATGCAATCATTGTTTCTCTTGCACCCATGCAAGTCAAAGGGGCGAGAGAAAAATCGCACTGCACTCGCGGTACACCGGAGTACCACAAGTGCAGGGCGAGAATGGCAATAGCCGGCTAGGGAGGAGAGAGGTTGATAAATCCCTCCCTCCTCTCCTCCGTGCCGGCCCGCCCTCCGCGGCGCCAGCCCGCCCCCGCAGTTGAAGTCCGCTCGAACGGACCTTAGTCGCAGGGACACTCGGCTCTGCTGTACTGTCAGCGTGAGCCGAGTGTCGTGCGAGGATCGCACTAATCCCCGTGTGGCCCCAGCCTTATTATTATTATTATGGTGGTCAGTCCCTGAAAGGACTGCCCACCAGCCTGAAAAGTTCAGAATGAGCAGACGTTTAAATGGCTAAAAGAAAAATTATACTAGATTTTTTTTGACAAAATGATATATAAATCTGTTCAGCTCTTGCCATGATGCTGCAGACTGACCTGCATTTTTAGCGTGACCAGTTCCCTTTAAGTTTTTTCATGTTTAATGGTAGAAAAACACATATTGAAAATATCATTTTTTATTAATTTGCTCCTTTTTTAATCTGCAGACAGGATATATTTAGTTGTGTTTCTTTAAAATAGAAAAAAAAGCCTGTGTTCACACCCACACACACAAAACACAATTGTACTAAAACATGCGGTTTCAGTGCATTTTTTCCAGATGTGAGCTGTTTGTATCTTTACAGCTCTCAATGTCCCTATGTGAACCCAGCCTACCTCTGTCATGTACATTGTGCCAAATCTTTGCAAATCTTTTCTGCTGCATTCTTATATGAAAGTTTTCATTTTTGTAATATAATGTCATGTAAGATATGTGAATCTGTACTAAAAAAAAAAATGAAAAAGAAGATCAAATAGTGAGTCACACACATGCAAATGTGTTATAGTGTTATAGCGCTGGACACCCTGTAAGCCATTAAAAAGTCATTATTTTGCCATAACGGAAACTCTTGACCTGATGGTGACAGCCGGAGCACATTGTGTATGAGCCCATTTAAATTGTCCTCACCCCTCTAATGTCTGCCAGAAGCAGCCAATGTGACGTGACCTACATAAAGTACACAACCAGAGATGAGTGAATGGTTGTGGTATTTAGACTGCGGAACAGATGTTCCGTCGAATAGTTCTAGAGACCCCCACAAATCCCACATAGCATTTGTCTATTTATCTCCATCTCATTTTCCTTTGAAGAAACCAAAATGGCAGCCAAACCTCTTTGGTCAGCAAGATCAGACCATGGCCACATCAATAATCCCGAACAGAAAGTATCCTTGGAATTGGGCAGTCTCTGGAGTTTGAAATTGAGAAATTCATGTCTGGGTTGCCTCCTTTTTTCAGATGGTGTGAATTTAAATAAACAAGGGAGATTTTTTTTGGAGAGCGCCAGCTTATGTTCTTTCCATATATTGCAATGATCTAAGTTTACATAATAATCCAAACCTTTGTCCATGTAAAATCTAGGCTATCAAATATAAGCCAACACATGCCTGAATGCTGAGCTTGCGAGTGCAGAATTTCATAGAATCCCGAGTTATGCTTAACCCCTTGACTGACAAACTAAAGTCACGGGCTACTAAAATGGTCAACGCCGTAAATGCATGTTCCAAATCTAAAGGGGAAGCTTTTATCCTTACGGAGACTGACAAAACAAGCTGACTACCAGTGAGGAGACTTTAAGCCACAATGCTCCTCTGGGAAATATTCAATTGTCTCTTCAAGGAGGACGACGACGACCATGTCACCATCCTGAAACACCGTGTCTGCAAATTGGGGTTCTGATCTAGCATAAAGCCTAAGGGCGACTTTGCAGACTACGACATCGCAAGTGCGATGTCGGTGGGGTCAAATCGAAAGTGACGCACATCCGGCGTCACTTGCAATGTCGTAGTGTGTAAATCCTAGATGATACGATAAACGAGCGCAAAAGCGTCGTTATCGTATCATCGTTGCAAGCTCCGACTTTTCCATAATTGTGCTGCAGCGATGGTACGATGCTGTTCCTCGTTCCTGCGGCAGCACACATCGCTGTGTGTTATGCCGCAGGAGCGAGGAACTTCACCTTACCTGCCGCCGACGGCTCTACGGAAGGAAGGAGGTGGGCGGGATGTTTACATCCTGCTCATCTCCGCCCCTCCGCCGCTATTGGCCGCCTGCTGTGTGACGTCGCTATGACATTGCACGACCCGCCCCCTTAGGAAGGAGGCGGGTCGCCAGCCAGAGCGACGGTCACAGGGCAGGTGAGTGCATGTGAAGCTGGCGTAGCGATAATTTTCGCTACGCCAGCTATCACACGATATCGTACCTGCGACGGGGGCGGGGACTATCGCGTGCGACATCGCAGCATCGGCTTGCGATGTCGCAACGTGCAAAGCCCGCCTAAGTCATACGACAAGACTCGTTGGAGGGTCACTTTTGACTTTTATGATTGCTACCTCTAAGGCTATGTGCGCACGTTGCGTACAGTTCACTGCAGAAATTTCTGCAGTGATCTGAAGAGCACATGTGCGCTTTAAATCGCTGCAGAAATGTCCGTAGTGAAGCCGATTCCATGCGCTCTGCCTGCAGCTCCCGCCATAGACAGAGCAGGAGCTGCCGGCAAAGCGCACGGAAGAAGTGCGCTCTAAAACGCCACGTGCGCACGGCCCCTGCACAATCTCCATAGACTGTGCAGGGGACGCAGGACGCATGCAGTTACGCTGCGCTACAAAGCGCAGCGTAACTGCATGTATTTACGCAACGTGCGCACATAGCCTAATAGGTGGCACCAGAGTTCATCTTCTTCCTCCCTGAAGAGACAATTTGCATGTTCTAAGGAACATAAACAGCGATGAGTTGGTGGTAGAGATTTCCTTTAGACAAAATGATAGAGCTGGAAAGAATAAAAAACAACTTTCTAACAATGGACCTTAGGTATGGGTCTACCAGCCCCCTAATTTACAATAAAGCTATCGGACAACACTTGTAATGAATGGGCACCACAGCTGGTGAACGAGAAATCAATGATCTCTAGAAAGTACAGGATATGAGCTGTATCTCCCAATTTCCCCAGAACTTGACGACCCATGAATGCTCCTTGTTGTGTTCATGGTCTAGGAAACATTTCATACATAGCTGGTGTGTGCGCTCACTATAGAAACCAATGATCTCAACTTTCTTCTCAGTAATTCACACTGCAGCAACTGCAATACAAACCAACCAAACTGCAATCACAAAGCAAGGCCCTGTTGGTATCAAGGCTCGTATGTACATTTGGGTGGTGAAGAGGTTAATATCCCGATCACTCTGGAAAGGGAACAATTAGATCCCCCTCCCACCGCACACACATCCTGCTGAATATTTTTGCAGGGTTGTTTGCTTGTCTAGTAAACTCTGACTGCAGAGGTAATCAGGGCTCTGTTTTACATTAGCCTGGCTGCCCCAGAGAGGCTCCTTGAGGATTTCACGAGGCTTTTAAGCTGCTAGAACCTGTGTTTTGTTATATATATTGAACTTTTATTGTGCTACATGCATGAGTTTATGTGTTTTTGAATGTACACGAACATCTTACAGGCTGTTGTTTATCAGAGATACATCTGAAAATGTAGTGATACATTAGTCATTGTGGTTGAGATGTCTTAGATATTCTAAAAAACATTTGTTTTGTTTAATATACATTCAAAGTTTTCTTGAATGTGGCACTGATTACCCCTTGCTAGTGATGAGTGAGAACTACCATGCTCAGATACTTGAAACGAGTAGTTGGATGCTTGGACGGGCTCGACTCCTGTACTGAGTATAATGGAAGTCAATAGGGAACTTGAACATTTTTCCAAAAGATCTTCTGGAAAAATACTAGAGTAACCCAGTGACTTACATTATACTAGATACATAAGTCAAGTCTGCCCGAGCGTCTGACTTGTCGTTACGAGTCCTGAGCACCGGAGCATGGTTGTGCTTGCTCATTACTATGCCCTTGCCTAATGCTTTGCGGAAGCTTCAGACACTGAACAGTCCAGAAGATGACAGCAGTCCACATCACTAGAGATGAGCAAACCGAGGTTCGGTGTTTATACCAAACGCAGACTTTACAAAAAAAAACAGAGTTTGTTTTCGGAGTTCAGGTACTTTATGCATGCGAACCACTACAGTAGTGCGAGGATCGCGGTGCTCGGGTACGCTCGGTGCTCAGCCCAGTGTGAGCCGCTTGCAGTATTTGATTGGTTCCCACTGGGGGTACCAACAGCATGATCAGATGTAGTGTGCGCCAAGCAAAGAAAAAAAAAATGGAAAAACTGCATGTGGGTGGAAACCCAAACTGCCCAATTATTGACTTCCATTAGGGTTCATGTCAAGGCTGAGTCCCGAGCTTTATATAAAGTCCTAGTGATCACGCCAAACCGAACATCTACGGATTCGCTCGCTACAAATCACATCATAGCAAAAAGATCAACTGTTTGTAAGCTTGACAAGCATGGTCTCCACAATGGAGTTAGACTATGTTCACACTAGCATTTGGGCCTCCATTTATATCTGGAAGCACAACACTCTGCCGGATCTGTCATGTCAGACACCATTACTTACCGTCGGACCCCATTCACTTATAGTTGGAGTTTGTTAGTTCCTATAATGATTTCCCTTCTTTTAACTGGAAGTACAGTGCTGCTTACTGAGAGTTTCATGCCTCTCACGATAATGTGAACAAAGCCTTAATGCATGTCTTGAGGGGGTGTCCAGCGCTAAAGGAACTCTGGTCGTAAGTATCGAAATTATTCAATAACATCAGTCATTCAAACTTTGTTCTCAAAAAGCCCTTCTCTCCTTAGAACTAGAAGAAATAAATCCCATATACAGACCTATTATTATCCATAATTTCTTCACTACTAAAAACCTAATTGCAGCCAATTGGAAGAAAATCGACGTCCCCAATATATCACAAATTGTTAAAACTCTCGCACTTCATGAAAAATATGAAAAATATTATGCTATTACAAATAATTTATTCGCCCCATATTACAAACGATTGATCACGTGAACAAATATTTGTGCATCATAATATACATCACATAGGGGTATCTTCTTACAACTCATGAAATAATATAGTCATTTTATTTGTCGTAACAGATAAGATCATTTATTCGATCACAAATAATTTGTATATATGTTTTAGTTATATTTAATGATTTATTAAGCCTTGTTCTCCCTTACCCTCTACCCTAATTTTTCCTTCCTCCTGTCCCTGTTTCAACAAATAAATTACACGTCTTTCCACAGCCCAACCATCCCTAGATCCTCCCCATCCCTATCTTATACCTAACCCTTAGGCTACATTCACATGACCATTCCATTTTTGCGGGCTGCAAAAAACTGTCAGTTTTTTTCACGGATGCATCCATGTGGCATCCGTGTTGCATCCGTTCCATTCCGTATACGGTCCGTGTGTCATCCTTTTTTTGCGGACCGCAGAAAACGGAAGCAGCAAGAAAGATAAATTGATGAGTAGATATAGAGATGGATAGATAGATATACAGATAGAGGTATGAATGAATGAATGAACTGAGGGATAGATAGAGAGATAGATAGATAGATAGATAGATAGATAGATCAGAAAGACATATATAATGTCCCACCCCCTGCATATTCTAAGCTGGCACCCTTTTGTGACTGTCATGTGGCACTAAAGGGTGCCTAGCCTTGTATTTAGCAAAAAAATAAATACCGGTAATTTAAAAAAAAAATGAAGTGGGGTCCCCCCTATCTTTTGTAGCCAGCTAGGGTAAAGCAGATGGCTGCAGCCTTCAGACCACAGCTGGTAGCTTTACCTTGGCTGGTAATCCAAAACAGAGGGCACCCCACACTGTTATTTTAAATTAAATAAATAATTTAAAACAAAAAACACGAGGTCCCCCTCAAATTGGATCACCAGCCAAGGTAAAGCGGACAGCTGTGGTCTGGTATTCTCAGACTAGGGAGGTCCACTGTTATTGGACACTCCCCAGCCTAAAAATAGCAGGCTGCAGCCGCCCCAGAAGTGACTCATCCATTAGATGTGCCAGTCATGGCGCTTTTTGCCAACTCATCCCGTTGCCCTGGTGCGGTGGCAAACGGGGCAATATATGGGGTTGATGCCAGATGTGTAATGTCACCTGGCATCAAGCCCTGGGGTTAGTGATGTCACGCATCTATCAGATACCTGACATCAATAACCCAGTCAGTAATAAAAAAAACAAAAATTGACAACAAAAAAAGGTATATTTGAAAAAAAACTTCCCAAAACATTCCCTCTTTCACCAATTTATTCAAAAGAACAATCAAATCCAGGTCCGGCGTAATCCAATAAGGGGGTCCCACGACGATCCATACCATAGTCACTGTCCTAGTCAATGAAGAACAGAATGTTCCCCATTGGCTGGGAGAGTAGTGCAGTGACCTGAGCTAACATCTGTAGGTCAGCCCAGGTCACTGCAGGGGATGACGAGCGCTGCTGTCAGGAGGTTAGATGAGATCATTACCTGCTGTGACGATCTTCTGCTCTCCTGACGTCAGTGCTGTCACTGACTTCTGTGCCCACCGCGTTCTCAGCGAAGAATCGCGGGAGCCCGTAATGTCACCTCTAGTGACAGTCTTGGGCCGCCCACGAGACTTGAAGTGAGAACTCGGCGGGCATAGAATGCAGTGACAGCGCTGACGTCAGGAGAGCAGGGCTGAGGCTGCCCGCACTGCAATGTGAGAAGCTGCTGATACTGCTGTGTGAGAAGCTGCTGATACTGCAGTGCGGGCAAACAGTGACACAATGCAGTGCGGGCAGCCGCGAGGTTGGAGCAAGACACAGACTGCACGGGCATCCACCGGAGGTCACACGGAAGTGCTTCCGTGCGGCTTCCGTGGATTTTGCGGGCCCATTAACTTGTATTGAGTCACGGTCCGTTATCACGGAACAGAATAGGACATGTTCCATAATAACGGAACGGACATACGGCATCCGATCTGTTTTTTTGAAGGATCGGATGCATACGGAAGTTCTTCCGTGTGCCATCCGATCCTACACAAAAGACATTGAAAAGATGGTCCTGTCCATGGGTCTGCAAAAAAACAGGAATTGACCAGGACAAACGGAACGGTCATGTGAATGAGCCCTTAATAAAAGCTTTAAGATATAGAAGTCTTTTGTTATCTATGTTGTATTCAATCATATTCAACTATGAAATAGTATCAAATTCCTCCTCCCCTTTCCCCTTCTTAATTATTGAAAATAAAAATATTTTAAAACAGAGCCTTATTTACTAAATTTGGAAAGGTGCATTTAGAGAGGCTGAATAATTAGTACTGATCAATTATACACAAGTTGATCGGCGCTCATTTACAGGCCTGTTTAGACAGGCCAAGAAATGCTAATGGAATGCAACAAATTAATCGTTAATGTGATCGCTCTGACCCCATATGCTATCAGCAGCAAGTACATTTAAAACGGGTTATGTGCCTTTAAGGCCTGTGTCACACTTGAGAGTGCCTCGCGTGTATCTCGCGCGAGTCTCGCGGTGCATCACCTGGCACAGACTCACACTCTCCACACAGGAGCGAGTCGGTTGCATGCATCTCTATGCAGCTGAGACGCTCCTGTGAGGAGAGTGTGAGTCCATAACAGGTGATGCACCGCAAGACTTGCGCGAGATACACGTGAGGCAATCGCAAGTGGGACATTGGCCTAACAGTGATAGTTTTCATATCGGCAGACAAGAACCGATTCCCCAAATGAACAAGTAATTTGCGCGTGCCTTGGGTGATCCTTGGATATTTACACCACAGGCCGATAGTTGGGAATGAGCATTCTTATTCAGATGAGCTCTAGTTCACCGATTGTAGGCTCTTCTAAATGAATATCGATACTAGAACAATATCAGGACAGAGGACATGTACTACAACTCCCAGCATTTTCTGTAGTGTTCAGAAAGCCAAGCACATATAGGCAATGGAAAGGAAGCAATCAGCTGCCTCTTGTCACTTTCAGTGGGCGCTCAGTAGCTTTTGATGATGGCAGATTAGAATTTCTGATTTCATTCAATATCTTTATCATAGCATTGTGTGGTATGGAATATCCTTCCTGCCCGCCTAAAGTAGACATGTTTTTTCATGATATATAATCCTATTTTTTTGTTGCCCCTTCAGAGAAATCTTTTTTCTCCCTCCATAGGATCTATTTTCTTGGTTAAATTAAGCCATAAAACCTGCAATAAACTGAAATCTGCTAAAAGTGGAGTTTTACTATTTGGGAAACTATCACTAGATTCATACAGCTCAAACCACAAGCAAGATGAATCAGAGCCTGAATCAGAAAGAAAAAACAGTTTGTAGTTCCCAATTGTCTTCTCCCTGCCCCATTCCAGTTGACTGATAGAGCTCTCCCTGTGCATACACGCAGGAGATGTATGTTCCATTTAAAGGGGCATTCTCAATTTATTTGCTTTTTCTATCTGCTGTCATTTTCCTGCAATGACAGCTTTTATCTTTCATAGTTTACAGCTCATTTCCATGGCACTCAGCCATTAGACCAGGGCCCAGGGTGTGCAGTAACTACATTCCAGGAGAGAGGTTAACACTTAACATACCAGTGATACCAGTCATCTCTTTCCAGCCCATTGATCTCTAAACAGCAGTTAAGGCCCCGTTACACGCAACGACATCGCTAACGAGATATTGCTGGGGTCACGGAATTCGTGCCGCACATCCGGCGTCAATAGCGATGTTGTTGCGTGTGACACGTACGAGCAACCGTTAACGATCCAAAAAACGTCAAAAATCGTTGATTGTTGACACGTCGTTCCTATCCCAAATATCGTTGATCTTTTAGGATGCAAGTTGTTCGTCGTTCCTGAGGCAGCACACATCGCTACGTGTGACACCCCGGGAACAACGAACAACAGCGTTACTGCGTCCTCCGGCAACGAGGTGAGAGTGACGTTAATGCGGCTGCTCTCCGCCCCTCTGCTTCTATTGGTGGCCCGCTGTGTAACGTCGCTGTGACACCGCACAAATCTCCCCCTTAAACAAGAGTTTGTTCGGCGGCCACAGAGATGTCGTTAGTAAGGTATGTGCATGTGATGCGTACTAGCGATATTGTTCGCCATGGGCAGCGATTTGCCTGTGACGCACGCATGACGGGGGCGGGTGCGATCGCTAGCTGTAAAGCGGCCTTAAGTCTCACCTCTGTTTACTCATTCTCAGCTCCTGACAACCTGCTGTTATAAATCTTACAAAATCACCAGCCTTGACTTCTTAGCAGGTCTCCTAATCACAGCTCTGCGTGTTATTTCTATGTGTAAATATAGTGATAACAGTGTAGACTCCAGAACAAACCACTGATAGCTAAATGTGTTACAGCAGAAAATGTGCTGAGCTTTATAGTATATAGCTTTGCCGCTCACTAGCGTTGTTACACAAGGAAGAAAGCCCGCCCTGCCAGATACCAGGAAGTAAAGAGACTGCATTGCACTGAGCTGCTGAAGAGACAACTGTAGAATACTCTTTAATGTTTTTGTGATTTTTTGAAGTAAGTTCTAATATTTATAAACAATTGTTGGTCACAATTATTTAAAAATATTAGAATTTAGTTAAATAAATCACAAAAAGATTTATCAGTCACAAGAGACTTATCTCAACCATCATAGTCATAAGGCCGCTTTATACGTTGCGCTATCCCTATCGATATCACTAGCGTGCATACCCGCCCCCGTCGGTTGTGCGTCACGGGCAAATCGCTGGCCGTGGCGCACAACATCGCTCAGACCCGTCACACTTCTTACCTGCCTAGCGACGTCGCTGTGACCTACGAACCGCCTCCTTTCCGTGACCCCGACATCGCTTTAGCGATGTCGCTTCGTGTAAAGCAGCCTATAGTCTCAGAAGCAACATTGCTCTTTTAGTTTATCTTTATTTACTACAATAAAAGAAACCATTAAAGGACACTTGTCTTAAATCCTCATTTAACTGGTGCTGAAGATTTCTGATGATGTCTCATGAATTAAATATATCTGGTAAGCGGTTGTAATATTTTTTATGGTGGACAGACGAGAAACTGTCGGTACATTCTCAGTGGGATAAAGCAGCAGGACATGTCTCCAAGAAGATTTAATGTTATGTTAAGGGAGCAGTGTGGAGACCTTTCCTGCTGGCAGAGTGCCCCAGACGTGTGTCTGTCATGTGCGATGACAACATGGTAAAATGATGCTAATGTTTCACAACAGGTTCACCCCGGCACAAACATAAGCCCCAATAACTAATAAAAAAATGTTACCAAAGTCAGCTAAATGCAAAATCCTCCATCCAGGTATTACATAGAGAGGAGCTAGACATGTAATGTAGCAGCACGGACCTGACCAGACAAGTCGAGAGACATTTAAGTCACACAAATCAATCAAGTTTGTTAGTTTTACACCAAAACACATCCTAGCAATCTTAAATGATATATGATCTCCTTGGCTTCACCCTGTTTACTGATTGTTGCTGATAATGTCTGATTCTGCCTTTACAAATCCAATCAATACCGACCCATGAGATGATACTTTTTCCACATTGAATCATTCATTAGATATGTTTTGAACCTCACAAATGAAACCTAGTGCAGAAGAAAGTGCTGCTCTTACAATCATTCACATTTCAGCACATATTTTTTGAGGAAGCCACCCTATAAAGTACATGATTGGATTAGTGGCTATATGTAAACTCCGCTTATTATATATGAAGCTCAAAGACTGCACAAGATGTATGTTCCCTTCCTATACAAGAGATATGTTCAAATGTTGTGTAAAGAAAAATAAAATTTATGCACATGCATCAGTATATATATACATATATATATATATATATATATATATACACACACACACACATATTTATATATATATATATATATATATATATATATATATATATATATATATACACACACACACACACATATATATTATATATACATTTTCTACCAATGAGACGATAAAATAACTGCTGCCATTGTCTAAAGAGAATAGATTTGTCTCCCTCTGCTGGTCAGAAATAGAATAAAATCGCAAATTTCTACCATGTATCGTATATGCTATGTAAAATATACAATTTGTTTGGTCAAATTTTGGATGCATCCCAAAACCTTTCAAGCTCCCCAGATCCAGTGGGATACTCATGAATTTGGGGAGATGTCCCAGGAAGTTGGGAGTATGTCCTAACTTTAACTGTATCTGTGTCCTGAGGTTACTTACAGATACAGTTCAACACAGATATAGTTGAAGAATAGTAGTAAATTGCCAGATCTTATTCCAACTCAGTAGAGACTGAAAGATCTACTTGGACCATCAGGTCACCCAACATTCTCAGGACATGTGACTGTGAAGCAGAGACCAGCTCAGTCACAAGTAGCAGTCATGTAGGACTGGAGCATCATAATGTAGTTGGCTGTGGGGGCATTATACTGTGTGGGGAAGACTTTGGGGGACTATGGGGGCATCATACTGTGTGGGGAGGACTTTGGGGGGACTGTGGGACATCATACTATGTGCGGAGGACTTTGGTTGGACTGTGGGGGCATCACGCTGCGTGAGGAGGACTTTGGGGGTCTGTGTGGGCAGGACGTTGATGGGACTATGGGGGCATCACGCTGTGTTGAGAGGACTTTGGGGGACTATATGAGGAGGACTTTGGGAGGACTATGGTGGCATCATACTATGTGGGGAGGACTTTGGGGACTATAGGGGCATCATACTGTGTGGGGAGGACTTTTGGGAGACTATGAAATCATCATACTATCTTTGGAGGATGTAGGGGACTGTGGGAGCATCATACTGTGTGGGGAGGACTTTGGGGGACTATGGGGGCCATCATACTGTGTGGGGAGGACTTTGAGGGGACGATAGGGGCATCACTTTGTGTAGATTGAATGTGCAAAAATTATACTATGTGGGAGGAACATTGGATAGTGGATAGTGCATTGTGAAAGACTGTCACACCTCACAGCTTAGCCATAGAGATACGCAGAGAGAGTCAAAAAAACACTGAATAAACTGAATAGATAGTGTGTGAGGAAAATAGAATAGTGTCTTGCACATTTTTCAGGCCAATTGCAGGGTTTAGAGTACGTTCAATTTGTGGCAAATCGATTCACCTTAAAATTACTTTCCTAGGAAGAGTCAATGAATAAGGACAATTTGAATTTTAAGAGATTTGTTTATCTGAGTCTCACCTGTTTACAGCTTTTAACATTCTTAAAAAAGCGGGTGTCCCACTAGAATGACTCCTTTTCCGTGTGCTAAACATATAGAGCATACACATATGGCATGTGATATAATAACTATGGCAGCTGTCCTGTAACATAATGTCTTGCCCTAGCCTTGTAGTCGGCTTAAGTGTTGTGTGATCAGTCCCCAACACATTGAGCTATAGACTTTCTCTGTCCAATTGTTTTTAATGACTGCCATCATAAGTAACATGAGACTGACAAGATAAAAATCTCCGCTGTCAGCAAAGTTAATTCTTGGTGACCTTTATATGTAATTATGTCTTGTTCCATTTAGCACCAGCATAAGAAATCCAGCCTTCTAATATCCGATGGCATGAAGGTTAAGAGGTTACAAGCATTTGCATCAAAATTGTGTAAAGACTGTTGTATAATACTCTGCGGACGTCACAATAACTAGATTACTAAGTCAGATCCGCACAAATTTATAGAGTATAACCATTAGCACTCATGCCTCGTGTACATGGCAGAGCTTAGTTTATATAAAACCAGACAAAAAAAACTATACAACACACACCGCTATGGATGCCTTATTTAGTCTATAATTCAAAGGCTTGTCCTGGAATATAATATTGATGATCTATTCTTCAGATAGGTGATGAATATTGGAAAGTGGGATCCAACTCCCAACACCACCGATAAGCTTTTATTATCTCTGGCATCAACAGAATGTAAACAGTGAATGGAGCCAAAACACCACAAAATGTGTAGCAACTAACGATGAGTAGACTCGTGAAGTTCGGTTCGGCGGGTTCAGGCAGACTTTACGTAAAGTCGATTTAGGACCCGGACTTGCCCTGAGCTCCAATGGAAGTCACTAATTGGGCAGTTCGGGTCTCCGCCCACATGCAGCCAGCCATTAACAGAACACTTGCGGGGACAGGTGAGCGGACTTTTTCCATTTTTTCGAGTGCACACTACATAAGATCACGTTTTTGTTACCCCAGTGGGAACTGATTAAACACTGCAAGTGGCTCGCACTGGGCTGAGCACCAAGCGTACCCGAGCACAGCGATGTTTGCTCAAGTGGGCAGCATTTATAAAGCACCCAAACTCTAATTTTCTTTTTTGTAAACTTTGTGTTCAGTACAAATACCAAACACAAAACTTCTGGTTCGCTCATCTCTTATAGCAGCCACTGCCGAGAACTGCAGATCAGCTCCTATTCTCAATAAAGGCTGAGCTACAGTACTCACCAGTGGCAGCGACACATTAAACAGAGCCGAGCACTCTATTCATTGTGTACAATAACAGATGATAGGTGTATTGCTGAGTGACAGACCCCACTCATCTCATATTGAACATATCCTCTGGACAACCCTAATGACCCTAATTAGAGGCAGATCATACATTTGTGTAAAACGATTCCTAAAGGTCCCTATACACCTTTCTTTCCTTTGACATAATTTCTGGGAAAAGCCAGGAGACCCCCTATACACATTGGGTTGTTGGCGGATCCCATCGATATCGACAGGTTTGGTCGACTTTAGTCTAATGTAATGTGTATAGATGGCTTAATAGAATCGTCCAGTCTAAATCCATAAGTGTGCAGTCACTCTCTGTGTCACTATGGGACTGCAGACTTGTGAAATCTCATATCACATGCACTGTGCGCTGCGAGGATTCTCCGGCATCAGAGTCTGGAATGGCAGGTTCGTGAGAGCGAGTATGCGATATGCAGACCCCAACTAGATGGGCAAGTATATTGAGTGCGGCCGCTCCCATCTTGGTAGATTCTAGCCAGGAGTATGTGTGACGCCCTGGGCAAGCCAGGGGTCACAGGTCATCACACCACCACACCCTACACCCCAGTTAGGAACACCCAAGCTACCAAAATCCTTGTTGCCTTCCTCCAGAGGCTGATGTTCACACCAGGGGGTGGGCCAGGTGGTTGGCTCCGCCCACCGAGGAGTACACAGCCCTGGAGGCGGGAAGAACCAGGCAGTTGAAGTCTAGCTGAGGGCTAGAGTGGAGTCCAGTGAGGGACGTGAAGGAGTAAACAAGTAGTCAAGTGAAAGTAGAAGGAAGTGAAGTGGTAGAGGAGCAAAGGAGAAAACTGGAGTAAAGGAGTAAAAGTGACAGTAAGAAAGCCTGAAGCTGGTCCGGGTGTGTGCCCCGGACTGAGACAGCAAGGTCAGCAGACGGCGGTGACTGTCTGGAGGGGTGATTGCTCGGAGGTTCCTGGAAGGACCGCGGACGGGTGGTGACCCGGCGGTCTGGAACAGTGTACAAAGAACAGTCAGCACCAGGGCAGGGGCCTCTCGGACCCCGGCAAGGCTAGGAGTCGCCATAATTTGCCAAATCCGTCAGTGAAGGGGACGGCTGTCTCCCAACAACCAAGTCCCGATTGAAGGCAACAGCCCAACCATTAAAGCAGAGACACCGCCACCGCCAGGGCACCAGTTTCTGAGGGCCAGCGCCTGCGGGCAAAGAGTAGAGCTCCTCCGGTCCAGCTTGAAGCCGGGGAGCGGGTTACCGGTGGGAACCCATCGCAACCATCAACAACATAGGTGCAGGACAGAGGGACATCACCGTCACCTACTGGGGAAAGCAAGTGCAGCCGTCCGTGGGAACCGTCTTTCCAGCCGTGTGTTTTACCGAGAACTGTGTCATCGTCTCAGGCTGAGTGAGTACCACAGTGCCGCAAGGCACAGCGCTGCCCCCGCGTCCCTGCGCCCACCAAGCCCTGCATCTCCCACCTCATCACTGGGCCCCGGGATCACCAACCCCTACCCACGGAGGGGCAACACAACAACTTGCTGCTTCACACCATCACTCCCGGGATCCCCACACCGAGCAGCGGTGGTGCTAACAAATCACCACAACCGTGGGTGGCGTCACGGACAATAGACTATATCCCAAAACCCAATCCCCTTTCACTCACGGGCGAGGAGCGCCGCTCCAGAACCCCCGGGATCCAGCCCACCGCTCGAGCCACCACTGAGCAGCAGCAGCCGGACCCGAGCAGAGGGGTGAGCGCAGTGCTGACACCCTCCTCCCCGCCCGCGACATATGTATATCAGACGCTCACAGCCACGTGACCGCCGTTCCTGGCTCTGACACCGGCGAATCCTCACAGTGCAAGTGAATGTGAGGTTTCACAAGTCTGCAGTCACTTAGAGTGACATAGAGAAGGACTGCCGACTTATGGATTTAGACTGGACAAACCCTTTAAACTTGGTTCAGTACAACACTGGGTGGTCCGGGTACTACTGCCAGTCTGTAGCTGTCCTGAGAGAAAGATATACACTAACATAGTCAAAATCAGATCAGACAGTCATAATATAAGGATTGTCTTATTTAAAAAAGACTGGGAAGCTCAGATATAAATAATATTATTAAAGATAACACTATTTCAGTTTTTGCTTTATCAGCAAGCATATGTCTCTGCCCCATTCACTTTGATTAATGTGCTTGATAATTTTCTGTATAGGCATGGGTGTAACCAAGCCATAGTGCAGGGGTGAGGTGCTTACAAATGAAGGGTTTTGGGATGAAAATGGAACAGAGTGAGCTTCTTAGTGAAATAGAGTGATAAGTAACACCCCACTCTTTCAGGTCGTCTTTCTCTGCTCAGATGAATCCCATCTTATAACCAGTTCCATTTCTCTAGGCTCCAATTCTCTTATTTTATAGACTCTGATGCTTCCATGGTCAGTAACACAACTGCCCCAGTTAATACAGTATGTCTTGTGACTAATCTGTCAGTGACTAAAGCCCCCCGTCACATTTAGCGACTTACCAGCGATCCCGAAACCGATGTGACCTGATAAGGATCGCTGGTAAGTCGCAGGGAGGTTGCTGGTGAGATGTCACACAGTCAGACCCTACCAACGACTCAGTAACGATATAGGTCGCAGTAGCGACCTGTATAACGATCTCTGCTGTCATTGGGACCCTGTCACACAGTGTCAAAAACAGCGATGTGTCCTGCCCAGCAGGACATCGACTTTAAAGAAAATGGTCCCAACCATTCAGCAATGACTAGCGATCTCACAGCAGGGGCCTGATCGCTGGTAGGTGTCACACATAACGAGATCGCTGCTGCGCATATTCTACTATAGGGTTATGCACACTGAGCAGCCGGGTTCAAACGTCAGTGTCAGAAAGGTCGTCAGTGCAACGAGAAGCTCCAACATACAAGACGTCTGAATAGATAGCCAAAGATCCATTCATTTCAAGATTGATCCTTTTTGTGCTGTGCGTCTTTGGTTAAGGACATTTCGGGAAGATAAGGAGGACTTTACTACATTCTCTTACCATCTAAATATAGAATTTTATTACAAGGGATATGACACAGGTAATGGTGGTGGGAAGGATGTATTAACTCATTCTGCAGGAAGGCTTTCTGCTAGAGATATTTGATGATAACTGCATTTAAGTATGGAGTTTTATAGGCAAAAAGTATGCACACGTTTTCCAGATGAAATGAAAAGTCAATGACCCATCCTTTTAAAGGGGTGGTTCACTACTCAGCATAGTGGCCACACATCGATTTAAACCTCATAAAGAACGTGCCCCATTTGCTGGGAGAGCAGTGCCTGCAGCCTCTCACACTGCTGTGAGAAGCACTACAGTTAACTAAGATAACCTCAAGAGGTCACCCCAGGTCATAGCAGCGGGTCATACAGCAGTGTGTGAGCGGCCACGGGCATGTCGAGCAGTGCCGCAGCAATGAACTCAGCTGAACTCAGGACGTCACGACTTGTTACTGAGTTCAATGATCACAGTCGTTCTCACACCAAATAATGCGGGAGTCTGCGGCTATGATGTGGTGATGTCACAGACTCTCGCGATACTTCACGCGAGTATGGCCGCAAGCATTGAACTCAGTGACAAGCGGTGACGTCCCAAGTTCAGCTGAGTTCACTGCCGCAGGCAATAAATTGGGTTGACCTCTATGACGTCACCCCTCATTATACACGCGGCTGCTCACATACCGCTGATGTGACCTGGGGTGACCTCTCAGTTCACTGCAATGTTTCACACAGTAGTGTGAGAGCCTGCAGTCACTGCTCCACCAGCCAATGGGGAACGTTCTATTCTTTACTGACTGGGACAGTGAGTATGGGATTGTCTTGGGACCCCCTTATTGGATTACACCGAACGTGGATTAGGGAATTGTCAGGAAAATAAATTGGTGAAAGAGTATGTCTCTTGTCCTTATTTATTTAATCATTTTCTCTTTTTATATCTTTCAGGTTCGCTTTTGAGGAATGTTGTAGGACATCGCTATGGATTACTTCAGACATCTTTTTTTTTTTTTATAAATAAATTGGTGAACAAGTTCTGTAGTTGGGGGGTGTTTGTTCAAATAATTATTTTTTTCAACTACTGGATTAGAAATGGGGGTGTCTGCTAGACGCCCGCCCATTACTAATACCAGGCCTTGATACCAGATGGGAATTCACAGCTGGCATCAACCCCATTACCCTATTTGCCACCGCACCAGGGCACCGGGATGAGCTGAGGTGAAGCACCAGGATTGGTGCATCTAATGGATGCGCCACTTCTGGGGCGACTGCGGCCTGTTATTTTTAAGCTGGGGAGGGCCCAATAACTATGAGCCTCCCGAGCCTGAGAATACCAAACCCCAACTGTCCGCTTTATCTTGGCTGGTGATCTACTTTGGGGGGAACCCCACATTTTTGTTTTTAAATGATTTATTTAATTTAAAAAAAAAAACAATTTAAAACAACAGTGTGGGGTGCCCTCTGTTTTGGATTACTAGCCAAAGTAAAGCTGCCAGCTGTGTCTGCAGACATTATATATGTGTTATACATACATTTATCTATCTATCTAAAATTATAACGGATCCATTGTTGGTAACATTGACTATAATGATAACGGATCCATTAACGTATCGGTTACAAAATTGATTTGTTTGTACAATCCGATAACAGATCTGTTACTTTACATCCGTTGGATCCGTTACAAACAGATCATTACAGGACATGTGAACACAGCCTAACATGAGTGCATAGCATATTATATTGTTTCTTTTCTCCGCCAGCAATACATAAGACTGTCTGGGATAGATTAAACTGCTTGACATGATATTGGCGTGTTTTTGAGAGGAAATTTAATTGTGAGCTCCATAGGGCACTGGGACTCTTGTGAGTAATTACAATATCTGTACAGTTTGTTCTATGGGAACAAAATGCTAATTCTATAACTTATACAGCCAGTTGAATCTGAATCAGTAGGCTGTGTGCACACGTTGCGTTTTTATTGCATCTTTGAGTGCAGATTTGTCACAAAGTTCTAAAAAAGAATATGCTCCAGATAGTTAAAAATAAATAAATTCTTTATTTTCAGAGAAAAGTCTTGATTTAAAATTGCTTGCAGCAAAAACAGTCATGTGGGTTAGGCAAGGTTCACATTTCCGTTGTTGTGCATCAGTCACATGCGTTGCTTGACGCTTGCGACTGATGCGTTGTGCAACGGATGACAAGAATTAGGCTAGGTTCACATTTCTGTTATTTTAAATCAGTCAGGTCCGTCAGCAACGGATCAGTCGTTTTTTAGATGTCAACTGATGCAACGGATGTGTTTTTCACAGGATTCCTTTTACAGGAATCCTGTGAAAAAACTGATCCGTCGCGTCCGTTAGGGTGCTTTCACACTTGCGTTGTTTTCCTTCCGTTACAATCCGCCCTTTTGGAAAACAGCGGAATCCGTTAACGGATTCCGCTGTTTCCCATAGACTTGTATAGATGACGGATTGTACCAAAAGGACCTGCGTTGCTTCCGCTGGGCGACGCTCCGTTGCTTCCGCCCAGCGGGAGGAACGCAGCATGTAACGTTGTTTTGAGCAGCGGAATCCTCTGGATTTCACTGCGCATGTTCTTTTTTTTTTTTTTTTTTAAATCACAAACTTTATTTTGGCTCGCGGTGGCCGAACGTTCGGCTGAGCGCCGGGCCGTCGGCAAGTGACAGCGCTCAGCTGAGCGACCGTCCACCGGCATGCCCAGCTGCCAGCAAGTGACAGCGCTCAGCTGATCACCCGGCGATCGGCTACAGGGAGCGATCAGCTGATCACCCGGCGGCCGGCTGCAGGGAGCGATCAGCTGATCACCCGGCGACCGGCTGCAGGGAGCGATCAGCTGATCACCTGGCGGCCGGCTCCAGGGAGCGATCAGCTGATCACCCGGCGGCCGACTGCAGGGAGCGATCAGCTGATCACCCGGCGGCCGGCAAGTGACAGCACTCAGCTGATCACCCGGCGGCCGGCTGCAGGGAGCGATCAGCTGATCACCCAGCGGCCGGCTGCAGGGAGCGATCAGCTAATCACCCGGCGGCCGGCTACTGGGAGCGATCAGCTGATCGTTCACAATAGTCTGCCGCCGGTAAAACTGTAAAAAAAAAAAAAAAAATCAAAATGGATTCCGTTGTTTTGCAGCATCCGTTGTGCCACTATATGCAACATATCCGTTACATCCGTCACACAACGCAATGCAACGGATGCCGTTCAACGCAAGTGTGAAACTAGCCTAACATCCGCTGTGTGTCCGTTTTTTGACGGATCCGTCATTATCCGTTTGTGTTTAGGACAGCTCAGTGGGTGTGCCAAACATGCTGGGCATGCTCAGTAGAGCATGTTGGAATCCAGGGCTGGATTCCGTCGTAAGACGGATTACGACGGAATCCAGCACCAAAGACATACATTACAAGCTTGTCGGATGGCGACGGATTACTATGCGGTGCGTTAATTTTGACGGCCCGAAAAACATTACATTCTGCGTTGCTCCCGCCCGGCGGTCAGTCAAAAGCGACTGACCGCGGTGCAGCGGATGCAACGCAAGGTAATCAGTCGCAATCCAAGTCTATGGGACACAACGGAATCCGCTAAACGGATTGCGTTGTTTACCATAGCCGCGGATTGTGACCGATACATTTTAACGGAAATGTGAACCTAGCCTTAGAATTCATTATCGGACTCCGTTGTAAAAGAGAGAACGATCAGCTGATCGTTCACAATAGCCGGCCGGCTTTTGAGAGCGAACAGATGATCTCCCGGCGGCCAGCTAATGAGAGCAATCAGCTGATCACTCACAGGTGGTGGTGAGGGTGATCAGCTGATCGTTCGGCCACCGAGAATGTGTGCGGGGGGCAGAGTGCGGGGTGGGTGGAGCTGAGTGGGGCATTGGCGCTGAGGACGTCAGTGTCGGTGACTGCATTGTTTCGGACAGGTGAGTGTGAGTGTGTGTGCGCGTGTGTGTGTGTGTGTGCGCGTGTGTACATGCGGAGTGCTGGAGGGGGCGAGGTGGAGCGGGGAAGTGTCGGGCTCCCTGCACACGTAGCCAGGGTAAATATCGGGTAACTAAGTTAATCACTTTGCTTGGTTACCCGATATTTACCTTGGTTACGTGTGCAGGGAGCCAGAGAGAGCATGCGCAGTGAAATCCTACGGATTGCGCTGCTCAAAAAACGTTATAGGCTGCGTTTCTTTCGCCCGGCGGTCAGTCATTCCACGACTGATCAGTCGGGCGGAGGATGCAACGCAGCATCATCAGTCACAATCCGCCGCTCATACAAGTCTATGGGAACAACGGAATCCGCCAAATGGATTCCGTTGTTTACCAGAGCCGCGGATTGTAACTGATAGAAATTGACGGAAATGTGAACCTAGCCTTAAGAGAAAGGTCGCCATTTCAGAGTGATGAGCAGTGACTCAGTGTCTCGAGATGTGCAGTGTGAATCGGGACTGGCTGCTGCTCAAAGCCTCCTTCTTAAGGCTACTTTACACACTGCGATATCGGTCCCGATATCGCTAGTGTGGGTACCCGCCCCCATCTGTTGCGCGACACGGGCATATCGCTGCCCGTGCCGCACAACATCGCCCAGAGCCGTCACACATACTTACCTGTCCGGCGACGTCGCTGTGACCAGCGAACCGCCTCCTTTCTAAGGGGGCGGTCCGTGCGGCGTCACAGCGACGTCACTGAAGCGTCACTGAACCGCCGCCCAATAGCAGCGGAGGGGCAGAGATGAGCGGGACGTAACATCGCGCCCACCTCCTTCCTTCCGCATAGCAGCCGGGAGGCAGGTAAGGGGAGCTTCCTCGTTCCTGCGGCGTCACACGCAGCGATGTGTGCTGCTGCAGGAACGAGGAACAACTTCGTTATTGCTGCAGTAACGATTTTTAAGAATGGACCCCCATGTCGCCGATTAGCGATTTTGCACGTTTTTGCAACGATGCAAAATCGCTTATCGGTGTCACACGCAACGGCATCGCTAATGCGGCCGGATGTGCGTCACAAATTCCGTGACCCCAACGACTCCGCATTAGCGATGTCGCAGCGTGTAAAGCCCCCTTAAGGCTGCTTTTACACTACGTTTTTTTAACATGCGTCCGGAACGTTTTTTTTTGCTGCAAAAGCGGATCCTGTTTTCCAAAGAGAAACGCATGCAAACGCATGTGTTATTTTACAGGATCCTATCATTTGAAATTATGGGCAGGTATTGGAGTCATGGGATCGGGAGTGAGGGGATCTGAATGTGATAGACTGGAAATTCAGACGTTAGGAGTGGGAGTGGGAGTGAGTGTGAGAGTGAGTGTGAGAGAGTGTGAGAGTGAGTGTGAGAGAGAGAGAGATGTAGGCACTACCGCATCCATCATCACTGCACACAGCTATCATCACTGCACACACCCCGGCACTACCGCCCCCATAATCACCGCACACATCGGCACTACAGCCCCCATCATCACCGCACACACGCGACAGAGACAGACTGACAGAGAGAGATAGATACCGAGAGAGAGAGAACGACAGACAGAGAGAGAGAGAGAGACTCTGTGATTACGCCAGGCTAGTTTCTGCCCAACAGGATCCTATCTATCAGCATGCCAGCGTTCACATGCGTTTGCGTGCAGTATATTCAGGATCCAGTGACAAACAGTATTTGGACGCAGCTGAAAAACGCTACAAGTAGCGTTTTTGAAAAATGTTAAAATACTGCAACTCGCTGGATCCTCACTATAAGGCCCGTTTCACACGTCAGTGAAAAACAGTGACGTGTAAAACACGCACATGTCCCTGCGTGTGCCGTGAATCTCGGCACACGTGGGTTGTCTAAGTGCAATCCGGGCTCCGTTATCCGAGGCCCGTGATTGCACTTAGAGATTCACTCACCTGTGCCCGCTCCCGCTCTCCATGGTGCTGATCGCTCCCGCGCCGCAGCATCCGGCCGGCGCTGACCCCCGCAGCAGCTGCTTCCGGGTCGGCTGTGTCGCGCATAATGAATATGCGCGACAGTAATTAGCCGGCTTAGAAGCAGCAGGGAGAACGGGCTGCAGAGGACATCGCTGGACGCCGGGTGAGTTAAAATGTTTATTATTTTTAAATGCACGTTTTTTTCTGGCACGTATTTCACGGACCACACCACTGCGTGGTCCGTGGGACATCAGTGATGCCAGAAAAAAATGGACATGTCTCCGTGCGGCAATCACGCACACGCGTGTACGCCGCACGGAGACACGTGCAGTGACAAATCACTGACGTGTGAGCAGACCCATTCATTATAATGGGTCTGCGTATGTCCGTGATTCTGGTACGTTTAAAAAAAAGCACAAACGTACCAGAATCACTGACGTGTGAAAGGGGCCTAACACACGCAAACGCATGTGAAGACATGTTGACGCTCGTCCATTGAAAATGCATTGAAATTAAAACGTATTTGCACTGGATCCGCTTTTGCTGCAAAAAAATGTTCAGGACGCATGTTAAAAAAACGTAGTGTGAAAGCAGCCTAAGGCTCCATAGCCTTTGATCTAGGTAATCGAGGAACATTGGGCGGAACCACAGGACAATGTTGAAGCTGGGAACTTTTCTAATAAATTGGTGAACGAGGAAATGTGTCTTATTTTTATTGCTCTCTTGTAAAATTTTCAGGTTTCCATTTGTGGACTATGTTGGAATACCTGGACTACAGATGGACCTGCATGGATTTTTTTTTTAATGAAATGGTGAAGAAGGAAAAGTGTGAGGGATTTATTTTTCAAGGGGTGTATTTTTGTGTGTGTGTTTTTTCTTTTCCCTTACTGGGTTAGTAATGGGTGTGTCTGATAGACACCTCTCCATTACTAACACTAGGGCTTGATGCCAGCTAACACTACACATCTGACATCAACCCCAACTGCCATTACCCAGATTACCACCGCACCAGGGCAATTCGGAAGAGCCAAGGTAAAGCGCCAGAATGTGATGCACCACTTCTGGTGTTGCTCTGGGCTGGTATTTTTAGGCTGGGAAGGGAACAATAACCATGGACCTTCACAGGCTGACATCAGGCCCCAGCTGTCTGCTTTACTTTGGCTGTTGTCAAAAATAGAGGGGACCCCACATTGTTTTTTTAATTTACTTATTTAATCAAAAAAGCTGTCCAATAAGCTACACAGGGTGCAAATTCACTATATGTTGGGGGGTTGTGTAGTTATATGTCTATATATCTGTCTGGCTATATATATATATCTGTATAAAATTTATTCGTATCCAAAAACGCTAGTAAAATGCATGCAAAACACATAAAAAAAAAACGTAAAACGCAGATTTTTGCTGCTGGGTTTTTCCTGCCAAGAGATGGAGAAATGGTGCAGAAATGTCTGTATACAAATACTCAATGTGTGCACATCCCCTTACAGCATTCCATTGTTACTTTGCATTTTTGCTGCCTACTACACAGTATATTTGAGAGATATTTAAAGCCCCCCATACACATAGATATCTGTTGACCAATCAACCGGTCGACAGCTGACTTTCACATACACAGGAGTGCTCAGCTCGATCAAATTTTCCTGTGTTCTCTATGAGAGAGCCACTGCCAGACTCTTCCAGAGAACAAAAGAACTCGGAGTCTGAAATCCAACAAGTTGGATTCTTTTCTTCTCCAACATCATCGGGAGATTCGTAAGGCCCCATCCACATTAGATTGTCCTATATCAGTGAGTTTGGCAGTCTAATGTATATGTGGGTCCTTTTAGCAACAAATTCAAGGTTGCAGAAATACTAATTTCAAAAAATGTGAAATTTTTCAATACTCACATAAGATCATAGGTATATAAACCACCAGTAATGAGCGCCAATCAATAATAAAAGAGGACGGTCAGTAATCATTAAGGACCATTTTCTTTCAGCAATGATTAGGAGAGGAGTATGATCAATACACGAGAGGAGGAGCTGTCAGGTAACCATGATTATTACATCTGTATAAAAATAATATGATACGTGACCTAAGAGTCCTGCTGATCGTTGGGCGCATATACACTGGGCAATAATTGGAATTTACCATTACTATGTACATATACGTTCAGCCTACTGTCCTCCATAAGTTTCAGTTATTTCGACGATTGGCATACCTGTTTTGTAGTTTGGAAGTTGCGATACTCCAGGCCACGTTTCCTCTCTTGGAGTCCCGATAACCTGGAATAATTCATTTTACATTACTAACAGTGATAACATCCTCTCATGCAGTAAAATAATGTAATTAAGGAGACCTGACAATTACCAGAATACAAACCATCCTAAATTATCAGTTCACTTTTTTTAACGTACCTGAAAATGTAAATGAAGGAATCCTGTAAACCTGCAGAGAGCAATGTCTCATACCACTGTGTTCCTGCAAGACATATTTTCCATACCATAGGTGATAAATGATTAGTGGCGATTTCACCTACAGGAACACCACCAATCACATGAATGGGGTCCTGTCTCCCCATATAAATTGAGCAGTAGTGCACATAAGTAACCACTGATCTATTCATATAGTTACATAGGTTGAAAAAAATATATAAAAATATAGGCCCATCAAGTACAACCTTTCTCTACCACTTTACATTAGCAATCACTAACTTATTTAAAACCCACCATGCCATTCTGTATTAGAAAACCATCCACCCCTCTTTTATAACCTGATATAGTTGTGTGTGCCATTATTGCCCCTTGCTGGGGACAGTTCACAGTTTGACTGCTCTAACTGTAAAGAACCCTTTCCTATTTAGCTTTCCTTCACACGTAGTGAATGTCCCCTGGTCCTTAGTATTGTCTTTGGAAGGAATAAGTCATGACAGTAGTTTATATTGACCACACATGTATTTATAGATATAAATGATATCTCCACTGAGATTTTTATTTTCTAAGCTAAATGAGCCCAAGCTTTCTAAATTCTCTCTAAGAAAGACTTTTCATCTTGTACTATTAATCTAGTTTCGGCCTTTGAAACAACTGTAGTTTTTCAATATTCTATTTACAATGTGGAGTCAAACATTAAATCCCATATTCAAGATGTTGCCTTATACTGTAAGTGATTTATAGAGGGGTATACATTTGAATCAAAGGATTTTCTCTCACCATACCTTATGTATATGGAAGTGGTGGTGACCTGCACACTACTGATTTCATAGACCCATGAAAGTAAATAGAGAGGTAGTCACTAGTGATGAGCGAGCACTAACATGCTCGGGTGCTCGATATTCATTAAGAGCAGTTGGATGCTCGGATGGGTGCAACTTGAGTATGATGAAAGTCAATGGGGAAGCCTTTTTACAGAAGATCTTTCGGAAAAATGCTTGAGTTCTCCATTGACTTCCTTTATACTCAGTAGACGGGTTAAGCGTCCCAACTGCTTGTTATACGTACCGAGCACCCAAACATAGAAGTGCTCTCTGATGACTTGTGGTCGCCCATGCACACTACAGCTTCACTCCCCAGAAGCAACAGGACCCTCGTTCTTAGGATAAGTGGTGGTCACAGTTGTTGGATCCTACCAGTAGTACATTTATTACTTATGGATAAATGGTAAATATTGCTTACAGGACAACATCTATAAATTAAATTAGTGTTATCTAGATTTCATGGTGAAGATCTGTATTTGACAAAAACTTTTCATAGCCACTAACACTGAGAGTGCATCTCAATAAATTAGAATATCATCAAAAAGTTAATTTATTTCAGTAGTTTATTTCTCTTAATGTTGATGATTATGGATTATTGTCAATGAAAACCCAAAAGTCATTATCTCAGAAAACTAGAATATTATATAAAACCAACTGAAAAAATGATTTTAATCCCAGAAATGTTGGCGCCTACTGAGAAGTCGTACAGTAAACACACTCAATACTCAATTGGTCGGTGCTCCTTTTGCATGAATTACTGCATCAATGTGGTGTGGCATGGAGGCGATCAGCCTGTGGCACTGCTGAGGTGTTATGGAAGCCCAGGTTGCTTTGATAGCAGCCTTCAGCTCATCTGTATTGTTGGGTCTGGTGTCTCTCATCTTCCTCTTGACAATACCTAATAGATTCTCTATGGGGTTTAGGTCAGGCGAGTTTGCTGGTCAATCAAGCACAGTGATACTGTGGTTATTAAACCAGGTATTGGTACTTTTGGCAGTGTGGACAGGTGCCTAGTCCTGCTGGAAAATTAAATTTCCATCTTCAAAAAGCTTGTCGGCAGAGGGAAGCATGAAGTGCTCTAAAGCGGGCTTTACACGCTACGATATATCAAACGATATGTTGTTGGGGTCACATCGTTAGTGACGCACATCCGGCCTCGTTTGACATATCGTAGCGTGTAACACAAATGAGCGACTGTGAACGAGCAAAAATACTCACCTTATCGTTGCTCGTTGACACGTCGCTCATTTTCAAAATATCGAACGTCCTTCTGTGCTCCGGTTGTTCATCATTCCCGAGGAAGCACACGTCGCTCCTTGTTACACCCCAGGAACGATGAACTGCAGCTTACCTGCGGCCGCTGCCAATGCGGAAGGAAGGAGGTGGGCGTGATATTTACGTCCCGCTCATCTCCGCCCCACTGTTTCTATTGGCTGGCCGCTGTGTGACGTCGCTGTGACGCCGACCGTCCCTCCCCCTTCAGGAAGTGGATGTTCGCCACCCACAGTGAGGTTGTTCGGGAGCTAAGTACGTGTGACGGGAGTTACTGACTTTGTGCGACACGGGCAACAAATTGCCCGTGCCGCACAAGCGATGGGGGCGGGTGCGATCGCAAATGCGATCACACGAGAAATTGCCGCGTGTAAAGCAGGCTTAAGATTTCCTCGTGGATGGCTGCGCTGACTTTGGTCTTGATAAAACACAGTGGACGTACACCAGCAGATGACGTGGCTCTCCAAACCATCACTGATTGTGGACACTTCACACTAGACCTCAAACAGCTTGGATTGTGGCCTCACCACTCTTCCTCCAGACTCTGGGACCGCGATTTCCAAATGAAATGCAAAATTTACTTTCATCTGAACACAACACCTTGGACAACTGAGCAACAGCCAGTTCTTTTTCTCTTTGGCCCAAGTAAGACGCTTCTGGCGTTGTCTATTGGTCATGCGTTGCTTGCCACAAGGAATGCGACTCAAGCAGCACTCCACTCCCTGTGAATCTCCCCCAAATTTTTGAATGGCCTTTTCTCAACAATCCTATCAAGGCTGCGGAAATTCCGGTTGCTTGTGCACCTTTTTCTACCACACTTTTTCCTTCCACTCAATTTTTCCATTAATATGAACAGCCAGCTTCTTTAGCAATGACCTTTTGAGGCTTACCCTCCTTGTAGAGTGTGTCAATGGCGGCCTACTGGACATCTGTCAAGTCAGCAGCCTTCCCCATGATTGTGTAGCCTTCTGAACCTGACTAAGGGACCATTTTAAATGCTTATGAAGCCTTTGCAGGAGTTTTGTGGTAAGTATTCTAATTTTCTGAGATGTTGACTTTTGGGTTTTCATTGGCTGTAAGCCATAATCATCAACATTAACAGAAATAAACACTTGAAATTCTCAGAAGTAAAAATGGGTATCACGGCTGTGCTTATCACCAAGGCAAGCCAGGAATTAGTAAATTCAAGTCTTTATTGCATGTGCTAATACAAGTCAATGCGTTTCAGGGGTCACAGCTCCCTTCCTCAGGAGACAACATAGCAGACAAGGAAAAAACTTGACTTTTTTTTTTCCTTGCCTGCTATATTGTCCTGAGGAAGGGGACTGTGACCCCTGAAATGCATTGACTTGTATTAGCACATGCAATAAAGACTTAGATTTACTAATTCCTGGCTTGCATTAGTGATAAGCGCAGCGATGATACCCGTTTTTACTTCTGAGAATTTCATCCTATTTCTTCGGGGCTACAGCTGTCACTAGCTACGATTATGCGGGTTTAGGTGTTGTGATCTTTTCACAACTCCTATAGGTGAGTGCCCCTTACATTAATACCCCTATTCTTTATCTGGTAAGACCCTATTCGCCTTTTTGTTCCACAGCCTCTGATACCTAGAAATAAACACTTGAAATAGATCACTCTGAGTGTAATGACTATGTAATATGTGTATTGAATTACTGAGATAAATTAACTTTTTGATGATATTCTAATTTATTGAGATGCACTTGTATATCTCTGCCAAATTAATATACATCACTAAAAAGGTTTGTCATCAAATAGATATGTAGTTGCTGTACCAAAACTAAAATAATGTAGGTGTGGCACCCCAGTGGTCATGGGAGCTACAGTGGCGTTGTTCTCCTCATGGGAGGGAAATGCTATGCCTTGAAGCAGCGGGGAGATCTCTGTGTCAGGGATTATCACACACAACAGTTCCCAATCCAGGCCAGAAGGGGGAGTTCAAGTCCTGTTTGGGGAAGCTTTTGTGTGCATTCTGGGCTGGGGAGGGGTTAGAGAGAGGAACAGGAAGAGAGACCTCAGAACACGAGTGGCGAGGAAGGAGAAAGGTCACTGTAAGAGAGCTGTCTGTAAGTTTTCCAGGAGCAGGCGCAGAGATCAGGACACAGGGGTCCTCGATTGTCGGGGGCAAACGGCCCAGCAGTAAAACCCGGAGGGCAGCAGATTCCATTTGCCTGGCCCAGCAAAAAAATCACCAAGGCAAAGTAGCACAATAGAGCCCGGGGCCGTGGTGATATGTGACGCCCTGCCCTATCAGGTCATCACAGGGTATTGTGCAATCTGCCCTTCTGCATGATATCCAATCCTCCTTGGTTACGGATCCCTAGCCTGTAGTGTTGCTAAGACTAAGCTAATCAAAATCCTAGAAACACTCTGCACCACAACCACCAGACACACCAGTGGAGAGCCTGAAGGGAATAGGGCTGGACACTTGGTGGAGTTGGTAAGGGGAGGTCAGGAGTGTTAGGAGACAGTTGAGAGTAGTGAGTGCTGACTCTCGAGTGGAGAGGTCAGGGAGCTGGGCTCCTCAGTACTAGGTGGCAGACATTAGTTTGGGCCTGGTAGGAGCTGGAACCCCAGTCGCAGGGGATCGCGTCATGGGGCACGGAACTGCCGAGCAGCGCAGCCAGCGACCTTGAGCCATCTCCGGGCAGGGGCCAGGGCACGCCGGGGTACGTGGACCCTAGGCTGGGAAGTAGCTTCACGCGTCCTGGTAATTTACCCGACAGAAGCGAAGACTTCACGATTCGTCCTCCACCCGCTCCAAAATCGGGGTACTAGCTCAACGAGGGAGATAGGACTTTCCCAATATATAGTCCAGCAAATCCCAAGCGTGAACCCTGAGAGCCGTTAGCCATACGGGTGAGCAGGACCTGTTCAGTTTCATGCTGAGAGGGACCAACTACAGACAGAGGTGCCAAGGTCAAGGTCACAGGCTAACAGACAACACCATAGGGCACGGGATCCCGGCGTGCTCCCTCCTTGCTACAGCGGTGCTAAGAATTCTGGTTTACAAGTTGTCGGTGTCAGCGTTATTGGACTGAGTGAGTACGCAGTGACCCTTTCCTCCCCAACGGTGCTCCCCTCTCACCATCACCAAGCCCCGGGGCATCCCCCCCTACCCACGGAGGGGTTAAATATCAGGCTGCCATTCCACCGCCACCGGGCGCTCCCAACAGCAGCGGTGGTATCCCACCTTACCACACACCGTGGGTGGCGTCACAAACTCTAACCACAAAATCCCCTGTAAATACCCCCCTTTTAGTTCGAGTGTCCGCGCGACCCCACTCAGGTCCGGAGACCCCTCGAGCCACCGCAGATCCGGATCCGAGCAGTGGCCTGGCTGCTGGCGCCGGGGCGGTACAGATACAAGCGGGCCCCACATCCGGCTTGCACTGCCCGCCACAAGGGAAAAGGCAAACCGCATCCAAGAAGTGGGACGCTATGCTGCTTCAGGCCACAGTGACATACACACAGGGCTCACTAAGGAAGGCCTCCAACCCACCTGGCAAAGAGAGATTCCTCACTGCTTCCCGGCTGATCGGACCACTTTAACTTTGGGACTATAACAACTGACCAGTAAAGATAAAGGAAACTACCAACCTGTGTTGTCCAGTTACTGTCGGCATCCTCAGCCCTGCACCCCAGTGTACAACACCATAGACTACCACCCCTATCATCCTCCCTGGGGCCTAGCTTCACCTGTGGGGAGCTGAACCATCCCAGCTGTGACACCATCAGCCCCAGAGGATAGCGATTGCAACGACGGTTAATCCCTGGCCGCATAACATATGTGGCGTCAAGAGACAACTACTACTCCCAACCTCCTCAACCCCTTCATCCTCATCATCCTACCATCCATCCTTCATTTCCCCTTTTGCGGATACCTCGGGGCCACAAAACCAGACAGCCACCCGTGACATCCCCTGACCCTCACCGGCCCGGTGACGAGTATTCCCAAGACCCTGTGGGGTGCTCCATTGGCATCTAGAAGAAGGAAACTATCCAGAGATAATAAATAAGCCTTCCAGCCTTAAGCCTCATGTTTTATTACTGCTAGACACAAACCTGACTGATTGACTGTCAATAAATTTAGCAGGATTCTTTTAACATTTGCAGCCCAAGGAAATATGAAACTTAGAAAAGGAAAACATTTGACTTTATGGTAAGGTCTGTCATTCCCGCGTAATGAAGATAAATGATTCTTTTCTGAGTCCAAGAATATACACTCAGTGATCAAAGAGTACACCCTGTGATGAAGGAGCTGGTGCTGACGGTGTGGGAAGACGAAGGAAAGGTCAATCAGTAAATAAAACATTGAAATTGATGCTACATGAACAAACAGCAGGAGCCTCTTCTTCCTCTCCACAGGTCCATACCGCCAATCTAAAAATGTCAGCGTAGAGGGCATAGAAGCATTTTGTAGGTTTTATAAAGATTTAAAATAATAAAGATCTATATTAGGGAAATATAGTACTTTGTGTCACATGTAAGTAGCAAATTATTTTACATATACAGTATATATTAATGTTTATTTTTTAAGCGTAAGCTATAAATAAAAAAAATCAATAAACTTTAAAGTTAACTGAGGGTAAATGAAGCAGACAGGTGCCTTGAGAGCCATTGAGGGGAAGCAATCATTTGATATTTTAGTTTTCTAACTAATCAGTGTTTTTCTGCATATTTAAAGGGGTTGTCCAGTCTTGGCGTACAAGTCTGTAGTAACTATGTGACTGCGGACTTGTGAATTCTGGCAGAATTCTCTTGTGCCTGTACCGGCAGCAAGAGTGCGCGTTTCCGCAAGTATGTGGTTTGCATACATGCAGTCATGAGCAGACTAGACGTGTGCGGCCTCACTCAATACAAGTGAATTGAGCAAGGCTGTATATGACTAGTCGGAATGTGGCCAGAACTATGCAAATTGCATGCATGACCATTTCAAGGGCTGGAGATTCCTAACAGCGTGCGCATTGTGCACTCTGAGGATTCACAAGTCTGAAGTCACATTATTACACCAACTACATATTGGGATAGCATCTTGGAGATGGGAATACCCCTTTAATGGTTGTACACCTGGCAACTATAATGCTAAACATCTGGGACTGAGGATGCTGCAGATACCAAGAAGGCTTAAGCGGGCTTTACACACTGCGATATCGGTCCCGATATCACTAGTGTGGGTACCCGCCCCCATCTGTTGCGCGACACGGGCAAATCGCTGCCCGTGCCGCACAACATCGCCCAGACCCGTCACACATACTTACCTGCCCGACGGCGTCGCTGTGACCGGCGAACCGCCTCCTTTCTAAGGGGGCGGTCCGTGCAGCGTCACCGCGACGTCACTGAGCGGCCGCCCAATAGCAGCGGAGGGGCAGAGCTGAGCAGGACGTAACATCCCGCCCACCTCCTTCCATCCGCATAGCGGCCGGGAGGCAGGTAAGGAGAGCTTCCTCGTTCCTGCGGCGTCACACATAGCGATGTGTGCTGCCGCAGGAACGAGGAACAACCTCGTTACTGCTGCAGTAACGATTTTTGAGAATGGACCCCCATGTCACCGATGAGCGATTTTGCACGTTTTTGCAACGATGCAAAATCGCTCATCGGTGTCACACACAACGGCATCGCTAATGTGGCCGGATGTGCGTCACCAATTCCGTGACCCCAACGAGTTCGCATTAGCGATGTCGTAGCGTGTAAAGCCCCCTTTACTCTGACCCTGAATGAGATGTAGAAAAAAGAATTAAATATGAATGCAACTTGTAAGATTTCACTGCTGAGATCTAATCGCTTGATAGTACTGGTTTGCAGCTTGATGAGAATGCAAATCTGATGATATCAGTGAGGTAGGTATTCTCATGGAGACTCTGCTTAGATGAACTGCACCAAATACATCAATGTCTAAGTTAATATACATTGATATTTGCAAAATTCAAGCCAAGCATAAGAAGATAAAGGTCTGTTATCTAACCTGAACATAAGCTGTGCATGATGCCAGAGTAGTTCTGAGTTGTTAGTCAGCTACTACGGTAGGAGCATAAAGAAGGGATGTGCCCAATGTAGGGGTATCGCCCCTACGAAACAGTTAGAGCACTTACTGTAAAAGGAGAGCTCCTCTGTTTTCTGTATGTTATGGACTGGCCGACTCGACTGGTGCTGCCCTCTGAACTGGAAACTTGGACTAACCCGGCCCCAAAAGAGCGGGAAAGGGAGAAGGAGCAAGAGAAGAGTTTAGGCAGGAACAGGAGCAGTCGGGTCGCCTCAGGGAAGCGAGAGAGTAGGAATGCTGTTTGAGTTTTGTTCGAAGGCAGGTATGGTGCCAGCTGCGATAGAGACTGTGGGCCAGGACATCAGAGAGCCCTGATCACCATCAGGCAAGTACTAAAGTTCCAGACATCGGCAAATCGAGGAAGAAGAAGAGTTACCCCCCTGCCCTGCATAGAGAAATGTGCACTGACAAGCATCACAGCACAGAGCTCCCGTGTGTGGACTTGTCCCCCCTCAACTGGTCCGTGAGTATAGGCCTCCAGGCATAGGCCTCCATAGCCAGAGCGTAGTATCCGTACGGCCTGAGTAGCGAAGGTCATCAAGGTCATCAAGGCTGTTAGTGCAGCGTAGTTGTGATTAGTTGTCTGCCAAGTCTATTGTTGTGGTCATCTTTGTAATGGCTGGGGGACGTACTGTTGCCGCGCTCCAGCTAGGATTTCAGTGTGTTAAAACTTTACTGTTTCCAGTAGTTACCCCGTTCACTTGTATAAATGCTGATCTTGTGCAATCTCGTCTTGTGTACCATAATTGCATCTTGCCCTGCGGTGAGTCCTAGGTCATCACTACACTAACATGAGGACTAGCATCCATTTTTGGAATGTAATGGGAAAAAGCTGTAAAATTAAAATACTTTGAGTCACAGTTAAAAGGGGTTTTTATTTTTACAGAAAATGGGTACACAGGGGTGTAACTATAGGAGCAGGGATTGCACTCACACACGGGTCCTTGAGTGTAGAGGCCCAATATATCACTTTGGCCCATATTAAAAGTCTCCAAATATTAAAGATGCAAGAGTTGGAGGCCTAGTTGGAGATTTTGCATTGGGGCCAACGAGTGTCATGGGTGTGTCATGGGTGACAGACAGTCATGTGGCTTCTGGCCATAGAAGGTTGCAGCCTTTGCCTTTGCAGAATGCTCCCTGACTTTCCAATGTCCTGCTGTCAGTATTCATTGGTATAGGTAGCTTTCCTGCTGGATTCATCTCTCCCCTTTTGGACCCAACAGGAGCTCGCCTTCCACTCAGCTCCTGATCATCAGCATTCTCTTGGTGCTTAAATACCCATTCCTTAGACTAGGGCTGGTGATATTTTTCAGTTCATTCAATTCTTGGTTGCAAGCAGGTGGCTTGTACTCCTCTGCGGTATTGTTGTGGAATAGGTTGCTTAACGTCTACCTGTGTAATCTGTAGATAAGTAGTTGATGCATTTTCCCTCTGTGTGTCCTCCTTTTGTCATCTATAGTGTTTAGTGGGGTTAACAAAGAGCTCATGCCATCCGTTCCCTATTCAGGGTTCAGCACTAGGGATATCTAGGGACAGGTATCTGGCTTGGGGCAGAGGTACAGAACCTATCTAGGGTAGTGAGGGACCCCAGGGACCAGCAGTAGGTTTGGTCAGGGGTCACCATCTTCCCTTTCCCTACTGTAGACAAAGGGTTTCCCTTCCCTTTCGCTGTTTGCTTGGTGCTTCCCCATACCTAGCGTGACAATGAGCTTCAAGTTACCCATTAGGTGCACATGTCATATTTGTAAGGTATTGTAAACTTGATAGTATGATAATATCTCTCAATCTTAGAAGCTTGGTTACTCTATGTCTTTATCTGGCACATTGACAGATCCTAATGCCACAGTTACAATGGTAATACCTAGGGAGAAAAGGCAAAAAGGTCCGAAAAATATCATCTTATTACATAATGTATTGTGTAGGTTGTAACTATACTAAAGGGTTGTTCACTTACCGACCAAATCTTTTCAAGTTGCTCAAAGGCATCTGACACACCAGAGAATGCGGGGTATCCCTGAAGCATCTCTATGAATATACAGCCAGCACCCCTGGAATTAAATCAGAGGAAAGGGATTTTCAGCCTCTTTGATGGCTCACAGCCTCTATTTCTCTAAAGATTACATGACTTTCCTCACTAGTTTTTTTTTACACTGTTTTTCTAAATTAATTTCACATTAATAAAGCTTAATCTGGTTGTTAAAAATAGATGTAATAATTACATAATTGAAATTCATCATCTGTAGAATAAAATGCATATGATGGGGCAAAGTGAGAAGTTACTGAAGGGCTTTTACCAAGGTAATACTGTCTTAGCTAAGTTCATGGAATAAATGATTTCTTGTTTCAATCAGGTTTATGTTTTACATGTAATAACAAAAATGACAATATTTTTATATTTTCATATTATGACCTTTATTAAAAAAAAGAGTAATCTTGCAACTGGGGTCATGTTAGATGGAAGAGTTTACAGCAATTTCCTTATCATCAGAGGCAGGATTACAATGACAGCTGACACCTTAATACACAGCTGATCACACAGGATCCACCAATCACAATAGTGATATCAAATCTGATCCTGACACTATGCACATTATCAATGCAAAGTGGATCAGAGATTGTTCATTGTGGCTATGTGCATGTGTTGTTTCTTGAAACAGGAGGTTATAGACTAAATAAGCCCCAGTGAGCAATGTGAAAATTGCAGAATTTCTAATTTTTTTTTTATTTAAGTTTGAGATATGGAAAAAAAAAATACATTGCAAAAAAATGGTTTTAACTCAAAAATTGAATTTGAACATTAGGTAATTTCTTGTTGACACATTCCTTTTACAACTGGACTTGAAGCGGGAATTGTATATGTCAGTATTATTTAAACCTACTAGAGATCTCATGTCGTGGACTCAGTTCATAAAGTTTGACAGCATTTACTCAATATATTGACATGAACTCTACCTGATTGAGCTCCATACATTATGATCTTCATGCATTAACCTTAGACTTGTGAGGCAAAGAGCAGAATCAAATAAAGTATAAGGCTATGTGTGCACTAGGCCGTTTTACCCGCGATTTACCCGCAGATTTGCAGCGGAAATTTCTTGAGAAATGTCTGCAATCTTTGTGCAGACATTTCCCAGCAAATCCTATGAGAAAAAAAAATAGCTGTGCGCACGCTGCAGATTTTTCTCAAGAAATTTCCTTGAGAAGATTTTCTTGAGAAAACTTCTTGAGAAAATGAGCATGTCAATTCTTTTCCACAGGTACCTGCGGATTTCTGCAGTACAGCCTGCAAAATCCGCAGGGAACAACCTGCGGGAAAATCGCGGCTAATTCGCGGCTAATCCGCGGCAAATCCGC
Source organism: Anomaloglossus baeobatrachus (assembly GCF_048569485.1). Taxonomy (NCBI): domain Eukaryota; kingdom Metazoa; phylum Chordata; class Amphibia; order Anura; family Aromobatidae; genus Anomaloglossus; species Anomaloglossus baeobatrachus. The sequence goes on along the minus strand of NC_134359.1, from coordinate 116,052,359 downwards.
ATGCGGATTTACCGCGGATTTGGTGCAGATTTTTTCCGGCGGTCCGGAAATCTTCCACTCCCAGAAGTTTCTCAAGAAATTTTTTTGATAAACTTCACATTTCTAGTGCACACAAAGCCTTATGGTGAAGATTTACCAAGCTGTTACACAGAGTTTTGCACAGACTTCGCTGACTGTCATGGTGCCGTCAGGCTCTGTTCAAATTGCAGATTGACACTCCGCCCGATAATTTCTCTGATGTCCCTCATCAACATAGGCAAACTCGGGCATTGACCTTTGCTAGCCTACTTGTAAAGGCCACGTCACACTAAGCAACATCGCTAGCAACATCGCTGCTAAGGAACAACTTTTGTGACGTAGCAGCGATGTTGCTAGCGATGTTGCTGTGTGTGACATCCAGCAACAACCTGGCCCCTGCTGTGAGGTAGTTGATTGTTGCTGAATGTCCTGGACCATTTTTTAGTTGTTGCTCTCCCGCTGTGAAGCACAGATCGCTGTGTGTGACAGCGAGACAGCAACAACTAAATGTGCAGGCAGCAGGAGCCAGCTTCTGCGGACGCTGGTAACCAATGTAAATATCGGGTAACCAAGAAGCCCTTTCCTTGGTTACCCGATATTTACCTTCATTACCAGCGTCCGCCGCTCTCAGCTGTCAGTGCCGGCTCCCTGCTCCCTGCACACGTAGCCACAGTACACATCGGGTAATTAACCCGATGTGTACTGTGGCTAGGAGTGCAGGGAACAGGGAGCCGGCACTGGCAGTGTGAGAGCGGGGGGCGCTGGTAACGAAGGTAAATATCGGGTAACCAAGGTAAGGGCTTCTTGGGTACCCGATGTTTACCGTGGTTACCAGCGTCCACAGAAGCCGGCTCCTGCTGCCTGCACACATAGCAGAGTACACATCGGGTAATTAACCTGATGTGTACTGTGGCTAGGTGTGCAGGGAGCCAGCGCTAAGCGGTCTGCGCTGGTAACCAAGGTAAATATCGGGTTGGTTACCCGATATTTACCTTAGTTACCAAGCGCAGCATCGCTTCCATGCAGCGCTGCTGGCTGGGGGCTGGTCACTGGTTGCTGGTGAGATCTGCCTGTGTGACAGTGTCGCGGGCGGAGGAGGGGATGCTGCGCTCTCCCACTGCTCGGGTCCGGCTGCCGCTGCTGCTGCGGCCTCCGCTGCTCGGTGGCTCGAGCGATGGGCCGGATCCCGGGGACTCGAGCGGCGCTCCTCGCCCGTGAGTGAAAAGGGGTTTGGTTTTGGGGATTTATTGTCCGTGACGCCACCCATGGTTGTGGTGATTGTGTGGATACCACCGCTGCTCTGTATGGGGATCCCGGGAGCGGTGACAGGGAGCAGCAGAGTTGTTAGTTCTCCCCTCCGTGGGTAGGGGTTGGTTGTCCCGGGGCCCAGTGATGGGGTGGAGGATGAAGGATGGCAGGCCAGTTGCGGGGCCTGGTGAGGTGCAGGGTCGCGGGGGCAGCGCTGTGCCTCACGGCACGGTGGTACTCACTCAGCCTGAGACGTTGACACAGTTCTCGGTAAAACACACGGCTGGAAAGACGGTTCCCACGGACGGCTGCTGTTGCTTTTCCCCGGTAGTTAACGGTGACTGTCTCTTTCCCTGCACCTTGTGAAATGTTGGTAGCGATGGGTTCCCACCGGTTACCCGCTCCCCGACTTGGATATGGGCCGGAGGAGCCCCTCTTTGCCCGCAGGCGCTGGCCCTAAGAAACTGGTGCCTTGGCGCTGGCGGTGTCTCTCTCATACGGTTGGACGGTTGCCTTCGATCGGGACTTAGTTGTTTGGAGACCCGAAGGTCCCCTTCACTGACGGATTTGGCAAATTCACGGCGACTCCTAGCCTTGCCGGGATCCGAAAGGCCCCTGCCAATGGTGCTGGCTTCTCCTTGTGTACCGGTCCGGTACCGCCGGGCCACCACCCGTCCACGGTCCTTACGGCACCTCCGATAGGCCACTCCTGCAGACGGTCACCGCCGTCTGCTAACCTTGCTGTCTCAGTCCGGGGCACACACCCGGACCAACTTCAGGCTTTCAAACTGTCACTTTTTCTCTTTCACTACTTTCCCTCAAACTCTGTCTCTCCTCTCACTTCCTCCTCCAAACTCTAACTGCCTGTGTTTTCCTTCCTCCAGGACTGTGAACTCCTTGGTGGGTGGAGACCAACCGCCTGGCTCCACCCCCTGGTGTGGACATCAGCCCCTGGGGAAGGCAACAAGGATTTCTGGTCTAGCTGAGGTGTACCTAACCGGGGTGTAGGGTGTGGTGATGTCATTACCTGTGACCCCTGGCTTGCCCAGGGCGTCACAACAGCTCACCAGCAACCCGTGTAGCGACGATCCAGCGATCCCTGCCAAGTCAGGTTGCTGGTGGGATCGCTGGAGCGTCGCTTAGTGTGACATCTCACCAGCAACCTCCTAGCAACTTACCAGCGATCCCTATCAGGTTGTATCGTTGTTGGGATCGCTGGTAAGTTGTTTAGTGTGACCGGGCCTTTAGGCTCCTTTGATCACATATTGTGAGAAAGCCAATACATCTGCCCCTCTCATATTTAAGCTGGATAAAATCTTCTACCCATGCCAGCAGTAATTTATACTGTTTTGGTCTGCGGGTTTTGATGTCCCAGACTATCTGGAAAGTGTTGCTTTTTGAATAGAGTGGTTGTGAAGTTAACCTGTTGTCTTCTTGTTTCCTCCTTATCTTTTATTGTCTTATACCTCTGTGTCCATGCTGTGTGACAGAGTTTTGGTTTCCTCTGTCTATTTTTGTGGGTTTAATCTCACTCTAGTCAAGTTCCCCCTTGTGTGAGGGATATCAGATCAGGAGTGCTCAGGAACAGGGCAAGGAAAGAGACTCAGGCATCCCCACCTTTAGAGGTATCCCTGAGACTAGGAATAGCATAGGGCTCCCTAGCCAGAGGGTCAGCTTAGGAGCCTCGGTTTACTGCCATCCCTATAGTCATCATGATACTCGTACAAGCAAATTGAGACAGATTTCTGGTGCTCATGTTGTGCAAGAATTAACTTCACCCAAGAATAGAGTGTGATTAAGGGGTACTTCTCACATAGCGAGATCGCTGCTGAGTCACGTTTTTTGTGACGCACCAGTGACCTCATTAGCGATCTCGCTGTGTGTGACACTGAACAGCGATCTGGCCCCTGCTGTGAAATCACTGCTCGTTACACACAGTGCTGGTTCATTTTTTTGACGCTACTCTCCCGCTGTGAAGCACACATCGCTGTGTTTGACAGCGAGAGAACAACGATCCGGCGTCTGGCAGCCTGTGGTAAGCTGTAACCAAGGTAAATATCTGGTAACCAAGCAAAGTGCTTTGCTTGGTTACCCGATATTTACCTTGGTTACTAGCGTCCTCCGCTCTCAGGATGCCAGTGCCGGCAACCTGCACACGTAGCCAGAGTACACATCGGGTAAATAAGCAAAGCGGTTTGCTTATTAACCTGATGTGTACTCTGGCTACGAGTGCAGGGAGCCAGCGCTAAGCGGTGTGCGCTGGTAACCAAGGTAAATATCGGGTAACCAAGCTCTTGGTTACCCAATATTTACCTGAGGTACCAAGCGCAGCATCGCTTCCACGCGTCGCTGGTGGCTGGGGACTGGTCACTGGTCGCTGGTGAGATCTGCCTGATTGACAGCTCACCAGCGACCATGTAGCGACGCACCAGCGATCCTGACCAGGTCAGATCACTGGTGGGATCGCTGGAACGTCGCTAAAGTGTGACAGTACCCTTACTTAGAAAGGGTCTTCCTACCTCTACCTGGGAGCTGTCCTGTGGTCTATGTCCATGCACCGCACCCTTATTAGAATGAACCATACATGGACAGGGTAATGGGTACTTCTCACATAGCGAGTTCGCTGCTGAGTCACGGTTTTTGTGACGCACCAGTGAACTCATTAGCGATCTCGCTGTGTGTGACACTGAGCAGCGATCTGGCCCCTGCTGTGAAATCGCTGCTCGTTACACACTGCTCTGGTTCATTTTTTGGATGTTGCTCTCCCGCTGTGAAGCACACATTGCTGTGTTTGACAGCGAGAGAGCAACAATCTGAATGTGCAGGGAGCAGGGAGCCGGCATCTGGCAGCCTGTGGTAAGCTGTAACCAAGGTAAATATCCGGTAACCAAGCGAAGTGCTTTGCTTGGTTACCCGATATTTACCTTGGTTCCTAGCGTCCTCCGCTCTCACGCTGCCAGTGCCGGCTCCCTGCACACATAGCTGGAGTACACATCGGGTAATTAAGCAAAGCGGTTTGCTTATTAACCCGATGTGTACTCTGGCTACGAGTGCAGGGAGCCAGCGCTAAGCGGTGTACGCTGGTAACCAAGATAAATATCGAGTAGCCAAGCGCTTGGTTACCCGATCTTTACCTTAGTTACCAAGCGCAGCATCGCTTCCACATGTCGCTGGGGGCTGGTCACTAGTCGCTGGTGAGATATGCCTGATTGACAGCTCACCAGCGACCATGTAGCGACACACCAGCGATCCTGACCAGGTCAGATCGCTGGTGGGATCGCTGGAGAGTCGCTAAAGTGTGACGGTACCCTAAGTTGATGTGATAACTCTTTCTCTTGCCTTAATTCCCTTTAGCCCTGAACAGATGTCTGGCCCGATAACAGCTCCCTAACAATGTCTGATGGGGGAGAGTTGGGACACCACATACATATTAGATGGACTGCTGGTCCTTGCAAAATTGGCATGTTTGTAAGATATATATCTAAGCTTTAGATTTATATATCTAAAGCTATATTTCTAGAAAATCTGTCACCAGGTTTTTGCTAACCCATCTGAGGGCAGCATAATGTAGGAGCAGAGACCCTGATACCAGTGATTTATCGTTTACTAGGCTGTTGCTTCAGTTATGATAAAATCAGTTTTATCTGCTGCAGATCTATGAGTTGTCTGAATGCTGAGCTCTGTGTAACCCCGTCCACACAATTGATTGGCAGCTTTTTGTATACACTGTGCATAGGCAGAAAGCTGTTATTCCATGATAGTGGCAGAGGTATACCGAGCTCTTTAATATATACGACTACCTGGCAGCAGGTTTACTAGTCCTCTAATGATAATCTCCTGCTGATAGAACAGTGATTTTATCAAAACTACAGCAAGCAGCCCAGTAAGTGACATATCGCTGGAATCAATTTGTCTGTACATAACGTACAGACGTACGTGCTGCTCTCACAAGAGGTGGTAAAAACCTGCTGACAGATTCCCTCCACATAAAAAAATGTTTAACAACTACAAAATAGTTTGCAATCTTAGCTAATTGGATTCGGCCATCAAAGGATCTTATGGACGCAGTACTACGGTATTATCACTTCATTAAAATGATTCTTCATAAAGTAATGAATCTTTGTATAAATGTGTTCAATAAAAAGTATAGCGAGGGTTAACAGCAGAAGGTCCCTGGCACCTGTATTAATAAAATGGTCCTTTCCCTTCCCCTCTTTAGCTGCTCTGTATTCTGTGCCTTCATCCACTCCCAGGATAAAACAGTTTGTGTTCTCTTTCATCCTTCTTGCACACTTTATATTTGCAGGGAGAGGAAGCCCTGGAAAGCTCAGAACATCATTTAGATTCCGACTATCCGTCTCGCCTTCTGTTTCACTTTGCTCTTCACCACTTTGTGTCTATGCATGATCTCTATGTCCTCCTGCCCTTCAGTCTGGATCCAGCACCTCTATTAAGTAAATACAGGGGCAGACATTAAAATATCCTACTATTACAGACCTTAGAAGTACACTGGAAGGGCCAAATTTATCACAGTGGCTCATGCTGGATGATAAATTTGGCACATCTTTAGACCTCATGGTTGGCTTATTTTAGACATTATGGATTTCCTTTATGTGTAAGAAATAACATTGCCCGGTACATATGGTTATGTGTACATATATAGGATTGGATTCGACACCACAGTTTGTTTCTAGAGTGATATATTAAAGGGAACCTGTCACCAGATTTGTGGCCTATAAGCTGCAGCCATAACCAGCGATCCCTTATATACCGCATTCTATAATGCTGTATATAAGAGCCCAGGCCGCTGTGTAGAACGTAAAAAACACTTTTATAATATTCACCTAAGGCCCCCTTTACACGTCAGTGTTTCTGGTACGTTTGTGCTTTTTTTTTATACGTACCAGAATCACGGACATACGCAAACCCATACCTCCCAACATTTAAAGATGAGAAAGAGAGACAAAGCGCGCCGTGGCAATTTTGAGCCACGCCCCCTGATCACACCCATTTTGCAATTTGTCACGCCCACATCCAATCCTTTTCAGCACTGCTGATCACATTGTTTAAGGCTGCGTGCCCATGATCAGTATTTGCAGCATTTTGGATGTAGCGTGTTTTTGCTGTGTCTAAAATGCTGCATTGTACACTACAAGTGTGGCGCCCCTGACCTGGTCAGGCACCACTGAGTACTGCACCCATGCTGGGGACAGTACAAAACAGGTAATCCAGAAGGCTGACCGAGGTGTGACTACACAGGCGCATAGTGATCAGGTCTCACACATTTACCTTTGAGAGGACCCCTGGGGATCCCAGGAGGGGGCGAAGCCTCCATCTCCACTCGAGGGGTGTGGTAGAGAGCCTGGTTGCTAGGTGACGTAGGCAAGAACAGGAGAGGAGGGAAGAGTGAGCCGAAGACAGTTGAGTGGTGAAGTTCAGGGAGGGCAGAAGCAGACCCTGTAGCTCTACACAATTCTGACAAACGTACGCGCAGTGACTACCGACGGGGGAGATCGGTCACCTGGGAGTGCTGCCCGAAATCCACCCACGACTCAAGAGAGAGCAACGGAGTGGAGAGTAAGGAGACTGTCAGGGAGATACCAGGCCCAAACGGGTAACAGGTCCCGGTGCAGGGATAGATCCACCTGTCCTTTGCCAAACCTGCATGAGGGGGCACTTTACACCCCCAAGACAACACCACAGAGTCCGCAGCCACGTAGCCAAAGTGAGGGCTCACAGGAGGCAAGCAGCCGGAGTGACCTGGTCCAGGCTACAAGCAAACGGGCCAAAAAGAAGGGGAGAGAGGCACCAGCAACTTCCCTGGGCGACCCCAGCAGGGCTTCAAGCAGGGGTTACCCCAAAACACAACGGGCTAAGGAAGGCGAGTTGGTAGCCACCCTCATAAGTCAGCCTGAAGGACACCTGGTTCCAGCCTGGTTCATCCCAGCTACGCCCGGGTTACTCACCCTGCCACCATCAGTGAGTAAAATCCCTGAAAGACATCCTGCTTGTGCGTGTGAGTCATTCTGCGACTTGTAGTTCCACACACCTACACGGGACCCTGGGGCATGCCTCACTCTCAGGAGGCTATTACAACTGACTGCACCTGCTATCAGCCCCAGGCACCCCTAACCTGCAGTGGCGGTCCCCACTGACCGCAATTCTGAGAGTGGCGTCACGACAATCAAAATAGAGGATTTCCTACCTGTGACGAGATCCAGCCGCGTGGAGTCCCTGAAGGTAATGCACCGCTGCACCGACACCGAGCCTCGGGGCCCCACACAAGCACAGTGGAGGGATTTCTAGAAATCCCATGCACACTGAGCTTGTTTTTTCTGCAGCAAACACTGACCTGCGGAGCGTCTTTCCAGACTGCAGCATGTCAATTGTTTGCTGCAGGTGCATGCGTCCTCCGTAGGGAGAACACAGCAGGAGACCGCAGCGCACTGAACCCTGATCGTGGGCACAGGCAGCAGTGGTCTCCTGCAGAGGAGACTTGCAGCCCCGCAGGTCAGGACCTGCTGCCTCCAGACACAGTGAGTCCTGATCGTGGGCACAGGCAGCTGCGTTCTCCTGCAGAGGAGACGTGCAGCCCCGCAGGTCAGAACCCGCTGCCTCCAGGACACAGCGAGTCCTGGTCATGGGCACAGGCAGCTGCGTTCTCCTGTGGAGGAGACGTGCAGCCCCACAGGTCAGGACCCGCTGCCTCCAGGACACCGTGAGTCCTAATCGTGGGCACAGGCATACGCATATATACGGTACATATTTGAAGACAAATTCCCTAAAATACATATAAACAGACAAATCTATACACAGTCATCTGCACTGACATACATAGATATATACATCATACATATACACACATTGGAGGTAATAATATGGGGAAGCCGGCAGCAGCCGCACTCACCTACCCCGCTTGTCTCTATCCAGCTCCTCCTCGGCATGTGATCACTTGGCAACACTTTAATAGACCTAGCCACGCACAGTGCACACTGACACCGCTGTGTATGTATCACAAGGGAGGATGGGGATTTTATATAATATATATATATATATATATATATATATAATGTGTATACACTGTATATATACAGTATATATCACAGGAGGGGCTGGGGGCTACAGTATATACAGCACAGGAGGGGCTGGGGGCTACAGTATATACATCACAGGAGGGGCTGGTGGCCACAGTATATACACATCACAGGAAGGGCTGGGGGCTACAGTATATACAGCACAGGAGGGGCTGGGGGATCGGTATATACAGCACAGGAGGGGCTGGGGGCTACAGTATATACAGCACAGGAGGGGCTGGGGGCTACAGTATATACACATCACAGGAGGGGCTGGGGGCTACAGTATATACAGCACAGGAGGGGCTGGGGGCTATAGTATATACAGCACAGGAGGGGCTAGGGTTACAGTATATACAGCACAGGAGGGGCTGGGGGCTACAGTATATACACATCACAGGAGGGGCTTGGGGCTACAGTATATACAGCACAGGAGGGGCTGGGGGCTACAGTATACACAGCACAGGAGGGGCTGGGGGCTACAGTATATACAGCACAGGAGGGTCTTGGGGCATAGACAGTACTTGAGGGGCATACATATTAGGCCTGTTTCAGACGTCAGTGATTCTGGTATGTATGTGCTAGTTTTTATACGTACCAGAATCACTGACCTATGCAGACCCATTATAATCAATGGGTCTGCACACACATCAGTGATTTTTCACTGACCGTGTCTCCGTGCGGCGTACATGCGTATCCGTGATTGCCGCACAGAAACATGTCTGGTTTTTTTCTGGCATCACTGATGTTCCACGGACCACACTATGGTGTGATCCGTGAAACACGTACCAGAAAAACACGGACATTTAAAATAAAAAGCTTTTTCAACTCACCTTCTCCAGCGATGCTGAGTTCGGCAGCTGCTCTCTGCTTCTTCCTGCCCGGCTCATTATGGCATGCATATTCATTTATGCAGCCAGAGCGGACCCGGAAGTAGCTGCAGAGGTGAGAGAGCGGTGGCTGGATGCTGAATCGCGGGACTCTTCAGCACCACGGAGAGCAGGAGCGGGGACAGGTGAGTATATGTCCATGTGCAATCACGGAGTACAGATCACGTATCACGGATTGCACATGGACAACCAATGTGTGCTGTGAATCACGGAGTATGAAGGGACATATGCGTGTTTAAGACGTCAGTGAAGAACGTCTGTGTTTTTCACTGAGGGGCATACACGTTACTAAGGGGTCTACACATTACTGGGGGAAATACACTTTATTGTGGGGCATACAAATTACTGGTAGCATAGATATTACTAAGGGGCATATAGCTCTGGTGTTGGGGCTTATACAGCTCTGGGGGCACATACAGCTCCGATGGGGGGGATGGGGGCATACAAATCTGGTGTGGGGGCTGAAGGGCACACAGATCTGGTGAGGGGTGTGGCTGGAGGCATATAGCTCTGGTGAGGAGAGGGCTGCTGGGGCATACAGATCTGATGAGGGGGGCTGGGATACATATCTGGTGGGAGGGAGCTGGAGGCATACAGAGCTGGGGGGTGCTGGGGGGCATATAGATCTTGTGGGGGTGCTGGGGGGCATACAAATCTGGTGTGGGGGCTGGGGGGTATACAAATCTGGTGTGGGGGCTGGGGGGTATACAAATCTAGTGTGGGGGATGGGGGGGCATACAGATCTGGTGAGGGGGGGTGGCTGGAGGCATATAGCTCTGGTGAGGAGAGGGCTGCTGGGGCTTACAGATCTGATGAGGGGGGGCTGGGGGATACATATCTGGTGGGAGGGGGTTGGAGGCATACAGAGATGGGGGGTGCTGGGGGGCATATAGATCTGGTGGGGGGGCTGGGGGGCATACAAATTTGGTCAGGGGGCCATACAGATGTGGTGAGGGGGGTGACTGGAGGCATATAGCTCTGGTGAGGAGGGGGCTGGGGCATACAGCTCTGGGTAGGTGGGGGGTCACATACAGCGTTTCTAGGTGTTGCAGCTCTTTTCCCTCCAGTCTCTTCATCTGTGGACAGAGCTCAGCATGTTGCTCAGTAGCTCCGCCCACAGATGCACTTCCTTCCATACACAAGCAGCCCAGCTGAGAGCAGTGCACGCTGAGCTGCAGGTGCCGATTTAAAGTGCCAGCAGCCAGGAAAGTGCTACTGCCGCCCACCCATAACAGCGGCAGTACACAGAGCCAGAGCAGTGAAGCAGCGCTCGGCTCTGCTCATGTGCATTAGGAGGGGGAGAAAGTCAGACGGGGAGAGAGCGGGTGGGCGGAGCCACGGGACAAAAGCCTCACGATCGTGACACCGGGACACCCGCTGAAATCCGGTACAGTCCCGCTGAATCCGGGATGGTTGGGAGGTATGGCAGACCCATTATAATCAATGGGTCTGCTCACACATCAGTGATTTTTCACTGAACGTGTCTCCGTGCTGCGTACACGCGTGTCCATGATTCTGCACGGAGACAAGTCCGTTTTTTTCTGGCATCACTGATGACCCACGGACCACACTATGGTGTGATCCGTGTGTGATCCGTGAAACAGGTACCAGAAAAACACTGACATATAAAATAATAAACATTTTCCACTCACCTTGCCAGCGACGTGCTGTGCAGCCTCCGCTCTCTGCAGCTCCTGCGGGGCTCATGAATATTCATGAAAGCAGGAACAGCCGACCCGGAAGTAGCTACTGAGAGCGGTGGGCGGACGCTGCAGAGTCGAGGAGTTCAGCACCATGGAGAGCAGGAGCGAAGGCAGGTGAGTAATGTCCATGTGCAATGACGGATCACGAATCATGGATTTCACATGGACAACCCACGTGTGCCGTGAATCACGGAACACGGAGGGACATGTGCGTGTTTTACACGTCAGTGAAGAACGTCAGTGTTTTCCTTGACGTGTGAAGGGGGCCTAAGGGGCGGTCTGGTAATGTGCATACGCGGGCGGTCTTTAACCTCTCCTCCCGCCTGCGCGTTACAGTACTTTGATCTGCCCTCAGCTCAGGGCAGATCAAAGTGTGCCTGGGCGGGACCGCAATGTCGGCCTGTGTGGATGACGTAGACATGTCATCCACACTGGGCTGGGTGGAAGGAGGATGGAGATCGCAGCAGAGAAGAGGTGCCAGACTGGAGAGATGAGGCGCCGGACACCCATTGGACTGGACCGCCCCATAGGTGAGCATTATAAAAGTGTTTTTTACGTTATACAGAGCAGGCTGGGTTCTTATATACAGCATTCTGGAATGCTGTATAAGGGCTCACTGGTGGTGGTTGCAGCTTATGGTCACGAAATCTGGTGACAGGTTCCCTTTAAGTTCCTACATTCATAGTATTTTTTACTACACCTATCCTTTTGTATAGGAATGGCATGCCAGTTTAGGGCATCTTGGTAAAGCTTCCAAGTTGTGGCCAACTGCTATAGAATCCAGAACATCTATAACGGAAGTGAGCTTCATTACATGTAAAACTGAATATTACAAACATACCTATTACAATGTGACGCTTATAGATTACATGAATTCTCCAGCAGAGGACAATCGCCCTCAAGGATTTATGTCCATTTTCCATAACTGAAGAACATCTTGTGAAAAAATGAACACAAGCAAAATTTCAGACAGACAGGGGAACAGGTGAAGCCCCTGGTTGCAGACGTGGACCTCACATGAGCAGTGCTTGGCACATGACTTAAGAATATCGGACTATATGGGCACTACCACCCTTTGATTAGCCACCAACCCTGCTCTCCCCTCTTTAATTGAACACAACTCTGCATGACATTTGATGCAATTGTGCCGCCCTGTGCAATGGGGTCCACGGTCACTCTGATCTAAAAGGAGTTGGCGGTTTGGGGGGACGTAGGTGTACGGCCGGACCCGGGTTTGAATCCCTGACGAAGCGGGTGCGAAACGGTCGTTGGAGTGGCGTGGAGGGGTTGGTAGGTATCTGCAGGCACCAGTGGGTATAACCTCTTTGCACCTTTTGGTCTAAATCTCATTTGCTCCGACTAGTTACAGGGGTTTTTTTCCCCATGTGTTTCACGATAGGATTAACATTCAGTATATGATCTTTTCCTGTGTTTACATTGCCACTTGACTTCAGTCTGTCTGATCTTTGGGATCAGGACTATCAATTATAATTACTCAGGGAAAATACCTCTGTTAAATTTAGTAACTTTTATACATATCTGTTTATTGGATTGGAGCAATTCTTTTTGTGATCAACTCAGTGAAATTCATTTCTGTACTGATCAATTTAGTTAAATTTGTTTCTGTATTAACACCTATACAGCAAAAACTCTTTATTGAATACAGACATAATATATATATCATTTGGCCACCAGAATATATTATATATATGCGCATATTTTCCCATCTTCCCCTCCTTTGTTTATGTTTTTATCATGCTTTTAATTGTGTGTATGTTTTTAACCAATAAAATTTCTACTTATGAATTATTTCTGCTTCCACTTTAGTTCACCTCCTAAACTCTTCTGACTACTTTTCCCGCCCCAGGCCCTCGGAACTCCTCGGTGGGCATGTCCAACCGCCTGGCTCTGCCCCCTGGTGTGTCCATCAAGCACTGAGGGGGGTGACTAGGGTTTTAAGTGTTTGGCTGCTGTCACCTTGTTAGGTGACTGGTGTAATGCAGGGCCCTATCTGTGACTACCTGACTACCACAGACCGTTCGCGGGCTGTCCGACCACCACCGTTTATTTTCTTTAACTGGAAAAGATAAAAACATATTTACAAGTATAATAACATTTAAACAATTCTCAAGCATATGTATGTTTCTTCCCTTGCGGGAGGCATATTACTTAAACGTTGCAAACATTTTTATTAACCGGGAATGGGACGGGAACGGGTCCTTTCCATTTTGCCCACCCAAGCAAACCTAGCCCTGATGCTGCCTCTAACAGGTCAGCACCCCTTTTCCCCAGTCCAGGAAACGGGTTCAGTTCAGAGTGTTGCCCACACGGGCCGGGTAATAAGTTCCTTACCCGGCAGTCTCTTAGAGGCCCCACGCCCAGGGGACCCCTGACCCGGAGGGTAGCCACCAGTTTCCTTGGTAATGGGACCCCGGCCTCCTCTGCCGCAGGCCCTTCCTCCAACCAGCCTCTCCGGAGTCTGTAGGACAATGAAAAGGGTGGTCAGGGACTATTTACAAGGCCCAAAAGTTTTTGGGTGGCCTGCTAGTTCTCAACCATGTCTTTATTTAAATGGGGTAAACAACGGGCAATTAACTGAGTCCTAACAGGGACTGGCAGGATGGTAGCCGGGAACTGCTACCTTGTTCAGTATTCTTCTTCATTGTCGTCAATGGGAATGTATGGCCGGGGAAGAGACTGCGGCTCACCCTCCTCTTCACATCGAGGGCGAACCATCCCCTTTCCCCGCAATGCCGGGTGTACGTGACGAGCTCACCGGGTTCCAGGTCCTGGTCCGGGTGACCTATCGGGAGGTGGGGATTGACGTCCCTCCGGGACACAAAGATCTCCGCGTCCAGGTTCAGCTCAAAGATGAACCCCCATCCATGTCGGGGGGTCGAAATGCAGGACCTGGCCTTCATATCTCGGGCCCCGCACTCGGAAGGTGGCATTGCGGAGGTTGTCCTTCTCTTTAATGGTACGGGACAGCACCTCCGCCTTCCTCTTCTACCGGGCCGTGATCTCCCAGCCCAGCTGGCGCTGCTGCCGCTCCCAATACAGAGCATCCTCCTGCTCCGGCTCCCTCTACGCGCGGGTCGGGCCGAGCCAGAGCTGCCCCGTGCCGGCTACGACCAGCACCTCCTGCATGGGGGAACCCCGCTGTGTCATGGCCTGCTCGGCTGCCTCACAGCGGCAACCCCGCGACGCCTCAGCCGAGGCTTGAAACCTGGGAGCGGACAGCTTTACCCGCTGGGCTGACTTCCGGTCTACGGCCACCTCCATCTTGGCCATGCAGATTGCCGGGGCCTGGATCACCTGGGGCGCAGTCACTTCCGGGACCGACGGGTCCACACCGGGGCCGGGCATCCTCCAAAGATGAATCTTCCTCGGGGGCGGTGTCGGGGTGGCGATTCGACGGGCTGCTTGCCGGCAGGCGGGTCCTCATGGGCTGGTGGATTGGGCTCCGCTGCCGATGTTGGTGGCGGCGGACCGAGCGGGGGAGCAGCGGCAACCGGTACGGGCGGCGAGGGAGGCAATATAGAGGGCAGGGACAGACCGGGTCCCTCAGCTGCATCGGCCGGTCCCTCGGGGACATAGGGGCGTGGGTCACTTACCCTCTCCTCCAAAGTTGCCTCCACTTCGCGTGCGTGCACGGCTGCAGCCACTTCCTCCATCTCGGCCATCCACCGCTCCATCAAGAAGTGCACCTGGGCCTGCAGACGGCAGCACATCTGCGTCATCCGGGCTTCCACCTACGCCGCTGTTCTGGGCGCAGGCTCCGGTGCTCCGGCCTTGCTGGATGGGTCAGCCATGTCGCTCTCTTGGGGTCCAGGAACCAGAAGGGTGGCAGGGACCTGGAGTCCCTGCTCTTTATCTGCTCGGTCACATGTCGCAGAATCTTCACCCGCCCCCCTTGGTCTTTTTGCGGCACTCCTCTCTCCAGCCGGTAAGTTTCGTTTTGCGACTTCCGGCTTTGCTGCACGGCCGTGTTCCTAGGGGGAGGGGCTTTAGCTTTTGCGCCCTTTTTGCGGGGAAGAAGACTCTGGCGGGAATCTTCGCGCCAAAAGATGTCGGCAAGATGGCGGATTTTGAAACTTTTACAACGGATCACCGCTATCTTCACTTCAAGGCGCACTTCACTAGGTAAGTGAATGGATAAGTATCCTGTTCGTGATGCCAGGAAATTGGGGTGTGCCGCCCCATGCTCGGCGGTAGCCGAGCCGCTCGGGTCCGGACCTTCAGTGGGTTGGTCGAGGGTCTCCGGACCCGGGGGTCCACGGTCACTCCGATCTAAAAGGGGTTGGCGGTTTGGGGGGGACGTAGGTGTACGGCCGGAGCCGGGTTTGAGTTCGTGACGCCACCCACGGGTTGTGGTGAAGGTGGACACCACCGCTGCAGTTACGGGGCACCCGGGGGAGATGTTGCGCAACAAGTTGTTAACCCCTCCGTGGGTAGGGATGGGGGCCCCGGAACCCATTGAGGAGAGTTGGGCGGTGCAGGGAGATGGGCGGCCAGAGGGCACTGATGTACTCACGATTAGTAACACACACAAGTCTCTGGTAGCCAAGGTGATGGTGGTCGGTGCCCGCAGCCAGCTGCAGTTTGGTCCCCCACTCAGTTGGTGGTCTCTGCCTTTTTCCTGCACCGTTTGTGTGATGGTGGACTACCTGGGCCTGCAACGTCAGGAGTCCGCTCCCCAGCTTGTAGTTGCCTAAGGAGCCCTTTCCCGCAGACGCTGGCCCGTGGGATCTCTCTGCCGTGGCGGTGGCTTTCTATCCCCCTCGTTGGGCTGTTGTCTTCAGTCAGGACTTTGGGTGGGACAGAACCTATAGTCCTGGCCGCAATCAGTTAATTAGCTAGCCCGCAGTAGCTTCTGGACCTAGCTTCAGAGTCTGAGTACCCCCCCTTTGTGCTCCGGTTTCCGAGTTGGCTCCCCGGGTCGGTACCAGCGGGCCACTACCCTGTCCCGGTCCACCACGGTTCCACCGAGCCGTCTTCCCGGCTCCTGCAGACAGAGGCCTCCATATGCCTCCTAGCCAAAGGTGCCCGGGCTCCAACCCTGGCACCTGTCAGTTAGTTGCAGACCTGACACACAGGCCTGCTTCCACTTTATTTCACCTCCTAAATTCTTCTGACTACTTTTCCTGCCCCAGGCCCTCTGAACTCCTCGGTGGGCGTGTCCAACCACCTGGTTCAGCCCCCTGGTGTGTCCATCAAGGAATGAGGGGGGTGACTAGGGTTTTATGTGTTTGGCTGCTGTCACCTTGTTAGGGGACTGGTGTAATGTGGGGCCCTATCTGTGACTACCTGGCCCGGCCAGGGCATCACACAATGGCCACAGTAGCCTCTTTATCAAGACATTTAACAATATTATTACATACGAGTATACAGTAAATCGTAATCCACAAGAAATAAGGGGGCTTTGACCATCTAGAGCCACATTTACCCACATCAGCTCCTCCACTCCGCCCTTTGCCATGATGCAGTGACTCAAGGGAACCTCAGCTTATTGCTGTCCATACAAATGTCATGATGAGGTGAAAGCTCAGTAGGAACCTGCCTATATATCAAATCTTCCAAACACCATGGCAAATCTTCCTTGTTTGCCTACCAATTATATATATACTCTGTCATACTCATTCCTCAACTGCCTCCTTGAACATTTGCCATATGTACTATATGTTGCGGGCGGGGAGGACGCCGCCGCTGCTGTGCTCTCGCTAACGCTCGGGTCCAGCGCTGCTGCGGCTGCTGCTGCTGCTCGGTGGCTCGAGCGGTGGGCTGGATCCGGGGACTCGAGCGGCGCTCCTTGCCCGTGAGTGAAAGGGGTGGTTGGTTTGGGGGATCTAGTCCGTGACGCCACCCACGGGTCGTGGTGAAGATAGGCACCACCATTGCTGGTGACGGGGATCCCGGGAGCGATGGTAGGGAGCAGCTGGGATGTTGTTTCCCCCTCCGTAGGTAGGGGTCGGTGGTCCCGGGGCCCGATGATGTGACGGGAAGGCAGGGTCGGTGAGGTGCAGGGTTGCAGGGACAGCGCGGCGCGGTGCCGGATGGCACAGGTGTACTCACTCAGCAAGAAAGGTACAAAGTCCTCGGTAAACCAAACGGCTGGATGGACGGGTCCCGCAGCCAGCTGCAGTGTTTCTCCCCGGACAGGTGATGGCGGCTGTCTTTCCCTGCACCTTGATGTTCTCCTTCTGACTACTATGGATTCCCAGCGGTAGTCCGCTCCCCGGTGTATGGGTACCGGAGGAGCCCGTTTGCCCGCAGGCGCTGGCCCTTGGGTCTCTATCCTTAGGCGGTAGCTGTATACCCTCACAGTGTGGGCGGTTGCCTTCAATCGGGACTTTTGCTGTTGTGAAACCCCTGGGGTTCCAGTCACATTCGGATCTGACTATTGTCGGCGGCTCCAAGCGTGGTCGGGGTCCGATGGCCCTGCCTGTGTGTGCTGGCTTCACTTCGCTCCCCGGTCGGTACCGGCGGGACGTCGCCCGACCCCGGTCCTACGGTTCCGCGTTGCTCCACCACTCCTGCAGACGGCCACCGTCTGCCAACCTTGCTGTTAGTGCCTGGGCCACACACCCAGACACCCAAGTGTTTACTCCTCACTTCTCAAACTCCAACCTCTATCTGTCACTTTTCCCGCCTCCAGGCCTGTGAACTCCTCGGTGGGTGGGGCCAACCGCTTGGCTCCGCCCCACCTGGTGTGGACATCAGACACTGGAGGGAGGCAACAAGGGTTTTTGTTTGGCTGGTGTCCCTGTCTAATGGGGGGTGGGGGTGTTTGAGTGTTATCTGTGATGACCTGGCTAGGCCAGGGCGCCACATTCCCCCTTGGTGAAATGCAGACCGTCCGCGGGCTGCCCGTCCATCACCGGTTTTATTTTTTTTTTTCAAAAGCTGTAAAAACATAAATAACAGGTAAACATTTTAAACATAAGTATTTTTGTTAGGACACTTGAACGTTGCACATATAAACAAAACATTTTTAATAATGACAGACGGACGGATGTCTTCCGCTCTCCCACCCAAGCAACCTAGCCCTGATGCTGCCCCTAAGAAGTGGGCAGCACCCCTTGACCCCAGTCCAGGTTCAGGCTGCCCGAGCGGGAACGGGTACGGTTATTCGCACCCGGTTGTCACTTCAGGGGACCCCACGTCCTTGGGGGACCCCTGACCCCCCGGAGGATGGCCACCAGTCCTGGTGGTGGCCGGGCCCCAGCCTGCTCTGCTGCGGGCCCTTCCTCCAATCTGCCTCTCCGGAGACGGCTCCGACGGAATATCACCCCTCAACTTATTTACAAGCCCACAAGTTCGTGGGTGGCCTGCCAGTTCTCGGCCATGTTCATGAGTAGTCTCTCATGCAGGTGGTAAAACACATAAAGTCCCTCCGGGGACAACTTGCCAGCAACGGCCAGAATAATCACTTAGACAATCAGGTGAAGATCACGGTTCATTAAAGTCATTCATTTAAACTGCTGAGGGTCCCAACGGGGGACAACTGCTTACAACGGCGGACCGCTGCCTATTCCACCTCTTCCTCCGAGGTGGCCTCGCCCTCCGCTGTTAATATTGCAAACATCCGGGGGAAGGCCTGGTGGGAGAGGGCCACCCGGTATCCATTCCCTCCACCACGCAGGACATAGAAAGCTACTGGCGCACTGCCGTTGGGAAGACTCTCACCCGCTTCCTCGGACTCCGAGACCGGTTCTGTGTCAACCCCCGAGCTGCTGTCATCCGACTCCAGGGAACTAATGGTGGGGCTTGGCAGGTCGGTAACGGTTTCCAGCTGAGCCCAGACTCGTGGCTCCTCCGTGGCGAGTGGCCCGTCATTGGCTGTTGTATGGAGGTCTGCCATCGGTTCTTCTAAGCCACCCCCTCCGGCTGTTGATTGGCTGGCTTTCTCTGTCCCTGGCGGGGCAACACGGACTCCGCCACCTCCATTGGGGACGGCAGTCTGAGCGGGGTTGTACGGGCGGTCAGCACAGGCGATGGGTCGGGCCGTGCTTGGGCCAGGGGTAGACCGAGTCCTTCAGCCGCAGTGGCCGGTCCTCTAGGGCCACAAGGGTGTGGGTCTCTCACCAACTCCTCTAGCATGGTCTCTATTTCATGCGCCCGCACGACCGCAGCCAGCTCCTCCATCTCAGCGGTCCAGCGATCTAGCAGGTCCCGTACTTGGGCCCGGTTACGGCAGCACAACAGCATCACTTGGGTGTTCAGCCAAGCCTCCGTCCCGGGGGCAGGCTCCGGAAGACTCAGGCCTCTCAGATGGTGCGGACATGTTGCAAGCTGCTTCCAGGAACCGGGTATATTTGCAGAGTCCTGGCATCCCCGCTTTTATAGCCTCGGTTACATCAGGCAGACACACTCTCGCGCCCCCTTGGAACTCTTCAGCACTTCCGTTTGTTGGGGGCGGGGCTTTGCTTTCGCGCCTTCCCTGCTCGGAGAAGATGCTCGAGCGGGAGATTTTCGCGCCAAGATGGCGGCGCTTCAAAATTTTCGGCCGGACACCGCCAGCGGAGATCACAAGGCGCACTTCTACTGGTAAGTAGATCGGTTCAATCCTGTTCGTGACGCCAAGTTGTCGCGGGCAGGGGGGACGCCGCCGCTGCTGCGCTCTCGCTAACACTCGGGTCCGGCGCTGCTGCAGCTGCTGATCGGTGGCTCGAGCAGTGGGCCGGATCCGGGGACTCGAGCGGCGCTCCTCGCCCGTGAGTGAAAGGGGTAGTTGGTATGGGGGATCTAGTCCGTGACGCCACCCACGGGTCGTGGTGAAGATAGGCACCACCGCTGCTGGTGACGGGGATCCCGGGAGCGTTGGTAGGGAGCAGCTGGGATGTTGTTTGCCCCCTCCGTGGGTAGAGGTCGGTGGTGGGGGGGGTCTGCTTTTTTGGGGGGTAAACTTACCCCCAACCATGTTTCTCCAAGAATAAGACCTCCTCCAAAAATAAGCCCTAGTGCTTTTTTGGGGGGCAAAAAAAATATAAGACAGTCTTATTTTTGGAAAAACACGGTAGCAGCATAATGTAGAGACAAAGATTCTGATTCTAGTGATTTACACTTATGAGCAAAAAGAAAAAGCAAAATCTTTTTCTTCCTGTATACTACAAATTATAACCTGTTCTCCCATTCCCTGATAGCTCAGTGTGTTATTAGGTTAATTCCCAAACAAAAAGTCACTAGTTCGAGTCAACGAGTAGTCATGGAGATCATTTTCAAGATTTCTCAAGAAAAGAGAAACAGCATCATCCAGCTCACCGATAGTGGTCTCTCGGCCAAGAAAAATGGCCAAACTGCATCATGTGAGACATATGACAGTTGGAACAATACACAGTTAAGTTCGTCCATCCATTCAAAAGCCAAGAGGTGGACGTCCAGGCAAAATATTGGAGTCAACAAGTCGGCTCATCACAAGCTCTATCAGTTCTGGCACAAGAAACACGGTAGTGGAGGTGGCTCATATGCTGCATAATAGTGAGATCACAGACATCCATGCAAGCACAGCGAGACGCACGTTGCATAAGTCTGCAATGGTTGCCCGGAAAAAGGTGAAGAAGCCTCGACTTCAATATCATCATAAGAATCGTTAACTCGAGTTTGCAAAAAAAGTACAAAAACTGGACAGTAGAAAAGCTGAGCTATATGTGAGTATCCTACAAGACGAGTTACTTTGCACTCTTGAGTAATATGGGTATGAAAAGGACGACATAATGGTCCAGCAGGACAATGACCTGAAGAAATGGTTCAATAACAATGAAGTAGAGGGCTGGATTGGCCTCCACAAGTCTCCAGACCTCAACCTATTTGAACACTTGTGGGTAGAGTTGAAGAAAAAGCTGTATACATACCCTAGTGTGTCGACCAGTATGCACCAACATTGAGCACATGTAGAAGAGACCTGAGATCAGAGTTAAGTTGAGACATGCTTGAATCTGATCGAGAGCATGCCCAGAAGGATTCAGGTAGTGTTGAAAGTCAAAAGGTGGATTTACAAAATACTAACAAAATAATAAAAAATGTAATTTAGATTTTTAAGAGCAAAACAGTAATGATGCACTGATATGACAAGAATCTACATAACTAACTAACCATATGCTAAATAGCTGCAAGTCACATTTATGTACAAGATTGTCAAGATTGCTGTCTATAAAATGAAGGTAGTCTCACGCTCAATACTGTAGTGGATGGTGAGAATATGGAGCCTGAAAGTCAAAAGGTCAGAACATTATTACTCTTTTGCTCATCAGTGTATCATGTATTGATCTGCTTAGTGTAGTTTTTATAAAATCACAGTTTAATCAGCTGCAGATTATCATTTCAGAACTACTTGGCCTGCTGACAGGTAGTCAAGCATACTCATGAGCGTTGTATAACACTGCCCCCACCACTGGTTGGCAGCTTTCTCTGTACACTGTACTGTATATAGATAAAAAGCAGTGTGGGCGGGAGTATAGAGCACCTCATTGAAATAACTGCTAGTACTGCAGCAGAGAAAAGCAGACCATTAAGTGATTCATCACTGGAGTCAGAGTCTCTGCTCCTATATTATGCTGCTCTCAGGTGGAGTAGCAAAAACCTGGCGACAGATTTCGCTTAAATTCTGCAGCTTACCAGCTGGCAGTCAATATTCCATCACAACGAAATCTATTTCAATGCCAAAAACTTCAACACTTGAAATGGATCCTCAGCCTTTCTTTGCTCGTCAACTGAATGCCAAACTAGTGAGCAGTGGACTCCACAGTACTCACCCACTAAGCACTGAACACACTGAAGACCTAGCAAATCCAGTACATAGAAAATCATGTAGTGTAGTTTTGTTTGCCCTATCACATCTTGGGAGGTGCTATTTATACTCCCTATGCACAAGCCTTCAGTGCTAGCTCATCAGTTAAGAATTCTTACTGAGTTATTGCTATTCCTTTTCTCTGTGTTTTGTTTGTGTGATTCCCTTCCCAGTTAGGTTTTGCCTATTCAGACTCTTTTAGGATTGGAAGGTCTCCACGTATTCCACTATTCTTTTGGGTTTCCTTAGTTTTCCTTCATCTTCCCTTTAGGACTGTGTTTATTGCTAGCTTGTATAACATGGCCTGTAACCAGTTATTGAATATCCAAGGAATGAGACAATACTGCCTATGTTCCTCCTCCTTGTTAGTCTCATTCGGCATAACTTTGTCAAGGTAAAACTTTTCAAGAGACAAAAAAAAAAATCTGTATAACAGTTTTTCCACATTTTCTCCCTGACTCCCTGTCTTCAGAGATCCAGCAAGGCATACATATACATTATCCCTCATCCTATCATCTATACACACCAAATTAGCTGAACACTAACAAATCAGAGACCATCCTTACAGATTTACAGATTCCACTGTTATGTCTTCAGTTGCCACCAAACCACATCCATCCCACTACTATTGCTGAATTTACCCGAGGTGCCTGTAAACCATGTGACTTACCAGGTTGACTGGGAAAATGAATTGGAACAGCCATCATGTGCACTCCCTGACATTCACCAATCGACTTCTTGCTACCAGTAGTTCTCTGGCCCTCCACCTTTTGAAACAAATTCTCTCTCAAGGAAATTGTCAGGAGATCCACAGCAAACAACACTCTGCAGCCGCTACACGTTGTCTCCTGGAATGCTGCCCTTACTCTAGTACCAAATGTGGGGAGAATCACTTGCTTAAGCTTGCTTCTCGAGGTAAAATCAGGAGTCCTTTCCCTTTAAGAATCCAGCAAATGTATTTCATACACATAAACCGGCCCCCTGGCATTACAACATAAGCCTTTGTTGGCTTGAAAAGGACCACATTATGGAGTACAGGCAGTTCCTGGTCAAGGAAAGTGAATCCTTTATCTCTCAGAGGTTCCTTCCAGAGTCATAGCAGCCTCCACACACTGACCATGTGTCAAACAGACACCATTATAACATATGGGACACCCCCATTGGTGGAGGTATGTGAATAGGCAGACATGCCCTAATGAATCTCGTAGTACTACAGGTACCAAAGTCACCATCTTACACCATGTTGGATGTGGACCTCCTGCTGTAACCATTTTCGTGTTTGGGAGCCAAGTAAACCTTTTCATCTGCATGCCTGTAACCAGACACAAGGGATCTTCAGTGCTCTTCCCACTTTTTCCAAGTTGCTCCTGTGGTATCAGAATCTAGCATATTCACTGTCCTGGTTCCCATCCCATGCAAGCCAGTTGTGCACCACTGCTCTGTAGAGAGGAGGCAGTTACATCATTCTTTCCCTTCAGTGGACCAGGTTAGTGCCCCAGAGTTCATTTGATGCAGACTGTTGCACCGCTGCCGGCTCCAAATCCTGTACCTGGTCTAGGGAGTCACCTCTAGACTTGGTATCTCTAGATGTATATAATTCCTTGAGTTTTGGTATGGTGCTAGGACCGTAGCCGCCTTACAAACTCCTCCTACTGCATTCCAATGCTCCAACTGGCCATGGAGCCACTACTGACCTCTCGGCTCCGCTAAGGACCACATCTGCTACATCAAGAGCGCCATCTTCTTACACCTACCAGATACTACACGGTAAACGGTCTGCAGCATCAGATGATAGCCCCCCCTGATGAACTCTTCTTTAACACTCCATCACTAAAACTCACCTACCCATCAATGAAGTAACAGCATACCCCCAATCTTATTCTTCTCTCTAAAAAGTAATGCTCTAAATACTTATTGAAAGGTTAATCCTTTCAACCCCAAACCTCGGGCCTAGCATCCCTCCCAAGTCTGGGGACTCTACCCTTAGTTCTGGTATGCACAGCTACTCTACACTTGATGTACTGTATACAGACAGAGACAGCATATAGTATCTCATTTATTTAAGAAACTACTCGTGTTATTACTGTATGGAAGCATCAGCTAAAATTCTATAAAGGAGCTTCAGAAACCACACACTCCATTCCTGACAAAGTCTTTAATGTAGCTGAAGAACGGGCCTCAGAATCAGTTATTAGTGGCCCCTTGGTGTCCCACTCCATCACTCATGTATGGTATAATGGTCCGACATTGTATATGCCTGGCTATCTATTTGTCTATTTTCATTTAGTAATTAACAGTTCTTACCAGATGTCAAGGTCAGATGAGTAATCTGTAGCTCCTAAAAGCACATCGGGTGGACGGTACCAGAGGGTGACCACTTCTGAGGAATATGTCTGGCTGGGAATTGACTTTGCACGGGCAAGACCTATGTAAAATATGTAATTTAGATATATAATTGCATATTAAGTCAGGGATTCTCAATTTTTATAAAATAAAAGATCTTTAAAAAATTGTGAAGTTCATTACAGATTATGCCCCTGTGGTGATTTATTCTAAATGTAAAGCAGTCCATATAAATCATTTAGCTGTCGTCAGAGCAAACCCCCATAAACACAAGAACTTCAGTTTAAAACAGGGACAGAGGAAAAAAGCTGTAGCCATCACATCTAGCAGCTGCTTATCTCACCTAAAAAAAATAACCAGGCATTAAAATTGCAAATGCCTGATCCTACTGTTCCCCAATAAATGATGTTGGAAGCAAACACGTCAGACTATTGGCTAGCTCACCAAAATCAGCAGGTTGACCAAATTTCATCAAATTGTATTGCGATTGGTTGCATAAAGGGGTTGTCCAAGAAGTAACTCAAGATGGCCTCTGTCAACTTTTTTGTACTGCAACCCATCCTAGGTATGACTAAGGATCAGGTTGCAATCTAAAGAAACACTGCTCAAGGCAGATGTGTCTGAGCTCATCTACAGTAGAGCAACTTCCTTCAGGCTCAGAAGATTTACAACACAATACAGACCTGCTGGAAAATAAAGCCCACTTTGTTCTGTTAGTCTCCTTACTCTGCTGTAAAGACTAAAGGGGGCTTTACACGCTACGATATCGTTAATGTTTTGTCATCGGGGTCAAGTTGTTAGTGACGCACATCCGGCATCATTAACGATATCGCAGCGTGTGACACTGACCAGCGACCTTAAGCGACCTCAAAAATGGTGAAAATCGTTCACCATGGAGAGGTTGTCACAAACTCAAAAATCGGTAAGGGTTGTTTATCCAGGTGGTTCATCGCTCATGCGGCAGCACACATCGCTATGTGTGACACCGCATGAGCGAGGAACGTCTTTACCTGCCACCGGCCACAATGCGGAAGGAAGGAGGTGGGCGGGATGTTACGTCCTGCTCATCTCCGCCCCTCAGCTTTGATTGGCCGGCCGCTTAGTGACGTTGCGGTGACGTCGCTGTGATGCCGAACGTCCCTCCCCCTTGAAGGAGGGATTGTTCGGCAGTCACAGCGACGCCGCTGACCAGGTAAGTATGTGTGACGCTGCCGTAGCGATAATGTTCGCTACGGAAGCGATCACAAACAATCGCATGCACGACGGGGGCGGGTACTACAAATTGCTAGCGATATCGCTACCGTGTAAAGCCCCCTAAAGAGTACAGATTCTCTCAGCAGAGCACAGCAGCTTTTTTCTCCCTGGTCTGTGTCCCGATGTAAACCTGTCAGGCTCAGTGAGCAGATATGTGATGTTAGTTCACAATACTACTTCTCACCCTCACAGGAAGTTGCTCTACTATCCAGTGATCATGAGACTGAACCTGATCCCTCTAAGAATGGACAAGGTTCTAAAATTCAAAAATAACCAACTATCTTACTCTTGTCATCCTCTTTCCCCATGATTTATAAATGCACTCATCACTTAATTATCAGGTAGTAGCGTTGGTACAAATTTATTTCAACTTAAGGCTACTTTACACGCTGCGATATCGGTACCGATATCGCTAGCGTGGGTACCCGCCCCCATCTTTTGTGCGACACGGGCAAATCGCTGCCCGTGCCGCACAACATCGCCCAGACATGTCACACATACTTACCTGCCCGGCGACGTCGCTGTGACCGGCGAACCGCCTCCTTTCTAAGGGGGCGGTTCGTTCAGCGTCACAGCGACGTCACAGCTGCGTCACTGAACCGCCGCCCAATAGAAGCGGAGGGGCGGAGATGAGCGGGACGAACATCCCGCCCACCTCCTTCCTTCCGCATAGCGACCGGCAGGCAGGTAAGGAGAGGTTCCTCGTTCCTGCGGTGTCACACGGAGCGATGTGTGCTGCCGCAGGAACGAGGAACAACCTCGTTACTGCTGCAGTAACGATTTTTGAGAATGGACCCCCATGTCACCGATGAGCGATTTTGCACGTTTTTGCAACGATGCAAAATCGCTCATAGGTGTCACACGCAACGGCATCGCTAATGCGGCCAGATGTGCGTCACCAATTCCGTGACCCCAACGAGTTCGCATTAGCGATATCGTAGCGTGTAAAGCCTCCTTTACCCTTCCATCAGCCACGACAGAGTCTGTGATAGCTGCACGGGAAGGGTTATACCACCTCTTACCTGAAGATGTCCACTGCGCTTCTTCTGATTAGCTGGCCTTGCGTAAGGTCACGTGTGTGTATGATACATGATACAACAATAATGTCACGCCATGTTGGCTAATGAGAAGAAGAGCTGTGGCTGTCAGCAGGTAAGAGGCTGTAATTCCCCACTTGTGCAGTAGCCACAGACCATTGTCGTGCCCAGTTGAATGGGAATAAATTTGCAAAAAATCTAGCTACTGCTCATAACTCAATAGGACAGAATTCTAAAATGAGAAAATTGGCAATTTCCTCTCCACCATCCAGCACACTTCACCAATCCATTATAATCTACAGACTGTGAGCCCTTGTGGGCAGGGTCCTCTCTCCTCCTGTACTAATCTGTGCCTTGTATTGTTTATGAGTAGTGTATTTGGTTTTATTATGTATACCCCTTATCACGTTATGCGCCATGGAATAAATGGATTTTAAATTACCCTATGGTGCCTGATGTAAAATTTCTTTAGTGACTGTTGGCTATGTGCTCACGTGTGTGCGCTCTGCACCGCAGTGTTTTGTCACTGCATGTCCACTTCAGAGCGCAGCTGAAAAGCTCCGATCTGAAACTTTGGTGACTGCAGAATTTGTGCGCTCTGGATGCTGCCTCTCCCTATAGACAGAATGGAGACAGCATGCAAAGCGCACAAAAGAAGTGACATGTTGCTTTTTAGAACGCAGCGATTTGGCAGCATGCAAATCGCTGCATTCTAAAAACGCCACGTGGGCATGGATTATGCACAATCTTCATAGATTGTGCTAAGGACGCAGGACGCATGCAGTTATGCTGCGGTGCAGATCGCAGCGTAACTGCATGCAATACACACACGTGGGCACATAGCCTATGTCTCCAGAATGGAAACCTGTTAAAGTAATGTAGGAAGTTTGTGAGAAAAAAAAACATTTTCCTGAATTACCATGATAGGTTCCAATAGATTTTCACTCTAAATATATATTACAGCGCCTGGTCTGAGCTTGAAATACATTAGTACAATTAAAGGGAATCTGTGAGAAGGATCCACCACTCCTCAACAGTGTATATGGTCATGTTCTTCTCTGAAAGATAATGTCATCCACACCTTTACTTATGCAAGATGCTGCTCGCAGATGCAAAAAAAAAAAAAAGAAATCATTGTTTTAATTCATATGGAAAGGAGGCTTAAAGAGGTGGTTCACCCCATTTCAATACTGGCCACATCGATATTATGTTGAGA
Organism: Anomaloglossus baeobatrachus; assembly: GCF_048569485.1. Classification (NCBI taxonomy): domain Eukaryota; kingdom Metazoa; phylum Chordata; class Amphibia; order Anura; family Aromobatidae; genus Anomaloglossus; species Anomaloglossus baeobatrachus. The sequence continues at coordinate 116,024,791 of NC_134359.1, read as the reverse complement.
AACAAGATTTCTCTCAAATACTTTGTGTTGCCAATAGTGCCTGTGAGCGACACTATTGTGCTCAGCTCATCACCTTCGCGTGATCCCTGTGGGAGCTACGTGACCTCTGATGTCCGGTGATGTCACGTCAACTTCCTGTTGACCTGACATCACTGCGGCCAGCCCTAGTCTTTTCGAGTCACTGGGCTATGGGCAGCGTTTCACAGCTCATCACAGCCCAGTGTCTCTCCGCGTTCTGTAGTGAAAGAGGAGGGAGCAGGGAGATGATGGGCTGTGACGCTGGGCTGTGACCAGCAGTGAAACGCTATCCACACCCTGGTCACTCAGGAAGACCCTCCTCAGTTGACGTGACATCACCGGACATCAAAGGTCATCCAGCCCAAGGGTCACGCAAAGGGGGTGAGCAGACCGCAATAGCGCCGCTCACAGGCAATATTGGTGTGACGCCCTGGCAAAACCAGGTAGTCACACATTAGGGCCCCGCATAACACTGTCCCTCACCTAGGTTACATACAGCCGACCTGAAACCCTAGTCACCCCCCTCAGGGCAAGACAGGCACACCAGTGGGCGGGACCAGGCGGTTAGGCAACGCCCATCTTGGGGTCTAGATAGCCCAGGGCGGGAAAACAGTCAGTCTAAGTCAAGCAGATGAAGTCTAGAGTTCAAGTTGAGAGGAGTGGAGGCTGGGACTAGGTGTAGCTCCAGCAGAGCAGAAGCTCAAGTTGAACGGTGCCAGGGTTGGAGCAGACGGTGGTCTCCATCGGCAGGCGACGTGAAGACAGTAGCCGGAGATCCAAGGTGGACTGCGACAGGGTTAGAGCCCGCCGGTACCGACACCAGAGACCCGACCCGGAAACCATGCACGGAGGGGGTACTCGGACCCTGAAGCCAGGACCGGAACCAACGGCCTAACTAATCAACCGATTGAGGGCAGGATTATAGGTCCCAACCAAAGTCCCAAATTCAGACAACCACCCACAGAGAGGAATAGGGCAACCGCCAGGGCCCATAGATCCCACGGGTCAGCGTCAGCGGGCACGGCTCCTCAGGCACACAAAAAGCTGGGAGCGGACTCTCGTGTTCCATACCGGGAAGTCCAACACAAGCAAACACAGTGCAGAGGGAAAAGACGGCGACCATATACAACCGGCCGCGGCGGCCGGCAACCAGCACCTTGGTTTACCAAAGACTTGTGTGATTCATTTAATTGTGAGTAACCAAACATCCCCTGGTACGTCCGGACGTGCAAGCCCCTGCCATCGCCATATCCTGCAGAGACACTGGGTCCCAGGGCAACCATCCCTACCCAAGGAGAGGTTAACATCCAGCTGCCACTACATCTCCCCCGGGTGTCCCACAACCGCAGCGGTGGTGTCCTACTTCACCACACACCGTGGGTGGCGTCACGAACTGAATACGGCCAAGGCCGTACAACTATGTCCCCCTTTTCATTTGGCGTGCCCACGTGACCCCCGGGTCCGGAGGATCCCTCGAGCCACACAGCAGGTCCAGATCCGAGCAGCCCGGCTGCTACAGGCGTGGGGGCGGCACATTGGCAACAAAAGTTATTTAACAGAAACATTTCTCAACATAATATCGATGTGACCAGTAATTAAAAGGGGTGAATAACCCATTTAAGTGCTTTGGGAGCTATAAAGCACTTCCTAAGCCGCTGCCTAACTGGCTAGTTTTCTGCCCAGACACTGTTTCCTGTGGTTGATTGGCAGCTAATTGGTTAGTATACAAAACTAGTGAGCTGTCAGCCAGGCAGAGGTCGGTGGGAGGAACATAGAGCCAGGGAGGCAGAGGACGGTGGAGGAACATAGAGCCAGGGAGGCGGAGGCTTGGAAAGTGCTTTGACGCTCTCAGAGCACGTAAGCCTCATTTCTATTTACATTAAAACAGTGATTTTTTTTCCAGTGAGGAATCAACAGACTGCATAAATAAAGGTGTGGAATGGATGACATAATCTTTCAGAGAACAACATGACCATATACACAGTTTAGGGGAGGTGGATCAGATTCCCTATAAAGCCGCAGTTTTATGCATTCACTATGTAGTCATCTTTCTAATATTTTTAAATGACAGATCTATGCAGTATTATAATGGTAGAAGATGGGAATGTATAAGTGAACAACCAGGTAGATTTCACTTTAGGCACATAGGATAACACCTCCGGGAAAAGTAAAAATTTGCGTGGCAGCCTGACATAACTATAGGAGGTGCAGACCATGTCCTGACCATAAGCAACATATGAAGAGATTTTTGCAATTTCAGTATTTGAACTATATTTTTCACCTTTTTTATGTCCTAACATCCCCTAATAAATTTATAGTATTGCATGAATTATCCTATAATCAAGGTTTTTAATATTATATATCTCCAGTACTTATGTGGCTAATTACTCTACTGACCGGAAAGAAACAAGTGTCAGATTGCGGCTTTGATATAAGTATTCTGTGCTATCCCCTGGTATTTTGTAGACTGTACATCAAAAGCATGTTCCTGAAAAAATAAGACGAGCAGCCACAGCCCCTGTTGTTTCAGCTGCTGTGCACAAAATGGTCTTATCAGACCCGCACTTACCAAAGTCAGCCAGCTTGAGCTCCCCTAGGTAGCTGATGAGAAGATTCTGCGGCTTTAGGTCCCGATGTAGGATGTGCTGGTGATGGATATAGGCCAGACCTCGAAGCAACTGGAACATGAAGAGCTACATGAGGAGATAACAAGTTTCAGATCAAAAGGAGATTCTCTTCACCTTGTACAGGATGACTTTTCCTGTAATTCTGTTTAGAATCAGTATCACATAAGATGGAAGAGCCGGCTCTTAATTTACTGTATAGATCTATTCCATGATCAGAGCAGACATTTCGATGGAATAAGGGTTAAAGTTGCTTATCTGATTGCCCACAGTCTTCACATGCCCAACCGGCCTCGTGTTAAATCCTCTCAGGGCTCCTAGGACTCTATTAACTCCTTAAAATCGCTTTAACTCCTTCATGATAAGTAATGAATGAAGTCGGTTCAGGAGCTGAGCCCGCTTCATACCAGGCAGATGCCGTCTGTGTTACATAGCTGGTATCTAAAGTTTAAAGTACGATTCCAGCATTTTGTTTTGTTCTCAGCACGTTTAAATGTAAGCCCCCTGTCCCCTATCATATACTCACCTTTCGGTGTCTTCATCATTTACCAATGCCACTCCGGTCCTGCGGCGTCATCTTGTTACTGTAACTTCTGATTGGCCAGAAGTCAGAAGTTACATCACAAGGTCCCAATGCATCTCAATGAGAACCAGAACAAGGTCAGAACGAGGCTCTCATAGAGTGGTATTGAGTTGAGATGTAACCTCCGGCATGCTCCATGAAACACTGGAGAAGCTGGCAGGTCACAAATCGCCAGAGCCCGGTGGAGCGGCAGTGGTAGAAGGTGAAGAGGCCGCAAGGTGAGTAAAAGACAGGGGCAAGAGACTTGAATTTAAAGCACCTCTCCAGTGGTGCAAACAAAACAAAACACTGTAGTGGTTCTTTAACCATTTAAATCTTGAAAAATGTCCTGTTTTCCAGTACTTTGTATGATGAAATAGTGTCATTCAAAACTACATCTTATCCCGCAAAAAACAAGCTATAGCATGTACATCACACTAAACAAGCTGGTAAATGACTGCCAGTCAGCTTGTACATACTTGATTGGCAGCAAGTCTAAAGGGGACTTAAAGGGGTCTCCCACTAAGGCATCTTTCACACATCTGTGAAAAATTGAAGGTGTGTCTGGGCCGTCAGTGTGCCGTGATTTTGGAACACGTCTGATGTCCCTGTGCTATCCATGTGATATCCAGATAGCACACAGAGAGCAGGAACTTCTATACGACCTATCCATGGTGCTACTGTCTCCGGCACTACTGCTACTTCCGGGTCCACTGTGCAGTGAATATGCATGAGCATAATGAGCGGAACCCAGAAGCAAGTGACAGCAGCGCCGAAGACAACAGCGCTGGAGAAAGGTGATCATAGAAAATCATTTTATTTTAAAGATATGTGTTTTCTTTGGTACATGTCACATGGATCACATCACTGTGGGGTCCGTGTGACATCAGTGCTGCCGGAGAAAAACGGTCATGTCATGTGTGCGGAACACACAGACACGCGTGTACTACATATGGACACATAGTCCTTGTGAAAACACTGAAGTGTGCAGATCCATTGATTTAAATGGGTCTGTGTATGTCCGTGTCTCTGGTACGTATGAAAATGGACGTCACACATACCGGAATCACAGACTTGTGAAGGGGGCCTAACAAAGTTAATTGTAAAGTTAATTTTAATCAATAGATCTTGCTATAATAATTTATACAATTGGATGTGTTTTAACATACTGTTCATGTGCTGAGATAATCTTATATATGTGTCCCTGCTGTGTACTGTGTAATGGCCGTGTCTGACCGTACAGGAACATGGTCTGATCATACCACAGCTCCTGGCAGGGGACGACGCAAAAGAGTATAAAGACATAACAGCATGAGATCATAGCGATATTTTTTGTGAGGTGAAACATTTCCCTGCCTGTTTTTAAAAAATGTTTTACTGCAAAGGAAGATTTTTTGCGATCCTGGGCTGTAATGTCTGTATACTTTTTTTATCTCCTTCCCTGTACAGGAGATGTGGTATGATCAGACCATGTCCCTGTACGGTCAGACACCACCATTACACAGTACACAGCAGGGACACATATATAAGATTATCTGAGCACAGGAATATTTTTTTTAATCACCTCCAATTGTGTAAATTATTATTATTCCGAGATCTAATGATGAAAATGAACTTCAAAATTAACTTTGTTCGTGGGAAACCCCTTTTAACGATGTAGAGATCACAAGTTTGCAGTTTTCCCGTATTGAGACTTAAAAAGCACAACTTGTTATTTTCTTGAGTTCATAGTCTGAATGGAGTGGTAGTGCATGGCCCCTCGCGTATTCAAATGGGGGACATGAGACCCTCATTCTTGCGATCGGTGGGGGACACATATATACCTGTGCTGTGCTTGGGGCAATCCATTTAATATAATTATTACTTACGGTACTTTTAATAAAGCAATAAATACCATGAAAAGTAGATTAAGATTCCACCATTGAATTGAAATCAGTGGAATCTAATATGAAATATAAAGAGAAGAATATTTGCTGCACATCCTAAATTCTGCATGCATTTTTTTCCTAGAAAGAGAATAGAATTTGGAAACCATTAATGATGGGTGCTTTACATTAAAGTCTTACCCGAACATTGTAGGGCAAAAGTCCACCCGGGTGTTGTGCCATGTACTGTGCCAGGTCTGTATGCTGCACAAAAAAGTATGGACATCACAAGATCAAACAAGGGTGTGCTGACCAGTCCAACATTGGAGCAGAACTTCAAGAGCCAGGTCTAGAACTCCATCCTTCCTTCTTAGTCATTTGCATTACACATAACCTAAAATCAAGTGTATAATTGCTATATTGTTTGTATAAGTTTATTACTAGGGATGATCGAATATCACAAATATTCGGCAATATTCAGCTTCACGAATATTCGATGAATAGGTCGCCACTATGCGAATATTCGATGCACAATGTAAGTCTATGGGAAGCCCGAATAGTTGCTATTCGGCAACTATTCGGGTTTCCCATAGACTTACATTGCGCATCGAATATTCGCAAATAGTCGAATAGCGGCGACCTATTCGTCGGCTATGGGCGTAGCCGAATATTTGAGGTATTCGATCATCCCTATTTATTACCTTTATTTCGCAAGGCCCTAATCACTAACAGTCGGCCCTCCACCATAAAAAAGTGACATGCTTTGTGTTTGGTGTAAAAGTATGGCACTTTTTATTGGATTATATTATGATCCCCCCTCAGTAACAGGTGAATAACACCTGCATAGTATCTGTATAGCAGATCAATTATTATTTTTGCTTGTGTACGGCTATAGAAGTAGTAAGTAGTTTATACAGTAACATTTTAAGGGTATGCTCACCGAGAACGTTTTCCTGTCGTGTCACTGAAGCATGTCCATGATGTGGGACAAGTTATGTGGGTAATACCTCAGCTGATATCCGAGACATTATAATGTACAAATATGTGTATAGTCTTGTGCCAAAATGAGTGTAGTCCGGTACCTTCCTACGATTGCTGACGGAGGTTTACCTATGAGTACAGTCATGCGCCAACCTATGAGTGCACTCAGCTGCCTACATATGAGTGCAGTAGGGTGCCTCCAAAAATTATTCATACACTAAACTTTTCCACATTTTTTCACATTACACCCTCAAACTTAAATTTATTTTTATTGAGATTTTATGTGATATACCAACATTAAGTAGCAAGAATTTATGACTGTAAAGGAAATCATATATAGTTTTCTAAATATTTTAAAAATATAAATTTGAAAATTCATCCCCTCTGAGCCAATACTATCTAGGACCATATTTCACTACAATTACTGCTGCAAGTCTTTTGGGGCAAGTCTATTCCAGCTCTGCACAACTAGAGACTGACATTTGTCCTATTCTTCTTTGCAAAATATGTCTAGCTCAGTGAGATTAGATGGAGAGTGTCTGTGATCAGCAATTTCCAATTCTTGCCTCAGATTCTCAATGGATTTAGGTCTGGACTGTGACTGGGCCATACACACACATGAATATGCTTTGGTCTAAAAAATTCCATTGTAGCTCTGGCAGTATGTTTAGGGCCATTCTCCTGCTGGAAGGTGAACCTACTCAAGTCTTTTGTAGTCTCTAACAGGTTTTCCTCCAGGGTTGCCCTGTATTTAGCTCCATCCATCTTACCATCAACCCTGACCAGCTTCCCTTCACCTGCTGAAGAAAAGCCTCTCCACAGCATGATGCTGCCACCACCATGTTTGATGGTGGGGTGGTGTTTTAAGGGTGATGTGCAGTGTTAGGTTTCAGCCACACAGTGTTTGGAATTTAGCACAAAAAGTTCTAATTTTTTCTTATCTGATCAGAGTACTTTCTTCCACATACTAGGTATGTCCCCTACATGGCTTTCTGGTAACTGTAAACAAGAATTCTGGCTTGCTTTCAAAAATGGCATTTTTTGCACTTTTTTGCAGAAAAACGAACCTTTGTGCCATGCGTTTTCTAATAAAGTCCGTGAGTGGAAAGGCTAAAAAAATGCACCAACAATTCATATGCTGCAGATCATTTTCGGTACCAAATCTGCAAGTAAAATATAAGCTTCCTGCGCAGTGCACTGCAGAATTCTCACTGACTTTGCTGGCATGAAAAGAGACAAGAAGAGTTGGGTCACAATCTGAACCAAATGTGCATCTGTCACGCTCCCCGGTGCCCGTGCCACGCTCCCCGGTTCTCCTGCCTCGCTCCCCGGCTCCCCTGCCACGCTCCCCGGCTCCTCTGCCACGCTCCCCCGCTCCCGGACCTCGCTTCCCCGTTCCCGTGCCACACTCCCCGGTCCCCCGCTCCTCAGCCTCCATGCTCCCTCACCTGCATCCTCCAGGCAACCCGGTCCCCGGTCCATGCGCATGCGCATTAGGGCGCGCGCGCGGTCATTGACCTTTTCTTAAAGGGCCAGCGTCCTCCAACAGGATATTGAAGATGCAGGTACAGGGTATATAGAGGGTTCCTTTCCAAGTGGGCGGGGCCTGTTCTTCGTGTTTGCTAAGCTAGGAGTCAGGTCTCTCTGTGCCATTGTCTCGTACTTACCTATCTCTCTTGTAGAGTCGCTCCTGTCTCGCCAACCGGTCCTGACGATTCCAGAACCCCGAACGGTGACTGTCCGCCATCTCGTCAGTCCCTACCATCTCCGATCCCTGGATCCGTGTGGTGACCCACCTGCTCGCTCCGTTGGTTCCGGATTCTGCCTGACATCATCTCGGCCTCCGAACCTGAGCTCCGTCACCCGGACTACCTTCAGAGACTCCGTGGTCCCAGGGACTTCTTCACTCCACTCCTCTGAACGGACTGTCCTGCTACCCGTAGTGCTCCGGCTACCGGGCACCTTGCCCTCGGTGAGGTGTTCAGCTCAGTGGATCCACTTCCTGGGCCTACCCGTCCTCCTGGTCCTAACAGTAAGAACAGGCCATGGATCCCGCCGAAGCACTAGCGGCCCAGCTGGGCAACTTGCAGCAGGAACTCGGACGACAGCGCGAGACTCAGTCCCGCATGCTGGCCTTCATGTCCTCGGTAGATACCCGCCTGAACACGCTGCAAGCAACTGCCACGTCCCTGGCATCTCAGGCTTCAACAGCACAGTCCACGGCCGCAGTTCCCGTGGCGGCTTCCTCAGAAGCCTCTAAACTCCGCTTGGCCTCTCCACCCCGATATGCCGGAGATCCTAAGACCTGCAGAAGATTCTTGAATCAGTGCTCCCTCCACTTTAAGCTGCTTCCGCACCTGTTTGCCTCCGACCAACCAAGGTGGCGTTTGTGATGTCCCATCTAGAGGGTGAGGCACTGGCCTGGATGAACCCCTTGTGGGAGAGGGAGGACCCTGTAACTACTAACATCCAGGAATTCCTGCAGGCGTTTAGAACCACCTTTGATGAACCCGGACGTGCCGCCGCGTCCGCCTCATCACTCCTTAGGCTACGTCAGGGGACCTTGACGGTGGGCCAATATGCCATCCGCTTTCGCACCTTGGCCTCAGAATTGGGGTGGAACAATGAGGCCCTCACTGCCGCCTTCTGGGAAGGACTCTCCAGTTGTATTAAGGACGAGCTGGCAGGCCGCAATGTTCCTTCCACTCTGGATGCCCTGATTGCACTAGCCACTCGCGTTGACCTCCGTTTTCAGGAACGATCCAAAGAGGTGTCCCGCGAGAGACGTCCGATACGGCATTCCTTTCCTCCGCAGAAGCCCGTCGTACCTCAGTTGGCATCGTCTGGCGTCTCTGTCCACGAACCCATGCAGATTGATTGTTTGCGGCAGTCCGAACAACGCCAAGCAGAACGGCTCGCCAAGGGTCTCTGCTTCTACTGCGGAGAGGGCACACACCTGCTACGTTCCTGTCCAGAGAGGCCGGGAAACTCCAAAGCCTAGGGTTGGTAGGAGAGGCCACCCTAGGTGCTGGGACTCTCTCAGACCCGGTTAAGTGGACTGTTCAAGTGACAACGGGAGAGAAGCAGTTCACGGCAGAGGCGTACCTCGCTTCCGGGGCAGCAGGCAATTTCATTCAGCAGGCCACGGTGGACAAGTACCAGGTGCCGGTTACTCCACTCGACAAACCCCTCATGATTGCCTCTGTAGATGGGAGACCCCTCTCTGACACCATCGCGTGGATCACCAAGCCAGTAGAACTACGTATCGGTGCCCTACACACCGAGAACATCACTCTCTACGTCCTCCCACACATGTCTCATCAAATCCTGCTGGGACTCCCCTGGTTACGGACACACGAACCGTCGGTCAGCTGGCGTACTGGTGAAATTACCCGATGGGGCTCTTCTTGCCACGAGAACTGCCTGAAGTCCATACAGCCCATCCGACGACCTCCGGTTCCGGAGTCCCTACCAGGACTGCCTTCGGCCTATTGGTCCTTCACGGACGTCTTTGATAAAAAGGAGTCAGAGGTACTGCCGCCACATCGTCCTTACGACTGTGCCATCGACCTACTCCCGGGAACTACACCACCTCGAGGACGGATATATCCTTTGTCCCCTGCTGAAACAAGAGCCATGTCTGCCTACATCACTGAGAACCTGGCAAGGGGATTCATCCGGAGATCCTCCTCTCCTGCTGGAGCAGGCTTCTTCTTCGTTAAGAAGAAAGAGGGCGACCTGCGCCCATGCATTGACTACCGGGGATTGAACCAAATCACCGTAAAGAATAAATACCCCCTGCCGCTCATCCCCGAATTGTTTGATCGGCTTAGAGGAGCTTGTGTGTTTACCAAGTTGGATCTTCGGGGTGCCTACAACCTGGTCCGCATCCGATGTGGGGACGAATGGAAGACCGCATTCAACACTCGCGATGGGCACTACGAGTATTGTGTGATGCCCTTCGGCCTGTGTAACGCACCGGCAGTCTTTTACGAATTAGTGAACGACGTGTTCCGGGACCTTCTCTACGTCTGTGTGGTGGTATATCTGAATGACATCCTGGTCTTCTCTCCGGACCTCCAGACCCACAGAGAGAACGTGCAGCTGGTACTACAAAGACAGAGAGAATCGTCTGTACGCCAAGTACGAGAAGTGTGTCTTCGAGCAGTCTTCTCTTCCCTTCCTGGGTTACGTAATCTCCGATACTGGCCTGCAGATGGACCCAGAGAAGGTCTCTTCCTTTCTCAACTGGCCCCCTGCTTCCGGACTGAAGGCAATTCAACGGTTTCTTGGATTTGCGAACTATTACCGTCAGTTCATCCCTCACTTCTCTGCCCTGACTGCGCCTCTCTCTGCCTTGACCAAGAAGGGGGCTAATCCAAAGGACTGGTCACCTGCGGCCGACGCCACGTTTGGCTCCCTGAAACGGGCATTTGCTTCCTCTCCTGTGCTCCACCATCCTGAGTTAAACCGACAGTTCACCTTGGAGGTGGATGCCTCCTCCTCTGGAGCCGGAGCAGTGCTCATGCAGAAGTCCTCCTCCGGGAAGATGGTTACTTGCGGTTTCTTCTCCAAGAGCTTCTCAGCGCCTGAACGCAACTACACCATCGGTGACCGAGAGCTATTAGCAGTCAAACTGGCTCTGGAAGAATGGCGCTACCTTCTGGAGGGAGCAGTGTACCCCGTGATCATTTACACGGACCACAAGAACCTGGAATACCTGCAGTCTGCTCAGCGACTGAACCCACGACAAGCCAGGTGGTCCAGGTTCGATTTTCAGCTCCATTTTCGGCCCGCGGATAAGAATGTGCGAGCAGATGCCTTGTCCAGGTCATTCGTGCCCATGGAACAAGAGGAGGAGACATCCCAGCCCATCATCTGCCCAAGTAAAATCATTCCGGTGGCTTCTGTCACTCTGGCCCAGATACCGCCCAGGAAGACCTATGTCTCTGAAACTGACAGACAAAAAGTGTTGCACTGGGGCCACGCCTCGAAAATAGCCGGCCATGCTGGTCAGAAGAGAACATGGAGTACAATTGTTCGTCACTATTGGTGGCCATCCCTTCGCACGGACATCGCGTCTTTTGTCTCAGCCTGCTCCTCTTGTGGCCGGAACAAGACGCCCAAACACCTGCCATATGGTCGCCTTCTGCCGCTGCCAATCCCCTCCGTTCCGTGGCAACATATTGCAATGGACTTTATTACAGACGCCCTTATCCGCCGGACACACAGTCATATGGGTCATGGTTGACCGGTTCTCCAAAATGGCTCATTTCGTCCCTATGGCTGGACTCCCCTCTGCCCAGGAACTCGCTGACGCCTCTATACAGCACATCTTCCGCTTGCATGGCTTTCCCTCACACATTGTGTCCGACAGAGGAACTCAGTTTACCTCCCGCTTCTGGAGGGCTCTCTGCAAACATCTGGGAGTCACTCTGGACTTTTCTTCAGCCTACCATCCTCAGTCGAATGGCCAAGTGGAACGAGTCAATCAGATCCTGACCTCCTTCTTGCGTCACTACGTTAACACCCATCACGACGACTGGTCCACGCTCCTTCCTTGGGCTGAATTCTCCCATAACCATCACGTCAGTGAGTCCTCCTCCAGCTCTCCCTTCCATGTCGTTTACGGACTTCAGCCTTCCGTCCCATTACCTGTATCTTCTTCCTCGGATGTCCCTGCTGCTGATACCGTAGTCCGTGACTTTTCAACAATTTGGGACTCTGTCAAGACGTCCCTTGGACGTGCTTCCCTGCGGATGAAGAGACACGCAGACAAGAGGCGTCTAGATCCTCCGTGTTTCTCCCCAGGAGATCTGGTCTGGCTTGCTTCCAAATATGTCCGATTGAAGCTACCATCATACAAGCTGGGTCCTCGCTACATCGGGCCGCTTAAAGTCATCGGCAAAATAAATGAGGTCTCCTACAAGCTGCAGCTCCCGGCCACGATGAGGGTACCCAACTCCTTCCACGTCTCCCTGCTCAAGCCGGTTGTCCTTGGTCTCTTCTCCGCTGCTGCTAGTTCTGCTCCTCCTCCTATTGCTGACGATGACATCTATGCCGTAAGGGATATCGTGGCCATGAAGACCGTGCGGGGCCGACAGTTCTTCCTGGTGGACTGGGCTGGGTATGGTCCTGAGGATAGGTCCTGGGAACCCCGGGAGAATGTGGGTACTCCTCTGATACGTGCCTTCCTGTCCCGGTTGCGGGGAGGGGGTACTGTCACGCTCCCCGGTGCCCGTGCCACGCTCCCCGGTTCTCCTGCCTCGCTCCCCGGCTCCCCTGCCACGCTCCCCGGCTCCTCTGCCACGCTCCCCCCCGCTCCCGGACCTCGCTTCCCCGTTCCTGTGCCACGCTCCCCGGTCCCCCGCTCCTCAGCCTCCATGCTCCCTCACCTGCATCCTCCAGGCAACCCGGTCCCCGGTCCCGGCGCCCGTCTGCTGTCCTGAGCCGGCCCGGCACTCATGCCTCCTGCACACCGCATCCTGCTCTGGCTTCTGGCACCCGGGCCTCGCGCATGCGCATTAGGGCGCGCGGTCATTGACCTTTTCTTAAAGGGCCAGCGTCCTCCAACAGGATATTGAAGATGCAGGTACAGGGTATATAGAGGGTTCCTTTCCAAGTGGGCAGGGCCTGTTCTTCGTGTTTGCTAAGCTAGGAGTCAGGTCTCTCTGTGCCATTGTCTCGTACTTACCTATCTCTCTTGTAGAGTCGCTCCTGTCTCGCCAACCGGTCCTGACGATTCCAGAACCCCGAACGGTGACTGTCCGCCATCTCGTCAGTCCCTACCATCTTCGATCCCTGGATCCGTATGGTGACCCACCTGCTCGCTCCATTGGTTTCGGATTCTGCCTGACATCATCTCGGCCTCCGAACCTGAGCTCCGTCACCCGGACTACCTTCAGAGACTCCGTGGTCCCAGGGACTTCTTCACTCCACTCCTCTGAACGGACTGTCCTGCTACCCGTAGTGCTCCGGCTACCGGGCACCTTGCCCTCGGTGAGGTGTTCAGCCCAGTGGATCCACCTCCTGGGCCTACCCGTCCTCCTGGTCCTAACAGCATCAATAAGCCGCACTGTGTCCACAAGGCCTTAATGTTGTCAAACAAACCTCTGAGGGGTTCATAGAACATCTGTAGTTTTACTGAGAATAAATTACACACACGTGGACTCAGTTTACCAATTAGGCTATGTGCGCACATTGCATTTTTTTCATGCGTTTTCGCAGCATTTTGAACTGCATCGTTTTAATGCAAAAATGTATGCGTTTTGATTTCCAGGCAAAGTCTATGGGACATAGGCATATTGTTTGCGCACTATGCGTCCAAAAACGCTGCTTTTTTTGTGACAAAAATTTGTCAAAATCTCTGCGTTTAAAGAAGCAACATGTCAATTGTTTTGAGCGCTTTGGAAGCGTTTTGGTAACATTAGAGTCAATGAGATTTATCAAAATGCAGCCTAAAACAAATTTCTAGTGTTTTATATGCATTCTTGATGCAAAACGCATGCTTTTTTGTTAAAATCAAAGCATGCGTTTTTGGCATCATAGTGTGGTCAAGAGGTTTCCTTTTGCCCTCACATCCAGTCCGACTCAAAAAAAAGAGTCAAACAATAATTTTACTTTATTTGGATCATAATTATTAAATCTCAATTATCATTTTAGGAAAATTATCATTATAGTATATGATTTAAAGGTTTAATTTTGTTGGGTTTTTTCTCTTTTTTTCCTAGTGTTTGAATGTTCAAACTTTATTTAGTAATGTCTTTGTATTGAAAACGCATCCCATTTTTAGCACTGGAAATGCATGTAAAACGCGGTCAAAACGTGGCAAAAATGCATGCGTATTTCCTGCGTTTATGTGGTGAAAACCAAATTTGACAATGACAAATTCTGCCAGAGGATGCGTTCATTTCTGCAAGGTACTAAACGCAACGTGCGCACATGGCCTTAAGGCCGCTTTACATGCTACAACATCGCTAAAGCAATCTCGTTGGGGTCACGGAATTTGTGACGCACATCCGGCCGCGTTAGCGATGTCGTTGCGTGTGACACCTATGAGCGATTTTGAAAAACGTTCAAAATCGCTAATCGGTGACATGCCCCCCTATTCCCAATTATCGCTGCTGCTGCAGGTACGATGTTGTTCGTCGTTCCTGCGGCAGCACACATCGCTATGTGTGACACCGCAGGAACGAGGAATCTCACCTTACCTGCGTCCGCCGGCAATGAGGAAGGAAGGAGGTGGGTGGGATGTTACGTCCCACTCATCTCCGCCCCTCCGCTTCTATTGGTCGGCCACTTAGTGACGTCGCGGTGACGCCGAACGCACCTCCCCCTTGAGGGAGGGATTGTTCGGCGGTCACAGCGACATCGCTGAACAGGTATGTGCGTGTGACGCTGCCGTAGCGATAATGTTCGCTACGGCAGCAATCACCACATATCGTTACAACGACGGGGGCAGGTGCCATCGCACGCGACATCGCTAGCAATTGCTAGCGACGTTGCAGCGTGTAAAGTGGCCTTTAGGTGACTTCTAGAGGCAATTGATCACTCAGGATTTTATTTAGGGGTATTAGACTACTGGGGGGTGAATACAATTGCACGTCATTATTTTCAGATTTACATTTCTAAAATATTTAGAAAACCATATATAATTTAGTTTACATTCACAAATACTTGTTACATAGTGTTGGTCGATCATATAAAATCTCAATAAAAGGCATTTAAGTTTGTGGGCGTAATGTGAAACAATGTGAAAAACGTCATGGGGTATGAATACTTTTTCAAGGCATTGTAAGTCCATGTATACCCACCTATGAATACTGTTGGATGCCTACATTTGAGTATAATGTGATATTAATGTTTGGCATTCTGGATAGTAAGTCCAGTGCTCAATGGGAAGGAATTTGTCTAGAAAGTGTAACTTCTTCATTTATCTTCTATTATTTACATGTCTACAAGTGATAATTAATTTAATATCTTTTGCACATAGAGAAATTATACAAACTACTTGCACCAATGTTTTGGTTGTCCCAGACATTACTAATGAGGGATAGTAATTACTTCTCCTTTTTAGTGATGGATGAGTATTTCCATGCTCGGGTGCTCAATACTCGTGAGGAGCAGTTTGATGCTCAGACTGGCTCGTCTAGTGTACCAAGTGTAATGGAAGTCAATGGGGAACTTATGCATTTTTATGGAAGATCTTGCCTGTTCGAGCATCAAAATGCTCGTTGCGAGTACTAAGCACTACTCCTTATCCTTCACATTTTCACACTTCATGACTAAGGTCAGTGGAGACCGAAACGTTCGTGCAAGTATTCAGTATAATTTCTCTGTGAGCAATATACACCAAGTCTAAGATCAGATTGTGATCAAAACGCGTCTGGTGCTCCGTTACTGGTTGTGACCTCTGTTCATATACTGTACATGAGATCTACAAGTTTTGTATTGCTTTTAAAGAAATCATTAAAGAATGGATTTATCTGAATATACTCTCCGGAAGCTGGATCCTTCTTTAATCCTTGTTCCAAACACGCTGGATCTCATGCTTCCACAGACATAGACGTCGGCATTGGGGTGAGCTGCACTATTTTTTCTTTTTCCAGTGCAATATACATCGCATTATCTACTAATACACATGTGAATACAACTTTATTCTGTTCACAGGGCCGTGGTTTCATTCCAAAGATATGGTGTACTGTGAGTACTGTCAGGGGCCTGCAGATATGATTTTTACCGCCTCTCTGATAAATATCTTATAATACATAGTTTAGAAAAGCGCCTGTAAGTGACTGCATGGCCTCTCATTAAGGCTACATTCACACATTCACACTTTGTTGTAACACTGATGTGACGCATCCGTTAAAAAACTGAACCTTTTTTTTATTTTTTAACTGGATGAAAGCTCATTTGGTATTGAACACATATGTGAAGGCATACCCGGACATGAGGGATGAGGGAGAAGAATGAGGGATGAGGGGAGAGGGATGAGGGGAGAGGGATGAGAGGAGAGGGGAGAGGGATGAGGGGAGAGGGATGAGGGGAGAGGGATGAGAGGAGAGGGGAGAGGGATGAGGGGAGAGGGATGAGGGGAGAGGGATGAGGGGATGAGGGATGAGGGATGAGGGGAGAGGGATGAGGGGAGAGGGATGAGGGATGAGGGATGAGGGTGAGGGATGAGGGGAGAGGGATGAGGGGAGAAGGATGAGGGATGAGGTATGAGGGATGAGGGGAGAGGGATGAGGGTGAGGGATGAGGGGAGAGGGATGAGGGGAGAGGGATGAGGGGAGAGGGATAAGGGATGAGGGGAGAGGGATGAGGGGAGAGGGATGAGCGGAGAGGGATTAGGGGAGAGGGATTAGGGATAAGGACTGAGGGGAGAGGGATGAGTGGAGAGGGATGAGCAGAGAGGGATGAGCGGATAGGGATGAGGGGAGAGGGAGAGGGTTTTCATGACCAGAAGTTCATTTACACTCGATCAGAATAAAAAAAATGGATCCGTCGACTGATTTCGTCATTAGACGGATTCCGACGGATTCCGCTGCCCATAGGGTTCTATAATAAAACACGACAGACGATGGCGCATCCGTCGGCATCTGTTTTTTGACAGTGACAAAAACGGTTACATTCTGCTCGATGGTCAGTCAGTAAACGACTGATCCGTCAGGCGACGGATGCAAGGCAAGCCCATCAGTCACAATCCATCGGTAAAACAAGTCTATGAGGAAAAACGGATTCCTGCAAAATATTTAGCAGGATACCAAATTGTTTAAAAGAACTGAAGTCCTCAGTGGTAGATACCTTTTAATGGCTAACTGAAAAGATGGTAATAATAGCAAGGTTTCGAGACTACTCAGGTCTCTTCATCAGGCATGGTGATTTGGCTAACACGGTACCAAGATATATTTTACCTGTAGCAGGATACAGTAATTCCTCAAGGCAACAGATTGTGACTGATGGAAAACAACGAAAGTGTGAATGTAGCCTAACACATTTCTATCCAGTACCCACTAAATCTAGCATTTACGGTAGTTTGTCTCTATCCATCATAGATGATCTCCTATATCTCTTATATCAAATCAGTATGGTATATCACATATCTGACATTAATGGTCCAAGTATGGACCACCATATCTGGATTTATGACTGACGCTGGTGAATTGGGGTCAGGAGACCATGAAATTCTATACTTAGACTGGCAATGTCATAGGATGATGATAAACAGGACTGGAACATTGAATATAAAGCATTCACTCACCACATACTCAAATACAAAGGTCAGCGTCTCCCTGGTTTGAATGATATCGTGCAGAAGAACAATGTTCGCGTGTTTCAGACCTTTCAATAGAGATGCTGAAGAGAAACACAAATTTCAGAAGTCAATCAAAAGGTTTGTTAATCTAAAATGGAAAGTGTCCTCAAACAATAACCCATGTGTAAAGCTAGTTTTATGTTCAGGCAATTTTTAATTTTCTATGTGACTGTCTACTTAAGGCCCTGTGTGCACACTGCGTTTTTTGCCGCAGATTTGCCGCGGTTTTTGCTGCAGAAAAGGTGTGGTTTTTGTTCATAACCTTTCTGCAGTCCTTCCCCAGCAAAATCTATGGAAAATCCAAAATGCTGTGAGCACACTGCATTTTTTTTCCCTACAGGTTTTGCTGCGGAATTTCTGCAGCAAAAAGAAGTAGCATTTCACTTCTTTTCCACAGGTACCTGCGGTTTTGCCATAGCTAATGGTTAAAAACCGCAGGGACCAACTCGCAGAAAAACTGCACCAAAACTGCAACAAAACTGCACCAAAACCACGACAAACCACGGTAAAACCACATGCGGATTTTGGATGCATTTTTGGTGCATTTTTTTGTCGTGGGTGCGGAATTCTGCCAGAGGGTGCGGATTTTACTTAAGAAACACATTTTCCCAGTGCGCACGGACCCTAAAGGGAATCTGTGACCGGGTTTTTGCTCCCCCATCTGAGAGCAGCAGAATATAGAGAGAGACCCTGATTCCAGCAATGTGTCACTTACTAAGCTGTTTGCTGTCATTTTGATAAAAATCAATGTTTTCTCTGCTGCAGATCTAGCAGTTATATAGAGTTCATGAATATGCTGGACTACCTGCAACACGTCAAGTAGTCCTCTAATGATATCTACTGCTGATTAACCAGTGATTTCATCAAAACTATACTAAGCAGCCCAGTAAGTGACACATCACTGGAATCAGGATCTTTGTCTCTACATTATGCTGCTCTCAGATTAGGTAGGAGAAACCTGGTGACAGATTCCCTTTAAGTGGTTGTCCAGGCACAGGTATTAATGAGCTGTCCATATTAGAGGTCAACAATATAAGATTGTCAGCCCATTCCATTCAAAGTGTAACTTATCCAGGGCAAATACCAGTTGACAGGTGATATTTCTGACCTCTCCTACAGACAGCCCGTCAATATCTATGATTGGAGAATCCCTTTAAAAATAATCCCTAAGTCTTGCAGTTTCTCATAACAGTCTCAGGGAGAGACAGACAGAGAAGGGACGGACAGGGAAAGAGATAGAGACACAGACAGGGAAAGAGATAGAGTGAGACACAGAGATAGAGAGATCAAGAGAGACAGAAAGAGACAGACAAAGAGATAGAGAGACAGACAGATAGGCAGAAGCAGACAGGGAAAGAGACAGAGAGACAGCTACTATCCCGGGCAATGCCATGTACTACAGCTAGTGTTTAAATAAAGTTAGTTTCATTCACCACACAAGCACAATTGTGTTTTTGTACTTTCTCATTGCTTTCAATGGTGAAAAAAGTACCAAAACACTGAAAGGATTGACATGCTGCTTCTTCCAAAAATGCAGTAATTTTCCATTTCAGTTAGGGAAAAACAGCAAGTGTGTGTATGAGATTTCTGATATCTCATAGATTTTGCTGTTACTGTGTAACGGGGGCAGGGGGCGCCTCGGGGGGTGTAGTCGCGGTCTCCCGCCCAGGGGGCAGCAGGCTGACCCCCGGCCCGGCCGTCACTGTTAAAACAGAGGTGTTGTTTGTGGGGCAGATCTAGCACACACTACCGGTTCCGGATGAGTTCCCACTCCTCTTTACACCTTTCAGCATCAAGTCACATCGGTTTACAGGTTAAACTTCTTGCTGACGGTTTCCTCTTTCCCCGGTAACTTTCCCTTGCCTGCAGGGGACATGCGTTAACCTCCTAGTAGCTGCACACTGAACCCGGATTTACTATAGGGCAGATCTAGCACAGACTACCGGCTCCGGATAAGTTCTCACCTCTCCACTTCTTTGCGGGGGAACTACTTCACTTGTTTTCTACGGGCGTTTCCATTTACCTTCACGTCTTTGTCAGGGCACTACCCTTCGCCTGCAGGGGCCACTTGTTATCCCCCTGATAGCTGCACTGCACTGTAGTACACACTACCGGCTTTGGGACTAGTCTTGACTCTTCCACTTCTTCTGCCACTGCAGCACTTCCACACTCTGCCCCGTCACCTCAGACTTCTCTCTCCAGTCACATCTCACTGCACACTGGACTCTGCATTCAGAACCCTTCCTTCCCCACCTAGGCTGCCCTGCCCCTTCATTCCCTGCCACTGTTACCAGGGAAACCACTGCTCTACACTGGCACCTAGTGGGGAAACAGTTTATGACAGGTAACATTTTACCATTAACATTTACAATTTGCCACCATACTACTGTGGCGTCTTCAGGGGGGGAAAAAAAGCTCCTTCACTACCAGGGGTCCGACTACCCCTTACATTCCTCCCCTCTTTAACCTCAGCCTCCTGGCGAGGTTCGTACCTGCAAAACAACACATGTAGGAAAACACAATACTTAAAACACACAGACTGGCACACAAGTTTGGTGCCCGGAGTCCCTCCAGGGAAGCTCCCGGTCTTAGTCGCACATCTGCCCGGAGGCCCTCCTCAGGCGCTCCCGGTCTTAGCTGACCTTCTGCCCGGAGGCTATTTCCAAGCGCTCCCGGTCTTTGGGTGGGCAGAAAACAACAAGACAACAAGATTCCTTCTTAACAGTCACGGAAGGAGTCCACGCACAGTTCTGCATTAAGCTCCTCCCAGGTTCAGTACTTTTAACGTTACTGTAACTGGAAACATTCACCGGCTTTCAACAGTACCGGTTTTCAACGGCAAACAAATCACTCTCTTCCGGACGATTACCTCCTCACTGCGGGTGCTATGCACGCAGCCATTCGGCCCGCTGGGCCCTCACATGGTCGGAGAGGGACTGTCCAGGTAAGCGGGGTAGCCTACGAAACGGCTCATAACCCGGTGGCTCCGGTACTTCCTTCTCCGGTTCAGGCCCTTCAGCCTCCTGCGGGGGTGAGGGGGTAGCTGGACGGGACCGCAGTGGGCTGCCGACAACAACTACCGGGTGCGACACCATACTCTGATGTATCACCAGTAATGCCGATGCTTCTCTTGGCTTGTCTCCAGCCGTAGGTTCGGCGGCCGCATTTGGCGCAACCGTCGGGGTACTCTTCAGCCCACAGGCTTCAGCGAACGCTTGCTTATGCTGAGCGCGCCACGCTCTGTTCTCCATTCTGCTTGGTCCAGGTATTGGAGTTTGCTTCTTCTTCCACTGCCGGGGTTGCAATCGCGCCGGGGAAGGTGGAGCCGGTTCTTCTTTTCCCGCTTCTGCCAATACTCCGCCCCTGGCCTCACCCACCAGGTCGGCACAGCGTTTGCGATGCCTCTTCTTTCTTGCGGCGCCGCCCATGTCTCTAGACCACTGCAGTATCTCGGGGCAAGCACCTCCCCTCTTTGGGCGGTGCACTCCGGGCTTCTTCCTTACAGGCCAGCCCAGCGCTTTTCGTTTGGCGCCCACTTTTCGCGCCTTCACTAAATCCATGAGGACGGCCGCCATCTTGCCGCCATCTTGTGGCCTGTTCAGTACATCATGCACCACTTGGTCTCTGCTCGGGGTTTCTCTTCTGCGGGCTTGATCCTGCCGACTACGCCAGAATGTAACGGGGGCAGGGGCGCCTCGGGGGGTGTAGTCGCGGTCTCCCGCCCAGGGGGCAGCAGGCTGACCCCCGGCCCGGCCGTCACTGTTAAAACAGAGGTGTTGTTTGTGGGGCAGATCTAGCACACACTACCGGTTCCGGATGAGTTCCCACTCCTCTTTACACCTTTCAGCATCAAGTCACATCGGTTTACAGGTTAAACTTCTTGCTGACGGTTTCCTCTTTCCCCGGTAACTTTCCCTTGCCTGCAGGGGACATGCGTTAACCCCCTAGTAGCTGCACACTGAACCCGGATTTACTATAGGGCAGATCTAGCACAGACTACCGGCTCCGGATAAGTTCTCACCTCTCCACTTCTTTGCGGGGGAACTACTTCACTTGTTTTCTACGGGCGTTTCCATTTACCTTCACGTCTTTGTCAGGGCACTACCCTTCGCCTGCAGGGGCCACTTGTTATCCCCCTGATAGCTGCACTGCACTGTAGTACACACTACCGGCTTTGGGACTAGTCTTGACTCTTCCACTTCTTCTGCCACTGCAGCACTTCCACACTCTGCCCCGTCACCTCAGACTTCTCTCTCCAGTCACATCTCACTGCACACTGGACTCTGCATTCAGAACCCTTCCTTCCCCACCTAGGCTGCCCTGCCCCTTCATTCCCTGCCACTGTTACCAGGGAAACCACTGCTCTACACTGGCACCTAGTGGGGAAACAGTTTATGACAGGTAACATTTTACCATTAACATTTACAATTTGCCACCATACTACTGTGGCGTCTTCAGGGGGGGAAAAACAGCTCCTTCACTACCAGGGGTCCGACTACCCCTTACAACTGTAAAAAGCAGATTTTCATTTGCAAAAAAACAACAACAAAACAATGGAAGAAACATGCAAAAAAAGTAGCAAAGATGCAATATGTCAACATAGCCTAAAAAAGAAAAATAAAAGAAAACGTAACCTGGACAGTGTATTATTTCAGTCCAGCTACACATTTCTGTGTCTATCTGTCTCTGTCTGTCTCTTTCCCTGTCTGTCACTCTCTCTATCTCTTTGTCTGTCTCTGTCTGTCTGTCTCTTTCCCTGTTGGTGTCTCTATCTCTTTCCTTGTCTGTCTGTTTCCCTGTCAGTCTCTCTCTCTCTTTCCCTGTCTGTCTCTCTTTCCCTGTCTGTTTCTCTATCTGTTTCCCTGTCTGTCCCTTTCCCTCTCTGTCTCTTTCCCTGTCTCTTTGTCTGTCTGTCTCTCTGTCTCCCTGATAAAGCAAGAGATCACACAATCGTGAAACGTACGTTGGAGGTCTGTGTCGGGGGTTAACGCTCCCTGTCACCTCCGGACCTGCCTACACTTTATCTGGCATTTTTCCTGCTACTCTGGTATGCAACAGATTTGTTTATGCATAGCTTTCAATCCACTTGGCACCAATGTACCTAATATACAGCATAGGGACATTTCTTATGGTATCCATGTAATTAACAACTCAGTCTCCTGAGTATAGTAACAATAGATTCTTTCCCTGGACCTTACATTGTTAACCCCATGAATTGTCTTGAATTGCTGTCTCTGGTCCAAACCAATTTATCTCATTGATGCATGTAATTTTCTTTCTTATCAATAAGTCTAGTTTGCATTGATTGTAATGTATGCATGGCAGGTCTTTTTGCCTGCTTTTTAACATCTATTCTCTGCCGTGCCATATGTTCACTTGTGTCCCTTTGGACCTTGTTTCATTAATTTATGATATTTATTATCAATAAAAAAACCTTTGAAGCATTTCTACTCTTCTTTTCTACTTGGTTTAATTCTTTTTCTGTCTCTTTCCCTATCTGTTTGCCTGTCTCTTTCCCTGTCTGTCTCTTCCTGTCTGTCTGTCTCTGTCCCTGTGTCTGTGTCCCTGTCTGTGTCTGTCTGTCTCTTTGTCTGTGTAGATGACAGTCAAATTACACTCCAAAAATATATTAAAAAACAGGGGGTTTTTTACTGTGAAGAGACGATTTTGCTGTAGAAAAATAAAACAGAAAAAAATGCAATGTGTGAACATAGGCTTAAAATACATAAATGTCCTGGTGGCTAGAAGGATGCGGTTTTGTATTAGGAAACATTACACAGATCAGACTCATTTGAATCATATACAAAATTGGAATAATGTAATCGTTCTGCCTAGAAATTGCAGGTGTCAAGACTTATGAATTACCTTCTCGGATAGCAGTAAAAGGGACGCCTTCCTCAGCTTTCATGCTGATGACTTTCAAAGCAACTAGCTGTCCATTAATCCTGGGGGGAAAAAATCAGGAAGATCTGCTGTAATTGCATACTAAAGCAATTCCGCTCAATAAGCGTGAATAAAGACCAATTTATGTCATAGAATTACAGTATAACTTTCTGCCACCAGATGGCAGTATAACAATGTACTGAATCCTCCATGCACATCACCTGCTGCAGTGATACAAGTCTGGGGAATCACAACAGATGGAGAGAGCTACAGGTTCCTCACCTTCATGTGCATGATATCTAATGATCATTAATCTAGTGTAGATGGGGAAAACATTCTTTCATTCAGTGGTATATGTAACGGGGGCAGGGGGCGCCTCGGGGGGTGCAGTCATGGCCACTTTGTGCATCAGGCTGACCCCCGGCCCGGCCGTCACTATTAAAGTATGGGTTTCGTTTGTGGGGCAGAGTGTGGATGGCAGGGGCACTTCTTCAGGCTCAGTAAAACGCCGCAGACATTCAGCTGGTAAACCAAAAGGCACTTTATTGAACATCTTGCTGTACAGTTTCGGCACACAAACCCTTCAGGTTCAAATCACAGTTCTTGCCGGGGGACTACTTTACTTTTCTCTTCTACGGGCGTTACCCGTCTACTTCTGTCTCTTCAGCTGTACACGTACTCCACTACTATAGGCTTTACCCACACACTTCTGTTCTTCTCTGTCTATGCTCGTACGGGTCTTACCCGAGTATTTCTGTCTGCGTGGTCGAGGCACTTTCTCTCCCTTTGGCTATCTGCCATGCGTCGCTCCCACACTCTGCCCCGTTGCTTCTCTCTGTCTCAACACACACTGCACTCACTACTCTCACTCTGCTACAGAGTCCTCTATCCCTCCCCCTAGGCTGTCCTGCCCCTCCTTCTCCTGTCACTGTTCCCAAAGGGACCACTGTTCAACCCTGACACCTAGTGGGGACACCGGTTACTACTGCAAACACAAATAACATCACATCAGCATCACTTGTCACCCCAGCGTGGGGCATCTTCAGGGGGGAAAACTGCTTCTTCATCACCAGGGGTCCGTCCACCCCTTACATTCCTCCCCTCTTTAACCTCAGCCTCCCGGCAAGGTTCGGACCTGCAAGACAACATCTGACAAAAACCACATACACACGGTTGTAAAGCAATCTTCTCACTTTATCGCATAAAACTTTAAAACCAAACTATAGAGCACAATCTTCAAAACACACCGAAAGGCACTTGAGTACAGTGCCCGGAGTCCCTCCAAGGGAGCTCCCGGTCTTAGTAGTATCTTTGCCCGGAGGCCCTCCGCAGGCGCTCCCGGTCTTAGCTGACCTTCTACCCGGAGGCTATTCCCAGCGCTCCCGGTCTTACGTGGGCAGAAAACAATAAACACCAAGCTTCCTTCTTAAGAGTCACGGAAGGAGTCCCTGCACAGTCCGGCATTAAGCTCCTCCCGGGTTCAGTACTTTGAAACATTACTGCAACTGAAAACTTTCACTGGCTTTCAACAGCACCGGCTCTCAAGAACATCCAGGACCTTCACCTCTGATTACCGCGATCTCACGCGGGGTAGTAGGCGCGCAACCATTCAGCCCGCTGGGCCCTCACATAATCAGAGAGGGATTGGCCCGGTAAGCGGCGCAGCCTTTGGAACGGTTCATAACTTGGCTGCGACTCTGTTTCTCCTGTCTCCGGTTTCGGCCCCTCAGCCCCCGGCGGGGATGATGGGGTAGCTGGACGGGACGGCTGTGGGCTGCCGACAACAACCACCGGATGCGACACCATGCTCTGGCGAATCGCCAAGATCTCCGGTGCTTCCTTCGCCTGATCCCTTTCTGCCGGCTCGGCCACCGACCCAGCAGCTGCTTCTGGTGGTGTCGCCAGAGTGCTCTTTGGCTGGCAAGCTTCAGCGGTCGCCGGTCTCTGCTGAGTGTGCCTTCTGTATTGGCAGTCCTCCCACTCTATTTCTTGCTGCCACTGCTCGGCCTCCTGGACGGTGGGCATACGGGTCACTCCCACTGCAAATAGGCCTCGGCAACCTACTTCCCTTCTGAATTTGACCTTCTCGCCCGGATATAAGGTATGGAGGCGCTGTGGTAACCCCTCGGTGTCCAAATTGACACGGTTATAAAAGAAATGGTCTCCGGTCTCATCATCTTCTATAAACCCGTATCCCTCGGCCTGGTTAAACTTGACCACTGTGCCGATACTACATTGCCGGTCAAACTTTTCACTGCGGGACCCGGCCATCATTTCCCTCGCCACTGTCTCGGCCAGGAGTCTTTCCTGCACCGGATCTACTTCGGGCGGTGGGGACTGTCTCCGGTGTGGGGGCGTCGGCTTCACCGGTTCCCAGACAAACCCCCACTCATCTTCCTCAGGCTCTGGGACGTCTTGCCAGCATGGGGCCTGGTCTCCTGTGGGGGGCGGAGGTCCTACCTTGACCGACGCGGACACCTCCGGACTCTGTAGAGATGTTCCTAGTGCCCCACTTCCCCGCATCAGTTGGGACGTGTAGGTGGTCCGGACTTCTGTTGTCGTCTCCCCGGTAACGGCATCCCACGAGGTAACCCACGTGACCTTCGCGGGCCTCTCCGGTACACCGGTCACGACCGGTATCAGGCTGGTGGGTACTTCTTCTACCAAACTTCCCTTCGGACGTCCTCTCCCCCGTCCTGCGGTCACCAGCACGCCTGCTTCGGCTGGTTTGCCTGTTCTTGCTTCCATTTTACTTCGCGCAGGCAGCTCAATCTGCGTCTCCTGTTGCTCTAACTGTAATGGCGCCAGGGAAGGTGGAGGCGGTCCTTCTTTTCCTGCTCTTGCATGCACTCCACCCCTGGCCTCACCCACCAAGTCAACCCAGCGTAGGCGACACCTCTTCTTTCCTGCAACGCCGCCCACATCTCTAGTCCTCCGCAGCATCTTGGGGCAAGTACCTCCCCTCTTTGGGCGGCACACTCTGCACTTCTTCTTCTTCACCGGCCAGCTCAGTGTTTTGCGTTTGGCGCCAACTTTCCGCGCCTCCACTGGGTCCATGAGGACGGTGGCCATCTTACCGCCATCTTGTGACCGATCCAACGCCTTAGGCACCACTTGGTCTTCCTCACATTTTGGGGTCGGGGTTCCTTGCAGACAGGCTTCACCCTGCTCGCAGCGCCACTTTGTAACGGGGGCAGGGGGCGCCTCGGGGGGTGCTGTCATGGCCACTTTGTGCATCAGGCTGACCCCCGGCCCGGCCGTCACTATTAAAGTATGGGTTTCATTTGTGGGGCAGAGTGTGGATGGCCGGGGCACTTCTTCAGGCTCAGTAAAACGCCGCAGACATTCAGCTGGTAAACCAAAAGGCACTTTATTGAACATCTTGCTGTACAGTTTCGGCACACAAACCCTTCAGGTTCAAATCATAGTTCTTGCCGGGGGACTACTTTCCTTTTCTCTTCTACGGGCGTTACCCGTCTACTTCTGTCTCTTCAGCTGTACACGTATTCCACTACTATAGGCTTTACCCACACACTTCTGTTCTTCTCTGTCTATGCTCGTACGGATCTTACCCGAGTATTTCTGTCTGCGTGGTCGAGGCACTTTCTCTCCCTTTGGCTATCTGCCACGTGTCGCTCCCACACTCTGCCCCGTTGCTTCTCTCTGTCTCAACACACACTGCACTCACTACTCTCACTCTGCTACAGAGTCCTCTATCCCTCCCCCTAGGCTGTCCTGCCCCTCCTTCTCCTGTCACTGTTCCCAAAGGGACCACTGTTCAACCCTGACACCTAGTGGGGACACCGGTTACTACTGCAAACACAAATAACATCACATCAGCATCACTTGTCACCCCAGCGTGGGGCATCTTCAGGGGCGAAAACTGCTTCTTCATCACCAGGGGTCCGTCCACCCCTTACATATACAAGCTATAATTTTATATATTGTGAGGGGATGTGGGCGAGGTTATACATGGCTCAGAATTCCGAGCACTGCTACATCTACAACACAGAACGCAAGAATTTTAGCAAAACTGCACAAAGCAGCCCAGAAAACATTGCTGGAATCAGGCTCCCTGCCCCTATAGCTTGCTATTCTCAAATTACAAGCAAAAACCTGATGTAAATGCTTTTATGTCCCAAAATGACAAAAGTATTCTAGAAGTGATACCTTTATTCCCTGACCAATAAAGCCAATTAACCTTTTTCTGAGTCCCCCCGGGAGGGGGGGGGGCATTTAAAATAATCTGTTAACCTCATTTGTCCCCAGGCAGGGGACAGCAATATTTCATACGCATTTTACTGTCTTCTTCTGCCAATGGGTTTGAGCAGATTCCGTTTTCACTACATAACGCTGGAATAAATATAACTGATGACGACCTAATGGGTTTTCAATGAGCAAAACAGGAAATTGTATTGGCTAGGAAAAGGTTAAGGTATCCCTTCTAGAAAATTTTTATCATTTGCGCTATAAAAGTATTTACTTCGATTTTTCTGGCTAACACGGTACCACAATATAATTTTGTATTGTAAATGGAGAAAAACCTGATACAGATTCCCTTTAAATAACAATTTTGACAGTGATATCCCATTCAAACATTTAGGACACATTAGTACAGACTTCCCTAAAGGCGTAAATTTGCACCAAAATGTGAAAGATTTTTACATTTCATTGCAGAAATGCTATAGATTTGCAGCATGTCACCTTTTGGAAATCTGCAGTGAAATCCACAGTAGAATTTGATATTCTGTGGACTTAAAGGGGGTGTCCACTACTTTTACATTGATGTCCTATCCTTCAAATAGGTCATCACTGTCTGATTGGTCCCGCATCCCTGCCGATCAGCTGCCTGCGGTCCCAGTGGAGGCAGCAGGCAGCCGGAAGTCAGAAAAGAAGAGTGGATAGTATTGTCCGTGAGAATGAAACTCCTGTGAATAGCGCTATTGATTACATTGGTCAGTATGATGCCAGATTTTTACTTGGACAGCATACGTACGTATTATACACAAAGTTTTTCGTGGCCTATTTACTCTGCAGTGAAGTAAAACTTGTATTATTCTTATATTCCCCACATACACATACTCTCAAACCTGTCAGCAAAAAAATCTGCATTTACCTGCAGCTATAGTGGTAATCTGAAGGTAAATATTGTGTAAGGCCTCCTTCACACCTCTGTGTCTCCAGTACATGTGACGTCCTTTTTCACACAAACCAGAGACAAGGACTCAGGTAGACCCATTAAAATCAATGGACTTGGTTATGTGACGCCCTGGGCAAGCCAGGGGTCACAGGTCATGACACCACCACACACCCCACATTCCCTGCAGGACCACCAAGGTCAGAACACAAAATCCTTGTTGCCTTCCTCCAGGGGCTGATGTCCACACCAGGGGGTGGGCCAAGCAGTTGGCTCCGCCCACCGAGGAGTTCACAGTCCTGGAGGCTGGACAGACATGGCGGATGTCATAGCGACCGTGCGGAGACGCGAGGAGGAAGCTGCGGAAGGGAGGGTGAGTGACCCACGCCCCGATGCCCTTGAAGGGCCGGTCATCGCGGCTGCGGGACCCGGTCTAAGCTCTCTCACCCTGCTGCCTCCCTCGCCACCCATCCCGGAAGCCGTGACCCTGCCACTAGGCCCGCTGCCACCGCAACCGGTAGCGATACCCAGCATGCCCGCCCCGGCAGGCCGACCTGCAGCCGGAGCCGGTAGCCGCCCGGAGGTGCTGCACTGGAAAACCCCGAAGCCTGAACCAGAGGCGTCCTCCGAGAAGTTCCCCAAGCCGGAGCCGACAACACGCTCCGTGCCGAAGGCCCAGCAGAGGAAAGCCCCTGTGCCCATCCCCCACACCTCGGCTGAGGTTGCGCCGGGTTGCCGCTGCAAGGTGGCGTCCAAGGCCAAGTCACCGCGGGACCTGCCGCCCAGATCAACAGTAGTGGGCAGCGTCCGAGAGGTCTCGCGGGGCCCGACCTGCGCGCCGGAGCTCGCAGCAGCGCTGTACTGGGACAGGGAGCCGGTACTGTTGGGCCTGGAATTCGAGGAGAGGGAAAGAAAGAAGGCGGAGATGGTGGCCCATACGATCCGGGAGAAGGAGAGCCTAAGACAAGCTACCTTCCGTGTCCGGGGCCCGTTGTATGAAGGGCAGGTGAGGCGGTTTGATGTCCGCCGGGGCTATGGATTCATTTATGAACCGGGCCTGGAGGCCGAAGTGTTCATAGCCTGGCGGGATGTGAACTCCCATCTCCCGGAGGAGCACCCAGGTCGTAACCTGATGCCGGGCGATTTGGTTCAGTACACCCGGCACTGTGGGGAGAGGGGGTGGTTTGCGCTGGATGCAAAATTGAGGGGCAGCCAGGAAGCCCGTGTGAGCGCCGCAACCCT
This sequence comes from Anomaloglossus baeobatrachus, assembly GCF_048569485.1. Lineage (NCBI taxonomy): Eukaryota > Metazoa > Chordata > Amphibia > Anura > Aromobatidae > Anomaloglossus > Anomaloglossus baeobatrachus. The sequence goes on along the minus strand of NC_134359.1, from coordinate 115,995,165 downwards.
ACCCCAAACTGATGCCGAGAACTCAGAGTGATGGCAGCGGAGCACCGTTGCACCGTCCCCGTTGGGACCACCTGTGTGTTGAAAGTTTTAAGTTTGCAAGTTGAAAATGAAAGTAAATGATTACCGAACAGTAACCTGATTGTCAGCACCGTGATTGAACCGGCCGTTGCCGGCACCGTTGTCCCCGTGGGGACCATCCACAATTTATGCATAGGGAACTCTCTATGAACAGGCCTGAGAACTTGCAGGGCAACCACAAACATTAGTGGCATGTAAATAAAATATGTTTGTTGCAGCAACCGTTACCGCCTCCGGAGAGGCAGGTTGGAGGGAGGGCCCGCAGTGGAGGAGGCTGGGGCCCAGCCACCACCAGAACCGGTGGCTACCCTCTGGAGGGGAAGGACAGATCCCGCTCGGGTAACTGGTGCAGGACTGGGGTCAATTGGTACTGCCTGTTTCTTAGAGGCAGCATCAGGGCCAGGTTACTTGGGTGGGAGAGAGTGGCAGCAGCAACCGTTTGAAATGTTACCGTAACGTTTAAGCAAAGTGCCTCCCGCTGTGGGATGATGTTACTATACTTGTATGTCTTGTTTTTCTTATCTTTTTCAGAAAAATAAAACCGGTGTTGGACGGGCAGCCCGAGGACGGTCTGCATTTTGCCAAGGGGGAATGTGACGCCCTGGGCAAGCCAGGGGTCACAGGTCATGACACCACCACACACCCCACATTCCCTGCAGGAACACCAAGGTCAGAACACAAAATCCTTGTTGCCTTCCTCCAGGGGCTGATGTCCACACCAGGGGGTGGGCCAGGCGGTTGGCTCCGCCCACCGAGGAGTTCACAGTCCTGGAGGCGGGAAAACCAGGAGATGAAGTTTAGAGTTTGAAGTGAGAGGGAGGTGGTAGAGGAGCTAGAGAGAGGAGTTTGAAGTGAGGGAAAAGGTGACAGCGACAGAACCTGAAGTTGGTCCGGGTGTGTGCCCCGGGCTGAGACAGCAAGATTGGCAGACGGCGGTGACCGTCTGCAGGAGAGGCTGATCGGAGGTTGCTGAAAGGACCATGGACGGGTGGTGGCCCGGCGGTACCGGAGCGGTATACGAAGAGAAGCCAGCACCATTGGCAGGGGCCTTTCGGATCCCGGCAAGGCTAGGAGTCGCCGTGAATTTGCCAAATCCGTCAGTGAAGGGGACCTCCTGGGTCTCCCAACAGCCAAAGTCCCTATTGAAGGCAACCGTCCAACCATATTAGAGAGACACCGCCACCGCCAAGGCACCAGTTTCTCAGGGCCAGCGCCTGCGGGCAAAAGAGGGGCTCCTCCGGCTCATATTCAAGCTGGGGAGCGGGTTACCGGTGGGAATCCATCGCTACCAACAACCGTATTTAGGTGCAGGAAAGAGACAGTCACCGCTAACTTGCAGGGAACATCAACACCGCAGCCGTCCGAGGGAGCCGTCCAACCAGCCGCTTGTTTACCGTGAACTGTGTCATCATCCTTGGGCTGAGTGAGCACCTCCGTGCCGTGCGGCACAGCGCTGCCCCTGCGCCCCTACACCTCAACAGGCCCCATAACCCGCCTGTCAACCACTCTAACTCTCCATCATCGGGCCCCGGGACAACCAACCCCTACCCACAGAGGGGAGAACTAACAACTCTGCTGCTCCCTGTCACCGTTCCCGGGATCCCCATACAGAGCAGCAGTGGTGTCCACACAATCACCACAACCGTGGGTGGCGTCACGGACAATAAATCCCCAAAACCAATCCCCTTTTCACTCACGGGTGAGGAGCGCCGCTCGAGTCCCCGGGATCCGGCCCATCGCTCGAGCCACCGAGCAGCGGAGGCCGCAGCCGCAGCCGGACCCGAGCAGTGGGAGAGCGCAGCGTCCCCTCCTCCGCCCGCGACAGTTACACATCCTTGTTTTGACACGGACTGTATGTCCATGTGGAGCACATGCTTGTCCGTGTGCTCCACACGGCAACATGTTTGTTTTCCTTCGGCAGCACGGGTGTCACACAGACTTCACACCGATGTGATCCGTGTATCATCAGTGTGACATGTAGTGGAGGAAACACATATCACTGATAAATAAATGTATCTTTATACTTACCTGTCTCCGGCACTGCTGTCTCTGGTGCTGCTGTTGCTTCCGGGTCTTGCTCATTATGCTCATGAATATTCACTGCACTGACTGCGGATCTGGAAGCAAGTGTGACAGCAGCGCCGGAGATAGGTCAGTATATAAGTTTGTTTTTTCCGTGTGCTATCCTGATGTGACACGGATAACACACGGAACACACACACAGATGGACATACATACCTACACCAAGGACTGTGCAAAATGTTTCTTTTTTTAAACATATTCAACATTCTAATTGGAAATGCAGCTGCTCAGTTCCAGTCAGCAGGGTAGTGCCGGAGCAGGGATCAGTCATCAGTCACTACACAGTGAGTGCGCTGTAATCATGCCCACTGCTCCTTGACTGACAACCTGATCTGAAGTGTCTAGGCTAGGACAACATGTCAGTCAATGAATGGTGGACACAATTACAGTGCACTTACTGTGTAGCAAGCGCTGACTGATCACTGCTCCGATGCCACCTCAATAATGGTATGCTAGTGGCCTGTGGGAAAATATATGTTCATTTGCTCCCTGCAACTGCAGTTGCTGTAAGGGCACATTCAGATGTCCAATTTTCTCATACGAGTGCTATCTGTAGTTTTCACTAGTTATGAGCGAGAACTAAAATGCTCTAGTGCTTGTTATTTGAATCAAGCAGGTTGAACACTAGGAAAGGGTCAATTCGAGTAATGAGTATAATGGAAGTCAATGGGAAACTTGAGAATTTTTCCAGAAGATGCCACATTAGGAGAGAGGGAGGGAAACAGTGCTAAGATTGAATGGGAAAAGCATGGGGAAGACCCCTGGATGCATCTCTTTATCACTGCTGGGAACTAAACAAATAAATAAATAATTTTAAAAAATGATGTGGGGTCCCCCCCATTTTTGATTACTAGCTAAGGTAAAGCCGACAGCTGAGGGATGATATTACCAGGCTGGGAAGGTTCATGGATATTGGCCAGTCCCAGCCTAAAAGTAGCAGCCCGCAGCCACCCCAGAAGTGGCACATTACATTAGATGCGCCAATTCTGATGCTTACCAGTTGCCCTGGTTTAGTGGTTTAATGGTAGTTAGGGTTGATGTCAGCAGGTGTAGTGTCAGCTGGCATCAAGCCCAGGGGTTAGTAATGGAGAGGTGTCTATCAGACACCCCCATTACTAACCCACTAATAAAAAAAAAAGAAAAATTAATTCACCAATTGTTGTCCATAATCCTCGAATGCAGCTCCGACGACTGTGAATAACAGTAAAGTACAGTGATTTACAGACACTAACTCTCATCAGCGTTGCCAGGTCTCGCTGAGTGCAGCATTTAGGCTGGAAACACATCTATGCGAGTAAAATCGGTCCGAGTTGGCTGAAAAAAACTCGGCTGATTTTAGTTCACGTTAGGTCCGAGTGCAACGCAAGTGCGATGCTTTTTCTGAATAAATTAATGATTTTACTAGCGTGTGTAATGCGTGTGTAATGCGTATTTTTTACTATGTCATCTGCCATTCAGCTCTGCTACATGGCCGCTAACAGCAGACACAGACAGCCATGTAGCAGAGCTGAATGGCAGATGACAGCAGACACAGACAGAGCCGCACGATCAGAATGAACTCGGGTGAACTTCACCCGACTTCATTGTCATGCTGCGGCTCTGTCTGTGCTGCATCCTGATTAGCGGTCACCAGTGAAGGGCTCAACGGTGACCGCTAATCCCCTGATTGACTGAAGTTAGCAGCCCTCTCTCATACTCACCGTTCCCCGATCGCCGGTGCGGCGCTGCACGGCATTCACACTGCTGCGGCGGCTTTTACTATTTTGAAAAAGCCGGCCGCTCATTAAACAATCTCGTATTCCCTGCTTTACCCGCCCATAGGCGCCTATGATTGGTTGCAGTGAGACACGCCCCCACACTGAGTGACAGGCGTCTCACTTCACCCAATCACAGCAGCCGGTGGGCGTGTCTATACTGTGCAGTGAAATAAATAATTAAATAATTAAAAAAAACCGGCGTGCGGTCCCCCCCCAATTTCAATACCAGCCAGATAAAGCCATACGGCTGAAGGCTGGTATTCTCAGGATGGGGAGCTCCACGTTATGGGGAGCCCCCCAGCCTAACAATATCAGTCAGCAGCCCCCCAGAATTGCCGCATATGTCGCGGGCGGAGGAGGGGACGCTGCGCTCTCCCACTGCTCGGGTCCGGCTGCCGCTGCCGCTGCTGCTCGGTGGCTCGAGCGATGGGCCGGATCCCGGGGACTTGAGCGGCGCTCCTCGCCCGTGAGTGAAAAGGGGTGGTTTCATTTTAGGGATATTGTCCGTGACGCCACCCATGGTTGTGGTGATTTTGGTGACACCACCGCTGCTCTGGACGGGGATCCCGGGAGCGGTGACAGGGAGCAGCTTAGATGGTAGTTCTCCCCTCCGTGGGTAGGGGGTTGGTTGTCCCGGGGCCCGGTGATGGGGTAGGGATGAATGGCAGGCGGGTTACGAGGCCTGGCAAGGTGCAGGGTCGCAGGGGGGGCAGCGCTGTGCCGCACGGCACGGTGGTACTCACTCAGCCCAATGATGCACACAGAGTCTCTGCTGAAACAAACGTCTGGATGGACGGGTCCCACAGGCGGCTGCGGTGTTTTTCCCCTGACCCCAGGTTGGTAATGTAAGTCCTTTCCTGCACCTTCCGTACGCTCCTCCTGCGCTCCGGTTTCCAGCTCGCTCCCCGATTCAGTACCGGTTGGCCACCGCCCAGCCCCGGCTACCTACGGTTCCACCAGACTGTCTTCCCGGCTCCTGCAGACGGCAACTACCGTCTGCCTGACTCTCTACTCGAGGGCCCTAGGCTCCAACCTAGGCCCCAGTCTGTGTCTGCCTTTTTCCAGACCTCCTCTCCCTTCCTCTCCTGGACTTGTCTGGACCTGCTTCCTGCCTCAGGCCAGCTAGACTCTTTGGTGGGTGTGCCTATCTGCTTGATTCCGCCCACCTAGTGTGTCCGTCTGAACCCGAGGGAAGGAATCAGGTTTCACTGGGGATGTCTGTTGTGAACTGCTGGGGGTGGGGGGGTGTGTGTGTTGTTACCTGTGTCCCCTGGCTTGTCCAGGGGGACACATTCCCCCTTAGTTAAATGCAGACCGTCCGCGGGCTGCCCGTCCATCACCGGTTTTATTTTCCTCTTTTTTAACTGCAAAAGAATAAAACATTTAACAGACATTTTCAATCTTCCCACAACGGGATGCACACTACTTTAACGTTGCAACAACAATCAAACACTTTTAATAATAACAGTGTAACGGGTCCTTCAGTCACCCACCCAAACAACCTGGCCCTGATGCTGCCCCTAAGAAGTGGGCAGCACCCCTTGACCCCAGTCCAAAACCAGTCTGCCCAGATAGTTAACGGGATGGGTGCTTCGCTGCCGTTGCGGCTGGGCGGACTGCCGGAGCCGTCGTCATCTCCGTCGCGGCCGGGCGGACTGCCGGAACCGGTGGCAGGGCGGTGACGATGGTAAGGCCTGGGCCCTCCCTCACAGACGCTGCAAGCTCAGCTACCGGTGACAGGGATAACGGGTCAGTCGGGGCGTTGGCTGCGGGCACGGGCACCAAGGTTTCAGTGGTGTCGGACGGACAGGATATCTCGTGCAGCTGTGTTCCAGGAACCAAACACTGGCAGAGTCCTGGCGTCCCTGCTTCCACAGCCGCGGTTCACATGCGGCCGGACGCCATCCCGTCCCCCTTAGTCTCTTTTTAGCACTTCCTTCTTCAGGGGGCGGGGCTCCACTTTTGCGCCTTTCCTGCTAGAGGGAAGACGCTCGAGCGGGAATTCTTCGCGCCCAAGATGGCGGCTTTTCAAATTTTCCGACCGGACACCTCCGGCGGTAACAAGGCGAACCTCTACCAGACGGCAGAGCGGTAGGATCCTGTTCGTGACGCCAAGTTGTCGCGGGCGGAGGAGGGGACGCTGCGCTCTCCCACTGCTCGGGTCTGGCTGCCGCTGCCGCTGCTGCTCGGTGGCTCGAGCGATGGGCCGGATCCCGGGGACTCGAGCGGCGCTCCTCGCCCATGAGTGAAAAGGGGTGGTTTGGTTTTAGGGATATTGTCCGTGACGCCACCCACGGTTGTGGTGATTTTGGTGACACCACCGCTGCTCTGGACGGGGATCCCAGGAGCGGTGACAGGGAGCAGCTTAGATGGTAGTTCTCCCCTCCATGGGTAGGGGGTTGGTTGTCCCGGGGCCCGGTGATGGGGTAGGGATGAATGGCAGGCGGGTTACGGGGCCTGGCAAGGTGCAGGGTTGCAGGGGGGGCAGCGCTGTGCCGCACGGCACGGTGGTACTCACTCAGCCGTATGATGCACACAGAGTCTCTGCTGAAACAAACGTCTGGATGGACGGGTCCCACAGGCGGCTGCTGTGCTTTTCCCCTGACCCCAGGTTGGTATTTTAAGTCCTTTCCTGCACCTTCCGTACGCTCCTCCTGCGCTCCGGTTTCCAGCTGGCTCCCCGATTCAGTACCGGTGGGCCACCGCCCAGCCCCGGCTACCTACGGTTCCACCAGACTGTCTTCCTGGCTCCTGCAGACAGCCACTACCGTCTGCCTGACTCTCTACTCGAGGGCCCTAGGCTCCAACCTAGGCCCCAGTCTGTGTCTGCCTTTCTCCAGACCTCCTCTCCCTTCCTCTCCTGGACTTGTCTGGACCTGATTCCTGCCTCAGGCCAGCTAGACTCTTCGGTGGGTGTGCCTATCTGCTTGACTCCGCCCACCTAGTGTGTCTGTCTGAACCCGAGGGAAGGAATCAGGTTTCACTGGGGATGTCTGTTGTGAACTGCTGGGGGTGGGGGTGTGTGTGTGTTGTTACCTGTGGCCCCTGGCTTGTCCAGGGTGACACGCATACATTAGATGCGACAGTTCTGGGACTCTACCCGGCTCTTCCCGATTTGCCCTGGTGCGTTGGCAAATCGGGGTAATAAGGAGTTAATGGCAGCCCATAGCTGCCACTAAATCCTAGATTAATCATGTCAGGCGTCTCCACGAGATACCTTCCATGATTAATCTGTAAGTTACAGTAAATAAACACACACACCCGAAAAAATCCTTTATTAGAAATAAAAAACACTAACAAATTCCCTGGTTCACCACTTTAATAAGCCCCAAAAAGCCCTCCATATCCGACGTAATCCAGGATGGTCCAGCGTCGCTTCCAGCTCTGCTGCATGGAGGTGACCGGAGCTGCAGAAAACACAGCCGCTCCTGTCAGCTCCATGCAGCAACTGAGGTGAGTATCGCGATCAGCTGAGCTGTCACTGAGGTTACCCGCTGTCACGGTTGGAGGATCCAGCGGTGGCCGCGGGTAAACTCAGTGACAGCTCAGCTGATCGCGATACTCACCTCAGTTGCTGCGTGGAGCTGACAGGAGCGGCGGTGTCTGCTGCAGCTCCGGTCACCTCCATGCAGCAGAGCTGGAAGTGATGCTGGACCATCCTGGATTACGCCGGACATGGAGGGCTTTTTGGGGCTTATTAAATTGTTTAACCAGGGAATTTGTTAGTGTTTTTTATTTCTAATAAAGGATTTTTTCGGATGTGTGTGTTTATTTACTGTAATTTACAGATTAATCATGAAAGGAATCTCGGGGAGACGCCTGACATGATTAATCTAGGATTTAGTGGCAGCTATGGGCTGCCATTAACTCCTTATTACCCCGATTTGCCAAAGCACCAGGGCAAATCGGGAAGAGCCGGGTACAGTCCCAAAACTGTCGCATATAATGTATGCGGCAATTTTGGGCGGCTGCTGACTGATATTGTTAGGCTGGGGGGCTCCCCATAACGTGGAGCTCCCCATCCTGAGAATACCAGCCTTCAGCCGTATGACTTTATCTGGCTGATATTAAAATTGGGGGGACCGCACGCCGTTTTTTTAAATTATTTAATTATTTATTTCACTGCACAGTATAGACACGCCCACCGGCTGCTGTGATTGGGTGCAGTGAGACACCTGTCACTCAGCGTGGGGGCGTGTCTCACTGCAACCAATCATAGGCGCCTGTGGGCAGGGAAAGCAGGGAATACGAGATTGTTTAATGAGCGGCCGGCTTTTTCAAAATAGTAAAAGCCGCCGCAGCAGTGTGAATGCCGTGCAGCGCCGCGCCGGAGATCGGGGAACGGTGAGTATGAGAGAGGAGGGGAAAATGACCGACAGACTGTGAGAGAGAGATAGTGACGGACCGACAGAGGGAGAATAGGGACTGAGAGGGAGAGACCGACTGACAGAGAATAGTGATTGACAGACATTGTGAGACATCACTCGTTTCCAGTGTTTTAGGAAACATGCGAGAAATGTATTTAGAAAATCGGATGTCACTAGGATGGTGTGAGTGCCGTCCCGTGACATCCGATTTTTTACACACTCCCATAGACTTGCATTGGAGAGACTCGCAGTAGAAACTCGCAAAAAAGCAGCATGCTGCGATTTTTTTCTCAGTCCGATTTGGACTGAGAAAAAAATCGCAAATGCGAGCTGAATCATTCACTAACATGTGTCCGATTCCAATGCGAGTTTTTCTCGCATTGCTCTACTGCGATAAACTCGCAAATGAGAAGCAGCGTTTAGCCAGCAGCACTGATTAGAGTTGTCGCCACTACCCAACACCTGTGAATCACTGTACTTTACAGTCGCCACCAGAAGTCACCACTTCCAGAAATGCTGCAAAAGAAAAAAACCTCCTCCAAAGGGTATGTGCACCCAACGTTTTTTCAGGTGGATTTGGAGTACTCTGAAACTCACCTGGAAAAACGCTAAGAAAAGGCTAAAAAAAAGAACATATTTCTCAATGTAAAAATGACTTGCTATTTGTTCAATCTTTTGAGCTTATTTTCTTAATTTCTTAATCAATTCAGGTTTCCAAAGACGGAAGCGCAGTTTCAAGAAGAAACTTGACAATTATTCAGGTGTCTTCCACTTTGAAGACACTTTGTACTTACAATAGAAGCCAATAGAGAGGCTCAAAAGTTTCATAGCCGATCCCTGAATGTATATGTTAGGGTGTTTTGTCAGCGTTTTTCTTTCAAAAATGACTAGTGATTTCTATTGTGAACAGTAGTTAAAAAAAAGATTCCCCAAAAACTCTGGAAATATGCTCCAAAAACGCACCGGCAGTAAAAATGTCAGGAAACAAGCAAAAAACTTTTAAACAGACGTTTCAGGTTTCCAAAACATCAGAGTAATGAGAGATTCCTGAATTGTCTCCTACTTGAAGAACTGACTTTTTTGGTAAACATGGAGTGTGCACAACAAGCGCACGCTGCATTTTTTGTCGCTTTTTTGGCTGCAGTTTTGTTGTCAGAACCTTCTGACATCTGACTTCCCAGCAAAGTCTATGAGAATTCAGATTTGCTGTGCTCACATTGCAGTTTTTTTGTCAGCATTTTCTTTGACAAAAGTTTGTGACAAAAAAGAAGCAGCATGTTCACTCTTCCTGCGTTTTTGTCAACATTTGTCACTAAAAAAAGCACAAAAAACGCATGCTGTTAATTTGGTGCGTTTTTGGTGCATTTTTCATGCATTTTTGGTGCATTTTTGTCACAAAAAATGCATAAAAAATGCACCAAAACCAAACCACAAACGCACTAAAAATGCACCTACATAACAAGCGGGGTTTTTTTACATTTCCAGGCTCTCTCTGACAAGGTGCAGTTTTGGTTGCAGTTTTGGTTGCAGTTTGTGTGCAGAAAAAACTACAGAGTGCGCACGGAGCCCGGGGGTCAGGTATGGGAAACAGCGGTCCGCAATAGCTCCGCTCACAGGCACTATTGCCAACATAAGGTATTTGAGAGAAACCTTGTTTCTCAACATAATATTGATCTAGAAAATAAAAAATATGGGTGAACCACCCTTTTAAAGCATTTCCAGAATATGTTCTGAGCAACTTTGGAACAGTTTTTTTTCCTCATGTGTTTTTTACAGGACTTTAATTTGATAGTTCTTAGCCTAAAGGCTGCTTTACACGAAAAGCACCTGTTTGCGAAAGCACCCGCCCCCGTCATTTATGTGTCACGGGCAAATCGTTTCCCGTGGTGAGCAATATTGCTAGGACGCGTAAAACGGACTTAGCTTCCTAGCGACGTCACATAGCGGCCAGCCAATAGAAGCGAAGGGTCGGAGACCAGTCGCATTAACGACACGCCCACCTCATTGCCGGAGGACGCAGGAACGCTGTTGTTCGTCGTTCCTGCGGTGTCACACGTAGCGATGTGTGCTGCCTCAGGAACAACGAACAACCTGCATCCAGCACCATCAATGATATTTTGAAAATGAACGACGTTTCAACGATCAACGATTAGGTGAGTATTTTTGGTTGTAAGCGGTCACTCGTAGGTGTCACACGCAACAAAGTCGCTAACAATGCCGGATGTGCGTCACGAATTCCGTGACCCCGACGACATCTTGTTAGATACGTCGTTGCGTGTAAAGCAACCTTAAGGCTTCATTCAGACATCTTTGTTGCATGTACATGTTGTATCCGTTGTTATCATGCACAGGCCACGTACCTATTGCACCATAGATTATAATGGGCACATGTGCTATCCATAAAAAAACAAATGACACCCGTAACGGAAACACGTACATGTGAAGGGGGCCTGAGGTTCATTCAATAAGTGTTATATACAAGACCCTAAGGTTTTCTGTATAATTAATGATTATATTATGTAATAATATGACTGAATATTCAATTATATAACTAGTAATTATATTATCATGAACATTAGAAAAAGAAATATGTGCATTCAATTAATAAAAAATAAACAAAGAGCCCTTAAAAATGAGAGCGCGACATATCTGATTCACAAGTTCCTCCTCGTGACCTGCATTCCACATCAAAGACCCCAGGGGATTACAGAGCAATGAGGTTAGGTACATTTATTAAATCAGTCACAGTGCGGAATCAATACGGCTAGTTCATTTACAGCCGCAGACCAGTGTGGGTATAAATAGCTAATTCATTTGCATGGCTTCAACCATGAATAGTGCCGCCATCATTTAACACTTGCTTCATTAGTCCTAATGTGCTAAAATAATGACATTAGAGTGAAACACTAAAACAAATTTGTCACGTGTTCACAGCCACATTGTAAAGAATAATTATCTTTAGTGGTCCGCCACACAATATTTTTTATGTATAAATTCTCTATATTTAGACTTTGCTGTGTAAGGATATGCACACATGACTGGGATACATTGCGACCTGCGGGGCTGTGAGTGCTCTCCACAGGAGACTGCAGTGGCCCATGCCCACGGTCAGTGTTCGGAGGGCAGCGGACTTTTTCTCTGTTTTCACTGCGGAGAATGCTCGCGACTCCGGAAGCATAAATTGCCATGCTGCAGCTCGGGAAGCAGCGCAGCAGGTCAGTTTACACTGCAGGAAAAACAAGCACAGTGTGCATGGGATTTCTATAAATCCCCTCCACTATGCTTGTACTGTACAACACAGCATTATGGATGCAGTGAATACACGCTGCGTCCAACACGCTATGAACTGATCGTGGGCTCGCAGTCTTATAGTTCTTATAGTTCCTTACTAAGAACCTCCTTATGTCCCTTCTCATATTAGTTTTCTTTCTTTAGTTTCTTTTAGATCATCATTTTACTATGCTTTCTGTAAAAGTGTTCACTTTAACTTGCACAGGCTTCGTGGAGAGCAGCACATCAGAAGCCACAGATCTTCAAGGTATCACATGTGCTAGGGTAGGAACATAAGTTTGACATATTAAAGAGGTTTTCCACTGCTAATGTGACCCACTTTCTTTTATTCTAACTCTTCCTAACTAAAGCTGGTGTCACACACAGCGACAACGACGTCGCTGCTACGTCACCATTTTCTGTGACGTTGCAGCGACGTCCCGTCGCTGTCGCTGTGTGTGACATCCAGCAACGACCTGGCCCCTGCTGTGAGGTCGCCGGTCGTTGCTGAATGTCCAGCTTCATTTTTTGGTCGTCACTCTCCTGCTGTGACACACACATCGCTGTGTGTGACAGCGAGAGAGCGACGAAATGAAGCGAGCAGGAGCCGGCACTGGCAGCTGCGGTAAGCTGTAACCAGCGTAAACATCGGGTAACCAAGGGAAGACCTTTCCCTGGTTACCCGATATTTACCTTCGTTACCAGCCTCCGCTCTTGCTGCCAGTGCCGGCTCCTGCTCTGTGCACATGTGGCTGCAGTACGCATCGGGTAATTAATCCGATGTATACTGTAGCAAGGAGAGCAAGGAGCCAGCGCTAAGCAGTGTGCGCGGCTCCCTGCTCTCTGCACTGTGACATGTAGCTGCAGCACACATCGGGTTAATTAACCCGATGTATACTGTAGCAAGGAGCCAGCGCTAAGCGCGGCTCCCTGCTCTCTGCACATGTAGCACAGCGACGTTATGATCGCTGCTTCTGCTGTGTTTGACAGCTAAGCAGCGATCATAACAGCGACTTACAAGGTCGCTGTTACGTCACCGAAAATGGTGACGTAACAGCGACGTCGTTGTCGCTGTCGCTTAGTGTGAACCCAGCCTAACTCCATTATTACCTAGCTAGCCACCCGGCATCAGGGCAGCTAGAAGAGTTGGATACAGCGCCAGAAGATGGCGCTTCTATGAAAGCGCCATTTTCTGGGGTGGCTGCGGGACTGCAATTCACAGCGGGGGTGCCCAGAAAGCATGGGCACCCTGCACTGTGGATTCCAATCCCCAGCTGCCTAGTTGTACCCGGCTGGACTCAAAAATTGGGCGAAGCTCACGTCATTTTTTTTTAAAAAATATTTCATGAAATTCATGAAATAATTTAAAAAAAAGGGCTTCCCTATATTTTTGGTACCCAGCCGGGTACAAATAGGCAGCTGGGGGTTGGGGGCAGCCCGTACCTGCCTGCTGTACCCGGCTAGCATACAAAAATATGGCGAAGCCCACGTCATTTTTTTTGTTTGGGGGGGCAAAGAAATCCTGCATACAGTCCTGGAAGGAGGATGCTGAGCCTTGTAGTTCGACAGCTGCTGTCTGCTCTCCTGCATACACTATTGGATGGAGGATGCTGAGCCTTGTAGTTCTGCAGCTGTCTGCTCTTCTGTATACACTAGTGGAGAATGAAGAACACATTGAAGAAGGAAATGACAGACCTTTTTTTTTGTTCACTAATAAAAAATGCATAAGGACGCAGTGAGCAAAAACGCAGCAAAACGCAGCAAAAAACGCACCAAATCGCGGCAAAATGCGTGCGTTTTTTGCCGCGTTTTTTCGACGCAGGTGCGTTTTTGTGCGTTTTTAGTGGCCAAAAACGCAGCGTCAAAAAAACGCAGTGTGTGCACATAGCCTAACACTTTTCAAATTTACTTTTGCTATCTACTCTGCTCCTGTAAGCTTATCTCTAAGGCTTGTAAATTCCTTTATTGGTGTAGCTTTAATCCCTCCGGCTGCAGACCGGAATCGGACCAAATGAAGAAGGCATGTCACAGGTGGGGGTGGGGCTGCATCTCTGAGTGACAGTAGTCTGGTCACACTTGTCCAGATCACACTTCATTCCTCTCAGCCCCTACCAGTGACTTGCCCTGCTCAGTTGGTCTCATTCCGGTCTGCAGACGAAAGAATCAAAGCTACAACAACAATAAGTTTTAGTTAGGAAGAGTTAGGATTAAAGAAAGAGTGTCACATCAATAGTAGCAAACCTCTTTAGGTGCATCATAGCTGTAACCTAAATTTAGTCTACTTTCTCGTTCCGGTCAAGTCCACAGCATGGGTTGGGGCAGACTCCAAGTGTACTTGACAATATGCGGCAGAAATCCAAACTTTGTTTGGCATTAAAGACTCATTCAGAAGTTTATTTCTCACATGTGTATTCTATGCATTATTTTCATAAAATGAACACGCACCTATTATTCACATGTTTATGTTTTTGTATTTTGCAGACTGTGGGTCCATGAAAAATACATGAAGACAGTTAAATAAATAAATCTTTATTTTTATATAGAGCTAACATTTTCCGCAGCGCTTTACATACATCAGGAACACTGTCCCCTTTGGGGCTCACAATCTATCTGTATGTCTTTGCAGTGTGGGAGGAAACCGGAGAACCTGGAGGAAACCCATGCAAACATGGGGAGAACATACAAACTCCTTGCAGATGTTGTCCTTGAAGGGATATGAACCCAGGACCCCAGCGCTGCAAGACTGCAGTGCTAACCACTGAGCCACCGTGCTGCCCCAGTTCTGAAGTAGATCAGAGTCACAAATCAATATCAAACATCACAAGTCTGTGGTTCATGGAAATCATGAGCAGCACACAGATGCCATTTGTGTACAAGCTTTTTGCTGTTTTTTTATCATTGTTAAGAGAAGAAGTGTGGCAAATATTTATACCTGTAAGAAAATCACTGATAAAAAATAAGCAGACAATGACTAAACACAGATGAAAATATGATCCAAAACACTGATGACAATAGGTCAGTTTTTTGCGTACAAAAAAACCCAGGAATGTCTGGATGAGGCCTTACTTTAAAATCTTAAGCGAGTGAACATTTCTTTACTGACTTCTTTATAGGCTCTGTCTAGTTACCCTGAAAATGGAAAGGATGACATTACATCCCCAACAGAATAGGATGAAGACTTGAGTAAGGCTGAAACTGAACCAAAACATCACACTGAATACTGGATAAATAAGAGTAGTATGTTCCCTGTAGAAGCACCGTTGTGATAGGAATAATCATAATCGTCTGTGCTTGCTTTCTCCTTTTTCTCTCTAGCTATATTGGTCATCTATGGCATTAGACTGCAAGGTATGGACTAAACCTTATAGCTCCAACGTAAAAAATAACCAAGCAGTCACTGCTAAAGAAAGAAAATAGCAGAGAAGCATGAGCCCTACATTCAGTCCACAACTCCTGACTAGTGATGGGTGAACCCACAGATATTTGGGATCGGAGGGTCCAACAGGATTAAAAAAAAAAAAACTGTTCGGGACCGAAATTAATCCCGAATATCTACCCGGATGTCGATCCTCATATAAGGAGATGCAAATTTGGTGCTGAAATGTCTGCACCAGATTTCTACACCAAATTTGCATCTCGTGGCAGAAAACCGCACCGATACAGCTGTGTCGCCAGGGGTTAAGGGGATACCCAGAACCGGGCCAAGGGGTCGCTTCTGGAAAGGGGATCACGGTGTCGTGACCCGGTCTGTGCTCCCTGGTTCCACAATAAAAAGGGGGGTTGTGTTCGTGACGCCACCCGTGGAATGTGATCAGAGATGACCACCGCTGCTGCAGAACCTCCGGGGTGATGGAAGGCAGCTTGAGATGGGACGGCTCCCCACGGGTAGAGCCTTTTCCCCGGGGCAGTGTGTAAGTCTATGGGGGGAGTGCAGGACACGAGCACAATAAACAGGCAGACTCACGGTTTTGCAGTTTCTTTGTCTTTTACTGATGATGTTATTCAGCAGAGTACTGTCCACGGAGTCTGTGAGGGGTTCAGGGCTTCTCCCACCCAGCCGGGCCGTTTTGGCTTCCTTGCCTGCACTGTGTGTCTGTGGCCCTGCTGCTGCGTGAACTATGCAGCCGGCTCTGCTGTGCTCTGCTCCTAGGTACCGACCTGACAGGCAACTCGAGTCCTTACTTGTATGTTCCTGAACTCTGCGCTTGTTGCTTGTGTCTGTGGTACAGATAGAGAATGTGGAATCCTCACTTCTCTGGTGTTCACTGTACAGTATGTAACCTGCAGTCTCGGATCCAGCATCCGTTCTGTGTGCTCCACTGGGGATGAGCTCTGCAATGCTCTGTCTCCCAGGAATGTTCCTCTGTGTACTCTTTCTCCTTTCCTCAGACCCTCAGCTAGGCCTGGAATTGGTCAGTGGATCCTGAGGTGAGCTAAAGCCAGCTTCCCACCTGCAGAGATCCTGTCTCCTCAGTGCTCTGCACTGAACTTCCAAACTGAAACTACTCCTGACCATTTCCTCCCTCCACCAGAATATACAGGGAAGCAGCTTGGTCTCCCCCTTCTGGCCAGGAGGTCTTGGTGTTGTGTGTGGGGAGTTAACCCTTTGTGTGGCAACCCTGGGGTGCCACATTCCCCCTTAGTGAAGAACAGTACTCCGGGACTGTGAAACAAACAAACAAGTTATCACAACAATTATATATATACAGAGTCTCAAAAGGAAAAAATACAAAAACCTTAAAGCTCAAAAAGAGTCCAAAATGTTCAAAAATATGTAAGTGTTCATACAGTATAGTCTCTGTAGGTACTGGGCTTTTGGTCTTAACGTTGCAATTAAATAAACATTTCAAACAACAAACACTTCTTAAAGGTGCCTCTACTCTGGTCATAAGTGCAGTAGGCCTCACGGCCCTCGGGCCACCAACAATGTGATCAAGTTGTAACTCTCCGTGCTGCCACCTTACACCACTCTTCTCTCACCTTTTCTGTACACTAAACTGTTACGGTTTTTCATATAAACATTATAACATATGTACATTTTATATGCAATTCCACATTAGTCTTTATATCTTGCTGGTATCTGACCCTGAGTACTACGCTGTGACCTGCGTACTGTTGGTGTACTGGGTGTACTTAGCATAATGGTGTGGGTGGAAGTGTACCTATTTGGTGATTCTGGTACTTGTGAGGATGGGGGGCTGACTGTAGGACTGGCAAGCTCACTGGGACCAGGAATCTGTTCTTCCTCTACGGTTTCAACTTCCAGTTCTTCATGTCTTGGGACTTCTTGTGGTATGGATTCTGATTGTGGTTCCACCACTTGAGGGAAGGCGATCATTGGGACTACTACTGCTCCATAGTAATTTGGCCATGTTTTTGGGAAATCTCCTAAGACTGTATGTAATACATCTTCTTCCTTCTTGACAGGTTGTACCTGTATGGGTAAGGTGACTTCTGGTGTCTTCAGGGTTTCAGGACACGGTTTGAGTTGATCTCTTGACACGACAGCTGATGTCCTTCCTTCATCCTTACTGATGAGACATACTTTGGGATTATCCATATTGGATGGTAAGACTGTATATGGGGTGGTTTCCCACTGATTATCCAATTTGTTTGTGCGCCGTTTCCTCTTGAGAACTTGGTCACCAGGTTGCAATGGGGTTGCTAGAGCATGCTGGTTGAAGTTTCTCTCCTGTCTTCCCCTAGCTTGTTGGAGACTTTTCTCTACGCACTCTTGTACTTGGCGATACTGCTGCTGACGTAAGGTATCCCAATTGGATTCTTGAACTTCTGCATCTGGCTTCAGAATTCCCATATCTAAATCAATTGGCAGTTTACCGGGCCTTGCACGCATAAGGTAAGCGGGGGTGCAGTTTGTAGAACTCACCGGGACATGATTGTACAAGTCCACTAGGTCTGGCAACTTCTCTGGCCATTGATTTCTTTCTGACTCTGGTAAGGTCTTCAACAGGTCAATCACAATATGGTTCATCTTCTCGCATAAGCCATTTGTTTGGGGATGGTATGCTGTTGTGCGGATCTTTTTACAGCCATACATATTGCAGAATTCTTGGAAGATCTGTGATTCGAAAGCTGGACCTTGATCTGCAAGGACTTGTTCTGGGTAACCATGGGGTCTGCAAAAGTACGTCTGGAATGCTTTAGCTGCTGTTCTAGCTGTAAGGTCTTTCACGGGTACCACCACTAAGAAGCGTGAGTAATGGTCCACGATGGTTAAGGCATAGACATAGCCGGACCGGCTTGGTGACAACTTGACGTGGTCTAATGCGACTAGCTCGAGTGGTTGCTTGGTTACTATGGACTGGAGTGGAGCTCTCTGGTTCTGTTGATCCTTTCTTCTGAGGTTGCACTTTCTACACCAATCTTCAATTGATTTTCTCATGCCAACCCAGTAGAATCTTTCTCTTAAGAGCACTTCCAACTTTTTCCAACCAAAATGACCAGCACCGTTGTGGTAAGCTTCCAGAACCATCTTGACGTCTCTCTTGGGCACAATGATCTGCCAGACCAACTTATGTGTTTTTGGATTGGTGTGCCTTCTACAGAGCTTCCCTTGGTACAGGAACAATTTACCTCTCTCTTTCCAGAGATGTTGTGTCTCAGCTGGGGCATTCTGATTAGGGTATGCACCTTGTTGTGTAAGCAGTTCTTTCACTAGCTTCACAGCTGGATCGCTGTCTTGTGTGTCAGCCCATCCGTGGTGTGCTAATGGGTTGAGAGTTGCCTGCTGTTGTTTTTGGTAGACACTTGGTTGATACTGTCCCACCTTAGGACGGTGAAAGGCCGGTAACTCAATTTCTTCCAGTCCCTCCGGTTCCTCTTCCACGTCCCCCGAGTGTGGCATCCGGGATAAGGCATCTGCATTCCCGTTCTTGTGGCCTGCCCTGTACTTGATGACAAAGTTGTAGTTTGACAGTCGGGCTATCCATCGCTGTTCCAGCGCACCTAGTTTTGCAGAGTCCAGGTGGGTCAACGGATTGTTGTCAGTAAAGATGGTAAATTCTGCAGCTGCCAGGTAGTGTTTGAAACGCTCTGTTACAGCCCAAACTACTGCCAGTAGTTCTAACTTGAAGGAGCTGTAATTCTCTGGGTTTCTTTCTGTAGGCCGGAGCTTCCTGCTTGCAAAAGCAATAACTTTCTCCTTGCCTTCCTGCTTTTGAGACAATACTGCTCCCAGTCCTACGTTGCTGGCATCCGTGTACAAAATGAAGGGTTGATGGTAATCTGGATATGCCAGGATCTCTTCTCCTGTCAGTGCCCACTTCAACTTCTTAAAGGACTCTTCTCTCTCATCACTCCACTGGAAAGGAGGATTTCGGGCTGCAGACTTCTTTGACTGTCCTACCAGGATGTCTTGTAGGGGAGCTGCTAGCTTCGTGAACCCTTTTATAAATCTTCTATAGTAGCCCACCAGTCCCAGGAATTGCCTCACCTCTTTCACGCTGGTGGGTCTCGGCCAATCTCTTATCACGGTAACTTTTTCAGGATCTGGTGCTACCCCTTCTGAGCTCACGACATGTCCCAGGTACTGTACCCTTGGCTTTAGAAGGTGACACTTGGATGGCTTGATTTTCATGCCGTATCCGGATAAGGCTTCAAACACTTCCGCCAGGTCTTGTAGATGCTGTTCATAGGTCTTGGAGTAGACTATGACGTCATCCAGGTACAGGAGGACAGTTTCAAAGTTCTTATGTCCTAGGCAGCACTCCATCATTCGCTGGAAGGTACCAGGCGCGTTGCAGAGTCCAAACGGCATACAATTGAACTCACAGAGGCCCATCGGCGTGGTGAACGCTGTCTTCTCCTTATCAGCCTCTGCCACAGGAACTTGCCAATACCCACTAGTCAGATCTAGGGTGGAAAAGTAAGTAGCGGATTTTAATGCAGCCAATGACTCTTCTATCCTAGGTAATGGGTATGCATCCTTGTGTGTAATGCGGTTGATCCGTCTGTAGTCTACACACATCCTCATGGTCCCATCTTTTTTCTTAACTAGCACTAGTGGGGCTGCCCAGGGGCTACAACTGTCTCTTATTACCCCTGCTTCTTTCATTTCTTTGAGCATGTCTTTGGCGCATTGGTAGTGAGCTGGTGGTACTGGTCTATACCTCTCCTTTATTGGTGGATGGTTACCAGTGGGTATAGTGTGCTCTACCCCTTTGATCTGCCCAAAGTCTAATGGGTGTTTGCTGAATATTTGTTCATATTCTTTCACTACCCTGTATACTCCATGCTTTTGATGGGAGGGTGTAGAATTGGTACCTACATGTAGCTTTTGGCACCAATCCTCCAGCTTTCCCTCTGAGCCATTGTCTTCCGCCTGACTTGACGGCTTCAAGGGCTCAACGGTGGTGATGGCGTTGTTATCAACCGTATATAGCTTAGCCATGGTAGCATACTTAGGTAGGGTGACCTCATCTTCCCCACAATTTAGAAGGCGTATTGGCACTCTTCCCCGATGTACCTCAACTATTCCTCTGGCCGTCAGTACAGTGGGCCTACTGTCTGAGTACACGGGTTCTACCAGGGCCTGATAGTCTCGCCCTCTGATGCCTATTGCGGCTCTACACCAGACCAGCATTTCAGTTTTGGGAGGCATTACAATAGGTATTGGGTCACTTACCCTTGCACTGCCAATTTCACCTCCTGACATTTCTACCTGCTACTTCAGCATCAAGGCTTTAATTTCCTTCTGCAGGAGTCTCTGTTGCCCAGGTTTGGCAGTCTCGACGATCTGCTGCAAGACAGTAATTACCTCTGCAAAACAATTTTCAATTACATTCATTCCTAGCAGCATAGTTGGTTCACGTTCTCGTCGGTCAACATCAACAATGATAATACCCTGATTCTGCAATTCTACTCTCCCAATCTTAATGGTCATTTCTCTGAAACCAACCTGTGGTACTAATTCACCATTGCTAGCCCATATATTCAATGCAACATTAGATGGACCACTGCTAACGTCTGAATCAGCCCAGTACCTCTTATAAAGGACATGCGGAATTGATGATATTTGGGAACCAGTGTCCAGCAAGGCGTTGAGCGGAATGCCATCCAGCACGATGGGGATGACTGGACGTCCCCCCACATACTTGTCGTGCCAGGGTGAAGGACCTTGAGAGTTCATTCCTGAGGAGCGGCCCGCCTCCCCAGGGGATCCCCATTTAAAGCACATTCACGGGCAAAGTGACCTGGCTCATTGCAACGGCGGCAAATGGGCTGTCCATCCGGCTGGTAGCGGTCGCTGGGTCGTCCTCTCGTCGCTTGGTATCTCCTAGGCCTCATCCATGGGACATCCTCCTTGCTGGTCGCCAGCTCAATCTTGGGTGCAGACTTGGATCCACGCAGCTCCTGGACGATTCTAGCCATGGAAGCAACAGTGTCTGTAAGGGCTTCAAGCTTTTGATGTAGAGCCTCATTAGTGATCGGCTCCAGGTGGTTAGCAACAGCCGCTGACATGGCCGATGTCACCGGCACCACTGGCTGCTGGGGTGCCACTGTAAGGTGTTGAACAGAGTCTATATCCTGCGGCTCCTCCACCTGCTGGAGGCGGATGGCTCTATCCTTTAGCTGGGCAAATGTTAGTCCTGGATCCTGGATCACCATCATGCTCAGTTGTCCCCGGTGGGAAGGGGATGAGAGTCCATCCAGGAATTGGTCTATCAGCAGCTTATCTGCTCCAGGGGCTAAGGCAGGTTCTGCTAATTTAAGTGCTCTGAGCGCCTCCTGTAAGTTTAAGGCAAAGTCTCTTGCGCTCTCTCTAGGTTTTTGCTTGCATCCAAAGAACCTCATTTTAGCCCGGCTGCCAGCAGTGGATTCAAAAGCTGCTTTTAGTCCAGCTATTATATGCTCTACAGTGTCTTTTGCATCGTCCGGCCAGGATGTAACCTCCCGCTGGGCATTGCCAGTTAACTGTCCCATAAGCATACCAACACGCTGAGCTTCTGTCAGGGGGTACATGCTGTAGTAGATTTTTAGCTTTCCGATAAAGTCATTAAGTGTGTTGGGCTCACCTGAGTACTGTGGCAGCCACACTGCACCCGGGGTGTACGGCATCAGGAACGGCATGATAGGTGCCGCTGCACCGCCGGGTACAACAGCGTCTCCCTGCTGCGACATCTTTGCGCCCCCTTAGTTAATTTCACCAGTCTTCTTGACAGCAAGCCTGGGACACTTTTCTGCGTTTTCGTTCGGGTCGCAGCACCGAGCGCACCTCCTCAGCAAGCGGTGGGCGGAGTCTTAGTTTAGGCGCGATGTTTTCCCGCGCGTAGCAGGTAATGGCGTGATTAAAGATGGCGCCTGGAAAATTTTACCAATGATGTTTTTGGATTTTTCCAGGTATGTTTGCAAAGTTTAAAGTCCGTTCTTTGTTGCAACAATTCACAGTGCAAGTCTTTTATGCTATGCAATAAGTCTTTACAGGCGCACGTCACCCGGGTTGCAGCCGGGTCCAGTCCGCATCCTGTTCGTGACGCCAAAGTTGTGTCGCCAGGGGTTAAGGGGATACCCAGAACCGGGCCAAGGGGTCGCTTCTGGAAAGGGGATCACGGTGTCGTGACCCGGTCTGTGCTCCCTGGTTCCACAATAAAAAGGGGGGTTGTGTTCGTGACGCCACCCGTGGAATGTGATCAGAGATGACCACCGCTGCTGCAGAACCTCCGGGGTGATGGAAGGCAGCTTGAGATGGGACGGCTCCCCACGGGTAGAGCCTTTTCCCCGGGGCAGTGTGTAAGTCTATGGGGGGAGTGCAGGACACGAGCACAATAAACAGGCAGACTCACGGTTTTGCAGTTTCTTTGTCTTTTACTGATGATGTTATTCAGCAGAGTACTGTCCACGGAGTCTGTGAGGGGTTCAGGGCTTCTCCCACCCAGCCGGGCCGTTTTGGCTTCCTTGCCTGCACTGTGTGTCTGTGGCCCTGCTGCTGCGTGAACTATGCAGCCGGCTCTGCTGTGCTCTGCTCCTAGGTACCGACCTGACAGGCAACTCGAGTCCTTACTTGTATGTTCCTGAACTCTGCGCTTGTTGCTTGTGTCTGTGGTACAGATAGAGAATGTGGAATCCTCACTTCTCTGGTGTTCACTGTACAGTATGTAACCTGCAGTCTCGGATCCAGCATCCGTTCTGTGTGCTCCACTGGGGATGAGCTCTGCAATGCTCTGTCTCCCAGGAATGTTCCTCTGTGTACTCTTTCTCCTTTCCTCAGACCCTCAGCTAGGCCTGGAATTGGTCAGTGGATCCTGAGGTGAGCTAAAGCCAGCTTCCCACCTGCAGAGATCCTGTCTCCTCAGTGCTCTGCACTGAACTTCCAAACTGAAACTACTCCTGACCATTTCCTCCCTCCACCAGAATATACAGGGAAGCAGCTTGGTCTCCCCCTTCTGGCCAGGAGGTCTTGGTGTTGTGTGTGGGGAGTTAACCCTTTGTGTGGCAACCCTGGGGTGCCACACAGCGTTAAAACATTTTTTTGCCAAGAGATGCAGATTTAGTGCTGAAATTTATACAGCATATTCCTGCATTAAATCTGCATCTCCTGGCAAAAAAGAATTGCATCACTACCACAAAAAAAAAACACATTGTGTTTTGATGAATTTTTTTGCCAGGAGATGCAGATTTGGTGCAGGAATATGGTGTATAAATGTCAGCACCAACTCTGCATCTCTTGGCAAAAAAATGCAGTTTTCTGCCAGGAGACACAGGTCTGTGAATACAGAACACCTGAGGTGAGGTCACTGAGTTCAATGAGGTCATCTGAGGTTGGTTTACCTGTGGTCACAGGTGGGGTACCGTGAGAAACTCCAGCTGCAACCGCAGAAAAACTGAGTGACGTCACCACTCACAGCTGCAGCTCAGATAGTCTCTGCCTGAAAGCCAAAGCGTGCGGACATGTTCTATGTATGTGCGCTGTGGCTTCAGTATGTATGTTGCAGAGTCGGGATCGTCATGGGACCTCGTGTGGATTACATTGTAAGAGGGTGTTTGTGGTTAATAAAGGGGTGATAGAGGGTGTTTTTTTTATTTTATTTCAAATAAAGGATTTTTTCTGTGTTTGTGTCTATTTCTTTTCATTTATAGATTAGTAATGGGGGATCTCAGACGGTGAGGTCACTGACATTACTGAGGTTACATGAGATCAGGTTACCAGCGGAAACAGGCGGAGAACTGTGGGAACCTCCAGTTGTGCCTGCAACTAACCTGAGTGATGTCACCGCTGATCGCGTGGCTCACTCTCTGCCTGAAGCTCAGAGCAGGTAGTCATGTTCTATGGCATTCGCTGTGAATTCAGATGTAGCAGAGCTGGAATCGTCATGTGTGGACCTTGTGTGGATCACGTTGGACCTGCAAGGGTGTTTTGGGGGTTAATAAAATGTTGAAAGAGGGATTTTTGTATTTAATTGCAAATAAAGGATTTTTCGGTGTTCATCTTTACTTTAGCTTACAGATTAGTGATGGAGTGGTCTCATAGATGCCTCCCATTACTAATCTAGGGCTTAGTGGCAGCTGTGGGCTGCAATTAACCCCTTATTATCCCGATTGCCACCACACCAGGGCAATCGGGAAGAGCTGGGTAAAGTGCTGGTATGGTCGCATTTAATAGATGCAACAATTCTAGGTGGGTGCAGGCTGCTATTTTTAGGCTGAATAACCATGTGTCTCCGCAGCCTGAGAATACCCGCTCCCAACTTTCGAGTTTTATCATGACTGGGTATGAAAATAGGGGGGGGTCACATGCCATGTTTTAAATTATTTATTTAAATAATTTTTTAAAAAAAAGCCACATGCGAGTCCTCCTATTTTGATACACCGCCTATAGCCGTAGGCTTTATCAGTGGTGGGTATCATAATATGGGGGACCCCACACCAATTTTTTTAATTTATTTATTTATTTTTATACCAAGATAGACGCACATAGCGTTTGTGATTGGAAAGTCAGCTGACACACTCACACTCAGGGTGGGGGCACGTGTGACTGTAACCAATCACAGATGTCAGTGGGCGGGGGAAGCAGTGCATATGCATGAAGGTAAATGATACTGAGTTTTTAAAGTGCAAGTGTACATTTTTTATTTCACAGTGGGTGACAATTTCAATAAAACTTTTTTCTAAAAGTCAAAACGCCAGGACTGGACAAAAACAGTATATAATAGTATATGTATAAGACAAAGTCTCCCGAGATTCACAAGGCACATGTATAAATTAATGGTACATAATCACAGTATCTGGGAGCAGACTAACAGAACAAACCTACAGGTTATTATGACTAATTTAGTGCAGGTGACACATAAGCACATATGCATTAAAGGACAGTCAAAGGTACATTTTTAGCCAAAGTAAGTGAAAATTATTGGTCCAAGATGCAAAGAGTCCTGAAAGATCCACTACATGGAGTGGTTTACACTCCACAGGATTGTATTTGTTGCGTGCCTAATAGCAAGCCCCAAGGAGACCCGTGAGATAGAAGATACATGAGACAATCCAGGCATTTGGGAAGGCCCCCATTACGCCCTACGTACGTTTCAATTCTTTAGTTTGTGTAGAATCTTCATCAGGGGTCAAGGTGCCGTAGTGAGGGGTCCTCAATCCGCCGGGTTTAAATAGCACCGCTCAATAATGGTGAACCCGGAAATCACGTAAGCGGCGCATGCGCGGATCGCTCCAGGTGATCTCGCGCGATTCACCGCCGTCAGGCCATCTCGCGCATGCGCGGGAGCAGGGACGCGTCACCATAGCTCCCGCGCATGCGCACGGCGCCTCAGACGGCGGCTACCATCGCGCCGACCAGCCGGGATCAACGCACGCGCACACGTGAGTCGGGCCATCAACATAATATGTATTAGTATGTCACAAAAAAGTGATTTTCATATGAATTTCACAGCGGTGGTCCAAATCTTCAATGTTAATATTGTAGAGATGCAAAATTGCCTAAAGAGGAACAATCAGAAAAATATATACCCGGCATTAATGATGGAGCCACATTTAAAATAGTGATATTAAAAGTAACACTAAAATTAACAGTGAAGCAGAGGTAGTCAAGCAACGGTACAAATACAGAGAGGGGTGGTTCAGAGAAACGGGACATAACTAATGGACTCATTAAGTCCCTTAGGGACCAAAGTGTCCAATGTAAGGATCCATTTGGCCTCACATTGTGCCAAGCGCCTTTTCAGATCACCACCCCTGATCCCTCCCTCTATCACATCGATGCCCCTAATTTTTAATTTAGAGGGGTCACAGGAGTGGTGGATCTTGAAATGCCTTGGCAAGGTTTTCAGGAGGGTCATGTCGGTCACTGCTTCGGCCGCAACAATGTCCCTAACATGCTCTCTGACTCTAATGCGGAGCTCACGTGAAGTGAGCCCCACATATGTCAGAGAGCAGGTACATGTGGCAAAGTACACAACATGTGTAGTGTCACATGTAATGTATGATTTAATATTATAATTCCTTTTGCCATCAGATGAATAAAATGTTGTACTTCGTAGGACATTGTTGCAGGCCAAGCAATGGCCACAGGGAAAACATCCCTGTAAAGGGCCTCGTGAGCCAAATATATATGTCCTTGGGGGGACATAATGGCTTTTCACTAGGAGGTCTTTCAAATTCCTAGCTCTCCTGGAAGTCATGGATGGAAATTGTGGTAGTTGTTCAGCCAAAATTGGATCAGTTAACAAAACTGACCAATGTTGTTTCATTATGTTCCGCATCCTCTCCCACTCCTCATTGTAAGTGCCAATGAACCTAATCACCGGGTCAAAGGTTTCCCGTCGTTTGGGAGCATAGCTAAGTAGTTGGGTCCTAGGTGTTTTTTTAGCCCTATTGTAGCCAGATTTTATACACCTCTTGCTGTAACCCCTATCCAGAAAACGGCCCCTGAGATCGAACGATTGTGCTTCAAAATTGGTGTTTGAGGAGCAGATCCGTTTCATCCTTAAGAATTGTCCCGTCGGAATGGCGCGAATAGTAGATGGATTATGGGCTGAT
The DNA here is from genome assembly GCF_048569485.1 of Anomaloglossus baeobatrachus. Lineage (NCBI taxonomy): Eukaryota > Metazoa > Chordata > Amphibia > Anura > Aromobatidae > Anomaloglossus > Anomaloglossus baeobatrachus. The sequence continues at coordinate 115,968,608 of NC_134359.1, read as the reverse complement.
GAGGCATGCAGTAATGCATTGACGGACGTGCTCTTACGATACACGTCCATCTGGATCGACCCCCTATCGTCAACAATGATTTGGATATCTAGGAAGTCGATCCTGCGATTACTGCATTTATATGTCAATTTGATGTTAAATTTGTTTCGATTTAATTGCCTCATGAACTGATCGAGTTGCTCCGCCGGGCCCTGCCAAATAAATAATATATCATCGATAAATCGATGCCAGCACTGCACATGGGCAACGCCCTGCACGCCCCCGTCTCCAAAAACCAGCCTCTCCCAGTAGCCCAGAAAGAGGCCAGCGTACGAGGGCGCACAGGCCGCGCCCATTGCAGTGCCGCGTTTCTGTAAATAAAAATTATCCTTAAACACAAAAAAGTTATGTGTCAGGGCGAAGCGGAGCAGCTCAAGGATCAGTTCACCCATAACGCCATCCCGACCGGACATCTCAAGGAAAAAACGGACCGCCCTCAAACCATCCTCATGTGATATGCAAGTATACAGACCCTCTACGTCAGCAGTGACTATCACCATATCCTCCTCCATAAAGATACCGTCAATGCGCCGTAGGACGTCAGTTGTGTCACGAACATACGAGGGGAGTGTTTCCACCAAAGGTTTAAGATGGAAGTCAATGAATTTACAAATGGGGTCACACAACCCCTCGATGCCGGACACAATCGGACGCCCAGGCGGGTTGACGGCATCTTTATGTATTTTGGGTAGGACGTAGAAGGTCGGTATCCTCGGATATTTCCTGCATAAACCATCGTGCATTTTTTTGTCAATAAGTCCGATCTCAAGAGCCCTGGAAAGGATCACAGCAAGTTCACTGGTGTATTTCGTTAGGGGGTTATATGTAAGTTTAGTATATGTGTCCCTGTCTCTTAGTTGCCTAAGTACCTCATGTTCGTATTTTTCTATAGACAGAACCACAATGTTTCCCCCCTTATCGGCAGGTTTGATAATTATATCGGAATAATTTTGTAGCTCAGTGAGGGCCCTTCTCTGATCACGGGTGAGGTTATCCCGTTTACATGTAGTTCTAAGCTTCTTAAAATCCTCACTGACCAACCTAGTAAATATATCCACTGCCGGGCATAGTGAAAAGGGGGGAAATTTTGTGGATCTAGGCAAAAGTGTCTGAGGGAACACACCTGTCGGGGGAGCTTCCTGTTCCTGTAGAAGTTCTTCCAGATTTTGAATGGCCTCCCTCTCCATTTGGCTGTCAGTCATAGCATCCCTCTTACAAAAAAGTTTTTTGAAAATTAATCTACGGGCAAAAAGGTTAACGTCCTTCAACGCTGTGAAGAGATTGAATGGGTTAGAGGGGACAAATGTCAGACCGCGGGAGAGAACCTCCACCTGGGCACCAGAAAGAACACGTGTAGATAAATTTATTACCTGCAATTTATTGCCTTGTTGCTTGTTTTTTCCGGGGGGCCCAAATTGACGATTTCTCTGCTTGACCCGACCACCTACGGTTTCTGCAGGCATGTTGTGACTTTCTGATGCTCCAGAGGAGGATCCCTCACCAGAGGTCTGGGATATGAAGGATGTAGATCTCGATCTCTGTTTCTTATCAGAGCGAAACATCTGTCGTCCACGGCCCTGTTCGGTTTTCCACCTGTAAGCTCTTTGTGTGGAATAATCCAACATATCACGATTGAATTTTTTAATTTTATAAGCTTTAATTTCCTTCTCCCATCTTTCCAATTCTCTAGAAGATACATGAGACAATCCAGGCGTTTGGGAAGGCCCCCATTACGCCCTACGTACGTTTCAATTCTTTAGTTTGTGTAGAATCTTCATCAGGGGTCAAGGTGCCGTAGTGAGGGGTCCTCAATCCGCCGGGTTTAAATAGCACCGCTCAATAACCTCTAGATATAAAGAACTGTCTAAAAAACGAACCAAACTTTGGTGGAATAGGGCTTTCCTATCCAAATACATGGAGAAAGATCTAGTCCCTCGGGGCCTCCGGGTACAGGTGTTTCCGTCGTTTGTATCGGAGGACGAGGATTTCAAAATGAAATGGGAAACATTGGCACAGACATGTTCCAAGGGTTTCCTGGCCCTTTTATGCGATAATAACACCCTTTCATTAACTCAGATTGAGGGCGAATTGGAATCCCTTGATAAAGCCATTGTAGAAAAATGTGATCCTTCCACAGTTAGCCACTTCAATGCTGAGATGGAGAGAGAATTGGAAAGATGGGAGAAGGAAATTAAAGCTTATAAAATTAAAAAATTCAATCGTGATATGTTGGATTATTCCACACAAAGAGCTTACAGGTGGAAAACCGAACAGGGCCGTGGACGACAGATGTTTCGCTCTGATAAGAAACAGAGATCGAGATCTACATCCTTCATATCCCAGACCTCTGGTGAGGGATCCTCCTCTGGAGCATCAGAAAGTCACAACATGCCTGCAGAAACCGTAGGTGGTCGGGTCAAGCAGAGAAATCGTCAATTTGGGCCCCCCGGAAAAAACAAGCAACAAGGCAATAAATTGCAGGTAATAAATTTATCTACACGTGTTCTTTCTGGTGCCCAGGTGGAGGTTCTCTCCCGCGGTCTGACATTTGTCCCCTCTAACCCATTCAATCTCTTCACAGCGTTGAAGGACGTTAACCTTTTTGCCCGTAGATTAATTTTCAAAAAACTTTTTTGTAAGAGGGATGCTATGACTGACAGCCAAATGGAGAGGGAGGCCATTCAAAATCTGGAAGAACTTCTACAGGAACAGGAAGCTCCCCCGACAGGTGTGTTCCCTCAGACACTTTTGCCTAGATCCACAAAATTTCCCCCCTTTTCACTATGCCCGGCAGTGGATATATTTACTAGGTTGGTCAGTGAGGATTTTAAGAAGCTTAGAACTACATGTAAACGGGATAACCTCACCCGTGATCAGAGAAGGGCCCTCACTGAGCTACAAAATTATTCCGATATAATTATCAAACCTGCCGATAAGGGGGGAAACATTGTGGTTCTGTCTATAGAAAAATACGAACATGAGGTACTTAGGCAACTAAGAGACAGGGACACATATACTAAACTTACATATAACCCCCTAACGAAATACACCAGTGAACTTGCTGTGATCCTTTCCAGGGCTCTTGAGATCGGACTTATTGACAAAAAAATGCACGATGGTTTATGCAGGAAATATCCGAGGATACCGACCTTCTACGTCCTACCCAAAATACATAAAGATGCCGTCAACCCGCCTGGGCGTCCGATTGTGTCCGGCATCGAGGGGTTGTGTGACCCCATTTGTAAATTCATTGACTTCCATCTTAAACCTTTGGTGGAAACACTCCCCTCGTATGTTCGTGACACAACTGACGTCCTACGGCGCATTGACGGTATCTTTATGGAGGAGGATATGGTGATAGTCACTGCTGACGTAGAGGGTCTGTATACTTGCATATCACATGAGGATGGTTTGAGGGCGGTCCGTTTTTTCCTTGAGATGTCCGGTCGGGATGGCGTTATGGGTGAACTGATCCTTGAGCTGCTCCGCTTCGCCCTGACACATAACTTTTTTGTGTTTAAGGATAATTTTTATTTACAGAAACGCGGCACTGCAATGGGCGCGGCCTGTGCGCCCTCGTACGCTGGCCTCTTTCTGGGCTACTGGGAGAGGCTGGTTTTTGGAGACGGGGGCGTGCAGGGCGTTGCCCATGTGCAGTGCTGGCATCGATTTATCGATGATATATTATTTATTTGGCAGGGCCCGGCGGAGCAACTCGATCAGTTCATGAGGCAATTAAATCGAAACAAATTTAACATCAAATTGACATATAAATGCAGTAATCGCAGGATCGACTTCCTAGATATCCAAATCATTGTTGACGATAGGGGGTCGATCCAGACGGACGTGTATCGTAAGAGCACGTCCGTCAATGCATTACTGCATGCCTCATCAGCCCATAATCCATCTACTATTCGCGCCATTCCGACGGGACAATTCTTAAGGATGAAACGGATCTGCTCCTCAAACACCAATTTTGAAGCACAATCGTTCGATCTCAGGGGCCGTTTTCTGGATAGGGGTTACAGCAAGAGGTGTATAAAATCTGGCTACAATAGGGCTAAAAAAACACCTAGGACCCAACTACTTAGCTATGCTCCCAAACGACGGGAAACCTTTGACCCGGTGATTAGGTTCATTGGCACTTACAATGAGGAGTGGGAGAGGATGCGGAACATAATGAAACAACATTGGTCAGTTTTGTTAACTGATCCAATTTTGGCTGAACAACTACCACAATTTCCATCCATGACTTCCAGGAGAGCTAGGAATTTGAAAGACCTCCTAGTGAAAAGCCATTATGTCCCCCCAAGGACATATATATTTGGCTCACGAGGCCCTTTACAGGGATGTTTTCCCTGTGGCCATTGCTTGGCCTGCAACAATGTCCTACGAAGTACAACATTTTATTCATCTGATGGCAAAAGGAATTATAATATTAAATCATACATTACATGTGACACTACACATGTTGTGTACTTTGCCACATGTACCTGCTCTCTGACATATGTGGGGCTCACTTCACGTGAGCTCCGCATTAGAGTCAGAGAGCATGTTAGGGACATTGTTGCGGCCGAAGCAGTGACCGACATGACCCTCCTGAAAACCTTGCCAAGGCATTTCAAGATCCACCACTCCTGTGACCCCTCTAAATTAAAAATTAGGGGCATCGATGTGATAGAGGGAGGGATCAGGGGTGGTGATCTGAAAAGGCGCTTGGCACAATGTGAGGCCAAATGGATCCTTACATTGGACACTTTGGTCCCTAAGGGACTTAATGAGTCCATTAGTTATGTCCCGTTTCTCTGAACCACCCCTCTCTGTATTTGTACCGTTGCTTGACTACCTCTGCTTCACTGTTAATTTTAGTGTTACTTTTAATATCACTATTTTAAATGTGGCTCCATCATTAATGCCGGGTATATATTTTTCTGATTGTTCCTCTTTAGGCAATTTTGCATCTCTACAATATTAACATTGAAGATTTGGACCACCGCTGTGAAATTCATATGAAAATCACTTTTTTGTGACATACTAATACATATTATGTTGATGGCCCGACTCACGTGTGCGCGTGCGTTGATCCCGGCTGGTCGGCGCGATGGTAGCCGCCGTCTGAGGCGCCGTGCGCATGCGCGGGAGCTATGGTGACGCGTCCCTGCTCCCGCGCATGCGCGAGATGGCCTGACGGCGGTGAATCGCGCGAGATCACCTGGAGCGATCCGCGCATGCGCCGCTTACGTGATTTCCGGGTTCACCATTATTGAGCGGTGCTATTTAAACCCGGCGGATTGAGGACCCCTCACTACGGCACCTTGACCCCTGATGAAGATTCTACACAAACTAAAGAATTGAAACGTACGTAGGGCGTAATGGGGGCCTTCCCAAACGCCTGGATTGTCTCATGTATCTTCTATCTCACGGGTCTCCTTGGGGCTTGCTATTAGGCACGCAACATATACAATCCTGTGGAGTGTAAACCACTCCATGTAGTGGATCTTTCAGGACTCTTTGCATCTTGGACCAATAATTTTCACTTACTTTGGCTAAAAATGTACCTTTGACTGTCCTTTAATGCATATGTGCTTATGTGTCACCTGCACTAAATTAGTCATAATAACCTGTAGGTTTGTTCTGTTAGTCTGCTCCCAGATACTGTGATTATGTACCATTAATTTATACATGTGCCTTGTGAATCTCGGGAGACTTTGTCTTATACATATACTATTATATACTGTTTTTGTCCAGTCCTGGCGTTTTGACTTTTAGAAAAAAGTTTTATTGAAATTGTCACCCACTGTGAAATAAAAAATGTACACTTGCACTTTAAAAACTCAGTATCTTTGTCTTAAATCATTATGTTTATGAGTTTGTGCCACCCGAGGGATTTCTGTGGGTACAGAACCCAGGGGAATTGTTTGAGTATGGTTTTATGGAATCTTCTTCTAATGAAGGTAAATGAGTAGCTCTGTTAGTGAATGGGCGGCCGCAGGAGCAGTTACAGCTGTGCCAGAGACTTGGTAAGTATAAAGTTCTTGCTCCTATCCCCCTATCCCTTCTACCACCATTTTTAATAGCAAGATTTTGGTCCCCATAGACTTAGGCGTCTGGCCAGATAACCGGGATCAATTTTGAGCTGGAACTGGATTATTTTTTTTTTTTTTTAATCTTGTCAGATTGTTAGGTCCCCCAGTCCTGGTGTCACATTTATATCTCGGCGAGGAAAGATTTGTGACAGGTCTTCTATTTGAACTCCCCCCTACCCTGGAGACTAATATTAAATGGACTTTGCTTTCGGTTGGGGCATCAAGGGTTAAATGTCAGTTTTCCCTTGCTGCAAGTTGCCTAATTGAAGCTCAGCTGTTGCCTTTTGTGGTCACTCCCCTCCTCCTTAAAAGGCCAATCAGCCATCTCTTCTTGCAGTTGATAGAAACCCCATTCTACCAAGTTTTGTCATGGAGAGAGGGAGTTGGTGTGCAGCTGCTCATGGAAGTGTTGATGTGGAGTTACCCCTTGTCTTGTATTTTCTTCCCTGCTTTGGTTTTACCTTTTACCATTTTGTTGTCTTATACCTCTGTATTTGGGTGCAGTGTGTCTGAGTCTTCATTTCCCCCCTATTGGTCTATTTTCTGTGGGATTACCGCTCTGTTCCCGGTTCCCCCCTTGGGTGTTGGAGAGGGGAACTAGATCAGGGCTGGTTAGAAGCAGGGTAAGGGTGGCGGCCCAGGGGTCCTCACCATCAGAGGTAATCCTGGGATCAGGGACAGCTAGGGCCCCTCTAGCCTCAGGGCCAGTCCAGGAGCCCTTATTCCCCAGTTACCACCATCCCTTCCCATGACACCCGGTTATCTGCGACTCCGGCCATCACTATTCAGGATTGTTCGTTTACAGAAGAGCTGACAGGGCTTTCTACTCTTTATGATCTCTAAAGCTGTCTAACAAAGTCAGATAATGAAAACTCAATCTTCCTCCCAGCTGTGTCAGTCTTATTGCTTTCCCTTCCAGTGGGGATGGACATGTAACTGCTGCAGTCAATCACTGGTAGCAGTAATAAGCAATTCTTCACCACCACGGCCAGTATTTGGCTATAGACATTATGTATTCCTATGATCAGAACAGGATGTACAGAGCCATTTCTGTTCACAAACGGTAGGTGAGTAGTTATGTTTTGTGACCAAGATGGGCCAAGTTTGAGAAAAAAAGGGGAGTTGAAAAAACACTGCACCTCTATGTATTTTTTTTTTATTACTCATGTCAATATTTTTTAATAGAAATAGCTGTGATTTTCAATAATCTTTAATATGGAAAAAAAGATTAGAATAATGAAGTAGGTGCTAGGATACTGTATTCTGCCACAACAGATATACCATAAGTGATGTATTCTGGTTATCAGTTAGGCCCTCATATAAAATGATGATTGATGATGGATGATGGATGATGATGGATGATGATGATGATGATGGATGATGGATGATGATGATAAAAAAAGTTGTTCTTTAAACAACTAAGGCTGAAAAGCAGAGGAACCCAACGATAGCTCTTCAGTTGCTGAAGAACTACAACTATCAGCATACCCTAACTGCAAATCATTTTGTTATACATTCAAACAAAGGAAAAGGGAAAGTGTCACTTACCTGCTTATTCCTTTATATACTGTTGCATAGGAGCCTTCACCCAGTTTTTCAAGATTTAAGTAGGAAGAAGCGTTACCAAATGGCAGGCCTTTCCTCTGCTGTAAGGGGAGTATGAAAATAATGTAAAATGTCTCATGGAGAACATAACTACATAAAAATAGCAATCTGTGTACATAGAGTATTCGTCTAACCTTGCAATAACATTTTCCACTGGGCATGATATTATTACCTACACCATGCCATGGTATTGATACACTAAGGATATTATGGCAACATCTAACTATAGTAACAGGAACATCAAGATATTTGGAGATGATCTTATAGACTTTAACTTTATCATGTTTATCTAACATTTTCTTTCTAATCTCCCAAGTCATCTCTATCTTTAAATTTCTTTGTTCAATGTTCAGTGTGGTACACACTATGATACCAAACAGCACAGTGACTACTTTTAATCATTTAAATACTTTACAACTTTGTAAATACTTGTGATGCTATTTACAGTACACACCCTTAGTTTAAAATGTGTTAATGGTCAAATTATTTCCAATCTTTTCTAGGGTTACCATTCACTTTTAGGTTTTTTATTATTATTATTATTATTATTATTTTTTTTTTTTTTTTTTCTGTTAAACCAAAATTCAAAAGCAATGACTTATTTTCATGACTTGATATTCATTAAATTTAAATTGAAAATTTCTTTAATCAGTTTCAAGTTATTTCAGTGACCATTATGGGCTTTTCTTACTTTACCCAATACAAGAAGGGTACAAACAATTTTGTTCATGTATGTTTCTACATTATTAACTGTTTCACTTATCTTACAATGTGAATTGGCATATAAGAAAGACCACATTATTAAGGGTGCACAATGTGAATTATTGTCAACATCAAAATGTACCTTCTACGCCAAAGACAAAACTTGCTATCACCAATATCTGCAACCTATAATGACTGGAACATACCACCGTGCCTTCTCGATTCTCCTCAATCTGGTAAGCAAGCCTGAATATACTAGGGATGTATATGACAGCTTTTGGAAATTTTGGTGTATTTTCATCAAATGTTCATAGACTTTGCCCACATTGCCTTCTTGAATCGTTTAATGGGTATGTGCACATGGCATCTTTGGCAGGCGTTTCAAAAAACCTTCAAAAGACTGAACATGTGCATGTCTATGGAAGAAACACTTGCTGTGGTTATGATCCGTCTTTTATTACTTCTTTTAACCACTTCAGGGTTGGGAAACTGTTGAGAGGTTAAAAGATGTATCATGTTCATTCTTTGGGTGGCTTCTTCTTTTAATAGAGTTACAAGTGAAAAAAACTCCAGTAGCAGATCCGAAATTAAAACATAGAATCTGACGGCGTCTTTTTCCTATAGCCGATTTGTGAGTGAAAATTCCAGAGACATCATGTGCACATAGCCAATCTTTGGATTTTCTAGTATACTCCTGAACATTGAAATTGCATCACCAAGAAGGAAAGGTTGTGGGATTATGGAAATCACAGGATTGATAAAATCGTAGCGATATTCAAATGATGAAACAAGGAAGCAAAATTGTAAAAATAATTCTGTTTATTCAATATCGAGTATGAGCTCCATGTGCAGAAATCCCGTCACTTACAGCGAGTAAAATAAGTATTGAACACGTCACCAATTTTTAAAGTAAATATACGCTAATCACAAAAAGTTAAGGATATTTGTCTTTCGGGTGAAATGTATGTAAATCTTAAAAATTTCACGCTACAGTAATTTTTTATCATGAAGGTAGGGCATTTAAGTAAAATCATGCAAGAGTGATTTCCTCATCTCAAATCATTTATTGAATCAAAAGCTAACAACGGCCCCCCCCTCAAAAAAAAATTCAGTGTCTCAATAATAATGTGTCATGTGGCCTTGAGCATCAATTACTACAGCTTGCCAACGACTTCTCATACTTTTCAAAAGTGGAGTTATTGTCTGCTGAGGCATGGTGTCCTACTCTTGAAGGGCACCCTCAGGTCATTGAGGTTCTGGTGTACAGAGTTACGAGCCTCTATATGCGACTCAGCTGATCCCATAGGTCTCCTGCTTCAGTTCCCTAATGATGAGACCTCGATGAGCTGGAGCATTGTGGTCCATGAAGATGAAATTAGGCCTGTGTTGTTCATGCAGAGGCACAATGACTGGATTAATTATGTTATTTAAGCAGTAGGGGTTTGTCACTGTACCATTCACAAAGTGTAGGATAGTTCTGTAGTGACTAGACACATCTGCCCACACTGTATCACCACCAATACCAAAGGCTCATCTGGTGACAACAGTGGCTGATGCATAGCGCTCTCCTTGAATTCTCCAACATCATTTCTGCTCAACATGAATCGACTTTTATCAATGAACAGTACTGAGGCCCAATGGTGCGTCGTTCAGCAAGGCGATGATGCTTGTGCCTGGTGGTCTGGTTGGGTATCCTTGCAGGCCATCTAGCACACAGACCACGCTGATATAAATGGTTTTGAATGGTATGATGTGACAATTGAGTGCCTTTCACTAACTTTAAATATGCCTGGACTTGTTTGGCATTCATCATCCGATTCCGAAAGGCACTGTTCAGAATAAAGCGATCGGGGTGGGATGTGGCCAAAGAGTGTCCACTTATATGCCTTTCTGGGACTTTTCCAGTCTCGTTGTATCTCTATTGCAACCTACTAATGACACTCTGTAACACCCCAAGTCCAGTGTTCACTTCCGCCTGCCTCACAGTGGCGAGGTACTGTTGATGAATTGTTAGGCGTCATCTTGGTTTCGTGATGTCAAACTGATAACAACATGATGAGGAAGACTGTTTAAATACCAATTCTAATTGAACCCCAAAATTTATAGGCAATTCATGGATCAAACACTTGTTAAGAATTTTGCCATTAGCTCCCTGTTAGAGAACAACAAGTTGTGCAAAAAGTACTGAAACAGTGAACAGTTGGACATGTGGACATGTGCATTAAAAAAAATTAGTGAAGGTCACATTAAGTTCACTTGAAAAAGTAAGGGGGCATTATAGAATCACCTTGAAATTTCACCCAAAAGCCAAATATCCCTAACTTTTTGTGGGTAGTTTATTTTTAAAGGTGCTATTAACATAAATGTCTCACCAGAAGTCCGTAACACCCTATCCAATCCAGACAGGAAAAAAAAATCAAACAATAAATGTGCATACATTTAGTCAAGTGTAATAATGAGAAATGAAACAGGGAAAAAGTATTGTACACACTTACTGAAAATTATTTGATAATTCGTACAAAAGCCTTTCTTAGTGATGAAAACTTTAAGTCGCCTCCTGTATGAAAAAACTAATCGCATGCATTGCTCAGGTGTGGTTTTGTCCCATCCTTCCACACAAATACTCTTCAAATCCTGAAGGTTCTGTGGGCTCCTTCTATGAACTTTGAGCTTTAGTTCCAAACATTCAGGCCAGGTGATTGGATCGGCCATTCAAGCAGCTTTATTTTCTTTTTCTGAAACCAATTGAGAGTTTCCCTGGCTGTGTGTTTAAGATCATTGTCTTGCTGAAATATCCACCCTCGTTTCAGCTTCATGATCTTGATAAATGGCCGTTTTTTTCTAACAAGAGTGTCTCTTTACATTTGTCCATTTGTCCATTCATCCTTTCTTTAATATGAAGTTTTCCAGTTCTGTAGTCTAAAAAACAGCCTCACACCATGATTTTCCAACCTCTAAACTTCACTGTTGGTATGGTGTTTTTTGCATGATATGCGCTTTTTAGCCTTCAAACATGGTGTGTATTCTGGCATCCATAAAGTTCATTTAACCAGACTATTTCTCCAGTATTTCACAGTCTTGACTAAATGTTCTTGAGCAAACTCTAAACGAGTAGGAACATGCTTTTACATCAGTAATGGAGTCTTTTGTTGTGAGCGTGCATACAGGCCATGGAATTAACGTGCATTACTTATGGTTTTCTTTGAAATAATTGTGCCTGCTGATTCCAGGTCTTTCTGTAGCTCTCCAGAGGTGTTTCTTGGCTATTGCACAACTCTTCTTATAGTTCTTTTCACTCTTCTGTCTGAAATCTTGTGGGGAGTACCTGACCATGGCCTGTTTATGTTGAAGTGATGTTCTTTCCACTTCCACACTATGGCCCCAGCAGTGCTCACTGGAGCCTTCAGTAGTTTAGAAATTATTCTGTAACCAATACCATTAGTATGTTTTGAAACAATAAGGTTGAGAAGGAAGGTCTTGAAACTGCTCATGGTTTTACCCATCATGAGATGTTTCTTGTGTGGCTCCAGCTGATATTATTTTTCACTAGGTGACAGAATTGCTTTCTAATTACTGATAGATTTCAGCTTTTACTTTCCATGGATTTTTTGCACCTCTCTTCATGTATTCAATACTTTTTTCCTGAGTAATTTCTCATTATTACTCATCACTACATTTATGGACATCTATAATTTGATTCCTTTGCCTGTGTGGATTAGATGGGTTGTTATTGACATTTGGTAAGAAATTCATGTCAATAAAAATATATTTACTTTGAAAACTGGTGATAGGTTCAATGCTTATTTCATTCACAGAATATGACTTGGTTGCTATAATGTGGACCATGTGGACAATACCATGAAGATGCACACACAAGGGAACATCACACCGACCCTACTCCTAGGATTATGGTGTGAGGTGGCATAATGTATGGTAGCTGGACCCCTCTAGTCTTTATTCTGGGCCTTAATGTGTTACCATGGGTTGCAGCGTCTCTGGACATGTCTCCCATCAAACACATCTAGGACGTCATGTGTTTGTCATCACAAATTATTTTCGTGCCCAAATGCATCCGGCATGCCAGAACATTCCTCATACAACCATAACTAACCTGATTGATACGTAGTAGCCAAGGCATGTAAGTGCAGGGATTTCAAGCACTCATGCTCAATACAGAATAAATCAAAATGTTTTGAAAAATGTATTTCCATGTTTTCATTATTTGAATATCATTAACATGTTTATCGATTGTGTGATTTTCATAATTCCACAATTTTTCTGTTTTGGTGTTGCACTTTCAATGTTGAAGAGCGCATATTTATATATTCAAATACAGGAGAGTATGCACTGAGTTTTGGTAATGGCTGCACAGTGCAGTGTTCCTAGATTTTACCCATACGTTACTTGTGTCTCAAGGATTATTGAGTTCTATGCTTTACAAAGCAAACATTTTAAGGGAATTTTATTAAGACTGGTGTCTCATACACCAGTCTAAGCGTAAGTGCATATGAGCAAATGAGAAATCATCTTTTTTACAGCCAGTCAAAAAAAACCAGACGATTTTCATTCTTTTAGTGGTTCTGGATGGTTTCTCATATGTACAATTTGTTTTTTTACAGCTTTAATTAAATAATAATAATAATAATAATAATAATAATAATAATAATAAAAGGTTCGATACAGTTTCCTGTGTAATTTTTGCTGGAAAAATCTTGTAATTTTGGGTAAATTTCCCCTCAATTATATTTTTTAATAAAAGAGCAGTGTCATCCATCTTAAACTAAAATGACAAATATACATTTTTTTTTGTTATTTAAACAAATAACTACAGACACAAATGTACAACACAGATAGAAAGATTTGATATAATGGGTAGTTATAACTAAAGTCACACTCACCCACTGAAACCCCTGTCCCAAGTTTTTTCCCTGTAGTGGATCACTGTTACTTCGAGCCCTGAGTGATCGTATTCTCCGAACTTGAACTGTGTGATACCACTGGGGTGGAAGGGACCGTACGGCACATGGAACATCACTGAAATCTGTAAGCTGAAGAGAAAGTGCCATTAGCTTGTACCAAAGAATTGCCAAAGGTTGCCAAAAATTATTGTGCAAGCCCAAATATTATGTTCTAATTATCTGTATTATATTGGTACTTGTAGTAACAGTAGTGTTATAAAGTACTACTTCTCTGCCTGTGAGAGGCATAATAAATAATTGGGTGGCACTGATACCCTGCAGCTCTGAGGTTAACTGGGAAGGGATTCACACAAATTAAACTTCAGGTAATAGCAATAGCAATGTTTCAGTGAGAAAACCTTAACTGAGGAGCTGGGATTCCAGACAACCATCCAACCGAAAATATAGCCAGCACTGAGGCATGTGGGTAGTAAGTATAAAGAGCCCCTCCCAAGATGTGATCGGGCAAACCAAACAAGAAAGTGCATACACCTGAATAGAAGTGAAACAGGAAGGCACAGCATAAGAAAGAAAGACAAGAGATCCTTCAGCAGTTATGACCAACACAAAACAGGCTGTAGTCCAACCAAAAAGAAAAATAAACTAACAACCAGGAGTGGAGCCATGACAGTATACCTCTTTCTACAAGGGTCCACTGGACCCTCAGCAATCTCCAAAGATGCTGATGGAACTCTCTTATCAGGCGATCAGCATGAAGGTCTGCCAAATTAACCTGGGAATTATCCTCAGGACAGTAACCCTTCCACTTAACCAGATACTGCAGACGGCATCTGACTCGCCTGGATCCCAGAACTCACTCCACTGTATACTCCATATCCTCCTCAATAATGTTGTGAAGACCAGGCGTCCCCACAAATCTCTTCAGAAGGAACTAATGCAACGAGTTGTTGATTTTCTAAGCTACGAGGAGTTGAATTTTAACAGTTACTGGATTCAAAACCTCAGTAATTCTGTTAGGACTTGCAAATTACCTTGAGGCAACTTTAAGCTGTAAAATTTTAGAGGGCAACCACACAAATTCCCCCATCCTAACAACAGGAGCCATTCTGCATCTGCGGTTTGCTCCTTTTTTGGCCCAGTCACTAGAAACGAAAAGACCCCTTTCAACCTTCTTCCAGATTTTTATCCCATAGGAAGAACATTTCTTCTCTGGCATGAAGGACTGCACCCCAGAAATATTTCTAAACACTTGATGAAAACCCCCACAATAAAAAAAAAGGCGAGATACTGGTAGCCGTGGAAGTACGATTATTTAAAGCAAAAACCCACCCAGTCTTCCTGATTAGATAAATCAAAACACCTCAAGTATTGCATCTTTTTGTTCATCCTCTCAGTCTGTCCACTAGTCTAGAGATGGTATCCTGAGGAAAATGACAACTTGATACCCAATATGGAGCAAAAACTACTTTATGTGCAGAATTGCAGAATTATTAGGCAAATAAGTATTTTGATCACATGATAATTTTTATACATGTTGTCCTACTCCAAGCTGTATAGGCTTGAGAGCCAACTACCAATTAAGTAAATCAGGTGATGTGCATCTCTGTAATGAGGAGGGGTGTGGTGTAATGACTTTAACATCCTATATAAGGTGTGCTTAATTATTAGGCAACTTCCTTTCCTTTGGCAAAATGAGTCAGAAAAGAGATTTGACGGGCTCTGAAAAGTCCAAAATTGTAAGAGGTCTTGCAGAGGGATGCAGCAGTTTTGAAATTGCCAAACTTTTGAAGCGTGATCACCGAACAATCAAGCGTTTCATGGCAAATAGCCAACAGGGTCGCAAGAAGCGTGTTGGCAACATAGTCGCAAAATAATTGCCCATGAATTGAGGAAAATTAAGCGTGAAGCTGCCAAAATGCCATTTGCCACCAGTTTGGCCATATTTCAGAGCAGCAACATTACTGGAGTATCAAAAAGCACAAGGTGTGCCATACTCAGGGACATTTCTAAGGTAAGGGAGGCTGAAAAACGACCACCTTTGAACAAGAAACATAATTTAAAACTTCAAGACTGGGACAAGAAATATCTTAAGACTGATTTTTCAAAGGTTTTATGGACTGATGAAATGAGAGTGACTCTTGATGGGCCAGATGGATGGGCCAGATGATGTAAAGGGCAGAGAGCTCCACTCCGACTCAGACGCCAACAAGGTGGAGGTGGGGTACTGGTATGGGCTGGTATCATCAAAGATGAACTTGTGGAACCTTTTCGGGTTGAGGATGGAGTGAAGCTCAACTCCCAGACTGCCAGTTTCTGGAAGACAACTTCTTCAAGCAGTGGTACAGGAAGAAGTCGGTATCGTTCCAGAAAAACATGATATTCATGCAGGACAATGCTCCATCACATGAATCCAATTACTCCACAGCGTGGCTGGCCAGTAAAGGTCTAAAAGATGAAAAAATAATGACATGGCTCCCTTGTTCACCTGATCTGAACCCCATAGAGAACCTGTGGTCCCTCATAAAATGTAAGATCTACAGGGAGGGAAAATAGTACACCTCTCGGAACAGTGTCTGTGAGGCTGTGGTGGCTGCTGCATGCAATGTTGATCGTAAACAGATCAAGCAACTGACAGAATCTATGGATGGTAGGCTGTTGAGTGTCATCATAAAGAAAGGTGGCTATATTGGTCACTAATTTTTGGGGTTTTGTTTTTGCATGTCAGAAATGTTTATTTCTAAATTTTGTGCAGTTATATTGGTTTACCTGGTGAAAATAAACAAGTGAGATGCTAATATATTTGATTTTTTAATAAGTTGCCTAATAATTCTGGACAGTAGTAGTTACCTGCACAAACAGATATCCTCCTAAGATAGCCAGATCTAAAAAAAAACCACTCCAACTTTAAAAATATTAAGCTTTGATATTTATGAGTTTTTTGGGTTGACTGAAAACATAGTTGTTGATCAATAATAAAAAAAAATCCTATAAAATACAACTTGCCTAATAATTCTGCACACAGTGTATGCCAAAAGCTAGCTAAGAACTGAAAGCCACTATCGGAAATAATATTTTTGATACACCATGTAGTCTAATAATGAGAAATGAACAATGTAGCTGTTGCACCGGTGTCCCTGCACCACCCTGTCTCTCCCTAATAGGGACGCTGATGCACTTGCACAGCCAGACGTCTTCCCCTGCACTGCCACGGCCGTCCATATGCTTGTCTACCTCCTCCTCCCGGTGCCTGTGCATGCCGCACACGTCCCCCAGAAATGCGCCTAGAGTGCCTGCCAGCGCACCATCTCCTGGAAGTGCCTCTAAGCATGTGGCTGAGAGGCACTAGGTACTTAAGGCATCATCCCACTAGGAGAGAGGTCTGCGCAACGCATATAGTTAGTCTACCGGCTGCTGGCTAGTTGTCAAATCCTGTGCTCCTGTCCCGTTACTGCACCTGTGTGCATACCTTCCCATACCTGCCTTCCCTAGTTGTGCCCCATTTCTTCTCCAGCCATCCCAGCTGTACCAGACTGACCTGGGGGTCAGCTGCCACAGTGCCGGACACTGCCCTCTGAGTGCCACCTGGCATTTTCTCCAGTGGTCATGTAGCGCCCCTGAGCCATCAGGAGCTACAGGGAACTGCATCCTGTCAAAGATGCAGAGCCTGCCCCAGGGACCCAGAAGACCAGTGCCGGTAACACCAAAACATTCATACAATCCCTGCCCCCCCAAACTAGTGACGGGCTAGGGTTGGACCCAATGGATGGTCACCTAGGGGTGGAACCCAAGCAGTACACTAGACGACAACCAGGGAGGAGGGGCCAGACAGTCAGTAAGTGGAAGTGAAAGGAGACGGACATAACGGTACTGATGGGAGAGTGTAGCAGTGACCTGTCCCTGTCAGGCTCAGGCGTGTGGATGCTGAGGGAGTACGGCGGAGTACTCTCGGAACCATAGCACCGACGGGGTGCAGAGCCCTAGGTCAGGAAAACGCTCCAGGCAGACCTGATAAAATCTGCAGGGTGAGGGGACCACCCAGGACCTCAACGACCTTAAAGTTCGGGGCACAGCAGTGACGGGAGAACCTGGGACCGGGAACAGAGAACCGACCCAACAGGTTTCAAACTGCCTGCCATATGGACTAAGACTGAAAGACAACCAGGAGGGGACCCCCAGACCCTACAAGCCACGGGGACCCACCAACTAGAAACGGGTGCAAGGGAAGTAAGCCACCAGGTCACCACACCGGTACTGGAACTAAGGGGACCAGTGGTGAGGACCAGCCTCCATCGGGTTGCCAGCAACATCTCTGTAAGTAAAGAACCAGTTACGCTGCAATCCCTTGTGTGGCCTACCTACTTTCCGCGCCCAAGTATTATCAATGGACATTAAAACAAACACCATCATTTACCCCTTGTGTAATAATCCCTATAAATACTCCCATTTTAAAAGCGACCCCCCCCCAGGGTCACGGTACCGGGTACCGGCCATTACACCCTTGACATTTTGCAGTGAAACCAGGCCCGGGACCGAGTACCCCATGGGCCCTGGGGTGCGACAGGCTTTTTCTTGGCGTCACAAGCAAGATCAAACTGGACCCGTTAACACCTGGGGACATGCGCCTTGTGAACTGTATTATGCTTGTACTTGTAAACCTGTCCGCCATCTTGGGTGGCAGAAAACTAAAAGTGCGCCATAGTGGGGGTGAAAAGCGCGCAAAAAGAAACCCCGCCCACGACTCTACTACAGACCAACAGAGTGGGTGATGACCTGAACCGGAAGCTCCCGAAATGCTCCAGTCCCACGAGAGAGTGGTGAGAAAATCCAAAGGGGACGGAAAAATGGAGGCGTGAGGCGACGAGGATGCAGCGGGGCCTGGTCCGGCCGTGGATGCAACAGCGCCCGGAGCAGTGGCACCGATCATGCCGATCACCCTGGTGTATGTCCCAGGAGTGGCGTGGCTGCCTCAGTATGATGGCAAACTGGATGCCTTAATCGGGTTAAAAAAGAAAATATGCACCGTGTTGGACATGTCTGCAATGACTGTCAAGCAAAGAGCGTCTGTTGTGCTGGGACAGTTAACGGGTGCAGCAGAGCTAGAAGTAGAGACCTGGTCAGATGCAGACCTGGAATCAGTGAACACCATCTTTGAAAAGTTGAAAATAGCTTTTGAAACCCGTACAGAGGCACAGCTGAGAATCGGATTTTACCCATTGGGTATGTGTGCTCGTTGCGGTCTGGCTTGAGAAATAAAAAGCAGCATTTTGTTACTGCATAATAAAGAAGTACAAGGTATCCTTCAGCAATTGTCTGTGGTCCAACCAAGATGGAAACCGAACAATGACCAAAGAGCACTGGTTCGAATACTGCAGTGGAGCCATGACAAAAGATTGTTGAAAAACTAAAAAAAAAAAACATATGTTGCAACACTAAATAAAAACAATTTGCTGATATAAATTTTTCCAAAAACCCTATAGTAATGAATTAAAAAGTAAAATAGAAAATGAAAAATGGGAAATGAAAATAAACTGAAATAAAAACAATAGTGAATGTGAATAGTATAGATAGTATCAAACCAGCTGCTTGGGAAAAAAGCAGAGGCTCATCCTATTTAGCACTATTGCTGTGAGTGATTTTCAACACTACTAACCCAGTAATTCACTCATCTCAGTCATTGTACCTATCTCACTTCATTCAAAAACAATGACGCTCATAGTATCATCTTCACTTTTTTCCTTTTTTTTTCTCCCACTCACCTTATCACTACCTCTACTCCAGCTACCCCCTTGGTCTTGCATTAGGTACCCCATTTGCAACACAACACTACGGTAATTGGAATCATACCCGAAGCACGCACCTCTGCGTTTGTTTCAGCAGTTGGTTCTATGCCGCTTCACCTACGCCCACTTTTTTATTATCTCACACACACACGTACTGTATATATACTGTGTATATATATATATCTATATATATATATATATATATATTACACATACATCTATACACAGTATATATATATATATATTTTATATATACAATATAGACACACAGTATATATATTACACATACACACACACACACATATATATATATATATATGCATATTACACATACATACACATATACTGTGTATAT
Source organism: Anomaloglossus baeobatrachus (assembly GCF_048569485.1). Classification (NCBI taxonomy): domain Eukaryota; kingdom Metazoa; phylum Chordata; class Amphibia; order Anura; family Aromobatidae; genus Anomaloglossus; species Anomaloglossus baeobatrachus. The sequence goes on along the minus strand of NC_134359.1, from coordinate 115,949,122 downwards.
ATGTGTGTGTGTATATATATGTATATATATGTATGTGTATATATATATATATATATATGACACATACACACACACACACACTTTTTCTTTTTTTTTCTCCTCTCTCACATCTATCTGACCGATGTATCTGCTCCAGCCATCTGCACTTTTTTTTATTGCATTCGCCGTGCTAAACATCACGAGCTTCTGCTTTTTTTTTTTTTTTCAAAAGATGCTGGTTTGATAGCATTCTGTATCGATACTATTCCCATTCACTTTTGTTTTCATTTTTGTTTATTTTCATTTTCTGTTTTTCATTTTCTATTTTATACTTAATTTTTTCATTCTTTAACAAATTGTTTTTGGATAAATTTATATCTGTAAAATGTATATATCTGGTGTTGAGTTGTAACATGTTTTTTGGGTTTTCATCAACCTTTATTCAAATAGACAAACAAGGAGTCACCAGACCCCCTTGTGTGCTTTTCTGGCGCAATTTTTGAATGTGTTGTCCATTTAATCCTCTCGGTACATTGGGGTTTGTCCTGATGAAGAAAGCGGTGGGTTTCGAAACGCGTAGACTCCAATAAACAGCATTACTTTAACTCCACGTATTCTGAGCCTTCTTGCACTGCTGGCAGCATGGATCACATCAACTTTTTCTCTTCATTTATTGTATCAAGCTCTGGACCTGCAGCGACCATTCTCATTGAAGCCTACATAGGCGTTGTGCTCTCACAACCAGTCCACGTGAGTGTATTTGTATTTGTTTATTATTGTCTCCACACAGTTAAGACCCTATTGCGCTCTTCCGTATTTCCAGCTCTACTATACACAGTGAGTTTTTGACATTGTATATTACAGTTCCAACAAATTGGATGAAATTTAGAGCAATCTCATGCCTGCTGCGCTTTTGTTATGCTGTGTAAACTGAAAACCGATGCATTTTTGAAATTAGCAACTTGTCAATTTCTCTTTCGGAAACACTGAGTTTTATGCACAAATTTTCCCAATATAATTGCATTAGAAGCGGAAAATTCATAAATAAAATTCATATGATCTATACAAAAGTGTATCAATAATGCTTTGTCAGAGCCAAAAAACAGGAAGTGTCAAAAAGAAAGTAGCTTTATTTAATAGATGACATACCAAAAAGAGACACAAACAACAAGTCAAAATGCAGGTAACAAAAACTACTCTCAAAAACACAAGGAACGTAATTTAGCAAAGGTACTCATTGTGGGAACGTAGCCTTAAAGGGGTGTTCCCATCTCCAAGCCCAAGATCCTACCCCACTGTGTAGTAGGTGTAATAATGATAATACAACCCCAGGCAAAAATTATGGAATCACCTGGCTCTGAGGATGTTCATTCAGTTGTTTACTTTTGTTCAAAAAAAGCAGATCACAGACATGGCACCAAACTAAAGTCATTTCAAATGGAAACTTTCTGGCTTTAACCCCTTCAGCCCCCGGGCACTTTCCGTTTTTGCGTTTTTGTTTTTTGCTCCCCTTCTTCCGAGAGCCGTAACTTTTTTATTTTTCCATCAATCTTGCCATGTAAGGGCTTGTTTTTTGCGGGACGAGTTGTACTTTTAAATGAAACCATACGTTTTACCATATAGTGTACTGGAAAACAGCAAAAAAATTCCAAGTGCGGAAAAATTGCAAAAAAAGTGTGATTGTACAATAATTTTTGGGATATTTTATTCACTGTGTTCACTATATGGTAAAACTGAGATATCTAGGTGATGCCTCAGGTCGGTGCGAGTTTGTAGACACCAAACATGTATAGGTTTACTTGTATCTAAGGGGTTAAAAAAAATTCACAAGCTTGTCCAAAAAACGTGGCGCTCGTTTTGCGCCATTTTCCAAAACCCGTAGCGTTCTCATTTTTCAGGATCTGAGGCTCAGTGATGGCTTATTTTTTTGCGTCTCAACCTGACGTTTTTAACGGTACCATTTTTGCGCAGATGCTACATTTTGATTGCCTGTTATTGCATTTTGCGCAAAATTTGTGGCGACCAAAAAACGTAATTTTGTCGTTTGGAATTTTTTTGCCGCTACGCCGTTTACTGATCAGATTAATTGATTTTATATTTTGATAGATCGGGCATTTCTGAACGTGGCGATACCAAATATGTGTGTATTTTTTATTTTTTAACCCTTTAATTTTCAATGGGGTGAAAGGGGGGTGATTTGAACTTTTAGGTTTTGTTTATTTTTTTTTAATTCTTTAAAACTTTTTTTTTTACTTTTTTTTTTATTTTACTAGTCCCCCTAGGGGGCTATAGCGATCAGCAATCCGATCGCTCTGCACTATCTGCAGATCTCAGCTACAGAGCTGAGAACTGCAGATTTGCTGCTTTACTTTCAATGCCGGCTGTATTCCGGCATTGAGAGGAAATGAGTCATGTTAGCTACAGGCGTCATCACATGACCCTGTGCTACCATGGCAACTGCCGAAAGTCACGTGATCATGTCACGTGACTTCCGGCAGGGGCGGGGTAAGTGACTGTCATGGCGGTGCCCATATACATATCGCTGCCAAGATTTTGGCAGCGAAATGTAAGGGGTTAATGGCCGCGGGTGGAAGCGATTCCACCCGCGGCTAGCAGGCACACATGTCAGCTGTTGATAACAGCTGATATGTGCGCGGATCGCCGCCTGCCGGCGGCAGGGGGCGGGGCTTACCGGCACACGATCCATGACGTACCCAGTACGTCATGGGTCGTTAAGGGGTTAAGACACTAACAAAAAAACTCATAACACTAAAAAAATTCATGAAAACATAATGTGCTAGCCAGTAACGGTTACTTTTCAAGACCAAACAGGGAGATAAATTATGGAATCACTCAATTATGAGGAAAAAAATTATGGAATCATGAAAAACAAACAAACAAAAGAACACTTCAATACATCACTAGTATTTTGTTGCACAACCTCTGGCTTTTATAACAGCTTGTAGTCTCTGAGACATGGACTTAATGAGTGACAAACAGTACTCTTCATCAATCTGGCTCCAACTTTCTCTGATGTTGCCAGATCAGCTTTGCAGGTTGGAGCCTTGTTATGGACCATTTTCTTCAACTTCCATCAAAGATTTTCAATTGGATTGAGATCCGGACTATTAGAAGGCCATGATATTGACCTTATGTGTCTTCTTTCAAGGAATGTTTTCACAGTTTTTGCTCTATGGCAGGATGCATTATCATCTTGATAAATGATTTCATCATCCCCAAACATCCTTTGAATTGATGAAATAAGAAAAGTGTCCAAAATTTCAATGTAAACTTGGGGATTTATTGAAGATGTAATGACAGTCATTTCCCCAGTGCCTTTACCTGACATGCAGCCCCATATCATCAATGACTGTGGGAATCTACATGTTCTCTTCAGGCAGTCATCTTGATATTGTTTAGCTTTTCTGTTTGTAAATCCCACTTCCTTTAGGCGGTTTCTTACAGTTCAGTCACAGATATTGACTCCAGTTTCCTCCCATTCCTTCCTCATTTGTTTTGTTTTGCATTTCCTGTTTTGGAAACATATTGCTTTAAGTTTCCTGTCCTGACGCTTTGATGTCTTCCTTGGTCTACAAGTATGTTTGCCTTTAACAACCTTACCATGTTGTTTGTATTTGGTCCAGATTTTACACACAGCTGACTGTTAACAACCAACATCTTTTGTAACATTGCGTGATGATTTACCCTCTTTTAAGAGTTTGATACTATAATCCTCTCCTTTGTTTCAATTGACATCTCTCATGTTGGAGCCATGACTCATGTCAGTCCACTTGGTGCAACAGCTCTCCAAGGTGTGATCACTTCTTTTTAGCTACAGACTAACGAGCAGATCTTATTTGATGCAGATGTTAGTTTTGGGAATGAAAATTTACAGGATAATTCTATAATTTTTACCTCATAATCGAGTGATTCCATAATTTTTCCCCCTGTTTGGTCTTGAAAAGTAACCGTTACTGGCTAGCACATTATGTTTTCATGATTTTTTTTTAGTGTTTATTAAAGCCAGAAAGTTGTCATTTGAAATGACTTTACTTTTGTGCCATGTCTGTGATCTGCTTTTATTAAACAAAAGTAAACAACTGAATGAACATCCTCAGAGTCAGGGGAGTCCATAATTTTTTCCAGGGGTTGTATTAGCAAATACCGCCAATTAGAAATGTAGTATAGGTCTTTTGATTCACTATGTCACTTACCTCATGTGCAGGGCATTGAAGACCTTAGGTATCCATTGTTATGACCATGAGCAATTAACTAACTAACTGTCACTATATGCGTGGTCGTAACCATGGATACCTAAGCTGCAATGCACTGAACATGAGCTAAGCGACATAGTGACTCAGGGGTAACTATACTACATTTCTAATTGGAGGTATTTGCTAATATTATTCTTACACCAACTACATATTGGTGTAAGATTAATCCAGGTCTGTACCAGAACTTAAAGGGTTATTCCCATCTCCAAGATCCTATCCCAATATGTAGTACATATGATAGTAATAAGCAAATATCTCTAATTAAGAGAAATATAGAAATGTTGTATAGTTCTCCTGATATAGCTATGTCTCTTACCTCATGTGCAGGGCATTGCAGCTTAGCTATCAATGGTTGTGACCTCTTATACAGTGACAGTTAGTTACTAGTGATCGTAACAATGGATACCCAAACTACTGCAATGCCCTGCACGTGAGCTCAACATAGCTAATCAGAAGAACAATACTACATTTCTAATTGGAGGTATTTGCTATTATGATTATTATTATTATTACTACTACTATACCTACTTCCGATTGGGATAGGACCTTGGACATGGGAATACGCCTTTAACTAATTTCTTTCTAATTTGATCCTAGTGTGTTTCTGACCCTTGGATTTTGCAAAAAGGGAGACCTACCTGCAGCCAAATAATGCATACTGTCACACTGGGTTTACCCTGAAAGGCCATGACTAAGCATCTATCTAGTTTTCCCCAGAGCCTCTGATGGTGAGGATAGCATGGGCTGCCAGTAGACAACAGATACCACTCTATGGCAGGACCATCAAGCAGGAATTGGTACTGGAGGCTGTCAGGACAGTGTTGGAACAACTAGCAGGAATCAGTACTGGAGGATGGAGGACAGAATCGGAACAACTAGAAGGAATCAGTACTGGAGGCTGGAGGACAGAGTCGGAACAACTAGAAGGAATCAGTACTGGAGGCTGGAGGACAGAGTTGGAACAACTAGAAGGAATCAGTACTGGAGGCTGGCATTATGCAGTCTGAACAGCAAGCAAGAGAGAGACTGTTATGCTAGCAGGAACTAGACAAGCTAGGAACCTAATTTCTCAGGCACCTTGCCCACAGGGGAAGGTGCCTTACATACTCAGAGACTCCCAGTGATAGACTGGGGACACATAATGTGTATACACTGTCCGTTTCAGACACAAAGAGCGTGCATGTGAGCCCTAAATATATTGCCAAGAGACCTGCCCGGCATGGAGTTTTGTGTGAAATCATGTCCAATTTGTCTTTTTTTTGTGTTGCTCCAATACACACAAAGGAAATAAACATGTATAACAAAATATATGTAATTGCAATTATTTTATGGGAGAAATACTTCATTTTCTGGAACAATTTCAAGAGTCCAAACACTTTTTGCCATGACTTTAAGTTAACATCGGGTCCATGTGCTTTCCTTTTCCCACACAACCAGCACACGGACTGAAAATGTGCTTGCCCTAACATACTGTTAAAGGTGGATATACGCATGCATTCAGTTATATGAATGACGCTTCGCTTCAGAGAAATCTCTTGATGACACACGGCTCCCTGTGATTTTTGTGAGATAGTGATGGTAAGGCAACCTTGTGTGGATCTAAAGAACCAAATACAATATCAACTGTCCTCCTGATTTGACTAGAAGCGTGTGTGTGTGTGTGTGTGTGTGTGTGTGTGTGTGTATGTGTATGTGTGTGTGTGTGTGTGTGTGTGTATGTGTGTGTGTGTGTGTGTGTGTGTGTGTATGTGTATGTGTGTGTGTGTGTGTGTGTGTGTGTGTGTGTATGTGTATGTGTGTGTGTGTGTGTGTGTGTGTTGGGGGAGTCTTTGGAATCCATCTTCTTTTCCTAATTTTTCAGGTTTTATAGCTTTACTATTTGAAAAAAATCCTATGTTGTTACCTAAAACCAACAAGACATTTCTTTACAATTCTGTTTTTTGTAAGTATGAGTCACTTTGTACAATGGAGTACAGACAATTTATGTTGCAGCGACTGTCACATGAATGACTGATGTGAGATCACTGCCACTTTTCAATACTAAGAACACTGAGCAAAATGTTTAATGACTGCTAGTGGTGCTTTTCATTTTGACCAGATTCCCATTTAGTTTTATACGGCAACATTTGAAACAAAATCCTTTAAAGAGTAACCATCATTTTTTTTGTTTAGTTATTTCCTTTTATATTTCAGTAGTACACACAATTAAGAAACTTTGTAATATATCTTATAAGAGAATTTTACTTCTTTCTCATCCTGGACTAATCATTCATTCTCAAAATTCCAAATCAACAGGTAAATTCTGCCTTTCTGCTGTCTCTAACTGAATTTGTCAAAAACTGAACTCCTTTTGCTTACCCCTCAACTAATCTACCTATACCCGATATTACCATTTCCTTGTGTGGTTCTGCCATTACTTCCCAGCAGCTCACCCGCTCTCTTAAGGTCATATTTGACTCAGATCTCTCCTTCACTGCCTACATCCTACGATTCACTTGCTTATGTCATCTACACCTTAAACACATCTCTAGATTTCAACATACTCTTACCTATAACTCTGCAAAAAAAAATCCTCTTGCTCTTATTCATTCTCGTCTGGACTATCAACTCTCTACTAATTGGTCTCTCTCTTAACAAACTCTTCTGTCTCAAATCCATCCTGAATGCAACAGCCAAGATCATATTCCTCACCAACTGCTACACCAGTACCTCCACACTGTGCCAGTCATTGCACTGGCTGCCCATCCTCTACAGAATACAATATAAACCAATCTCTATCACACAAAGCCCTCCACAGTTCTGCACTGCCCCACATCTCCTCCCTCATCTCTGTCTATCACCCAACCTGTGCCATCTATTTTGCTAATGCCCGAAGACTAATATCCTCAATAATCCCATCCTCCAACTCCCGTCACCAAGACTTTTCATGAGCTGTGCCAATTCTCTGAAATGCACTATCCAGAACAATTTGATTAATTCAACACCCACAGTTTTAAGCTTGCCCTAAAAATGCATTTCTTTAGACTGGCCTATCACCGCACCTCACTTTTGTAGATATGCAAGTTTTGTTGGCGCTTTAAAAATACAAATTATTATTATTATGTCTTTGATGAATACAGACTTTTCCCATTACAGAAATAGGAGTTGACAGTTAGTGCTCATAACGTTCTATACAGAAATGTAACTGCCTTTTCAGGAGAACTTGTAGCAGAATGTCTGGATCTAACTGCCCAATTCTTCTCATCCTCCCCTCTACATAAAATTTTAAAAGCACCAACTGTCATCTCATGTTATAAGGGTATGTGCCCACGGTCAGTATTCATAGTGCTTTGGATGCAGCATACTTCAGCTGCATCCAAAACGCTGCGTTGTACAGTACAAGCATAGTGGATGGGATTTCTAGAAATACCATGCCCATTGTGTTTGTTTTTCCTGCAGCAAACACTGAGCTGCGGTGTGACTTGTCGAACAACAGCATGTCAATTGTTTCCTGCGGAGAGACCATAGGGAGAATACAAGCGAGAGACCGCAGCACACTGAACCCTGTTGTCTGCTGTGTTCTTCTGCAGAGGAGTCTCGCGGCCCCGCAGGTCAGGACCCGCTGAGTCCAGGACGCAGCAAGTCCTGATCGTGTGTACGGACCCTAATAATGGCAAAATCTGTCTTCAATGAATATTTGAGAGTGAAAGATAAATCCAGGAGATGAAAAAATCAAATTTCTCTAATAAGATGAGCTACAAAGTTGCTTCTTTTAAGGTATAAACTTGATTTATTAAATAAAAATTAAAACAACAGTTACTCTTTAAGTTTTCTTACCAAACAGTCACCTTTCAGTCCTACCTCACAAACTTCAGGTGTCTAAACACTAATCATGCCATGTGTATACAAGTATTTGGAATTCAGTCCGGGGTCAGTCAATGGTTAAACATGTGCCGAATAGATGTATTAAAGGAAACCCTGTCACCAGCTGAGCAGATTGTCTCTCCAGTAAAGGAGACAAACTCTAGCACAGCGCCACCTATTGGAAGTAGCGATCCTAAAAGTCACAAGTGGATTTTCAACAATCCTTTGAAATATGACTCAGGATATATAAGCCAGATCAGAATCCCAATTTGCAGACACGGTGTTTCGGGGTGCTTGCCCCTCGTCAGTGCAAAGTATGGGGGTGTCTGATCTGGCTCATGAGAAAGCTATGTGGGGACCACGGGGGAACACTATTCTCCTTAAGGAGACTTTGCAAGCCAGTCTGGCTGCCAGGTAAGGGGACTTATAGCTGCAATGCCCCTCTGGGAAATATTCAAATTGTCTCTCCAGTAAAGGAGACAAACTCTAGCACAGCGCCACCTATTGGAAGTAGCGATCCTAAAAGTCACAAGTGGATTTTCAACAATCCTTTGAAATATGACTCAGGATATATAAGCCAGATCAGAATCCCAATTTGCAGACACGGTGTTTCGGGGTGCTTGCCCCTCGTCAGTGCAAAGTATGGGGGTGTCTGATCTGGCTCATGAGAAAGCTATGTGGGGACCACGGGGGAACACTATTCTCCTTAAGGAGACTTTGCAAGCCAGTCTGGCTGCCAGGTAAGGGGACTTATAGCTGCAATGCCCCTCTGGGAAATATTCAAATTGTCTCTCCAGTAAAGGAGACAAACTCTAGCACAGCGCCACCTATTGGAAGTAGCGATCCTAAAAGTCACAAGTGGATTTTCAACAATCCTTTGAAATATGACTCAGGATATATAAGCCAGATCAGAATCCCAATTTGCAGACACGGTGTTTCGGGGTGCTTGCCCCTCGTCAGTGCAAAGTATGGGGGTGTCTGATCTGGCTCATGAGAAAGCTATGTGGGGACCACGGGGGAACACTATTCTCCTTAAGGAGACTTTGCAAGCCAGTCTGGCTGCCAGGTAAGGGGACTTATAGCTGCAATGCCCCTCTGGGAAATATTCAAATTGTCTCTCCAGTAAAGGAGACAAACTCTAGCACAGCGCCACCTATTGGAAGTAGCGATCCTAAAAGTCACAAGTGGATTTTCAACAATCCTTTGAAATATGACTCAGGATATATAAGCCAGATCAGAATCCCAATTTGCAGACACGGTGTTTCGGGGTGCTTGCCCCTCGTCAGTGCAAAGTATGGGGGTGTCTGATCTGGCTCATGAGAAAGCTATGTGGGGACCACGGGGGAACACTATTCTCCTTAAGGAGACTTTGCAAGCCAGTCTGGCTGCCAGGTAAGGGGACTTATAGCTGCAATGCCCCTCTGGGAAATATTCAAATTGTCTCTCCAGTAAAGGAGACAAACTCTAGCACAGCGCCACCTATTGGAAGTAGCGATCCTAAAAGTCACAAGTGGATTTTCAACAATCCTTTGAAATATGACTCAGGATATATAAGCCAGATCAGAATCCCAATTTGCAGACACGGTGTTTCGGGGTGCTTGCCCCTCGTCAGTGCAAAGTATGGGGGTGTCTGATCTGGCTCATGAGAAAGCTATGTGGGGACCACGGGGGAACACTATTCTCCTTAAGGAGACTTTGCAAGCCAGTCTGGCTGCCAGGTAAGGGGACTTATAGCTGCAATGCCCCTCTGGGAAATATTCAAATTGTCTCTCCAGTAAAGGAGACAAACTCTAGCACAGCGCCACCTATTGGAAGTAGCGATCCTAAAAGTCACAAGTGGATTTTCAACAATCCTTTGAAATATGACTCAGGATATATAAGCCAGATCAGAATCCCAATTTGCAGACACGGTGTTTCGGGGTGCTTGCCCCTCGTCAGTGCAAAGTATGGGGGTGTCTGATCTGGCTCATGAGAAAGCTATGTGGGGACCACGGGGGAACACTATTCTCCTTAAGGAGACTTTGCAAGCCAGTCTGGCTGCCAGGTAAGGGGACTTATAGCTGCAATGCCCCTCTGGGAAATATTCAAATTGTCTCTCCAGTAAAGGAGACAAACTCTAGCACAGCGCCACCTATTGGAAGTAGCGATCCTAAAAGTCACAAGTGGATTTTCAACAATCCTTTGAAATATGACTCAGGATATATAAGCCAGATCAGAATCCCAATTTGCAGACACGGTGTTTCGGGGTGCTTGCCCCTCGTCAGTGCAAAGTATGGGGGTGTCTGATCTGGCTCATGAGAAAGCTATGTGGGGACCACGGGGGAACACTATTCTCCTTAAGGAGACTTTGCAAGCCAGTCTGGCTGCCAGGTAAGGGGACTTATAGCTGCAATGCCCCTCTGGAAAATATTCAAATTGTCTCTCCAGTAAAGGAGACAAACTCTAGCACAGCGCCACCTATTGGAAGTAGCGATCCTAAAAGTCACAAGTGGATTTTCAACAATCCTTTGAAATATGACTCAGGATATATAAGCCAGATCAGAATCCCAATTTGCAGACACGGTGTTTCGGGGTGCTTGCCCCTCGTCAGTGCAAAGTATGGGGGTGTCTGATCTGGCTCATGAGAAAGCTATGTGGGGACCACGGGGGAACACTATTCTCCTTAAGGAGACTTTGCAAGCCAGTCTGGCTGCCAGGTAAGGGGACTTATAGCTGCAATGCCCCTCTGGGAAATATTCAAATTGTCTCTCCAGTAAAGGAGACAAACTCTAGCACAGCGCCACCTATTGGAAGTAGCGATCCTAAAAGTCACAAGTGGATTTTCAACAATCCTTTGAAATATGACTCAGGATATATAAGCCAGATCAGAATCCCAATTTGCAGACACGGTGTTTCGGGTTGCTTGCCCCTCGTCAGTGCAAAGTATGGGGGTGTCTGATCTGGCTCATGAGAAAGCTATGTGGGGACCACGGGGGAACACTATTCTCCTTAAGGAGACTTTGCAAGCCAGTCTGGCTGCCAGGTAAGGGGACTTATAGCTGCAATGCCCCTCTGGGAAATATTCAAATTGTCTCTCCAGTAAAGGAGACAAACTCTAGCACAGCGCCACCTATTGGAAGTAGCGATCCTAAAAGTCACAAGTGGATTTTCAACAATCCTTTGAAATATGACTCAGGATATATAAGCCAGATCAGAATCCCAATTTGCAGACACGGTGTTTCGGGGTGCTTGCCCCTCGTCAGTGCAAAGTATGGGGGTGTCTGATCTGGCTCATGAGAAAGCTATGTGGGGACCACGGGGGAACACTATTCTCCTTAAGGAGACTTTGCAAGCCAGTCTGGCTGCCAGGTAAGGGGACTTATAGCTGCAATGCCCCTCTGGGAAATATTCAAATTGTCTCTCCAGTAAAGGAGACAAACTCTAGCACAGCGCCACCTATTGGAAGTAGCGATCCTAAAAGTCACAAGTGGATTTTCAACAATCCTTTGAAATATGACTCAGGATATATAAGCCAGATCAGAATCCCAATTTGCAGACACGGTGTTTCGGGGTGCTTGCCCCTCGTCAGTGCAAAGTATGGGGGTGTCTGATCTGGCTCATGAGAAAGCTATGTGGGGACCACGGGGGAACACTATTCTCCTTAAGGAGACTTTGCAAGCCAGTCTGGCTGCCAGGTAAGGGGACTTATAGCTGCAATGCCCCTCTGGGAAATATTCAAATTGTCTCTCCAGTAAAGGAGACAAACTCTAGCACAGCGCCACCTATTGGAAGTAGCGATCCTAAAAGTCACAAGTGGATTTTCAACAATCCTTTGAAATATGACTCAGGATATATAAGCCAGATCAGAATCCCAATTTGCAGACACGGTGTTTCGGGGTGCTTGCCCCTCGTCAGTGCAAAGTATGGGGGTGTCTGATCTGGCTCATGAGAAAGCTATGTGGGGACCACGGGGGAACACTATTCTCCTTAAGGAGACTTTGCAAGCCAGTCTGGCTGCCAGGTAAGGGGACTTATAGCTGCAATGCCCCTCTGGGAAATATTCAAATTGTCTCTCCAGTAAAGGAGACAAACTCTAGCACAGCGCCACCTATTGGAAGTAGCGATCCTAAAAGTCACAAGTGGATTTTCAACAATCCTTTGAAATATGACTCAGGATATATAAGCCAGATCAGAATCCCAATTTGCAGACACGGTGTTTCGGGGTGCTTGCCCCTCGTCAGTGCAAAGTATGGGGGTGTCTGATCTGGCTCATGAGAAAGCTATGTGGGGACCACGGGGGAACACTATTCTCCTTAAGGAGACTTTGCAAGCCAGTCTGGCTGCCAGGTAAGGGGACTTATAGCTGCAATGCCCCTCTGGGAAATATTCAAATTGTCTCTCCAGTAAAGGAGACAAACTCTAGCACAGCGCCACCTATTGGAAGTAGCGATCCTAAAAGTCACAAGTGGATTTTCAACAATCCTTTGAAATATGACTCAGGATATATAAGCCAGATCAGAATCCCAATTTGCAGACACGGTGTTTCGGGGTGCTTGCCCCTCGTCAGTGCAAAGTATGGGGGTGTCTGATCTGGCTCATGAGAAAGCTATGTGGGGACCACGGGGGAACACTATTCTCCTTAAGGAGACTTTGCAAGCCAGTCTGGCTGCCAGGTAAGGGGACTTATAGCTGCAATGCCCCTCTGGGAAATATTCAAATTGTCTCTCCAGTAAAGGAGACAAACTCTAGCACAGCGCCACCTATTGGAAGTAGCGATCCTAAAAGTCACAAGTGGATTTTCAACAATCCTTTGAAATATGACTCAGGATATATAAGCCAGATCAGAATCCCAATTTGCAGACACGGTGTTTCGGGGTGCTTGCCCCTCGTCAGTGCAAAGTATGGGGGTGTCTGATCTGGCTCATGAGAAAGCTATGTGGGGACCACGGGGGAACACTATTCTCCTTAAGGAGACTTTGCAAGCCAGTCTGGCTGCCAGGTAAGGGGACTTATAGCTGCAATGCCCCTCTGGGAAATATTCAAATTGTCTCTCCAGTAAAGGAGACAAACTCTAGCACAGCGCCACCTATTGGAAGTAGCGATCCTAAAAGTCACAAGTGGATTTTCAACAATCCTTTGAAATATGACTCAGGATATATAAGCCAGATCAGAATCCCAATTTGCAGACACGGTGTTTCGGGGTGCTTGCCCCTCGTCAGTGCAAAGTATGGGGGTGTCTGATCTGGCTCATGAGAAAGCTATGTGGGGACCACGGGGGAACACTATTCTCCTTAAGGAGACTTTGCAAGCCAGTCTGGCTGCCAGGTAAGGGGACTTATAGCTGCAATGCCCCTCTGGGAAATATTCAAATTGTCTCTCCAGTAAAGGAGACAAACTCTAGCACAGCGCCACCTATTGGAAGTAGCGATCCTAAAAGTCACAAGTGGATTTTCAACAATCCTTTGAAATATGACTCAGGATATATAAGCCATATCAGAATCCCAATTTGCAGACACGGTGTTTCGGGGTGCTTGCCCCTCGTCAGTGCAAAGTATGGGGGTGTCTGATCTGGCTCATGAGAAAGCTATGTGGGGACCACGGGGGAACACTATTCTCCTTAAGGAGACTTTGCAAGCCAGTCTGGCTGCCAGGTAAGGGGACTTATAGCTGCAATGCCCCTCTGGGAAATATTCAAATTGTCTCTCCAGTAAAGGAGACAAACTCTAGCACAGCGCCACCTATTGGAAGTAGCGATCCTAAAAGTCACAAGTGGATTTTCAACAATCCTTTGAAATATGACTCAGGATATATAAGCCAGATCAGAATCCCAATTTGCAGACACGGTGTTTCGGGGTGCTTGCCCCTCGTCAGTGCAAAGTATGGGGGTGTCTGATCTGGCTCATGAGAAAGCTATGTGGGGACCACGGGGGAACACTATTCTCCTTAAGGAGACTTTGCAAGCCAGTCTGGCTGCCAGGTAAGGGGACTTATAGCTGCAATGCCCCTCTGGGAAATATTCAAATTGTCTCTCCAGTAAAGGAGACAAACTCTAGCACAGCGCCACCTATTGGAAGTAGCGATCCTAAAAGTCACAAGTGGATTTTCAACAATCCTTTGAAATATGACTCAGGATATATAAGCCAGATCAGAATCCCAATTTGCAGACACGGTGTTTCGGGGTGCTTGCCCCTCGTCAGTGCAAAGTATGGGGGTGTCTGATCTGGCTCATGAGAAAGCTATGTGGGGACCACGGGGGAACACTATTCTCCTTAAGGAGACTTTGCAAGCCAGTCTGGCTGCCAGGTAAGGGGACTTATAGCTGCAATGCCCCTCTGGGAAATATTCAAATTGTCTCTCCAGTAAAGGAGACAAACTCTAGCACAGCGCCACCTATTGGAAGTAGCGATCCTAAAAGTCACAAGTGGATTTTCAACAATCCTTTGAAATATGACTCAGGATATATAAGCCAGATCAGAATCCCAATTTGCAGACACGGTGTTTCGGGGTGCTTGCCCCTCGTCAGTGCAAAGTATGGGGGTGTCTGATCTGGCTCATGAGAAAGCTATGTGGGGACCACGGGGGAACACTATTCTCCTTAAGGAGACTTTGCAAGCCAGTCTGGCTGCCAGGTAAGGGGACTTATAGCTGCAATGCCCCTCTGGGAAATATTCAAATTGTCTCTCCAGTAAAGGAGACAAACTCTAGCACAGCGCCACCTATTGGAAGTAGCGATCCTAAAAGTCACAAGTGGATTTTCAACAATCCTTTGAAATATGACTCAGGATATATAAGCCAGATCAGAATCCCAATTTGCAGACACGGTGTTTCGGGGTGCTTGCCCCTCGTCAGTGCAAAGTATGGGGGTGTCTGATCTGGCTCATGAGAAAGCTATGTGGGGACCACGGGGGAACACTATTCTCCTTAAGGAGACTTTGCAAGCCAGTCTGGCTGCCAGGTAAGGGGACTTATAGCTGCAATACCCCTCTGGGAAATATTCAAATTGTCTCTCCAGTAAAGGAGACAAACTCTAGCACAGCGCCACCTATTGGAAGTAGCGATCCTAAAAGTCACAAGTGGATTTTCAACAATCCTTTGAAATATGACTCAGGATATATAAGCCAGATCAGAATCCCAATTTGCAGACACGGTGTTTCGGGGTGCTTGCCCCTCGTCAGTGCAAAGTATGGGGGTGTCTGATCTGGCTCATGAGAAAGCTATGTGGGGACCACGGGGGAACACTATTCTCCTTAAGGAGACTTTGCAAGCCAGTCTGGCTGCCAGGTAAGGGGACTTATAGCTGCAATGCCCCTCTGGGAAATATTCAAATTGTCTCTCCAGTAAAGGAGACAAACTCTAGCACAGCGCCACCTATTGGAAGTAGCGATCCTAAAAGTCACAAGTGGATTTTCAACAATCCTTTGAAATATGACTCAGGATATATAAGCCAGATCAGAATCCCAATTTGCAGACACGGTGTTTCGGGGTGCTTGCCCCTCGTCAGTGCAAAGTATGGGGGTGTCTGATCTGGCTCATGAGAAAGCTATGTGGGGACCACGGGGGAACACTATTCTCCTTAAGGAGACTTTGCAAGCCAGTCTGGCTGCCAGGTAAGGGGACTTATAGCTGCAATGCCCCTCTGGGAAATATTCAAATTGTCTCTCCAGTAAAGGAGACAAACTCTAGCACAGCGCCACCTATTGGAAGTAGCGATCCTAAAAGTCACAAGTGGATTTTCAACAATCCTTTGAAATATGACTCAGGATATATAAGCCAGATCAGAATCCCAATTTGCAGACACGGTGTTTTGGGGTGCTTGCCCCTCGTCAGTGCAAAGTATGGGGGGTGTCTGATCTGGCTCATGAGAAAGCTATGTGGGGACCTCGGGGGAACACTATTCTCCTTAAGGAGACTTTGCAAGCCAGTCTGGCTGCCAGGTAAGGGGACTTATAGCTGCAATGCCCCTCTGGGAAATATTCAAATTGTCTCTCCAGTAAAGGAGACAAACTCTAGCACAGCGCCACCTATTGGAAGTAGCGATCCTAAAAGTCACAAGTGGATTTTCAACAATCCTTTGAAATATGACTCAGGATATATAAGCCAGATCAGAATCCCAATTTGCAGACACGGTGTTTCGGGGTGCTTGCCCCTCGTCAGTGCAAAGTATGGGGGTGTCTGATCTGGCTCATGAGAAAGCTATGTGGGGACCACGGGGGAACACTATTCTCCTTAAGGAGACTTTGCAAGCCAGTCTGGCTGCCAGGTAAGGGGACTTATAGCTACAATGCCCCTCTGGGAAATATTCAAATTGTCTCTCCAGTAAAGGAGACAAACTCTAGCACAGCGCCACCTATTGGAAGTAGCGATCCTAAAAGTCACAAGTGGATTTTCAACAATCCTTTGAAATATGACTCAGGATATATAAGCCAGATCAGAATCCCAATTTGCAGACACGGTGTTTCGGGGTGCTTGCCCCTCGTCAGTGCAAAGTATGGGGGTGTCTGATCTGGCTCATGAGAAAGCTATGTGGGGACCACGGGGGAACACTATTCTCCTTAAGGAGACTTTGCAAGCCAGTCTGGCTGCCAGGTAAGGGGACTTATAGCTGCAATGCCCCTCTGGGAAATATTCAAATTGTCTCTCCAGTAAAGGAGACAAACTCTAGCACAGCGCCACCTATTGGAAGTAGCGATCCTAAAAGTCACAAGTGGATTTTCAACAATCCTTTGAAATATGACTCAGGATATATAAGCCAGATCAGAATCCCAATTTGCAGACACGGTGTTTCGGGGTGCTTGCCCCTCGTCAGTGCAAAGTATGGGGGTGTCTGATCTGGCTCATGAGAAAGCTATGTGGGGACCACGGGGGAACACTATTCTCCTTAAGGAGACTTTGCAAGCCAGTCTGGCTGCCAGGTAAGGGGACTTATAGCTGCAATGCCCCTCTGGGAAATATTCAAATTGTCTCTCCAGTAAAGGAGACAAACTCTAGCACAGCGCCACCTATTGGAAGTAGCGATCCTAAAAGTCACAAGTGGATTTTCAACAATCCTTTGAAATATGACTCAGGATATATAAGCCAGATCAGAATCCCAATTTGCAGACACGGTGTTTCGGGGTGCTTGCCCCTCGTCAGTGCAAAGTATGGGGGTGTCTGATCTGGCTCATGAGAAAGCTATGTGGGGACCACGGGGGAACACTATTCTCCTTAAGGAGACTTTGCAAGCCAGTCTGGCTGCCAGGTAAGGGGACTTATAGCTGCAATGCCCCTCTGGGAAATATTCAAATTGTCTCTCCAGTAAAGGAGACAAACTCTAGCACAGCGCCACCTATTGGAAGTAGCGATCCTAAAAGTCACAAGTGGATTTTCAACAATCCTTTGAAATATGACTCAGGATATATAAGCCAGATCAGAATCCCAATTTGCAGACACGGTGTTTCGGGGTGCTTGCCCCTCGTCAGTGCAAAGTATGGGGGTGTCTGATCTGGCTCATGAGAAAGCTATGTGGGGACCACGGGGGAACACTATTCTCCTTAAGGAGACTTTGCAAGCCAGTCTGGCTGCCAGGTAAGGGGACTTATAGCTGCAATGCCCCTCTGGGAAATATTCAAATTGTCTCTCCAGTAAAGGAGACAAACTCTAGCACAGCGCCACCTATTGGAAGTAGCGATCCTAAAAGTCACAAGTGGATTTTCAACAATCCTTTGAAATATGACTCAGGATATATAAGCCAGATCAGAATCCCAATTTGCAGACACGGTGTTTCGGGGTGCTTGCCCCTCGTCAGTGCAAAGTATGGGGGTGTCTTATCTGGCTCATGAGAAAGCTATGTGGGGACCACGGGGGAACACTATTCTCCTTAAGGAGACTTTGCAAGCCAGTCTGGCTGCCAGGTAAGGGGACTTATAGCTGCAATGCCCCTCTGGGAAATATTCAAATTGTCTCTCCAGTAAAGGAGACAAACTCTAGCACAGCGCCACCTATTGGAAGTAGCGATCCTAAAAGTCACAAGTGGATTTTCAACAATCCTTTGAAATATGACTCAGGATATATAAGCCAGATCAGAATCCCAATTTGCAGACACGGTGTTTCGGGGTGCTTGCCCCTCGTCAGTGCAAAGTATGGGGGTGTCTGATCTGGCTCATGAGAAAGCTATGTGGGGACCACGGGGGAACACTATTCTCCTTAAGGAGACTTTGCAAGCCAGTCTGGCTGCCAGGTAAGGGGACTTATAGCTGCAATGCCCCTCTGGGAAATATTCAAATTGTCTCTCCAGTAAAGGAGACAAACTCTAGCACAGCGCCACCTATTGGAAGTAGCGATCCTAAAAGTCACAAGTGGATTTTCAACAATCCTTTGAAATATGACTCAGGATATATAAGCCAGATCAGAATCCCAATTTGCAGACACGGTGTTTCGGGGTGCTTGCCCCTCGTCAGTGCAAAGTATGGGGGTGTCTGATCTGGCTCATGAGAAAGCTATGTGGGGACCACGGGGGAACAGGGCAGATCAAAGTATTATAGTGCGCCTGCGCAAGACCTCAATGCCGGCACGTGTTTAAGACGTAGACGCATCATGCACCCCGACTTCAGAAGAAGGAGGACGAAGATGGACGAAAGAGGAGGCGCCGCCCCTGGAGAACGGAGACACCCATCTGACCCATCTGCACCGCACCGCCCGTTTAGGTGAGTATTATAAAGTGATTTTTACGTTCTACACAGCGGCCTGGGCTCTTATATACAGCATGTTAGAATGCTGTCTTTAAGAGCCCAGTGGTGGTGGTCGCAGCTTATAGGCCCCAAATCTGGTAACAGGTTCCCTTTAATTACACACATATATATACATGGTAAACCCAGATAGAAATGATTACTTGATGACACACAGCGATGGCAAGGGTTTTTCTATAATTGGAAACACTTTGCCACATTAATAAGATGAGTAGCACTTAAGATTATGAGTACACATGGCCAATTAGACATTACCATTACATACATGTAGAACAGCCCGTGTCGGCACATTGAGGAATACACAATACTGTAGCTGAATAAATGCAGTTATCTCACATACCTCCAAGTTAGGAGAATTCTCATGTCCAGAACATTCTTCCTGTTGATATTCTTGGACATCTCTCCCCGATCCACAGCACACAGCATTGACACACAGCACTTCACCCATTACCTTCTATGCTCCTCGTACATTCATTCTGCCGCCTTGTATTCTTTCTTGCCAGTGCTGTATTCACATGACTCACATGACACCCCAGCTTCCAGCAAACAGACCCATGACTCAAACTGCCTTCCCACATTCTCTAGGATTCCAAAAACATACTCTGTTTTCTGGTTACAATGTCACGCCAATGTATCTGCTTTACTTATAGATTGCAAGCTTCTATAGAGGCAATGTGTATTTGACAACGCTCATAACAAAGGAGACACATATCCCTTCAATAAATTATCAAAGAAAATATATATACTGTATATGCAGAATATTCAACCCACTTGATGACCACTTATATCCAAAGTCTCAAGATTTTATATTTCATGAATCTTTATTTTGTAGCTACAATATATGAAGAAAAGTATCGGAAATCTTTCACATTCCACCTACAGGGGCTTTTATGATATCCTATTCTAAATCAATAGGCATTAACATGAAAATGGTCCTCGGCTTCCACTCTTCTACAAGACTTTCTACAGGATTTTGTCCAGAACAACATTTGTGATGTGAGACATAGATGTTGGAAGAAAACTGCCTAGCTTACAATCTTTGTTCTAGTTCATCACAAAGATGTTTGATGGGATTGAGGTCAGGGCTTTCTGCGGCCAGTAAAGTTCTTCCATTCAGGGGCGTAACTACCGCGGTCGCAGAGGTCGTGACTGCGACCGGGCCCGACAGCTTAGGGGCCCGCTCTGCAGATCAGCAAGCAGCTCCTTTCTGTCAGAGTTCTGGCACAGACCACGCGGCCGCTATATGACCCAGTGCCGCCGCTGACATTGGGCCCCCCTGCTTGGTGTCAGCAGCAGTGGCATCAGGCCCCCCTCCCCTGTCATCGCACACAACAACAATGAAGCATGGAGTGGCCCGTGCAGCTCCACGCATAATCATTCTCCCCCTGTGCCTGCGCGGTGACGTCACTCCTGTGCGACGGCTGTGCTCAGAGCACAGAGCGCAGGGCGGGAGGACGTGACGGCAGCAGCAGGGGAACAGGAGAGAAGTAAGAACTTGTTTGTTTTTCTTTGTTTTTTTTTAAAAAGTCAGTTCATACACGGTGGGAGCGCTGCCTGCATTATACATGGAGCATGGGGGGCTGCCTGTATTATACATGGAGCATGGGGGGCTGCCTGCATTATACATGGAGCATGGGGGAGCTCCCTGTATTATACATGGAGCATGGGGTCTGCATTATACATGGCGCATGGGGGGCTGCCTGCATTATACATGGAGCATGGGGGGCTGCCTGCATTATACAGGGGGCATGGGGGGCTGCCTGCATTATACATGGAGCATGGGGAGATGCCTGTATTATACATGGAGCATGGGGGGCTGCATTATACATGGCGCATGGGGGGCTGCCTGCATTATACATGGAGCATGGGGGGCTGCCTTTATTATACATGGAGCAATGGGGGGGCTGCATTATACATGGAGCATGGGGAGCTGCCTGTATTATACATGGAGCATGGGGGGCTGGCTGTATTATACATGGAGCATGGGGGGCTGGCTGCATAATACATGGAGGTCTATGGGGCTGCATTATACAACATGACGGACACCTTATACATGGACTATAGGGGTGCATTATACATGGAGGTCTAGGGGGCTGCATTATACATGCATGGAGGTTTATGGGGCTGCATTATACATAGAGGTCTATGGGGATGCATTATACAACATGAAGGACACCTTATACATGGATAATAGGGGTGCATTATACATGGAGGAGTATGGGGCTGCATAATACAATATGAAGTTTTATGGGATTGCGTTAAAATACATATAGGACTATGGGGGCTACATTATAATATATGGAGGACTATGGAGCCTACCTTATACATGGACTATGGGGGTACATTATAAAACATGGAGGACTATGTGGTGCAGTATAATATATGAAGTACTATGGGGTGCATTAAAATATATGGAGAATTATGGGGTGAATTATAATACATGGAGAACAATGGGAAATGCATTATAATACATGGAGGACTATGGAGCTGCATTCAAATATATGAAGGGTTATATGGGACCCTTTATACAATATGGAAGGCTATGTGGGGGCCATTATAGTATTTGGAGAACTATATATAAGGGGACAAAGATACAAGCATGGGATGGGAAAAGGACTCTTTCCCTCAGCACCCAGCTTTTCCATGCTTTGATATGGGAAAGCTGGGTGCTGAGGGAAAGATGTATAGCAGATGTATAGCAGAGCATGGGGAAGCTGGGTGCTGAGGACAAGATGGATATCAGAACATGGGAAAGCTGGGTGCTGATAGAGGGATTTCAGATCATGGGAAATCTGGGTGCTGAGGGTAAAAGCCAAGTGTCAGCGTCATTATCCTGTACCCCGAGTGTTAGTGTCATTGTCCCGTACCCCAAGTGTTGGTGTACGTGGAGGGGGGGCCCAGGTCCGAACTTTGCATCAGGGCCCATCAAACTCTAGTTACGCCACTGCTTCCATACCAAACTCTCCCAACCGTGCCTTCATGGACCTTGCTTTATGCACTGATGAGGGATCTGAAAAGGACCTTTTCCAAATTATTCCCAAAACGTTGGAAGCTGGATATGTCCAAAATGTCTTGTATGCTGAAGTATGTTTTCCGTTATTGGATCAAAGGGGCCTTAGCCACATGCTGAAAATCAAGTCTATATCATTATCCCTTCTCCACCAAACCGTACAGTTGCAGTCAGAAGCGTAATGTAATGCATGTGCCGTTTGGGCCAGAATTCAGGGCCATTAGGCTTAACAAATCTCCTTCCATATCTGTAATTTACAATGTGTACTTCTAGATTTATTCTTTCTTTTCTGATGCCAACTAAAGAGATATTTTTCACAGTCTTTTCTTGTTTGTGCAAGATATTTTTGCCTATTGAAGGTATTACACACAATGCTTTGTACAAGAGTTGGGAATGATCTACTTTTATATAGTCAGGTCAGCCATCATTCACACTCCGTTTTTATCTCACACGTGAAATGTAGACATTTTATTTCAGTGTGTTGTATCCATTTTTAGTCCTTCTATCAGTTTTTACAATCTGTGTGTCGTACGATTTTCTTGTAGGAAAAAAGTATATATAGCTGAAGCCAAAGATCGGCCGCTGGAACAGGTCTCCTTGTAACGCCTATGCCAGCTTCCTCGCACTCTCCTGCTCCCCTCCCCCAGCGAGGACGTCGGTTTCATCACCTGTCCAGGCGTCCTGCAGCGGTGGTCCCGTCCCATGCTGCTGACCTCCGGAGTGTCTGTGTGACGCCCTGGAAAAACCAGGTAGTCACAAAAGTGTCCATCCTCCTTGTTACCACCAGAAACCCACACTCAGGTACAACACACAGCCATTAAACCCTAGCCACTCCCTCATGATAATAAGGACACACCAGTAGGCGGGATCAGGCGGATGAGAACGCGCACCTAGGGGTCCTGAGGTGTCAGGGGCGGGAACACAGTAGGTGAGTTTTGACAGTTGAAGTGAGTGGAGCAAAGTGTGCAGTGTAATCAGGGGTAGGAGCCCCTGGACTACCCAGCTAGGTGGCTGACAGTGAACAGGGCTACAGGTGACGGAGATCCGGTCGCGGGAAACCTTAAGTGGACCGGGGTAGGGTTGTAGCCCACCGGTGCCAACAGCGGGAATCCGGTCCGGAGCCCGTGCACAGTCGTGGTGCCTGGACCCTAGGGCGAGGAAGGTTGAAAGCCCCTTTCCAATTAACTAGCCGGGGACACAGTTCCAGACTTTGTCCCTTTAACTGCCCAGATAGAGCCAAAAGGAAGCCCAACGCGGGGGATAAGGTGTCCGTCAGAACCCACTGAGATCCCAAGAGTCAGCTTTCGCGGGCCACAGCTCCCAACTACACACAGAACCAGAAGTGGACTTCTCCGTTCCATGCGAAGTCGTCCAAAAGGAAAGACAAACACAGAGTGCAGGAGGAAGGGACACCTGTTCATTAACCTGGGTGCGGGACCCGAATGCACCCTCCAACAGCAGCCGGTCACTGGCAACTTGGTTTACTATTGGACTTGTGTGAAATTACTGAACTGTGAGTACACCATTGTCGCCCAGTCCAGCCCGGCGCGCCACCTCCAGCAGCCATCACTCCCGTGTCCCAACACAGGGCCCCGGGACTACACCTTCCCTACCCGTGGAGGGGATCCCATCTTGCTGCACCGTTCCATCAGCCCCAGGCACCCCATCACCAGGCAGCGGCGGGGCCACCATCCCTCACCGCAACCCACGGGTGGTGTCACAGACACAACACCTCCCTGTAAATATCCCCTTTCTGACGGTTGTGAGGACGGGCGGCCGTGAGAGCCCGGGTCCGGTCACCACTCGAGCCGCAGCAGCAAACCCGGATCCGGGCAGGCCCCCGAGAGAGAGAAGCAGCAGCAGCCCCCTGCCCGCAACATCTGTACTCCTAGCAGGCTCCCGACCTCTGCCCATAGGGCACACTC
Organism: Anomaloglossus baeobatrachus; assembly: GCF_048569485.1. Taxonomy (NCBI): domain Eukaryota; kingdom Metazoa; phylum Chordata; class Amphibia; order Anura; family Aromobatidae; genus Anomaloglossus; species Anomaloglossus baeobatrachus. Next base: position 115,925,388 of record NC_134359.1, on the reverse strand, counting down.
GCAGCCATGCCTCCTTTTTTAAAGGACTAGTGTCCTCTTAATCCATACTTTCATTCATCCATACATCCCGGACAGAACGTCTACACCCGCTGCTGCAGAGTATCCTCACCAGCTGCTGCTGTCTCATCCATATGTCCATCAATCCATACATCCCAGTCGGAACCTCTACACCTGCTGCCGCTGTCACCTACCACCTGTGACTGTCGCTCCTGTATCACAGAGGCCAGCCGTTGCAGCACCAGTCTTCCTGAGTGACACCAAGACTCACACCTGCAGCGTAACACCCTCAACATCAGCAGCTCTAGAGAAGACCAGGTGTAGGTTCGTAGTCAAGCCCCTCAGGGTTTTCTGTGTGCTGTGGCCCAGTGGGTTTGCTAAAATCTCTGCTCTCCCGGCGAGCATAACAGCCCTCCTACTTCTGGACATGTGTGCCTCTGAAAATGGGAAGCGTACACCTGGCATCAGAGGCACAATGATGTGTCTGTGTGAGAAAGAAAGTCGGGTGCATGCGCGATATTTGGAAAGGGTGGCCACCATCGCTGAATCTTGCAAACCACACACAGGGGAGTGATAACATGGTGAATCGGACAACTAGCCTGGGTTAATAAACGCCCTATCAACTAGTCAAAAATAAATTAGCATATTAAAAATGGACTGTAAAAATACTTTTTTAAACCTCTATTTATGTTCCAAACAGTATAAAGGGACTGTGAGGCAGTATATTTAGAAAGGAATATACAAATACTAGTGCATTGGAGGACATGGGGGACCGGTCAGGTTCCCTTTAAGCAAAATGTTCTTGCATAGATCTTCTCAGACAAACCTAGTGATACCAAATGAGTAAAACATTTAATCACCTAAAAAACAACAGTTAAAAATCATTTGTGTGGCTTAGACCACAAAATGACATAACAGGATCTTTATGAAAACTGATAATAATGGTTGTGCATACAGCAATGAGCATTGTAAGGATTTAAAGTGACCATGTAGTTTTAGCAACCTTCTAAAGGAAGTATTTTCAGGATCCTTGAGAAGCAACACGTACCAAAAAGTAAACCCCACGGGCCTTTGGTACGTTACAGTTGTATTAATCTTTATCACAATTGGAGTGCACTAGGGATCTCTCTTTCAAGAAAAAGTGAAGATGTCAGGTCACACAGACTCCTCGATACTTTCCTCTGAGGCACTGACAAATCAAAAGATTGTTAACAAAGGTGAATTACTTTTGTATTTCTAATCCCATCCTGGGCCACTTCTAGGTAAATATGTCCCACATCATGGTAAATATGTCCCGATCCTGGTATATGTCCCCATCATGGCCCAATCCTAGCATATGTCCTTGTCATGGCCCCATCCTGGTCTATGACCCCCATCATGGCTATATCCTAATATATATGGCCCCATCCTGGTATGTATGTCCCCATCATGGCCCCATCCTGGTATATATGGCCCCATCATAGCCCCATCCTGGTATTTGTCTTCATCCTGGTATATGTCCCCATCATGACCGCATCCTGGTACATATGATCTCCATCACACCACACACAATAAAAAAAATAATTGATTATACTCACCTTCCCTCCGCTCCCGTGATGTCCTCCTCCAATTATGTCATGCCGGCAACTGACCTCAGCCTGTAAGTAGAGCAGCACATGACATGCGTGCCCACTAACACTGCCATCAACTGCTGTCATATTTGCTGCTCCAAATGCCTGGGATTATGGGAGTGGGGAGCAGTGAATATCCATATTCTTTAATAGCGGCATACGTGACCATCTTGCTACTGCAGGAAGCCTGCTGCTGGGTGGTCACATGTGCTGCTATTAAAAAACATGAATATTCACAGCTCCTCAGACGTATATCCAACTGAAACAGGCGCTGGTGTTGGCAGGCCACCTATACCCCCGGGCCCAATCACGGTCACAAGGATAGCCCCTGGGAGTTACCAGTGTGAGACATGTAGATCAGGAGAGCAGACTGTCAATCTATATATGTCTCACACTGGTGATGCCTGCTTTCAGTTAAAATAAGCTCTATAGGCAGACTCGCAAGGAGATCTGTATCCAGCCCATAGATCTCAACAACTCATTTACATATTAATGTGGATTTCTCTTTAATTAGACATTGTATGCTAGATATCAGGATATCATGTTAGTTATGTTTCTATAACCTACATGCTCATATAGACAGCTTAGGAGGGATGATTCTACTGACAGATTCCCTTTAAGGCCCCCATTAGAGTAATGTGAATGTCAGTCAAATGTGTGGGGGGCTGCCAGACTGTCCCCTGATAGATGACGTTGGGGGACACAAGGATCCGGCACGTCCAATTTTAAACTTCAAATGCTTTTGTTTTGTAAGTTATAAGCCACTTCCAAAGATGTCTGGCAGCGCCTCTCTCACAGAGAACACGGGAGCGTTCCGCAGAGTGGGCGCTCCTGTGTATGGAAGAATTGGAAAAAGTCACTGCCAGAGGAATCACAGCTATCTAAACTGTATGGTGGGCTCTAATCTTATACAAAGTGGAGTGTACCATTACTTAGAACTAATGCGGGCATCACACGGTACAATCTATCATGCGATTTCACAATCGACCACCGTCATTTGTGCGTCACAGGCAAATCGCTGCCCGTGTCGCACAAAGTCGTTAAACCACCGTCACACGTACTTACCTGCTGAGCGACCTCGCTGTGGGCGGCGAACACCCTCTTCGTGAAGGGGGAGTGACGTTCAACGTCACAGCGATGTCACACAGCCGCCGGCCAATAGAAGCGGAGGGGCAGAGATGAGCGGGACGTAAACATCCCGCCCACCTCCTTCCTTCCGCATAGCCGGCGGGTGCCGCGGGACGCAGGTAAGCTGTGTTCATCGTTCCCGGGGTGTCACACGAAGCGATGTGTGATGCCCCGGGTACGATGAACAACTGGCGCCATGAAAAATAAACAATGTTTTAAAAATAAGCGACGTGTACACGACTCACGATTTGTAACCGATTCAGCGTCGCTCGGAGGTGTCACACGAAACTACGTCGCAAACGATGCCGGATGTGCATCACGAAAACCGTGACCCCAACGATGCATCGCACGATAGATTGTCTCGTGTGACACCGGCATATGTGAGATACCACCACACCGGTGGACCAGACAAAAAAAGGCCCCTGTGCAAGAACAATATATGGGCTCTTTGCAACCCAATAACCTGCTTTGGAGGTAGAAATGGCCCCCTACCCTCCTGGGTCCCTGTGCGGCTGCACAGGCTACACCAATGATATGTCCGCCCCTGTACAATCATGTATAGTAGCTATATTAACATATTTACAACATGATGTAATATTTGATTTATGCTTGTCTTGTGTGAGTCCTTTTTGTATACGGGTACAGTATATGTATATCATGCTATTGTATAACACACAGAACCATCTTTTAAAATTTTAAAAAGATACAGGCAATCCATAAAAGAAATTCAAACGATATACATAGGCTTTGTCACACTGAGGTTTTTGTCAATTGCTGTAAAAACCATCGAAACCTTAACGGACTTCCCTGATAGGTTACCGAGTGGATTCTATGATAGATCTCGCCAGGGCTTTTATCAATGGACGCCATGATACCAGCAAGAACAAAACCTAATCCATCCTAGGGGTCTACCTGAATCCAACCGAAACGCCCCAAATATTGCTTGTTTATCGTGACTGACATCATATTATCCTTACCTCTTCATAGCCTGTATGTTTTTGTTTCAAACCTATAACAAAAAAATAAAAATTTCTTAATTACATAATGTTCCATTCCAACGTATTAAACAGAGTCGTATCTATCACAATTGCTTTAATGAAAAACATATAATCCAGAAGAGCTAACGAGCGATACTTTGTGATGTGGACGCGTTTCCACAATGTACTTTACATTCCATCTTCCTTTTACATAACTGTAGTATTATTGTGGTTGTCATGGGAATAGCACTGAGAATAGCAGAGCCGGGGAGAGACAGAAGGCTTATTTGTCTTGTCAGGAGTACGGCTCTTATAATAGATTTCCACTGATCGTTCAATTCAATTTATGCAAAGCATTTTACCCACAATGTGCATTAAAGCTGTAATCCCATATAATTGGCCCGAAAACAACATTTAGCTAAAAGATTAATTGCCTTGGAGGGTTTTTCAAACACTGTGGCAATGCTAAAAACTACTTTTTGGATTGTTTTATGTCTCTGGACAAGAAGTAGCATCTTTATTCCCTACGATAACATTTTTCTATATTTACATTAAATCTTTTTTTCCATGTCAGGACCAGTTTACATTATACATAGGCACAGATTTAGGCTGCAGTCACTTATCCGTGTGCGGTCTGATTTTTGTAATGAACAGCACACTCACACATAGAGTTTCATTGATTCGTATAGACAAAAATTAGGGAAAAGGGGAGGGAGAGCTCACCGCTAATTCAGCAGATCCACAGGTGCACGGACCAGGCTTGGCAACCATATAAACAGAGAAGAAAGGAAAAGTCCAGCACCAAATATTCTTTAAAAAAATCGTGACTTCTTCTTTATTGAAACATCGCATACACATTATTAAAAACATGTGCATATCCATAATGTGGACCCTACAGACCTCCTGAGTCACTGGGTTGTGGGCGGAGTTTCAACGCTCATCACAGCCCAGCATCGCTCCTGCTCACAGCGCTCTGCAGTGAAGGAGGGAGCAGGGAGACACTGGGCTGTGATGAGCGGTGAAACGTCCCCCCAAGGCCCAGTCACTCAGGAAGACTGGGGCTGCCACGGTGATGTCGGGTCAACTGGAAGTTGACCCGACATCACCGGATCTCAGGGGTCACAGAGCCCAGAGGGGGTTACTTGATGGGGATGAGCTGATGATGCTCAGAGGCAGAACGTACTACACAAGGTATTTGAGAAAAGCCTTTCCTATGAGTTTTACAGGCCACTAATGCTGAGTAGTGAACCACCCCTTTAACACTGAATTAAAAGGTTATTTTTCCTTAAATATTTCCTTAATGCTTATCATACACAGAGCCAAAAGTATTAGACTGGTGGAGTGATGCCCCGTCAATAGAGCAGACTGGAAGACAAAGAACTATTCTGTTGATCTGAGGTCAAATAAAACATGAAAATTTACACCTGAGCTGGGAGGAAAATTACACAGGGCATATCAAGCAGGTAGTAAGCCAGTAAGTCCTTAGCCTCATAGGAAAAAAGAACAAACGTCTTGGATAATCTCATTAAAAGGAATCTGTCAGCAGGTTTTTGCTATGTAATCTGAAGACAGCATTAAATATGCACTGAAACACAGAGTTCAATGATGTGTCATTTATTACCCTGCATCATGTGGTTTATTTATAGTGAAAGTTTTATCACCTAGGATTAACATTGCCAGACTACATCAATCTGACCACGCCTCCTTTTCCTCTGATTAGCACCTCTTTGTCTATATACTCTTTGTATATACAGAGCCTTGTGTGGGTGGGGGCAGCATTTCATCTCTGCTGCATTGCTAAATCTAAAAGCTATGACAGTGTCACAACTGCTGAACCCAGTAAACTAAGTGATACATCATTGGATTAAGAGTCTCTTTGCCTACATTATGCTGCTCTCAGATGAACTAAACAAAAACCTGGTAACATTCCTTTTAAAGCACCACTCCAGTGTTTTCTTTTTAGCACTGGAGTGGTTAGTGTTTCTAATCATAGGTCCCTGACCCTAGTAGTATGCTTATCCACCAGCGTCTTCACCTTATATCGGCACTGTTTTGGTCCTGCTGCGCCATCTTACGACCACAACTTCTGACTACTGGAAGTCAGACATAACGGTCACAAGCTCTCAATGCAAGTCTATGAGAGCCAGATTGAGTCTCTCATAGACTTGCATTTTAAAGTGATCTCTGGTACGCTCCATGAAACATTGGAAATATACGAAAGATCACAAACTGCTAAAGACCAACTGAAGTGCTGGCGACAGAAGGTGAAGACGGCAGCAGAGAAATGTAAGACTAAGTGCAGGGAAGTTAAATCAGAATCACCACTCCAACAGTAAAAAAAAATATGCTGGAGTAGTGCTTTAGTACAATTGTTCCTCTGTCCTCATACAGAATCATGTTATTGGCAGTATATCCCCTTCTCACCCTCCAGTGTCTACAGCTAAAAATATCAATGTACAATATAATGAACAGCAAGGTCAAATACGTTCTCCAAACAATAATTCTGGATCTAGATGCTGATACACCCCAATAAAACCCAATAATAAATAAGAAGATATTATAAATACAATCAACATGTAATAAAACAACATCAATGGAACCCTACAAGTAGTGAACAATTCACAATCCATATGAAATTGTGCTGTGAACCTCCAAGGAGTGAACATTTCAATGGGAAATGAGAAAAAAATGTGATACAAAAATAAAGAAAAAACTGAACCCTAATGTGTCATCATCTCCAACGGAGGGTCAACAATAGTCATTAAAGCATATGTGAAATAACCATATTCAGAAAAGAGGAGGTGGGAGGGGAGCCCAATGTGTATCGCTGCACACTGAGGCTTCATCAGGAGCTATAAGTATGTAGGACAGAATGTGTATTTTTTATATACACCCAATAGGATATAAGGAGATAAAATATGAAAAGGAAGGCATTTTATGTATTTTGATTATTTTTATGTGGCATAAATCATCCAATCTCCCAACAAACAGGTTCTTTCTCATCAATCAATGGTAATGCACCATGACCTTACTATGCTTATTATATCATTATTTCTCTTGGGAAACAATAAAGATTATATATATGTTTGTATGACTTGATCTATATTTTATTTGAGGAAATGTCATTCAACACTCAGGGACTCCGGTTAGTATACATGTCCGAAAATGCTCTTGGCGTACACTCAACATATTAGTGGACTATAGAGTGTGGCTTCGGCATATGTCTGGCTGCATCAGGAAACTTTCATTTTCAACTGCATTGGAAAGAGTAGTTCACTGCACACTTTCCATATAGTTTAATAAGTCAATAGCGTATAGTTGAACACAACCAGGCTTATAGTCTGGCATATACATATATACTGAACACACTGTGAACAGAGCTGAACAGTTGGTACCAAATTTAATTTCTTTTGTTGTTTTTTTTCCTTTGGATTTTTTTATTTTTGATAATTTTAAGACCCATTTTGTACTTAACGTATAGTAATACTGTAACATACCTGCAGCTTTCTCTGGGGCAAACTGGTTGCTGTCTTTTTGTAAAGTGTAGTCTGCTGTTATTTACAGCAATAAATGTATGTTAGATATGCTTGTTTTAAAATCAGGAAGAAATGGACATAATCCGCACTGCTGGCAATCCAAAGGTATAAAACAAGCAAAGTGTGGATGACATTGTTTATTACAGTCTACGCATTTCAAACCCTCTGGTTTCTTCAAGAGGATAAAAACCACTGTTATTTACTGCAACAAATGTTAGGTACATATGCTATTTTAGAATATAAAAAAGAAAAGCTGAAACCAATCTATGTGGCTTACAGTTTCATCCTTTTTTTTTCATTTATAAATATTTTAAAATATTTTAAAATATATAAATTTGGGGTAAAATAAGCAGAAAATGTATTTTGGTTTTAAAAAAAATAGCATTGTGTGAACATTGCCCTACTATTCTGCCATGATTGTTTATTAAACAAATAATTATTTAACACAAATGCATTGAACATTAATTACATTGTCTACTTGTCATATCCAATTGTGTCAAACATAGAGATCTAGAGAGTAAAGTGGGTTTTACACGCTACGATATCGTTAATGAATTATCGTCGGGGTCACAGTGTTTGTGACGCACATCCGGCGTCATTAACGATATCGCAGCGTGTGACACTTATGAGCGACCTTAAACGATCGCAAAAGCAGCCAAAATCGTTTGCCGCGGAGAGGTCGTCCTGAAACATAAAATCGTTTTCTTCTTATTAATGATGTTGTTCCTCGTTCCTGCGGCAGCACACATCGATATGTGTGACACCGCAGGCGCGATGAACATCTCCTTACCTGCCTCCATCGGCAATGCGGAAGGAAGGAGGTGGGCGGGATGTTACATCCCGCTCATCTCCGCCCCTCGGCTTCTATTGGACGTCTGCCGTGTGACGTCGCGGTGACGCCGAACTAACCGCCCCCTTAGAAAGGAGGCGGTTTACCGGCCAGAGCAACATCGCAGAGGAGGTATGTGCATGTGACGCTGCCGTAGCGATAATGTTCGCTACCGCAACGATCACAACATATCGCACATACGACGGGGGCGGGTACTATTGCGCTCGACATCGCTAGCAATTGCTAGCGATGTCGCAGCGTGTAAAGTCCGCTTTAGGCTAAGGACACACGACAAGTAAAAAAGAGTGAGTGGAATGTGATAAAAAATCGCTTCCTCCCGCACCCAGATTACGCTATGGGGTTTTCTCAGCTCTAATCGGACGGAGAAAACAATCGCAGCATGCTGTGTGTGGAATCCGATTCATTTTCACTAGCACCCATAGAAGTCTATGGGTGCGAGAGAAACATCACACTGCACTCGCGTTACACAGGAGTACAGTGTGATATATGCATCAGCTGATAATGGAGGAGATGGGGAGATTAGTCCCTCCCTCTCCTCCGATCGCACCACTGCAGCACAGTATAATGACACTCAGTTTACACTCGCAGCAGAGATGGAGCCGAGGGTCATTAGCATAACGCATCCGATGCTCTGACATCGAATGCTGAATGCCCGTGTGTCCTTAGCCTAATAAGTTTTTGGATACAGATGCACCTTTGGCATTTAGTTCAACTGATAGATAATGGTCTTTGTACTTTCCTGGTTGGAAAAGTACCACATTTTTCAGATTATGACGCACTTTTCCTCCCAAAAATTTGAGAGGAAAGTGAGGGATGCGTCTTATAATCTAAATGTAGCTTACCAGGGATGGAGAGGGGTTGCAGGAGACTGGGGGAATGCTGCGGCTGTGCAAGGGCTGCGGTGGTTGGGCTGGTGCTACGGCAGCTGTGCAGGTACTGTGGTGGCTGTGCGGGCTCTGTGGCGGCTGTGCAGTGTTTGCGGTGGCAGTGCTGGTACTGTGGTGCCTGTGCGGGTGCTGTGGTTACTGTGCCAGGTCTGCGGTGGCTGGTGCTGCGGCTGCTGCCGTTGCTGGTGCTTGGAAAGCTGAGTGGGGTCTGCGGCGGCTGTGCAGGTGCTGTGGTGACTGTGCTGGGGCTGGTACAGCTGTGTGGCGGCTGGTGCTAGGGCGGCTGTGCAGTGGCTGGTGCTGGGGCTGCAGCGGCTGGGCTGGTGCTCCGGGGCAGGCGGTGAGGACTTCAAATAATGGCGCCTGGAGTCGGCACGTGTGTAAATGGAGCTCTCGGGATCTAGATCTCATCTGCACACGCGCCGTCTCCGGCCCATTGATCTCGCAGTAACGGACTTAAGGAAAATGGCACCCGGAGGTGGCGCTTACGCAAATGAGATCTCGACTGGCCATTGAGCCGAGAGCTTAATATGAGCTGACTCCAGGTGCCATTTCTTTGAGGCCCTCATCGCCCGCTGCCGCCGCCGCAGCCCAAGCCCCAGCACAGCTTCCCCAGCACTAGCACAGCTGCCCCTGCTGCAGCCCCAACACAGCTGCCCCAGCACTAGCACAGATGACAGCTTCTGGGACACCCACCGCCCCTGCCTCCTGTGACCCTGCTCCACCACTGCTACCGCCCCCTCCGGTAAGACACCACCAGATTATAAAATGAACCCCATTTTTTTCACCCTTTTTTGCTCTGAATTTGGGGTGCGTCTTATAATCTGGTGCATCTTATAAACCGAAAAATACAGTAATATTAAGAATGATAATGAACAACCTAGGAACTAAATAACGCAGCGTTTCAGATTAACTATCCTTTATTGGTGAGTTTTAATGTCTGCATATTTGTAGAGTTTTTGTGTTACTCATCAGTTAAAAAATCTCAAATCTAAACTGACAAAACTTACAAAAAGAAGAACTGTCTGTGGGAAAAGATAATCTTATCTAGGCATTAGTCTTAAGAAAGAATATACGTTAATATCTACTGTTGAAATTAGAAGAAAAGAGACACAAAAAAGTTGGAACATTCATCATGAGTGACATACACAGTGGATTTTTGCAGGTACAAAATCTGCTGCATATTATTGTACCTGCAATGTGGGTGACATTTTATGAAATCTCATCCACAGATGTCAGAGAACACGAGAAACATAAGTTGACCAGCGCTGACGATTTCATAAATGCAGTGGTATAACTAGCGATGAACCCCCAGCGCAGCCAATCAACAAGCTTTATTGCATGCAGAAGATGAATGTACGATGTTGCGAACAATAAAGATTTTTAGCCTGGGATGGGACAAATAACTATGGGCCTTCCCAGCTTGATACTGCCAGCCCTGCTTTACCTTTGCTGCTTATCAAAAATAGGGTGGAGCCCCTGCTGTTTTTTTATATTATTCATTTAAATAATTTTCAAAAACGGCATTGAATTCCCTCTCTTTTTGATAACCAGCCAAGGTAAAGCTGACAGCTGAGGGTTGCAAATGTAGCTGTCTGTTTTACCTGCGTTGGTTATCAAAAATAAGTGGAAGCCCATGTAATTTTTTTTATTTATTCCATATCCACATGTTTTCAGGGCAATTGCCCCATTTTGCTTTCTTCTCTAGCCCTCTAGTCCTTAATACAACCATTTTCAGCCATTTTACAACATCAAAAGTCCACATTGAGTTCTTTGGGGTTCGGGTCCGAGTCAAGTTTGGGTCAGGTCCTGAACCGAACTGTTAACTAAAGTGCGGCTGAACCTGGAGAATCCGAACTTCCACAGGTCTGCTCATCTCTATTCTCGTAGGTAAGTCATAGTGTGACGCCCTTGACTATTCAGGTCGTCACAGGGTTCTGCACAATCTCTCTCTCCCTGTGCATGGCTCAAACCCCCATGGTTCTGGGAAACTAACCTGCAGTACTGCCTTCACCAGCATTCACAGATCCTAGATACACTTTGCACCACATCTGTCAGGCACCCCAGTGGGCTGCTTAAGCAGGAAAAGGGCCGCCCACCCAGGGGTCATACAGGGAAGTGTGAGGTGTCAGTTCAGTCGAGTAGTAACCCTCAAGCTGTGAGGAGCTCTGAGGAAGCTGGGAGTTGTAGCTCCCAGGGGAGAAGCAGACTTTGTTGCAGACGGTGGTCTGGACCTAGAGGAGTCCGACCCCCGGTCGCAGGGGATTGAGGCTAGGTGCCTGGAACCCGTCAAGGAGGACAGTCAGCAGCCTGGTCCTATCACCGGTCCAGGAACGAAGGCACGTCGGGGTACACGGACCCTAGGTTGGGGAGAAGCTTCAGGTGACTCGGCAATTAACCTGCAGAGGACAGGGCCTTTATGGACTGTTGCCACGAAGCTCAGAGATCGGGGGCACTAGCGCAACGAGGGAGATAGGGCTTTTCTACCAAGCGGCCCACTGAAATCCCAAGCGTGAGCTCCTGAGAGCATGCTCCTTCACTTAGCCACAGTGGGGAGCAGGGCCCGGAAAGCTCCAAGCTACCAGGCCACAACGGACAATCTAAATTGTGTGCCAGGAGGCAGGTTACAGACCACCAGACAGTGCTGCATGGGACGGGTCCCGGACGAGCTCACCTCAAGAGACAGTGGCAGTCAGAGACTTGGTTTACCCTGTTGTTAGCGTCTGCTTCATGGCTGAGTGAGTATCCGACTGACCCCTGCACTGCACCCCCGCATCACCATCCAGAGTCCCAGGGCCTACCCCTACCCGTGGAGGGTAACGTCATCTTGCTTCCCCACTCCATCACCCCGGGTACTCCCAATGGCAGTGGCGGTACTCCCAATTACCGGACACCACGGGTGGCATCACAAACTATATCTACCCCCTGTAAATAATCCCCTTTTTCATTTGAGTATGGCCCCTAGCCCCTAGGTCTGGAGACCCTCGAGCCACGAGCAATCAGTACCCCCGGATCCGAGCAGTTCAATCCGCTGCAGGGGCGGCACAGTAGCTTGGTGATCCTTGCTTTCAGTGACATGTCTGACGTGATATGTTCCAAAATTGATTTATTTGATCTTTTGCCATCTATGGTATTGATAACGTTCTCCTCCAGCACTACATTTTCAAGGCGTTGATCCTTTTTCTGTCTTATTTCTTCATTCAGGTTTTGCATCCCACAATATAGATGAAAAATTGTGGGTTTTTGTCATGATTTTTATTTGCTTGTTCATATTCAAGCTATTTCACAACTTGTCAATAGAGCTGAATTGCTCACACTATACTCATATAATACAGGGCACCATAAGCAGTAGCCTGCTTTCTGAAGGTTTTTAAAATACCACTAGTGCTAGTTTCTAACAAGTATAATTTGAGCAAACTTTCTGCACTTGTATTACAGATGAAAATTTTAGACCAATGATCCTAACTAGCTTTGCAACCCTGGAGCCCTGGGTTCAAATCCCACCAAGGACAACATCTGCAAGGAGTTTGTATGTTCTCCCCATATTTGCATGCCCTTCCTCCGTGTCCCCTGGTTTCTACCCATACTTCATAGACATATTGATAGGGAATGTAGATTATGAGCCCCAAAGTGGACACTGGTGATAATGTCTGTAAAGCACTGGAGAATTAAAGGCGCCATATAGGTAGAATAAAAAAATAACTAATATCACAATTCTATATTAGACCAAAGGCAGGGTCTTCATTTGCATCAATGCAACGAGTCATACTAATCCTAAACCTTTCACTATATTGTTTTAGCAACCTCTGTAGTAACAGGATGCATTTACAATTGCCGCATTATACTAAAATGAATTTACAGTAATAGGATTACATTAGGAAATTGCTCCAATAATGTTTCTCATTAAATCATAATTTTTGCATACAAATAAAAGGCTAAATTAAGGCTTTGAAAGCTAAACTTGTTCCAAAATGAGTTACATAACTTCTGGTATAAATATTTATTTTGATATCTATGATGAATACTGTTTGCTATAGAATCCAAACATGTAAACTGGTGCAGTATACTGAAATTACAGCATGTGTGGGCAGAAGATGTAGGGGAACACTGCTGGGACAAGTGGCAAAACTAGAGTCCGATGGGTCCCAGTGAAAAATATGGACCTGGTCCGCCACCTGCATGTTGGTCAGATGTATGAGCTCTTATAGCGTTCTAGGTCCTATAAAGACATGAGTGTTTGCACACATGTAATAATGTCCCCCATGCTGGTCCCTTTATTTAATGTCTCACATCCTGGGCCCATTCCTGTATTAATGTCCTCCATCCTGGGACCTTTACTGGTATAATATCCTCCATCATGTGCCCATTTCTATAAGGATGTCCTGGGCCCCTTAAATTAATAATGTCCAACATGTTGGACCCCTTACTATAATATTCCCTATCCTTGATCACTTTATTTAATAATGTCCATGATCCTGGCCCCGTCATATAATAATGTCCCCCAAACTGGGCCAATTCCTGGTATAAAGTTCTCCATCCTGAGACCCTTCCAGTAATAATGTCCATTGTCCTTTCTATAATAATGTGACCCATCCTGGGCATCTTCAAGTAATAATATCCCCTGTTCTCCTTCAACACATTTCTCCACTCCCACTACTTGCATCGTACTCCTCTATAGCCAGTGCAGAAGCCGTCAGCTGACTTTGGTTCACCCACTACAGTTAGCAAATGGCGTCACTGCCATGCACCACTTGTGGAAGGCATGCCGACGTCAGCTGGCAGCCTCTGATTGGCTGACAGTGTGTATTGTGGTGCAGGGAGACACGGGGTCCCTGGGCTGCAAAAGATTTCAGCTGAATATGTGTCCAAGGGTATAAATCCAACTGAAATATGTGCTGGCATCGATGGGCCCCCCTCCAGTAGAGACCCCATAGCATGCTCAGCAACCATGATCATTACACCCCTGGGTGGGATTACTAGAGTTAATCATTTAAACATGACCTTTAATTGGATTTTTTCTAATTCAAAGTTTTTATTAAAGGGGTTGTCGAGGTTTTTCAAGACAGTCTGTAGGTGCTCTGTGTGACTGCATAGTTGTTGATCCTCACATTGTGTTGCACCCGCGCTGTGAGGATTCTCTGGTTTTGGCTGCAAGAACGAGTAGTCATGTGGCTGCAAGTATAAGATAAGTATACTCCAATCCTTATTCTGAGTAGATGTGTGTGGCATCGCTCAATACAAGTGACCTGAGTGAGGCTGCACATGTCTGGTTCGAAATGGGGTCAGGAATATGCAGATTGCATACTTGAAGTTACATGACTGCGCGGTCTCACCACTGCCACCAGAGACTCCTTACAGCACCCACTGCTCCTGATGTGAGGGTTCACAAATCTGCAGTGTAAGACAGTAATGCGGACTGTCATGATAAAGCTGGACAACCCTTTTATGACATATAAAATAACATAAAATAACTGTATAATTCAAAAAGAGATTGCACACTATACATAAAATTCTATATAATGTATAAACCGCAATTGTTAACATTAATAAACTTATAACATAAAAACATGAAAGAGTTAAAAAAGAAAAAGATGAAATTTAACCCCTCCAAGACCTATGACGTACTGGTACGTAACAGCTCATGTTCCCTGCTTTGATATGGGCTCACACGCAGAGCCCACATCTTTCCTTGCACATGTCGGTTCATCTGATCAGTCGACATGTGCATTTAACAAGCACGGGTGGAACGGAAATCCACCTGTGCCTGTTACCAGTTAAATTCAGCTGTTAATTGCTGATACAAGATTTAACACTCACCAGCGGGGAGCGCATCATTCCCCGCTCCCAACGGCAGGCCTTTGACGTGATAGTAGGGGGCTGATGGATTGTCATGACAGCAAGGGTTCAGCTGATAACCCCCTGTCACTGTCATGACGTAATGTGTTTCCCTGAAAAATAAGCCCTACCCCGAAAATAAGCCATAGCAGGAATATTCGGCCTTTTTTAGTGAATAGAATAAATATAAGCCCTAACCTGAAAATAAGACCTAGTTGCAATTCAATAATGTAGTGTCCATGCAGCTAAAAAATGTAAAGAATACAGCAGAACACTTCATTAAGGAAAGCAAACACTCCAAAAGAGAGAAGATAATCGCACTCACCAGATCCCAAACAGCTATAGCTGGAAGGTGCTGACGGTGAATCAGCTCTCCCACAGCAATTTGTGTCACTGCCAGGTCCCTCGCCGTTCTGCTCACACACACATCGGGTCCAGGATCCCTTCGCTCTCACACACATACATCTGATCATAGCAACATCACACACATTAGGTGATACCATACTACTTCCGACCCACAGGGAGATCTGGGACGCTGTGGAACATGAGGACCTGCAGTGGAACACATCAATGACCTGTGGAGGAATCCTCCTTCATGTGTTACACCATAGGTCCTCGATGGTCCTAGGTACACCTGCGACCAGAAGTAGTATGGTATCAGCGGTTGTGTGTGTGATGTTACTGCAATCGGATGTGTGTATGTGATGGTACTGTGATCAGGTGTGGTGTGAGAGCAAAGGGATGTGTTCCGCTGTGGAACATACGAGGACCTGCTGGGAGCACCCGCTGTGGATCACAGGAGGACCTGAGAGTGATGCAAATGTCCGGGGTCTGGTAAGTGCGATTTTCCTGGGGTTGGGGTGTAAATTTAACCCCAACACGTGTTTCCCCAAAAATGAGCCCTACCCTAAAAATAAGCCGTAGCACATATTTCCCATTTTTTGGGGAAATACGGTAGCTCCTGTGAGCTCCAGCATTCACAGGAGATCAGCATTTATGCTTTTCAGAGGAAGCATCACTCTATACAGCACAAGTGATCAGAACATTTCAGCTTCAAGCCCCCTAAAAGGACTAGTAAAAACAATTAAAGTGAAAAAAAAAAGTTTTTAAAACTATGAGAAAAAAAAACAAAACAAAAGTTCCTATCACCCCCCTATGCCCCATTGAATATAATACAAAGAAACAACAACATATATTTAGTATCGCCACCTTCAGAAATTCCCAAACTATTGAATTATAAAATAAATTAATTTGATCAGTAAAGGCATAACAAGAAAAAATTTAAACACTAAAATTACGTGTTTTTTTTTATTGCTGCAACATTGCAATAAAATGCAATTAGAGGCGATCAAAACATTGCATCTATTCAAAAATAGTACAATTAAAAACATCAGCTCAAGACGCAAAAAATAAGCCATCACTAAGCCCTAGATCCCAAAAAATGATAACAGTACAGGTCTTGGAAAATGGCGCCAAGAGCACAATTCTTTTTTCTGAGAAATTTCAGATTTTTTATTCATCATTTAAATAAAAAAGCTCTACATGTTTGGTATCTACAAACTCGTACTGACCTGGGTAATAACATTACCAGGTCAGCTTTACCTTAAAGTGAACATGTTAAGTATAAATGAAACAAAAACCATTGTGGAATTGCACTTTTTTTGCAATTTAACTTGCAATGTTTTTTCTTATTTTTCAGTACAGTATGTAACAGAATGGATGGTGTCATTCAAAAGTACAACTCATTCCGCAATAAAACAAGCCCTCATATGGGTATATTGACACAAAAATAAAAAAAGTTATGTCGCTTGGAAGAAAAGGAGGGGGACAAAAAAAAACAGAAAATTCGCGGGATGGTGTTGGGGTTAAACTGAATACCTAATCCAGCTGGTGCTACTCCAGTGATTTATATTTTTTCTGTGCTCCTTCATTATAAAGTTATGTCCTCTGAAGTAATTATGCAAATTTACTCTTAAACTAAGTGGGCGTATACCACAGAACATCTGCATGGGCAAGGCAGAGGAGAAGGGAAGTTCTGTGTGGGCAAGGCTGTGATTAAATTGGCCAGCCTCAGAGGAGCAGGGAAGTTCTGTGTGGGCATGGCTGTGATTAAATTGGCCATCCTCAAAGGAGCAGGGAAGTTCTGTGTGGGAGTGGCTGTGATTAAATTGGCCAGCCTCAGAGGAGCAGGGAAGTTCTGTGTGATTGTGGCTTTGATTAAATTGGCCAGACTCAGAGAAGCAGGGAAGTTCTGTGTGGGCATGGCTGTGATTAAATTGGCCATCCTCAGAGAAGCAGGGAAGGTCTGTGTGGGCATGGCAGTGATTAAATTGGCCATCCTCAGAGGAGCAGGGAAGGTCTGTGTGGGCATGGCTGTGATTAAATTGGCCATCCTCAAAGGAGCAGGGAAGTTCTGTGTGGGCATGGCTGTGATTAAATTGGCCAGCCTCAGAGGAGCAGGGAAGTTCTGTGTGGGCATGGCTGTGATTAAATTGGCCAGCCTCAGAGGAGCAGGGAAGTTCTGTGTGATTGTGGCTGTGATTAAATTGGCCAGCCTCAGAGAAGCAGGGAAGTTCTGTGTGGGAGTGGCTGTGATTAAATTGGCCAGACTCAGAGAAGCAGGGAAGTTCTGTGTGGGAGTGGCTGTGATTAAATTGGCCAGCCTCAAAGGAGCAGGGAAGTTCTGTGTGGGAGTGGCTGTGATTAAATTGGCCAGCCTCAGAGAAGCAGGGAAGTTCTGTGTGGGAGTGGCTGTGATTAAATTGGCCAGCCTCAGAGAAGCAGGGAAGTTCTGTGTGGGAGTGGCTGTGATTAAATTGGCCAGCCTCAGAGAAGCAGGGAAGTTCTGTGTGGGAGTGGCTGTGATTAAATTGGCCAGCCTCAGAGAAGCAGGGAAGTTCTGTGTGGGAGTGGCTGTGATTAAATTGGCCAGCCTCAAAGGAGCAGGGAAGTTCTGTGTGGGAGTGGCTGTGATTAAATTGGCCAGCCTCAGAGGAGCAGGAAAGTTTTGTATTGGTGTGACTGTGATTAAATTGGCCAGCCTCAGAGGAGCAAGGTAGTTCTGTGGTAAGCGCCCACTTTGTTGAAGGGAATATTTGCATCATTAAGACCACGAGTCATAACTTTGTTACAAAGGGGCACAAAAAAAAGAAAAACTGTTTCAAAATCAGTGGAGCAGCGGCAACTGGAGGAGATATTCAGTTTCAATGAAAAAAATCCAATGAAAGGTCATTTTTAATGTGTTTATAAATAAGGTAAAGATCATATAACAGTTCGGAGTCTTGGGACAGTTGAATGGACACGCGATACATGTGAAATAAAGGTCTACTCTTACACAAGCAATGTTTGTCATATCCGAGACCTACACACTGTGTGGCCCTGAGTTATTATGGATGAACACACAAGCCTGTCACCTCAAGGAACCCTGGAGACAAAAATTCAGTTTGGCAGCTTCTTCCCAGCCCCTCGAGGACTTTAATTCAATTGCACAGAAGCATCACACGTTTTTTTATGCCGGAGCAGGGACCCTGTTACAGCATGGCTGATTCATCATGGATCTTATTATGAAGCTCACACATATCTTTATCTTGTAATAATCACTAATGACCTTTAGCTGAATCGCACTGGATATTGCCGTTAGTACATCAACAAATGAGTAAGATCAAGATAGCGAAGATCGCGAATGTCTGCAATATCCTCACCCAATTATGCCAAAGTAGATTTACACCCCCTGTTGTTTATGTCCTTATCTGTGCTCCCAGGCCTGCAGCATATCTGTATGGGATGCATTAAAGGGGCTTGTGTAAAGGGTTAACCCTAGGAATGGTGGATACCCGTGCCTCACCCTAGTAGTAGTACTCCACTGCACACCTGCCTTGTTCCACCAGCCGTGCACGGCTGCATAGAATGGAAATGTAAAAGGATCATTGTTTTCTGCAAGGAGTAATAACCTATTGAAATCCTAAGGCTGAGGAAAGAGGCACTTACCCAGGCGACAAAAGGCCTCTGTGGCTGCTTGCCTTATGTTCTGCATGATGGACACAGAGCGAGAGAGAAGAGAGGAAACGGGGAGAGAAAGAGAGAGATCGAAAGAGAGGCAGGCTGCTGTGTTCATCACTGCGCTAGCTGTGGTATACATAGACTTGGAAAGGATAGTGGCAGTATATGGGCACGGAAGGGAGGAAAGAGATGCACATTGCATTGATTGCAGATACCGTATCATTTATTTATCATCTATTTGCCCACAAATAACATAGCACATCTTTACATGCTTCGGTAATTATTAGCTATAGGACATCAGCCGGTGTCTATGAGATGTCCCCTCATTAATTGTATGTACCGAGGCTTATTGAAGATGGTATACTTTACAATATTCAATATACACAGTGAATATTGTATAAGTGAAGTCTGATAATGTAAAGGTCAGAAGAACTAATATAGTGTAACGACTTGAGGCCTCGTGTCGTGAGTGTGCCACGTCCTGATGTCACCTCTGGGGGACCTGGGGTCAGGAATTCTCAGCATTTAATAGATTGCAGGCTTTCTGACTGTTATCACGCTGATGTACTTGCCCTTCTAGCTGAAGGGGTTAAGAACCCTTTCCATGCTGGCCGAGAATTCTCTTAGCCTTCAGCTGCAGTCTATCTTTCCCTTCTGCTATATCTACCTGCCTCTGGCTTTACTCCATGCCGGATATAGTTCTTACTATAACTGACCACGTTAAAGGAGCTTGTCTCAGCAGAGCTGAGGTGTTTGTTTCAATTGTAACAGTGAAGCTTCCTACTGGAGAAGATTTGAAATTCATTTCTATTTGTTTCCCTGCCTGTTTTGTCTGTGTGTTACACTTGTACTCCTGCCCATTTACTCCCTTGGGGTGAGGGGGGACATTAGGTTTTATCTAAGAGACCCAGGCATTTCCACCTTTAGGGGTAATCCAGGGAACAGAGATAGCATAAAGACTCCTAGCTTGAGGGACAATGGAGGAGCACACTTGTCTGTTCTTCCTATCATCACTCACCTTTCTATTCTGCATAGATAAGGTCTATTAAGCCCAGCTTTGGACTCTACATTCTGAATTTAAAGCGTACCTGTCATTTCAGGTAACCTCAGAAATTACTGTTGTGTGTAAATATAAGGGATAACACTATTTGTGGTCATTACATGACTTGTATCCTGCATTTTTCGCCATGTTTCCTCTCTTCAGGCTCTGTGTCTAATTTTTCAGTTATTTCTGAGCTGGTGGGTGAAGACTACCTACTAAAGCTACATGAAATATCCCTGCTCTTCTGTATCTATGTAGCCCATGTTAAGAGCAGCATGGAGGATAGTATACAACAGAACCGAGCAGTGGAGCTATGAATCCAGCATTGAAGTGAGATAAACCCTTAAGGCCCCGTTACACGCAACGACGGATCTAACGATATATTGTCGGGGTCACGGATTCCGTGACGCACATCCGGCATCGTTAGCGACGTCGTTGCCTGTGACAGCAAGGAACGACCGTTAACGATGGAAAATACTCACCTTATTGTCCATCGTTGACACGTCGTTCCGTTTTAAAAAATCGTTGATTGTAGAGGATGGAAGTTGTTCGTCGTTCCCGAGGCAGCAAACATCGCTATGTGTGACACCTCGGGAACGATGAACTGCAGCTTACCTGCGGCCGCCGGCAATGCGGAAGGAAAGAGATGGGCTGGATGTTACGTCCCGCTCATCTCATTCCCTCCACTTCTATTGGGCGGCCGCTTAGTGGCGCCGCTGTGACGCCGCACTAACCGCCCCCTTAGAAAGGAGGTGGTTCACCGGCAACAGCGACGTCGCTAGGCAGGTAAGTCCGTGTGACGGCTCCAAACGATTTTGTGCGCCATGGTCAGCGATTTGCCCGTGACGCACAAACGACGGGGGCGGGTGCTTTCACCAGTGATATCGCTAGCAATATCGCTGCGTGTAACACCCCCTTTAGTAGAAAGCAGCAACACATTTATCGTTCACTCTTCTTCTTACTTTGCTCCTCATTCCTCTTCGTTTTTCTCTCTCCATACACTTCAATGAGCAGGTGTAATCTGATCCCTCAATGTACTGATAGTTCATCTTGTTTTGACTAATACAGATTTGAGCTGTTTCAGATTAGGTGGTGAGTTTGGCAGGCAGCATGGAAGGGGATAAGTGGCTCATAAGTGGAGAAATAAGCAGATTAAGTGGAGAAATAAGCAGATGTATTACAAAGATTCTAATATTCAGTTTTACTAATAGTGTTAGAAAAATGTATCATTTAAAATAAGTATGCATTAAATTTGATGTATACAGTTTAATGTGAATGCATGAGAATCTGTGCTCCAATTTACTGAGACTGACGCTTCATACGGTATACCAGTCTTAAAGGAAACCTGTCACCAGATTTGTTTTCTAAACCAATACTAGCACCTTAAGCGGTTCCTGTGCTGCATTCTATAAAGGTGCATGTTGTCCCCTGACTCCTCCTGTAGACCCCACAAATACCTTTATAAAATCTCCTGCTATGTATGCTAATCGTTGGGTCCGATTTGATGGGCATCCTATTTTGCATCTCTTGTCCCTCTTTTCAGTGCTGATCGCCGTCCTCCTTTGATGATTGATGTGGATGACGCCTCTGGCACCATCCACGTAGCCGGGCAAAATTTTGCGCCTGCGCAGAGACATTGCTGGCTCGCACAGGCGCAATTGCATTACTCTAATGCAGGCAGAGCTGAAAACAAAGGTGGCCTGCATGTGTGGCGCCCTGGACAAGCCAGGTCGTCACAGGTACTACACCAACACACCCCACACCCCGGATAGGCACACCTAAGTCAAACACAAATCCTTGTTGCCTTCCTCCAGGGGCTGATGTCCACACCAGGGGGTGGGCCAGGCGGTTGGTCCCGCCCACCGAGGAGTTCACAGTCCTGGAGGAGGGAAAAGTAGGCAGATAGAGTTTGGGAGAGAAGTGGTAGAGGAGCAGCCTGACGGTGTCCGGGTGTGTAGCCCGGGCACAGGCAGCAAGGTTGGCAGACGGTGGTGACCGTCTGCAGGAGAGGCTGATTGGAGTGAACCGTACGGACCGGGGACGGGCGGCGGCCCGCCGGTACCGGATCGGGGAGTGAAGAGAAGCCAGCACCATTCGGCAGGGCCTACGGACCCCGACCAGGCTAGGAGTCGCCGTAAAACCGGTCAAATCCGTTAGCGAAGGGAACCTCCGGGGTTTCCCAGCAGTCAAGACCCGATTGAAGGCAACAGCTCACACCGTAGAGGGAAACACAGTCACCGCCAAGGCTACAGTTCCCAGGGCCAGAGCCTGCGGGCAAAAGGGGCTCCCTCAGCATCCATCCAAGCTGGGGAGCGGGTTACCGGTGGGAAGCCATTGGAACCGTAAACACAACACAGGTGCAGGGAAAGGCAGTCACCATCAACCTACCGGGAGGAGAACAACCGCAGCCGCCTGTTGGACCCGTCCATCCAGCCGTTTGTTTGACCAGAGACTCTGTGTGAATTACTGGCTGAGTGAGTACCACCGTGCCGTGCGGCACAGCGCTACCCCCGCGACCCTGCACCTCACCAGGCCCCGTAACCCGCCTGCCATCCCTAAAACCCTCACCGGGACCCCGGGACAATCAACCCCCCTACCCACGGAGGGGAGAACCAACATCCAAGCTGCTCCCTGTCATCGCTCCCGGGATCCCCGTCCAGAGCAGCGGTAGTGTCACAACTTCACCACAACCGTGGGTGGCGTCACGGACAATATCCCCAAACCACACACCAAACCCCCTTTCACTCACGGGCTAGGAACGCCGCTCGAGGCCCCGGGATCCGGCCCACCGCTCAAGCCACCACCGAGCAGCAGCAGCAGCCGGACCCGAGCAGTGGGTGAGCGCAGCGTCCCCTCCTCTGCCCGCGACCACTTGGCGTCACGAACAGGATCTTACCGCTCTGCCGTTTGGTAGAGGTGCGCCTTGTGACCGCCGGAGGTGTCCGGCTGAAAATTTGGAGAACCCACCATTTTGGGCGCGAAAAGTCCCTGCTCAAGCGTCTTACCGAGTAGTGGAGGCGCGAAAGCTGAAGCCCCGCCCGATAGAGGAGGAGCCGAAAAAAGACTAAGGGGGACGGATGGCGTCTGGCCGCATGTAGCCCGCGGCTATAAAAGCGGGGACGCCAGGACCCTGCAGCCATCTTTTTGTTCCTGGAAGAGGCCGCCGCAGCGATGCATCATCCATCCTGCAGCACCATAGCCCCCGCGCCCGGGACCGCGGCGTGGGTGGAGGTCCGGACTGCCCAGCTACAACAAAGGCTACAGATCCGCATGCAGCTCCTCCTGGAGGAGTGGGGGGCCAACATGGCGGAGGTGGTGGCGGCTATAAGGAGATGCGAGGAGGAGCATTTGGAGGAGTGGGTAAGAGACCCACGTCCCTGTATTCCGGAAGGATCAGCCACTGCGGCTGAGGGGCCCGGCCCGCGCCTGCTCACCCTGTCGCCGCCCCCGCTATTTGCGTTAGTCGTTACCTCCCCGCCACTAGGCCCGCTACCCGCCCAACTGGTAGCGGTACCCTGCCTATCCACCCGAGCAGACCGATCTGCAGCCGAAGCCCGTGACCGTGCAACACCGCTCCCGTGGAAGACGCCGAAGGCCGAGCCCGTTGGTGAAGTTGTACCGGAGGCACCGCTGATCGTGCCTGACCCCGCATCGGCCCCGGCAGCTCGTCTCGTGCAGGAGGAGGCGGAGGTTCAGCGGAAAAGGATCCCTGTGCCCGTTCCCCACACCTCGGCTGAGGTTGCGCCGGGTCGTCGCTGCAAGGCAGCACCCCAGGCCAAGTTACCGCGGGACCTTCCACCCAGATTGCCAGTGGTGGGCAGCGTCCAGGAGGTCTCACGGGGCCCGACCCGTGTGCAGGGGCTCGCAGCAGCCCCGTATTGGGACAGGGAGCCGACACCGCTGGGCATGGAGATTGCTGAGAGGGAAAGAAGGAAGGCGGAGCTGGTGGCCCGCACCATTGAAGAAAAGGACTGCCTCCGAAGAGCCACTTTCCGGGTGCGGGGCCCGAGATACGAAGGACAGGTCCGGCGATTTGATACCCGAAGGGGGTATGGCTTCATTTATGAACCGGGCCTGGAGGCCGAAGTTTTCGTGGCCCGGAGAGATGTGAATGATCACCTACCGGAAGACCATCCCAGCCGCAATCTGCTCTCCGGTGACCTCGTCAACTACACCCGACATTGTGGGGAGAGGGGATGGTACGCCCTGGGTGTCCGGCTGAGAGTAGGTCAGGGGCTTCAAGCGCCCGCTCAGCCCTCTACCCCGGTCGGTGAGCTGGACCTGAGGTGAAGTCGGCGGTCCCCCCGCCAAAAGGTTGTCCCCGTTGGGACCATCAGCACTGTTGAGTGTACCCAGTTTGAAAGTTTAAAATGATAAGTGAAGATTAATCAACCGAAGAAGTTTACCTGATTGAACCGTGATTAAACCGGCCGTTGCCGACAACTGTTGTCCCCGTAGGGACTGTCTGCAACCCGTTGCGTAAGGAACTGCTTACGGACAAGCCCGAGAACTTGCAGGGCAACAACAAACTTAGTGGCATGTAAATAAAAATATGTTTCTGGCTTGACACCGTTACCGCCTCCGGAGAGGCTGATTTGGGAGCATGGGCTCGGAGGAAAGAGATGGCCCAGGCCCACCACTACCGTAACCAGTGGCAATCCTCCGGGGGTTCAGGGGTCCCCATGGACGCGGGTCCACTGAAAGAGACAGAACCCGCTCGGGAAACTTGGTGCTGGACTGGGGTAAGGGGTGCTGCCTGTTTCTTAGGGGCAGCATCAGGGCCAGGTTGTTTGGGTGGGAGAAGAGCGGAAGCCGTACCGTTGAAAATGTTGTGATGTTTTTTTATATGTGCTTTTACCGTTTTACTCTTTTTCAGTTGTGAAAATAAAACCGGTGATGGACGGGCAGCCTGCGGACGGTCTGCATTTTACTAAGGGGGAATGTGGCGCCCTGGACAAGCCAGGTCGTCACAGGTACTACACCAATACACCCCACACCCCGGATAGGCACACCTAAGTCAAACACAAATCCTTGTTGCCTTCCTTCAGGGGCTGATGTCCACACCAGGGGGTGGACCAGGCGGTTGGTCCCGCCCACCGAGGAGTTCACAGTCCTGGAGGAGGGAAAAGTAGGCAGATAGAGTTTGGGACAGAAGTGGTAGAGGAGCAGCCTGACGGTGTCCGGGTGTGTGGTCCGGGCACAGACAGCATGGTTGGCAGACGGTGGTGACCGTCTGCAGGAGAGGCTGATTGCAGTGAACCGTACGGACCGGGGACGGGCGGCGGCCCGCCGGTACCGGATCGGGGAGTAAAGAGAAGCCAGCACCATTCGGCAGGGCCTACGGACCCCGACTAGGCTAGGAGTCGCCGTAAAACCGGTCAAATCCGTTAGCGAAGGGAACCTCCGGGGTTTCCCAGCAGTCAAGACCCAATTGAAGGCAACAGCTCACATCGTAGAGGGAAACACAGTCACCGCCAAGGATACAGTTCCCAGGGCCAGAGCCTGCGGGCAAAAGGGGCTCCCTCAGCATCCATCAAAGCTGGGGGGCGGGTTACTGGTGGGAACCCATTGGAACCGTAAACACAACACAGGTGCAGGGAAAGGCAGTCACCATCAACCTACCGGGAGGAGAACAACCGCAGCCGCCTGTGGGACCCGTTCATCTAGCCGTTTGTTTGATCAGAGACTCTGTGTGAATTACTGGCTGAGTGAGTACCACCGTGCCGTGCGGCACAGCGCTGCCCCCGCGACCCTGCACCTCACCAGGCCCCGTAACCCGCCTGCCATCCCTAAAACCCTCACCGGGGCCCCGGAACAACCAACCCCCTTACCCACAGAGGGGAGAACCAACATCCAAGCTGCTCCCTGTCATCGCTCCCGGGATCCCCGTCCAGAGCAGCGGTGGTGTCACAACTTCACCACAACTGTGGGTAGCGTCACAGACAATATCCCTAAACCACACACCAAACCCCCTTTCACTCACGGGCGAGGAACGCCGCTCGAGTCCCCGGGATCCAGCCCACCGCTCGAGCCACCACCGAGCAGCAGCAGCCGGACCCGAGCAGTGGGTGAGCGCAGCGTCCCCTCCTCCGCCCGCGACACATGAGCCGGCAATGTCTCTGCACAGATGCACAGATGTACATGGCTACTGTACGTGGATGGGGCCAGAGGCGTCATCCACATCAATCATCAAAGGAGGACTGTATTAAGATGCTCAAACTTTAAGAGGCACACGCTCCTTAATATTATTGGGCTGTTCATGAGATGCAAACTGAAATCTACAACAGTTGTGAACTCAGTATTTGATAAAAGTTACCTTGCAGTATCATTCTTTGAGGCAGTATGAGTACGCTGACATTCATGCTTAGGCCGGTGCCCCACTTGCGATTGCCTCGCATGTATCTCGCGCGAGTTTTGCGGTTCATCACACTCTGCTCACAGAAGCGGGTCGGCTGCATAGAGATGCATGCAACCAACGCACCCGCACCTGTGAGCAGAGTGTGAATCCGTGACAGGTGATGCACCGTGAAACTCATGCTAGATACACGCGAGGCAATCGCAAGTGGGACACCGGCCTTAGGTTTCAACTTTTCTTTTCAGCATTTAATGTATAGTTAAAATAATTCTAAATGTTGATAGATAACACTTTTTGAATGCAGCAGCATCAAAAACATTTATTTTTTATTTCTTTATTTTCTAAATGGGGACAGCTGGATGATTAAAAGAGAATCAACCACCAGGATTTTGCAATATTAACTAAAGGCAGTCCCATACTGGCCCTAAGATTATGAATCCAGGCCTACCTGTTATAGAAAGGTGGGATGCTCGGTTGCAGAAATATCTTTAAAGGGAACCTGTCAGCAAAAATTTTGCCCAAAACCTAAAAGATTCCCCCTCTGCAGCGCCTGGGCTGCATTCTAGAAAGGTCCCTGTTATTATTGTGCCCCCTGTGAGACCAAAATAAAGACTTTATAAAGTGGTACCTTTTTGTATGCAGATTCTGTAAATGTGACACGGGGGCGGGCTGTGATTATTACCAAGCAACCGCCCATAATCGCGGGACCGCGCTTTCCCCCTCAGCGTCCTTCGTTCTGCGCAAGCGCGGTGCTGCTGACCCCACGTCACCTCCTTCTATCTATTTCCTGCCTCAGGGCAAGATGGGAAGGAGGTGACGTGGGGTCAGCAGCACCGCGCTTGCGCAGAACGAAGGACGCCGAGGGGGAAAGCGTGGTCCCGTGATTATGGGCGGTTGCTTGGTAATAAACATCACAGCACCGCCCATAATCTAAAGCCTGAGCGCACGTCACCAGCGGTGACACTGGGCACAGTGCTCATCCACGAGAGATGGGCACTGGGCATGCGCGGGGACCTGTGGAGCACTGGGCGGCGTCCACAGCTATGGAAATCAGCGATGGGGGACGGCCTAAAGCGGCAGGAGGCAGACTAACGGCCATCAGGCAGCCCGCCCCCGTGTCACATTTACAGAATCTGAATACAAAAAGGTACCACTTTATAAAGTCTTTATTTTGGTCTCACAGGGGGCACAATATTAACAGGGACCTTTCTAGAATGCAGCCAAGGAGCTGCAGAGGGGGAATCTTTTAGGTTTTGGGCGAAATTTCTGCTGACAGGTTCCCTTTAATCAAAGTTGCGGGCCATTGTGGGTTAGCTCCTCGCAGTAAACTCCTCCTCCAGCATCCTCGTGCCCCCTTTTCTTTATTTGAATATTGCGCCGCACCACCTTTGCTACTAATGGTGGCTTGTGGATATTGACACAGAAATTCTGTTTTCATTAAAATGGTGCCGGAGTCTGCGCATGCATGTTCTCCAGAACCATTTTATTAAACACACTGCGATGAAGATATTTCTGCAACAAAGCATCCGATCTTTCTATAACAGGTATGTCTGGATTCATAATCTTAGTGCCAGTATGGCACTGCCTTTAGCTCATATTGCAAAATCCTGGTGGTTGATCCTCTTTAAACTTTTTTTTTTCCATTTTTTTATATTATTTTAAATTTTCTTTGTAATTTTTTCCGTTATTTTTTGGTCTCCATAGGGCACTTGAACTTGCAGTTTTTTTATCGTTGAATGAAGTACACTATATACTTCAACGTATATAGCACTGCACTATAACATAAAATTGATTTTCTTGTACGAAGTCCACCCACAGGTTGGGCTTCACAGGAGGACAAATATGGTAGCTATGGTGGCCTTAAGAAGGCTCCAATTTGCCATCATGATAACCCATTGGTTTCCAGCGATCGTGTTGTGGAGGCATATTGGAACTTGTGACAATTTAGGAATCTTGCCCCGGGGGCTATTTTAGACTCATACTTCTTATCCTTTTAGGAACAGTTTTCAGCAAGCTCTTTATTATCAGAGGAAGGATTACAATGACCAGTAATACCTCTATTCACAAGATCCACAAATCACAATAGGGGTGTCACACCTGACCCTGCTCCCTCTACCTTCACACTGACCTTTGCACATGCTCATTATACACTTTAATACAAAAGTTAGGGTCAGAGTCTGATAATAAATGCTAATGTACATGTGGTTCCTGAAACAACAAAAAAAGCCCCAGTGGCCAGTATAAAAATGGCAAGATTTCTAATTTTTCTATTTAATATATTTTGTTATATGGTAAAAAAATAAACATTACCCAAAAAATACATTTAAAGGGGTGGTTCCCTACGCTGCAATAGTGGCCACATCCCTGTAAAACTGATGAGGAAGGCTTATTCAGCCAATTCTGGCTGTGAGCGGCGCTATTGCGGTCCGCTCATCCCCATCAAGTGACCACCCCATGCTCTATGGCCTCTGGGATCCAGTGATGTCACATCAATTTCCAGTTGACCTGACACCACCGAACCCGGCCTTAGTCTTCATGAGTGACTTGGCTGTGGGAGGAGTTTTACCGCTCATCACAGCCCAGCGTCACAGCCAGGGGCGTAAATACCGCGGTCACAGAGGTCGCCACCGCAACCAGGCCCAGGGATGCAGGGGGCCCGCCGGCCCCAGCCCCTGATTCAGATAGATGTGTGTCGAAGGCTGCGCATTCAGCTTAAATACATCACAGCACAGAGATCCGTTGGGTCCGTGCACTGCGATGTACTGGCTGCCAATTAAGGCCATGAATATTGCTCCCCACGCTCACGATCCTGGGCATGGGGAGCAGAGAATATGCTGACAGTCGACGCTGCTGTAAGTGGCCGTGCATGACATTGACGTCATGTGCTGCACCGCAGGACGCTGGGGGAATGCAGGGTAGGTGAGTACCATGGCCACCAGTCGCAGAGGGCCCCTTCTGACAGACAGCAGATGGGGAGCCGCAGGGAGCGGCAGTTCACTGTCATTTGCAGCTCCTGCAGTGCCTGCACTGCTGCGGTCAGAGAGATAGAGGGGGGAGGGGCGCCTGCACTGCTGCTGCGGCCGCAGCAGTGCAGGCGCCCCTGCACTGCTGCTGCCGCAGCAGTGCAGGGGCGCCTGCACTGCTGCGGCCGGAGAGGTAGAGGGGGGGAGGGGCACCTGCACTGCTGCAGCCAGAGAGATAGAGGAGGGAGGGGCGCCTGCACTGCTGCAGCCAGAGAGATAGAGGAGGGAGGGGCGCCTGCACTGCTACGGCCAGAGAAGCTGCTTCTAAAGACCATCTGAACTCCAGGAAGCCAAGAAGGAGGTGAGTATAATGTGAATCATGTGTTATGTGCTGTCTGTATGTGTTATGTACAAGATATGTGTGTCCTGTATAGTGTGCAATTTGTAGCTGTCTATCTGAGTATACTGTCTCTGTGTCTGTGTATACTATCTGTCTGTTTGTCTGTCTGTCTATACTGTCTGTCTGTCTATACTATCTGTCTGTCTGTGTATTCTTTCTGTCTGTCTATACTATTTGTCTGTCTATACTGTCTGTCTGTCTATATGTCTGTCTATCCTGTCTGTCTGTGTATACTGTCTGTCTGTATAAACTATCTGTCTGTGTATACTGTCTGTCTGTACATCCTATCTATCCATCCATCCTATCTGTCTGTCTATATGCCTCATTATGAAAGTGAACACATAGTACAATGGTTTATTTTTTATTTTTTTACTGTGTGCGGTGCAGTGGGGGGCTATATACCAGGATGAGTGGGCTTTATAGCATGATGGGGGCTATATACCAGGATGAAGGGGCTATATACCAGTATAGGTGGCTATATACCACAATGGGGGCTATATAGCAGGATGAGTGTTATATACCAGGATGGAGTGCTATATACCAGGATGGGGGGCAATATACCAGGATGGGGCCATGATGGGGCCATATATACCAAAATGGGCCATGATCGATTCATATATATCAGGATGGGCAATGATGGGGACATCTATACCAGGGTGGGGCCATATATACCAGGCTATATCCATGATCAGGGTCATACACCAGGATGGGTACATATACCAAGATGGGACCATATATATACCATGATATAGGCATGATAGGGTCATACACCAGGACGGGTCCATGATGGGGAGATATACCATGATGGAGTCATGATAGGGCTATATGTACCTGGATGGGGCCATGATATTGGACATATATACAAGGATGGGACCATATATACCAGGATATAGCCATGATGGGGTCATACACCAGGATGGTGCCATAATGTTGACATATTTATCAGGAAATGGCCCAGGCTTAAACTCTGCATCAGGGCCCATCAGATTGTAGTTATGTCACTTGTCACAGTCCAGCATCTAGTGAGCGCTCTCTCCTTCACTGCAGAACACCGCAAGCAGGACCAATGCTGGGCTGTGATGCAGGCTGTGATGAGCGGTGAAACGCCTCCCACAGTCCAGTCACTCATGAAGTCTGGGACCGCCGCAGTGATATCTCCTCAACTGGAATTTGATGTGACATCACCGGATCTCAGAAGTCCTGGAGTCCGGGGGTCACTTCATGGAGATGAGTGGACCGCAATAGCACCGCTCAGAGGCAGAATGTACTACACAAGGTATTTAGAAAAAACCTTCCCTATCAGTATTACAGGGATGTGGCCACTATTGCAGAGTAGTGAACCACCTGATTTAGGCAGTAGGTCATTTTCTGATCACACAATCACTTTAGCCAATTATTTAAAGTATAATTTTTAAAACACAATTAAAAAATTAGAGAAAGTCAGATTCCAATTGTATTAACAATTAAAATTCTATGACTCGGATCTTTCCTGCTTATAAATTGACAAACTTACCTCTGAACACATAAATGTAAAAAGAGTGGATTGCACCCTTGCAGGGAGTTCCCTCTTCCCTCTTTTTGTTTTTTTCACTTGTCTAACTGCAAACAAACGTAACTCCAGTTGGCAAATCCATATCCTGGAAGATCCTGATAGTTTGCACAGCAGTGACAGGGTGTGGTATTACTTGGAGATTAGCAAAAAGAGTTTAATAACAACATTTAAAGAGAACATGACAGTCACTGGACTCGGGCTGACTGATACATGGCTGTATGATTTCAGCCAGGTATGTTTGACTCTGGAACGATGTGGCGTTTCCAGGAAAAAAATATTTAACCCCTTCATCCCCAACCTGTTTTCACCTTCATGACCGAGCTAATTTTTTTTCAATTCTGACCAGTATCAATTTATGAAGTAATAACCCTGGAACACTTCAATGGATCCTGGTGATCCTGATTGTTATTAATTACATATTGCATTTCATGATAATTATAAATTTTGGACGATATTTTTTCCGTTTATTTGTAAAAAATATCGGAAATTTGGAGAAAATTTTTTAAATTTCGCAATTTTCTAACTTTTCATTTTAATGCCCTTATACCAGAGAGTACTCAAAATAGTTAATAAATAACATTTTCCACATGTCTACTTTACATCAGAAGTTTTGAAAGATTTTTTTTTTGTTAGGAAGTTTAAAGATTAGGCTGCTTTCACACCTCCGGTTTCTGCAATGCGGCACACTCCGGCACTTTGCAGGAAAATCGCAACCGTTTTTTTTTTGCTGCCGGTTGCGATTTTCCTGCATAGACTTTAATTAGTGCCGCATTGTGCCGCATGGCCTTGCGTTCCATCCGGTTTTTGCCGCATGCGGCAGATTTAGCCGATGCGGCGGCCGGATGGAACGTTGCCTGGCACGTTTTTTCGTGCGGCAAAAAAAACCCGCATCGCGCCGCATTCGGCCGATGTGGCGCATTTTTCAATGCATGCCTATGGCGGCCGGATGCGGCGCGATGCGGCAATAACCGCATCCGGCCGCCGCATGCGGTTTTTGCCACTGCGCATGCTCAGTAGCATGCCGCAAGCGGCAAAAACCGGACTGGCCGCAAAGGAAAAACTTATGCAAAGGATGCGGTGTTTTCACCGCATCCGTTGCATAGCTTGCACAGCCGGATTGAGCCGCAGAGCTCAAGCTGGATGTGTGAAAGCAGCCTTATCAGCAATTTCACATTTTTCTAACAAAATTAACAAAATCATATTATTAAGGGACCACATCACATTTGAAGTGACTTTGAGAGGCCTAAATAACAGAAAATACCCAAAGTGACACATTCTAAAAACTGCACCCCTCAAACTGCTCAAAACCACATGCAAGAAGTTCATTAACTCTTCAGGTGATTCACAGGAACTAAAGCAATGTGTAAGGAAAAAAAAATAATTTTGCATTTTCATAAGGGTAACAGGAGAAAATACAGGATACAATTGGTCGTGCAATTTCTCCTGAGTTCACTGATATGTGGTGGAAAACAAATGTTTGGGCGCATGGCAGGGCTCAGAAGAGAAGGAGCGCCATTTAACTTTTGGAAAGTGGATGCCATGTTGCGCTTGCAGAGCCCCTGATGAGCCAAAACAGTAGAAACCCACCGCAAATTACCCTATTTCGGAAACTAGACCACTCAAGAAATTTATTTAGATGTGTTTTGAGTAGAGATGAGTGAACATGAGGCTTGAGGTTTGAGGTTCGGTTTCGGAAACCGAGATCCAAAAAAACAAGGTTCGGGTTCAAAATTCGAGCGAGTGACAATTATGAACCACTCAAGCAAGCAGTGCTGTGCTTGGGTATGAGTGATGCACAGCCTTGTGCAAGCCGCATGCAGTGTTTGATCGGCTCGCATTTGGGGTAAAATCAGCATGTACACACACAAACCCCCCAAAAAAATATATATATAAACCCCGCCCACCCTGTCCCAGAAGTGTTTTGCTAATGGCCCATAAAGAAAACACTTTTGGGGCAGGGTGGGCAGGGTTTATAAAAAAAAATTGGGGGGGGGGATTGTGTATGTACACTACATCTGGTCACACAGATTGTACCCCAAATGTGAGTCGATCAAACACTGCACGCGGCTCACACAGAGCTGTGCATTACTCATACGCAAGCACAGCGCTGCTTGAGTGGTTTATATTCGGCACTCACTCGAACCTCGAGCCCGAATCTTGTTTCTTTGGAGCTCGGCTTCCAATCCCTAACCTCGAGCCACAGGTTCGCTTATCTCTAGTTTTGAGTACCTTGAAAACCTCCAGGTGCTTCACAAAATTTTATAACGTTCAGCCATCAAAATGACAAAATACATTTTTCCCACAAACATGTTGCTTTTGCCAAAATTTTTAATTTTCACAAGGGTAACAGGAAAAAAATCACTGTAGATTTAGATGTGCAATTTCTCTTGAGTACACCAATACCCCATATGTGGTGGTAAGCCACTGTTTGGGCACATGGCAATCGGCAGGGCTTGGAAGGGAGGGAGCGCCATTTGATTTTTTGAATGCAAAATTGGCTGGAATCGTTAGCGGACGCCAAGTTGCAGTTGGAGAGCCCCTGATGTGATTAAACCGTGAAAGCCCAACACATGGGACCCCATTTTGGAAACTAGATCCGTCAAGGAATTTATCTAGATGTAGGGTAATCTAGATGTAGGGTAATCTAAATGTAGGGGAATTTTATAATGTTGAGTCATGAAAATGAAAAAATACATATCCCAAATTTTTACTTTTCACAAGGGTAACAGTAGAAAATGCACCTTACAATTTAATTTGCAATTTCTCCTGAGTACACTAATACCCCAATTGTGGTCGAAAACTACTGTTTGGGCGCACAGCAGGGCTCAGAAGGGATGGAGCGCCATATTGGTGATCAAATTTAGTTGGAATGGTTTGGGATTACCATGTCACATTGCATAGTCCTTAATCAAAAAAGACTGCTGGAACACCATTCCATGGAACACAATTGTGTATGGGAAGCAAGGGACCTGGGTATATAGGAAATTGAACAAACATGGCTACAGGGCGGGACTGAGTTCTCAGACAGAAAAACTGCACAACAATCAAAAAAGACTGCTGGGACACCATTGTAAATGTGAACAGGGTGCTAGCTTAAATTTACACAATCTATCAATCTATATGAAGTGAAAGCTGCACACCAAATTCAGAGAAATATGAACAAGCACAACTGCTTTATAATACATAAGGAATGAAAAATACAATTAGCCATATGAAAAATTGAAAAAATTAAAATGTGACATTGCATAACTGCTGAGGATTATTTGAAAAAAGAGATATTTAGCTAATGTATTGATCAATTTATTACTGCCCCATTACCACTTCACGGTAATCTCTTATTTATGGGGTCCCTAACCAAATGTTACCTCTATATGCGGTTAAAACCTGCTTGTGTGTATTATTATTATTATTGTTATTATTATTATTATTATTATTATTATTATTATTATTATTATAGCGCCATTTATTCCATGGCGCTTTACAGTGAAAGAGGATATACATACAACAATCATTAACAATACAAAACAGACTGGTATAGGAGGAGAGAGGACCCTGCCCGTGAGGGCTCACAGTCTATAGGGAATGGGTGATGGTACAATAGGTAAGGACAGAGCTGGTTGCACAGTGGTGTACTGGACTGAGGGTTATTATAGGTTGTAGGCTTGTTGGAAGAGATGGGTCTTGAGGTTCCTCTTGAAGCTTTCCACGGTAGGGGAGAGTCTGATATGCTGAGGTACAGCGTTCCAGAGTATGGGGGAGGCACGGGA
This sequence comes from Anomaloglossus baeobatrachus, assembly GCF_048569485.1. Classification (NCBI taxonomy): domain Eukaryota; kingdom Metazoa; phylum Chordata; class Amphibia; order Anura; family Aromobatidae; genus Anomaloglossus; species Anomaloglossus baeobatrachus. The sequence goes on along the minus strand of NC_134359.1, from coordinate 115,890,490 downwards.
GAAATCTTGTATGCGATTGTGGGATGGGTACCTAACCAAATGTTACCTCTATGTGCGGTTGAAACCTGCTTGTGTATGGAAAGCCAGGGACCTGGATATATAGGAAATTGAATAAGCATGGCTAAAGGGCGGGATTGGGTTCTCAGACAGAAAAAAACTGCATAACAATCAAAAAAGACTGCTGGGACACCATTGCAAATGTGAACAGGGTGCTAGCCAAAAAATACACAATCTATATGAAGTGAAAGCTGCACATTTTTTCAATTTTTCATATGGCTAATTGTATTTTTCATTCCTTATGTATTATAAAGCAGTTATGCTTGTTCATATTTCTCTGAATTTGGTGTGCAAAATCAGTCTTTTTGATTGTTATGCAGTTTTTTCTGTCTGAGAACACCCTGAGAATGCCCTTTAGGCATGTTTATTCAATCTAATATATAAAGCTGAGTGTATGTGTGTGTGCATGTGTGTGTGTGTGTGTGTGTGTGTGTGTGTGTGTGTGTGTGTGTGTGTGTGCGTGTGTGTGTGTGTGTGTGTGTGTATGTCCGCTAAAGGAATCCGCACTGTCTCATTTACAATCAGGAAAATGTAACCCCGCGCTTTACAGTTACTCTCCAAAAAACATGTCTCCATTATACTGAATGGAGGTGGGAGCTAGAGGCTATTAATACCAACTGTCAGTGGTTGCTATAGGAACAAAATAAACTGTTAGTATAACAAGCTTATGTGTGAGGTAATAAGATGTCGGTGGGGAGACGGATAGAGAGAGACAGAAAAAGACAAACAGACAGGCAAAGAGACAGATGGGCAAAGAGACAGACGGGCAAAGAGACAGATGGGAAAAGAGACAGACGGGAAAAGAGACAGACGGGAAAAGAGACAGCCTGGGAATAGAGACAGACTGGGAAAAGAGACAGACGGGGAAGAGACAGACGGGGAAAGAGACAGACGGGCAAAGAGACAGACGGGCAAAGAGACAGACGGGGAAAGAGACAGACAGGGAAAGAGACAGACCTGGAAAGAGACAGACCTGGATAGAGACAGACCTGGAAAGAGACAGACCTGGAAAGAGACAGACGGGGAAAGAGACAGACCTGGAAAGAGACAGACGGACAACGAGACTGACAGACAGATAGACAGAGATAGACAGAGAAAGAGAGAGACACAGAGATAGAGACACAGATAGAGAGAGACAGACAGAGAGACTGATACAAACAGAGACAGACACACAGAGACAGACAGAAACTCGAAGAGAGACAGTTACTATCCCGGGCAACGCCCGGGTACTTCATCTAGTTTCCTATATAGCCAGGTCCCTTGCTTCTCATACACAACAGGTTTTAACCGCACATAGAGGTAACATTTGATTAGGTACCCAGGGATTCAATATAATTTTTATACTGTTCTTTGATATATACAAGACGGCTGTGGCAGTGACATCTTAATTAACATCTTGGTAACCTCCTTATTAAGCACATAAGCATCTAATTACAATTGCGGTGTTCCCTGTGGACTATATGGGAATTTCATGTACACAATTCCATCACTGACCTTCTTTATCTGAATGGCCTTCTTAATACTCATATTATGATGTTTTCAATGGTTTATTGCTGATAGATTGTGGTCTAAGCACTGGCCACACTGATTGGAGGGGAGATACACATTCTGGTTCCCTGTCTACCTGATGCAGGTTTTTATATTTTCCTGTGTCTCTGTCCTGTATGTTGGTTTTCTAAATGTTTGCATCAATAAAAAGAATATTTTCTATTAAATTCAATATCATTTGGTTTCTGTTCTTCTTTTTCTCCTTATTTAATTGTTAATCGAAGAATAATACCAATTCGTGGTTCACTATACGTTGTGACCCCGATATTTCTACCTATGTTAATGAGCATAATTCTTTTTGGACCCCTCAACAAATTCATCAAGGGGTGCAATGAGCATATGGACACCACAGGTGTGTCACAAAATGTTATACTATAGGGTGATAAAAATAATTTGGGTGGTAAATTACATTTTTGACACTTAAATGTAGTTTTAACCCCAGATTTCAATTTTTACAAAGGCAATAAGTAAAAAATTCCCCATAATGTGTTACACAATTTCTCCTGAATGTGGTAAAACCACTCATGTGACTGTACATAACTATTTGGCCCACCAGAGGGCTCAGGATGGAAGGAGCGCTCTTTGATTTTTGGAGCATAGACTTTCCTAAAATAGTTTGTGGACTCCATCTTCAGAGTGCCAGAACAGCAGAAACCCCCTCAAGTGACCAAATTTTGTACATTACACCCCTCTGAGAATTCATCTATGGGTGTAGCAATGATTTTGTCTTTGGAAAACACCCATGGAGTGTAACATAATTAATGTTTCAGAATTAAAAATTGCAAATAAGCCATTGTTGTGCCCAGTACATTGTAGTGCCTGCACATTGTGACCAACTCGTGCTTCTGGAGATACACACCCCATAAATTAGGCGAACGTATTACAATTGTCATGTTGAAAAACAACTCCTGGGACACTTTTAATAAATGACTCAACCACTGGTTCCATGATTGTGCATTCAGTATTGCAAGTGAAATTGGATATCACATACCAAACTTAAGGCAACAGTTTCTGCACAAATCATCAAAAGGCCATAACACAACATTGAGATATGGGCCAGCTGTCCAGCTAAAGGTGTTCCATTGACCTCACACCACCAGCTATCATCATAGTAAGATGGCAATGGAGACTGGGGATTGGAGGTCTATTCTATTCAGCAAAGAGTCCCATCTTTATTTGGGATGCAATAATAATTAGAGATTGTCTGGAGACAACATTGGCAAAGCCATGAAGAGACCTTCCCAAGGGAACGTCTCATATCTCCTGGGATTATGCTATGGGGTGGTATAATGCATGGTAGTTGGACCCCTGCATTCTTTATTCCAGGTACACATAATGTTCAGTTTTACATTGATTTGGTGGTAAAACCGCTGTTACAGTGATTTCTCTAAATCGTCTCCCATCGAGCACATCTGCGATGTCAATGTGGCGCCCCTGAGGCTTCAGTCGCCACAGAGGTACTGCACCTCAGACAGAGGGTAAGGAGGAGAACACAAACCGATATACACAAAACACAGACACTCTCATTAGCAACACTCCACTGGACCGTGGTTAAGGCAAGTTGCACCTTTGAAGTCACCATTGGAACGCACAGTCCGAGTCAGGCTGGGAGGTGGAGTCTAGTTAGTGGGAGCACACTGTATAACGTTGGCCAGTAGAGTAGGAACAGTGGAGGAGTCAAGACCTGTGGTCTGCAGCTGCAGCAGCTCGGCTCTGGCACACGACAGAAAGGGTCCTAGAGCCCACGGGAAGTGACCATACTCTCGTGGCCTTGTTCCCCAGACAACATACCAGAGTGAAAGGACTTGGCCGTAGAAAGGGGACCGGCCCCTCAACTAGTGGAGAACTTCAAGACTAGCTAACCAGAGGCTGAGGTTACTTCAAGTGCCGAAGCCAAATCCACACACCACCAGTGAAAAGGTGACCACATAGGGTCAAGGGATAGAGCTTCAAGCCACCCGACAGGGTCCACGGACACCGGCTCGGGGAACTGTGTGCAGGTGCGGGACAGGCGGGAGAGGTGAGCGCAGGAAGAAGACCAGGAAAGGAAGACATAAGGGTGTACCGGCTTGTGCCTCCGAACTATCCGGGATTGGCTGGAGCCCATCACAGCAGGACTCAGCACCCCGAGGGCAGCATTTTTCTGGACATGCTAACCTGGAACTCTTAAGTATGAGTAAAGACCTTGTGACTGCATCCCTGTGTCATCCGGTCATTCCCTGTGCCTCCGACCCTGCGCCCCGCCGTTATAGACTACTACTCCCAACAGCCCTGGGGCCCAGCTCTACCTGTGGAGAGCTACTCCAACTATAGATACTCCAACTCGGCTACGCCACCAACGACCCCAGGGGAAACTGAACGGCAGCGGCGGCACCTATCTTGCCGCATACCACAGGTGGTGTCACGACATCTCCCCTGTAAATATTCCCCCACCATCATCTACATTAAACGACACCGCCGGGGTCACGGAACCGGGCCCTGTCTCCGTGACATCCTCCCAGACAGAACAGAAACTGTGGCCCGGTAACGAGTGCCCCTAGACCCCGGTGGGGCGTGCCATCAACTGTAAAACAAGCTGATGAATTGTGTGCACAAGTGCATTCAGCGTGGCAGAACATTTCACAGAAGGTGTGTAACTGTGTGTACTTCTGTGTGGGGCGCTCATTCTCAATACTGAATAAATTAAGATGTTTAGAAAATTTTATTTTTCATTTATTCATCATTTGCATGCATATCAGTAACACGGCTATCGATCCTGTGATTTTCAGAATTCCATGACTTTTACTTTTTGAATTTGCAATTTCAATGCTGAGTAGAGTAGATAATTAGTTTTGAAACAACATAATTTTCCAGATTTCTATTATTGTTCTGAGGTATAACAGAAAGGAAAAAAAACTTTAATTTACTGGTGATTGTGAGATTTTTTTAATTCTTTAAGGGATCAAAATATTAATTTAAACTAAATTAATAAATAATAATCTGTATTTATATATTGTCATCTTATTCCGCAGTGCTTTACAATTAATCATGTCTGGCTCACCACAAAGAAAAACTATAAAACAATTTACAACAACAAAGAGATACTGGTAAATAATATACATATATAATGTACACATGAATATGATTACAACAATAAACTGCATAAATGTTTCCTAAACGCCAAACTAAGCTCTAAAATCAGTAGAATCTGATGATTTTGTCAGGATCATCCAATCATCTAATATATGGGGGCTCCCGACTGTCTCCTAAAGGATTGTCAGGGGAGGAAGGTTTATATAAATGTATTCTGTTTTCCTGGTAGATAATTTGTGGAGACGTTCACACTTTTGGATCAAAATATTTGCTAACATTGACTAAAATTGTTGTGGCTAGCAGTCAGGGGCGGACTGGCCCACCAGAAGGTCGGGAGAACCCCCGGTGGCCCCTGCTATTGATGGCCACGCCCCCTAGGCCCCGCCCCCCTACCCCCACTGGGCCCCTATGGATGTGTGTGAGAGGCCCCCCCCCGGCCGGTAATTTCACTAATCATATCGGCACATTGCCGATATGATTAGTGACAATTTCATTCCCTCTGGAGCGGCAAGCAGGGAGAGCGATCTCCCCGCTCTCCCTGCTGTCACTGTCAGTGCCGCGTGGCTCTGACTCATCTGCGCAGCGACACTGCAGGAGGAGGCAGTCTCAGAGTGATGACTGCTTCCTTCCTGTGCAGGTGCTGGCAGCATCGGGCTGCGCGCTGCGGAAGACGGACCGGCGTCACCCTACTGACTGCAGCAGCACGTGAGTATAGAAGGCGGGGGCCCCGGGGGAGGGTGCGGGGGCCCGGGGAGCGAGCAGGGGCCCCGGGGGGAGGGTGCGGGGGCCCGGAGAGCGAGTAGGGGCCCCGGGGGGGGGGGTGCGGGGGCCCGGAGAGCGAGCAGGGGCCCCGGGGTGGGAGTGCAGGGGCCAGGAAGGGTGTACGGGGGCCCCGGAGGGGGGGTGCGGGGTCCCGGGGAGTGAGCAGGGGCCCCTCATACTCACCTGTCTGCAGCCTCCCGGTGCCATGTCCGCTCCCGGTACCGCGGCTCCGGCTGTGTGCAGACGGCCGGGACACCTCTGATAGCTGCAGGACCTGGCGCTGATCACCTGATGCGGTCACCTGATGGAATCAGCTGACAGTGATAGTGACAGCGGTGACGGTGACGGTTTTACTACCCGGCCAGCTAAACTATCAGCTGATACCGTCAGGAGACTTTATCAGCTGATTACCGCCGGGTCCTGCATTGATCGGTCTGACAGGAGTCTGCACAGAAGTGTGTGGGTTTTTTTCTTTTTTTTTTGCACTGATGCATCAGCTGATTGTATAAACTGCTTTTATACAATCAGCTGATGTGTGATGTGATTCAGGCCTTGATCCTGACACATCATCTGATCGCTTTGTCTTCCAGCAAACCGATCAGATGATATTGGATCCGGATTGGACGGCGCGGGACCCTTGACCCAGGATTACTGCGGAGGGGGGGTTCTTTATTTCAATAAAGATGGAGTCACTAATTGTGTTGTGTTTTATTTCTAATAAAAATATTTTTCTGTGTGTTGTGTTTTTTTTTTATCTTTACTAGAAATTCATGGTGGCCATGTCTAATATTGGCGTGACACCATGAATTTCAGGCTTAGGGCCAGCTGATAATATACAGCTAGCTCTAACCCCATTATTACCCAGCGAGCCACCCGACATTAGGTCAGCTGGAAGAGTTGGATACAGCGCCAGAAGATGGTGCTTCTATGAAAGCGCCATTTTCTGGGGTGGCTGCGGACTGCAATTCGCAGAGGGGGTGCCCAGAAAGCTTGGGCACCCTGCATTGCGGATTCCAATCCCCAGCTGCCTAGTTGTACCTGGCTGGACTCAAAAATATGGCGAAGCCCACGTCATTTTTTTTTAATTATTTAATGAAATTCATGAAATAAAAAAAAAGGGCTTCCCTATATTTTTGGTTCACAGTCATATTTTTGGTTCACAGTCGGGTACAAATAGGCAGCTGGGGGTTGGGGGCAGCCCATAGCTGCCTGCTGTACCTGGCTAGCATACAAAAATATGGCGAAGCCCACGTCATTTTTTTGGAGGGCAAAAAACTCCTGCATACAGTCCTGGATGGAGCATGCTGAGCCTTATAGTTCTGCAGCTGTCTGCTCTCCTGCATACACTAGTGGAGAATGAAGAACATATTGAAGAAGGAAATGACATCAGATCTTTTTTTCAACAATCTTTAATGGCATTGTTCACTGATAAAAAACGCATAAAAAAGCAGTGAGCAAAAACGCAGCCAAAAACGTAAAAACGCATCGCTTTTTACCGCAGGTGCATTTTTGTGCGATTTTCTGCAGCCAAAAACGCACAAAAAACACCTAGTGCGCACATACCCTTCGTGTGCAGAGAGCCGCGGAGGATGGAAGACAGAGGAGAGGCCACCGGTGCTTGGAGCAGGTAAGCGCTCAGTGACCCGAAGATGCAAGGAGAGGGACCACATAAGATGGCAGCTATATGTGGCTATATGGGGAGAGGGGCCACATTAAGATGGAAGCTATATGTGGCTATATGGGAAGAGGCCACATAAGATGGGAGCTATATGTGGCTATATGTGGAGAGGGGCCACATTAAGATGGCAGCTATATGTGGTTATATGGGGAGAGGGGCCACATTAAGATGGCAGCTATATGTGGCTATATGGGGAGAGGGGCCACATTAAGATGGCAGCTATATGTGGCTATATGGGGAGAGGGGCCACATAAGATGGCAGCTATATGTGGCTATATGGGGAGAGAAGCCGCTTAAGATGGCAGCTATATGTGGCTATATGGGGAGAAGAGCCGCATTAAGATGGCAGCTATATGGGGAGAGGGGCCACATAAGATGGGAGCTATATGGGAAAAGGAGCACATGGGATGTGATCTGCTGGGGAAAGAGGCCATAATGGGATGGGACCTGTTGGGGAAAGAGGCCATAATGGGATGGGATCTGCAGGGTAAAGAGGCCATAATGGGAAGGGATCTGCAGGGGAAAGAGGCCATAATGAGATGAGATCTGCAGGGGAAAAGAGGCCATAATGGGATGGGATCTGTAGGGGAAAAGAGGTCATAATGGGATGAGATCTGCAGGGGAAAAGAGGCCATAATGGGATGGGATCTGTAGGGGGAAAGAGGCCATAATGGGATGGGATCTGCAGGGGAAAGAGGCCATAATGGGATGGGATCTGTATGAGGAAGGTCGTCCATTCCAATTTTAGCAGGGCTCCTTTAGTAATAATTTTTAAAAACTGTAGAAAAATCATTTAATACAATAAGACTGACAGTGACTGGAACAACTGATGCTGGACAGGAGAGGAAGGGGAAGAAGATTTTACTTTAAATTACTTGTATTTTTTGGTTGAGGAAATTGTGTGAAAATGGGTGTGGCTAACAGAATGGGTGTGGTTACAGAATGGGTGTGGTTTTCAAATGGGCGGGGTTTACAGATAACCTGTTAAAAATTTGAATCCCACCCCTGCTATATATAGTACGGTAACTGCATGGTGCTGGTGGGCCCCAAGATTGATTTTTCCTGGTGGGCCCAAGGTACTCCAGTCCGCCGCTGCTAGCAGTCATAACAGTAATGCAATTTGTGCTTGTGTTTGTTACAACCACAGCATACCAGCACCTGGGCATCCATTTCATTCCATAGAAAGTGTTGCTACCTCCATCACTGTGTACCCTACCCACACTGTTTTTATTTAGAGTATAACTGGATGCCACTTCTCTGAGCTCATTTGGAGGCCTAGGTGAGTCTGCTTAGTGAAGAGTCCAATCTGAAAGAGGTCACCCTACTCGGGCAGATGGTCTCACACACTTTGGTCAGAATGTGCAACCAAGAATGTTATAGATTTGTTTGTAGCAATAATGCAAATCAAATGTATATGTACTGACCCGCGTCAGCAGCCGGGCTGCTAGCATCCGGATCCGTGGTGGCTTTAGGGATCTACGGACCCGGGGTCGGGGGTCGCGTGGCCACTCAGAATAAAGGGGGAATATTTATACGGGGAGTTATGTTTGAAGTTCGTGACACCACCTGTGGTGTGTGGTAAGGTGGAGTACCACTGCTGCAGTTGGGAGTACCCAGTGGCGATGGTGTGGGCAGCCAGGTGTTTAACCACTCCAGGGGTAGGGAGAATGCCTCAGGACTCGATGAGGGCTTCGGGGAGGTGCTGTTGGGACAGTAAGGGTCACATCTGTACTCAATCAGTCCAATAACGCTGACACCGACAGCTGTGGTAAATCAAAGTTCTTGACACTGCTGCCGCTGGGAGGGAGCACGCCTGGATCCTGTGCCCATTGTTGTTGCCTGTTAGTCTGTGACCTTTACCTTGGCACCTAGCTTTTCTGGTTGGTCCCTTGAGTATAAAACTGGTCGGGTCCCGCTCACCAGTATGGCTAACTGGGTGAGCTTGCTCTCAGGGTTCACGCTTGGAATTTTCTTGACCGTGTAGTGGGAAAGTCCTATCTCCCTCGTTGCGCTAGTAACCCGATTTCGGAGCGGGTGGAGAACGGATCTTGAAGGCTCCGTCCTCGTCGGGTAAATTGCCAGGATGCCTCAAGCTACTTCCTGACCTAGGGTCCACGTACCACGTCGTTCCCTGGCCCCTGCCCGGTGATGGCACAAGGCCGCCGGCTGTCCTCCTCGACAGTCCGTGCCCCTTGTCACGATCCACTGCGACCAGGGTCCAGCTCCTACCAGGTCCAGACCAACGTCTGCCACCTAGTAGTTCCAAGGAGCCCAGCTCCTGACCTTCTCTTGAGAGTCACTGCTCAACTGACTGTCTCCTGACACTTCTGACCTCCCCTTAACCAACCCCCCCAAGTGGGCGACCCTATTCCACTCAGGCCATCCACTGGTGTGTCTGGTGAGTGTTCTGCAGAGTGTTCCAAGGATTTTGATTAGCTTGTTCTTGGCAACACCAAAGGTCAGGGACCCGTAACCAAGGAGGAGGTGGATATTGCACAGCAGGGCAGATTGCACAATACCCTGTGACGACCTGATAGGCCAGGGCGTCACATATAAATTTAGTGTTTACAGAGTGATGTTATATTTTAGCGCTTTCCTTTGTCAAATCTGAAAGAGGTCACCTTGTTGGGGCAGATGGTGCACATTTTGATCAAAGTTTTTGAGCCCATCAACTTCATATTATTGTATGTAGCAAAAAGGGAATTTAAAAGGTATACGTCACAATTACTCCGCTCAGTGTTTCTTGGACTCAATTAGTGGCTGTTCTGCTGCACTGTGGAATCAGGGCAATGCTGAGATGTCAGTTGGGTGAGTGACAGCTCAGTCGTCCAATCTAGTGCTGGGGTGTGCTGAGTTGTCGGTATACATATATTTCTTGATCAACACAGAGTATCTCTGTGACGCCCTGGACCCCAGGGGTCAGAGGTAACAACACCTACCACATTACACACACACCCCCATCTCTTGTGAGGACACATCAGTCACCCGAAAGGGAGACCTGATGCCTTCCTCAGGGCTGGTAGGGCACAGAACACCAGGTGGGCAGAGTCAGGCGGAAAGGCACTCCCACCGAGGAGACTACTGTCCTGAGGCAGGAAATACAAACAGATTAAGTTGGACAGTGACAGGAGGTGTGAGGAGCAGAGCTGTCAGGGACCCGAGTTGGAGCCTGGGATCCCCGTAACGTCAGGCAGGCGGACGGATGTGGCCGCCTGCAGGAGTACCGGTACAGCAACCGGCGGAACCGTAGGGACCGGGCCAGGGTGGGAGCCCGCCGGCCCTAAACCGGGGAGTCAACCGTTTACCGGAGCACCAGAAACCGGGTACTCAGACCCCGTCCTAGCTTAGAAGCCACTGAGTATAGGCAAATTAACTGATTGCAGTCTGGACCTCATGGGTTCATCCTCACCCAAAGTCCCGAAAGAAGGCAACAGCCCACCGATACCAGGTGAGAGCCACCGCCAAGGGCCAAACATCCAACGGGCCTGCGGGCAACCGAGGGCTCCTCCGGCAGCTAAAACGCCGGGGAGCGGGCTACCACTGTTCAGGCAGGGGAGCCAACAGTCAAACAAGAGGTGCAAGGGAAAGGGGCCACCATCAGCCTCCCAAGGGACACAAGCAGCCAGCTGCGGGACCCGACCAGACCCGAACTTTGGCTTACCAGTGACTCTGTGTGGTTTAATTGTGAGTACACCAGTGCCATCCGGGCACGACACTGCACCACAGCACGGCACCCTGCACCCCGACAACAACACCGTCGCCAGTCCCTCCCTCACCGGGCCCCGGGACACACCGCCCCTACCCACGGAGGGGCTAACATCCAGGCTGCGGCCGCAACACCAATTCCGGACGAGCCCCCTTCACTCCAGCCGCAGCGGTGGTGCATCCCGTCACCACGACCCGTGGGTGGCGTCACGACCCATCCGATGACAACGCGGCCCCCGGGCTGCAGACCTCGTCCCACACCACCACCACCCCACTGCCTCCCCTTAACAGAGCGACGTGGGCCCCGGTCCGGAGGCGCTCGTGCCACCGACAACCCAAGCCCGGACCTCGAGCGGCTCGGCCCGAGCAGCGGAGAGCGGCCGGACCCCTCTCAGGGTGGTACATTTCCATAATCAGTCTCTCTACTCTTTCCATCTCACTTGTTTCTGTCTGCAACAGTCCTGCCTGCTTCACCACCACCAAGCTCAACATCACGCTATATTGCTCATATGGCCAGACTTTAGATTCAAGCACTCAGCTGCTTAGAAAACTCCCACCCGGGGCACTCAATTCATCTCACGTTCTATTCCACCCTGGCCCATTTCCTTTAACAGTTGTAAACTGCTTAGGGCCTTGCTGCTGAGCGTCCTTTCTAAGGACCTGTCTCACTTGGTCACTGGTTTCTTCGGACAGTCTGCTGACCCGACTCCAATAGATCACTGTCTTCTTGGTCCCTTCTCTCTGTTTCTGTATTCCGATTCATGCTCTCGCTCTGGTCTTCTCTCACTTCAGGGACACCCACGTCATGGGGCCTTGTCACCTACCCAGACCTTAGGTCTCACTCTGTAACACGCTGGGCTCTATCTGATGTTCTCATAGGAAAATGGTCCTTTCCCGGCATCTAAGCCCCTTCTACCATGGGCTACCCTCAACTGTTAAAGCTATCTTGCCCTAATGTCAGGCACCTATGTATAACACAATAATGCAGAACATAGTATAAGTTGCACATTATCTTACACAACCATCACGCAATTGGTGTCTTCAAGGGGAAACGTGCTCAGTAAGTTCATCTTCTTACAATCTGACTACGCCTTTGTCTTTACCCTTGCTTCAATGTGCTCTCTTGGTATCGGACCCCGGAACGTTTGACTACCCAGTCTGACAGCTGAGAGTAGTGACTAGTGTGATGCCCCTGGGCTTCAAGCGCCACAGGGTATTACACCACTTTTCAGGGGTAATATCTATCCTGGGTCAGGAGGGGGTTAACCTGCCGGTGCCTTCACAAAACACACACAAACAACAGCAGATGCTTACTCACAGGGGTTTGGACTAGGGCAGACAGGGGAGCCAGCCATCACGAAGCATGGGACTTCCCCAGTTGCTAGGACAACCACTGGGGGCAGGCACCACAAGGGGTAGAAGTAGGAGCAACCAACACACTTAGAACAGAACCTTCCTGGGCACAACTTGGGATAACATCTAGCACTGACAACTGGAGTTAGTGTCTCTCTCTTTGTGGGCCCATGGCTTGGAGCAGGAGGCTCGGGATCAGCTGGAGCTCATCGTGGCAGAGGACGGTACTCTGGGGCAGAGCCTGATAAACTTGTGAGTAAAAAAGACTTGGAACCGGAGCCCCTGCCTTTGCCTCTCCTTTACCAGCGCCGTCACCCAGCGCTGCGGTGCCAACGGGGACTACCACCACCCCCGCCAGCCTGTGGGGAGCGACACCATCCCGGCTGCACTTAACATCTGTCCCAGTGAGAGACCCTGCAGCAGCGGCCCCCATCCCTGGCCGCGTACCACAGGTGGCGTCACAATCACTTAAAAGACCTTCCTAACTTCCGACTACTACCTACATCCTCCATGCCACCCTCCAATCCTCCTTCCTGTATGCCTCGGGGAAACAGATCCGGGCCAGGCCACCCCGTGACAACGCAGAGGATCTGCACCCCTAGCCCAGCGAAGAGTAGGTAAAAACACCTGCTCCGTGGGGCGCAACATCAGCATCACAGTATACATGTAGTTTTTTAGTGCTGCAATATTTCTGTTTGCTGTTCAGTGGCATCATGTGCTCTCAACATCTTAAAGAACACTTAAAGAAACATTAATTTCACATTTGCTTCTCACCCAGAAAGTTCACTAGGTAATGTTGCCAAAAAACATGGTTCATAACTTATGAAAATGCAAGAAGGTCACGCATCATCTGCTTCTACAAATAAGATGGCCTCTGCAGTGGGGAATGTACAGCTCAGGCTGACCCACGACTCCCGTTTGTTCTGTGATATGGAGGCATGATCTAGACATCCGGCTCCCTATGCCACTGTGGTGAGATGCAGAGGGAATCAAATAGATTAACAATACATTACAAATGTATAGTCACTTTTCATTGCCAGGGTGGAGGGTCACTTTAATGTTTTACCAATGCACACTGGCTCCTTAGGCTAGTTTCACACTTGCATTGGACGGGATCCGTAGCATTGCGTTGTGTGACGCATGCAACGGATGCGTTGCATATAGTGGCACAACGGATGCTACGGATCGTACAAAATAACGCAATCCGTTATAGGTTTTTTTTCTTGACTTTACACATCTGGTCATGCACAGTTGTGTAAAGATGGATGCGTTAACGGAATCCGTCAAAATGACGGATTCTAACGGAATCCGCCACCATAGGCGTCCATTATAAAAACAACGGACGCCGACGGAATCCTGCAGGTTGCGTTTTTTTGACACTCCGCCAAGTGCAGAAAAACGCTACATGCAGCGTTCCATCCACCCGACGGTCACTGACGGTCAGCGTCAAAACAACTGATGCGCCGCAGGGCGGATGCAATGCAAGACTATCCGTTGCTATCCGTAGCTAATAGAAGTCTATGAGGAATATAACGGTTTCCTGCAACGGTTACCGTAATTCCTCAAGGCTGCGGATAGCAACGGAAGCCGTCCAACGCAAGTGTGAAAGTAGCCTTACCTGGGAGTTGTGTTTTATCTAACAGCTTACGTCAGCCTCTTCTACTGTAGAAAGATACTTCAATTCGCACTTGTCATGCTAAATGAAGGAACAGGTTTTTGTACAACTGTTTGTCCAGATGTATCCTGCGTCATACCACCTAACAAAAATATATTGGCTATATATGTAATTCATTTAAATAGCTGCCAAACACAGCTCCACTATGACTCAATCTGTCAGTCGCGTTCAACAGACCAGAACTGTACATGTTACTCTGGTTAAAGGGAAACTGTCATGTATGATAACTCTATTAATCTGCAGATATAGGCAGTGAAGTAACTAGAGTTAGATGGGCCTCAATGCAAAATTTGGACCTGTCCCCCTCACCACATGTTGGTCACATAAATGGACACTTGTAGCATTTTAAATCCTATAAAGGCATCTGAGCTTCCCTTCCCCCATTATATAGCCAAGTCTCCCATCCTGTTCTAATGTATCCCATCCTGGGCTCCTTCCTCCCAGTAAATGTCCCCCATCGTGGTTAATGTCCCCAATCCTGGTAAATATGTCCCATATCCTGGTAAATATGTCCACCATCCTGGTATATATGTCCCCCATTCTAGTAATTATATCCCTCATCCTGGTATATATGTTCCCATCCTGGTATATATTTGCTCATCCTAGGCCTCTTCCTGGTACAGTATATATGTCCCCATCCTGTAATACATGTCATTATCCTAGGCCTACCCTGTTGTATATGTCCCCCATCCTGGTATATATGTCACAATCTTGGTATATATGTTCCCATCCTAGGCCCCTTCCTGGTATATATGTTTTCATCCTGGTATACATGGCTTTATACTGGGCCCATCCTGTTATATATGTCCCCATCCTGGTATATATGTCCCCATGCTGGTATACATGACCTTATCCATTGGGCTTTTCCTGGTATAAATGTCCCCATCCTGGTATACAGTGCCTACAAGTAGTATTCAACCCCCTGCAGATTTAGCAGGTTTACACATTCGGAATTAACTTGGCATTGTGACATTTGGACTGTAGATCAGCCTGGAAGTGTGAAATGCACTGCAGCAAAAAAGAATGTTATTTCTTTCTTTTTTTTTTTTTTTAAATTGTGAAAAGTTTATTCAGAGGGTCATTTATTATTCAACCCCTCAAACCACCAGAATTCTGTTTTGTTCCCCTAAAGTATTAAGAAGTATTTCAGGCACAAAGAACAATGAGCTTCACATGTTTGGATTAATTATCTCTTTTTCCAGCATTTTCTGACTAATTAAGACCCTCCCCAAACTTGTGAACAGCCCTCATACATGGTCAACATGGGAAAGACAAAGGAGCATTCCAAGGCCATCAGAGACAAGATCGTGGAAGGTCACAAGGCTGGCAAGGGGTACAAAACCCTTTCCAAGGAGTTGGGCCTACCTGTCTCCACTGTTGGGAGCATCATCTGGAAGTGGAAGGCTTATGGAACTACTGTTAGCCTTCCACGGCTTGGACAGCCTTTGAAAGTTTCCACCCATGCCGAGGCCAGGCTTGTCCGAAGAGTCAAGGCTAACCCAAGGACAACAAGGAAGGAGCTCCGGGAAGATCTCATGGCAGTGGGGACGTTGGTTTCAGTGAATACCATAAATAACGTACTCCACCGCAATGGTCTCCGTTCCAGACGAGCCCGTAAGGTACCTTTACTTTCAAAGCGTCATGTCAAGGCTCGTCTACAGTTTGCTCATGATCACTTGGAGGACTCTGAGACAGACTGGTTCAAGGTTCTCTGGTCTGATGAGACCAAGATCGAGATCTTTGGTGCCAACCACACACGTGACGTTTGGAGACTGGATGGCACTGCATACGACCCCAAGAATACCATCCCTACAGTCAAGCATGGTGGTGGCATCATGCTGTGGGGCTGTTTCTCAGCCAAGGGGCCTGGCCATCTAGTCCGCATCCATGGGAAGATGGATAGCACGGCCTACCTGGAGATTTTCACCAAGAACCTCCGCTCCTCCATCAAGGATCTTAAGATGGGTCGTCATTTCATCTTCCAACAAGACAACGACCCAAAGCACACAGCCAAGAAAACCAAGGCCTGGTTCAAGAGGGAAAAAATCAAGGTGTTGCAGTGGCCTAGTCAGTCTCCTGACCTTAACCCAATTGAAAACTTGTGGAAGGAGCTCAAGATTAAAGTCCACATGAGACACCCAAAGAACGTAGATAACTTGGAGACGATCTGCATGGAGGAGTGGGCCAAGATAACTCCAGAGACCTGTGCCGGCCTGATCAGGTCTTATAAAAGATGATTATTAGCTGTAATTGCAAACAAGGGTTATTCCACAAAATATTAAATCTAGGGGTTGAATAATAATTGACCCACACTTTTATGTTGAAAATTTATTAAAATTTAACTGAGCAACATAACTTGTTGGTTTGTAAGATTTATGCATCTGTTAATAAATCCTGCTCTTGTTTGAAGTTTGCAGGCTCTAACTTATTTGCATCTTATCAAACCTGCTAAATCTGCAGGGGGTTGAATACTACTTGTAGGCACTGTATATATGTCACAATTCTGATAGATATATTCCCATCCAAGGCCACTTCCTGTTATTTATGTCCCCATCTTGGTATACATGTCCTTATCCTAGGCCCATCCTGGTATATATGTCCCCCATCCTAGTATATATGTTCTCATCCTGATAAATATGTTCCCTTACTGGTATATATGTCTCCATTCTGTTCTAACTTTAAAAAAAACATTATCACCTTCCCCAGCTATAACGTTGCACTGTGTCTTCCTCTGCAACCAGCATGCAGTGGCCAGCAGCTGACATTGGTATCTGGGCTATAGTGAAGCATGACATCACTGTTATGCGCCCACAGTCACAGGGACATTGACGTCACCTGCTGGTCACTGTTTGGCTGGCAGAATGAATTGCAAAGCAAGGCCCGTCGGGTCTCTGTGCTGCGATGCATTTCAGTTTGATCTGCGCCCCCCAGCTGAAGCAGGAACTGGGGTCAGCGCCCCCCCCCCAGGACCAACCGCAGTTGCAACCCCTGCAACAGCGATTGTCATGCCCCTGGATATTGGGTTAATCTGTTAGTGCATAGTTTAATGCAGCTGTTCTGAAATTGCGGCACCTGAGAGAACATTAACTTTTTTTCTCAGCACCACTGGATCTCAGATAATCAGCCATTTCTGGATCAATCACAGTCACTGCTCACAGCACAGAGTGGTAGCTGTAACCCTGGCACTGACTGACAGCCGGCTTTACACTGATGCACTGCTGAGCCGGCTGTCAGTCAGTACCAGGGTGTGCTTACAGTGAAAGATTTCAGTATTGGGAGTGGTGACTAACTGCTCTGGGCACAACGGCATGACTGAAAGCCGGCAGCACCCAGGAGAAATTAAGTGAATTTTCTGCCAGGTGCCGCACTTTCAGTCCTTCATAACACTGTGAACCTAGAGATTAACCCTATATCTGCAGTTAAATAGCGTTATCAGACAGGACAGGTTACCTATAACAAACCAGAGTAATGTGCACAGTTCTGTTCTGTTGAAATGGGATAAATTATATTAGGCTACAGCATTTCATTGCATCTATTTACAGATGAAAACAGCAGAAGTCTAAGACAGAATTTAATTTTCTAATGTGTCACTATTATATCACATTATGTGGGAAAGTATTGCCCCAGCCTAAGGTCTTTCTCTCACGTTGTTATTTTTGGTATGTGTGCTATCCGTTATAATGAATGTGCCTTTTCACATGTACTATTTTTTTTTTTAGCGGACCTACTTTGATCTGTTTGGAGGATCAATTTCACCAATGATTGCTGAAAAAAACATATAGCACATAGATGTTATACTTTTTCTGTTTGCATGTTACTGTTTAAAGGAAATCTGTCACAAAATTTTTGCTTCCCCATTTAAGAGAAACTTAATGTAGGGGCAGAGACCCCGATTCCAGCGATATGTCACTTATTGAGCTTCTTGCTATCCTTTTGATAAAATCCCTGTTTTATCTGCCGCAGATCTATCAGTTCTCAGAATGCTGAGCTCTATCTTAATAACTCCACCCCACCACTGATTGGCAGCTTTCTGCGTACACTGTATAGAAATCTGCCATTCAGTGGTGGGGTTATACAGAGCTTTTGAATATGGAGTACTACCCAGCAGCAGGTTTACTAGTCCTCTAGTTATCACCTCTTGCTAATAAAATAATGGTTTTATTAAAACTACACTAAGCAGCCCAGTAAGTGACAAATCACAGGAATCAGAGTCTCTGTCTCTACATTATGCTGCGCTCAGATTAGGTGACAGTTTCCCTTTAATAGGTAAGAGAAGAAAGTTAAAATTATTTTTTTAAATAAAATAAAAACAAATACAACAAGGAGTGTAGAAACTGACAAGGACCAAAAAATGGATTAGAGCAAGGAAAAAAACAAAACACAGACCACGTGTCATGTATAAGGAAAAAAGAACTAACATGTAAAACCGGCCTAGTCATCAACGAGGTGCTGGCCAAAATATGTAACATACGTAATTCTAAGAACAATGTAGTAAGTAGAACACGGCAAACAATGTGCTCTATCCTGGACTGGAAAATAAAGGAGCAGATGACACCTCACAGCCTCACAAGAAGCAGCAATTATACACTGTGTGGGCATTTTAGTATAATTTGTACAGCATAACTTTACACAAACGCTACATAAAGTATGTGTATACTACTAGCACCACTGTTAATTCAACCTTTATGTGAACAGTCCCATAAAGCACTACTTCAGCGTGTTTTTTCTTTTATTGCAGCACTGCAGTGGTTCTTTAATTCTAGGTCCCCTGACCCCTGTCATATACTCACCTTCCAGGTGCTTCATCTATTCTCGCCGTCGCTTTTATTGGTCTCCGGTGACTTGTGACTTACCAGCAGCTCCAGTGTTTCATGGCGCGTGCCGAATATCACAACTTAATACAAGTCTATGTGAACCTTTTTCTGGCTCTCATAGACTTGCATTGGTAGAGTGTAACGTAACTTCTGACTTCCGGCCAATCAGAAGTTACAGTTACAATATGACACAGTGGAACCGGAGTGGCGTTGGTAGAAGGTGAAGCCGCCAAATGGTAAGTATATGACAGATGGCTTAGATTTAAAGCGTCACTCCAAAGCTGAACAAAAAAAAATGTTGCAGAGCTTTAAAACATTAGGAAACGTAAGGCACTTTTCCAGTGAAATACTGCCCCTTGGGGAAATCTATTACACAGTATAGACGTCTCGGAAAATACTTTCCTTGGGCAGAGTTATGGGACCAGATTATCACTGACATTCCCTATTATGAAAGCATTTACAGTTTGCTGCTGTTGGCCAGACTGATCCTACCACACAAGCTGATAGAGAGCTGAAAAAAATGAAACTTGTTTGCCTTTGTTTTTGTGATCATCTACACTCCTGCAGAGACGCAAGTGCTTCCTGGGATGTTTAAAGTTGTGGAAGTCTTTTTGTAACCAAATTCGGCTTTAAACGTTTCCACAACAGTATCACGGACCTGCCTGTTGTGTTCCTTGCTCTTCATGATGCTCTCTGCGCTTTAAACAGAACACTGAGACTATCACAGAGCAGGTACATTTATACGGAGACTTGATTACACACAAGTGGCTTATATTTATCATCAGTCATTTATGACAACATTGTATCATTCAGAGACACTCAATATACTTCTGGAGTGAGTTTTCTGCACTGAAAGTAAAGGGGATGAATAATATTGCATGCCACAATTTTCAGTTTATTCTTTTTTACAAAAGTTTAAAATAACCAATACATTTCGTTCAACTTCACAATTGTGTCCCACTTGTTGTTGATTCTTCACCATAACATTAAAACTTTTATCTTTATGTTTGAAGCCTGAAATGATGGAAAATGTTGAAAAACTCAAGGAGCCGAATACTTTTGCAAGGCACTGTATGTCTTGTCTAATGGTGTGTAAAGCTGTGATTAGAATAAAAAGGGGGGTACTTTGAAGATGCTAAGATTTATCATGCATTCTGGTTTGTTACATGCGTTTCTTTACTTCCTTGTCTCCATATGTGTACCCTCATCGTTTTGCTGCCTTCAGTCTGATTTACAATATCCACATTCCAAAAACAAGGAAAACCATTCCTGAACAGGTGTGTCCACATATTTTACTGTTACTGTACAAGTTGTGACAATATATTTATTATGTCATATTTACCAGTATGGTATATGAATGATCAGCAGAATTACATATATTTCAAAGGATTTTGTTTGGGTGCTAAAATAGGATAAGGTGGAATTCACACATCCATGACTGAAATTGGCAGCACACGAATGGAAAACAGATGACAAGGCAATCACAGACACATTTATTGAAATATTTGCGTTTGGTCGGTGACTCGGACCAAACCCAGAAGAGTCCCTCCAGTTTATTATTGCTTTTTGTGAACTATAGGTCAGCAAACAAAAAAAAAAAGAGAGAAGAGAGTGTGCTATAGGCAATAATATGCCTGTGTGTTCTGCTATGTCTTAGGCCTCTTTCACACGTTCATGAAAAACCACGCACATTTTTCACGGACGTGTCAGAGGTGCGTATTGCCCTCCGTGAGCCGTGTTTATGGCTCACGTGTGTTTTCCGTGTGTTATCCGTGATAACACACGGAGAACGGGAACTTTCTACTCACCTGTCCCTGGCGTTGCTGTCCGTGGTGCTGAACTTCGGTCTCCGGTCCTGCCGACTCCCCGCTGCTGCTGCTTCCGGCCGCAGTGAAGTGAATATTCAATGAGCATAATGAGCGGCGGTCGGAAGCAAGTGACAGCAGCGGCAGAGACAGGAGGGCTGGAGAAGGTGAGTAATGTTTTTGTTTTTTTTTCTTGCAGACACATGTGATTTCTCCGGTGCGTGTCACACGGAACACATCCGTGTGGTCCGTTTGCGTTACGTGTGACCCGTTTGCATTCCATGTGACACCCGTGATGCCGGAGAGGAAACAGACATGTTGCCGTGAGAAACACATGGATACACGTATGTACGGAACAGACACACGTTCCGTGCGTAAATACATACGTGTGTCCAATCTCCATTTGAAAACATAGGTCTACGTGTGTACGTGTCTCCGGTATGTGAGAAAACGCACCAAACATGTACCGGAGGCACATACATGTGAAAGAGGCCTTAGCTTTTATTCACACATCAGTATTTTTGATCAGTATTTCATCAGTATTTGAAAAACCAGGAGTGTCTCCAAAACACAGAACAATCTTTCAATGATAGTTTTTCTCGTTAAGTTCCACTCCTAGTTTTGGCATACAAACACTGATGCAAAATACTGACCAAATACTGATACGTGAATAAGGCCTTAAAGAAAAATAGTACACGTATAAAAAAAAAAACAAAAACGTGTGAATGAAGGTCAAAAGAGGCGTCTGAGAGGTTGGTTCTATGCAGCTGGCCTAATCTTCATTTCACAAATCTTATATACACAAAGGTGCTGGTATTATTCATTGCTGATCAAAGAGGTTTTTCACAGCTATAATGTTTATCTGATATTTATTTCAAGCTAGCTGTACTACCCGGCTTCGCCCGGGTTAATAACTGTTGTTAACAAAATAGAATGTATTAACAAAAATGTATTCTGCACACAAAAACCACAAAACAAATAGATAGAAATGTAATTATTAAAAGGCAAAAACTAAGCTAATAGAAGCATTTCACAACATATATTTCAACATCACAGATATTCCACACAGATTTAACTAAATTGGCCAAGTAATGTGCTCCGTCTGTCTCTTTCCAGGTCTGTCTCTTTCCCTGTCTGTCTCTTTCCAGGTCTGTCTCTTTCCCCGTTTGTCTCTTTCCAGGTCTGTCTCTTTCCCTGTCTGTCTCTTTCCCTGTCTGTCTCTTTCCCCATCTGTCTCTTTCCCCATCTGTCTCTTTCCCTATCTGTCTCTTTCCCCGTCCGTCTCTTTCCCTGTCTGTCTCTTTCCCCATCTGCCTGTCTCTGGCTTTTTTTTTGTCTGTCTCTATCTCTCTGTTTCTTTCCCCATCTGTCTCTTTCTAGGTCTGTCTCTTTCCCAGGTCTGTCTCTTTCCCCGTCTGTCTCCCCGTCTCTTTGTCTGTGTCTTTTCCTTTCTGTCTCTTTCCCTGTCTGCCTGTCTCTGTCTGTCTCTTTCCTTGTCTGTCTCTATTTCTCTGTCTCTTTCCCTGTCTGCCTGTCTCTGTCTGTCTCTTTCCAGGGCTGTCTCTTTCCCCGTCTGTCTCTATCAAGGTCTGTGTCTTTCCCCATCTATCTTTGTCTGTCTCTCTGTCTGTCTGTCTCTGTCTGTCTCTGTCTTTCTCTGTCTGTCTCTATATCCGTCTCCCCACCGACATCTTATTACCTCACATATAAGCTTCTTATACTATGAATGTCTTTTGTTCCTATAGCAACCACTCACAGCTCCTACTAATAACCTGTAGTTCCAGGCTCCATTTACTTTAATGGAGGCATGTTTTTTGGAGAGTAACTGTAAAGCGCGGGGTTAAATTTTTCTGTCAAAACATAGTCTACGACGTTCCCTGGGTCACATGAGGTGTCTGTGCAAAAGTTTGTGATTGTAAATGCGACGGAGTGGATACACTTTTCGTTTCACTTATTCCCCATTATGTAGATAGGGGCAAAATTGATTGGTAAATTGGAACGCGCGGGGTTAAAATTTCGCCTCACAACATAGTCTATGACGCTCTCGGGTTCCAGACGTGTGAGTGTGAAAAATGTTGTGGCTGTAGCTGCGACGGTGCAGATGCCAATCCCGGACATACATACATACACACACACACACACACATACATACACACACACACACACACATTCAGCTTTATGTATCAGATAAAACAAACTTTTTCTGGATTAAAAAGAAAATCCATTGTTAAGTATTGAATGATAACAGCTACCAGTCAGGCTGCGTTCACATGTCCTGTAATCATCCATTAGGACTAGTGATGGCGGGACTAACTGAACTTAAAAAACAATCGGTTCTGGCCCACAATTGATCCCGGATATCTGGCCGGACACCGGTCACCATATAAGTCTAAGGGGACCAGAATCTGGTGCTTAACCCCTTCACCCCCGGCCACTAAAACACCCTAATGACCGGGCCATTTTTTGCAATTCTGACCAGTGTCACTTTGACAGGTTATAACTCTGGAACGCTTCAACGGATCCTGGCGATTCTGAGATTTTTTTTTCGTGACATATTGTACTTCATGTCAGTGGTAAATTTAGGCCGATATTTTTTGCGTTTATTTGTGAAAATTTAGGAAATTTGGCGAAAATTTTGAAAATTTCGCAATTTTCAAACTTTGAAAATTTATGCCCATAAATCTGAGAGATATGTCACACAAAATAGTTACTAAATAACATTTCCCACTTGTGTACTTTACATCAGCGCAATTTTCGAAACAATTTTTTTTTCCGTTAGGAAGTTAGAAGGGGTCAAAGGTCATCAGCAAATTCTCATTTTTCCAACAAAATTTACAAAATATTTTTTTTTAGGGACCACATCACATTTGAGGTGACTTTGAGAGGCCTAGGTGACAGAAAATACCCAAAAGTGACCCCATTCTAAAAACTACACCCCTCACACTGCTCAAAACCACATCCAATAAGTTTATTAACCCTTTAGGTGCTTCACAGGAACCAAAGCAATGTGGAAGGAAAAAATGAAAATTTTACTTTTTAACACAAAAATGTTACTTTAGCCATAAAATTTTCATTTTTACAAGGGAGAAAAGAGAAAGTACACAATACAATTTATTGTGCATGTTCTCCTGAGTACGCTGATACCCCATATGTGGTAAAAATCAATTGTTTGGGCGCACGGCAGAGCTCGGAAGGGAAGGAGCGCCATTTGAATTTTTGAACGCAAAATTAGCTGCACCTGTTAGCGGACGCCATGTCGGGTTTGAAGACCCCCTGAGGTGCCTAAACAATGGAGCTCCCCTACAAGTGACCCCATTTTGGAAACTAGAGCCCTCAAATAATTGTTCTAGATGTTTGGTGAGCACTTTGAACACCTGGGGGCTTCACAGACGTTTATAGCGTTGAGCCGTGAAAAGAAAAAAAATTTTTTTTACAACAAAACGGTTGCTTCAACTAGGTAGCTTTTTTTTTCACAAGGGTAACAGGAAAAAATGCACCATAAAATGTATTGTGCATTTTCTCCTGAGTACGCAGATACCTCATATGTGGTGGAAATCAAATGTTTGGACACACAGCAGTGCTCGGAAGGCAAGGAGCGCCATTTGAATTTTTGAGTGCAAAATTAGCTGCACCTGTTAGCGGACGCCATGTCGGGTTTGAAGACCCCCTGAGGTGCCTAAACAATGGAGCTCCCCTACAAGTGACCCCATTTTGGAAACTAGAGCCCTCAAATAATTTTTCTAGATGTTTGGTGAGCACTTTGAACACCTGGGGGCTTCACAGAAGTTTATAGCGTTGAGCCGTGAAAAGAAAAAATTTTTTTTTTACCACAAAACGGTTGCTTCAACTAGGTAGCTTTTTTTTCACAAGGCTATCAGGAAAAAATGCACCATAAAATGTATTGTGCATTTTCTCCTGAGTACGCAGATACCTCATATGTGGTGGAAAGTAATTGTTTGGGCGCATGGCGGGGCTCAGAAGAGAAGGAGCGCCATTTGACAGCAAAATTGGTTGGAATCATTAGCAGACGCCATGTCACGTTTGGAGACCCCCTATGGTGCCTAAACAGTGGAGCTCCCCCACAAGTGACACCATTTTGGAAACTAGAGCCCTCAAATAATTTTTCTAGATGTTTGGTGAGCACTTTGAACACCTGGGGGCTTCACAGAAGTTTATAGCGTTGAGCCGTGAAAAGAAACATTTTTTTTTTTACCACAAAACGGTTGCTTCAACTAGGTAGCTTTTTTATTCACAAGGATAACAGGAAAAAATGCACCATAAAACGTATTAGGCATTTTCTCCTGAGTACGTAGATACCTCACATGTGGTGGAAAGTAATTGTTTGAGCGCATGGCGGGGCTCAGAAGAGAAGGAGCGCCATTTGACTTTTCAAACGCACAGACGCAGTGCACTGATCGGCCGCTGCAGGACGCACGGTCGGATGCGATAAAAAAAAGCGTCGGGGATACATAAAAAAAAAGTCACGCCAAAAATTGACCATGGATGCAGATACGTTATGTGCATCCCTGATCAGCGCTTGGCGGGATGCACGGACGGATGCGATACAAAAAGCGTCGCAAATACGGAAAAAAGTCACGCCAAAAATTGAGCAGGGATGCCGATCCGTTATCTGCATCCCTGATCAGCGTTTGGCGGGACGCACGGACGGATGTGATACAAAAAGCGTCGTGAATACGGAAAAAAGTCACGCCAAAAACTGACCACGGATGCAGATCCGTTATCTGCATCCCTGATCAGCGCTCGGCGGGACGCATGGACGGATGCGATACAAAAAGCGTCGGGGATACGGAAAAAAAAGTCACGCCAAAAATTGAGCAGGGATGCCGATCCGTTATCTGCATCCCTGATCAGCGCTTGGCGGGACGCACGGACGGATGAGCTGTAAAAATGGACAGGGGATACGGAAAAAAAAAAAAAGTTATACTCACAGTACCCAGAGGACTAGCAGGAGGATCACTGACCAGAAGAGCTGCAGAGGAACAGATGGCAGAGAGATGGACAGCTTTACAGGAGCAGCAGGCAGATCAGCAGAATGCCCAGGAAGGACCCAGCGATGGACCCAGATGTGATCAGGCCGGTGAAGACAGGTAAGAGGAGGGGGAGAGCAGAGGGGGAGAGGGGGGGGGTGAGAGCAGAGGGGGGGTTGAGAGCAGAGGGGGGGGAGAGCTGAGGGGGAGGGGGGAGAGCAGAGGGGGAGACCGGAGAGGGAGCTGCAGAAGCAGAATAGAGATAATGGGGGAGGCAGTCAGATCGCGGGGGGAGCAGATCGGGATGTCGGGGGGGGGGGGTTGGGGGGAGCAGATCGCGGGGGGGGGCACGGCAGGGGCTATCACGGCAGCGCGCAGGGGCACCACGGGAGCGCGCACGGGCTGCAAAGTGAGCACAGTACTCACGTGCAGCAGCAGCAGCGGTGACCTCAGCGACGGCGGCGGCGGCAGCAGCAGAGGTGGCGTGGTACTACAAGTACCAGCCACTGCACGCTGCAGACATGTTGGGGGAGGGCTCGCAGGCCAGCACAGGCCTGGGGAGGGCGGCCACCGGCAGATCAGACCGCCCCACTGCACACTGATTGGAGCGATTGCGCGTCATAGCACGATCGCTCCAATCAGTGCTGCAGGGGCTGGGGGCGGCATGTTTGAGGTCCACCTATGATATGCTGCAGCAGCTGCGGCATCTCATAGCTGGATCTCACAGGATCGCACTAATTCGGGCATTATTTTTGCCGAAATTAGTGCGATCGATGTGGTTGGCGGTTCAGATTTGAACAGCCAATCACATCGATCGTCGATAGGGGGTGGCGATGCCGCCCCCCCTGGGGTCAAGCAAAGGTCCCCTGCTGTAAGAAACAGCAGGGGACATCATTTGAAAGCCGTTGCTATGGCCACGGCAATCAAATGAAGTTTAGGCCGTAAAATTACGTCCCTGGTCGTTAAGTCACGTTAAAATAGGACGTAATTTTACGGCCCGCGGTCGTGAAGGGGTTAAAAATGTTGATAGTAGGGATAGGGGGATTAGAGCAAGAGCGCCATACTTACCGAGTCTCCGGCGCGGCTGTAACTTCTTCCAGCCTGCTCATTCACTTCTGGGGCTGCTCATTTACCTTCATCCATATTCACTGCCTCCCCCGCCCACCGGCAGTCCTGCCATCTGTGATTGGTTGCAGTCAGACGTGCCCCCAGCCTGTGTGACAGCATATGGATGCAACCAATCACAGGCGCTGTCTGCAGGTCACTATCATGGTTTAAAAATAAATTAAAAAAATTGGCTCAGGGTCCCCTATATTATGATACCCAGCTTAGATAACACATAGGGCTACAGGCTGCTGCCCCAGCAATGCGTTTATCTTGCCTGTGAATCAAAATAAGAGGAACCGCATACGGCTCATTCATTCTCTGCCTGAAGCTCACAGCAGGCGGTCAGTGTTCTATGGCCACACACTGTGACTTCAGACATAGCAGAGCTGGAATTGTCCTGGGACCTCATTAGGACTATGTTAGACCTGAGTGATTTTGGGGTTAATAAATTGGTGAAAGAGAGTGTTTGTTTTTTTGTATTTTATTTCAAATAAAGGATTTTTTCGCTATTTGCATTTATTTCTTTTCACTTACAGATTAGTAATGGGGGTGTCACGCAATTAAACGTGGCGAGCACATGCAGACCTACAGATGTCTGATGCACAACAGAAAACACCCCACAACTACACCACAAACAAAGGGAAACACCAGGAACAAAGGGAAACACAAGGAACACAATAACAATGGTGGGCCCTGGCACTAGTGAGAGGGTAGATGGACACCTCCTACCTTTACCTGGCACTGTACCCTGCACTCCTAACCAGACCCTATACAGGCTCCACATCTGTCGCCGAGCAGGCATTCTTGAAGCCCTAAAAAATCCTAACTATGGTCGTTGCTAAGGAGTGGGGTGGTAAAGCTCATTAGGCCCCCCCGCTGCACTAATACAAGAGGCTAATACAAGAGGAAAGGTGAGACAAACATGGGAATAACAACCAAAAATGGAGAAGATCCAACTTCAGGATGAATCCTCAGCAGCTTCCTTCACCAAGGCTGCCAGAATATAAAAGGCTTACCGAGAGACCTAACCATTTAAACACAAGGGTGTGTGGCTACAAAGCAGCTACAGCTGACCTTAACTGCAAGAGAGTTGCTAGCAGAAAAACTGACATTACTGCAGAACCAAAAGAAATTAAACATTTAAATGCAGAGTCCCATATAAATCTGTCACTAGTCTCCAAAAACAGGGAGATGACTGTGACAGGAGGGTCTGATAGACACCTCCCATTACTAACCTAGGGCTTAGTGGCAGCTGTGGGTTGTTATTAACCCCTTATTACCCCAGTTGCATGGATGCGACAATATGTTTAGGCTGAGGGTGCCCCAGATGTGTATTTAGGCTTTCCAGCACCCGGAATAAGAATTCAGTTTGGCGCCCCCCCCCCCCCCCACCAAGCAATTTGGGTGGTTTTTCATGTGACCAATCACTCATATGTGATTTGCACACTTACAGTCATGTGATAACGAGCTTCTCTTAATAATTCTCTCAATGTTCAATGAGAATCATATGAAGAAAAGCTAATTGTCACATGCAAGTATGAAAATCCCATATCAGTGGAGAGGCCATGTGGTGACCAGCGAGCAGAGCTGAATTGTGACAGTGGGTATATTACACACTGTTAGAACTGAGGATACAACACGGCTTAATTTTATAATTAAAGGGATTGTCCAGATTAGAGATGAAAGTCTGCAGTGAGTCTATTCGTGACTTCAGGCTCTGAATTCCTACAATGCATGCTCTACACTTTTAGGATTCTCCGGTGCCAGTGATGAGAGTGGACGATCATGTGACCGCAAGTATGAGATTTGTAGACTTCTGGCCATATTCTGATTTGATGTTTCCAGCCTCAGTCAATTCATTTTCATTGAGCATGTCTGTTCAGCACGTGACCACATCTATGTAAACCGCATACTTGCAGCTCCGTAACCTCCCACGGTCACCACCAGAGAATCCTGACAGTGTGCAGTGTGCGCACTGTGAGAATTCAGAAGTCTACAGTCACATAGTGACACAAGGAGTGGCTGCAGACTCATCACAAACTTGGACAACCCCTTTAATGCTCCTAACAACATAAATAAAAACATAGTAACCCTTAAGTTGTCAGACGGCACAAGACTTTATTAAAGAGATTGTCCACTACTTTAACACTGAAGGCCTTTGCTTAGGATACATCGCCAATGTCTGATTGGTCAGGATCTGGCACCTGGCAACCCCGCCAATCGCCTGTTTTAGGTGCCGTGTCGGTGGTGGCTGGAAATGCTCATTCTGATCTGCTCTGGATGTGCAGTACCCGGCCGCGGACACTATCAGAGGACAGGGCAGATCTAGAAATAAGCATTTCCGGACACCTGCACCATAATCAGCTGATCAGTGGGGGTCCTATTGTGCTCACATCAGAAGCAATGAGCAAGTGGGCCCAAGGCCTAATCTGGTGACAGGTTCCCTATAAATAATTGAAAGAAAAAAAAAAAGCTGCATGCAGTTCCTCTTATTGTGATACACAGCCAAGATAAGCGCAGGGCTGGGGGCTGTGCCCTATAATTTTCCATTTACATTTGTGGGTTTTAGGCACCAGTGGAGTTTCTGCCCTCAGTGTGAAGAACACGTCCTCACACACCGCTACCACCCGCCCACAAGGACTTTTCCATAGTTTCTACAACCACGTGTAACTCCAGCGGCACCGACCGAAGCCTGGCCCCTCCCACACACGTGACTGATCACATGCTCATGACATCATCTAAGGCCCTTCAGCTCTGGGTGTCCCGTCCCGCCCCTCTCTATAGCCACTCCCCTCTTGCGCTCCATGTGCCGCCCCCGGGTCAGCTGACCCCGCAGGCTGTGACTGCGACTGACAACAAGACGCTGTGCCGGCTCCGGTCAGGTGAGGGGCGCAGTGCGGGGACAGAGGCCGGGCTCCCGGGTACTATCAGCGGCCGCTCATGTGTCTGCAGCGGGAGCGGGGTGTACGCGGCCCCCGGGGCCAGGGCTGTGCGGAATGTGACCGGGACCGTCCTCACAGAGAGGCAGCACCCCGTGAGCGCAGGCCCCGGGGCTGCCGTTGTAACGGATTGTTGTATGTGTGCGCCCTGCACAGGAATGTATGGAGAGCAGTGCGTCCGCTGTACAGTGTGCGTCTGGTGTATGCTGTGCAGGTAGTGTGCTGTCCGTGTATGCTGTGCAGGTAGTGTGCTGTCCGGTGTACGCTGTGCAGGTAGTGCGCTGTGCGTCCGCTGTACGCTGTGCAGGTAGTGCGCTGTGCGTCCGCTGTACGCTGTGCAGGCAGTGCGCTGTGCGTCCGCTGTACGCTGTGAGCAGTGCGCTGTGCGTCCGCTGTGCAGGCAGTGCGCTGTGCGTCCGCTGTGCAGGCAGTGCGCTGTGCGTCCGCTGTGCAGGCAGTGCGCTGTGCGTCCGCTGTGCAGGCAGTGCGCTGTGCGTCCGCTGTGCAGGCAGTGCGCTGTGCGTCGCTGTGCAGGCAGTGCGCTGTGCGTCCGCTGTGCAGGCAGTGCGCTGTGCGTCCGCTGTGCAGGCAGTGCGCTGTGCGTCCGCTGTACGCTGTGCAGGCAGTGCGCTGTGCGTCCGCTGTACGCTGTGCAGGCAGTGCGCTGTGCGTCCGCTGTACGCTGTGCAGGCAGTGCGCTGTGCGTCCGCTGTACGCTGTGCAGGCAGTGCGCTGTGCGTCCGCTGTACGCTGTGCAGGCAGTGCGCTGTGCGTCCGCTGTACGCTGTGCAGGCAGTGCGCTGTGCGTCCGCTGTACGCTGTGCAGGCAGTGCGCTGTGCGTCCGCTGTACGCTGTGCAGGCAGTGCGCTGTGCGTCCGCTGTACGCTGTGCAGGCAGTGCGCTGTGCGTCCGCTGTGCAGGCAGTGCGCTGTGCGTCCGCTGTACGCTGTGCAGGCAGTGCGCTGTGCGTCCGCTGTACGCTGTGCAGGCAGTGCGCTGTGCGTCCGCTGTACGCTGTGCAGGCAGTGCGCTGTGCGTCCGCTGTACGCTGTGCAGGCAGTGCGCTGTGCGTCCGCTGTACGCTGTGCAGGTAGTGCGCTGTGCGTCCGCTGTGCAGGTAGTGCGCTGTGCGTGTGCTGTGCAGGTAGTGCGCTATGCGTCCGCTGTGCAGGTAGTGCGCTGTGCAGGTAGTGCGCTGTGCGTCCCGCTGTGCAGGTAGTGCGCTGTGCAGGTAGTGCGCTGTGCGTCCGCTGTGTGCTGTGCAGGTAGTGCGCTGTGTGTCCGCTGTGCAGGTAGTGCGCTGTGCAGGTAGTGCGCTGTGCGTCCGCTGTGCGTCCGCTGTGCAGGTAGTGCGCTGTGCGTCCGCTGTGCGTCCGCTGTGCAGGTAGTGCGCTGTGCGTCCGCTGTGTGCTGTGCAGGTAGTGCGCTGTGCGTCCGCTGTGTGCTGTGCAGGTAGTGCGCTGTGCATCCGCTGTGCAGGTAGTGCGCTGTGCGTCCGCTGTGCAGGTAGTGCGCTGTGAAGGTAGTGCGCTGTGCGTCCGCTGTGCAGGTAGTGCGCTGTGCGTCCGCTGTGTGCTGTGCAGGTAGTGCGCTGTGCGTCCGCTGTACGCTGTGCATCCGGTGTATGCTGTGCAGGTAGTGCGCTGTGCGTCCGCTGTGCAGGTAGTGCGCTGTGCGTGTGCTGTGCAGGTAGTGCGCTGTGCGTCCGCTGTGCAGGTAGTGCGCTGTGCGTCCGCTGTGCGTCCGCTGTGCAGGTAGTGCGCTGTGCGTCCGCTGTGTGCTGTGCAGGTAGTGCGCTGTGCGTCCGCTGTGCAGGTAGTGCGCTGTGCAGGTAGTGCGCTGTGCGTCCGCTGTGCAGGTAGTGCGCTGTGCGTCCGCTGTGCAGGTAGTGCGCTGTGCGTCCGCTGTGTGCTGTGCAGGTAGTGCGCTGTGCATCCGCTGTGCAGGTAGTGCGCTGTGCGTCCGCTGTGCAGGTAGTGCGCTGTGCAGGTAGTGCGCTGTGCGTCCGCTGTGCAGGTAGTGCGCTGTGCGTCCGCTGTGCAGGTAGTGCGCTGTGCGTCCGCTGTGTGCTGTGCAGGTAGTGCGCTGTGCGTCCGCTGTACGCTGTGCATCCGGTGTATGCTGTGCAGGTAGTGCGCTGTGCGTCCGCTGTGCAGGTAGTGCGCTGTGCGTGTGCTGTGCAGGTAGTGCGCTGTGCGACCGCTGTGCAGGTAGTGCGCTGTGCAGGTAGTGCGCTGTGCGTCTGCTGTGCAGGTAGTGCGCTGTGCGTCCGCTGTGTGCTGTGCAGGTAGTGCGCTGTGCGTCCGCTGTGCAGGTAGTGCGCTGTGCAGGTAGTGCGCTGTGCGTCCGCTGTGCGTCCGCTGTGCAGGTAGTGCGCTGTGCGTCCGCTGTGCAGGTAGTGCGCTGTGCGTCCGCTGTGTGCTGTGCAGGTAGTGCGCTGTGCGTCCGCTGTGCAGGTAGTGCGCTGTGCAGGTAGTGCGCTGTGCGTCCGCTGTGTGCTGTGCAGGTAGTGCGCTGTGCGTCCGCTGTGTGCTGTGCAGGTAGTGCGCTGTGCGTCCGCTGTGTGCTGTGCAGGTAGTGCGCTGTGCGTCCGCTGTGTGCTGTGCAGGTAGTGCGCTGTGCGTCCGCTGTGTGCTGTGCGGTGTGCTGTCCGGGGACTGCGCTGTGTGTGTGCATAGTGCGGTATGATAAGTGCAGACTGGACATGGCCTGTAGGGGGCAGATGTGTCCTGTATGATCTGTGCACATCTTTGGTGCAGACCCTGGATCTGCAGATGCCCCCGCTTCTGTGTGATGAGGCCTTTCCTGCCCAGATGTGGCGCTGCCCCTCCCCTGAGGGTGTGTAGTGAGCGGCCTTATCGATCAGTGCATACACAGCGATTGGTAACTACAGATGCCGGCCGCCCCATAAGTATCCATTTCTCAGGTATCCTCAGTATAGCAAGGTCAAGTTCACAAGTTACAGCAAAATACAAGTAAATGGATGTTTGATAATCCAAGTGCAGAAAAAACCCTGCAGAATAATGAAAGCGAGAGACGGGTCTCACCTCTGCAGCGCTCGTACTTGTGCGGATTTATATTGTGGGTGTCACCCTTAATAAATGGAGTAGAGTGAAATGTGCAACCAAATCCTCCAATAACACCTGTAGATTCTGTCCACGGATTACTGACCAAATCCACAGCGGTAATTTTATGCAATGTGTGAACCTTAAAGGGAATCTGTTACCGGGTTTTTGCCACCTAATCTGAGAACAGAATGATGTAGGGGCAGAGAACCTGATTCTAGCAATGTGTCACTTACTGGGCTGCTTAATGTAGTTTTGATAATCTCCTGCAGCTTAGTCAGTGATTTTATCATTAGAGGACTACTTGGCATGATACCAGGTAGTCCAGCATATTCATGAGCTCTGTATAACTGCTAGATCTGCAGCTGAGAAAACATTTATTTTATCAAAATGACAGCAAACAGCTCATTAAGTGACATCACTGGAATCAGCATCTCTGTCTCTACATTATGCTGCTCTCAGTTGCAGGAACAAAAACCTGGTGACAGATTCCCTTTAAAGGGAACCTGTCACAAAGTTTGTCTCTTATGAGCTACGGCCACCACCAGTGCCTTATATACAGCATTCTAGAATACTGTATATAAGAGCCCAGGCTGCTCACTATAACATAAAAAACACCTTTATAATACTCACCTTAGGGGTGGTCTAGTCCAGAGGTTCCCAACTCCAGTCCTCAAGACACACCACAGTGCATGGTTTCAGGATTTCCTTAGTATTGCACAGGTGATAATTTAATCACCTGCAAAGGTGCTGAATCCAACACCCATGCAATGCTAAAGAAATCCTGAAAACATGCACTGTTGGTGTGCCTTGAGGACTGGAGTTGGGAACCTCTGGTCTAGTGAGATGGGTGTCGCTCTCGTTCCGGCACCTCCTCCATTTTGTGTAGTCACCGTCCTCCTTCCCAGCTCCGTGTGGATGACGTATCCTACATCATCCACGTAGAGTCCTCCATTTGTGCTCCTGCGCATGTTGATCTTCCCTGCTGAGGGCAGAGCAAAGTATTGTAATGTGCTGGTTTGAGGAAAGGTCAAGGACCGCCCGTGTATCTGCACTACAATAATTTGATCTGCCCTCAGCAGGGCAGATCAAAGTGCGCATGCGCAGGAGCGCAACGGAGGACTCTGTGTGACTGATGTAGAACACATCATGCATTGCACACGGGACTAGGCAAGAGGACAGAGAATGCACAAAATGGAGGAGGTGCTGGACCGAGAGCAGTGACTCCCATCGGACCAGACCACCCCCTAGGCGAGTATAATAAAGATGTTTTTTACGTTATACAGCGCAGCCTGAGCTCTTACATACAATATTCTGGAATGCTGTATATAAGGGACAAACTGGTGACAGGTTCCCTTTAATGTATGTGACTAGGGGTACAGGCCCTGCTGCTAGTTATCCGGTGTCCCCAGTGATGATACATGTGCACAGCTGATAAATGTCTGTGTGATAATCCCCAATCTTGTCAGATCTCTCTTCTTCCGGTGAGGGGACGGCTCCAGGCCGTTGTTTTTGGCAGTTACAGAGATGAGCGATTAGGTTACAGGATTTGTTCTCGATCCTTTCCTGGAAATCTGTCTGGCATCAGTGGCATGATAAATGATTGTCCATTATACCAGGATAAGTCACATGTGACAGAGTCTTCTGCAGATTAAAGGGAACCTGTCACCAGATTTGGGCCTATAAGCTGCGGCCCCCACCACTGGGCTCTTATATATAACATTCTAACATGCTGTATATAAGAGTCCAGACCGCTGTGTAGAACATAAAAATCACTTTATAATACCCACCTAAACGGTCGCTGCGGTGGAGTTGGGTTGGATGGGCGTGTCCATTCTCTGGTGCCAGCGCCTCCTCTTTCGGCCATCTTTGTCCTCCTCCTGAGCCAGTGTGCATGACGTGACACCCATATGACCCAACTTCACTGCAGCGCGACCGTTAGGTGAGTATTATAAAGTGATTTTTACGTTCTACACAGCGGCCTGGGCTCTTATAGCATGTCAGTATGCTGTATATGCTGGTGGTGGCCGCAGCTTATAGGCCCCAAAACGTGTGACAGCTTCCCTTTAAAATTCTGTTCCATCCGTCAGACTGGGGCCAGGAGCACACAACATTTATTTCAGGTGACTTTGGAGAACTAAAAAGAATGACCATATTCACCACAATATAATAATGACATTGCTCTGCACGAGGTCCGTCTTCTGTAACGTATCTGTTTCATTCTTCAAAAGTCATGTAGTGGTTAGAAATTGGGCTCTGTGGAAACAGTTATGTAGGGGACTTCGCCCCTATAAACTTCATACCATGCCTATACACTTTAATGTTATATTTGCAGAAAAATCTGCTTTTATCCAATATGCAAATGAGTGTGCTTTGGTGGTCCCTTAGCGTGGCCCATGGCTCCGTTACGCCCTCCAGGTTATATATGGCTATGTGTTCTCTCCAGACCCCAGTTCCCCTCTGCTGTCCCTTGCTCAGTGTACTGTATGCTCTGGCCAGATCTGCACTACTACACAATAAAACCCCCTAGCATGAGCTGAATGTGCGGTGCTGCCCGGATCTCCCATGTTACATATGTTTGTTGTGATATAATGTGATCGGTGCTATAAATATTTGATGTGCACTGTGCATTGTGCGGAGTGCTTTCCCTGCAGAGCATCTATGAAGCCTCTTCACCCCGATGTCAGTCATTTTTCATATGCCCAAAAAACAGTCCAAGATTGATCTGATTTTTGACCGTGTCTGATTTGACCATCCTACCCATTACCATTTTAATCATGGAGAGCACAAGATTGTACACTGACGCCATTCGAGTGCTGTACAGGGTTTTCACATAACCACAGACTAATATATGCTACAAAAACCAAAAACATGGACCCTTTACCCGTCTGACAGACCACGGTGGACTTATGTTCAGTCTGAAAACCGACGTGTGAATGAGGCCCGAGTTACCTGCGGGGACCGGGTTGTGCAGCCGATGCTGTTGTGTTGTAGAGATGTATCTTGTCATCCGGCTTTCCTGCAGCCGCTGTTCTTATTGATCTGGTAGTAAACATCTCTTCTACAGAGAAAGCGTGTGCTTCCCCCCCCCCCAACACTACCAGGAGCCGGGGATACACAATCAACCTGTTAAGATTTATGTCTGTTTTATATTGTGAGCACAGATGAGAAGACATACAATGTTGGAATAGCTCCATTCAGTTCATGTGTTTTTACTTTGGGAGCTTTGTCGTTTACCTGCACTGCTCACAAGAAGTTAGGGATATTTGACTTTCTGGTGAAATTTCAGGATTGTCCTAAATGTCCTCTAACATCTTTCTGGTGAACTTATTGTGACCTTCTCTAATCTTTTGAATGCACATGTCCAACTGTTCAATGTTTCAGGACTTTTTGCACAATTTTCTGTTCTCTAAGGCTATGTGCCCACGCTGCGGATTTTGCCGCGGATTTCTCACGGAAAAGCTGCGGATTTTCCAGAAATCTGCAGCACAGCTACTCCCCAGCCATGTCTATGGTATTTGGGAAATGCTGTGCCCACGCTGCGGATTTTTCCGCAGCGGAAATCGTGCGGAAAAATCTGCAGCATGTCAACTATTGTTGCGGATTTCTCCGCAGGGTCCCATATACTTACCTGCCTCACCAGAGTCACTTTCTCCATCCAGTGTACAGGAGCGCAGTGAATCCAGGTACAGGAAGGAAGAGGTGGGCGGAGCCTGCACGAGCTCTGGTCATGTGACAGCCGGAGCTAGTTCAGGCCCGCCCACCTTCTCCTGCAGACGCTGACAGTGAGACCCGGCTGCTGGAAAGCGAGGTGCTGCATGATGGAGGTAAGTATGAACTCCCCCGATCACTGCAGCACTTGTTCTGCATTGAGGATGCAGTGCCGAAGCCATGGTACTGTATCCTCAATGCAGAATGCCGGCACCATATCCGCAGGACATTCTGCAGCATGGAAACAAACAAAAGTTGTGGTGCTGTTTCCTGGGAGCACCTGCGGAATGTCTTGTGGATATATCCGCAGGACACTGTCCCCGTGGGCACATAGCCTTATGGTGGGTGCACACAATCAAGGTTTGCAGCTGTTTGGACACAGTCGATTCACACTGAGCAGGAATGATGGCGGCCAACAATGTTGGAGACATGAAAAAGAGCGCTATGCATCAGCCACTGTTGTCACCAGATGAGCCTTTGGTGGTGGTGGTGTTAGTGTGGGCAGATGTGTGTGGTCAATGCAGAATTGCCCTACACTTTGTGACTGGTACAGTGACAGTAACTACTACTCTTGGTCCGCTGGATTCTGTCTGGCGACTCTTCCATCTTTCGCGATTGCCGTCCTCCTTCCCAGCCCCATGTGGATGACCCGTCCTATGTCATCCACACAGAGGCCACCATTTCACTCCTGCGCATGCGCACTTTGATCTGTCCTGCTGAGTGCAGATAAAGTATTGTGGTGGGCATGTGCAGGTGGTCTTTGACCTTTCCTTGCAACTGTGCATTACAGTACTTTAACCCTTTAGTGACGGAGCTAATTTTCACCTTAATGACCAGACCAAATTTTGCAATTCTGACCAGCGTCACTTCATGAGGTTATAACTCTGGAACGCTTCAACGGATCCCGGTGATTCTGAGATTGTTTTTTCGTCACATATTGGACTTCATGTTAGTACCAAATTTAGGACAATATTTTTTGTGTTTATTTATGAAAAAAATTGAATATTGGCAAAAATTTTCAACTTTTGAATTTTTATACCGTTAAACCAGAGATTTCTGTGACACAAAATAGTTAATAAATAACATTTCCCACATGTCTACTTTACATCAGCACAATTTTGGAAACAAAATTTTTTTTTGTTAGGAAGTTAGAGGGGTTCAAAGTTTATCAGCAATTTCTCATTTTTACATCAAAATTTACAAAACCAGTTTTTTAGGGACCACATCACATTTGAAGTGACTTCAATAGGCCTAGATGACAGAAAATACCCAAAAGTGACACCATTCTAAAAACTGCACCCCCCAAAGTACTCAAAACCACATTCAAGAAGTTTATTAACCCTTCAGGTGCTTCACATGAACAAAAGCAATGTGGAATGAAAAAAAGCAAAAATTAAATTTTACCTAAAAATGTTGCTCTAACCCAAATTTATTCACTTTTAGAAGAAATAACACAACAAAATGGACCTCAAAACTTGTTCCCCACTTTCTTATGAGCGCGCTGATACCCCACATGTGGTCAGAAACCTCTGTTTGGACAAATGGGAGGGCTCGGAACAGAAGGAGCAATATTTGAATTTTGGAAAGCAAATTTGGCTGAAATAGATTGCGGGCACCATGTTGCATTTACAGGTCCGCTAAGGTACCTAAACAGAAGAAATCCCTCACAAGTGACACCATTTTGGAAACTAGACCCCTCAAGGCTTCTATCTAGGGGTATAGTGAGCATTTTAGATCCACAGGTACTTCACAGATTTTGTTAACGTTACGTTGTCATATTGAAAATTTTAATAATTTTCTCAAAAATGTTGCTTTAGCATCAATTTTCTCACTTTTTCAAGAGGTAATTCCAAAAATTTGACCTCAAGGTTTGTTAACCACTTTTTTATGAGCGCGGTGATACCTCACATGTGGTCTGAAACCTTTGTTTGGACAAATGGGAGGGCTTGGAACGAAAGAAGCAATATTTGAATTTTAGAAAGGAAATTTGGCTGAAAAAGATTGCGGGCACCATGTCGCATTTGGAGGTCCCCTAAGGTACCTAAACAGCAGAAACCCCGCACAAGTGGCCCCATTTTGGAAACTAGGCCCCTCAAGGAATTTATCTAGATGTTTGGTGAGTACCCTGAACCCTCAGGTGCTTCACAGAATTTTATAACGTTGAGCCATGAAAAAAAAAAATAAAATTTTACCACAAAATTGTTATTTCAACCAGGTAGCTTTTTTTTTTACAAGAGTAAAAGGAAAAAATTCAGCATAACATTTATTGTGCAATTTCTCCTGAGTTTGGCGATACCTTATATGTGGTGGAAATCAACTGTTTGGGCGCATGGCAGGGCTCGGAAGGGAAGGAGTGCCATTTGACTGCAAAATTGGCTGGAATCAATAGCGGACGCCAGGTTGCATTTGGAGAGCCCCTGAGGTGCCTAAACAGTGGCGGTCCCCCACAAGTGACTTCATTCTGGAAACAAGACACCTCAAGGCTTTTATCAAGGTGTATAGTGAGCAGTTTGAATCCACGAGTACTTCACAGAATTTGATAAGCTTAGGTTGCCATATTGAAAATTTTCATTTTTTTCACAAAACTGTTGCTTTAGCATCAAATTTCTCACTTTTTCAAGAGACAACAACAAACCGTGGACCCCACAGGTTATCCAATGTCTTATGAGCACAGGGATACCCCACATGTGGCCAAAAACCTCTGTTTGGATAAATGGGAGGGCTTGGAATGGAGGGAGCACCATTTGAATTCTGGAAAAGTTGAAATAAATTGCGCGCACCATGTCACATTAGCAGGGCCCCTTGGGTACCTATACATCAGAAAACCCCCACAAGTGACCCCATTTTGGAAACTGGATTTTATTCAGGAGTATAGTAAGCATTTTGAATCCACAGGTACTTCACAAAAATGTTGCTGTAGCAACAAATGTCTCACTGTTAGGCTCTGTGGCCATGATCCAGCGACACGGCATCTAGTACACAGTGTCAGCCTCCTGCAGAGATGTGAGTGTTGTCCACGGGAGAACGCAGCTGCCCAAGCCCACGATTTGGGTTCAGGCCGCTGTGGAGCTCTATGCTACCTGCAGAGAACACTCATCTCCGCAGCATAAATTGACATGCTGAGGCTCGGGAAGCTGCGCCACAGGTCGGTTTATGCTGCGGAGAAAAGAAGCACATTGGGCATGGGATTTCTAAAAATCCTTCCACTGTGCTTCTACTGCACAACGCAGCATTATGGACACAGGGAAAACACTCTGCGCCCAAAACGCTGCAAACCCTGATTGTGGGCACACAGCGTAAAATGCTACAATGGATGAATGGATAGATGTCAAACAAATATAACGTCCCATTCCCCTGCATATTCTAAGCTGGCGCCCTTTAGTGCCTTTCATGTGGCACTAAAGGGTGCCTAGCCTTGTATTTAGCCCCCCAAAAAATTAATAATTAAAATAAACGACGTGGGGTCCCCCCTATTTTTGATAGCCAGCTAGGGTAAAGCAGACAGCTGTAGCCTGCAAACCACAGCTGACAGCTTCACCTTGGCTGGTGATCAATTTGGAGGGCTCCCCAGGCGTTTTTTAAAAAAAAAACAAAACGTAGGGTCCCCCCCAAATTAGATCACCAGCCAAGGTGAAGCGGACAGCTGGGGTCTGGTATTCTCAGGGTGGGAAGAGCCATGGTTATTGGACTCTTCCCAGCCTAAAAATAGCAGGCCGCAGCCGCCCCAGAAGTGGCGCATCCATTAGATGCGCCAATCCTGGCGCTTCGCCCCAGCTCATCCCGCGCCCTGGTGCGGTGGCAGACGGGGTAATAAATGGGGTTGATACCAGCTGTAATGTCACCTGGCATCAAGCCCTGGGGTTAGTGATGTCACGGCATCTGAACAGATACCCGACATCACTAACCCAGTCAGTAATAGAAAAAAAAAGACAAAAAAAAAATTTATTTGAAAAAACACTCCCCGAAACATTCCTCTTTTACCAATTTATTGAAAATAAAGAAATTCCGGTCGCTGTAATCCATTTTGGAGGTCCCGCGCCGACTCTGGATCTTCTAGAATATGGGGGGCACGTTCAGGGAACGTATCCCCCATTTTCTGGAAGAGCAAGCTCTCCATGAGCAGTGTGGGTGCAGTAATCTGAGAATACTGCACTCACACTGCCCCGGTCCAACCTAGGGCAGAGTGACCTGCAGTAACCTCATTCCAGAATATGAGGGGCACGCTCACAGAACGTACCCCCCATTTTCTGGAACAGCAGCCTCTCCATGTGAGGAGTGTGGCTGCAGATCACTGCACTCACCCTCCCCCGGTCCACAGTGGAGCCTGTGCATCAGCGACGTCAGCAGGATCCCTGCTTGCAGGGATCCAGCTGACAGCCGCTGTCTGCGCATGCGCCGCCAGCATTGAAGAAGGAGGCGGCGATCGCGGGCCCGGAGCGGCAGACAGGTAACGTATAATCGGGGGCTTGGGGGGGGGGGGTGACGGGGGGTGACCTAGTGGGACCTGGGGACACCTTTCTGCCGCATGTGACGTGTCACATGCGGCAGAAAGAGCAGAATGAAGGCGGCCGCGCGCTGTGCGCCGCCATCTTCCACGCTCCGGAGGGGGGAGGGGGGTGGTGGCTCTGGAGAACCGGAGGGGGCTCCGGTGACCAGAGGGCTTCGGTGGACCGGAGGAGGGGTCAGGGGGAGGACATTTCCCTCCGATCTGAAATGTTTGATCATGTCAGATCGGAGGGAAATGACTGCAGAGCCGGCGCCGGCGGCAGTTTTCTGTGCGCTTCGGCGCCATTTTGGATGTCCGGTGGGGGTAGGGGTGGGGGTGGGGGGACTCTCCGGTACCGGGGGCTTTGGGGGCACTAGGGGGTTAGATTTCTTTCTCATCTGACATGTTTGATCATGTCAGATGAAAAAGAAATCAGTTTTACCGGCCATTTCTTTTTTTTTTATGTGTTCGTCGGTATACGGTGTATACCGCCGATCACATGATCGGGGTCCAAAAAAAACACCCCGATTCATAATCTGGGGGGTCTCAGCTACCCCCGGTAGCTGAAACCCCCGAGATTTTCGGTCGCTGGGGGGCGCTACAGGGTTTTTTCGGGCCGCCGCTTTAAAGCGGCGGAACAGAATAAGTACCCTGTTTTGCCGCCGCTTTAAGTCGTACGGCCGTCGTTATGAGGTTAATCTGCTCTCAGCAGGGCAGAACAAAGTGCATGTGCAAGAGTGCAGTGTGGCTGATGTAGGATGCGTCATCCCCACGGGGCTGGAACAGAGGACAGCGACTGCACAAGATGGAGGAGGCGCCGATCAGACACCAGTGACACCCACCGGATCTGACTGCCACCTAGGTGAGTATATTAAAAAAAAAGTGTTTATGTTATACAGCGAGGCCTGGGCACTTACATACAACATTCTGGAATACTGTGGCTCACTGGTGGTGGCCACAGCTTATAAAGGAAAAACCTGGGGACAGGTTCCCTTCAAGGCTCCCTCCAATTGCATCCTTCTGCCCAGTCTGACATTGGGTGTAGAGAATTGCAGGGGTAGCTAGATGGAAGTTATAAGAATTGTCAAACACCAGCATAGGCACTGTTGTTCTACCAAGTGTCAAATTAGGAAGGAGAATAAGATTGAAGTGACAGTAAAACAGAAAAAATTCCCATAGTCATCCCCAGTGCCCACAAGATCTTTTGTCTTCGTCCTTGTATAGCATCTTACCACTGTTGCTTCAGACTATTTCATGGGTGTGTGTGGTTTGCCACTGAGCATGGCACTTTGTATTCACATCCATGTATGCAGCTCCTGGGGAGAGCCGGGTGCATTGTACTGTATATATTGGTGATGTGAGCTGCAGATGTGGCCATTTGGTTTGTATTCAACATGTCCAACAAAGTCTAGACTAAGGCGGGCTTTGCACACTACGACATCACATGTGCGATGTCGGTGAGGTCAAATTAAAAGTGACGCACATCCGGCATCGCATGCGACATCGTAGTGTGTAAAGCCTAGATGATACGATTAACGAGCGCAAAATCGTCATAATCGTATCATCGGTGCAGCGTCGGCGTAATCCATAGTTACGCTGACGCGACGGTCCGATGTTGTTCCTCGCTCCTGCGGCAGCACACATCGCTGTGTGTGAAGTCGCAGGAGCGAGGAACATCTCCTACCGGCGTCACCACGGCTTCCGTAGGTTATGCGGAAGGAAGGAGGTGGGCGGGATGTTTACATCATGCTCATCTCCGCCCCTCCGCCGCTATTGGCCGCCTGCCGTGTGACGTCGCTATGACGCCGCACGACCCGCCCCCTTAGGAAGGAGGCGGGTCGCCGGCCAGAGTGACGGTCGCAGGGCAGGTGAGTGCATGTGAAGCTGGCGTAGCGATAATTTTCGCTACGCCAGCTATCACACGATATTGTACCTGCGACGGGGGCGGGGACTATCGCATGCGACATCGCAGCATCGGCTTGCGATGTCGCAACGTGCAAAGCCCGCCTTAGGCTGGGGGCTACACGGCGACATAGCTGCACAATAGCAATTCTCACAAGTATTGCAGCCAAATACATTTGTACAACTTGCGGTCATGCCACTATTTTAGTGTTGTGAGTTTGCTGTTAACAATAGCTAAATTGTAGTAAGTCGCAGTCGCATGCTACTTGTATTGAAGTCTGTCATGTGCAACAAAATCCAGCACATTTGGAAATATTTGCGACTGTGTTCCCAATGCAACGTCAAAGGATATATGTGATGTCACAGTGCAAAACCACAGCACCTCTCACCATGTACCATCGGCTCTTCTTCCAAGGCCCCTTCCCCATACACATGCACGCACTGCTCAGCTAAGTGTGCACAGGTTTCTGTGAGGACAATATGGTAAACCTTTTATCCCCAGGGGACAAAAAATCGGGCTTTTGAAATCCGTCTAGTCCAAGCTGCCTTGGGATCACATCTTGGACATCACTACTTAATGAGTGATTGTGTCCTCCTGCTGTCGCTGCTCCACCTTTCCTATTCCCTGCTCCACGTTTTGGAAACTTTGATGTCAATAATCCAAGTGGCGGAGTTTACTTGAAGTGGGAGCTGTGAACCATTAAGGCTATGTGCACACGCTGCGTTTTTTTGACGCTTTTACCGCGATTTGGTGCGTTTTTGATCTCTGCGTTTTTCCAAAGCATTGCATGGGGGGAAAACGCAGAAAAACGCAGGAAAGAAATGACATGTCCATTTTTTTTAAGCTCAAAAACGCAGCTTAAAAAAAAAGTTGTGTGCAAACAGCAAAAATGAAAACTCATAGACTTTGCTGGGGAAGCAAAGTCATGCAGTTTTGAGGCCAAAAACACACCCGAAAAACGCACTGTGTACACGTAGCCTTAAGCTGGTGTCACACATAACGACGACGACAACGACGTCGCTGCTACGTCACCATTTTCTGTGACGTTGCAGCGACGTCCCGTCGCTGTCGCTGTGTGTGACATCCAGCAACGACCTGGCCCCTGCTGTGAGGTCGCCGGTCGTTGCTGAATGTCCAGCTTCATTTTTTGGTCGTCACTCTCCCGCTGTGACACACACATCGCTGTGTGTGACAGCGAGAGAGCGACGAAATGAAGCGATCAGGAGCCGGCACTGGCAGCTGCGGTAAGCTGTAACCAGCGTAAACATCGGGTAACCAAGGGAAGACCTTTCCCTGGTTACCCGATGTTTACGCTGGCTACCAGCCTCCGCTCTTGCTGCCAGCGCCGGCTCCTGCACTGTGACATGTGGCTGCAGTACACATCAGGTAATTAACCCGATGCATACTGTAGCAAGGAGAGCAAGGAGCCAGCGCTAAGCAGTGCGCGCGGCTCCCTGCTCTCTGCACTGTGACATGTAGCTGCAGCACACATCGGGTTAATTAACCCGATGTGTACTGTACCTAGGAGAGCAAGGAGCCAGCGCTAAGCGCGGCTCCCTGCTCTCTGCACGTGTAGCACAGCGACGTTATGATCGCTGCTTCTGCTGTTTGACAGCTAAGCAGCGATCATAACAGCGACTTACAAGGTCGCTGTTACGTCACAGAAAATGGTGACGTAACAGCGACGTCGCTGTCGCTTAGTGTGACACCAGCTTAAGAAGAGGAAAGTGGAAACAATGTCCTTTTAAGAAACTTACAAACTAAATACAGATGAGTTTGGAGGAAGAATGGTCCACTCCGTGACCAGTAGTAATGGCAGCCATTAGTTC
The DNA here is from genome assembly GCF_048569485.1 of Anomaloglossus baeobatrachus. Lineage (NCBI taxonomy): Eukaryota > Metazoa > Chordata > Amphibia > Anura > Aromobatidae > Anomaloglossus > Anomaloglossus baeobatrachus. The sequence goes on along the minus strand of NC_134359.1, from coordinate 115,845,992 downwards.
CCTCATATTATTCCCTACTGAGGGTGCTAAACTGAGAAGATGGGAGCTACAAGTGATGATTTGTATTGGTTTGATTTCTTCAGAGTATTCCAGTTTCCTTTGGACTCATATCTGTACTCAGACTAAAAGTGAAACAAGAGCTTAAGGCCCTGTGTGCACTAGACATTTTTGCTGCGTTTTTTACCGTGTTTTTGTGCAGAAAACGCTGTGACATTGCTTCCCCAGCAATGTATATAGGTTTTCAGAAGTGCTGCCCGCACACAGCGTCTTTTTGTAGCTGCGTTTTTGTGGTGACCACAAAAACGCAGCATGTCAATTATTTCTGCGTTTTTCACTCATTGAATGCAGTGCACAAAAACACAGCCAAAAATGCGGACAAAAACGCAGCGTGAAAAAAACGCCTAGTGCGCACATAGCCTAAGACTGGTGTCTCCTGATTCCTCCACTTGTTGTTTTTGTTTTTTGTTTTTTTTTTAAAGAAATTCTACCAAAGCCCCCAGTAATTTAGCTGTTTTTCGTGGGAAAGCTGCAGAGCCCTGCACATTTTTCTGAAGGGCATTCATTCGCACGAATCGTTTGTAGACATCTGTGTCAGAGGCTCCACAGAAACCATCATCACAGATAACATCACATCTGAGAGGAAAAGATAGCAATGTATGTAGCTTTGTAGGAGTCGGTCAGATCATGAAATCAGTATTCATCCTATGACAGATCTGCATTATTAGTACAAATCATGATCAGCTTTTATAAACTGCTATATGGACCTGACTAGTGATCCTCCTGTGAAGGGATCTGATGGTCAGTGCTGCCGAATCTCTATGTTCAGTCACTCCGTTTCCTGATATGTTCTGCAGAAGGAACGTTTGGTTTTTTTTCTTTTTTTACTCTCCAAAGGGGTTTCACATATTGTTCAGTAAATGTTTCCACCCTTTGTGGGGAACCTTCTAGTTGATCTGTTATTTACACTTAATCGAGGTAACGGCCAGCGATCTCTGTTCTGTGGACACCAGTATCTTCTGCGGCCCGTCATGTTCCCATCTGGGTGTGCGCAGCTGGCAGCTGTGCCTGTTTACTGCCTGAGCGGGTCATGGGACTCCGGCTGTCTATCTCTACAGCGTTGTGAAATGCTTTACATTTGAGCAATGTATTTACTAATGGTTTATTTTATTATCTCCTGAATAGGTACTTCAAGGAAAACCAAGAAAAGTTAATACTGGGATGGATCTAAACTGCTGACACATGGACGCACAGGCAGGAAGGTATGGGTTGTTTGTGTTTTTTTTTTTTTTTTTTTTTTAATTTTAATTTTGAGAAATGCTCAGCACCTAATATGAACTTTCAGTTTCTTTAGTGACGATTTTTCAGCAATGGCTGTGAATCATATCTCCATTTAACTATATCTTCTTGCTTGATTGACGTGAGGAGAACTCTGATTGGAGCGGCGGTTGTAGAGGGTCTATGCTGCCCCATTCAGGTCTGTGGAACAGACGAGCTGATGGAAAGCACAAGTATGTTATTCGATTATTTCTATCAGCACCGTAAATAGAAGTGCATCTCAATAAATTACAATATCATCAAAAAGTTCATTTATTTCAATACAGAAACGGAAACACATATATTATATAGTCATTACAAACAGAGGGATCTGTTTCAAGTGTTTATTTCTGTTAATGTTGGTGATTATGGCTTACAGCCAATGAAAACCCAAAAGTTATTATCTCAGAAAATTAGAATTATTACCTCAAAACACCTGCAAAGGCTTCCTAAGCATTTAAAATGGTCCCTTAAGGGTACTTTACACGTTGCGATATCTGTACCGCTATCGCTAGTGAGCATACCCGCCCCCGTCAGTTGTGCGTCACGGGCAAATCGCTGCCTGTGGCGCACATCGCTAACACCCGTCACATGGACTTGCCTTCCCTGCGACGTCGCTCTGGCCGGCGATCCACCTCCTTTCTAAGGGGGTGGTTCGTGCGACGTCACAGGGCAGCCGTCCAATAGCAAGAGGAGGGGCGGAGATGAGCGGCGCGAACATGCCGCCCACCTCCCGAACATGCCACCCACCTCCTTCCTTCCTCATTGCCGGTGGACACAGGTAAGGAGATGTTCGTCGTTCCTGCAGTGTCACACATAGTGATGTGTTGCTGCTGCAGGAACAATGAACATCATACCTGCAGCAGCAACAACGATATTTGGAAAAGGAGCGACGTGTCAACGAGCAACGATTTTTCATGTTTTTACGCTCGTTGATCGTCGCTCCTTGGTGTCGCGCTGCAATGTCGTTAACGGCAGCGGATGTGTGTCACTAACGACGTGACCTTGATGATATATCGTTAGCGATGTCGCAGCGTGTAAAGCACTCTTTAGTCTGGTTTTTGTAGGCTACACAATCATGGGGAAAACTGCTAACTTGACAGATGTTCAGAAGGCCATCATTTACACACTCCACAAGGAGGGTAAGCCACAAAAGGTCATTACTAAAGAAGCTGGCTGTTCCCAGAGTGCTGTATCCAAGCATATTGATGGAAAGTTGAGTGGAAGGAGAAAGTGTGGTAGAAAAAGGTGCACAAGCAACCGGAATAACAGCAGCCTTGATAGGATTAAGAAAAGTCTATTCAAAAATTTGGGGGATATTCACAAGGAGTGGACTGCTGCTGGAGTCAGTGCTTCAAGAGCCACCACACACAGACGTATCCAGGACATGGGCTACAATGTGTCGCATTCCTTGTGGCAAGCTACTGATGACCAATAGACAATGCCAGAAGCGTCTTACCTGGAGAAAAAGAACTGGACTGTTGGTCAGTGGTCCAAGGTGTTGTTTTCAGATGAAAGTAAATTTTGCATTTCATTTGGAAATCGCGGTCCCAGAGTCTGGAGGAAGAGTGGAGAGGCCACAATCCAAGCTGCATGAGGTCTAGTGTGAAGTTTCCACATTCAGTGATGGTTTGGGGAGTCATGTCCTCTGCTGGTGGGTAGGTCCACTGTGTTTTATCAAGACAAAAGTTAGGCAACCGTCTACCAGTACATTTTAGGCCACTTCATGATTCCCTCTGCTGACAAGGTTTTTGGAGATGGAAATTTCATTTTCCAGTATAACTTGGCACCTGTCCACACTGCCAAAAGTACCAATACCTGGTTTAATAACGACAGTGTCACTGTGCTTGATTGGCCTGCAAACTGGCCTGACCTAAACCCCATAGAGAATCTATGAGTAGGGCTGATCGAACAGCCAATAATCCGGGGCCGGCGGATCATTGCCAGATTTAAAAAAAGAGTCCGATCCGCTCCGGAATCCGGTGCCCATATAAGTCAATGGGGACCGGAATCCGGAGGTTAAAAACGTTTGTGGACTGGCTAGGGGGCTAGGAACGAGCGCAGCATACTCACCGAGGCACTGTCATGGCGGCACACTCCTTCCGGGTCACGCTGTTACCTTCCGGAGCCGACAATTCAATATTCATTGTTTTCCCCACCCACCGGCGCGTGTTGGTTGCAGCTAGACGCGCCCCCACCCTGAGTGGCAGCTAACTGCAACCAATCACAGGTGCCGGGATGGCCGGTGGGCGTGGAAAGCAGTGTGTCTGTCGCAAGTGTGACTCCGGCTTTTTTTTTTTTATTAAATAAATAATTTAAAAATCTGACGTGCGGTCAACGCTAATTTTCATCCCCAGCCATGGTAATGCCGGCCGGGGGCTGGAATTTCAGCCCGCAGCCGCCCGGTATAGCCGCATGTATTACATGCGGCTATACCGGTACATTACCGGCTCTTCCCGGAGGCGTGATGCGGTGCCAGTCGGGGTAATAGGTTTGTGATCGCACGGGCGTCTGTGAGATATCCACATCACAAACCTGCAAATGAATGTAAATAAACACACAGAGAAAAATCCTTTATTTACAATAAAGTACAAACGCAGCCTCGTTCACCACTTTATTACCCCAACACCCTGCAGCTCCGGCGTAATACGTCCCACAGCGACACATCCGGCTCTGCTACATGTCACAGCTAGCAGCCGTAAAGCACGGCTGCCAGCTCTGAGTGTAGACACTGACTGAGCGGCTGTGACAGGCTGGGCTGTGACAGTGTCTCCTCCGCAGCGCGCTCCAGCCCCTCCCCTCCTCAGTACCGGCTTGCCACCCTCGCATGACACTCTGCTCTGCTGTACTGCCAGCGTGAGCCGTGTGTCATGCGATGGGATCGCACCGGTGCATGTGGAGACATACAGCGGAGGAGATGGGGAGAAAGTGCTCCCTCTATCTTCTCCGCTCCCGTGATGCGATTGCAAGATCGCATCACAGTCGCATGACCCTTGGCTGACACCTGCAGCAGAGGGTCATTTGCATATCGCTCCCGATGCTGTCGCATCGGAAGCGGTATGCAAGTGTAAAAGAGCCCTCAGAAGTGTGCAGGTGATGATATATCCGACTCGTGCGGGGCTGACATCACCCGACTCAGCCTGCCACTGTCTGAACATGAGCGTACATTTACCTAGAAACACATGCACGCTCCTGTCAGATGTGTGTGCGGCTGTGCTGCGATGTCACACTTGTGGGAGTCCCTCACTGTGACTGCTGCCTAAGATAAACCGCATGCTTTTTTTTTTTTTTTTTTTTTTTTTTGTTTTTTTTAAATTTAAATAATTAAAAAAAAAAGACGTGCGGTCCCCCCCAATTTTCATTCCCAGCCATGATAACGCCATGATAATTCCTCAGCCCGCAGCCGCCCGGTATAGCCGCATCTATTAGATGTGACCATTCCGGTGCGATATCTGCTCATCTTGATTGCCCTGGTGCGGTGGCAATCAAGGTAATGGGGGTTAATAACAGCGCACGGCTGCTACTAAACGCTAGGTTTGTGATCACACGGGCGTCTGTGAGACACCCGCATCACAAACCTGTAAATTTACAGTAAATAAACAAGACACAGAGAAATCCTTTATTTGAAATAAATTACAAACGCAACCTCCTCCTTCACCACTTTATTACCCCACCACAGCCCTCAGCTCCGGCGTAATCCACACGACATCCAGCGGCGACACATCCAGCTCTGCTACATGTCAGAGCAAGCAGCCATAGAGCACGGCTGCCCACTCTGAGTGCAGCGTAGTACTGACCGTGATAAGCGATGACTGCACGGCTGAGACTGACACAGGCTGGGGGGCGCGGCAGCCAGGAACCAATCACAGCTGAGAGGACGGCCGGTGGGCGGGGAAAACACGGAAAGCTGTGTGATTGCGTGCACGCAGTACAGGAAGTGAAAGCGCGACCCGGAAGCAGTGTGTCACCATGACAGAGTCTTGGTAAGTATGAAACGCTCATTTATTTATTTTTTTCATTTATATTAATTGCCGATTCCGAATCGTGCAGCCGTAATCCCGCGCCTGGGTCCGGCCGAGGATAGCGCTGAAACCGCGCGGATCCGGACGTTTACAGTCCGGGCCCGCTCAGCACCATCTATGAGGCATTGTCACAAGCCCAACAATGCAGACGAGCTGAAGGCTGCTATCAAAGCAACCTGGGCTTTCATAACACTTCAGCAGTACCACAGGCTGATCGCCTCCATGCCACGCTGCATTGATGCAGTAATTCATGCAAAAGGAGCCCTGACCAAGTATTGAGTGTATTTCCTGTACAGACTTCTCTGTAGGCGTTAACATCATTTTTTCAGTTGGTCTTATATAATATTCTAATTTTCTGAGATAATGACTTTTGGGTTTTCATTGGATGTAAGCCATAATCATCAACATTACCAGAAATAAACATGTGAAATAGATCCCTCTGTGTGTAATGACTCTATATAATGTTTCCCTTTTTGTATTGAATTACTGAAATTAACTTTTTGATCTAATGTGTTGAGATGGACTTGTATTATAAGTAGCTGCGGGGCTTCTGCACAACCACCACTCCATTCAAGATCCTCCTCACTGTGGTCATAGTGAGGAAGATTGGGGGGCTCTGGACCTCCTGACTAGTGAGCGGTGGGGCCCCCAGCGGTTATGTGCCTTCCAGCTTCACTGTGTACTGTGCTTGGTACTGCTGCTACATCATGTAGCCAGCTGGGCTTCTGCCTGTGGCCTCCTGGCTCCTTGAATTTTCTGGTGACCTTACTTACCTGCGTTTACGTCCTTCACCCCCAGCACTTGTCATTCCACTCTTTTCTTTTTATAGTCCAGTCATTCTTCAGTTGATGACCATGGAATCGGTGGACCCTTTCTACGCCGTGTGCACTGTCAAAAAAATTAGATCTTTTATATAGGATACAAAAAACATTCAGGAATTCAAATATTAAAAGGATATTTTATATTAATGAAAGTCTATAGAGGGCTGCCCTATTACTGCATTATAAGTTTACTTCCTTACTATTCTTCTTGCTAAATGCAATTCGCTATTAAACCTGAAAAAAATGAGACTCCTAGATCTTTAATAGTCTTTTCATATGGGGCAAGCGACCTTTTGCATCTCCAGCGCCTGTTTGCGATTGCACCCCCCTACATGTATTATAATTAAGCCCTTGATTGTAACCCAGAGGGATAGAATCACAGACTCGCCTGGAGAATATTCGACCATTACACATAGGTACCAGATTAGCTTTGACAATCTAAGTATCTGCCTAAAGCTGGGTTCACACTAAACGACAGCGACAACGACGTCGCTGTTACGTCACCATTTTCGGTGACGTAACAGCGACCTTGTAAGTCGCTGTTATGATCGCTGCTTAGCTGTCAAACACAGCAGAAGCAGCGATCATAACGTCGCTGTTCTACATGTGCAGAGAGCAGGGAGCCGCGCTTAGCGCTGGCTCCTTGCTCTCCTACAGTACACATCGGGTTAATTAACCCGATGTGTGCTGCAGCTACATGTCACAGTGCAGAGAGCAAGGAGCCGCGCGCACTGCTTAGCGCTGGCTCCTTGCTCTCCTTGCTACAGTATACATCGGGTTAATTACCCGATGCATACTGCAGCCACATGTCACAGTGCAGGAGCCGGCACTGGCAGCAAGAGCGGAGGCTGGTAACCAGCGTAAACATCGGGTAACCAGGGAAAGGTCTTCCCTTGGTTACCCGATGTTTACGCTGGTTACAGCTTACCGCAGCTGCCAGTGCCGGCTCCTGCTCGCTTCATTTCGTCGCTCTCTCGCTGTCACACACAGCGATGTGTGTGTCACAGCGGGAGAGTGACGACCAAAAAATGAAGCTGGACATTCAGCAACGACCGGCGACCTCACAGCAGGGGCCAGGTCGTTGCTGGATGTCACACACAGCGACAGCGACGGGACGTCGCTGCAACGTCACAGAAAATGGTGACGTAGCAGCGACGTCGTTGTCGTTGTCGCTGTGTGTGACACCAGCTTAAGGTCTCATTCACATGACCATTCCATTTTTGCGGTCCGCAAAAAACGGTCCTGTTTTTTCACGGATGCATCCATGTGACATCCGTGTGACAACTGCATCCGTCCCCTTCTGTATACGGTTCATGTATCATCCATGTGACTTCCATTTTTTTTTTTGCGGACTGCCAAAAAAGGGATGGAGAGTTACATGCAGTCCAGGGTATCTGGCTAGATGTTGGTCCCCATATAAAGTCTATGGGTAACAGAATCTGGGTCAAAGGGCTAGGAGCAAGCGCTACATACTCTATCACCGGCACAGCTGTCACACTGCTCCCTCGGCAGTTCTTTGATCTTCCCAAGCCGGCTGCTCATTAGGCTCCTACATATTCACTCCTCCCACGCTGAGTGACGGCAGTCTGACTGCAACCAATCACAGTCGCCGGTGGGCGGCTCTGTTATACAGTACAATAAATAATGTTAAAAAAACAGTGTGCGGTACCCCCCCATTTTTGATACTAGCAAAGATAAAGCCTCACAGCTGCTGGCTGGTATTCTTAGACTGGGGAGACCCACGTCATTGGGATCCCCCCCCCAGCCTAAAAATATCAGCCAGCTGCCAGCCGGAATTTCCGCATCCATTAAAGGCGACAGTCCCGGGACTTTTCCCCGGCTCATCCTGTTGCCCTGGCAAACTGGACAATATATGGTGTTGATACCAGATGCGTATTGTCACCTGGCATCAAGCCCAGAGGTTTTGATGTCACGGCGTCTATCAGATACCCGACATCACTAACCCAGTCAGTAATAATAAAAAAAAAAGAATAGACACATTTTTATTTGAAAAAAAACACACCCCCAGCACATTCCCTCTTTCACCAATGTATTGGAAAGAAAAAAACAAATCCAGGTCCGACGTAATCCAATAAGGGGGTCCCACAACTATCATTACTCACTGTCCCAGTCAATGAAGAACAGAATGTTCCCCATTGGCTGGGAGAGCAGTGAAGTGACCTGAGCTAACATCATGAGGTCATCCCAGGTCACTGCAGAGCATGAACAGTGCTGACTTCAGGAGGTTAGCGAGGTACATTACCTGCGGTGACGGAAGCCGCTGCACTCCTGACGTCAGCGCTCGTCACTGAGTTAATGACCGCCGAATTCACAAAGTATTGTGAGTGGCCCGTGACGTCACCACTAGTCACAGTCCCGGGCCGCCCGCAAGAGGTGATCTGAGAAAGCAGTGGGCATAGAAGTCAGTGACAAGCGCTGACATCAGGAGGAGGGCAGGACTTCTTCACCGCAGGTAATGAACTTTACTAACCTTCTGACTGCAACGCTCATCATCCCCGACGCCGCTAACACACTGCCGTGAGGGCAGCCGCTAACACACTGCCGTGAGGGCAGCCGCTAACACACTGCCGTGAGGGCAGCCGCGGGCACACTGCCGTGAGGGCAGCCGCGGGCACACTGCCGTGAGGGCAGCCGCGGGCACACTGCCGTGAGGGCAGCCGCGGGCACACTGCCGTGGCACCCGACGGAAGTCACATGGAATTGCTTCCGGGGATTTTGCGGACCTATTGACTTGTATTGAGCCATGGTCCGTTAAGGAACAGAATGACATGTTCCATAATAACGGAACGGACATATAGCATCCGATTTGTTTTTTTTTTTTTTTTTTTTTTTGTATGATCGGATGCACATGGACGTGCCCATATACTGTGCTTGTACTGTACAACACAGCGAAAACACACTGCATCCAAAACACTGATCATAGGCATGTACCCTTACTAAAGCAGGGACTGGTGAAAGACTTATGGGAGATGCACACCACTTCTCCAACACTCCTGATTTCATAAAATGCCAAAATGGGGAGCGTCTGACTCCAGCACAGCCTCACATAAAGTCTGACGTGAACAATGCCCGTCTTGATGAATCAGCCCCAGTGTTTTCTTGCAAAGTGACATTTCTTAGAATGTGCAGTTGACAGCGTGTGTTGGCGTTTGTCTCAGAATCCACTGTTCCCCCATAGAGCTCAAGGAGATTGGTTCCGGCTACATGGTGCAAGCTCATGTGATTTTTAGTCTATATTGTATTTGCAAAATAAAATTTAGGCACTTAAGTAGCATATTCATCTCAAATGCGACATTTACTTATTTTTTGTAATGTGACTGAATGCTATCGCTAACATTGTATAGCAGAAACTTGTACAAATTTGGTTTTCTTTTTCGCTCCTAATTGGGAGACCCAGACAGTGGGTGTATAGCTACTGCCCTCTGGAGGCCGCACAAAGAACTACACTTAAAAGTGTAAGGCCCCTCCCCTTCTGGCTATACACCCTCCCGTAGGAGTACAGATTCCTCAGTTTTAGCTTTGTGCGCAAGGAGGTCAGACACGCACGCATAGCTCCATTGTTTTTAGTCAGCAGCAGCTGCTGACTATGTCGGATGGAAGAAAAGAGGGCCCATACAGGGCTCCCAGCATGCTCCCTTCTCACCCCACTGTATGTCGGAGGTGTTTGTAAGGTTGAGGTACCCATTGCGGGTACGGCGGCAGGAGCCCACATGCTGATTCCTTCCCCATCCCTTTTTACAGGGCTCTGGGTGAAGTGGGATTTACTGGTCTCCAGGCACTGAGACCGTGCTCCATCTACAGCCCCTGGAGAAGATGCTGGATGGAGCGGAGTACATCAGGGACATGGCCCTGCTTCCTCAAGGTACTCTGTGTCCCCGTGCATTTGGCGCTCACACCGCAGCATGCTGGGTGTTGTAGTGCGCCGGGGGACATCAGCGCTACGGCGCTTGTGCCATGGCCTCATTCAGCTTCGCTGAAGCAGGCACACTTCTAGGAATCGGTCGCGCCGGCCGCTGGGACTGCGGCGCGGCTGGCACTTGTGGTGCGCCGGGGACTTCAGCGCGGCCCGCGCTTTTACGGCGGCCGCGCTGATAACTCGAGTCCCCGGCTTTTGCGGCCTGCTTCCGTTCGTTCCCGCCCCCGGACCTGCCAGTCAGGAGAGGGGCGGGACGCTGGCCACGTCTAGGAATCGGTCATGCCGGCCGCTGGGACTGCGGCGCGGCTGGCACTTGTGGTGCGCCGGGGACTTCAGCGCGGCCCGCGCTTTTACGGCGGCCGCGCTGATAACTCGAGTCCCCGGCTTTTGCGGCCTGCTTCCGTTCGTTCCCGCCCCCAGACCTGCCAGTCAGGAGAGGGGCGGGACGCTGGCCAGTGCATCAGCGCTGAGGGCTGGAGTCGTTTTTACATACTCCAGCCCTCACAATCGGCACAGAGGGGACACTGTTTCCCGCACTTTTGTTTGGGAACTCCCACGGACCGCCCCTCTCCACAGACGCCGGCAGCCATTCCTGCTGACACGCTGAGCTGCAGAGGGGAGCCGGGGAGACCCAGACAAGGAATTCTGCAGCCTCTTACCCGCTATTCAGCGGGCGGTAAGCAGCCCTCAGGGCTCACCCCCTCTTGTGCCAGTAGTATTCTTAGTATTTTGTTTCTACAAATACTTTGTATTGCATAGCGCTGGTCGCCCTTTGGCTATAGACTCTCTCACATTGCAGAGAGCCAGCAGCATGTCGTCCGTAAAACGCAAGGGTGCCAAGGCACAGACATTATATGCTTCCTGCACCGCATGTGGGACTTTTCTACCGGCAGGCTCCACGGACCCCCATTGTGTGCAGTGCTCGGCCCCTGCGGCGCTTGCACAGTCGGGACCTCTGCTGGACGTGACCCAGGGTGTACCACCTGTGAATGCTGTCCAGGTGACAGGAACTGAGTTTGCAGCTTTTGCTGACAGAATGTCTCTCACTATGTCACAAATTCTTGACACATTGCGAGCTAGGCCTGTACTTCAGGCCACGGACACTGTGCAATCATTGCCCCCTGGTCCCCCTCAGCTCCAAGCTCCGGGACGGGCATATACACCTCAGGGTGAAGACTCTGACTCGGACGATGGCCCCGGGCAGCCTAAGCGGGCTCGCTATGACGGGCCTTCACATTCATCTCAATGGTCAGGATCCCAGCGAGATGAATCTATGGGTGATGAGGCGGACGTAACTGATCAGGATTCTGATCCTGGGACCGCTCTCAATCTAGATACACCAGATGGTGACGCCATAGTTAATGATCTTATATTTAACATCAATAAGATGTTAAATATTTCCCCACCAGCTCCTCTTGTGGAGGAGTCAGCTTCGCAGCACGAGAGAATCCATTTCAGATACCCTAAGCGTACTTTAAGCACTTTTCTGGACCACGCTGACTTTAGAGACGCAATCCAGAAACCCCACGCTTATCCTGAAAGGCGTTTTCCTAAACGGCTTAAAGATACACGCTATCCTTTTCCCCCTGAGGTGGTCAAGGGTTGGACCCAGTGTCCAAAAGTGGATCCTCCAATTTCCAGGCTTGCAGCTAGATCCTTGGTTGCAGTTGAAGATGGAGCGGCACTTAAAGATGCCACTGACAGGCAGATGGAGCTCTGGCTGAAATCCATCTATGAAGCGATTGGAGCGTCATTAGCGCCTTCTTTTGCAGCCGTATGGGCACTCCAAGCTATCTCAGCCGGGCTTGCGCGAGTTGACTCCGTCACACGTGCATTTGCCCCGCAGGTAGCACCATTGACCTCGCAAATGGCGGCATTCGCGTCGTACGCGATTAATGCTGTTCTTGACGCTACAAGCCGCACGGCAGTGGCGTCAGCCAACTCCGTTGTTTTGCGTAGGGCCCTGTGGTTGAGACATTGGAAAGCAGATTCTCATTCCAAGAAGTGCTTAACCAATTTGCCTTTTTCTCGTGACCGATTGTTTGGAGAGCGTTTGGATGAAATCATCAAACACTCCAAGGGTAAGGACTCATCCTTACCGCAACACAGACAAAACAGACCCCAACAGAGGAAGGGTCAGTCTGGTTATCGGTCCTTTCGAGGACCGGGCAGGTCCCAATTCGCCTCGTCAAAAAAGACTCAAAAAGACCAGAGACGCTCAGATTCTTGGAGGTCTCAGTCACGCCCAAAAAGGACAGCCGGAGGAACCGTTGCCAAGACGGCGTCCTCCTGACTTGCGGTCTCCGATTCCCACACCCGCGGTCGGTGGGAGGCTTTCCCACTTTGGCGACATCTGGCTGTCACACGTCAAAGACCGTTGGGTGAGGGATATTCTGTCTCACGGGTACAGGATAGAGTTCAGTTCTCGTCCGCCAACTCGTTTCTTCAGAACTTCTCCACCACCAGACCGAGCCGATGCTCTGTTGCAGGCGGTGGCCGCTCTAAAGGCGGAAGGAGTGGTGACCTCCGTCCCTCTTCAGGAACAAGGTCACGGTTTTTACTCCAATCTGTTTGTGGTCCCAAAAAAGGACGGATCGTATCGGCCCGTCCTGGATCTAAAGTTGCTCAACAGACACGTAAAAGTCAGGAGGTTCCGGATGGAATCCCTACGCTCCGTCATAGCCTCAATGTCTCAAGGAGATTTTCTAGCATCAATAGATATCAAAGATGCGTATCTCCACGTGCCGATCGCACCAGAGCATCAGCGTTTCCTACGCTTCGTCATACACGACGAACACCTGCAGTTCGTAGCGTTACCTTTCGGTCTGGCAACAGCCCCCCGGGTCTTCACCAAGGTCATGGCAGCAGTAGTAGCTGTTCTGCACTCGCAGGGTCACTCGGTCATCCCGTATCTAGACGACCTGCTTATAAAGGCACCCTCTCAAGAGGCATGCCAACACAGTCTGAAGGTGGCACTAGACACTCTCCAGAGTTTCGGGTGGATTATCAACTTTCCAAAGTCTCATCTAACCCCGACCCAATCTCTGACTTATCTTGGCATGGAGTTTCATACTCTCTCAGCGATAGTGAAGCTTCCACTGGACAAGCAGTGCTCGCTACGGACTGGAGTGCAATCTCTCCTTCAGAGCCAGTCGCACTCACTGAGGCGCCTCATGCATTTCCTAGGAAAGATGGTAGCAGCAATGGAGGCAGTCCCGTTCGCGCAGTTTCATCTGCGCCCTCTACAATGGGACATTCTACGCCAATGGGACGGGAAATCGACGTCCCTCGACAGGACTGTCTCCCTCTCTCAGACTGCCAAGGACTCTCTGCGTTGGTGGCTTCTCCCCACCTCATTGTCACAGGGAAAGTCGTTCCTTCCCCCGTCCTGGGCAGTGGTCACGACGGATGCGAGCCTATCAGGGTGGGGAGCGGTGTATCTCCACCACAGGGCTCAGGGGATGTGGACTCTGGAAGAGTCCACCCTGCAGATCAATGTTCTGGAAATCAGAGCAATCTATCTTGCCCTGCGAGCCTTCCAACAATGGCTGGAAGGCAAGCAGATTCGGATTCAGTCGGACAATTCCACGGCGGTGGCGTACATCAACCACCAAGGGGGAACACGCAGTCGCCAAGCTTTTCAAGAAGTCCAACGGATTTTGACGTGGGTGGAAAGCAGAGCGTCCACCATATCCGCAGTTCACATCCCAGGCGTGGAAAACTGGGAAGCAGACTTTCTCAGTCGCCAGGGCATGGACGCAGGAGAATGGTCCCTTCACCCGGACGTGTTTCAGCAGATCTGTTGCCGCTGGGGGACGCCGGACGTCGATCTGATGGCGTCACGGCACAACAACAAGGTCCCAGTTTTCATGGCACGGTCTCACGATCACCGAGCACTGGCGGCAGACGCCTTGGTTCAGGATTGGTCGCAATTCCGACTCCCCTATGTGTTCCCACCTCTAGCATTGTTACCCAGAGTTCTCCGGAAAATCAGGTCCGACTGCCATCGAGCCATACTCGTCGCTCCAGATTGGCCAAGAAGGTCGTGGTACCCGGATCTGTGGCATCTCACGGTAGGCCAACCGTGGACACTACCAGACCGTCCAGATTTGCTGTCTCAAGGGCCGTTTTTCCATCTGAATTCTGCGGCCCTGAACCTGACTGTGTGGCCATTGAGTCCTGGATCCTAGCGGCCTCAGGTTTATCTCATGAAGTTGTTGCCACAATGAGACAGGCTAGAAAACCATCCTCAGCTAAGATCTATCACAGAACGTGGAAGATATTCTTAGCGTGGTGCTTGGCTCAAGGGTTTTCTCCCTGGCCATTTGCATTGCCAATTTTTCTTTCCTTCCTGCAGTCTGGGTTGGAAAAAGGTTTGTCGCTTAGCTCTCTTAAGGGTCAAGTCTCCGCGCTATCCGTATTCTTTCAGAAGCGCTTGGCACAGCTTTCTAAAGTACGCACGTTTCTCCAAGGAGTTTGTCATATCGTTCCTCCTTACAGACGGCCATTGGAACCCTGGGATCTGAACAAGGTTCTCATTGCTCTCCAGAAGCCGCCTTTCGAGCCTTTGAAAGAGGTTCCCCTTTCTCGGCTTTCACAAAAGGTAGTTTTTCTTGTGGCGGTCACGTCTCTTCGAAGAGTGTCCGAGCTAGCGGCGTTATCTTGCAAATCTCCCTTCCTGGTGTTTCACCAAGACAAGGTAGTACTGCGTCCAATTCCAGAGTTTTCTCCCAAGGTGGTTTCTTCCTTTCATCTCAATCAGGATATCACTTTACCATCTTTGTGTCCGCATCCAGTTCACCAATTTGAAAAGGGTTTACATCTGTTGGACCTGGTGAGAGCACTCAGGATTTACATTTCTCGCACGGCGGCTCTACGCCGTTCTGATGCGCTCTTTGTCCTAGTCGCTGGTCAGCATAAGGGATCGCAAGCTTCCAAATCCACCCTGGCGCGGTGGATCAAGGAACCAATTCTTCACACATACCGTTCTGCTGGGCTTCCGATTCCATCTGGACTGAAGGCCCATTCTACCAGAGCCGTGGGTGCGTCCTGGGCATTGCGGCATCAGGCTACGGCTCAGCAAGTGTGCCAAGCGGCTACCTGGTCGAGTCTGCACACGTTTACCAAACACTATCAAGTGCATACCTACGCTTCGGCAGATGCCAGCCTAGGTAGACAGGTCCTTCAGGCGGCGGTGGCCCACCTGTAGGAAAAGGCTGTCTGACAGCCCGTTCATGTGGTATCTTTTTACCCACCCAGGGACTGCTTTTGGACGTCCCACTGTCTGGGTCTCCCAATTAGGAGCGAAAAAGAAGAAGGGAATTTTGTTTACTTACCGTAAATTCCTTTTCTTCTAGCTCCAATTGGGAGACCCAGCACCCGCCCTATTTGTTCTTAGGGTTTCGTTTTTCGGGTGCACATGTTGTTCATGTTGTTTCTTAAGTTCTCCGATCGTGTTATCGGATTGAATTTGTTTTTGAAACTGTTATTGGCTTTCCTCCTTCTTGCTTTGGTACTAAAACTGAGGAATCTGTACTCCTACGGGAGGGTGTATAGCCAGAAGGGGAGGGGCCTTACACTTTTAAGTGTAGTTCTTTGTGCGGCCTCCAGAGGGCAGTAGCTATACACCCACTGTCTGGGTCTCCCAATTGGAGCTAGAAGAAAAGGAATTTACGGTAAGTAAACAAAATTCCCTTCATTACCATTTGATTTGTGTTTTTGCTTTTTTGTTTTTTCTTTCCCTTGTTTCTTCACCAAACTCTTTGCACTCTTATTAGTTCAGAAGAATCGGAAGAAATTCAGGAAAGAGGCGCTGTCCATGTGTGGCAGGCGGGGTCCTCCCATGTCACACCAATAAGATTTCATGGACTGGGCGGAAGAACTGTTCTGAATGCCAGCCTCGGAAGAAGTCATGGGCTACTGCTCACTAGTGGTATGTGGAAGTGTCCTTACATGCACTATAGTAATGTCTAGCACTGCTAAGCTCCGGCACAACACCGAAGTGCTATATTTGCAGAATTAGTACTCCGATAGTGTTTTTCCCACCACTAACATATATACAGCATTACCCCAAGCTTTACATTGTTGTTTTACTTTTAACTATGTAAATCCAGTGCATGTCTGAGATCAATGACCCTCCCGATGGGACAGAAGTTGTGTAGTTCTAAGCAGGGCTGTGGAGTCGGAGTCGGAGTCGTGGAGTCGGAGTCGGAGCTCATTTTGGTGGAGTCGGAGTCGGAGTTGGAGTCGGTATAAAATGCACCGACTCCGACTCCTAAAATATATAATAAATTGGGGACAGGAGTGCAATGCAGAATGTGCTGAATATTTTACTAAATAATAACATTTAGTATAATGCTTATATTTAAGTGAAAAATTTATTGTAGTATAATGTGAACATCAGACATTTAATTGTTTTTATGATACAATAATCAAGATATTTGGATAGAACATAAAATATTTATTGGATACAACTTTAGAACACAAAAAACTAATAAATTGTAAATATGTAATATTATATATATATACACAGTGTATATACACACACAAGATATATATGTAATCTACTGTATATTACATAGTGTATTACATATTTACAATTTATTACAGTTTTTTGTGTTCTAAAGTTGTATCCAATAAATATATTTTATGTTCTATCCAAATATCTTGATTATTGTATCATAAAAATTATTAAATGTCTAATGTTCACATACACATATTCATGTACTACAATAAATTTTTCACCTAACTATAAGCAATATATCTAGGAGCCGGAGTCGGAGTCTGAGTCGGTGCAAGAGAATTTGAGGAGTCGGAGTCGGTGCAAGAGAATTTGAGGAGTCGGAGTCGAAGGTTTGGCTTACCGACTCCACAGCCCTGGTTCTAAGAGTTTGTCTTGGCCGCACCTCCTCTGGGTGTAGGTCTTAAGCCATGGCCAGTTACCACAGGCACAGTGATCTGTCTTCACAGAAAGGAGATGGGAACAGTTTCAGGCTGCGATGAGGTCGTTGGGGATGTTCACTTCACGGTTTCGCCCTGTATTTAGTACGTCTGCCGGTAAAGCTCCCCTCATACCGGCTGAAGTTGTCTATCGTGCTCCAGTAGCCGGATGTAGGACAAGTGTGTCCTTATGGCCGATATATGTTAGTATACCACAAAAAAGTTACTTATTGTGTGTTTGTCATATTGATCTATGTGTGACAGATGCTCCTGTAAAATATGATTTTGGCACGCAGATGAGGAGGCCTGGGAATCGCGCATCTTGCTTTCTTTTCTTTTATCAATCTATGGTAGACCAACAGCATAGTCCATCAGTCTGATGGAGGTGAGCATGGTTTTTGCATCCACTAAACTAATATGGACCCTAGACTATATTTATAGGTAGCGCAGGTGAGGGAGGATGCCAGTCTGAACATGTTCCTATTGACAGCACATCCCAATGTATGCTTTGCTTCTTTTCAGCAGAGGAGTAGGTTCGGCGTTCTTCAAATGTAAATACCTCAGAAGGAAGCTACCAAACATGGATAGGACCTAAGGGGCCCCATCCATAACAAATAGCTGTCAGGTGCTGGCTCAGCTATCTATCTCTCCCGACTCCTATATACACAGGAACGCTCGCTCAGCTGACGACTGCTCCTGTGTTCTCAATGAGTCGCCTGCTGTCGGACTCCTCTGGTGGCGGCTTATCTCGCCGAAAACAAGAGTCAGCATTCTGAAATCAGACATGTTAGATCCTTATCTTCCCAAACTTCACCAATGGAGTGGGGGGCATATATATTGGATTGTCGATCCACCCCAATAATCGCCTGTGTGGGGGCTTCAGCATTCGACACTTCACAACTTGTTGCCCATCGTCTGCCCTGTATTACAGAATGGTAAATGCTGTATATTTTAGTAGTTATTGGCTTGTTCATTTGATGATTTCTATTCTTGGCACTGCAGTAACATCCTCATATCTGCAAGATTATATTATATTGATGGTGTCTCCCTGATTAGTCATTCATTATGTTAAATTTACCTTTTTTAACTTTTTTCGTTTAGATGGAGAGGTCTTCAGCTTTGGGAAACAGCCATGGAAGGAGAATGCAAATGACGATATCCCCGGCGATGTCCCGGTGGTAGAGAAAGTATTGAGTGGTCAGCGTGTAATATGCGTTGCTGCGGGAAGTTATCACTGCGGAGCAGTGACGGAGAATGGCATGGTGTACATGTGGGGGGAGAACATTGCTGGGCAATGTGCCATTGCCAACCGCCCATCTATACCAGAACCTATACCAGTCACCATAACTGACCAGGAGAGCACACTGCCCCTGTGGGTGCGGGTTATACAGCTGTCATGTGGAGAAGAGCACACTCTCGCATTGTCCGTCAGCAGAGAAATCTGGGCCTGGGGCTCTGGCTGTCAGCTTGGATTAATAACTTCAACCTTCCCTGTAACTAAGCCTCAAAAAGTGGAACATCTTGCAGGTCGTGTTGTCCTTCAGGTAGTTTGTGGTGCATTTCACAGCCTGGCCTTGGTGCAGTGCCCACTTGCCCAGGATGTAAAGCCGGTGCCAGAGAGATGCAATCATTGCAGAGAGCTGCTAATTACCATGACTGAGAAGGAAGACCATGTCATTATTTCTGATGCTCACTGCTGCCCGCTTGGGGTAATGTTAGCAGAGTCCCAACCTGACACGAGGACTAGAAAGTCTCCACTGTACTCAAAGGATAAAAGCTCCAAAGTGCAAGAGATTTCATTCCTTTCCGACACCCAAGAGGAAAGTAGCAGCTGTGGCTCCAAACTGACGGACTCTGAGACAGAGGTGGGCACAGATGTGGTCAGCATGTGTGAGAGCGAGGCAGATGCTAATGCTGACAAGCCGCCATGTGACTCTGATCTGCCACCTGACGCCAATGAGTCCACCGACGAGTCCACTCTGCAGAACACGAGCTTGGATCAGACAAAGGTGAGATGTGGTGTAACAAAAGATCACCTTGCTGGCCCGAGCACTAATGTTTACATGAGATTGGTATTGGGATGAAATCTTCTATATTTTTTAATTATATTGGGTGTAAAAAGTCACTCTGGGGCATCTTTTTACAACTCTGCTCTGTTTAGTTCCTCTGTTGTAGTTCTTTGAAATATTTAACCCATTAGTGACTACCAATACATTTTATTGACCTAAGATCTGTGACTAGCATCTCCTGACAGGTGAAGATGCTGCAGTTGTACAAAACAGCTGATAACGCTGCTGCATCAGCCACCATCAGTGCTGGCACCAACAAAGGCTGTTTAATCCCATAGATGCTTGTGTCGATAGTGACAATGGCAACTAAATGTTTAACAGCTTGTGGGCGCTTACTCTTTAACTTTATCGCCACCCTGATGTCATGATTCTGTGGTACTTATGGCGGGCATGGCATTTTATGGCTAAATAATGGCCTTGAAGTCTTCAAATTATAGTGACCTGTTCAGATGTTAACAATTAGGTGGTAGAAATATACCGTACCTCTTGTTTTATAAGATACACTAGATTATAAAACTCACCCCAAATTTAGAGGGAAAAAAATATAGGGTCCATCTTTTATAATCTGGTGCTGTCTTACCAGAGGGGGGCGGCAGCGGTAGTGGAGCGCGGTCACAGGCGGCAGGGGCAGTGCTGGAGTAGGGTAATGCTGCGGGCGGTGCAGCATGTGTCCCAGATGCTCGCTGTGAGGCAGGAGGAGCATCCAGAAACTGTTGGCGGTGCGGGCTTCAAAGACATGGCGTTTGGAGTCGGCACGTGCACAGATGGAGCGATCGGCTAAATGAGAAGCCTAGATCTCATCTGCACACGCACCTCCTCCGGGCGCCCTTTTCATTAAGTCCACTGCAGGGAGATCAGTGGGCCGGAGGCGGCACGTGCGCAGATGAGATCTTGAGTAGAGAGCTCAATCTGTGTATGTGCAGACCCAAGGCGCCATTATGTGAAGCCCGCACCACCAATATTTTCAGAATGGCGGCCCCTGTCTAACCACCCACAGCGCACTGCCTGCAGTAAGCCCTCAGTGCAGCGCCCACGGTTTGCAGCATCTCCTGTGACCTCTCTCCACTTCCCCTGGTAAGCTACATTCAGATTATAAGATGCACCTGTCATTTTCCTCCCAAATTTTTGGGAGAAAAAGTGCGTCTTTATAATCCAAAAACAAGGTATTTTTCCATTCCTATGCCATGCCACTTTGCATAAATTGCTGAATAGCACCTGAAGGGTTAATAAATTACCTAACATTATATGTTGAGGAATGCGGTTTTTAAAATGGGATCACTTTTAGGGTTTTTCAAACCATAGGTTCCCCCAAAGTTATTTCAAAACTGAATAGCTCCCTAAAAAAATGTTATACATTTCCTTGAAAAAAATGCAAAATTGATGCTATATTTTCATCTCTTCTAACATCCTAACAAAATTAGATTTAAAAAATGGTGCTAATGTAAAGTAAAAATGTGAGAAATATATATTTTCACCACACCATCTTCAGGACAGTCTGTTGGGGCAACACCTCAATGCCCATAGCGTACCCCCTATTGTCACTTGTCTAGGAGGAATATACAGTTGTAAGAAAATATTCTCCAGAATGGGAGAATTGAAGGAATATCAGAAGAACAAACGTGTCGCCTGCACACTCTTAGGGGTACTTTACACGCTGTGACATCGCTAGCATTTGCTAGCGATGTCCAGCACGATAGCATCCGCCCCCGTTGTACAAGCGATATCTTGTGATTGCTGCCGTAGCGAACATTATCGCTACGGCAGCGTCACACACACATACCTGGTTGGCGACGTCGCTGTGACCGCAAAACAATCCCTCCTTCAAGGGGGAGGTGCATTCGGCGCCACCGTGACGTCACTAAGCGGCCGGCCAATAGAAGCGGAGGGGTGGAGATGAGCGGGACATAACATTCCGCCCACCTTCTCCCTTCCGCATTGCCGATGGATGCAGGTAAGGAGATGATTGTCGTTCCTGCGGCTTCACACACAGCGATGTGTGACGCCGCAGGAGCGACAAACAACATTGTATCTCCTGAGGTAGCGACATTATGGAAATGAACGACGTTACACAGATCAGAGATTTTTTTGTTTTTTTTACGCTTCTGTGCTCGTTCATCGTCGCACTTAGGATTTACACGTTGCGATGTCGCTACCGGCGCCGGATGTGCGTCACTAACGACGTGACCCCGACAATATATCGGTAGCGATGTCGCAACGTGTAAAGTACCCCTTACTTTATGGATTACGAAAATCCTTTGTCTGTTCAAAATTCTCACCTACAGAACGATATTACCGGTAATTAGCAGTTACTGTGTAATTATGTCATAGGCAATTAGACAAAAAAAGAACGATTTTCTAACGATCCTATGCCAGCCATCACAAACTGTCAAAAACTGCAGGCGAGACGTTTACATTTTCAAACCTTTTCAGTCCATTGGCAATGATCATTTCTAAAGTACGATAAATGACGACAAGTCACGGCTGCAGAGGCAAAGTGGTAGAAAATTGACTGCTGATCAGGAATACTTGTGTTTGGCAGAAAAGTTTTTATATTTCTTCTTGTACAGGAGCCCAAAATGTTCAGTATACCAAGTATAAGTAACCAGCAGAAAATTCCCCCAACTCTGATCAGTTAAATGGAAACTGCTGCAGTTTAGTGAGCAGTATCGGAGTGAAAGCTGGAGAAAACTGGTGTAAAGCCGCGTTAGGAAACCACGAGCATGGATGTAAATGAAAATTGTTAACAATTTTCATTTACATCCATGCTCGTGGTTTCCTAGCGCGGCTTTAAACCTGTTTTCTCCAGCTTTCACTCTGATACCCTTCACTCTGACACGGGGCCGCTGCTGAACCACCAAAGCACTCCTCCACGTTTTCAAAGGGGTTGTGACTGGCACAATCCAGCCAGGTGAGTGCGTCACTCTTTTATCTTCTGCCCTGTAAATCGGGTAAGACCCTATTGCGCCTTTCTCTCCCACTACAGCAGTTTAGTGAGCGGCTTAGTTTTATTATTTTCTCTAATGTATTGCAACTTATACTGAAAACACATTGAGGAAGATTTGGGGAGTTTCCACACGATTTTCGCTCACCAAAAGACAAAAACCTCCTCCGCCAATTTACTAAAGCTTTTTTGCAAATAAAAAAAAAAACAGTTGAGATGAGAAAGCGTTGAAAGGTCACATATATGGTATATAGATATCAATGTAATTCATGTATATGTATGTGTTTATGTATGTATGTGGATATATATATGTGTGTGTGTGTGTGTGTGTGTGTGTGTGTGTGTGTGTGTGTGTGTTTGTGTGTTATATATATTTATTTATTATATTTTATTTATTATATTTTATAACAAAAAATGTTTTCTTTTCTGGAGCTCAGAGTTGCACAAAATTTGATTCCAGTAGCATTTCTAGGCAAGACACCCAGAGGATCCTCCACTTCTTTAAGTGGAGTGCGCCTCTTAATAAATTTGGTGCTTTGGAATCCGGTGTGTGCTACACTAGGTTTTATGGATCGGCCCCTCTGTGTGTTATATCTGAATTTCTTTATCGTTCCTATGGGAGACCCAGACATTGGGTGTATAGCTTCTGCCTCCGGAGGACACACAAAGTACTACACTAAAAAGTGTAGCTCCTCCCTCTGAGCCTATACACCCCCTGGAGAACCAGATCTAGCCAGTTCATTGCTTTGTGTTCAGGAGGCATACATCCACACATGCATTCTCATCTGATTTTTCATTTTTGGAAAGAGTTTGAAGAAAAGCGGGTCCAAGTCTGGACCCCCGGCATGTCCCTTCTCACCCCACTGTGTCGGCGGTGCTGTTAAGGTTGATTCCAAGGCTGGAGCCTTACATGCCGCGCTCCTTCACCATCCCTCGGGCTCTGGCTTGAAGTGGGAGCCAGCACGGTTCTCCATGCCTTGCAGGAGACCGGTCTCCATCCGCAGCCCTTCAGGATCCTGCTGGACGGAGCACTCATCCCCAGGGACTTGGAACCCTGCGTCTCAGCAAGCTAAGTACCTGAGACGTTTATATTCTGGGGGTCCCTGTACTTTATTATGTTGGGAGAGTGTGCTGTGTGATTTTTCTCACATTTCCGGCGGGTTCTCTGGCTGTCGCCTGAGAACCGCGCTTATGGTGCCTGCGCGCCGGCCGCACCGCTCAAATTTAGGCCCCGGCTTCGCCGGAGGCCTACTTTCGGTTTCACTGCCCTCGCATGTCATTCATGCAGAGGGACAGCGCGGCTCCGCCCAGCGGCCGTTCTGCACAGGGGAGGGACACTCCTCACTGGGTACATGTCTCCTCCCCTGTAAGTCTCTTTGGCCCTCCAGATCCCGTTCTCAGGGTTGGTCCCGCCCCCTCTCCTCGCTCCGGCGCCATTTTATCAGCGTTTTCTTTGCGATCAGCACTGGCTGCAGCATCCCTGCTGAGGTGCTTGGGCGTCCGGGCTTCGGGATCTGGAGGGCACACAACACCGCTCCAGCGGTCTGGTAAGCCACAACCTCTGGTTGTGGGCCTCTGTATATACTCTCTGGGGGTCACTCTGGCAGAGCCCCCACTTCAGCAGCATGTCTCACACGAGGAGCAAGGCTCCAAAGCTTTATTCAGTATGCACTGCATGTAAGCTCGTGCTGCCTGAACCGAGCACATATCCACATTGTGATGCCTGCTCTACCCTGACAATGCCTCAGCCTGGAATCGCAACCACAGTGGTCTCTCCGGCTGCTCCGGCTCCTGTGGCTGAACCCCCGGCTTGGGTAGAATCCTTCTCTAGGTCAATCTCCCAGTCTTTTGCCGACTCCATGGGACAGCTGTCCCGGACTTTGCTGAACATGCATCAGCCCCCTTCAAAGGGTGCCTCTGCTGCTAGGGCTCTTTCAGCGGAGCTCACAGAGGATTCTTCATCTGGTCCCAGACCTCGTCCTCCTAAGAGGAGACGTAGGGCCCCCTCCCCTTCCTCGTCCCGCGGCTCTGTTTCAGAAGCTGACTCGCGGGACGAGGAGGATGCCTTTACTGGGGGCTCGGAGGCTACCTCCATGTGCCCCATTGATCTGTCCGAAAGTGACTCAGATGTTAGTGATTTGATTGCGTCCATTAATTCTGTACTGGACCTCAAGCCGCCAGTATCAGAGGAGCAACCCTCTCTGGCAGAAAAGCACCAGTTTACCTCGCCTAAGAGGACAAAGAGTGTGTTCTTTAACCACTCCAGTTTTCAGGCCGCTGTGACCAAGCCTAGGGCCTGTCCTGACAAACGCTTCCCAAAGCGTGGTTCTGATGACCGTTTTCCCTTTCCACCTGAGGTGGTCAAGGAGTGGGCTCATTCACCAAAGGTAGACCCCCCCCCCCGGTGTCTAGACTCTCAGCCCGGACCGTTGTATCAGTGGCTGATGGCACCTCTCTAAAGGATTCCACTGACCGCCAGGTTGACCTTCTGGCCAAATCTGTATATGAGGCGGCAGGGGCCTCGTTCTCCCCATCTTTTTCAGCAGTGTGGGCTCTCAAAGCCATCTCTGCTTCTCTAGAGGAGATGCATTCCCTCGCCAGGGAATCTATGCCCGAAATGGTTGCCTTAACTTCCCAAGCTTCCGCTTTTTCATCCTATGCCATGTCTGCCATTCTGGAGGCTTCTCACCGCACTGCGGTGGCTTCGGCTAATTCCCTCGCTATCCGCAGGATCTTGTGGCTTCGAAAGTGGAAGGCAGATGCTTCTTCAAAGAAGTACCTTGCTGGGCTCCCTTTTGCTAGGTCCAGGCTATTCGGTGAACAACTGGATGAAATTATTAAGGAAGCTACTGGCGGGAAGAGTACTTCCATGCCACAAACCAAAACCAGGAAACCTGTCCAGGGTAGGAACCAGTCGAGGTTTCGTTCCTTTCGTTCCTCCAACTGGTCGTCCTCTAAGCCCTCGGCCTCGTCCACTAACTCAGCCAAGGACCAAAAATCCAACTGGCGCACAAAGGCGCGTCCACAGAAGACCGCAGGAGCTGCTGCCACTAAGGCAGCCTCCTCTTGACTATCTGTCCGCGCCAGCAACGTCCTTAGTCGGTGGCAGGCTCTCCCACTTTGGCGACGCGTGGTTTCAACACGTCTCCGATCAGTGGGTGCGGGATGTCATCTCCCACGGCTACAGGATAGAATTCTCTTCCAGCCCGCCAAACAGATTTTTTTCTGTCAACTCCCCCCTGTTCCAAGGCCGGCGCCTTCTCTCAGGCCATGGCAATCTTGCAGGCCAACGGAGTTATTGTACCGGTTCCCGCCAGGGTAACGGTTCAGAGGTTTCTACTCAAATCTCTTCCTAGTCCCCAAAAAGGACGGTTCCTTCCGGCCCATCCTGGATCTCAAGCTTCTCAGCAAGCATGTTCAGGTGCGGCATTTTCGCATGGAGTCTCTGCGGTCAGTCATTGCCTCAATGACCCAAGGGGATTTCCTGGCATCCATCGACATCAGAGATGCCTATCTGCATGTGCCAATTGCAGTTTCAGACCAGCGTTGCCTACGTTTTGCAATCGGAGAGGAACATTTCCAATTCGTGGCTCTCCCCTTCGGGTTAGCCACGGCCCCTCGGGTATTCACCAAGGTCATGGCAGCAGTGATTGCGGTTCTGCACCTCCAGGGGTTGGCAGTGATTCCTTACCTGGACGACCTAGTCAAGGCTTCATCCAGCGCAGACTGTCAGCGGAGTGTCTCGCTCACTCTCGCCACTCTAGCCCAATTCGGGTGGCTGGTCAATCTGCCCAAATCCACTCGGACTCCGACCCAGAGGCTCACGTACCTAGGGATGCAGTTCGAGACTCTGCCGGCACTTGTGAAGTTGCCCTTGATCAAACAGCAGTCCCTCCAACTGGCGGTGCGCTCTCTGCTGAGGCCCCGCCGTTATTCCATCAGGCACCTGATGCAGGTTCTGGGTCAGATGGTGGCGTCAATGGAGGCTGTTCCCTTTGCCCAGTTCCATCTGCGTCCTCTGCAGCTGGACATTCTCCGCTGTTGGGACAAGCGGCCTTCCTCCTTGCACAGGTTAGTGGCTCTGTCGGCACAGACCAGGAGCTCTCTTCAGTGGAGGCTTCGGCCCCTCTCTCTGTCTCAGGGACGCTCCTTCCTGGCTCCGTCCTGGGTGGTCCTCACCACGGATGCCAGTCTATCCGGCTGGGGAGCGGTATGTCTCCACCACCGAGCACAGGGCACTTGGACTCTGTCCGAGTCAGCCCTCTCGATCAATGTGCTGGAAACCAGAGCCGTGCTCCTGGCTCTCCTAGCCTTTCACCACCTATTGGCGGGCAAGCACATCCGAGTCCAGTCAGACAACGCGACAGCAGTTGCCTACATCAATCACCAAGGCGGGACACGCAGCCGCCTGACAATGTTGGAGGTACAACGTATCCTTCAATGGACGGAGGACTCCAAGTCCACCATATCCGCAGTCCACATCCCAGGCGTGGAAAACTGGGAGGCAGATTATCTCAGCTGTCAAACCGTGGACAGTGGCGAGTGGTCCCTGCATCCGGCAGTGTTTCAGTCAATCTGCCGCAAGTGGGGCACTCCGGACGTGGACCTAATGGCATCCCGTCACAACAACAAGGTTCCGATTTACGTGGCTCGCTCCCACGATCCTCAGGCCTTCGCAGCGGACGCTCTGGTTCAAGACTGGTCCCAGTTTCGTCTGTCCTACGTTTTTCCCCCTCTAGCTCTTTTGCCCAGAGTCCTGCGCAAGATCAGAATGGAGGGCCGTCGGGTCATCCTCATTGCTCCGGACTGGCCCAGGCGAGCTTGGTACCCAGACCTGCTCCATCTGTCCGTAGAGGTGCCGTGGCATCTTCCGGACCGTCCAGACCTTCTCTCACAAGGTCCGTTTTTCCGCCAGAATTCTGCGGCTCTCAGATTGACGGCGTGGCTCTTGAGTCCTGGATCTTGACGGCTTCTGGTATTCCTCCTGAAGTCATCTCCACTATGACTCGGGCCCGGAAATCTTCCTCGGCCAAAATCTATCACAGGACTTGGAAAATTTTCCTGTCCTGGTGTCGCTCTTCCGGCCATGTTCCTTGGCCTTTTTCCTTGCCGACCCTTCTGTCCTTTCTACAGTCCGGTCTGCAGCTAGGACTGTCCCTCAATTCTTTCAAGGGACAAGTCTCGGCTCTGTCAGTGCTGTTCCAGCGGCGTATCGCCCGGCTGGCTCAGGTCCGCACCTTCATGCAGGGCGCGTCTCACATCATTCCGCCTTACCGGCGGCCCTTGGATCCCTGGGACCTCAATTTGGTCCTCACGGCCTTGCAGAAACCCCCCTTTGAGCCTCTTAGGGAGGTTTCTTTGTTTCGTCTTTCACAGAAAGTGGTCTTTCTAGTGGCCATAACTTCCCTCAGGAGAGTCTCTGATTTGGCTTCGCTCTCTTCGGAGTCACCTTTTTTTGGTTTTTCATCAAGACAAGGTGGTTCTCCGTCCGACTCCGGACTTTCTCCCTAAGGTGGTTTCTCCTTTCCACCTTAACCAGGACATTACCCTGCCTTCCTTTTGTCCGGCTCCTGTTCATCGCTTTGAAAAAGCGTTGCATACTCTGGATCTGGTGCGGGCGCTCCGGATCTATGTGTCTCGCACCGGTGCTCTTAGGCGGTGCACCTCTCTTTTTGTGATAACCACAGGTCGGCGTAAGGGCCTCTCTGCTTCTAAGCCGACCTTAGCCCGTTGGATTAGGTCGACCATTTCGGATGCCTACCAGTGTTCTCAGGTGCCTCCCCCGCCGGGGATCAAGGCACACTCGACCAGAGCTGTCGGTGCCTCTTGGGCTTTCAGGCACCAGGCTACGGCTCAGCAAGTCTGTCAGGCTGCCACTTGGACTAGCCTGCATACCTTTTCAAAGCACTACCAAGTGCATGCTCATGCTTCGGCAGATGCGAGCTTGGGCAGACGCATCCTTCAGGCGGCTATCGCCCATTTGTGAAGTTAGGCTCTGCCTACTTCTCAGTTTTTCTGTTTTATTCCCACCCATGGACTGCTTTGAGACGTCCCAATGTCTGGGTCTCCCATAGGAACGATAAAGAAAAAGAGAATTTTGTTTACTTACCGTAAATTCTTTTTCTTATAGTTCCGTATTGGGAGACCCAGCACCCTCCCTGTTGCCTGTTGGCAGTTTCTTGTTCCGCGTGTTATCACCGGCTGTTGTCGTGGACAGAGTCTCCGGTTGTTCCGGTTCTTGCTCTGTTTTTACTTGTGGGTGGCTCCTTCAGCTTTTGCACTAAACTGGCTAGATCTGGTTCTCCAGGGGGTGTATAGGCTCAGAGGGAGGAGCTACACTTTTTAGTGTAGTACTTTGTGTGTCCTCCGGAGGCAGAAGCTATACACCCAATGTCTGGGTCTCCCAATACGGAACTATAAGAAAAAGAATTTACGGTAAGTAAACAAAATTCTCTTTATTGTTTTCCAATTCTATTGCATTTGCAAGATTTGTCAGAGTAAAAGCGGTTTCATACAGTAGCTATTGGTACAGATGGTTTTAGTGCACATCTGACATCAGGTCGGCCCGTGTGACCAGGTTATTAAACAACCTCTGATCAATAAAGATGTTCGCAGTCGTTTATTATCTCGCTCAGTAAGGCTGCGCGCCCAGAATCAGTGTTTACAGCATTATGGATGCAGCGTGTTTTTGCTGTGTCCAAATCGCTGCGATGTACAGTACAAGCACAGTAGATGTGATTTCTAGAAATCCCATGTCCACTGTGCATGTGCGGCCTGCAGCTAAAACTGACCTGCGGTGCTGCTTTCTTAGCCGCAAGCATGTTCTGTTCATTCTTTGCTGGGAAGTTGCAAGCATTCTCCTTAGGGAGATCACAATGAGAGATCGCAACACCCCAAACCCTGATTGTTGGCACGGGCAGCTGCGGTCTCCTGCGGAGGAGACTGGCAGCCCTGCAGGTCAGGAACCGCTGCATCCAGGACAGGTCCTGATCGTGGGCATGTACCCTTAAGGCCGCTTTACACGCTGCGACATCGCTGAAGCGATCTCGTTGGGGTCACGGAATTTGTGACGCACATCCGGTCGCTTTAGCGATGTCTTTGCGTGTGACACCTATGAGCGATTTTGAATCGTCGCAAAAAACGGTCAAAATCGCTCATCGGTGACATGCCCCCCTATTCTAGAATATCGCTGCTGCTCGGTGTACGAAGTAGTTCGTCGCTCCTGCGGCAGCACACATCGGTACGTGTGACACCGCAGGAGCGAGGAACATCACCTTACCGGCAGCCGCCAGCAATGAAGAAGGAAGGAGGGGGTGGGATGTTGCGTCCCGCTCATCTCAGCCCCTCCGCTTCTATTGGGCGGCGGTTCGGTGACGCTGATGTGACGTCGCTGTGACGCTGAACGAACCGCCCCCCTTAGAAAGGAGGCGGTTTGCCGATCACAGCGACGTCGCTAGGCAGGTAAGTAGTGTGACGCGTCAGCGCGATGTTGTGCGTCACGGGCAACGATTTGCCCGTGTCGCACAACTGATGGGGACGGGTACGCACGCTAGCGATATCGGTCACGATATCGCAGCGTGTAAAGCAACCTTTAGGCCTCATGCGAATGCTACGGTTTTTGCTGCGATTTTGCTGTGTTGCATCAAACGCATGTATTTTTTTTTTTTTTGTTCGTGATGCATTTTTCGTGAACACAGGCAGCATCTTTGTGGTGACGACAAAGATGCAGCATGTGCACAGAGGCTTAGGCTGAGTTTAGGAGTCTTGGAAACATAGTCCAATTGGCCATGGATCACCCAACCCAAAATCAACAGCCTCATAAATGCCTATGGGGCTGTCCAGTTCGGGTCAGGAGACTTTCAGACAGTTTTTCCATCATATTCTGTACAGGGCTGGCTTTCACAGACGCTTGAATTTGGCCTTAGAGAAACAAAATAATAATCTTGTAGATAAAATACCTTTTTAATGGCTAACAAATATAACATAAATATGACACATTGATCTTGTAAGTCCTGATTGGGGATTTCCGGTTTCGGAAACCCCCGTGCCCTGGTCGCAGTTTGCCTTAAATAGCATGTTCTGTACTGTTCCCCCCCCGGGTCCAGACGCTGCTCCCGCTGTGATTATCTGCAGCGCTGACATCAATAACTGTTGGCACAAGATGCTCAGAGCCATTAGCGGAGACCAGAAAACACCTTTTAATTGGTTTAGAACTGGTGTGAAAGTTTTATCACCCCTAAATTAATTGGGGAATCAGGTCTCTCATCCAAATCATCTCTGGATAAGGTTAAGTATTGCAATGTGACACCTTTTGATACATCCTGGTCCACAAAAATGATTAGTGTTACCTAAAATGATTTTCTGTCTGTAATTGTGTTTTTCTAACAGACCCCCCTCCCCCTCCTTCCCAATAGGACGTTTAGGCTATGTGCGCACTAGGCCGTTTTGCCCGCGGATTTACCCGCGGTTTTGCTGCGGAAATTTCTTGAGAAATGTTTGAAATCTTTCTGCAGACATTTCCCAGCAAAACCTATGGGAAAAAAAATAGCTGTGCGCACGCTGCGGATTTTTCTCAAGAAAATTCTTTGTGAAGATTTTCTTGAGAAAATTTCTTGAGAAAATGTGCATGTCACTTCTTTTCCACAGGTAGCTGCGGTATTTCACTACATTCACTGTAATGTAATCGCGAAATTCCGGGGGTATACCGCAGGTAGCAAATGATGTGCGGTATAGCCGCGATTTACCTGCGGTAATGCTCATCACTGCCTGCGGTTTTGCAGGGAGTGATGTCATTATGACAGAAGAGGAAGCGGAGCAGAGTAAACACACACGTCACACTCCCTGGACGCCGCACAGAAGCACTTCCATGTGACCTCCAGGTGCCCGTGCAGTCTGTGTCCCGCTCCGGCCCCGCCACTGCCAGCCCCGCAGTGTGTCAGTGTCTGCCCGCAGTGTCAGCAGCTTGTCACGCTGCAGCGCAGGCAGACACTGACACACAGCAGTGCGTCCAGCCGCGGAGATGACGGGCACTGCTGTCAGGAGGTGAGAGGAGATCATTACCTGCGGTGACTATCTCCTGCCTCCTGACGTCACTTCTGTCTATGCCCGCAGCCCGAGACTATCACTAGCGGTGACGTCACGGGCTCTCGCGATACTGCTGACAACGCGGCGGGCATAAAGTCTGTGACAGCGCTGATGGCAGGACTGCAGGAGATCATCACAGCAGGTAGATGGGACATTATATAGGTCTTTCTCATCTATCTATTCATCTATCCATCTTTCCCTCTATCCATTATCTGTCTATCTATCGATTTATCTATTAGCTATATTATTTATTGCAGTTCAGCATAAAAAAAACGCAGGGACCAACCTGCGGAAAAACCGCGGCAAAAACGCATGCGTTTTTCCTGCGGTTTTGCCGCGGTTTTTTACCGCAGGTGCGGTAATCTTCAACTCCCAGAAGTTTCTGAAGAAATTTTCTTGAGAAAAATCTATTTTCTAGTGCGCACAGAGCCTTAGGAGCTGATACATCAAACTGTTTACAGCACTAAGCTTGGTGGTCACAAAATTGCAATATGGCATTATCCAAACAGCGTTACATGGTGATGCGGCAGTGCTCACCTGATGATGTTGTGAGAAAGCGCTGCACTTATAGACACAAGATATAAATCCAGCTGCTGCTGCTCCGCAGGTTGGGAGCCAAATGTAGAAATCGGGTGTAGGTGATGCGGGTATGTGGGTGTGCTGATGATTGCATCAGTGACAGGGCATGGATACACCCATCTGTCGTATTCATGGAAAGTGGCAGCGTTTCTTGCTCCAGAAACGTTACTCCAGTCCCTGACCAGAGTAGCATTTCTTTCTTTGTCGCTCCTAATTGGGAGACCCAGACAATTGGGTGTATAGCTACTGCCTCCGGAGGCCACACAAAGTATTACACTTAAAAGTGTAAAGCCCCTCCCCTTCTGCCTATACACCCCCCGTGGGATCACGGGCTCCTCAGTTTTCATGCTTTGTGCGAAGGAGGTCAGACATCCACGCATAGCTCCACTGTTTAGTCAGCAGCAGCTGCTGACTATGTCGGATGGAAGAAAAGAGGGCCCATACTAGGGCCCCCAGCATGCTCCCTTCTCACCCCACTTTTGTCGGCGGTGTTTGTTAAGGTTGAGGTACCCATTGCGGGTACGGAGGCTGGAGCCCACATGCTGCTTCCTTCCCCATCCCCCTTAGGGCTCTGGGTGAAGTGGGATTTTACCGGTCTCCAGGCACTGAGACCGTGCTCCGTCCACAGCCCCTGGGGATTCTGCTGGATACGGAGCTGAGTATCGTCAGGGACAGGGCCCTGCTACGTCAAAGTACTCTGTGTCCCCGTATAGACCGCGCGCAGACACACTGCAGCATGGCTGGGTGTGTTAGTGCGCCGGGGACAACAGCGCTGCGCGCTTGTGCCACTACTCACTACAGCTCTGCTGAGTGAGTCTATGTATTGGAAACTGCCGCGCCGGCCGCTGCTGTCAGTTTACGCTGCGGCGCGGCTGGGACTTGTGGTGCGCCGGGGACTTCCGCGCTGGCCGTGCATATATGACGGCCGCGCTTATTACTCGAGTCCCCGGCTTTTGCGGCCTAGTTTCGTTTCGTTCCCGCCCCCAGGCCTGCCAGTCAGGGGAAGGGCGGGACGCTGTACAGAACGTCAGCGCAGAGGGCTGGAGTCTACTTTACATACTCCAGCCCTCACACTGGGCACAGTGGGACGCCAGTTTCCCGCACTTTGTCTGAGGCACGCCCACGGTCCGCCCCTCTTCACAGAACGCCGGCAGCCATTCCTGTGTGCAGTCTGAGCTGGAGAGGGGAGACAAGTTCTGGGAGACCCAGACACGGGATTCTGGCGACCACACACCCGCGTTTGAGCGGGCGGTAAGCGGCACCTCTGGTGCTGTCCCCACTAGTGCCGAAGTGTACATTTGTATTTTATGCTTGCATGCTATACATTGCACTGTACGGTCGCTGGTGATTCTTGGCTATATACCCTCCTAGATTGCTCAGAGGAGACAACAGCATGTCATCCGCAAAAAGCAAGGGTGCCAAGGCACAGGCTGTACCGCATGTGAGGCTACTCTACCGGCAGGTTCCACTGACCCCCACTGTGTGCAGTGCTCGGCCCCTGTGGCAACTGCTCGGCCGGGGCCTCTGCTAGAGGTGACCCAGGGAGAACCACCTGTGAATACGGTCCAGGTGACGGGGACGGAGTTTGCAGTTTTTGCTGATAGATTGTCTGTGACTATGACTAAAATTCTAGAAACTTTGCAGTCTAGACCAGTAACTCAGACCATGGGCACTGTTGAATCATTGCTCCCTGGTCCCCCTCAGTTGGAACAGCTCCGGGCTCCGGGGGTGTCCCATGCATCCCAGGGTGAAGGCTCTGACACGGACGACAGTCCCAGGCAGCCTAAGCGAGCTCGCTATGAGCGGCCCTCGACTTCATCACACTGGTCAGGATCCCAGCAGGAGGACTCTCTGTATGATGAGGCGGAGGTAGCTGATCAGGATTCTGATCCTGAGACCGCTCTCAATTTGGATACTCCTGATGGTGACGCCATAGTGAATGATCTTATAGCGTCCATCAATAGAATGTTGGATATTTCTCCCCGAGCTCCTCCAGTGGAGGAATCAGCTTCACAGCAGGAGAAATTCCATTTCAGATATCCCAAGCGTAAATTAAGTACTTTTCTGGACCACTCTGACTTTAGAGAGGCAGTCCAGAAACTCCACGCTTATCCAGATAAGCGCTTCTCCAAACGGCTTAAGGATACACGTTATCCCTTTCCCCCTGACGTGGTCAAGGGCTGGACCCAGTGTGCCAAGGTGGATCCTCCAATCTCCAGGCTTGCGGCTAGATCCATAGTTGCAGTGGAAGATGGGGCTGCACTTAAAGATGCCACTGACAGACAGATGGAGCTCTGGTTGAAATCCATCTATGAAGCTATCGGCGCGTCGTTTGCTCCAGCATTCGCAGCCGTATGGGCACTCCAAGCTATTTCAGCTGGTCTTACACAGATTGACATGGTCACACGTACATCTGTTCCGCAGGTGGCATCCTTAACCTCTCAAATGTCGGCATTTGCGTCTTACGCGATTAATGCTGTCCTGGACTCTACGAGCCGTACGGCAGTGGCGTCCGCCAACTCCGTGGTTTTACGCAGAGCCTTGTGGTTAAGGGAATGGAAGGCAGATTCTGCTTCCAAAAAGTGCTTAACCAGTTTGCCATTTTCTGGTGACCGGCTGTTTGGTGAGCGTTTGGATGAAATCATTAAACAGTCCAAGGGTAAGGATTCATCCTTACCTCAACCCAGACAAAACAAACCCCAACAGAGGAGGGGACAGTCGGGGTTTCGGTCCTTTCGAGGCTCGGGCAGGTCCCAATTCTCCTCGTCCAAAAGGACTCAAAAGGATCAGAAGAACTCAGATTCTTGGCGGGCTCAGTCACGCCCAAAAAAGACAGCCGGAAGAACCGCTACCAAGGCGGCTTCCTCATGACTTTCGGCCTCCTCTCTCCGCATCCTCGGTCGGTGGCAGGCTCTCCCGCTTTGGCGACATTTGGCTGCCACAGGTCAAAGACCGTTGGGTGAGAGACATTCTGTCTCACGGGTACAGGATAGAGTTCAGTTCTCGTCCTCCAACTCGATTCTTCAGAACTTCTCCACCTCCCGACCGAGCCGATGCTCTTCTGCAAGCGGTGTGCACTCTAAAGGCAGAAGGAGTGGTGACCCCTGTTCCTCTTCAGGAGCAAGGTCACGGTTTTTACTCCAATTTGTTTGTGGTGCCAAAAAAGGACGGGTCTTTCCGTCCCGTTCTGGACCTAAAACTGCTCAACAAGCACGTGAAAACCAGGCGGTTCCGGATGGAATCCCTCCGCTCCGTCATCGCCTCAATGTCTCAAGGAGATTTCCTAGCATCAATAGACATCAAGGATGCTTATCTCCACGTGCCGATTGCTCCAGAGCACCAGCGTTTTCTACGCTTCGCTATAGGAGACGAACACCTTCAGTTCGTAGCTCTGCCTTTCGGGCTGGCGACAGCCCCACGGGTCTTCACCAAGGTCATGGCAGCAGTAGTAGCAGTCCTGCACTCTCAAGGTCACTCTGTGATCCCGTATTTGGACGATCTGCTTGTCAAGGCACCCTCTCAAGAGGCATGCCAACACAGCCTGAACGTTGCGCTGGAGACTCTCCAGAGTTTCGGGTGGATCATCAATTTTTCAAAGTCAAATCTAACCCCGACCCAATCGCTAACATATCTTGGCATGGAGTTTCATACTCTATCAGCGATAGGGAAGCTTCCGCTGGACAAACAGCGTTCACTACAGACAGGGGTGCAATCTCTCCTTCAAGGCCAGTCACACCCCTTGAGACGCCTCATGCACTTCCTAGGGAAGATGGTAGCAACAATGGAGGCAGTCCCTTTCGCGCAGTTTCATCTGCGTCCACTACAATGGAACATTCTCCGCCAATGGGACGGGAAGTCGACGTCCCTCGACAGGAACGTTTCCCTTTCTCAGGCGGCCAAGGAATCTCTCCGGTGGTGGCTTCTTCCCACATCATTGTCAAAAGGAAAGTCCTTCCTACCCCCATCCTGGGCGGTAGTTACGACAGACGCGAGTCTATCAGGGTGGGGAGCAGTTTTTCTCCACCACAGGGCTCAAGGTACGTGGACTCAGCAAGAGTCCACCCTTCAGATCAATGTTCTGGAAATCAGAGCAGTGTATCTTGCCCTACAAGCCTTCCAGCAGTGGCTGGAAGGCAAGCAGATCCGAATTCAGTCGGACAACTCCACAGCGGTGGCATACATCAACCACCAAGGAGGAACACGCAGTCGGCAAGCCTTCCAGGAAGTCCGGCGGATTCTGACGTGGGTGGAAGACACGGCATCCACCATATCCGCAGTTCACATCCCAGGCGTGGAAAACTGGGAAGCAGACTTCCTCAGTCGCCAGGGTATGGACGCAGGGGAATGGTCTCTTCACCCGGACGTGTTTCAGGAGATCTGTCGCCGCTGCGGGATGCCGGACGTCGACCTAATGGCGTCCCGGCACAACAACAAGGTCCCGGCTTTCATGGCACGGTCTCACGATCACCGAGCTCTGGCGGCGGACGCCTTAGTTCAAGATTGGTCGCAGTTCCGGCTACCTTATGTGTTCCCACCTCTGGCACTGTTGCCCAGAGTGCTGCGCAAGATCAGGTCCGACTGCCGCCGCGCCATCCTCGTCGCTCCAGACTGGCCGAGGAGGTCGTGGTACCCGGATCTGTGGCACCTCACGGTAGGCCAACCGTGGGCACTACCAGACCGACCAGACTTGTTGTCTCAAGGGCCGTTTTTCCATCTGAATTCTGCGGCCCTGAACCTGACTGTGTGGCCATTGAGTCCTGGATCCTAGCGTCTTCAGGATTATCTCCAGAGGTCATTGCCACCATGAGACAGGCTAGAAAACCATCCTCCGCCAAGATCTACCACAGGACGTGGAAGATATTCTTATCTTGGTGCTCTGCTCAGGGAGTTTCTCCCTGGCCATTTGCATTGCCTACTCTTCTTTCCTTCCTGCAATCCGGTTTGGAAAAAGGTTTGTCGCTAGGCTCCCTTAAAGGACAAGTCTCAGCGCTATCTGTATTTTTTCAGAAGCGCCTAGCCCGACTTCCTCAGGTACGCACGTTCCTGCAGGGGGTTTGTCATATCGTCCCTCCTTACAAGCGGCCGTTAGAGCCCTGGGATCTGAACAAGGTTCTAATTGCTCTCCAGAAGCCGCCTTTCGAGCCTATGAGGGATGTTTCCCTTTCTCGCCTTTCACAGAAAGTGGCCTTTCTAGTAGCGGTCACGTCTCTTCGGAGAGTGTCCGAGCTAGCAGCGCTGTCATGCAAATCTCCCTTCCTGGTGTTTCACCAAGACAAGGTGGTTCTGCGCCCGATTCCGGAGTTTCTCCCTAAGGTGGTATCCCCCTTTCATCTCAATCAGGATATCTCCTTACCTTCTTTGTGTCCTCATCCAATTCATCAATGTGAAAAGGATTTGCATTTGTTGGATCTGGTGAGAGCACTCAGAATCTACATTTCCCGCACGGCGCCTCTGCGCCGCTCGGATGCACTCTTTGTCCTTGTCGCTGGTCAGCGTAAAGGGTCGCAAGCTTCCAAATCCACCCTGGCTCGGTGGATCAAGGAACCAATTCTTGAAGCCTACCGTTCTGCTGGGATTCCGGTTCCCTCAGGGCTGAAGGCCCATTCTACCAGAGCCGTGGGTGCGTCCTGGGCATTACGGCACCAGGCTACGGCTCAGCAGGTGTGCCAGGCGGCTACCTGGTCGAGTCTGCACACTTTTACCAAGCATTATCAGGTGCATACCTACGCTTCGGCGGACGCCAGCCTAGGTAGACAAGCCCTTCAGGCGGCGGTTGCCCACCTGTAGGAAAGGGCTGTTTTACGGCCCTATCACGAGGTGTTATTTCACCCACCCAGGGACTGCTTTTGGACGTCCCAATTGTCTGGGTCTCCCAATTAGGAGCGACAAAGAAGAAGGGAATTTTGTTTACTTACCGTAAATTCCTTTTCTTCTAGCTCCAATTGGGAGACCCAGCACCCGCCCTGTTTTCTTAGGGATTTTTGTTTTTTCGGGTACACATGTTGTTCATGTTGAATGGTTTCAGTTCTCCGATGTTTCTTCGGATCGAATTTGTTTTAAACCAGTTATTGGCTTTCCTCCTTCTTGCTTTTGCACTAAAACTGAGGAGCCCGTGATCCCACGGGGGGTGTATAGGCAGAAGGGGAGGGGCTTTACACTTTTAAGTGTAATACTTTGTGTGGCCTCCGGAGGCAGAAGCTATACACCCAATTGTCTGGGTCTCCCAATTGGAGCTAGAAGAAAAGGAATTTACGGTAAGTAAACAAAATTCCCTTCTTTGAGGAGCACACCACTAATGTGTTTGAAATAATTTCTTGTGTGTGTGCCTCTTAATGAATTTTGATGTACCTCATTCTGGCATGCCCCTCATTATACTGGTGTACAAAATATTTGTCACTTGTGTACTTACTATGAGAAACTACCTTAAGTAATTTACTTCTTTTTATCAAGACTATAAACCATACTGCTGCTGTCATTCAGCCCTTACACCTTGATCAACAGTTTCCCCTACACATTATGATGTCACCATAGCCCCTCTCACACAGTGTAATAGGCCCCAAAGCCTCCCCACATGGTGAGATTCCTCCTTTATAGTCCCCCACAATAATATGAAGGCCCCCATAGATAGTATAGCAGTCCATACAGCCCTTCACACAGATTGATCTCCCACTGCATCCCTCTGTAACACACACACACACTCCTCTCCCTCTACCCCCACAAGTGACATGACAGTTGCCAAGAAAAAAAAACCCCTAAGGCTAAGTTCACACTTGCGTTGTTTTGTATCAGTCACAATCTGTCGCCTTGAGGAATTACGGTATCCTGCAAAATATTTTGCAAAAATCTGTTTTTTGTTTCCCCCATAGACTTCTATTAGCGATGGATTGTGACTGATTGCCCTGCGTTGCGTAGAGGCGGGAGCAACGCTGAATGTAAAGTTTTTTTTGTGTGCGGCAGATCTGTTTTTTTATGGTGCGCATGCGCACAGTAATAACCATGATCGACTGTAAATTCTGTTCCAGCGGCCGGAACAATCAGCTGATCGGCCGGCTATTGTGAACGATCAGTTGATTGCCCGGTGGCCGGTAAAACAGTAAAAAAAAAACTGATCGTTTTGTTTTTTTTTTTTTTGCAGAATTAGTGGCACACAACTGATGTGACTATCTGCAAAGCATCTGTTGCATCAGTTGCACAACTGATTGTGACAGATGCAAAACAACGGGAGTGTGAACTAAGGCTAGTTTCTCACTTGCGTTGGACGGCTTACGTAGCATTGCGTGTGTGTGACGGATGCAACGGATGTGTTGCATATAGTGGCACAACGGATGCTACGGATCGTACAAAACAACGGAAAGCTTTTTTTTTTTTTTTTTTTTTTTTTTTTCTTCTTTACAGTTTTACCGGCAGCAGACTATTGTGAGCGATCAGCTGATCGCTCTCAATAGCCAGCTGCCGGTCGATCAGCTAAGCGCTCTCACATGCCGGCGGCCGGGCGCTCAGCTGATCGTTCGACCGCCGAGAATGTGTGCGGGGGCGGAGTGAGTAGTGGGTGGAGCCGAGCGGACCATGGCGCTGAGGACAGGTGAGTGTGTGTACATGCGGAGTGGAGGGGGCGGAGCCAAGCAGGGAAGTGGGGAAGTGTCAGGCTCCCTGTACGCGTAGTGAGGGTAAATATCGGCAAAGCACTTTTCTTGGTTACCCAATATTTACCTTGGTTACAGGTGCAGGGAGCCAGAGAGAGCATGCGCAGTGAAATCCAACGGATTGCGCTGCTCAAAAAAAGTTACATGCTGCGTTCCTCCCGCCCGGCGCAGCGTCAAAATAACGACGCTGCGTCGTCCAGCGGATGCAACGCTGACACTTGCGTTACAGTGCGTCGTCCATACAAGTTTATGGAGAATAGCCCAGATCTACCACTTCTTTGAATGCTGAGCTCTGTATAGCCCTGCCAACACCACCGATTTGGCAGATTTCTGTGTACACTGTGCATAGGCAGAAAGCTGCTAATCAGTGGTGGGAGTGGGGGTTATATGGAGAAGTTAAGAGGTACAAGACAAATCTCCTGCTGATAAAACACTTATTAAAATAAAAACCTACAGCCCAGTAAGTGACACTACTGGAATCAGGATTTCAATCGCTACAATCCACCTGCTCTTTAAAATGAAAAGTAATTTCCTTTATCTTTTGACCTAGGGTAAAGAGCACAAGTTGACAGATGTCGTTGACTGTCTTTTGAGTCCTGCAACCACCACAACATTCGCTCTCAACAGCCTTGTCGTGTCCTGTGCATCAGCCGTCGGTGTCCGAGTAGCGGCTACGTGTGAAGCTGGAGCGCTGTCACTCAAGAAAGTGATGAACTTTTATTCTGGGTCTCTGTGTGATGCGGGAGTCCAGAATCCATTAAGTCCTGCTATGCAAGAAGGTCTGAAGGACGCAAGAGAAGAGCAAGTAAAATTAGAGTCTATGCAGGGCAAGAAAAGCTCCAGTCTTGTGGATATACGAGAAGAGGAGGCTGAGGCTGGCTGTAGAAGACTCTCCTTACCCGGACTTCTTTCCCAAGGTGAGCAGAGCCTCAATTATTTATATCGGGCAAAACCGTGAAGGTGGTGATAATCACATGACAATGTAGATCTTAGGTGACCGGTGAGGAACACAGCCCTGAGATTGGGGGAACGGCACCCGTCCTGGAAGTCAGTATATTGTTTGTTTTTGGTATTTTTTTTTTTTTTTTATTTTGTGGATAAATCAGTTGTGCGACTCTACCTCATATCTGTATTACATTGTCAGCCATTCATTTAAATGCACACTTCTCCTGCAGATTTCTCTAGCCACAACAGTTGTCACATTTCTGCTGCCGGACACACTACACCATCAGCGGACACCCCTTGAATGCTGGCAAAGTGGTTTAAAATACAAAATCACATTTAAGTAAATCACAACCATACTTACTACTTGTCTACAGTTTCCCCAAGATTGCTAAGGAAGGTTGGAAGAGCAAAGATGAGAACCGTGGCCTTGACCCCTACAAACAGCGGTGAAGCTGATGTGTTGCTGCCCTGT
Source organism: Anomaloglossus baeobatrachus (assembly GCF_048569485.1). Lineage (NCBI taxonomy): Eukaryota > Metazoa > Chordata > Amphibia > Anura > Aromobatidae > Anomaloglossus > Anomaloglossus baeobatrachus. The sequence continues at coordinate 115,805,226 of NC_134359.1, read as the reverse complement.
CTAAGGACAGAGGTTTGGAGTTGGGGAAGAGGCAAAGAAGGACAGCTGGGGCATGGAGATGTGTTACCAAGGTATTTCACAGTATAACATAGAATATTGGACATTTTAGATGTTTCTGATATGTTTGGACTTTCCATTTTCAAAAAAAGTGGTCCCTAAGCGATTGCAGTCATGTAAAGTCACTAAGCCACATAGTACTTGCCCTTCTCGGATCTCTGCCGCTGCCTGCACATTGGCTGCATTGGTAATGTCACATCTGCAGCGCACATCACCACTGCAACCAATAGCCGAGCTCAGGGGGTTGTGCAGCCTACATCAGCAATGCAGCTGAGCTCAGTGATTGGTTGCAGTGATAATGCTTGCTTTTGTTGTGACTTGACCGCTGCAGCTGAAAAGTAGAGACTGGGGCAGCGGTCCCTTTTCTTTTTTATTAATTTTATTAATTCATTTATTTATTTATTAATTAACAAACTGTCATTCTATCAAACTTTGTATGAATCAATAGTACAGCTGAATATAAGAATTTTTTTTAATATTGGGTGAAGCCTGGGTTGAGCCTGACGCTGAGGGCCCAGACAGAAGTCCTACTCACGGGCCCTTAACTGTGAATGACAGCCCCTGCTTTATAATAGAGCATCTCATAATATACTCTACAAAGAAGGGAGTGAGAAAACAGACATAGGAGAAACAGATCCTGCTGAGCTTTTTAACTTGTGTTTTATCTTACCCCAGCATGGGATTCACATCTACATTGCTCTCTGTACTAAAGTGAGTAAAGGAGCAGGAATCTTTGTTCACTGTGCTGATTGTGGAAGAGATCACAGCAGCTAGCGTCCACCCACTAGCTTAGAGTGGGTTGCAAATTAAGAGAGCCTGCACAGGGGAAAAACTGCTGAACATGCAGGATATTGGTCATCTAATGGCCAGATAGTTACCGTATTTTTCGCTTTATAAGACGCACTTTTGTTCCCCCAAATTTTGGAGGAAAGTAGGGGGTGCGTCTTATAATCCGAATATACGGGAGGTGGGGTGTAGATATATACAGAGTCCAGTGGAGGTGCGGGCAGCTCTGGAGCGGTGCTGGGGGCTGGTGGGGGCAGGTGAAGCTGCGGGTGGCAGCGTTAGATCTCCTGCTCCCACTCATATAATATGCACAGCCGCTGTCCATCAGCAGTGTGGTGCTGAAACTGCATCGCGCTGGGGAAGCGGGGCATATTATATGTGCCTGTGCTCCCCTTTGATCGCACATGCCCCCTCCCCCTGTGTTAGATATGGCCCCCATGCTGCTGCCCATAGTAAAATAATAAACTCTTTACTCACCTCCTCCTGCGTGTCTGCCCGGTCTCCCTCCTGCCGCTATGATCAGGCACGCTGAGATATCTCTCTGCTGTCCCGATCACATGACCGGCACTAGAACCAGGAAGTAGGAAGTGCAGGAGACACTGGAGGAGCTCAACCCCGAGGAGGGAGACACGAGACAGGACAGCGCTGCATAAGGTAAGGAAAGAGCTTATTTTACTAAAAGCAGCAACATGGGGGCGATATGTAACAGAGGGTGATGTGTGCCTGCCACAGTGGGCCTGTGTGCCTCCCACAGTGGGCCTGTGTGCCTCCCACAGTGGGCCTGTGTGCCTCCCACAGTGGGCCTGTGTGCCTCCCACAGTGGGCCTGTGTGCCTCCCACAGTGGGCCTGTGTGCCTCCCACAGTGGGCCTGTGTGCCTCCCACAGTGGGCCTGTGTGCCTCCCACAGTGGGCCTGTGTGCCTCCCACAGTGGGCCTGTGTGCCTCCCACAGTGGGCCTGTGTGCCTGCCACAGGGGAAATGTGGCATCACTGGGGGACGTGTTCAATATAAGGTGGCCATATCCAGATTAAGGGGGCTAATTTTAGGATGAGGGGGCTATGAGGGACATATACCCTATATTATTTGTTAGACGGACACTGGCATTATAAGACGGGCCCCATTTATTAAAAAATTCTCTATTCCTTCACCAAATTTGGGGGTGCGTCTTATAATCAGGTGCGTCTTATATAGCGAAAAATACGGTATATTCATCATTTACACATACAGGATGGTTTATCCATAAAACTTGCATGAAAAAAAGTTAATCTCTAACTTTATAAAACGTTTGTCATTTTGTAGGTTACAGCCACTGTGTGTCCGCAGCATGGATGGCAAAGAGGTTGTGCAGCTGGCAGCCGGAAGCCACCATTCTATTGCCCTTACTGCCAAGTCCCAGGTAGTATTTACACTTTGCGGTTCTTCTAAGTTGTTGTTTTGGGGGTTTTTTATATTAAGTTTTTAACCATATATTTTATGTTTTTGTAGGCAAATCAAATTCTATATGGTAATTTTCAACTTTAAAGGGAACTTATCCAGTGCAATATGCACCTAGAACCAGCGAGCAGTTCTGGGTGCATATTCCTAATCCTAGCCTATACTAGCCTATATGCATAGTTAAAGAGATGTTTAGAAAAAACTATTTCTAAAGATCCTTTATCATATGCTAATGAGCACAGGGACTAGTCACAACGGTGTTAGTTCCTGCGCTCAGTCTGCCCTCTTAGCATGGTAGAACGCCCGCAGGGTTGTGCTATTCAGTGCCCATCGCCTAGCATCTTCAGTGAGGACGCACGTACCTGTTTCCATTTTCACCACTTCAGAACACAGACTTTAGAGTCAGTGCGCATGATCAGAATGCCGGGCACTTCCAGTCATGCGAACTAGACCTCTCAACAGCCGGGACGCATACACCAGGCTTCATAGTGTCCATAACCAGAAGTGTGGAGACTTCTGATCATGCGCACTGACTCTAAAGCCAGCATTCTGAAGCAGTGACAACGGACACAGGTACGCGCCTCACTGCTGATTCCGCTAGGCAATGGGTATTGAAAAGCATGTTAGAACGCCCCTGCGGGCATGCTTACTTGCTAAGAGGGTGGAATGAGCGCAGGAACTAACGCCCTTGTGACTAGTCCCCGCGCTCATTAGCATATCATAAAGGATCTTTAGAAATACTTTCTCTAAAGATCCCTTTATCTATGCTAGTGTATACAGGGACGGTTAGGCAGGAATTCGCAATATGCACCCAGAACTGCTCGTGGTTCTGGGTGCATATTGCACCTGACAGGTTCCCTTTTTAAATACTGTATGAGAAAAAAAAAAGTTTAATATATATTGCAAGTTTTATACTTTACACAAAAAATGCATGGCTGATTATCGCTGACTTGTTATATTGTGTGGCTGATGAATGCCTCGGATATATGCCTCAGTTATGGTGTACAGTGTCATATGTTGCCTTTTGTAGGCTCATGTATTTAAAATAATATAAAGGTATGTAATTGGTGGTCTGCTGCTAAAATAAAAAATACTGATGTGTGCCAGCTGGTATAGGCAAAAATTACTCTTTTGGCCTTTGTCACGTATGGGGACCTATGGATCCATTTGATGTATTCTCCAGAAACTTTCCTGGTGCATATTCCAACCTAGGCCGGGGTCACACTGATGCATAGCATTCAATGATTCTCTGAGGGCATTGGATACAATATATTTGGCTGAAACTCTGCTGTGAGCGTGAGCCGTGTGTCATTATCCTGTGGTCTGATTCTCTTGCACATGTGCAGAGAAGAGGGAGAAGTTAATTTCTCCATTGCCTGTCTCTGCGTATATCGCACTGCACCTGGATGACATCGGTGCAGTCTGATGATTCACATGCACCCATAGACTTGTACACGTGATCTGATTTGCAGAGGCACAGCATGCTGCTATATGTTTCTTTTTCGCTCTATTGGGAGACCCAGACAATTGGGTGTATAGGCTATGCCTCCGGAGGCAGCACAAAGTATTACACTCAAAAGTGTTAAGCCCCTCCCCTTCTGCCTATACACCCCCCGTGCTCCCACGGGCTCCTCAGTTTTTATGCTTTGTGCGAAGGAGGCAGACATGCAAGCACAGCTCCACAGATTAGTCAGCAGCAGCTGCTGACTAGGTCGGATGGAAGAAAAGTGGGCCCATATAGGGCCCCCAGCATGCTCCCTTCTCACCCCACTCTTGTCGGCGGTGTTGTTAAGGTTGAGGTATCCATTGCGGGTACGGAGGCTGGAGCCCACATGCTGTTTTCCTTCCCCATCCCCCTTAGGGCTCTGGGTGAAGTGGGATCTTATCGGTCTCCAGGCACTGAGACCGGGCTTCATCCATAACTCCTGTGGAGCCTGATGGATAGGAGCCGATACCGTTCAGGGACATGGCCCTGCATCTTAGAGGTACTCTGTATCCCTATGGGGACCGCGCACGGCATCACCTCAGCTTTGCTGGGTGTGCTAGTGCACCGGGGACCGCGGCGCTGACCGGGTCTATATGTGCCATTACACACTCAGCGTCGCTGAGTGTGTTTATATGTAAGGGCTACCGCACTGACCGCCGTTGCCACGGGACACTGCGGCGCGGCTGGGACTTGTAGTTCGCCGGGGACTTTCACGCGGCCGCGCTTTTACGGCGGCCGCGTTTATTACTACAGTCCCCGGCTTCATTGCGGCCTAGTTTCCCTTTTTTTCTCCCGCCCTCAGCCCTGACAGGCAGGGGAAGGGCGGGACGCTGCACGGAGCGAGCAGCAATGAGGGCTGGAGTATGATTTACATGCTCCACTCCCCTCACTGTGCACAGTGTGAGCGCCCGTTTCGCGCTCTTTCTAGGCCACGCCCACAGCTTCCTCAGCTCGTCAGGACGCCGCAGCCATTCCTGTCAGCTCCACCGACGCTGCAGAGAGGGACATATTCATGGGAGACCCAGACACGGTCTCTGGTGGCCTCACAACCGCTTAGGCGGCTGGTAAGCAGCACATGTGGTGCTAGCCCCATGGTGCTGTATTGTATTGGTACTTTATTTGTGTACTGTATATAATTTACACTGTATGAGCACAGTTCTTTCTGGCTATATACCCTATTGTGTTACTCAGGGAAAACTATAGCATGGCGCCCACAAAAGGCAGGGGTGCCAAAACACAGGCTTATTATCATGTTGCCTGCGCCGCATGTAAGACCCAGCTACCGGCAGGTTCCACTGACCCTCATTGTGTACAGTGTTCGACCCCTGTGACACTTCCTCAGCCGGGGCCTATGCTAAGTGGGGCACAGGGGGAGCCACCTGTTGACACTGTCCAGGTGACGGGGACTGAGTTTGCAGCCTTTAAGGATCAACTCTCTGAGACTATGGCTAAGATACTAGAAGCCTTGCAGTCCAGGCCGGTATCTCAGCAAAGGGACTCTGTTGAACCATGGTTCCCTGACCCCCCTCAGTTGGACCAACTATGTCCTCACGGGGTATCTCATACATCCCAGACGGAGGGTTCGGACTTAGAACCTAGCCCCAGATCGTCTAAGCGGGCCCGCTTAGAATTTCCCTCGACATCATATTGTTTAGGGTCTCAGCGGGGGGATTCTCTGGTTGATGATGCGGAGACAGCTGATCAGGATTCTGATCCTGGGAGCGCTCTCAATCTTAATTCTCCAGACGGGGACGCCATAGTGAATGATCTTATTGCATCCATTCATCAGTTGCTGGATATTCTTCCCTCAGCCCCTCCGGCGGAGGAGTCAGATTCTCAGCAGGAGAAATTTCGCTTCAGGTTCCCCAAGCGTACACAGAGTATGTTTCTAGACCACTCTGATTTCAGAGAGGCAATCCAGAATCACCATGCTTGTCCGGATAAGCGTTTCTCTAAGCGCCTTAAGGATACACGTTATCCTTTTCCCCCGGAAGTGGTTAAAGGTTGGATTCAATGTCCCAAAGTGGATCCTCCAATCTCCAGACTGGCGGCTAGATCCATACTTGCAGTGGAAGATGGGGCCTCGCTTAAAGATGCCACTGACAGGCAGATGGAGCTCTGGATGAAATCCATCTATGAAGCTATCGGAGCTTCTTTTGCCCCAGCATTCGCAGCCGTATGGGCGCTACAAGCTATATCAGCAGGTCAAGCGAAAATTGAAGCGGCCGCGCCACAAGTGGCATCCATTACCTCCCAGACCTCGGCAATTGCGTCTTGCGCTATGAATGCTGTCCTGGACTCTGTGAGCCGTACGGCAGTTGCGACCGCCAATTCGGTAGTAGTCCGCAGGGCCTTGTGGCTACGGGAGTGGAAGGCAGATTCCGCTTCCAAAAAGCGTTTAACCGGTTTGCCAATTTCTGGCGACAGGCTCTTTGGCGAGCGCCTGGATGAAATCATCAAACAATCCAAGGGAAAGGATACATCCTTACCCCAGCCCAAGCAGAACCTCTCCCAACAGAGGAGAGGGCAGTCGAGGTTTCGGTCCTTTCGGGGCGCGGGCAGGTCCCAATTCTCCTCGTCCAAAAGGTCGCAGAAAGAGCAAAGGAACTCTGATGCATGGCGGTCTAAGTCACGTCCTAAAAAGGCCATTGGGAGCACCGCTAACAAAGCGGCTGCCTCATGACTTTCTACCTCCTCTAGTAGCATCCTCGGTCGGTGGCAGGCTCTCCCGCTTTTGCGACACCTGGCTGCCACAAATAAAAGACCGCTGGGTGAGAGACATTCTCTCTCACGGTTACAAGATAGAGTTCATCTCTCGTCCCCCGACTCGATTCTTCCGGTCCTCTCCGCCTCCCGAGCGAGCCGAGGCTCTTCGGCAGGCGCTGGGCACCCTGAAGGCAGAAGGAGTGGTGGTCCCTGTTCCTATTCAGCAACAGGGCCTCGGTTTTTACTCCAACTTGTTTGTGGTCCCAAAGAAGGACGGGTCCTTCCGTCCTGTCCTGGACCTGAAACTTCTCAACAAACACGTAAAGATCAGGCGGTTCCGGATGGAATCCCTCCGTTCCGTCATCGCCTCAATGTCCCAGGGAGATTTCCTTGCATCGATCGATATCAAAGATGCTTATCTCCACGTTCCGATTGCCCCAGAGCACCAACGCTTCTTGCGCTTCGCCATGGAAAACGAACACCTGCAGTTCGTGGCACTACCATTCGGCCTGGCAACAGCCCCACGGGTTTTCACCAAGGTTATGGCTACTGTAGTAGCGGTCCTCCATTCTCAGGGTCATTCTGTGATCCCGTACTTGGACGATCTGTTGATCAAGGCACCCTCTCAAGAGGCATGCCAACACAGCCTCGACGTTACCCTGGAGACTCTCCAGAGTTTCGGGTGGATCATCAATTTTCCAAAGTCAAATCTGACACCGGCCCAATCGCTGACGTACCTTGGCATGGAGTTTCATACCCTCTCAGCGATAGTGAAGCTTCCGCTGATCAAACAGCAGTCACTACAGAAAGGGGTACAGTCTCTCCTTCAAGGCCAGTCACACCCCTTGAGGCGCCTCATGCACTTCTTGGGGAAGATGGTGGCAGCAATGGAAGCAGTCCCTTTCGCGCAGTTTCACCTGCGTCCCCTTCAATGGGACATCCTACGCAAATGGGACAGGAAGCCGACGTCCCTCGACAGGACCGTCTCCCTCTCTCAGGCGACCAAAGCCTCCCTTCGGTGGTGGCTTCTTCCCACTTCATTATCGAAGGGGAAATCCTTTCTTCCCCCATCCTGGGAAGTAGTCACGACAGACGCGAGTCTGTCAGGATGGGGAGCGGTTTTTCTCCACCACAGGACTCAGGGTACGTGGACCCGGCAAGAGTCCTCGCTTCAGATCAATGTTCTGGAAATTCGGGCAGTGTATCTTGCCCTGAAAGCGTTCCAGCAGTGGCTGGCAGGCAAGCAGATCCGAATTCAGTCGGACAATTCCACAGCGGTGGCATACATCAATCACCAAGGCGGCACACGCAGTCGTCAAGCCTTCCAGGAAGTCCGGCGGATCTTGATGTGGGTGGAAGCCACGTCCTCCACCATATCCGCAGTTCACATCCCAGGCGTGGAAAACTGGGAAGCAGATTATCTCAGTCGCCAGGGCATGGACGCAGGGGAATGGTCCCTTCACCCGGACGTGTTTCAGGAGATCTGTTGCCGCTGGGGGGTGCCGGACGTCGACCTCATGGCGTCCCGGCACAACAACAAGGTACCAATGTTCATGGCACGGTCTCAAGACCCCAGAGCTCTGGCGGCAGACGCCTTAGTTCAGGGAGATCAGGGCCGACTGCCGCCGCGCCATCCTCGTCGCTCCAGACTGGCCGAGGAGGTCGTGGTACCCGGATCTGTGGCATCTCACGGTCGGCCAACCGTGGGCACTACCAGACCGAACAGACTTGCTGTCTCAAGGGCCGTTTTTCCATCTGAATTCTGCGGCCCTCAACCTGACTGCGTGGCCATTGAGTCCTGGATCCTAGCGTCTTCAGGATTATCTCAGGATGTCATTGCCACTATGAGACAGGCTAGGAAACCAACGTCCGCCAAGATCTATCACAGGACGTGGAAAATTTTTCTGTCATGGTGCTCTGCTCAGGGTTTTTCTCCCTGGCCATTTGCATTACCTACTTTTCTGTCCTTCCTTCAATCTGGACTGGAAAAGGGTTTGTCGCTTGGCTCCCTTAAGGGACAAGTTTCTGCGCTCTCGGTGTTTTTCCAGAAGCGCCTAGCTAGACTTCCACAGGTACGCACGTTCCTGCAGGGAGTTTGTCACATCGTTCCACCTTACAAGCGGCCGTTAGAACCCTGGGATCTGAACAGGGTGCTGATGGTTCTTCAGAAACCACCATTCGAGCCAATGAGAGATATCTCTCTCTCACGCCTTTCGCAGAAGGTGGTCTTCCTAGTAGCAGTCACCTCTCTTCGGAGAGTGTCTGAGCTAGCAGCGTTGTCATGCAAAGCCCCTTTTCTGGTGTTTCACCAGGACAAGGTGGTTCTACGCCCGGTTCCGGAATTTCTCCCTAAGGTTGTATCCCCCTTTCATCTCAATCAGGATATCTCCTTACCTTCTTTTTATCCTCATCCAGTTCACCAATGTGAAAAGGATTTGCACTTGTTAGATCTGGTGAGAGCACTCAGATTCTACATTTCTCGTACGGCGCCCCTGCGCCGCTCGGATGCACTCTTTGTCCTTGTCGCTGGCCAGCGTAAAGGGTCACAGGCTTCCAAATCAACCCTGGCTCGGTGGATCAAGGAGCCAATTATCGAAGCTTACCGTTCGGCTGGGCTTCCGGTTCCCTCAGGGCTGAAGGCCCAATCTACCAGAGCCGTGGGCGCGTCCTGGGCTTTGAGGCACCAGGCTACGGCTCAGCAGGTGTGTCAGGCGGCTACCTGGTCGAGTCTGCACACTTTCACGAAACACTATCAGGTGCATACCTATGCTGCGGCGGATGCCAGCCTAGGTAGACGAGTCCTTCAGGCGGCGGTTGCCCACCTGTAGGAAAGGGCCGTTTTACGGCTCCCTTACGAGGTATTATTTTACCCACCCAGGGACTGCTTTTGGACGTCCCAATTGTCTGGGTCTCCCAATAGAGCGAAAAAGAAGAACGGAATTTTGTTTACTTACCGTAAATTCCTTTTCTTCTAGCTCTAATTGGGAGACCCAGCACCCGCCCCTGTTTTTTTGTGTACACATGTTGTTCATGTTGAATGGTTTCAGTTCTCCGATGTTCCTTCGGATTGAAGTTACTTTAAACCAGTTTCTAATTATTTTTCCTCCTTCTTGCTTTTGCACCAAAACTGAGGAGCCCGTGGGAGCACGGGGGGTGTATAGGCAGAAGGGGAGGGGCTTAACACTTTTGAGTGTAATACTTTGTGCTGCCTCCGGAGGCATAGCCTATACACCCAATTGTCTGGGTCTCCCAATTAGAGCTAGAAGAAAAGGAATTTACGGTAAGTAAACAAAATTCCGTTCTTTTCCATGCCGAATCATCATGAGAGAACAATATCAGATCTGCTCTCCCTGATAGCACTTGGCCCAGTGTTATACTATCCGATAACACCTCCATAAGCACTCAGCCATGTTATTTCACTCGTGGGAGCGAGGCTTTGCACACACAGATGCAGTGTGAATGCACCCTCAACCAACTTGTGATTAAGAATATTATATTACATTGTTAATGCTTGCTCTCGTTTTTTCCCCTTCAGGTTTATTCTTGGGGAAGTAATTTTTCAGGACAGCTTGGCCACCTGCAGTCACCAACAACTATGCCACGTATTGCTAAGGTACGATGCCTGCTAAATAGGATGGAATACAGGTTCTGCAGTATCGGCTGTTGCACCCTGCAGCTCCTTCTATGTTGTTTGCCAATGAGAAAACAAGGCTGTTTGAATTTAACCTTGGGGATGATGGCTATTGGCCAACAGCCATAGAATATACAGTATGTGGCCAACTTTTATTCCAAACAGAGTATAGTTTAAGAAGCTGCAATGAAATGAATATGATGACTAGCACAACGAAGGTCTCTAGCATAATGTGTCTTATTAATTTCAGAAGCTATTGCTTCTGATGATCCGAGAGCACAGTGGTGGTAATCAACTTGGCACAGGTAGTAGTGGTTACATTAATCCATATTAATCTTAAGATTTAGCTCCCCCCCTTGTAACGAAACCTTTAATTTGCAGGTAATATAACAAATATCCTGTTTTCCCATAAATAAGGCCTACCCCAAAAATAAGACCTAGTAGAAGCAATTTTGTAGAAATAGAACTTAAAGATACAAGCCTGTGTTATTATTTGCACCTATGATTTTGTATTGAAATATTGATCTGTGTATACATTTTTTTTTTTTCTTTTTTTTTTCTTTTTAACATTCTTTGCGATAGGTGAATGAAGATGGCACCGTGTGGAGTGTGGCCGCCGGGCAGGATTATTCTCTATTTTTAGCACATGGAAAAAATGAGTTCCAACCTGTAGTATATTATAGTGGGCCTGGACCAGCGGACATTACCACCAGTGTAGACCCAGTGCAGGCACCAATCCAGCTGATGGAGTGCGCCCAGGTAAGAACACATATTATAGTTCACTTTAACATAAAAGCCTTCAATCACCAGGATTTTCATATGTAACCTAAAGCCAGTGCTATACTGGCACTATAAGGCTGATTCTCTTACATACCTTTAGTGGTCAGCTCAGATGTTTAGGTTTTGAAATCCAAGAAAGTAAAGTTTATAAAATCTGCAGCTTGTTGAGTGACAGCAGCTGAGGATCAGCTAATAGCTGGGGGGTATTCATAATGATTCCCTCCTCCTCTCTTGTTATGTTAAATTTACTAGAAAAGCCTTTTACTAATTTCACTAAGATGGCGTCGGAGTTGACGCTTATCTCCGGCGCCATCTCTCTGAAGGTCGTGTGACCCCCCCCCACAACAGAAGTGGAGACCGCCCCCAGTAACAACTGATCACAGGACGTGACCCAATCAGCTGGAGAACAGACTTGAGGAACAAGCTGACAGCAGCATTCATCTCATCTGACCCCGTGACATCACTGCCAAGCAACCCGCGACTCGACACCAGATCACACTGGGTCAGGTCAGTTCACGATGGACTCACTTAACCCCATGACGTCAGTGCCGCATGACCTGGTCGCGGGGTCGGGTGAATGAACTCACTTGCCCCTGTGATGTCATTACCCCTGCCGAGATACACACACACACACACACACACACACACACACACACACACACACACACACACACACACACACACACACACACACACACACACACACACACACACTGCTGTGTGCACCCCTGCTGTGACCTGAGCTAACCTTATGATGATATTAGGGTGGGGAGGGCCATGGTTATTTGGCCCTTTCCAGCCTAACAATAGCAGCCCGCAGCCACCCCAAAAGTGGCATATCCTATAGCTGCGCCAATTCTGGTGCTGGACCCGGCTCTTCCCGTTGCCCCTTTGTGGTGGCAAACTGGGTAATAAATGGGGTTGATGCCAGCTGTGAATTGCCAGTTGACAATAAGCCCTGGTATTAGTAATGGGTGGACGTCTAGAGACCCCACCATTATTTAAAAGTAATAAAAACATTTTTTATTAGAACAAAATCCCGCTGACTCCATCCCTCGTTGACCAATTTATTAAAAAATGTATTAAAATGCAAAAGGTCCGCAGTAATCAATTTAATGTCCCCCGACGTTCTCCAAAGTTAAATATGACCATAAAAATAGAAATTAGTTACATAAATAAACACAGATGCCCTCTTTTTCAATTTAATTCCCTGTCAAATACCTAATCCAGGTCCGCCATCATCCAAATCTGGGGTGCCCATGTCGATCCCATACTCGCTGGTACATTGAATGGAGAACATAACGTCCCCCTTTGCCTGTGAGAGCAGCCCCTGCAGGCACACACACACTATTTGTGCTTCCCCGTGGTGACCTGGACTTCATAAGGTCAGCCCAGGTCACTGCAGGTGTGTGGCTGTGTGTGGCTGTGTGTACGCGTCACAGGGGCAAGTGAGTTAATTCACCTGACCGCGTGACTCCACTGCCATGTGATATCGCTACCTGTGACCAGGTTGCGTGGCACTGACCTCACAGGGTTAGGTGAGTCTATTGTGAACTCGCCTCACCTGACCCCGTGCCGTGTGATCTGGTGCTGATGTCGCAGGTCGCTTGGCAGTGATGTCACTGGGTCAGGTAAGATGAACTCTGCTTTCCTGGGGCTGGCACGCTGCTGTTGGCCCTCCGGTCTTTTCTTCAGCTGATCGTGTTACGTCGTTTGATCAGCTGTTCCTGGGGGGCGGTCTCTATTTCTGTTGGAACCGCGTGGGCTCCCGCGGCACAATGAGAGCAGATGCGAGGGAGCATGCTCTGCTCTCTCAGCCACAAGAAAAGAATAGCAGGGGGGTCACACGATCTTCAGAAAGATGGCGCCGGAGATGAGAGCTATGCGCAGGCGCCAACTCCCACGCCATCTTAGTGAAGAAATTAGTAAAAGGCTTTTCTAGTAAAATTTAACGTAAGAGGGGGAGGAACAACAGGCAGGGGGCGGGAATCACTATGAATATCCCCCCCCCCAGTTATTAGCTGATCCTCAGCTGCTGTCACTCAACAAGCTGCAGATTTTACAAACTTTACTTTCTTGGATTTCAAAACCTAAACATCCCAACTTACCACTAAAGGTCAACCTGATAGAGCCAGTATAGCACTGGCTTTAGGTTGTATACAAAAATCCTGATAATTGGTTCACTTTAGAGGAGTAAAAAAAATGGAGGGGTGTGGCTGTATCAGCTTAGCTAGTTCATACCATATAACGTGTACATATTTATGACATAACTATTGTAATTGTTTCTGGCGCTATTGTCAGTGTAGCCTACATCTGTAGGTATAGATGGCAAAGCTATCAAATGATTTAACTTTTGAATACACTCCTCAAAATTTTTAAAATTGCCACACAAAGTAGACAATGTATGGAGTTTGTATGTGACGTCTAATTGTACAAATGGAACTGCCATTTTTCTAAGTGGCTATATTTCAGCATGACCATAGCGGGCTGCATGCGGCTCGTGCTACTGTGACTCTACACGGCCTACTATAAAAAGTGGCTTGCAGGGTCTCTGGACTCGTCACAATATCCTAATTATCCTAATAACATCCCAAGGCGCATAAATGCGTGTGGCGCTCATACTCCACAGCAATATAAAAATTGTGGCATTATGGAAATCACTGGTTGGAAAGACTTTATATTAATATGCATCTAAAAAACAAATTTATAAAACAAAAAAAGAAAAAAAAAATCAAAATCTCCTAAACTATTCACTATGGAGTAGGAGCGCCATGCGCATTTATACACCTTGGGATAATTAATTGGGATAATTAATTAAATAATTTTATAATATTCAATTCTTGTAATTGTTATTTGGTTACAATTAATTGTAGAAACTGCTGCTATTTTTTTTAAATTATTTATTTGTAAGATATCTCTCTGGTTGAGCAGTGTTGTGCCCATTCTTTCCTAGGTGCAATTTGCTTAGCCTATATCTTTTTTTTTTTTTTTTTCATTTCAGCTCGGGTACATAAGTAGTATCACCGCTGGAACCAGGAGCTGTTTGGCACTTGTAGACCAAAACATGATGGGTTATATTGGAAACCTCCATGAGCTGGCTTCTTCGGAGAGGAGCTTCTATTGCCAGCTGAGTGATGTGAAGTCCCAAATACTTAGGCCTCTTTTAGGACTAGGTAAGTGTCCTGTATATCAGGAAATATAATCTAATTCAACGCATATTGTTGCCTCCTAAATAAGGGCATTATATAACCTACAAAAATCAGCAATAGAAGACTTTGACTCATATTTACCAAGACCAGTGATATTCACGTCGTTTATGACGAGGCGTCCTAGAATCGACCACTCTTAATGAATCGGGAGCGCCTGATCAGTGGCGTGCGCTTCTGTGCTCATCGCTTCTGTGCTCTTCGCTACAAATGTTACTGTAGTCACAGACTGGAGTAAAATTTTTGGTGTAAGGAACACCACATCTAGTCATGAATTGGACGAGCTGCACCGTCAACGTGAAAGCACTGTGTCGCAAAATTTTTCTGCAGGTGTTTAGGTAAACTTTTGCAACTTTTCAAGGAACTAAATGCCAGAATTCTGGCAATGGATCAGGGCCTTTTTTTTTTTTTATCTAGTTGCATATATTTATAAATGGATGTACACATATAACTGTTTATTAGAATTTGTTCTAGATTATTGGACTGTATGTAAAAAAAGTGGAGATCAAGAACATCATGCAATATAAGGAAATCCTGTAACGAGTTGTAATGATACATGGTTTTGATCCTTAATATTTTAGTCATTGTAGAATATAATACACCATCATGGCTTTTACAAAAATGGAAGTCATGACACCAAATGAACAGAGCATGTCCACAAAACATTCCATAAATGCCTGATGGTCAGGGGTTCAACTTGGGGCCCTTACAAAACACCAAGAGAATGGGAACCTTGTTTGGCATTTTAAAATAGTTTCTTTTCTCATTGAAATTATTAGAGAAGTGAGTGCTGTTGTATACGGCTCTTCCCACTGAAGTCACAGAGCGCAACCATCAGGTGACAGCCACAGTGAGCTGCAGGACCGGAGTAGCTATTTCAGAGAGTCCCTATGGATATGTCTTAAATATTTTAAATTGGACTACCTCTTTAACTGAAAGGAGCTGTACACTAGTAAGACAACTCCTTCTCATTCCCTTGTTTGGCCCCATTAAAAGTAGAAAAAAAACCCCAACTTATAGTCCCTTCCCATGCTAGCGCGTTTCTAGGACTCTAGTGAGGTTGTGACGTCACACAAGACCTGCCCCATATCACTGCCATCCTCTCTCTCCTCATTTCCGGAAGTATGAGTAATCAACAGGAAGTGAGAGATGCAGCAGGCCGCTCACTTCCTTTTGATTACTCATACGTCCAAAGGCAGGGAGAAGCCAGCACAGATTGGGCGCATGGTTCGTGTGATGTAACTACTTCATATGAGCCCCAGCAATGCGAGTGCTCGAGAGGAGAGTATAAGCTTCTTTCTATTTTAATGGGGCCAAACATGGGAAATGAGATGGAGATGTCATAGTAGTGGAAACCCCTTTAAAAAAAAAAAAAACAATCTCGCGTGTGTGTATGTATGTGTGTGCGTGTGTGTATATGTAATATATAAATAAAATATATTTCTTCATCATTCCTTATGGGAGACCCAGACCATGGGTGTATAGCTTCTGCCTCCGGAGGACACACAAAGTACTACACTAAAAAGTGTAGCTCCTCCCTCCTAGCATATACACCCCCTGGATAACCAAATATAGCCAGTTCAATGCTTTGTGTTCAGGAGGCACACATCCACATTCATGCATTCTCATCTGATTTTCATTTTAAAGAGTTTGAAGAAAAGCGGGTCCAAGCCTGGACTCCCGGCATGTCCCTTCTCACCCCACTGTGTCGGCGGTGTTGTTAAGGTTGATTTCAAGGCTGGAGCCTTACATGCCGTGCTCCTTCACCATCCCTCCTGGGCTCTGGCTTGAAGTGGGAGCCAGCACGGTTCTCACTGCTTTGCAGGAGACCGGTCTCCATCCGCAGCTCTTTCAGGACCCTGCCGGACGGAGCACTCATCCCTCAGGGACCTGTCCCTGCGTCTCACAAGCTAAGTATTGAGACGTTATTGTCAGGGGGGTCCCTTGTACTTTAATGTTGGGGAGAGTGTGTTTTGTACCATTTGTGACATTTCCGACCGGTTCTCCGGTTTTCACCAGAGAACCGCGCTGAGGGTGCCTGAGCGCCGGCCGCATTGTAAAATTTAGGCCCCGGCTTCGGCTGCGGCCTAGTTTCGTTTTCACTGCCCCTGCATGTCAGTCATGCAGAGGGACAGTGCGGCGCCGCCCACCGGCCGTTCAGCTCAGGGGAGGACACTCCTCTCTGAGGAGAGGTTCCCCTCCCCTGTATATCCCCTTGGCCCTCCGGTTCCCGCTCTTGGACTAGGCCCCGCCCCCCCTCCTCACTCCGGCGCCATTTTATCAGCGTTCTCACACTGATCGGCGCTGGCTGCTGCAACCTGTCTGGGGGTCCGAGCTGTGGAATCCGGAGGGCACACAAAACGGTCTGGTAAGCCACAACCTCTGGTTGTGGACTTTCTTATACACTCTCTGGGGGTCATTCTGAAGGCGTGTATTCTTTACTGCAGAGCCTCCACCTCAGCAGCATGTCTCACACTAGGAGCAAGGCTGCAAGGCTGTACTCAATATGCACTGCATGTAAGCTCGTACTGCCTGAACCGAGCACATATCCTCATTGTGATGCCTGCTCTAACATGGTGGTGCCTCAGCCTGGAGTCTCCCCAGTGGTCCCTCCGGCTGCTCCGGCCCCGGTGGCTGAACCCCCGGCTTGGGTAGAATTGTTTTCTAAATCTATCTCCCAGTCCTTCGCCGACTCCATGGGACAGCTGTCCCGGACTCTGCTAACCTTGCATCAGCCCCCTTTTCAGGGCGCCTCTGCTGCTTCGGCTCGCTCTGCAGAGCTCACAAAGGATTCTTCATCTGCTCCCAGACCCCGTCCTCCTAAGAGGAGACGCAGGGATCCCTCTCCTTCCTCGTCCCGTGGCTCCGATTCACACGACCCGCAGGACGAGGAGGATATCTTTACTGTGGGCTCGGACGCTACCTCCATGTGCCCCATTGATCTGACCGAGGGTGATGCAGATGTGAGTGATTTGATTGCGTCCATTAGTTCTGTACTGGACCTCAATCCGCCAGCATCAGAGGAGCAACCCTCTCTGGCAGAAAAGCACCAGTTTACCCTGCCTAAGAGAACAAGGAGTGTGTTCTTTAACCACTCCAGTTTTCAAGCCACTGTGTCCAAGCCCAGAGCCTGTCCTGACAAACGCTTCCTAAAGCGTGGTTCTGACGACCGTTATCCTTTTCCACCAGAGGTGGTCAAGGAGTGGGCTCACTCACCAAAGGTAGACCCTCCGGTGTCTAGACTCTCAGCCCGGACAGTTGTATCTGTGGCTGATGGCACCTCACTTAAGGATCCCACTGACCGCCAGGTTGACCTCCTGGCCAAGTCTGTCTATGAGGCGGCAGGGGCCTCGTTCTCCCCATCCTTTGCAGCAGTGTGGGCTCTCAAAGCCATCTCTGCTTCTCTAGAGGAGATGCATTCCCTCACTAGGGACTTTATGCCTGAATTGGTTGCCTTAACTTCCCAGGCTTCAGCCTTTTCAGCCTACGCCATGTCTGCCATGCTGGAGGCCTCTCACCGCACTGCGGTGGCCTCCGCTAATTCCCTCGCTATCCGCAGGATCTTGTGGCTTCGACAGTGGAGGGCAGATGCTTCCTCAAAGAAGTACCTTGCTGGGCTCCCATTTGCTGGGACCAGGCTGTTCGGTGAACAATTGGATGAAATAATTAAGGAGGCTACTGGCGGGAAGAGTACTTCCTTGCCACAGACTAAAACCAGGAAACCTGTCCAGGGCAGGAACCAGTCGAGGTTTCGTTCCTTTCGTTCCTCTAACTGGTCGTCCTCTAAGCCCTCGGCCTCGTCCACTAACTCAGCCAAGGACCAGAAGCCCACCTGGCGCAAGAAGCCGTGTCCACAAAAGTCCGCAGGAGCTGCTGCCACCAAGGCAGCCTCCTCTTGACTATCTGGCCGAGCCAGCAACGTCCTTGCTCGGTGGCAGGCTCTCCCACTTTGGCGACGTGTGGTTTCAACACGTCTCCGATCAGTGGGTGCGGGATATCATCTCCCACGGCTACAGGATAGAGTTCTCTTCCAGCCCGCCAAACAGAATTTTTCTGTCAACTCCCCCCTTCTCCAAGGCCGCCGCCTTCTCTCAGGCCGTGGCATCCTTGCAGGCCAGCGGAGTGATTGTACCGGTTCCCGCCAGGGAACGGTTCAGAGGTTGTTACTCAAATCTCTTCCTAGTCCCCAAAAAGGACGGTTCCTTCCGGCCCATCCTGGATCTCAAGCTTCTCAACAAGCCTGTTCAGGTGTGGCACTTTCGCATGGAGTCTCTGCGATCAGTCATTGCCTCAATGACCCAAGGAGATTTCCTGGCATCCATCGACATCAGAGATGCCTATCTGCATGTGCCAATTGCAGTTTCACACCAGCGTTGGCTACATTTTGCAATCGGAGAGGAACATTTCCAATTCGTGGCTCTCCCCTTCGGGTTAGCCACGGCCCCTCGGGTATTCACCAAGGTCATGGCAGCAGTGGTTGCGGTTCTGCACCTCCAGGGGTTGGCAGTGATTCCTTACCTGGACGACCTTCTTGTCAAGGCTTCATCCAGCGCAGACTGTCAGCGGAGTGTCTCGCTCACTCTCGCCACTCTTGTTCAATTCGGGTGGCTTGTCAATCTGCCCAAGTCCACTTTGACCCCGACCCAAGAACTCACGTACCTAGGGATGCAATTTGAGACTCTGCCGGCACTTGTCAAGCTGCCCTTAGTCAAACAGCAGTCCCTCCATCTGGCGGTGCGCTCTCTGTTGAGGCCCCGCCGTCATTCCATCAGGCACCTCATGCAGGTGCTGGGTCAGATGGTGGCGTCAATGGAAGCGGTTCCCTTTGCCCAGTTCCATCTGCGTCCTCTGCAGCTGGTCATTCTCCGCTGTTGGGACAAGCGGACTTCTTCCTTGCACAGGTTGGTGGCTCTGTCGCCACAGACCAGGAGCTCTCTTCAGTGGTGGCTTCGGCCCCTCTCTCTGTCTCAGGGACGCTCCTTCCTGGCCCCGTCCTGGGTGATCCTCACCACGGATGCCAGTCTTTCCAGCTGGGGAGCAGTATTTCTCCACCACAGAGCACAGGGCACTTGGACTCCGTCCGAATCAGCCCTCTCGATCAATGTGCTGGAAATCAGAGCTGTGCTCTTAGCTCTCGTAGCCTTTCACCACCTGTTGGCGGGCAAGCACATTCGAGTCCAGTCAGACAACGCGACAGCAGTTGCCTACATCAATCACCAGGGCGGGACTCGCAGCCGCCTGGCAATGTTGGAGGTTCAACGCATCCTTCAGTGGACGGAGGACTCCAAGTCCACCATATCCGCAGTCCACATCCCAGGCGTAGAAAACTGGGAGGCAGATTATCTCAGCCGTCAAACCGTGGACAATGGCGAGTGGGCTCTGCATCCGGCAGTGTTCCGGTCGATCTGCCGCAAGTGGGGCACTCCGGAAGTGGATCTAATGGCATCCCGGCACAACAACAAGGTCCCGGTTTACGTGGCTCGCTCCCACGATCCTCAGGCCTTTGCAGCGGACGCGCTGGTTCAGGATTGGTCCCAGTTCCGTCTGTCTTACGTGTTTCCCCCTCTAGTTCTCTTGCCCAGAGTCCTGCGCAAGATCAGAATGGAGGGCCGTCGGGTCATACTCATTGCTCCAGACTGGCCCAGGCGAGCTTGGTACCCGGACCTGCTCCGTCTGTCCGTAGAGGTGCCGTGGCATCTCCCGGACCGTCCAGACCTTCTCTCACAAGGTCCGTTTTTCAGAATTCTGCAGCTCTCAGATTGACGGCGTGGCTCTTGAGTCCTGGATCCTGACGGCTTCCGGCATTCCTCCCGAAGTCATCTCCACTATGACTCAGGCTCGGAAGTCTTCCTCGGCCAAAATTTACCACAGGACTTGGAGAATTTTCCTGTCCTGGTGTCGTTCTTCCGGCCATGCCCCTTGGCCTTTTTCCCTGCCGACCCTTCTGTCCTTCCTGCAGTCTGGTCTGCAGCTAGGACTATCCCTCAATTCCCTCAAGGGACAGGTCTTGGCTCTGTCAGTGTTGTTCCAGCGGCGTATCGCCAGGCTGCCTCAGGTGCGCACCTTCATGCAGGGCGCATCTCACATCATTCCGCCTTACCGGCGGCCTCTGCATCCCTGGGACCTTAATCTGGTCCTCACGGCCTTGCAGAAACCCCCTTTTGAGCCACTTAGGGAGGTTTCTTTGTCTCGTCTTTCACAGAAAGTAGTCTTTCTAGTGGCCATAACTTCCCTCAGGAGAGTCTCTGATTTGGCTGCGCTCTCCTCGGAGTCACCTTTTTTGGTTTTTCACCAAGATAAGGTGGTTCTTCGTCCGTCTCCGGACTTTCTTCCTAAGGTGGTATCTCCTTTCCACCTTAACCAGGATATTTCCCTGCCTTCCTTTTGTCCGGCTCCTGTTCATCGCTTTGAAAAAGCGTTGCATACTCTGGATCTGGTGCGCCCGCGCCAGATCCAATGTGTCTCGCACCGCTGCTCTTAGGCGGTGCACCTCTCTCTTTGTGCTGACCACTGGTCAGCGTAAGGGCCTCTCGGCTTCTAAGCCGACCCTAGCTCGCTGGATTAGGTCGGCCATTTCCGATGCCTACCAGTGCACTCAAGTGCCTCCCCCGCCGGGGATCAAGGCACACTCGACCAGAGCTGTCGGTGCCTCTTGGGCTTTCAGGCACCAGGCTATGGCTCAGCAGGTCTGTCAGGCTACCACTTGGTCAAGTCTGCATACCTTTTCGAAGCACTACCAAGTGCATGCTCATGCTTCGGCAGATGCGAGCTTGGGCAGGCGCATCCTTCAGGCGGCTGTCGCCCATTTGTGAAGTTAGGTTTCGCCTACTTCTCAGTTTTCTGTTTATTCCCACCCATGGACTGCTTTGGAACGTCCCATGGTCTGGGTCTCCCATAAGGAACGATTGAGAAAAAGAGAATTTTGTTTACCGTAAATTCTTTTTCTTATAGTTCCGACTTGGGAGACCCAGCACCCTCCCTGTTGCCTGTTGGCAGTTTTCTTGTTCCGTGTGTTTTCACCGGCTGTTGTTGTAGACAGAGGTTCCGGTTGTTCCGGGTTTTGCTCTCTCTACTTGTGGGTGGATGTCCTCCTTCAGCTTTTGCACTAAACTGGCTATATTTGGTTATCCAGGGGGTGTATATGCTAGGAGGGAGGAGCTACACTTTTTAGTGTAGTACTTTGTGTGTCCTCCGGAGGCAGAAGCTATACACCCATGGTCTGGGTCTCCCATGTCGGAACTATAAGAAAAAGAATTTACGGTAAGTAAACATAATTCTCTTTTTATATATATTATAGTGCCTTGCGAAAGTGTTCGGCCTCCTTGAATTTTTCAACCTTTTCCCACATTTCAGGCTTCAAACATAAAGATAAAAACTTTAATGTTATAGTGAAGAATCAACAAGTGGGACACAGTTGTGAAGTTGAATGAAATTTATTGCTTATTTTAAACTTTTGTAAAAAATAATAAACTGAAAATTGGGGCGTGCAATATTATTCGGCACCTTTTATTTTCAGTGCAGCAAACTCACTGCAGAAGTTCATTGAGGATCTCTGAATGATCCAGTGTTGTGCTTTGTTTAAAGCACACAGAACATCATGAAGACCAAGGAACACAACAGGCAGGTGTGTGATACTGTTGTGGAGAAGTTTAAAGCTGGATTTGGTTAAAAAAAGATTTCCAAAATTTTAAACATCCCAAGAAGCACTGTGGAAGCGATCATATTGAAATGGAAGGAGTATCATCATACCACTGCAAATCTACCAAGACCCGGCCGTCTGTCAAAAATTTCATCTCATACAAGACTAAAGGCTACTTTACATGCTGCGACATCGCTAGCGATCTCATTAGCGATGTGAAATTCTAGATCGCAAGTGCGACCTGTCGAGATCGCACATGCGTAAAATGACCTATGTACGATCTCGAAAGATCGCACTTGCGCTCTAGAATTTCACATCGCTAATGAGATCACTAGCGATGTCGCAGCATGTAAAGTAGCCTTAAGACTGATCAGAGATGCAGCCAAGAGGCCCATAATCACTCTGGATGAACTGCAGAGATCTACAGCTGAGGTGGGAGAGTCTGTCCATAGGACAACAATCGGTCATACACTGCACAAATCTGGCCTTTATGGAACAGTGGCAAGAAGAAAGCCATTTCTCAAAGATATCCATAAAAAGTGTCGATTTAAAGTTTGCCACAAGCCACCTGGGAGACACATGAAATATGTGGAAGAAGGTGCTCTGGTCAGATGAATCCAAAATCAAACTATGTTTGGCACAATGCCATATATTTGGCGTAAAACAACACAGCTGATCACCCTGAACACATCATCCCCACTGTCAAACATGGTGGTGGCAGCATCATGGTTTGGGCCTGCTTTTCTTCAGCAGGGACAGAGAAGATGGTTAAAATTGATGGGAAGATGGAGGGAGCCAAATACAGGACTATTCTTGAAGAAAACCTGTTGGAGTCTGCAAAAGACCTGAGACTGGGATGGAGACTTGTTTTACAACAAGACAATGATCACAAACATAAAGCAAAATGTACAATGGAATGGTTCACAAATAAACATATCCAGGTGTTAGAATGGCCAAGTCAAAGTCCAGACCTGAATCCAATCGAGAATCTGTAGAAAGAGCTGAAAACTGCTGTTCACAAACACTCTCCATCCAACCTCACTCAGCTCCAGCTGTTTACAAAGGAAGAATGGGCAAGAATTTCAGTCTCTCGATGTGCAAAACTGATAGACACATACCCCAAGCGACTGCAGCTGTAATCGCAGCAAAAGGTGGCGTTACAAAGAATTAACTAAAGGATCCCAATAATATTGCACGCCCCAATTTTCAGTTTTTTATTTTTTATAACCGTTTAAAATAAGCAATAAATATCGCATAACTTCACAATTGTGTCCCACCATAACATTACATTTCTGTTTGCAGTCTGAAATGTGGGTTAATAACATTCAAAGGGGCCTGAATACTTCCGCAAGGGTGTATGTATGTATGTATATGCATGTATGTATGTGTGTATAATATAAATATATATATATTATTATTATTATTATTATTATTATTATTATTATTATTATTATTATTATACAATTTATTCCATGGCACTTTACAGTGAAAGAGGGTATACGTACAACAATCATTAACAGTACAAGACAGACTGGTATAGGAGGAGAGAGGACCCTGCCCGCGAGGGCTCACAGTCTACAGGGAATGGGTGATGGTACAATAGGTGAGGACAGAGCTGGTTGCGCAGTGGTCTACTGGACTGAGGGCTATTGTAGGTTGTAGGCTTGTTGGAAGAGGTGGGTCTTGAGTTTCCTCTTGAAGCTTTCCACGGTAGGGGAGAGTCTGATCTGCTGTGGTAGAGCGTTCCAGAGTATGGGGGAGGCACGGGAGAAATCTTGTACGCGATTGTGGGAAGAGGAGATAAGCGAGGAGTAGAGAAGGAGCTCTTGTGAGGATCTGAGGTTGCGTGCGGGTAGGTACCGGGAGACTATGTCACAGATGTAAGGAGGAGACAGGTTGTGGATGGCTTTGTATGTCATGGTTAATGTTTTGAACTGGAGTCGTTGGGCGATGGGAAGCCAGTGAAGGGATTGGCAGAGTGGCGAGGCTGGGGAATAGCGAGGGGAGAGGTGGACTAAGCGGGCCGTAGAGTTTAGGATAGATTGGAGGGGTGCAAGAGTGTTGGAAGGGAGACCAGAGAGCAGGAGGTTGCAGTAATCGAGGCGGGAGATGATTAGGGCATAAACTAATGTTTTTGCTGAATCTTGGTTAAGGAAAGCACGGATCCGGGAGATATTTTTGAGTTTTAGTCTGGATGAGGTGAAGAGGGCTTGGATGTGTGGCTTGAAGGATAGAGCAGAGTCGAGGGTTACTCCAAGGCAACGAGCTTGTGAGACTGGGGAGAGCGAGCAACCATCAAGTTTGATGGAAAGGCTTCTTGGAGGGGATGAGTGAGGAGGAAAGACAATGAATTCTGTTTTGTCCATGTTAAGCTTTAGGAATTGCGCAGAAAAGAAGGATGAAATAGCAGACAGACATTGTGGGATTTTGGTTAGTAGAGAGGTAATGTCAGGTCCAGAGAGGTAGATCTGCGTATCATCAGCGTAGAGATGATACTGAAAGCCGTGGGACTCTATGAGCTGTCCCAGGCCGAAGGTGTAGATGGAGAACAGCAGGGGTCCAAGAACTGAGCCTTGGGGGACACCGACAGATAGGGGGTGAGATGAGGAAGTGGTGTGAGAATGGGAGACGCTGAAAGTTCGGTCAGTTAGGTATGAGGAGATCCAAGATAGGGCCAAGTCTGTGATGCCCAGAGATGAGAGAATCTGTAGTAGGAGGGAATGGTCTACTGTGTCGAAGGCAGAGGACAGGTCCAGGAGGAGGACAGAGTAGTGTCGCTTGGCTTTGGCGGTTAGTAGATCATTTGTGACTTTGGTTAGGGCAGTTTCAGTAGAGTGTTGAGGTCGGAAGCCAGATTGTAGCCGGTCAAAGAGGGAGCAGGAGGAGAGGTATGAGGACAATTCAAGATGGACATGCTGTTCCAGTAGTTTTGAGGCATAGGGGAGAATGGATATGGGGCGATAGTTTGACACAGAGGATGGGTCAAGGGAGGGCTTTTTGAGGATGGGTGTAATGGAGGCATGTTTAAAGCATGAGGGGAATACACCACTTGTTAGTGATAGGTTGAAGAGATGGGTTAGGGCTGGGATGAGGACTGCGGTGATGTTGGGGATGAGGTGCGATGGGAGCGGGTCAACTGCATAGGTGGTTAGATGTGATCTTGAGAGTAGAGTGGAAAGATTGTTTTCTGTTATGGTGGAGAAGCTGGATTTGGAGGACGAGGGCTGAGTAGCGATGATGAGGGACTGTGGTGATTGTGGGCCAAAGCTTGCTCTGATGTTGTCAATCTTCTGCTTGAAGAAAGAGGCAAAGTCTGCAGCTGAGATGAGAGGAGAGGGAGGTGGTGCTGGAGGACGGAGGAGAGAATTGAAAGTGTTGAATAGCTGTTCAGGGTTGTGAGAGAGAGAGGATATGAGGGATGAGAAGTAGATGTATGTGTATATATGCATATATGTATGTATATATATGTGTGTGTGTGTGTGTGTGTGTGTGTATATATATATATATATATATATATATATATATATATATATATATATATATATATATATATATATATATATATATATATATTATAAATTGTCTGTCTTCTGTCTTGCTCCAAAATTGTGTCCTTACGGTGACACAAAGCTGATTGGCCGCTGGGCTCGCCCAGGCTGCGCCCCCACACGGATTGGCCGGCCGCTCGCCCAGGCTCCTCCCCCCCCCCCGATTGGCCTCTCGCCCCGGCACCCTGCAGGCATTGGCAACTCGGCCACGCCCCGCCCCCCTCACGCAATGCACGCTAGCTCTGGCCACGCCCCCCTCACGCATTCCCCGAACCGACACGGTCACGGAGCTACGACTCCCAGGTGAGTACTGTACCCCCGGGAGCCCACATCAGCGTACGCCGCCAACCCAGCCGACACATACCCTCGCATTGCTGGGGTTGCCGCCGTATGCTGGTGTGGGCTCCCGTGCGAGCGGGGGACGAGATACGCTGGTAACCATGGTAGCATAGTTACCAGCGCATCAAGGTCCTGCAGCGGCGGAACATACACACACGCACACACATAACACACACACATACACACACACACATCAGATCACACACACCTCACACACACCTCACACACACCTCACACACACCTCACACACACCTCACACACACCTCACACACACATCACATCGCATCCACACACTCACAACATCCTGAGATATCGCTTGCTTCTCGGCGGCGATACTGTGCTGTGAGCTTCCAAGACCTGCCGGAGGATCACATGGCCAGAAGCATGTGGTATCTCTGGATGTTGTGAGTGTGAGCGCGTATGTGTAATATCGTCAACGTGTGTGTGTGTGTGTGAGTGTATGCGATTGGGTGTGTGTATGCGATCGGGTGTGTGTGTGTGTGTGTGTATGCGATCGGATCTGTGAGTGTCGGCAGAGGAGCACGGCGTGCTGGAGGAGGCTGGGACGAGAGAGGCTGATCCTGGGGAAGGCTGGGATGGGGAGGCTGAGAGAAGAGAGGCTGATGCTGGGGGAGGCTGAGGCTGGGGTAGGCTGGGAGGAGAGAGGCTGATGCTGGGGACCGAAAAGGCTGATGCTGGGAGGAGAGAGGCTGATGCTGGGGGAGGCTGGGAGGAGAGAGGCTGATGCTGGGGGAGGCTGGGAGGAGAGAGGCTGATGCTGGAAGGAGAGAGGCTGATGCTGGGGGAGGCTGAGGCTAGGGTAGGCTGGGAGGAGAGAGGCTGATGCTGGGAGGAGAGAGGCTGATGCTGGGAGGAGAGAGGCTGATGCTGGGAGGAGAGAGGCTGATGCTGGGAGGAGAGAGGCTGATGCTGGGAGGAGAGAGGCTGATGCTGGGAGGAGAGAGGCTGATGCTGGGAGGAGAGAGGCTGATGCTGGGAGGAGAGAGGCTGATGCTGGGAGGAGAGAGGCTGATGCTGGGAGGAGAGAGGCTGATGCTGGGAGGAGAGAGGCTGATGCTGGGAGGAGAGAGGCTGATGCTGGGAGGAGAGAGGCTGATGCTGGGAGGAGAGAGGCTGATGCTGGGAGGAGAGAGGCTGATGCTGGGAGGAGAGAGGCTGATGCTGGGAGGAGAGAGGCTGATGCTGGGAGGAGAGAGGCTGATGCTGGGAGGAGAGAGGCTGATGCTGGGAGGAGAGAGGCTGATGCTGGGAGGAGAGAGGCTGATGCTGGGAGGAGAGAGGCTGATGCTGGGAGGAGAGAGGCTGATGCTGGGGACAGAAAAGGCTGATGCTGGGGACAGAAAAGGCTGATGCTGGGGACAGAAAAGGCTGATGCTGCGGGCAGAGAGGCTGATGCTGCGGGCAGAGAGGCTGATGCTGCGGGCAGAGAGGCTGATGCTGCGGGCAGAGAGGCTGATGCTGCGGGCAGAGAGGCTGATGCTGCGGGCAGAGAGGCTGATGCTGCGGGCAGAGAGGCTGATGCTGCGGGCAGAGAGGCTGATGCTGCGGGCAGAGAGGCTGATGCTGCGGGCAGAGAGGCTGATGCTGCGGGCAGAGAGGCTGATGCTGGTGCAGCATGGGGGATGGAGTATGATGGGGGGGTGCCCAGCATGGGGGATGGAGTATGATGGGGGGTGCCCAGCATGGGGGATGGAGTATGATGGGGGGTGCGCAGCATGGGGGATGGAGCACGATGGGGGGTGCGCAGCATGGGGGATGGAGCACGTTGGGGAGTGCGCAGCATGGGGGATGGAGCACGATGGGGGGTGCGTAGCATGGGGGATGGAGCA